>NC_083356.1:24597500-25847500 GCF_030254825.1 Meriones unguiculatus
CTCAGCGTTCGGCTCCCGCAATTCCCAGAGTGCTCCGCGTCACCCCTCAGGCTCCGCCCCCTCCCGGCCTCGGACTACAAATGGACTCTCAGGGGCTGCCAGGGCCAGTCAGCGGCTCCGTGGCAGCGCAGCCTTCGGGTTGAAGAGACAGTCGTTCCTTGCGCCGGCTACGGAGGCCGGCAGGGGGCGGCGGCGGAGGCCGTTGCTCAGAGTCCAGAGGCGGGGCCGCGGGCTCCCAGCGCTGCGAGCCGGCGGGCCAGAACTGGGCCGCGTCGCGGTGCGCGGGCCGAGGCCATGGGCGACCGTGGAGGGGTGGGCAGCTCTCGGCGTCGGAGGACCAGCTCGCGGGTTTCCGTCCAGGCTGGCGAAGAGGAGGTGCGAGATGCGGCTGTGGGCCCCGACTTGGGCGCCGGGGGTGACGCTCCTTCTCCAGCTCCAGCTCCAGCCCAGACCCCGGACAAAGAGGGGCACACCAACGTGGGCGACGGCCACTGGGAGCTGAGGTAGCGGAGTGCCTAATCCTTTTACAGCTGATCTCCCCAGCGTACTCCCAGTTCTTAAAAAGTTGACCACAGCTTTGCGAGTTCCGAGTCCGGGAGTCCCCTGGGGCTAACACTGGAACACAGGCTTTGGGGAGAGGGTCACTTGGCAAGGTCACCCAGGTGAGGTCGAGTAGCCGGCCATTGAGCTCGGGCAGAGGAGTACCCAGGTGAGGTCGAGTAGCCGGCCATTGAGCCCGGGCAAAGGAGTAGGCAACAGACCCTTTTCCAGATTGCTTAGGGAAGTACACCTTGAGGCAAGTCCCTTGAGGTCCTTTTTCTGAAGGGTAGGTAGCAGGAAATGTGAGCCCTGGGGGTTGGAGATGAATGGGTGTTCTTCCGTGGAAGGAGGTAGATGTTTTCTGGGGAGAGTTACGATGAAGAGGTACCTTTGCGGAACTACGAGTAGTGTCCTGTGGTTAGAGAAGGCTGCTAGAGGCTCCAGAGGACACAAGCCTGTTTGAAGAGAGGGGAATGGGCATTTGCCCAGGGCAGGGCACAGTACAGTACAGGAAGCTTTCTTGTACTAACTGAGAGGCAGCATGGCTTATTCATCCCTCTTCCAGTAAGTAGGAGGGCCTGAAGCCCTGCTTATGTTACCAGAATGACTTCAGGCTATAGGGACAGAGCTGACAGACTTTCAGCTCCTGGTTGAAGTACTGGAGAGAGGTTTGGTATGGACACACCTATGGGAGAGGCCCTGCCTAGCTGAATGACTGACTGGAAGAAATGGAGAAATGCACCGTGTTCTTTGGCACCATTGACTGCCTCCTCTAAGCAGGCACTGAGACTCTGGTGCTCATCATGGGACCCGTTAGTAGCTGGGGGTCTACTAGCCAGGAGGATATCTAGGCTGGCAAAGACTTGTTGAGTTTGTGTCAACAGAGTCTCTTTCTAGTGGGCATTGTGGAGAGGGGTCCCCCCTGGTTGCCCTTGGGTACTCACAGTTCACCTGAGAGATAAGATAACTTCAGTGTGAGGCAGGCATGGCACATTGTGGACAAAGGTCAGGTAAGGAGGCCATGGAGGCAGAGTGGGGGAGGAGGCTGGTCCTCCTAAGAGGGATGGTGGTTTTCTGTAGTTCAAAGCTGGTCTTGAGAGAGATTGGCCTCCCACTTTCCATCTGAAAAGAATTTTCTCTTACAAACAAACAAACAAACATGATTTCTCTGTGAAGCTCTGGTTGTCCTGGAACTAGCTTTACAGACAAGGTTGTCCTCAAACAGAGATCCACCTGCTTGTGTCTTACCGGTAGTGGGATATGAGGTATCTATATCTGGCTCCATCTGAAAAGATGTTAAGATTCCTAGAATTTCCTTATGCTGACTCCCCTCATTGCCTTTCCCTTCAGTAGGAAAGTTTGGCTAGTATTACTAGTAGGAGTTTGGCTAGTATTACTTCTGGAGGGGTGGAGATAGTATCTTTTTATGTGGGATCTTAGTTACAGACCAAGTTACTATTCAGCGATAGGCAAGAGAGAACCACCACATCTTTGGATGACCACTGAACTTTTTCTGTGTCCTCTGGTATGAGGCTTGTGCAAAGCTAGGAAAAATGTGTGTGTGTGTTTGTAAAGGGTCTCTGCTGTGCCCCTTCTCCCCATAGATGGCAGATTGCAGAAATGGGGATGGGGAGCTTGTATTCCCCCTCTGGGCCTCATTCCAGTTTGGGGATGCCACAGGGCTTTAGGCCTCTTAGTTGAGGTGCTAGATTCTATTCTTCCTGTTGGTGGGCCAGGTTCTGACTGCCCTCTTGGAGTTGGCCTGTACCTTACCCTATTGCCAACCTTCTCTTGCCAACTCCCCCCTCCCTCTGTTGCTCTTGGCAGCCCAAATTTCCTCTCACCCTTCCTCTTGATTCCTTGAGCTTCTGTATCCTCCCCTCCCCAATACTTCCTGCTCGCTTTAAGCTAGGCCATTGAGCCAGGTTCTGGATGCCTTCTATCTTTTCTACCCTGTGGCAAGATGAGGCTGTAAGTTCTGTCGGCTAATCACCTTTTCAGATTGTACACATTTGTGGGCACCCAATGCAAGACCTTATTAGTGGTAGGTTTTCCCCAGGGTATTTGTCCCTGAATGTTTTTTGTATATCTCTAGCCGGATATAGGAATTATGAAGATCTTGCTTCCATCTCGAATCCCAGGGCTTGGTCCAGAGGGCAGTACAGAGGAAGTGCCAGGTGTCAGCTGGAAGAGGAGCTGGCATTCTGTTCCCTTCTCTTCCTATTTGGTGTTGAATCTGAACTGTGTGGTCCCCAGATAAAACCCGAACTTGGGGGTTGATCCTTTGGGTGTGGCACAGACCTTGGCATGAATGTGGGGGTAGACCTTTTCTTGTTTTACAGTGCTTATGTAGGGTTGAAGGAGAGGCAAGAGAGGATGCTGCCTCTTCCTTGCTCTATGTGTGGTTTACCTGAATAGTCCTGGGTGATATAGGAATGAGGGCCAGTTATCCTGTGTCCTTTTGGTCTCAGGGAGTGAGTGTAGGACAGCTGGAAGGCACAGGACATGAGCAGGCTCTTTAGTAGGTGAGAGGGTGGCAAAAACAGCTGTGATCATGGCTAGCCAGTGCCTCTTTTCCCTGCTGGCCATTTCTGCAGCCTGCCCTTCAGCCCACTTGCTTCTGGTCACAGTGGCAAGCCTGGACCTTTGCAGGCATTGGTGGATGGGGGCTTTCTCCTTTGGGAGGTGTCTCTGATTTATGAAGGGAGGGAGTAGCATGGGTAGAGGCAAGGCAGTGGGAATGCTGTCTTGTTGCTGTTTGTTTGTTTGTTTGTTTTTTGAGAGAGGGTTTCTGAATGTAGCCTTGGCTTTCCTTGAACCCACAGTGATCTGAGGATGGTAGATGGGAGATCCATAGAGGGACCTGAGACGTGGGTGTTGACAGTGAAGGAAGGAATTGGAAGCCCAACAGAAGGAACTTAAAAAAAGAAAAAGCTCTTAAGACATTGCCTGCTAAACCAGGCAAGGCTTCCCATGTGGTGGTACTTCCTTGCAGTATGAGAACTTGGAAGGTTAAGGTAGAAGATCATCAAGGCCAACCTGGCCTACATAGATGATGTGTCCTAAAGAAACAAAACAAAAATAAAGAACATATATTGTCTGCTTGCTGTCAGCTCTGGAAAGCAGGACCCATTCTCTACTTCTGTCTTTTTTGTGGAGATGGCCACAGAAAAAACAGCATGCTCTCTTTGGTTACCCAAAGCGGGGAGAGGTCAGTCTTGTGAAACAGCTTTGGTTATGTGCGGATAGTAGTTGGTGGTTTTGGGGCTAGGAGGCATTGGGATATTTGTGCTGTAAGCACAGGGCTTCAGCTTGGGGGAGGGGGACTGGTAGATAGACCCAGAGATGCCTTCCTGCTTGTTTCATGATATTGCCTCTTACGGGTAGCCATATCAAGCTAGTGAAACCAGTTGTTGGAGGGGTGGGAGAGATGATACCACAAACAAGGGCAGCATCAAGGAGGCAGGTATAGATCTGGGGCAAAAAGGCACTCAGGTAGAGACAGATCACAGTCATTTCATATGGCTTCTATCACACGGGCCTAGTGTGTAAATGCTGGAAGGCCTAGTCCTGAGGAAATGGACAATCGGGAGTGGAGGAGGCTCGAAGTAGGGTGGAACTGTCTCACTTTGGTGCTCTGGCATGACATGAACAGTAAGAGTAGTGTGACTACTCTCTTACTAATCAGGAGCTAGAGTAGATGGAGCTAGGTGCCAACTAGATCTCAGTTGTATTTACTTATTTGTTTGTTTATTTTATTCATTTAGGTTTTTTGAGACAGGGTTTCTCTGTATAGACCTGACTGTCCTGGAATTTGCTTTGTAGAACAGGCTGGCCTCAAACTCAGAGATTATCTGCCTCCCTCTGCTGGGACTAAAGGTGTGCACACTACTTGGCTCAGGTTTTGTTTGTTTGTTTGTTTGTTTGTTTGGGGTAGGTTTCAGTCTTGATAACAAAGATTGGGCTTGTTGATCCCTCTTCTGGAGAGGGCTGTCAGACTTCCAACCAAAGCTAGGGCTTGCCCCTTGTTATTGAGACAAGGTCAGCCCTAAAAGATATATGTACGATAGTGCCTGTGGTAGGTTTCCTGGTCTGCTCCTCATCAGATGCCCCAGGATAGAGGTGTATGTGCTGAGAGGGAAGGGGAGGCCCTGGCCTCTTTGCTTGCAAAATCTAGGTCTTGCTCAATTCTGTGTGGCTTCCTGGTGGCACAGCAGCTGGAAGGCAAGGTGGAGCCACAGTTGGTGTGAGTGAGGGCATTAGTTACTGGGACTAGGGCTTTGGTTTGCTCCTGTTGTCTTGGCCAGGGGCTGAGTCTGGGCCTTATCCTAGTCACACAGTCCTCCTCTGCCAGGCTTCATATTCTTCTTCACAAGCAGGGTCTATTTGGGTGCCCTGCACCCCACCACTGAGTAGGAGCTTTCATGGGTAGGAAGGAGCCTGCTTCTTCTGGGGGTTTCACTGTCATCAGTTCTGAGTAGTCTCCTCATGGCCCCCGAACAAAGTCAGGGACACAGAATAACGTGCAGAGAGCCAAATCATTGTTCCTAAGAAATGTACATTAAGGGTGGGCACTTGGCCAGCTAATATACTGGGTCTGTGTGTCTATATGTGGGGAGACTGCTCTCACTATGGTGGGAACACCTCCAAGAGTGATTTGGTAGGTGGGATGGGCACATTGAGCAATCTGCAGTAGTTCTGGGTAGGTCCACAGATGGGATTATCTTCGTGGCCTAAGAGCTTGTTTGCAGTTGGAGTTTTTGGGAGAACTCAAGCCTGTTTAGCCTCTTCTGCCTGTTATGAACATTTTCTGCTGCCTAGAGGGAAAGGCCTAGGGTTGGTTCTGAGACCTTTCCCTCTTATAGCTAAATAGCCACTGGAATGGCCTTGCCTGGGTCCTCTGCCTGTTTGCAAATGGATAATGAACTCTGGGCAGGAGTGGGTCATGGTGGGCTTATTCCTGTCTTATTGGTGTTTGCTCACTGGAAGGATCCTGTCTCCTTTTACCAGGTGCCATCGTCTGCAAGATTCTTTGTTCAGCTCAGACAGTGGTTTCAACAATTATCGCGGTATCCTGAATTGGTGTGTGGTGATGCTGGTGAGTAAGAATGTGGAAGCAGTTTTACTGAAGCCAAGTGTGGCAGAATCTTGCCCTGGGCACAGGCTCTGCTCTTTGAAGGCTATAGCTCCGTGTGGTTGCTAGCACTAGGCTGCTTGTAGGGGAAACAGGGGTGGTCCCTGCAGTGGCTGTACTAGTTTTCTCTTGGATCTTAGGCTAGTTCTGTGGGTGGCTCAGTAGTAGTAGAGATAATGAGTGTCTTGAATACTCTGGCTGTGCCTCAACTCCACTTGGCTGTGTAGGTGTGCTATGGGAGAGCAGGGAGTTGGTGGGGTGTATTGATTGTTCTCTAGGCTGAGAGGCTGAGGAGGGGCCACTCAGGGTACAAGGCTTCCCAGGAAGGGTATGGAAAAAAATCTTGAGGATGGATGTCCTGTCATGTGGATTCATGGACATAGAACCCTTAGCAGAACCAGCCACTGCTTTACAGGCCTTCTAGTACCTTTCCTTTGGCCTTGGCTGTTAGTGGTTGGAGTGCTATGCCATGTCCAAGCCTGCTGCCTCTAAGGGCTGTTTCCTACTGGTGCTATGCATCCCCACCCCAGAAGACACTGGAGTCCAAGGCTCAAGGGGACAACCTGATGGGTGGGTCAGGGGCAAAGGGTTATCATTACCCAGCCTCTAACACTTGGATATAGTATGATACCTATTGCCCTCACCCAGAAGTGTCTGTTCTTGCTTTAAGCATGACTTCTTTGGCTATTAGTGTGGAAGGGACTCTACCCTATTGTGTCTTGAAAGGTTTCTAAGACTGAGGCACCTTTTCCCTGGAAAGAGCTTCAGGCCTTGGTTAGCTGTGGGGGATTTGAGGCTTGATGAGTAAGAAGTGAACAGTGGGGCCAGTGGGCTGAAGGTCAGCTTGTCCATGGGAGATGACACTCTGTGGCCAAGGCTTGGTCTATAAAGAACGTTCTGGGCAGGAAAGTTCTTGGCCAGGCTAGACTGCAGTCTCTTTTCTTGGAACTTTCTGCACCCACCTGGCCTTTAGTTTTTAAAAATGTATTTGGTTATTTTGCCTTCATGTGTGCCTCTGTACCATGCGCATGCAGTGCCCATGGAGGCCAGAAGATACCCCAGAACTGGAGTTAACAGATAATTGTGAGTCACCATTTGAGTGGTAGGAATTGAACCAAGTCCTCTGGAAGAGCAGGCAGTGCTGTTAACTAGTGGGCCATCTCTTTAGCTCTCCACCTGGCCTAGTCTTTCAGTGCTCTGGCCCCTTCTATTCTTCCCTTCTAGAAGATATGAATCCTGGGCTCCAGCTACCTGCTGTGGGTAATCAGGGGGGATGGTTTGGAACAATGTGTTTTCAGGTACCAAGCAGGGGATGGTGTCCCTGCACTGACTACTTCTATGGTGCCTTCTCTTAGCATCTGGGCAAGGAACCTCACCAGTGTTCTCGTGTCAGTATTATTTACTGTTTCTGTCTGTTTGGGTAGTTGGACAGGTTAGTCCAACACCAGGCCTGTGTCTGGTGCTTGTGAGGATGGAGGCTAACACTGAGTCTCAGGCTAGAGTACAGAGGCTCAGTCCTTAGTTGAGCTACATTGGGGCCACATTCTTGGAGCTTTGCTTATTGCTAGAGTATCTGACTCAGGTACAGAAAAATCTACCCCTGCCCTTTTATGCTTTGGTAAGTTTCTGCTGTCATGTCCTCTGCTGCTCACTATAGCCTCTTGTCTCTGAACTAGACACTCAAGAGACCAGCACCTTGGTACACCAAGTGTAGCTTCTCCTGCCTCCACATTGGGCTGTCTAGAAGGCTGGTTTATCGCTAAGAGTGCTATAGCTGTTTTCCTGGCCAGGATAACTACTAGAGATGCTGGGGTTGCGTGAGCTGTGATGGCACCACCAGGGCTGAACCCTCCTGATTGTCTCTTGCAGATCCTGAGTAATGCAAGGTTATTTTTAGAGAATCTCATCAAGTGAGTACCTTTTCTAAGCCCCTTACCCCACCTCAGCCTGCTCAGGCCATGGCCCACCTCTACTCAGGCCCCTATTGCCCCACCCCCAGGTATGGCATCCTGGTGGATCCCATCCAGGTGGTGTCTCTGTTTCTGAAGGACCCCTACAGCTGGCCTGCCCCATGCCTGGTTATTGGTGAGCTGCACTCCAAGAAGGGCAATGGGTGGGGGAGCAGGCTGACCAGGACCTGAACCTGTCCCTGTGATGCTTCTGTCCTCAGCATCCAACATCTTTACTGTGGCCGCATTTCAGATTGAGAAGCGTCTGGCAGTGGTAAGGGTTACTCATCCTCTTTGCTCAAGTCACTGGTGGCTTGCTTGAGATAGGCTCTTCCTAGGCCTGATAGTCCTCTCCTAGGTCAGAGGACCTGGTTGAATACTTTTTCCTTCTCTAGGGTGCTCTGACAGAGCAGATGGGGCTGCTGCTACATGTGGTTAACCTGGCCACCATCATCTGCTTCCCAGCAGCTGTGGCCTTACTGGTTGAGTCCATCACTCCAGGTGTGCCTCTATCCCAACCATCCCAGCCCATGTTGAGCTGATCCCAAGTTGTTCATGTGATGTGGGTGGTCACAGCTGAGCCCACCTTTCCTGTGTTAACTGTGGTATATGGGCAGACATGGCTAAGCCACCTATCTTGCAGTGGGTTCCGTGTTTGCTCTGGCATCATACTCCATCATCTTCCTCAAGCTCTTTTCCTACCGGGACGTCAACCTGTGGTGCCGCCAGCGAAGGGTCAAGTCCAAAGCTGGTAAGAGGCTGTCAAGATTGGGATTTGCCCATAGAACGGAGCCTGTGCTGCATGGCTCACCCTACTGTCTTGCTTTGCTGGCAGTTTCTACAGGGAAGAAGGTTGGTGGAGCTGCTGCCCAGCAAACTGTGAACTACCCAGACAACCTGACCTACCGAGGTGAGTAGCTGTGGAGTTAGGGCTCTCAGAGGCAGGACTCTAAGTCAGGTTCAGGGCTATGTAGTCCTAGTACCCACCCTTCCCTTCTAGATCTCTACTACTTCATTTTTGCTCCTACTTTGTGTTATGAACTCAACTTTCCTCGATCCCCCCGAATACGAAAGCGCTTTCTGCTACGAAGGGTTCTTGAGATGGTAAGGTCTGGGCCTTGAGGGCTGGTATAGGGCAGGGCTTGGGGTGTATGTGCAACTTGAGTCTCAGCTGGCTGCCCTGTTTTTCCCCAGCTCTTCTTCACCCAGCTTCAAGTGGGGTTGATCCAACAGGTAAGAGGTGCGAGTGGGTGCATGTTAGGGCTTGTGTAGCTGAGGAAACTGATGTGGTACTCTCCTTTGCAGTGGATGGTCCCTACTATTCAGAACTCCATGAAGCCCTTCAAGGTAAGCTTAGGGTCCCCTGTGGCAGGGCTGGATAGGGTAGACGATACAGCCAGCTGAGGCAGCCTCTCTCCACAGGATATGGACTACTCACGTATCATTGAGCGTCTCTTAAAGCTGGCGGTAAGTGTCAGAGGCTCCAGAGAGATGAGTGTGAGGGATAGGTGGAGTCTATAAGTCTGCAACCTGGAGTGTTGTCTCCCATAGGTCCCCAACCATCTGATCTGGCTCATCTTCTTCTACTGGCTTTTCCATTCCTGCATGAATGCCGTGGCAGAGCTTATGCAGTTTGGAGACCGCGAATTCTATAGGGACTGGTGGTGAGTGCTGTGTCTCTGGGGATCTGGGTAGGTCATAGCATGTTCTGCTTATCCCATTGTTTCTTGACCCCAAGGAATGCTGAGTCTGTCACCTACTTTTGGCAGAATTGGAATATCCCTGTGCACAAGTGGTGCAGCAGGTAGGATGGTGTATGCACCCGAGGAATGTGGTTGTGGACCTGGGCCCTATGGCATTAGCCTCATCCTATGGCTTCCTTGCTCTGCAGACACTTCTATAAGCCTATGCTCCGACTGGGCAGCAGCAGATGGATGGCCAGGACAGGGGTATTTCTGGCCTCA
This sequence comes from Meriones unguiculatus, assembly GCF_030254825.1. Taxonomy (NCBI): domain Eukaryota; kingdom Metazoa; phylum Chordata; class Mammalia; order Rodentia; family Muridae; genus Meriones; species Meriones unguiculatus. The sequence goes on from NC_083356.1 coordinate 24,607,088, forward strand.
GCCTTCTTCCATGAGGTCAGTACTATATATGCATCCCACTTCACCTCTCGGTAGGGCTGTGGCCACCAGCTGAAATACTGACTTCTCTTCTCCTCGTACTCTAGTACCTAGTGAGCATTCCCCTGCGTATGTTCCGTCTCTGGGCATTTACAGCCATGATGGCTCAGGTGAGCAACACCGCAGCTTGTCTCTCTTAGCCTGAATCTATGCCAGACCTGTGGTCATTGCATCCAACTGACTGTGGCCTATGTGTTCTCAGATCCCACTGGCCTGGATTGTGGGCCGCTTCTTTCAAGGGAACTATGGCAATGCAGCTGTGTGGGTGACACTCATCATTGGGCAACCAGTGGCTGTGCTCATGTATGTCCATGACTACTACGTGCTCAACTATGATGCTCCAGTGGGGGCCTGAGCTACTGCCAAAGGCCAGCCCTCCCTAACCTGGGCCTGGAGTTCTGGAGGGGTTCCTGGCTGCCTGCACACTCCTCCTAGTCTGGGAGGCCTCTCTGCCCCTATGGGGCCCACTCCTGCTCTTGGGGATGGCACCTGAGTCCGGCTGGTATGAGCCAGTGCTGGGAGTATGTGCTGACCAGGGGCTGAGGGAATCAATAAAGTGCTGTCTAAAAACTTTCCTTGCTGGGGTTGTGGAAGCTGCTGAGGATTGACCTATACCCATATGTGCTGTGCAGCCACTGCTTTAGGGACTGAAATTCTCAGGCCCCAGCTTAGGGATATGGTGCTGGAAAGATCTGGGTCACATGGCTGCCATCCACTCTACAACCCACAACCTCATGAAGTGTATGGACAAAGCTCTTGAGTTGCAGAACATGACATAGTAGGAAGCAGCAGCATGCAGAGGTGGCTGGAGAACAGTAGCCAAGCAACGTTACTGCTCAGGAAAGCTTAGTTCTTATCCTGCCCTTTTAATCCTTGCAGGTAGGTCCAGAGTTCAGAGCTATATGGATTTAATAGATGATGACCCTGCAGTGGGCTGCCTGAACTGTGTTTAGGACCCTTGTGAAGAGTCTAGTGGTCTAAGAGATGACATGCAGGGCTCATTTGTGTTCATGTTGGATAAATGCTGGGTAAATGCTGACTCCACTGTGAGACCACTAGGAACCTCGATCCCATTTCTAGAAGTGGAGCCCTCCGTGGAGGACTTTGTGCAGTGACTGCCTGGGGCCCAGGAGTTATTCACACTGTACCTTCAGGATCTGTCTCAGCTCCTTGGGACCAGGCTGCTCAACAAGTTGGGCTAGTGGCTCTAGGCTGTGTTGCACAGGGGCCAAAGTTGCCTGGGCTTGGCCCACTCTTCAAAACAGTTAAAGCCAAGAGAGCTCTGAACAGAGGGGATACTTTGCCCCCAAGTTCTGGTAGCTGCCAAATTGGACAGGAATTTGACAAAAGAATCTCCTTGGCAATCCAAGGTAGGTCCTCATCCTTGCCTTAATGGGGTCAATGCTTGTCAATTGCCAGAATCTTCCAGGCTGTAGACCCTAACCTACAGTTAGGGTGGGTATCTGGTGCTCTGCAGGGTGGTCAGTAATCTTAGCGGCTTCGGGACACAGGGCATGCACCAGACCACCTGTGAGGCCATTTCCATCTCTGTTCTCCCACTCTGAGACAGCAGGACCAAGTTCAGAACTGGACCAGTTGATAGATGGTGGGGGCGTGGCTCTGCCAAAATGTTCAGTGTACCTGTGTAGAGCACTTCTGATGGCACAGGCAGACGGTCCTTTAAGGTCCCTAAAAAAAGCTGTAACAAATACTAGTCCTGTGGCATCAAGGTGGGTGGGCCTAGGGGTAACACCAAGGAGACAGGCACGTAGTGAGTTCTGGCTCCTTGCCTACACCCCCACCTTCCGGATCCCTCGGGGAAGGAGGAAACACACAGGAGGCCACAGCAGAACCTGTCTATTTATCATCTGCCATCTCTGCGTGTGCATATATATATATATACATACATACATATATATATATATATATATATATATATATATTTATTTATTTGTGAACGGTTAAAGGGGACTCTCATGTAAAAATCCAAAATACAATTTTATGAACAACCTGCAGGGTCAGTCCAAGTGTGGCTGTGAAGTTCTGACCCAGAGCGTAGACCTGGGGTTGGGGAGAAGGCAGCAGGTATGCAGCCCTCAGGATCTTCCCCCTGACCCAAGGTACTGCCTAGGCTCAAGTCCCATCTGTGCTCCACTGGGGTTGTGGCTTGACCTAGGAGACTGCCCAACTGTCTTGTCTCCCCAGGACCAGCCATGTCCTAGGGATAGGTCGGGGGCCAGCTTGACAACTCCTGGGAACTTTAGGAGACAGTGGGGTCCTTGGCTTTTGGGGGTTCGGAGCCCGTCAGAAGAGAGATGGTGGGATCGTCCATGTAGTCATCACCCTCAGAGAAGTAGGAGCTCTCCCCCAGCTCAAAGAGCACAGGCAGTTCGCTGCTCCCTGTGTCCACAGCATCAGGGTCCAGCAGGAACAGAGGCTGAGCCGTGTAGTGCACCAGCTGCTTCCCTGTGAGGTATGAGTCAGGATGGTGGGGGTGGGCAAGCTGGAAATGAGGGTTGGGAACGGGACAGAACCTTAGCTCACCTGAGTCAGGGTTATTGTTTTCTGCCTCAATGGGCTTGGGGGGGTCTTGGGGAGACAGGAGCTCCTGAATCTGCAGGATAGAGAACACACAGTAAGGATTGTTGATGGCCCCCTCTGCCCCCCACCCTGCCCGCCTACGCACGCTGGCCAGGCTGCTGTCCAGGTCAGGCAGGCTCATGTCGGGCATGGTCACCGAGGGGCTGAACAGCTGCGGGAGGAGGGAGGGAAGTCAGGGCTGGCTTGTTGGCAGGATGGGATAGGGGAGGTGGGGATCACCAGACTCACGTCCAGCAGGGCACTGGTGTCCACGCTGAAGCCGTGGCTTGTCAGCATGGTCTGCAGGTTGTCCAGGTTGGAGTCCATGGCATCCAAGTGATCACTTAGCTCGTTCCTGGCCCAGGGCAAGTGGGCAGGTGAACTAGTGCCCCAGGCTCCCACCCAGCCGCACTCCTGATGGAGAAGGGCTCCCCTTTGGCTGTAGCCCCCCAAAGCAAGGTCCATCTGCATAGCCAGCATGGGCTGGGGGACAGTGTGTGTGGACCTCTGGGAAGATGCTAGAAAGGGCAGTGGTAAGCTTGCCTTTCATGGCTGCTGATATAGCATGGCCCATGGGCAGGACAACCTAGGAGAGTTTAGTATTAACTAAGGCTGGGCCAAGAGGGTGGTGGAGAAAAAGGGCAAGGGTCGTTGGCTCTAGAGATAGGCAGGAGAGCAGGCAGATGTTTCAGGTTTGACAGTCTTGCCACTGCATCAGGAAGAGAGTAAGGAGAGGAAACAGGACTGTGCTTGGCATGAGTAGACCTGAACTCCTTTAGACCAGAAGGCCGGGGCCATGGGCAAGGCAGTTAAAAGGGCTCTGTAGGTGCCATGGGGCCTACCCTATCCTGGCAGGAAGCTCATTGTAGCAGCCTGTATTGGTGGCTGGGCCAGGCAGGAAACTTGTCCCTACCACAGCCATTGGCTTGTGCAAAGGGGAGTCAGTGGAGATGCAGAGCCTGTGAGACCATCTCCTGGTGCTCTTCGCCAGGCAGGGCAAGTGCTATGCCCAGGTTGGGAACTGGTCCATGGCTGTGGGAGGGGCCCTGGCGGAGTCCTCCTCCCTCCCAAGTGGGGGGCAGCGCTAACCCTGGCTGGACTCGGCCATGCAGAAAGGAAGAGGAGGGGCAGGGGAAGAGGCGGGCGACCCCAGACATCTGTGGAGCGCGAGCCAAACTGCAAGATACAAAGACAAGAGCCCCCCCATTGCAGGCGGGGGACGGGGGGATCTACGCCCACCGTCCTCGCTCGCTTAGCTTTTGGGATGTGCCTGAGGGGTGGTCAAGGCTGGGCCCTGGCTCATCACTTCCTATTTCAGGTCTAGGGAAATAACAGATCCAAAGATCCTGGGGCTTGCCAGCGAGGGGGATGGCAATAGTGAGGGTGACCCAGGAGGCAGGGGGCATAACCCATTTCTAGTGATGTAGTTAGTTTCCCTCCCCAGCTTCACTCAGGTTTGGGGGAACAGATCCAACCCATCACCCTCAGCAAACTGCAGGGATTGTTCCTTGCTAAGACAGATACCCTATGTCCAGCCTGAGGAAATCCCATGCTGTGGGGTTCAGAGGCTATAGGGAGGCAGGGTGGGCACAGCACTCACTTGTCTAGGCAGGCTACGCTGAGGCACTTCTCAGGGGTAGAGGGAGGTTGGGGCGTAGGGGCATGGGCTCCGGTTGTGTCCTTAGGGGCTGTGTTTGAGGCAGCAGGGGTAAGCTCGCTCTCTTGAAGGATGGAGTCAATGAAGGCAGTTGGGGACAAAGGGGTATCCACAGAGGATGGGCGCCCAGGGCTCGCCTCCAGTACCCGAGGGCTCCGAGGTGGGCTGGGGGGTTCTTCTTTGACACGGATCAGGGTACTGCTGGACAGGGGCCTGAACATGTTAGATATTAGAAGACATGTTAGAAGGAGCCTAAGTTAGTTCCACCCACTTCCAACTCTGCTCAGGTCCCGTAAAGGCTGGCCCACTAAGGTGATAGGAGGGATAAGGGTACTACAGCCCCACCTCTCATCTATGCGCCTGCTTGGGGAGGCCAAAGGGCTGGAGGGAGCCAGCTCAGTGATATCGGAGATTATGGGTCCAGAGCTAGTGACAGCATCAGAGGTGTAAAGGCTAGAGCTGCTGTAGGCTGGAGATGGAGCCTGCAATTAGAGACAAAGGCCACATGCAAGGCACACCTGTGGTATAGCCTGGGCCACCCAGCACCCACTATACACTTACTGGCAGTCCCATGGAGCCTGGTGCTTACTGAGTATGGACCGGGACCATGGACATGCTCCAGGGAGTACTGTCGACCATACTTGGGCACTGAGTGTGCTGAGCTGCTGTCACTCAACATCAGAGGGCTGCAGGGAAGAGACAGGTTAACTGCCTACACAGACCTTGGTGGTGCCCAGGATATACAGCAAGCAGAGGACACCAAGGTGCAGGGTCAGAGTGGACAGTGTAGGCATTCCCAGAGCCTCACATCTTTCTCTTCACCCCCAGGATCCGGTTCGACTGCACCAGTGAGATCAGGAACTGAATGAGCTGTGGGGCAGAGAGGATATAGTTACCCTGGCCCAGTCATGGAGGGGACCCGCCTACCACCATCCCTGCCCACCTTGTTGACAACTTTTTGCTGCTGGGCATGCTTCTGCCGCAGGCTGGCCACCTCCCGCCACAGGGCCTCGTTCTCGCTGCAACACATTGCTGGGTCAATTGGGCCATATTAGAAGAGCTAGAGAGTCAGGCTGTTGCTGGACAGGGCGGGACCAGATGAGGGTTCACTGGTACCACTGACTCCCCTAGTTCTGCTGTACTTACAGGGGAGGATTCAAATGTCAAACAGGGCTGAGGGAGGCATGGACAGAGTCTGATGGTACACCTCAGGAGCCTCGCTGAGAGGAGACTACAGGACTTGTCACATACTGGTTAGACACACAGGACAGGACTTTGGGAAAGATCCTAAACTGCTGATTACCCTCAGTTTGGGAGTAAAAGGCAGCTGAGAACTGTGATGCCCTGTACTGAGTGGTAAGGGTGGAGTAGGAGTCACTGGGAATGGAGAACAGTGGGGAGGTCTGACCGGAGGACTTCTCTCCTGCTAGCCCTGGTTTTAAGGGAGGCACCTGGAAAGAGGGTCTGTATGCTCAAATCCTGAAAATGTGGAGCCCGGCAGGGGAGGGAGAAGTGGTTACAGTAGGAAGTTCCCAGCCCCATTCTGGGTTTGGAGATGAAAAGGCCAAGAAGTTTTTGCAATACAAACAATAGAAGGCAGGTTAGGAAGGGGGAAGGAGGCTTGAATGGCTCTGCAGGGTGGGGTAGGACAGAGACCCAAAGCAACCTGGCCACCCTCCTGAGCCTTGGGACCTACTGCTTCATTGCCAAAAGCTTGGAGTCCATACACTCCTGTTTCCCCTTCATCAGCTGCACATCTGTCAACAGCCTGGTGACACTGTCCTGGCGTATTTTTATGTCCTCACTCTTCAGGGTGGACACCTAAGGGGTGGGGCATACAAGAGTTGAAAGTGGCTCTACAGTATGGTAGGCGCCTGTGCTTCACCTAGGCATCCAGGAAGTGAGGAGGGTCTGGGAAACACTGGGAGATGGGGGAAGCTCAGAGAGAGATGAGCACAGGCTATGCTCTTAGGCTAGTCCTGCAGCACCACTTAGCTACTGCTCCCAGCCCAGAGCCTGCAGGGAGATCTGAGGACAGGGAGGGGCTGTACTGAGGGCTGGTGGTGACTCACGCTGGTCACTTTCCTCTTGATGTTCTCAAGGAGCTGTTCCTGGCCACGTAGGAAACATGGATGCTGGAACTCGGTGTCATCCCTCTCAGGCTTGACCAGGCCACCCTGCTCAATGTGGACTACTTTTCGGAAGCCATCTGTGCATATGGGGGTGGGACAGTTCCTGAGGGCCAGGGACCAGGCTCCAACAGCCTAGCCATGGCCTAGGGCAGGCAAAGGGCCTCCTAGTAAGATTCCTGCTGGCATCCATTTGCCACAGCAAATGGAAGTATGGCCAGGGTAGGGCCTCATATACTCTTCCCTGGGAAATTCAGGCTCACACCCATGAGGACCCTTCCTTAGCTGACCCCAGCCTCCATCTCTGGGCAATTCTGGGGTCTGTTTCTCCACACCCCAGGGAAGCAGGCACTATCCTGAAAGAGGTACTTACACATGTTGAGCTGCCGCACGAAGCTGGCCATGTTGTTGTGCTTGAAGTACTTGGGCAGCACCTCCTTGGCAAACTGGCCCTGATCAAACACGTGGAAGCTGTTCCCACTCTGTCAGGAGATACATGGACAGGTCATATGTAGCAGCCGCACCATACTTCCACTGTGGCCTGAAGCATCTCTCCATGTGTGTTGGGCAGTGCCCATTTTCCCTCCACATAGTGGTAGCAGAGGTGGGCTGAACCTTCGGACCCCATGGCTAGTATCCAGGCCATGGAACCGAGGTCTGAGGAACGAGGACCTTGTAGCCTGAGACAGGATCCTACTCCCTGGCAGTTTTCAGTTGCGAGGGTTAGACTTACAAATCATCCACAGAATTCTGGTCATCTCTAGGGACTGACTAGCATTTATTTTAAACAGCAAATTTTCCTAAGAATAGCTAAGATGGAGAGATGGTTCAGTGGTTAAGAGTGCTTCCTGTTCTTGGTAGAGGACCTGGGTTTGTTTCCCAGCACTCACATGGCAGCTCACAACTAACAGTAATTCCAAGTTTCAGGTGAGCTGATGTCCTTTTTTATATTCCATGGACACTTGCATGCATGTTGTACACACACACACTCCTCCAAACTCCAACAGCCAAAGAAATTTGTGCTGCTCTGGAAGGTCCTGCTCAGAACCCGAGATTGTTGAACACTTGCATGGTTGCACTTCTGTGCTGGTGCTCTCCTGATCACAGTCCAGAGCCACTAGGAGGGGGCTGAAGGGCCAGGGCAACCTAGAGGCATTAGATACCAGAGTGGGGAGGTCCCCAGTGGGAAGAGGACAGTATTCTCATGGATGTGCAAGATAAACCGGCCAAGGCACAGTCTCTTTGCTGGGGTGGGAGAACCGCAATACAAATGGGTAGAATCAATCGAAAGGATCCCAAGGTGTTGGGTTAGCATTAGGGCTGTTTTCCAACAGGCAGAGGGAGTGAAAAACAAGTCTAAACAGAAACAGTAGGACAAGTGGACACAGGAAGGAAAAAATCTAAAGCAGCAGGGAAAGCAATTGTAGGAGGTGTATCAGTGAAAGCAAGAGGCTCTTTACATGATTCATCCATTTTTTCCCCCTCAGCTTTGAAACCAGTGGAAGCAATGGCAGTGGGAACATGGGTGAAAGCTCACTCAAGGTCTTGGGGCTTGCTAGGAGACTCTCAAAGCAAGGCTGGTTTTGCTTGACCTGAGGCTGTCTTTTTAAAAAAAGATTTAATTTTATTTTACATGCATTGGTATTTTGCCTGCATGTGTTTCTGATCCCCTGTCTGTAACTCTCCTGGAACTGGAGTTACAGATAGTTGTGAGCTGCCATGTGGGTGCTGAACCCAGGTCCTCTGGAGGAGCAGCTAGCGCTCTTTTTCTTTTTAAAGATTTATTTATTTATTATGTACACAATGTTCTAACTGCATGTAGACCTGCACACCAGAAGAAGGCATCAGATCTCATTATAGATGGTTGTGAGCCGCCGTGTGGTTGTGAGGCACCATGTGGTTGCTAGGAATTGAACTCATGACCTCCGTAGGAGCAGACAGTGCTCTTAACCTCTGAGCTATCTCTGTAGCCCCCGCAGCCAGTGCTCTTAACCACTGAGCCATCACTCTAGCCCTAGGGGAAGATTCATTCATTCATTCATTCATTCATTCATTCATTCATTCAGCGGTTTCTCGAGACAGGATTTCTCTGTGTAGTCCTGGCTTTCTTCGAGAAACTCTGAGATCTGCCTGCCTCTGCTGGGATTAAAGGCATTTGCCACAGCTTAGAGGAAGATTTTAAATGGCTGCTGAGAAAATGTACAATACAGGCTAGCCAGAAACCTTAAAAAGTGGTTAATGAGGGATCATTAGGGACTCTGAAACATTCCTGAGAATCCACAGACTATGCACACATTAAAGCTGTGTACATGCTCAGGGAAGACCTGTGAGGGCCATAAGCGCTCCCTCTGGCATGAATGGGAAGTAGGATATAAAGTTGTGTTGTCAACTCCCAGGCAATGTGTTAAAGACGGGAATCAACACATACAGAGGCCCCGGGAAGACTGGAGCCTCACTGGCTGCAGTTTTTGTTTTGTTTTGTTTTTTAAGGAAATTTCAGCTCCATTAACCCAATTAAATCAGCTAGCCAAAGGACAATGGCCACCAAGAATACAAACACAACATAATTAGTCCAAGGAAGTCACCAGAACTAACAATGGCACAATGACAAAAGTAACAGATGCAGGGGACATTGCACCTTCACAGTGGCCATCAAATACTAATGGAAAGTCAAAAGCCATGAAGCATTTCAACACAAAGCTATGGCCGGGACTGGTGAGATGGCCCAGCAGGTAAAAGGCAACCACTGCCAAGCCACAGCCTGAGTTCAGTTCCTGGTCCCCACTTAATAGAAGGCAAGAACTGACTTGACAAGTTGTCCTCTGACTTCGGCACACATGTACATGTACATGCACACTCAAACAGATGTGGATATGACTTTGCTGCTTTTGCAAGGCCCTTCCCTGGTCTTGAGTTTACCACTGGATTAAGAAGTGACATTATGAATCCCTTTTAGTTTTTCAGTTTTAATTTTTTTAGATAATTGTAATTATAAAGAAAAGCTACAGCTTATAATAGGAAAAAAAAAAAAGCAACCAATATCCTCCACATGTTGGACTCGTAAGGATAGACTCTAATGTAGCTACTTTACTTAAAATAGCATGGCCAAAGACCTGGAGAACCAGACATGAAGGCCTAGGTATAAGGATGATGTCCTACTCAATGGAGACTCTCAGTAAAGCAATAAAAATGAAAAATAAGCACCAAGTCAAAATTCTGGAATTAGAAAGCACAACTCAGGTTAAAAATTCACTTAGGGGCTCAAGAAGATGAGAACAGTAAGCAGTCAGTAAGCACAAAAATAGGCCAACTGAGGTTATAGTTTGAAGACAGAAAAAATGGTGGTTTGAATAAGAATAATCCCCATAGGCTCACATATTTGAATGTGTAGTCCCTAGGGAGTGGTGCTATTTAAGAGGAATAGAAGGAATAGGAGGTATGGCTTTGTTGGAGAAAGTGTGCTTTCTCCACTTTGTTGGAGTGGGCTTTGAGGTTTCAAAAGCCCATGCCAGGCCCAGTGTCTGTCTCTCTCTCTGAGGATTACAATGTAGCTTTCAACTACTCTAGCACTATTTGTGCTCCCATGCTCCCTGCCTTGATGATAATGGACTGTCTCTAAAACTATAAGCAAATCCCCAATGGGATGTTTTCTCTTGTAAGAGTTGCTGTGGTCATGGTGTCTCCTCACAGCACTAGAACAATGACTAAGATAGAGTGAATAAAGTGTACAGAGCTTCAGAGACCTGTGAGGCATTATTACTGCTTGATGGGCGGTTCAGCAGGTGAGAATGGACAAATGACTATAGGAAAACTGATCAAGAACATACCAAATTTGATGAAAAACATCCAAGAAATGAACTTCAAACAGGAATAAAGTAAAGGGATTCGTAAACAGTCACTTCATAATCCAACTGCCAAACTTAAGCTCAGAGAAGGGCCCTGCAAGCAGCCAAGTCACAGCCATATCAGCAGTGAGGGCGGATGACACACTGATCGGCTGCAGGGTGAAGACAGTTAGTCAGAAATCCCTGTCTCTGAAGAGGAAAGGGAAAGCCTCACTTCTGGGCTGAGAATATGGAGTTCTGGAACAGTGCTTCCTCTCCAGGGACACACACAAAGCTTTAATGTTGCCTCTATTTTGATGCTAATTACTGTCCCTGCCTATATACACCTATCCTTGTTGTGCAAACTTGCCTAAGACATTATTCCTGACTAGTTAATAAAAAAGGTCTGTACCTGGGCAGGGCAGGAAGCGTGGCTAAGGTTTCTGGGCTTTTGAGGACAGGGAATAACAGAAAGCAGAGAGAGAGAGAGAGAGAGAGAGAGAGAGAGGAAGAGATGAAGGTGGATGCCATGAGCACGAAGAAGTAACCAGAAGTGGGCCAGGCAGGATGCCGAGGATGGTATAGATGGAGAAAACACCAAGATGAAAAATATAAGCAAGTATTTATAAGATTATGGTTGGGGGTTGAAGAGATGGCTCAGTGGTTGAGAGCACTGTCTGCTCTTCCAGAGGTCATGAGTTCAATTCCCAGCAACTACACGGTGGCTCACAACCATCTATAATGTGATCTGGTGCCCTCTTCTGGAGTACAGATGTACCTGCAGATTGAACACTCATATACATAAAAAAAAATCTTAAAAAGAGATTATGGTTGGAAGGTAGTACAGTTAGGCATGGTTAAGGCAGATGGCATTGGATAGGGGCTGGGAGGTGGATGGTGAGGTTACTGAGACAGCAGAGGTGAAATATCTGCCCAGACCAAGGTAAATAAGGCAATTACAAAATCTAACAGGTGTCTATGTTTTACTGTTTGTGAGAGTGGGTTAAATAATACCCCCCATGATAATTTTAAGGCAAACAGTAAAAATATTTAGTCCACCATCATTTTATTTACAACAACAAATTAATGTCTCTGAAATTGTTCCACAGGCATCAAGTAAGAATGACCAATGAAACCACTAAAACTCATTGGGCCTGTGAGTAACTGTCACAAACTAGTCTACCGCTCCGTCCCTGAGCCCCCATATCAGACACTGTACCCTGGAAGGTGTGGCTAAGTTGTGGGGTCCTCTTCTCAGCTTGTTAAGGTTTGAGGGTACTACTGGAAGGATGTGTCTTCTCCATCCATAGGTTGATGAGATCACATTCCTGTTCGGACATGCCTCCTACCTCCTAGTGCTCCCAGACAGACCTACCCTCGTCCTAGGGGCAGAGAATACCACGTCTATCCACCCTCACCTCAGGTGGCAGAAAGAGCAGTCTATGCATGGTGAGCATGTTCAGCGGAGAAGTACAGTAGTTACTGCCCAGCCACATGTCCAAAAGATTTGCCCCAGGAGATACAATCCTTAAGGAAGGTGGTCTGGCTTACTTGAAGTCAAACAGCACTGGAAAGCTCAATCCCCATGGTGTGCCAACAATAAGTGAGCTGAGCTCCAGGCCAGCCTGCCTAGATGGGAGAAGAAAGCTGCGAAGAGCCCTTTGGGATTAGAACAAATATAAGACTAACTCAAATCTGCTTTTGCTCAATGAACCTAGTAAAATATCCCCCCAAATGCAGCCTTACAACCTCACTACTGCTCACAAATTTAAGTTGATCTGACTGCCCAACAACTGGTGTCCCAGGGCATTACATAAAACAGTAGCAAAATCAGGCAGTAATTGCTGGTGCTTCAATGCTGGATGTGACAACTGTGAGGCAAAAAATGTCATCAAGGCGGAAGCAGTCTTTCTGAAGCAGCTTAGCCCAGTCACAAGCCAGCAAGATGATGCAGCCACCATTGGGTCCCACAATATACAACTGACAAAAAATGCAAGACCAACAGAAGCTGAGAAGTGTGACTCATACATGGTGGACAAGGAAAAACAACAGAAACTGCCAGAAAAGGACGATACATTTAACAAAAGATATAATGTTGCTGTAAACACACTGGGGGGAACAGAGATGGCTCAGCAGTTAGGAGTGGTTGCTGTTCTTGCAGGAGAGGCTATTTGGGTCCTCACACCTACAGAGCAGCTTACAAGTCTGGGATCTCCAGTTCCGGGGGACCTGGCACTCTCTTCTGGCCTCCATGGGCCCCAGGCAGTGTACTTTCATATATGCAGGTAAAACACTCATACACATAAAATAATAAACATGCTCAGAGAATAAGGAAATGTTTGAAGAAGCAAAGGAAGGACCACCAAACAGAGCATTGCTAATGGTAAATGTTCTAAGGGAGATTCTGCTTCAAAGCCACCGTGATGCACAACAGATTTGAGTGCAAGGGAAAAATCAGTTTAGAAAACAGAGAGACAGGAGATAACGACTGGACTGAAAATTACTTCTGAAAAAGTAAATCACCTATGGTTTCTGCCAACAGCCAGCTTATGGTACTAAAGAAACTACAAAAGCACTTTATATGTGCAGACTTTGTTTTGCCATTATTAACTAAGCAAATCAGCATAAAGTATCTAATAGCATTTACATTATAATAGTTACTATAAATCATCTGGGAATAATTTAAACTACATGGAAGAATGTGTGCAGGTTATATGAAAATATTACTCCAGGATACCAATGAAGGACTGTATTTAATATTTAATTCCCTGGCTGAAGAGATGGCTCAGCAGTTAAGAGCCCTGTTTGCTCTTCCAGAGGTCCTAAGTTCAACACCCAGCACCCACATGGTGGCTCACAACCATCTATATTGGGATCTGGTGCCCTCTTCTGGCGAGCAGGTGTATATGCGGATACAGCACTCAGAAAATAAATCTTAAAAAACAACAAACAAAAAACAACAACAAAAACTAATTCCCTTGAGCAGCTGTAAAAGGAGCTATGTCTGTTGTTGTTCCTTCTTTTTTGGGGGGGAGGGTGTTCAAGACAGGGTTTCTCTTTGTAACAGTCCTAACTATCCTGGAACTCTGTAGATCAGGCTGGCCTTGACCTCACAGAGATCACAGAGAGTGCAATCACTCTGCTAGAAGGATGTATTTCAAGCTTTGAAGTTTCCAGTCAGTCCAGACTGCTCTCTCCAGCAAAGTATTGGCATAATGGAAGGAGAGACAAAAACTTATCATGACAAAAAGTCTAAACAGGGAGTTCATAATCATTAAGATCTACACAATATACTTAAAGCAATCCTTCAGACTGAAAGAAAGAAATCCATCCATGAAGCCAAAGGAAAGAATAAATCACTGTAGAATAGAATCACAGTTAAGCAATACCACAAAAATCAACAGAGTGACAGCTAATGGTGTCAGCAACATCAGTGACTTAATGCTACACCGGGGCCAGAAAAAGAACAGACCAAACCCCAAATCTTTAGTCTCAGAGCAGATATTAATGAAATGGAGAAAAACAAACAAACAACCCCCAAACAAAACAAGACACCAAAACCCAAAGAAAGAAAGAAAGACAGAAAGAAAAAGAAAGAAGGAAAGAAAACAAGTTGGTTCTTTGAAAGGATAAGAATGATGAACCCATTACTAGGCATGGTGGCACACACTTAATCTCTGCATATGAGTGGGAGGCAGGCAGAAGTCTGTAGTTCAAGGCCAGCCTAGTCTATACAGTCAATTCCATGGAAGTCAGGATTATGTAGAGAAATCCCACCTCAGGCAAAATAAAACAAGGCAAACAAAAAGGCTGATAAACCCCTGCCTAAAATTAGCTAAAAGGAAAAAAAAGATGGACCATCATTTCGAGACACCTACCACCCACCTGAATTAAATCAAGATGACATAAGTAATTAGATCTATAACAAGAAGTAAAATTCAAGCAACAAAGCAAAAATTCCCAAAAGCCACAAAATTTCCAGGCCCTGACTGATTTACTGGTACATTTTTACCAGGTCTAAAAAGAACTAACACCAAAGCGTCTCAAACTATTCTAGAAAGTGTGAAAGGAAAGAGCATCAAACTATATTTTACTTTTAATTGTGTGTTCTCTGTGTGAGTATATGAACATGAGCGCAGGTATTCATTGTGGTGAGAGATATTGGCTCCCTTGGAGCTGGAGTTACAGGTGGTTATGAGTTCTCTAACATGGGCACTGGTAACTGAGCTTGGATCCTCTGTAAGACACTCTCTAGCCACTGAGCCATTTCTCCTGCCCTTACTAAACTTTTTTTTTTTGAAGGAGTTTTTTTGTTTTGTTTTGTGGGGGCAGGGTTTCTCTGTGCATCCTTGGTTGTCCCTGAACTCATGGAGATCTGCTGGGCACTGGGATTAAAGGGATGCACCACCATGCCCAGCTGTTATGAAGGAGTTTTTATGACAATGTTTTATGATATCCAAAGCAGATAAAAGTACAGATAAAACCAGGAGTCTTTAATCTCAACACCTGGGAGGTAGAGGCAGGCAAATCTCTGTGGGTTCAAGGCCAGCCTGGTCTACAGAGTTCCACAGATAAACCTTTTCTTGAACAAACACAAACAATCCCCACCTTCAGCAACGTGGCTGGACATAATATTAATAATAATAAAAAAAAGAATAGCCTTCCTTAAATACAAATGACAAACAGGTTGTGAAAGAAATCAGAAAAACAACACTCTTCCCAATAGCCACAAACAACAACAACAACAAAACCCCGTAAAATATCTTGGGGTAGCCCTAACCAATCAAGTGAAAGACTTTTATAACAAAACCTTCAAGTCTTTGAAGGAACAAATTGAAGGAGATATCATGGAAAGATCTTAGGTGTTCATGGATGGGTAGACCTAACATAGTAAAAATGGCCATCTTACTAAAAGCTATCTACAAATTCAATGCAATCACCACCAAAATTCCAGCACAAGTACAGACCTTAAAAGGACAATACTCAAATTTCATATGGAAAAACCCAGGACAGCTTTAACAATGCTGTTCAAGAAAAGAACTCCCAGAGGCATGATCACCCCTGTTTTAAGCTGTGCTACAGAGCTATAAGAAAACTACACAGTAGGGCGGGGGCTATAGCTGGCATAAAGTGAATAAACTATAATTAATAAAAAAAAACCCAACTACAGAATATATGGTATAAAAACAGACATGTTGATCAAAGGAATTAAATCAAAGACTTAGACATAAATCCACACACCTATGGATATCTGATTTTTTATAAAGAAGCCAGAAATATACAATAGAAAAAAGACAGCATCTTCAACAAATGGTGCTGGTCTAACTGGATGTTTGTATGTATAAGGATGCAAACAGATCTATATTTATCACTCTGCACAAAACTCAAGTCCAAGTGGATCAAAGACCTTAACATCATACCAGACACACTGAACTTGACAGAAGAGAAAGTAGAGAACAGGAGACAACTTTCTGAACAGAACACCTATAGCACAGACACAAATATTAACAATTAATAAACAGAACTCATCAAACTGAAAAGCTTCTATAAAGGAAAAAGACACTGTCAATAGGACAAAATGGTAGCCTACAGAATGGGAAAAGACTTTAACTCCACATCTGACAGAGGACTAATACCCAAAATATATAAAGAACTCAAGAAACCAGACATCAACAAACCAAATAATCCAATTCAAAAATGGGATATAGATCTAAACATAGAATTCTTTTTTTTTTTTTAAGGTTTATTTATTATTTATACAGCATTCTGCCTGTACACCATAAGAGGGCACCAGATCTCATTACAGATGGTTATGAGCCACCATGTGGTTGCTGGGAAATGAACTCAGGACCTTTGGAAGAACAGTCAGTGTTCTTAACCTCTAAGCCATCTCTCCAGCCATAAACATTGAATTCTTAACAAAGGAATCCCTAATGGCCAAAAAGCACTTGAAGAAATGTTTAATATCCTCAACCATGAGGGAAATGCAAATCAAAACGACTCTCAGATTCCATCTTACACCTGTCAGAATGGCTAAGATAAAAAATACAAGTTGTTGCAGGATATTTGATCCCATTGTGAACCTCAAAATTTTGAACTGTAAAACCCTGTTTCTTGTTTGGTGTGATTGAGTCCTATCACAGACTTTTAATTCATTGTAAACAGGTTATTATTGTGTGGCTCAGCCCTAGTACACACCTTTAATCCAAAAGCATTTAATACATAGGATTTAATAAAGTTAACCCTAGGTCAAGAGGCAGAGAAAGAAACCAGCTGACAGGGATTAAAGAGTAGAAGGGACTTTGAGTTGAGGGGTATTTAAGGCAGCGTGGAGAAGAAAAGACTTTTTGGCTTTAGCTTAGGCCCTGGGGATTTTTGGCCTTTTCCTCCTGAGCTGTCAGCTGAGCTGGTGGGCCTTTTGGGGTTTTTCCATCCGGACCTTAGCTGAGGATGGTCAGCTGGATGCCTTCTCTGCCTCTCTGAGCTAGTGGGTTTTCACTGTGGCATCTGGCTCCTAAGTCTTTATTGAAAAAATAGAACAGTTGGGATTTTTATTTTTTTAAAACAAGTGACAGCTCATGCTGGTGAGGATATGGCACAAGAGGAATACTCCTCTATTTCTGGTGGGAGTGCAAACTTATACAGTCACTATGAAAATCAATATGGTGGTTCCACAGACCCAAACTACCTCAAGGCCCAGCTATACCATTCTTGGGCATATATACATATTCAAAGGATGTTCCATCCTAACACAAGGACACTTGCTCAGTTATGTTCACAGCAGCTTTATTCATAATAGAAACAACCTAGATGTCTGAAAACTGAAGAATGGATGAAGAAAATGTGCTACATTTACACTATGGAGTAGTACTTAGCTGTTAGAACAATAAAATAAAATCATGAAATTTTCAGGCAAATGGATGGAACTAGAAAAAAAAAATTATCCCAAGCAAGGCAATCCAGACCCAAAGGACAAACATGAGTGTACTCACTCAGTGGACATTACCTACTAAGTAAAGGATGACCACACTGCGACCAACAGACTCAGAGAGGCTAAGTAACAAGGAGGGATCAAGGGCACAGGAGTTTCCCTGGGAAGGGGAAACAGAAAAGACTTTGTGGGTAGACTTTGCGAGTGTAGACATGAAAACAGGAGGGGTCAGGTCAGGGAGAGAGGGATGTAGGAACAGAGTTCCGAAGAGATGACTAAAATAAGGGACATTTAAGGGGGCACTGTGGAAATCCAGAGCAGTGAAAACTTTCTGGAACCTATGAGGGAGACCCTAGCAAGGACCCCTAGTAATGGAGGATATGGAGACTGCCCTGGCCATCTCCTGTAATCAGGCATGGCTCCCAGTGACACCGGACCTGCCTGTAAGATGTGCTGAGGCTCGAAGCATATGGGAGTAGTTAACCAATGACTAGTCTAACCTGAGGTCCAAGCCATGATGTGATCCCATGAAAGGGAGACCCTGCCTGGATGACCAGGAACCGGAAGCTGTTGAATGAGTAAAGAAGCAGTCTACAGAATTAGAAAAATCTTTGCCTGACAAATGACAAGTGAGTCTGTGAAACTACACAGTGAATCCCTATCTCAGGCACTCAGCAGACAAGAGGCAGGCACATCTCTGTGAGCCTGAGGCAGCACACAATCACGTGTAGCTCCAGTAGCGCATCAAATGCCTTCCGACCTCCATGGACACCTGCACACAAACTCATGCATGTACACACACATACACATAATAAATAAGTACTTGTTTTTTTAAAGAGAAAGAAAAATAGGGCCCAAGAACGAGGGCCCTGGAGACAATGTAGGTAATACACTACTGTGACAGTGTTTTCATTAAACAGTCCAGGAAGACGAATGTCTTCCCAGCCTAGCCGTGGCGGTGCACACCTTTAATTCCAGCACTTGAGGGCAGAGGCAGGCAGAGTTCTGCGAGTCTGAGCCCAGCCTGGCCTACAAAGCAAGTTCCAGGACAGCCAGGGCTACAGAGAAACCCTGTGTTGAAAAACCCCAAAACCGTAACACAACAACAACAACAGAAAACCCAAAACAACTTTACTGCTGACCTCATACTTTGGTTACAAGACAGAGAAATCAAGTTGGAAGTCATCTAGAAATTTCTTCCTGCTGGCCAGCCTTCATGCCTCAGAGGGCTATGAAGGCTGCTTGGGGAGGAAAGTCATCAGTGGTTGACCCTACATGCTACAATACTGACTTGCTAAGCAAGATTTGTTCAGTGGTACAATGGTGACATGAATAGAAAGGCCCGCTCCTTGGTGGGGAGTGGAGTTTATGCCTGACCTGTAATCTGGTTAAAACCCCGGGACTTTTTAGAGACTCTGGGGGAAATCTACAACTCACGTTTGCAAATTGCACATGCTGTCAAACTGCCTTCTAAATATTATATTCATACCTGTAGATTAGTGCTGTTCCCAACCTTTGCTAAAACAAAACAAAACAAAAAAACAAAAAACAAAAACAAACTTCTTTTTGCAGTGGGCAGTAGTTAAGGTAGACTCATAACCAGTCAAACTGCCGAGAATAAATGACTGTTCGGTGCTCAGCCCTAAAGGGGACATCTAAACCAAACTACTCTACCCTAAGGCGCAGGGAGCATCACAGGATAAATGGCTGAGAGAATGTGGGAGCAGGAGGATGGGGAGAAGTATTGTAAAACTCTGCCTTCTGGACATGAGTTGGCCATGACACTCATTAACTCATGGTAGCTGTCAATGACCTGTGACTGGCAGAGACTGCTAATATTCCAGCACGGATGCAGAGGGGTCACAGGAAGCCCCACTAAAGCTAAGCAGCTATTGGTGGGTAAAGGCTGCTGGGGGTGGGGGGGGGGGAGGATGGAGTCATTTTTCTTCAGGGGTTTTGCCAATGGTGTAAGTTATCCGTAACTCAGTAACTTCATGCCCATGCACGTGCAAGCAATACTAATGAACTAGGTGGGTTATAATGGGAAAAATAAATGAAAGAAGGAAAGGAACATGCTGGGAAGAAGGGTTTCAGAGGAAGTAGGAGTGGGATAAGAGAAGAATAAGAGGTTAAAAAAAAAAAAAGGGGGGAGAGAGATACATTCAAGCCCCAACCTCCATACCTCAGAATATAACTGTTTGTAAACAGGGTTGCTGCGCATGCAATTAGACAATGTGAGGTCATATTGGAGCACAGTGGACTCTTATTTGAGTGGATTAATGTTCTTACAATAAGACAGCCAAATAAGGTTGGTCACTCAGGGAGAATGCCAAGTAATGACAAATACAGACTGGAGTCATGCAGCTATAAACCAAGGAATAGCCCCAGAAAAACAGCAACAACCACAAGTGGAAAAGCAAGGAAGGGCACCTTCCTGTAGGCTGTAGACAAAGCAGAGCCTTGTCAACTTCTTTGGACTTGAATGGAAGTGCTTTCTCAAGATTCAGAACACATCCTATTTCCACTTTAGGACAGAGTTCTTACCTGATCACAGTGGCTGTCAAGGACTTGCTTGTGTTTTCTGATACTATTATAAATATTTCAACTAAAAGGAGAAAAAAAAGATCATGTGTGTGTACATGCCTGCAGAGGCCAGAAGAGGACGTCAGAGCCTCTGGAGTTGGAGCTACAGATGGCTGTCAGCTCCCCTGACATGGGTACTGGGAATTGAATTTGGGTCTTCTGCAAGATCAGGAAGTACTTAACTGCTGAGCCATCTCTTCAGCCCTATCATAGTTCAATAATAATTCATTGTTCACATAGAGAAATATAATTCTCTTTTGTGTATTGACCCTGGATCTTGTGATCTTACAAATTGTTTTGTAGGTGCTTAAGGATTTTCTAAGTTATCCCGCTATTTTTTAACAGACTTACTTCTTCCTTTCCAAGTCGTGTTTTATTACGGCTTATATTCATTTGCTACACTGCACTGACTGGACCATCCACTACACCGTTAAGCAGAAAAGACAGAGCAGGCAACTTATCTTCTCTTCCAATCTCAGGAAGCATCTAGTCCTCACAATCAGCCACAGTATTTATAGACACTCTTTTCTCCATTACTACTCTGTTTGCTGGTTTTCATCAAGAAGTGGGTGTTAAATTTTGTAACAGGCTTTTTGCTTAAGACACTTAAGTTTTCCTTATTTTTCCTGCTGATGTGATAGAATAACTAAGTTTAGAATATGGGCATACTTGCATTTTAGGAGTTATTCTACTTTGTGTCTCAGTTTCTGTAAATTATCAGTCATTTTAACCCCTTGCTTTTTATGCAATTTTCCTTTCTTTCCATTTTTGGAGGGGAGGGGTAAGACAGAGATTCATATATTCCAGGCTGGCTTTGAACATGCTATATAGCCATGATAACCTTGAACATTTCATCTTCCTGCCTCCACCTCTTGTGCAGCTGTTTTCTGTTCTACAGATAATTTCCAGTAGGGTAGATTGCCTCTTTCCTCACACTTAGATTTTAAAGATTAAAAATATTTTTATGTATGAGGGTTTAGTCTTGAGTGTATATATGTGCACCACATGAATTCTTGGGTGCCTACAGAGGTCAGAAGGCATTGGATCCTCTGGAGCTGGAGTTACATATAGATGGCTGTGAACTACTAAGTGTGTGCCAGGAACTGAACTCAAGTCCTCAGCAAAAGCAACAAGTGTTCTTAACCACTCAGCCATCTTTGCAACGCCTTTATCTTTTAAAGATGTACCTTATGTGTATGAGTATTTTGCTAGAATGTATTTCTGCACACCATGAGCCTGCCTGGTGCCTGTGGTGGCCAGAAGGTGCTAGATCCCCAGGAACTGGAGGTATAGATAGTTGTGAGCCATATCATGGGTGCTGGGAATTAAACCCAGGTCCTCTGGAAGAGCAGCCAGTGTCCTAATCACTGAGCCATCTTTCTAGCCCTTCCATCTCGTGTTTTGGGACAAGGTCTTTCACTAGCCTAGAGATCACTGATTTGGATAGGCTGGCCAATGTGCTCCAGAGATCCTTCTGTCTCAGTTCTTTCAATGCTGGGACTATATATGCTATCTGCTAGGCCCACCATAGTTTATTTGGGTGCTAGAGTTATTTTTTTTCTTTTTAAATATATATATTTATTTCTTTATTTTTACATTATCCCATTTCTTTATTTTATGCATAGTATAATACATTATTTTATTGCATTGGTCATTCTTTTTGTAAATTTATTTTTTAATTACAGTTTATTCACTTTGTATCCCAGCTGTAGCCCCTTCCCTCCTCCCCTCACAATCCCACTCTCTCTCCTTTTATGCCCCTCTCCCAGTCCACTGATAAGGGAGGACCTCCTCCCCTTCCATCTGATCCTAGCCTATCAGTTCTCATCAGGACTGGCTTCACTGTCTTCTTCTGTGGCCTGGTAAGGCTGCTCCCCTGTCAGGCGGAAGTGATCAAAGAGCTGGCCAATCAGTTCATGCCAGAGACAGTTCCTGTTTCCAGTAGTAGGGAACCGTCTTGGACACTGAGCTACCATGGGCTACATCTGTGCAGGGGTTCTAGGTTATCTCCATTCATGGTCCTTGTTTGGAGTATCAGTCTCAGAAAAGACTGTTCCCTGTTTTTGTTTTTTTTCCCCCCTCTTCCGATATCCATCCTATTTGCCTTTCTGAATGAAGATTGAACATCTTACCCAGGGTCTTGTGCTCAGATTTTTTGGTTTTGTTGCTTTCCTTGTGGACTCCTATCCCTTTCAGGTCTTTCTATCTCCCCCTTCTTTTGTAAGATTCCCTGCACTCTGCCTGAGATTTCACCTTACACCCATCAGAATGGCTAAGATTAAAAACTCAAGTGAGAACACATGCTGGAGAGGATGTGGATAAAGGGGAACCCTTCTCCATTGCTGGTGGGAATGTAAACTTGTACAATCACTTTGGAAATCAATCTGGCACTTTCTCAGACAAATAGGAATAGTGCTACTTCAAGATCCAGCTATACCACTCCTGGGCATATATCCAAAAGATGATCAAGTATATAACAAGGACATTTGCTCAACCATGTTTGTAGCAGCTTTATTTGTAATAGCTAGAAGCTGGAAATAACCCAGATGTCCCTCAGCTGAGGAATGGATACAGAAATTGTGGTACATTTACACAATGGAATATTACTCAGCAATTAAAAATAAGGAAATCATAAAATTTGCAGGCAAATGGTAGTAACTAGAGAAGATCATCCTGAGTGTGGTATCCCAGAACCAGAAAGACACAAATGGTATATACTCATTTATAAGTGGATATTAGACATATAATATAGGATAATCATACTAAAATCTGAACACCTAAAGAAGTTAATCAAGATAGAGGATCCTGGGTAAGATGCTCCATCTTCAATCAGAAGGGCAAACAGGATAGATATCAGAAGAGGGAGAAAACAGGGAACAGGATAGGAGCCTACCAGAGAGGGCCTCTGAAAGACTCTACCCAGCAGGTATCAAAGCAGCTGCTGAGACTCATAGCCAAATGTATTTATTTTTATTTTATGTATACGGTGTTTTGGCTGGATGCAGTTCCTACAGAGACTACAAGAGGTCATCAGGTTCTCTGGAACTAGAGTTACAACAAAGAGTTGTCAGAAACCATGTGGGGGCTGGGACTGGAACCTGGTACTCTGTAAGAGCTGTATACTGTTTTCACTTGTTAAGCCATTTCTCCAGCTTCTCCGCTCCACTTACACACAAAATGCACTTATTTATGTGTGCTTTTAGAAGTGCTGGTGTTGGAAGTCAGAAGACAACTGAAGGAGTTTGTTTATTCCTTTCACCACATAGGTCCTGAGGACTGCTTTCTGGTCATTAGGCTGGGTGAATGCCTTCTTCCCACATTTTGAGGCTTGTTTTTTGAACATTTTACTCTGGGCTTAGCTAGTTCATGCTCAGACTTTGCCAGAACCTTTTATATTTATTCCATGTGGTTTCTCTTTTCTGGTTAGTAGGATTTTAGTTACTCTGTAACCTTGTGTGGACTCTTAACTGCTCAGCAGCAGTTCTCCGTCTTGAAGGAGTTCTTACCTCTTTTATAAAGGTTCACTTTATAAAACTAATTCCTAAAGTTGTCATTTGACATACACCTGCCACTGTGGCGCATGCACATACACACACACACACACACACACACACACACTCACACACACACACACACACTCACACACTAATAGATGCTAGAAAGATGGCTCAGTTAATGCTTGTTGTGTAAGCATGAGGACTTAAATTCATTACTTTCGCAGCCAGGGGCTAGAGGGACAGTTCAGCAGTAAAGAGCACTTGTTGCTCTTGCAGAAGACTCAAGTTCAGTTTCCCAGATACATTTGGTGGCTAACCATCTGTAATTCCAGTTCCATAGGACCTGACTACCTCCTCTGGCCTCCAGAGTTACTGTGTGCTGGCAAAATACCCATGCACATAAAATAAAAACAAACTTTTTTGAGGGGTTCCTCTCTGTGTAGCCCTGCCTGTCCTGGAACTCATTATGTAGACCAGGGATTAAAGGCATGCACCACCACGCCCAACAATAAATCTTGAGAAAAGGGCCAGGCGTGCTGCACATCTTTAATCCCAGCACTTGAGAGTCAGAGGCAGGAGGATCTCTTTGAGTTTAAGGCCAGCCTGGTCGACATAATAAGTTCCAGGACAGGTGTACACAGAGGGACTCTGTTTGAAAATAAAAAAAATCAGAAAAAGAATTAACATACACATAAATGCCCGGCAGAGTGGTGAGCACATACAATGCTAGCATTGAAGAGGCAGGAGGATCTCTGGAGGCCCTGCCGAGGCGGCCTATTCCAAACAGTGAGCTCTAGACCAGTAAAACCCCTGCCTCAGAAATCCAGTTGGAGGGGCTGGAGAGAAGACTGTGCAAGTGCAGAGACAGTACCTAACAAGGATAGGTGGTGAGCAAGAGCTGGGCAAGTATGAGTTTGGTTGTTCTGGATAAGATTTTTCAGTACCTTTCCCTAAAGTGTCTTCCACTTTGTTCCTTATTTTAGGAATTGCCATACGTTTTCCTGAGCAATCTTATTACCTGTGTAAATCATGTCTTTTTTTTTTTTTACCATAAACCGTTATTTTAATTTCTCCTTTGAAATCTTTACCTATAATTCCTGGAGGCACAATGAATCCTTGGGAAGTCAACCTGCTTCTTTAAGACTATTCCTACTGTCCCGGAGGGCAAATGACCA
This sequence comes from Meriones unguiculatus, assembly GCF_030254825.1. Lineage (NCBI taxonomy): Eukaryota > Metazoa > Chordata > Mammalia > Rodentia > Muridae > Meriones > Meriones unguiculatus. Next base: position 24,631,521 of record NC_083356.1, read on the forward strand.
TAAACTCCAGTAGATATTTTATAGCACCGAAATTTTGAGGATAGTGTAATGTTTATCTATGGCCAACTCTAAAGCAGCACTACCTGCAGGAACATGCATTAGATCTACAATAATTAGTTGAGGTTTTTCTGCCTGCTTGTTATTTGCTGGCTAACAAGAGGGAAACAGCACGTGATTTTTGCTTTGGGGCTTTGAGATAGGCTCCTCAGTTCATTTCCCGGTAGCAAGAACTTGCCTTGGATATCACACTTACTGGTCCAGTGGCAACCCTGGCCACATCACCTGCACACCTTTGAAAATTTAGGCCTTCTTTCTGATTTATGTATTAGAAAAACCATTGCCCTTAGATATGCGTTGTTCACAATTTTGTCCCAAATGTCCATCTTTCCCACAATTAAAACATGGGCATTTTAATATCAGAGACCTCTAGCTATAGCTTGACTTATTATATTGGCATGATATATGTTAGAACCAATATCATTTGTATTGTTCGAGGCACTGCTTGTCCCTTCAGTGGTCTTATGGCATTCTTTATAATCTACATTTGCATTTTTGAATGCTAGGGTCTCTATCAACACTGGTCTTATGTCAGGGTCTGATATAATCTTATTTATTGCTGAAATCAATCCTTGAAAAAAAAATCAGTGAAGGCTTCTCCAGAGCCTTGTATAATTTTTGTAAACGATGTGGCTCCTCAACTTTGTCTCAGATGCTCTTAAAGTTGATAAACTACACTGTTTACAAGTTCTACGATTACTTCTTCAAGTTGAACCTGTTCTTGTTTATCAGCATATCAATCTTCACCAATTAATGCTTCCTTATTATATTAATCCCCCCTCACTCTACTGCGCTGTTCCAAATTCCTGGCTTCTCTCCACCACGAACTGTCTCTTAACAACAGGGAAATATAGTACGGTTTATTTTGTGTGCCTGGCCCTTTAAAGGACCCTAAGCCCTTCAGTGTCAGTTGCCTCTTGGACTTCTGGGTAAAAGCCAGCAGAGGCTGAGAGCTGGTAAGTATGACTGAGGAGTAGGCAGGAGTAGGGTACAGGAGACAGAAGAGTATGGTCAGAGAAGACGGTTCAAGAAGAAGGAAGAGAGTAGGGCTAAAGAGAAGGGAAGAAATTGAGCAAAGTGAAAAGGAGAGACGGGTGAAAGTGAATTGGGCTAGCAGAGTGAGAAGACAGTTGGTGACAGTTGAGCCAGGAGAAGCTGAGTTGAGCCAGGAGAAGCTGAGCTGAGCCAGAGAAGATATTATTAGGAGACAGGAGAAGAACCCACAAAGTAGCTAAAGAAAATATAAAGACTAAAAGCTACAAACTTGTCTCGGTATACATGACCTCTGACATTTTGAGCCTGGCTGCTAGGTTTCTAAGGGTGGGGCCACTGGGCCTGTTAGTTCCTGCTGTCTGTCTGAGAATGAGCTCACCTGCCTGTCAGAGCTTGGGTGGCAGGAGTGGCCCTGCTTGTCCTAGGAATTCTGGATATGAACCACGGCAGAGGACTCTGCTTTAAAATGCTTCATGTGATCCCATGAAGAATATAGAGGCGGATGGGTACCCTGCCCCTGCGTTACTACCTAAGAGCACTCTGTCTCCAACAGCCTACCCAGCTCCTCACAGTGCCTATTTGCACACTGGTATTCAGGAGACCCTGCTCAGTGGTTCCAGCTTCTTCCATTACAGGGGATCCCCAGAGGCTCAACCCAGTCACTGCTGCTCTCAAAGAGAAGAGAACCACATCATTAGGCTGGAATTGGGTGAGACCAGAAAGGAACCTAGCAACAACATTTAAGAAAATCTTCATTATTAAGTCTATCAAAGGGGAAGGGGTGTCTTAAAAATGAGACTTTATTAGCCAGGTGCGGTGGTATATGCCTGTAATCCCAGGATTCTAGGAGGCAGAGGCAGGCATATCTCTGTGAGTTCAAGGCCAGCCTGGTCTACAAAGTGAGTCCAGGACAACCAGGGCTACACAGAGAAACCCTGCCTCAACATAAACAAAAAGAGACTTCATTACTTTTTTATGTCCCCGAAGTCTTGTCCTGGCCCTAGGGCTTCAGGTTCCCCCTGGTTCATTCTCCACCAGCCCTAGCACAAATCATGGCCCTCTTCCTGATTCTCAAGCTCCTCAGGAAGCTCTTGGAGCTGCATACCAAAGTCAGCCTATAGGCCAAGTGGGGCCTGGACTAGATCTTTTTAGATTTAGTAAGATAATAACTCTTGCCCTGCTTAGTCAGTTAAAAAATACACTCAGGAACCGAAGAGATGGTTAAGTAGGAAAGACAGCTTGCTGTACAGGCATAAGAATCTGAGTTTGGGTTTCCTAGCATCCATGCAAAGCTGGGTGTGGTTGTGTGCGCTTGTAAGCCCAGCACTGGGTGGAGTAGAAAGGACTGCTGGGGTTTGCTGACCGGCCAGCCTAGCTGCTAAAAAGGCAAATTCATTGAGAGATACTTCCTTAAGGAAACAGGGCAGAGAGAGATAGGAATAGGACGTCCCCCTCTTGACTTTATACATGTGTATACTTTATACATGTGTATACTTTATACATGCATGCACACACAAAAATAATCATCTTCTAAGAACTAGAAGAAAAAAACAAACCCCACCACCATCTGTATTCTCTTGAGTTAAACAAATTGATTTCTCATGTTTCTTTTTAATATTTCTAGAAAGGACTGGATAAAATGATCTAACAAACTTGGAATCAAGTTAGGTATACGTTCTGAACTTTTGTTTTTTTATTTAGGCTTGGTCCCCCATTTCAAAATGCACCGAGGCATCCTAGTCTTACTTAGTGGACAGAGGAGCCACAGCACAAAGGAGAAAAAGCCAGGGTTGAGAGATGACTCTATTTACGGAGTACCTGTATTATTCAAGTATTCTGCCTACTTGTTGCATCTCTTGGTACTGGATCTGGAGGCGCCTTTGGTACAAGGTAAAAAGAAGCCTACTGAAGGAGGACCACCCATATCCATGTTCACATGCTGGAATGAATTTTACTGGGATCCTAAATCTCTCTTAAGGCTGTGTTGTCTTCCAGGATCTATCTGGGGAAACCCCCGGATCTCTTGAGGTCCTTGTTCTGGTGAAGCTCCTATAATTGGATGAGGGCCAGGGATGAGGAATCGAATACCATAGAGTTGGAGATAGTAACCAATTCTGTCCCCAAGTGGTAGGAATGAGAAGCCAGACCTAGCAAGGCTCAGCAAAGGATTTTTGGGGCTAGTTGGGTTTTCCCATGTATTCAGCCTCCTTGTTCTCTCTGAGACTGTTAAGAAAATCTTTATCTAGAAGCCACTCAGAATAAGAATGTGGACCCAAAGCCTCCTGAGCAGTGTCTGCAGGAAGGCTGTTAGGCTACCAAGACACTGTAAGTGCCCTCACAGGACATGGATCAGGGGCATTATTTCCTATCTGTGGGCCAGGTGGCTGGATCCAAGAAGCTCTGTTGCCCTTGTCTGGCCTAAACAAGGATGTTGTTCTTCCACTTGTCTGCCAGAGCTTGGTTTCTGTACTTATGGTCATGCCAGCTCCCATTGCTGTGTCTCATCCCTGCTGGATTCCCACTGCTGCTTTGTACGGACTACTTGCCCACTCCTCCCAACATGCTAACAAGGCTTACAGGTGATGTGCAACTGTGTGGCTGGAGGGAGGCCACAGCAGATCAGATCCATCTTCATACAGAGAGGCCCTCATCACAACATCCTGTCCTAGAAGACTGTTCACTGGCACTTCACCCACATTTGTACCAATCCAAAAGCAGAAACAGCAGGCAGATTACTAGACAGGATGGATCTTCCTAATAGGATTATGCTCAGACTATTCCAGAGGATATCTGGTATTCCTACTGGACCTAGGTAAGAAAGCTCCCTTTCAGTCAGACAAAACAGAGGTGGAAAGTTGGGGAAAGACAGAAGTGTAGGGTCATTTTCTCTGCCCAGGAGTATAAGGTCTAGGAGGGGTAGTGAACTGAAGATGGCCTCCAAGGAAACATGCTGCTCCTTTCCAGGACTACGGTGAAAAACCCACAGAGAGTCAATGGGATGACCACAAAGAATGTCTAGTGAAAAGTGAAGTTCTGAGGTTTCTAGTCTTCTTTTTATTCCCAAGCACTCTTCAGGCAGCGCAGAGTTTAAAAAAACAAGCAACTGAGGGGCAGAAGCCTTGGCCTCCACATGCCACTCAGGCTTTTCTCCATTCTTGCCAGCATAAGAGACTAGTGTGCAGGAGGGAGTGCTCAGCAGAGCCTGAGATGCGCCAGATTTGGCTTGCAGAAGGTCAAGTAGGTGGCATCTAGAAGCCTCCATCCTCCAAAGGCTCCCTCTGAATCAGGATGACCTGTCTTCAGGCCATCATTTACTAGCTTTGCGCTCTGGCCCTCACTGCCTAGATGTGAACAGCAGATTCCAGTTTCCAACTTGACACAAACATGGAACCACCTCTTCAAGCCAGAGCTGCTGGTCCAGCAGGATCTGCGGTGTACACAGCCCGCTGCCAGGCAACAGAATAGGGCTCGATGCCACCCTCCGAGGGCCCGGCAAACTGTTCTGGCGTCTTAGGGACTATCAGGGATGAGCTTGTGCTTCACATCCGCCTACTCTCCCTCTTCTTCCGTGCATTCGTTAGGCCCTCCACTTATTCTGAATGGCTGCCTAAAAGCAGAAGGGCAGACAGACTCTGGGAAGCTATTCCTGTCAGTCAAAGACCCTGAACTGCAAGCCCCGTTCACACTGTTCCAGTGAAATTTAGGATTCTGGGTTCCGGCCTACTCTCTTCGAGGTGCTCTGGGGGCGGGGCGCACTTCCTCCCCAGACAGCGGCTTCTCACTCCAGGATGCCAGGAGGGCAAGTCCCGGCACCCGCAGACCGCTTCTTCTAATCAGGTCCCCTCCCGCAACAGGACACTCCCTTGAAGGCCGCTCCGGCCTAAGCCAGTTCCTACCGGGCTCCAGCAGATGAGCGCGTCGGTGTCCGGGTCGCTCACGAGGGTCCAAAGCTTGGTTAGGAAGGCCGGGACGTTGCTGGGCCCCGCTGCACCGGGGCCCACGGCCAGATCCATCTCGGACGAAACAGGCAGAGGCTGGGGTGGCGTTCTAGAAGAGTGGCCGAAGGCTGAGCTAGTGTCGTCTCTGACCCTGCTGTCCGGGCCGCTTTGCTGCCCGCTGCGCGCACATACCAAGGCCTCGCATGGCCGCAGCCATCTTGCGACCGGCGCGCTCTGGCCAGGGCCAGGCCTGTATCCCATGTGCGCAGGCGCCGTGATCTGCCCCGCCCACCTCACGGGCCCGGCCCTTGGGTGGCTCGCCGCACTGTACGCCTGCGCAAGATGGCTTCACTCCGGCTGTTCACCAATCAGAGCCTGATTTGGGCGGGGCCTAGCTGAGGGCACACGAGGAGCTTTCGCTGCCGGAAGCGGCAGTCTATCGGTGTAGCCGGCGCAGTGCAGCATGGCGGGGGCGTGTGATAAGCCCCACATGTCACCGAGCTCTCTGCCAGGGAAGCGGCATTTGGAACCTGATCAGGAGCCGCAGCCACAAGAGGTAACTTCGAGGTAGCAGGTTGCATCCTTCTGTGAACGAGGCGTGCACGTGGCATGGCCAGGGAGGCCGGGCCGTAGCGCAGTGTCTACTGTCTTGCGGGTCTCCTAGAGCCCGGAAGAAGCTCGTCCTGTCTGGGCTGTTATTTGGAACTCTCAGCAGAGCACTACCTGCGCCGAGGGGCGCTAGAACCCAGGGGTAGTTCTGTGTCTTGAATCATGTTAAAGGACCTTTAAGAGTGCCCCCACCACAGTCTCTGAACCTTACATCTGTGCTTCCAGCCCTAGAAAAGGTTTTAACTGCGCTCGTGCTGAGCTACCATGCCAGTATGTCAAGTGTGTTGTGAAACAAAAAGAGGACATGAGAATATGAAGCCTTAATGGAACCCAGGACCATCCAGCACTGGTTGCCACGGAATCCTTCCTGGCTGCTGAGCTCTCTAGGCTTCCTAGTGGGGCTTCATCAAATCTAGGTGGTAAAAGGCGTGCGCACAGCTGTGGCTTACAGCTGCCTCCACTTAATTGGATTCTCTCAGGCTTAGAGTTCTCAAGCTTCCTAATGCTGCGACTCTTTTAATACAGTGCCTTATGTTGTCGTGACCCCCAACCATAGTTATTTTGTTGCTACTTCATAACCCTAATTTTGCTACTGTTATGAATCGGTACTGTAAATATCTGATGTGCAGGATGACGACCCACAGGTTGAGAACTGCTGCTCAGGCTGTCTTTGGAGAAATGTACCTAAGCTGCTTCCTACATGCAGTTATAGGCCTTTAGTAGTCAGTTGTTTGTGCTCTAGCCGTTTGTACTACTTTTACTTGTTACTGTGAAGTGTAGCTGAGTTTTAGAGATGTCAATAATAAGAGACTGTCAGTATTCTTTGGAAACTCAGGTGAACAATGCGGAATTGTTAGAAATGAAGGCCACTCAACGAGGCAAGAATTAGCCGGTGGCAGTGGCACACATCTTTAATCCCAGCACTCAGGAGACAGAGGCAGATGGATCTTTGTTAGCTCAGGGCTAGACTTTTAGTTTTTCTGGATAGGGTTTCTCTGTGTAGGCCTATCCCCCATAGAACTTGCTCTGTAGACCATCCATGCTGGCATGAAACTCACAGAGATCCACCTTGCTTCTGCCTCTTGAGTGCTGGGATTAAAGGTATTTGCCACCATTTCCCAGCTATACTGAAACTTTGTATTCGAAAACAAACAAACAAAAGAGCATGAATCCAAAAACCAATTAGGTAATACTTAAGACTATTGGAAAAACAGTGAAATTGAAATTTCTGCAATCGCATGCTTCCTCAAGAGTGTTCAAGTTCTTGCTTAACTTTTGGAGGTCATAATGCATATATGTTATATTGTGTTAGATGTGAAATACCTGTAGTCAATACGACTATACTAGGGAATTCTTTTTGCTGTGATGAAACACCATCACCAAAGCAACTTATATAAGGGAGCATGTAATTGGAGGCTTGCTTATGGTTTTGGAGGGTTAGTCCATGACTGTCATGGTAGAGAGCATGGCACTAGAGCAGCAGTAAGAGCTTTTAGTAACTAAGAAGTTTCTTACCTGTTGATCAACAGGCAGAGGGTGTGTGTGTGTGAGAGAGATTCTGGGCCTGATGTGAACTTTTGAAACCTCAGAGCCCTCCTCCAGCAAAGCTGCACCTCCTGCTTTTTCCTAAATAGCCCGCCAGCTGGGAACCAAACATTCAAATATCTGAGTGTATGAGGGCCGTTCGCTCTCACACCACCACGTGGATCTAGCTTGCTACTCTTCGACTTTCCAAGTTGTCCGTCAGTGTTGGGTTTCAGCCTTTTAGGTAAAGAAGCTTTTACTGTAGTTGGTCAAAGCCTTAAGGGATTTCTGATCCTCCCAGGCCTACTGCCCATTCCTTCCAGTTCTAGGACCCTTTGGTGCCCGAGTAGGATGTGGGGGTTGTCAGGAGAGGAAAACTGGTTTTCATGACACAGTGAGAACTGGGCTCCAAAAAGCCAATATGTTCTTGAAAGGTCCCTCTGTTGCAGGACACTAGGGATTGGTGTGTCTGCCCCGAGCAGATTCTGTCAACAGAGGCGGAGATAAGGAGGCCTCAGGTTCAGTGGATGGTTTTGGTGCTGGTGGAGGCATGTGACCAGAGCACAGCAGTTTTCTGTTTCCAGGTGACAAGTTATTAAACACTGTGCTTTCTTGCAGCCCCCTCTCCTCAACGACCCTGACTCCAGTCTCTCTGACAGCGAGGAAAGTGTGTTTTCAGGCCTCGAAGATTCTGGCAGTGATAGCAGTGAGGACTGCTCGGAAGGAGAGGATGGAGCTGACTGTGACAAGGACAGCGATAGAACAGAGCAGACCTCTGAGGAGCAGGCACAGGTGGGTGAGCGAGGAGCCTCCATGGGCTCTCCTGTACATGAGATCGGCCAGAAAGAGGGTGTGCCTGCCCTGAGAGCTGTACCGAATTGTCCTCTCCATGGTGTCCTCAGGAACCTGGTCTTCTCTCCCTCTTCACACATTTTAGCTCTGGCGCATTAGTTTGCAACATAGGGTGTCTGTCCTTCCCTGAGAATTTATGAAATTCTACATGCCTATGTCTTTGCTCCTCAGACAATTCTCAGTCCACCTCTATGGGACAGTGGACTGGCAATAGTCTGTGTATAGAAAGGGTTTTCTAGAGGCAGAGCCCAAGATGGGGATGCCACTGCTAGCAGAGCTAGCAGTACATAGTTGCAAGGGAAGATGTTCAGCAGAAAAAGCAGGAGCTATTGGAGTCCAGCCCAGCTGCCCATGGGCCTTAGAACCAGAGGTGATGGTTTGCTGTGCCGATGGGGAAGGTTGTACTTGTTCTCGTTGCTCAATAAAAATGAAAGAAAAGCTTAATTTGACTAAAATACAGCAGTTCAAAGCATTCTGCAAACTAGTTTGAAATGGTTTATACTTCAGTGGCCCTGGTGCTCTGGAAACCATGACCTTGGTTAATCAAGTCTGCTTGAGGTTGGAAACCAGGAAGCCAGGCCTAGCTTGTTGAAGAAATGTTGACCAAGGTTTGTGAAATTAGGGGGGTTAATCATTCTGGTCTCTACATTTTTGTGGATTTTTTGTTTTGTTTTGCTCTGTTTTTGCTGGGTGGTGTATAAGTGCATCCATTGTTCATGTGTGGGCTTATATACGTGGGTGCATACATGTAGAGCCCACGGTTGATGTTGGGTGTCTTCCTTAATTCCTCCACACTGTGTTTGATTCAGTCAGGGTCTCTCACTGAGCTCCTTTTATGAGTGATCTCATTTCTCTCTCCCCCTCTTCCCATGCTCCTTCCCTTTGTCTGTTTCTCTACCCTTATTCTTGTTGGTTCTGGGGGTCTGACCCCTGGACATCTTGCAAGGGAGGCGAGAGCTCCATCGTGCCTCAGGCGGTACCATCCTGTCCTTGTTTGGTGTTGAGTAGATTTGTGAGTGTACGGTCATTTCTTCCCGCTAGTGTCCATCTAACTCCCGCTCCCTGCTCCCCCCCGTCCCCCTACCCACTCATCCTTGATGTTGTTATTGTTGGTTGGTTTGGTTTGGTTTTTTTATGAGACAAGGTCTCACTGTGTAGCTCCAGAGCTTGCTCTGTAGATCAGGCTGACCTCGAACTCAGATCCACCTGCCTCAGTGTCCTGAGTACTAAGATTAAAGGGCTGTGCCACCATGCCCAACAGTTTTGCTTTTTAGAAAACAAACTCAGATTATTCAAGAGGGTGCTGGAGAGAGGGCTCTGTGATTCAGAACACACTGGCTGTTCTTCCAGAGGACCTGTGTTTGACTACCATTACTCATAATGGCAGCTCACAACCATCTGTAACTCCAGTTCTAGGGGACCCAATGCCCTCTTCTAACCTCCACAGGCACCAAGCAGGCATGTAGTAGAGAGACATACATGCAGGCAAATATTCATACACATCAAATAAGACAAATTTAAAAACATTCATGTTGAGTTATGTGTATGGTGTGTTGTCCTGCCTGTGTGACATACATACACATACTTGCATGCCCTTCTATTCCTACTCCTTTATGTCAAAGTGCCACTTTTTATCTTCATCCTGCAAGAATGTAAGAAAGGTGACAGACAGACAGAAAGGTGCTGGAATGTGCAGCATTTCATCCCTGATAAATGGAGAGCTCTGAGTTCTGACTTAGTGCCGCCTCTGCCTCTAGCAAGGATGCGTTGCTGGGATCTGGGGAATGGCAGAGATTAACAGCTGCGAAGTGCCTTGGAATTCTCTGTCAGGCTTAGCGCCATCTGGTGGAGTATGAAGTAGGAGCTGTGGGTGCCTGAGGCTGGGGAGAAGGTATCCAGGAGTTTTCTCAGTCAGTTCAGCTTCCTGTGCCCTGCCCCTCCCCTGCCTCCCTCCTGTGCTTGTCATCTCTCACAGACTCTGAAGAAGGGAGCAGGTATTCCCTACCTGTCTTAGAGTTGTACACTGTCAAATGGTCATCACGTGGAAGTCAGAGGTGAGGCAAGTTTTAGAAGGGTCATTGTGTCCCTGCTCTCTAGTGTCATCTTGAGGGGGCAGAAGGCTATGTATCCTGCAGGGTCTGATGAATTCTGCCCTAGGAGGCTGTATGCTGAGTCCTGGATGTGGGCCTTGCTGAGAACACGAAGGGGAGTGTCGCTGTGTTCCAGCTCTGAGATGAACAGGCCATAGGCAGTTTCATGGCTGTCGAACCCTGGTTCCAGAGCCATGAAGCGTCAGCAGAGGCTGCTTTCCTCTGGGTAAAGCAGCCACAGCCCTTTCAGGTTTAGGAAGGGCAGCCTTCTGTGCTGGGGTGAGAGGAGCAGAAAGATTTGTGGTCATGCTTTATTTGTTATCATTACATGTGTGAGTGCAGGTGTGCTTGTTACCACCATGTGTGTGGAGGTCAGTGGACATCTTGTGGGAGTTGGTTCTCTTCTTCCACTATGGGTTTTAATTGTGTAAAGCAATTGTTTTTACCTGTTGAATTATCTCAATGGCTTTGTAATGTCTTAAGATGTCTACAGTCACCTTTCCCAACATTGAAATACTCTTCTCCCAGGTCGCTCCCTGACAAGCACCGTGGCCTTATCTCGTGTGCTGTATCAACCCTGGGCTAGCCCTGGCTTCTTTTTGTCAAGCCTGATATAAGTGAGGGCCCAGGGCCCCTCACATAACAACACATGGAATGTCAGGTCATAGCAAAGGATGGAAAAGCCAGGCCTCAGCTTGGTAGAGACCAAGGTCTTTGAAAAGACCTTGCTACCTCTGGCCCTTTCGTTTGTTTTTAAATTTTATTTTCTGTGCGTTGGTGTTTTGCCTGCATGTATATCTGTGTGAGGGTATCAAATCCCCTGGAACTATAGTTAGACAATTGTGAGCGGCCATGTGGGTGCTGGGAATTGAACCTGGGTCCTCTAGAAGAGCAGCCAGTGCTCTTAACCTCTGAGCCGTTTCTCTAACCCCCTTTTGTTTGTTTTAAATGTGTGTATGTGAGTGCGCACGCACATACATGTGTATGTGGATGTTGGAGATTGACATTGGGTATCTTTCCTTATATTTACCTTGTTTTTGTTTTATGTGTATATGCCTGCATGGATTTATGTGCACCATGTGCATGCATGTGCCCTGAGAGGTCAGAGGGCATTCAGTTCTCCTGAACGAGTTAACAGGCAGCTATGAACTACCTGGTATGGGTGCTGAGAACTGAACTAGTGTCTTCTGTTCATCAGTAGGTGGTCTTCAGTGCTAAGCTGTCCCTTCAGCCCTTACCTTGTCCTTTCTTACTATGTAGTTCTAGCTGACCTGAAACTCAAATTGAGCTGCCTCCCTCTACCTCCTGGGACCCTCACCTTATTGTGAGGTTCCAGAGGCTGTTAGGGAACTTGGAGCTCATTGGCAAGCTTAGCTGTTCAGGGGGCTCCAGGGACTTTGCTGTCCCACTCCCCCAACCTTAGAGTTTTGCGTATGCACCACCATGTTTAGTTTTTGTTTTTATTTTTGAGAAGAGTCTCACTTTCTAGCTCTGGCTATCCTGGGACCCACTTAGTAGACCAGGCTGGCCTTGAACTCACAGAGATCTGCCTGTCTCTGCTTAGATTCTTATGTGGGTGCTAGGGATCTGCATTGAGGTTCTCAAGCTTTCATGGCAAGCATTAACTAAGCCATCTCCCTAGCCTCCCTCAGGCACTTTCTAAGTTATTCTTCTTTTTGGGGGGTACAGGTGGTTCAAGACAGGGTTTCTCTGTGTATTCCTGGTTGTCCTGGGACTCACTTTGTAGACAGGCTGGCCTCAAACTCAGAGATTCGCCTGTCTGTGCCTCCCAAGTGCTGGGATTAAAGACCTGTGCCACCACACTCAGCAGAGTGAGTTACTCTTCTTTTCCTTGAGAAGCAAGCCAGTTTTGTTTGTTTGTTTGTTTGTTTGGTTGGTTTTTGGTTTTTCGAGACAGGGTTTCTCTGTGTAGCCTTCCTTGCCTGTCCTGGGCTCATTTTATAGACTAGGCTGGCCTCGAACTCACAGAGATCTGCCTGCCTCTGCCTCCGCAAGTGTTGGTATTACATTATAAGCATGTGCCACTGTGCCCAGTACAAGGGCAGTTTTTTATCCTATGTTGTCTCTGGCCTCTTCAGTCTCTGCTGACACATTTTCTTGAGAACAAGGTGTCTTTGTCAGTTTTTTCTCATTGGTGAGCCATACTCACGTAGTTCCTTCTATCCTTCTCTATGTTGGCCCTGGAGACTGATGTGGGTAGTGGCCTAGGACCTGTTATTATCCAGCTAGGGCCTTTGCTGGGACTGTGGATTCTTTAGTCTCCTTTATGATAGTTTTTGTGTTATTAGTAGTATGCTGGATTTGATCTTTGTGCTTTGGGAATTTGGTGTGTGTGTGTGTGTGTGCGTGAGTGAGAGAGAGAGAGAGAGAGAGAGAGAGAGAAAGGGAAGGAAGACAGGCAGTAGGCAGTCTTGGCCACACCTTGTACTAGCCTCAGGGTATGGCCTGCCTGAAGTTGCTCTTCTCTTCTGCAGCACAGGGAAGGGATATGAAGTTGACTTGGCTGACCCTGGCCTGCTTCCTGGAAGAGGTGGCACAGCCCTTGTCCCATACTTATACTGCTTTTGTTCAAGTTGTATATACCTTACTGTCCACCCCTTCCACCTTTGAGACAAGTTCTTACCGTGTAGCTGTGGCTGTCCTGGAACTGCAGTGTAGATCAGGCTGGCCTTAAACTCACAGAGCTCTACCTGACTGTCTCCCAAGTGATGAGCAAAGATGTGTGCCACCAGGCCTGGCATCTTAATGCCTCCTTGATCTCTGTGGGCTTGTGTGTCACCTCATACCCTGCTCCTTCTCACTGGGTGACAGTGTTGCTGTTGTGTGGGGCTAACTGCTGCTCTACTCCCAATGGCTCCTGGGCAAGACTTCAGGCCTGAGGGCTCAGTCCTTTGAAGGGGCACCTGTCCATTTCCCCAAACAGGCTAAGGCTTCTGGAGCTAGGCTCAGGCTGTGAGCATTGTAAGAGGTGTGTCCTTTTACCCAGTGAATTGGCAGACCGCACTACCTTCTCTCTGCGCTGGGAGAGTAAGATTTGTAAACAGCCAGGTTGCAGAGGACCCCAGACCTAGAGAAAACAGGCAGCTGTCAGAATATCCTGTATCCATGTTCTGTTGTATGTGCTTTGGATGGTTTGGTGGTCATCTTTAATTTTTAAGTTGAAAACAGATCTGCACCTGTAAACCCTGGTACTCAGGAGGCTGAATCTAGAGGATAGGTTGAGATAATCCTAGGCTACAGAGCAATACTTGCCTCAAAAAGGGGGGCAGAGACTTTGAGGAAATGTGTTTTTCTAGGTTTGTTCCCACAGTGGATGCCTACCTTCCGCCTGCTCAGGGCATTCCTTTCCCCTGGGGAGCTGCTTCCTGGGTTGTTGCTCTGTGTCAGGGCTGCCCTCTGGCGGACACCGCATGCTCTGCAGCTGTATAGTCCAGAATAAAGCTGCTCTTAGAACCCCAGGTGGCTGGGAGGAGCGTCCGCGTGGAGTGAACTCCTGAGCCTCACCATTGGAGGTCCCAGCCTCAGTTACACCCTTCACTGTCCTGCACAGGAACAGTACGGACTCACAGTGCTGGCTGCCGAGTTTGGTTTTTGCAGGACCCTGATCATGGCCTGTAAGCACTGCTGTTGTGATTCCTATAGGTACAGTGCCTGGCCAAGACCACTTGGGAGGAGATTTGAAAGGTTACGGACACTGCCGAGGGCCAGGGCTCTAGGCACCTGTGTGGGGAGCAGAGGCTGACTGAAGCTTGGTGTTGTAGTACTATTGCTCCAGGGGCTTGCTGGGCTTAGGCAGTGATAGATGTGCCTGCCAGTTGTGTTTTGGGGCTCCTGAGTGTGGAGGTCTATTCTGAGCTGGGGTTTGCAACCCATTTTTGATGTACAGCAAGTAAGTGGGGAAGATATGGAAACTGAATCCTGCCTTGTTCCAAGCCTGGAGAAAAACTTAGTCTTTCATCCTTCTTCATATTGAAAGGAAAAACAGGCCAGAGGAAGAGCAGGCCTTTGGCTCTTGCCTGGGTAAGAGGGAATGGGGCTTTGGGCGGGGGCGCCCACACACCGGGGTTCCTGCTCCAAGCACTTTACTGCCCTCAGGGGTGAGAGGTGGGCCTGTTTTCTTCATCAGTTTTGGTTCTGCCAATAAACTCGATCTGGTCTGAGCCATCCGCCTCCCCAGTCAAGGGAGAATCTGTTTTCCAGGTTGGAGTGTGACTCCTCAGTGGCACCCACTCTGACCCAGGGGACAAGGTCAGCCGATTATTGCAGTTGTGGTGGGTATGGAAGGTGCCAGGGGTCTGGGCCTCTAGGCATTTTGAGGGTTTGGAACATCTTTCTAGGTCATTGGCCGGTGGGTCTGCTCTGAGTGTGGTTCTCAGTGGTTCTAGGTGGCCCTTATAACAGAGGCCCCACAGCTTCTGTCATCTGTCCACGCCGACATTACCCCACTGGTGAGCACTGCTCTCCTTATGCCTTGGGTTCTCTGCCTCTAGGTCTGAGCAGGTCTGAATATAGCCTCCTCTGCCAGGTCTGTGCACAGTATGACCATTTGTGGGACCATTGGCCCTGGGCCACTGCAGCTGGTTTTGACGTTAGTGTGGTGGTGGTGTGGGTGAGTGGTAGCCAGCTGCACAGCTAGGTTTGCCTCCCACTGCTCTTAGTAGCCTTTTCCTTTTTGGCCTGGCACCTAGTGTCACCTACTGTCCGGACTACTAGACAGGAGTGGAGTTAGTCTGGCCATTGAGGGAGCATCTCCAGATAGGTTCCGTGGTGCAGGACACAGTGGCTGAGGCCCTGAAGTTAGTTCATTGAGATCTGGGGCAGCTTCCATCCTGTGCTGAGGCCTTGGGCCAGGTTGGAGCTGCTTAGAGATTCAGAGTGGCACAGTGTTTCATGTGGTCTTTGGATCTGGGTTCCAGAATTGGGATAGTGATTTTTTTTTCCTAAGTGGTTGACGAGGGGAATGGGACTGGGTTGTGGGCTAGGGCTTTTGATCATCAGAGGGCTTCCAAGGACCCCCAAAGTAACTATCTCCCTTTCTCTCCACAGGTTGGCCTCTCTGGCCTAAGGACAAAAGAGGCGGGTGCTCTTACCAAAGATGAGTATGAAGAGGACAGCTCTGATGAGGAGGTATGACTTAGGCTGAACTTGATTTGCTACTGTGTGAGATGAGAGTCCTGCCAGGCCTGAGCTATAGCCTCAAGCAACCTAGAGTAGGTGCTGCCCCTCAGGCTGGGAGAGCACTGGGGTGGAATTGGGCCTTCCTGCAGGGGCTGTGCTGTTCGTTAGAGGGGCCAGGTTCTCATGAGGCTGCTGAGCCCTGAGTAGGCGGCCTGGCCCAAGCCCTCCCCCCCATCTGGAAGAACAATTTTGGGGTCTGAGACAGATGACTGAAGCAGTGCACGTGTGTCATTGCCAGGTTGGAGGAGAGAGGCTGCACATGGTTTAGCAGTATCTTGTCTGTCTTGTGTGCACAGGGGGCCAGGGTGAGTTTCCTCCGCTATGGTGTGGCCTGTGTTGGCGCTCAAAGCTGAGGTGGTTGGGCCTAGATTGATGTGATCAGTTGATGCTCTGTATCTGAGGGCTGGCCACAGTAATACAAAGGACAGGACTGGTATCTCCTGGTCTCCTCATTGGCTTTGTCTGTTCCCTTCTTTGGCATTCCCTTGGCAGCAGCTACCATGATACCTTCCTGACTTTCCTATCTAGGATAGGGAATTTACATTGTGAAAAGTGTCATGCTAAGCTGGGGTTCCCTTGAATCCTCTGGGAGTGGAGGCATTGAGAGGCTATGGACTGTGTCCAGAAAGCCAGCAGGGTCTGGAAGCTATGAGAAGCTATGCACACAGAGGTATTGGGCCTGGCAGCTTGTCCCTCTCTGGTGAGGTCTGGTCCTGGGGCTGAGTGGTGGCCACTGTGTAGCCTATGATTTGAGCCTGGGAGCCTCTTCTTAGCTTTGGTGTGGGGCCCACAGGGATGGGTCCTCTTCGGAGGAGCTTTTCCTGCCTGCCTGTCAGGGGCTGTCCCTGAGGCCTAGGGGAGACACGCGCCCCCTCTCTGGCTGGGCTTCCTCCCCACCTTCAAGCTCTCTTGGCAGTGTCTACAGGAGCCTTGGCCGACAGCCCGATCCAGTCTCTGCTGCGTGTTCAGAGAACAGAGACAAAACAAAATAAATTGGTTTCCTGGCCGGAGCAGCGGGCGCACCGGCGAGGGGGGCCCCTGCACAGCACAGCTCCCTGCCTGTCTCCCCTCCCCCCCCAAGGGGCCCTGGCTGTCGGCAGCCACATCCTGTCGGCTACTTTTTTATGCTTGGTATTTTGAGAAATCAATGATGATTGTATATGGAGAATAGGAGTTGGGGGAGGGGCTTCCAGAAGTGGTCAGTGCCTTGAAAGAGGTTTGCCTGACCCTGCCTGCTCTCAGGGAGGTTTGTCCCAATGGACCTGTCCAGTGGCCCTTTGAGAAGGCCGGTAGCCTTGTGCTTTCCTGGGATACAGTACAGGGGCTGCTTCCTTTCTCCTATGAGGTGACAAGTATCACATGCCCATCTGACATGAGTGACAGTTTTACAATAGTAGAGTTAGAGTTGTCCATCTGCTGAGTTCCTGCAAGTATAGCTGACCAGGGAAGGGACCAAGAGCTCAGCTTTCAGGAGCCAGGCCAGACTGGACATATGCATCTCTTCCCAGTCTGCTTGGGGCTTGTTCCCCACCAGAGGCTGCAATTGGCTTTCTTATTCTCAGGGCAAGGTGGCTGTGGCTGAGAGGGTAGGCCTGGGAGGGGGTGGGGCATCAGTGCTTGGCTAAGGGTCAGGTCAGGAGAGAAGAGCTCAGCCCACCTCGGGCTGCCTAGTGGAGAAGGCTGAGAACAACAGACCTCTCTAGGCATGTGGATGTGCCCTAGTTGCTGAGCACCTATAAAAGGTCACAAGCTGCTTAGGCCTCTGGAGGGACAGCTGGCAGTGTCTTTGGTGGGGGCCAGGGATATCAATCAACCCTAGGATTTTTGGCTGTCCTGAGCCACCTAGCAGAACTAGCTGTGTAGGCCATACCATAGCACCAGATATCCTATGGGATTCTGGACAGGGGTCCTGGGAGGCGTTTATGTGTTCTGTCCTAGAGGTGGTGACCTCAACAGGAGCGGAGAGAGATGGCAGCCTTGTGGAATGGGAATAGCCTGTCTAGCCTGTTGTTGCTGTTTGAAGTGCCCCGTTTACAACCCTGTCCTGTTCTCTTGACCTGAGTCTGGGACTTGGGAACCTGGGAGCTTCTGAGCCCTGTTGTCATCTGCCAGTGCTGTGTTTTGAGGATCCCCAACATCAGGGACTCTTAAATGGAGCAGCCTGGAGCACTGTGTTCTGATTGTACTCTGGCTCCTCCCTCTCTTCTAGATTCACTGACATGGGCTCAGCTGAGTGGGGGTAGAGTTCCCTAGATGAGTTGCTAGGCATGGTGGGGATGAAAGTGTGTGTGTGGGGGGCTGAGAAGCAGCTGTGCTATGCCTGCCCCACCCCCACATGGCCACTTCACCTCCTCCCTACAGTCGTGGGGCTTCATAGACGTGATCTCATCCAGTAGTTGGGACCCCTGGGAGGTGGACTGGGATAGAAGGGCGGGTGGGTAGCCAGTGCTGCCCCTCCTCTGTATATCAAGCAACTGGGAGAAACCAAGGCCAGGCCTGGTCATGTAGAGAAGCCCAAGCATCTGCTCAGCAGACCTTCAGCCCTGATCTTCAAGAAGTGTGGCCAGTATGAGGGGTTCAGGGAAGTCATGAGTTCTGGCCTGGAAAGTCTGGGGAGAACTGGTCTCTGCAAGTACCCTTCCAGTCCCAAGGGCAATGGGCCTAGGACCATTCCTTGTGTGACCTCTGGCCAGGAGGGGCTGGGGCTGGGGTCTTTGTTACAGCCTTAGCTCCTCCTCCCCCACCTTGCCCAATCTATAACTCAGGATCCCACAGGGACATGGCCTGGCCTGTCTGCATCCAGAACCTGTGATCCCCTCTGCTCTCTCGCCAAACGCAGTTAATGGCTTCTCCCAGCTACTGAACCGGCAGCTGCCTCCAGTGCGCTGGCGGTCTCTGCTCCTCCGGGGCCACCCCCGCCTGCCGGCTGTGTCCTGGCCGCTTCCCTGTGTGCACTCTCCTCTCTCCATGCTTGCTTGTGTTACTGCTGGCAGGGGAGCCTATGGGCTCAGGTTTCCAGCCAGTGAGTGGCCCTCCCTGCTGTTTGTAGAAGGCACCCGGGTCTGTGCAGACTGTTCTGGCGGCCATCCACCCGAGGCTAGCCTTTATGCTTGCCTCTAAATGGGGCCTCTGGCCAGACTCAGACCTAGCCCATCCCATTAGGGCTGCCCAACCTAGGGACTCACCAATGGCCACTGTGTTGTGATTGGGCTTGTGTCTCTGTGAGCACTGTTTATTTGTTGGCCAGGTAGACCTCTAGTACCATTTCTTGACTTTGGCTGATGGTCCTAAGAGCCACACTGCATCAGAGTGCCCAAGCTGGCAGGGGGTCCGCCTTGGGAGGAAGGTAGAGGGGAAGCATGTTTAGGATGCCATGTGTCTCTCATAGGGATTAGAGCTGGTCCAGGCTGTGGCTGGCAGGTAAAGGTAGGCTGCTTCAGATTTCTGTCTTCTTGCTAGGGCTAGGGGACAACTGGAGAGCAGGTCTGTGGAGCGCAGCAAGGGCAGATACTTGCAAGGCAGGGAATGCTGGTCAGAGTGAGTTGTTGGAGGCACAAAGCAGTACCCTGTGAGGAGGATGACTACGCAGGGCCAGGACTGCCTTGCTGGGGACAGGACTCACACTTGGCAGCCCTGCACATGTGAGCAGTGCCTAGAGGTGGGGGAAATTGTTTATATTGAGGTTTTGGAGATGCCTGGAGCTTGGGGGGCTGGTGACCCACATGTGGCGCTCTGGTCCCACCTCCCAACTTAAGGTATCCACTGAATCTGCCTAGTGACTCAGAAAGACCTCTGCCCTCAGCCTTTAGTGATAAAAGCTACTTGGAGCCTGTGCCCAGCTCCAGTACCTGTGCAGGAACGTCTGGGATCCCCTGCTTACAGAAGTAGGGAGGTCACTCACCCTTTGATTCTGAGTGGCCCCGGAGAGGGACATGCAAATTGGGCCTTGGGTGGCTCTTTTCTTCTCCCTAGTATCCTTCACACATCTAAAGATGCTGCCTCTGTTCTCTTGCTGGGGAGGTGCAAGCAGTGGTAGGCTCGGGTGGGCTGAGCCAGCCCCTCAAGAGATGGTCAGCATGGTAGAGGAGAGCAGGGGATCAGAAGCGGTGTGGTAAGGAGATGGGAGGTTCAGAGGTGGTGCTTGCCTGGTCAGCCCCTGTGGGTCTCAGCCCCTGCTGGGTCTCAGCTGGTTTGGCCTCAGAACAGGAAGAGGCTGTCTCCCTCTGGTCTGTCGCGCAGGCCTCTAGTGTACGCTTCAGAGCTTAGCATCTCATCTGGAACCTTCTGCTGGGGTCAGTGTGGCATGTGAGGCCAAGGCAGCTGGCTAGTCCTAAGCACTCTGAGAGATAAGACACCCCATGAGGGGGAGGTGGCAGCACAGGAAGGCCATGAGCTCTGAGACAAGAGGGTGGTTGGTGCAGGGGGAGCTGAGCAACAGTGAACACTACCCGCATTGTAATCGGAGAGGGGCCCGGGGAAGAGAGAGACTGAGTGAGGCGGCTGACCCCATGCTCCCGGGGGACAGGTGGGAGAGGCAGAACGAGGAGAGAGTGAAGGATTCCAGAGGTGGGCTGGCTTCCTCTCTCGCAGACAGACACGGGAGGGAGGTGGGCAGCGGGCCAGCCCCGTACCTGCAGTTCCAATCTGCGGTCCTGACAGCTGCAGCCACTTTGGGGAGGGGGAGGGGAGGGGGCTCATCGAGAGCGGAAAAGTCCCAGCCGACACTGTGTCCGGTGGAGTGGGGGGAGTGGGGGGAAGGAGATGGGATAGGATGGAGGGATGGATGTGGACCCACCAGCCTCACCCTACAGGCACTGGGTAGCCGCCCCCCCCCCCCCAGGAGAGCATGGTGCTCGGGTCTGTCTGTCCTCCACTAGCCTGGCCTGGGGTCTCAGTGCTGGGCCTGACCCAAAGGGGTCACATGTGTTTCCTGGCAGCTCGCAGGTGCTGAGCAGGGCGGGGGCGGCTGGCCTGGGGTGCAGGCAGCCTGGTGATGAATCATGTGGTGCCGCCAGCGGCTCATTCCCCAGGCTGGGGACAGGGAGCTGACAGCTGAGGCTGAGCCGAATGTTTCCAGCCCAGCTCAGCTCAAAAGGGTGGCTGTTGGCCCATGGTAAGGGCCAGTCCCCCCGCCCCCCCCCGACCAGCTGCCTCTGTGGGGCACATACTAAGGGAGCTCCTGAGTTTTGTCCCACAGCTCCTCAGTGTGGTGGAGGGTGAAGTTGCCCTCTGGGAAGGATGCCAGGGGCTGTGGTGGGTACAGAGCACCTGCCACTCTTTGGCCATAAGCTGTTGTGGACTCACGTGGAGCCACAGGATGGGAATGGG
Organism: Meriones unguiculatus; assembly: GCF_030254825.1. Lineage (NCBI taxonomy): Eukaryota > Metazoa > Chordata > Mammalia > Rodentia > Muridae > Meriones > Meriones unguiculatus. The sequence goes on from NC_083356.1 coordinate 24,652,111, forward strand.
CCATGCCACCCCCGGTCTGGTTTGAATCTGGAGCAGTGGAGGGTGACGGAGTGTTCTTCCCTCCCCTCCTCTCCCCTCCCCTCCCTCCCCTCCCCTCCCCTCCCCTCCTCCTGCTGGCTGTCGGGCCAAGCCCTCAGCCACTGCTACCGGTGCAGCTCAGGGAGTGGCTGGGCTGCCTGCCCAGGCCTGAGGCTGGCCAAGCTGCAGCCGCTTTCAGAGTCAGGCCCTGCAGTGGAGGCCTTGGCCGGGCGCGTGCCGCACCCCAACTATCCAGGCCTCTAGAGAGCCTTCCAGCCCCACAGCCCATTCCGTTTCATCTGACCCCTTTTGACACCCAAGCCTCCAGCTCCTGTCTGGTTGACTCTGGTCTACCATTCAGTCTTGCTGGAGCTCAAGCTTGCCAGCTCCTGGGCTTGCCAGCCTTCTCCTGCTTTACCCCAATCCCTCAGTTGGCGCTTCCCTCCTCTGCTGGGCTCTGGTTGTGAGATGCCTAGTAGAGCTAGCTGGGCATCATTTGAGCCTCTGTCTAGCCCCATAGTCCCCAGCCATGCTTGCTACTCAGACTGGCAGCCTCTACACATTGACAGGCGTCTCTACCTGTATTCTCCAGTTTGCTCTTTGGGGACTTTTTTCTCAGAGCCTTTTGTGTGCATGGCTCTATGGCTTATTCCTGACATTGGCCCAGTTACTCTGACCGCTGAAGTAGGTACCGACCCAGTCATTGACCCTCCAGGGGAGATGTTTTGAGCGGACGTTTAAGTGGGAGAGGTTTTGAAATGTGAGGCCTAAAGGTGAGGAGAGGAGACCTGTGTCCAGCAGAGGAGGAAGGCCAGCTTGGGGTCCTTTGGTGGGGGTTGCTGCCCATTTGCCTAATACAGGTATACCTTGCCAGGTTGTGACTCCAGACTCAACTCAGCATCTGTCACAGAGGCCTTGTAGCTTGGAAGGAAATCGGGGCTGAGCCTTGCATGGGGAATGCGTGAGAAGGAAAGGTGGCCTCCCTCAGCCCCAGCTGCATCTCCAGGTTCTGGCTTCCTGGGCTACAGAAGCCTCTGCAGTGACTGAGTGTGCCCTCACTCGCCCCCTCCCTCTGAGCAGCTGTGAGCTCCTACAGGATTAAGGGGAGGAAATTTGGGGTAGGGTTTCTTTCTGAACGAAACCTGCCGCTGTGACTCTTTATGCTGTTATATTTCTATCAGATTGGAGACAGCCCCTACCCCTGCCTTAATGGCTCTGGCTTTGAGAATTTCCTCCAAAATTACACCACTGTTTCCTGCACCAGCATTCCCTGGAGCCCTTCAGTGCAGAGGAGGGGCCACGTTGTCCCTGCCCTACGAGGATGCCCAGATAGGCCTCAACACCTGGTCTCTCCCGCAGCCAGGGACCAGGAGGCCTGCCAGTACCAGCACCTGGTGCCCTCTGCCATTCCCCACCCACCACCTAGCCAGAAGTCAGGCCTGGCCTTTCTTCTCTCTTGTACCCACTCAACTAATTGTCACCTGCAGGATTTTAATGATCGGCCAGCTGTGCACAGAGCCTGGTGAGGGTCTGAATCAACCTCAGGGGCCATTGGGATCTTTGGGGGAGGTGAATAGGACAGAGTGTTGGATGGCTGGGAATCTCTCCAGTGTGCATCTGGAGGCAGGGGAGCAGAAGCGCTGGCAGTCAGGGGGCCCGAGTCTCTCTGAGCCTGTGTGGCTGCCAGTGGGGACATTTGGGTAGCTTCAGGCCCATCTTGGCCTGCTTGGCTGGGCAGCGCTGCTTACTTTTTCCCTGTACCCATTTTTAATGGAGCACTGCTGGTGAAATCAAATGTCCATGTGCCCACGACCCCATCTTGTACTCCTTGGGAGGAGGCAAGGCTGCTGTGTTGCTTGCTGCCCCCTACCACAGGCTTGCCCTCTTCGCTCTCCTTCTGTCTACCACACAGCAAGTCTTCACCCTCTCCCCTGCCCCGTCCCTTGCCTGCCTCCCCACCCCCGCCACACATAGCACAGACCCCTAGCACAGGGCTCTTGATGGGTGATGTAAACCTGTCCTCACTCTGGGAAGACAGGGTGAGAGAGCTAGGGTCAGAGTAAGTTCAGATCCTTTCAAGAGGATAGTCTGCCTCAGTTTGGAAGATACTGTTTCATTTTTAATTATACAAAATTTCCAGACTTTATATTATCATTAAAGACACAAGATGCCAACACTTGGCCCAGGTAGGGAGCCAGCATGGAAAGTTCCAGTGGGCCTGGAAGTGTTGGGCTACTAAGAGTCAAGCCATAGCCCGCCTGTCCACCTGTCTGTCCATAGGCCCTGCTCATAGCTGGGGCAGGTCTGGCCTGGTGAGCGTGCTCTCGGGGACCTGTGCTCCGATCAGGTCCAAGATGGGGCTCTCCGTGACTCTTCAGTGGCGTCCACCTTCACTAGTGGCATCACCTCTTGGCTGCTGTGGACCCTCCTCCTTCTAACTTCGAATCGCCGTCTTTCTGTCACGGTCTTTGCTCTGCAGAGGGGATGGGGGTGTGTCAGGGTCTGGGTGGAGACTTGAGTGTCACCCAGCAGTGCCTGGACCTCCCTGGCTTCCTGTTGGGGCACTGTTTCGGGTGATGAGTGCTAGGGTACCCCTGTCCCGGGTTCCTGCCACCCCCACAGTGCATTTTGGGGAGGGGAGCACACTGCCGCACAGCCGAAACTGTAAAATTAAATTTCCCAGATGTTCAGGCCCCAGGAGCTTGCGCGTGCTGTCTGGAGAGGAAATGGGGATTGGGGAAAGCCGTTGTATTTTTTCCCTGCTCACCCTGCTTTTCCGGTGCCACCAAATGCGGCCAGAGCAGTAAATCATGGCTGGCCAGATCTCTCAGTTCGGCCTTCTCCCCTAGGCCATCTACTGCAGGTCTCAGTAGACCAGGGGAGGAATAGCAGGTGCCCCATAAGCCTTTGGGTGGAGATGGGCTACAGGGGTGGAGGGGTAGTGGCGCTGCTGTGCACTATCCCCCTTTGGAGGCGGCTTACAGATAGACTTTTCACCTCCTTTCAGCCCTCAGCTTGCTGCGCAGTAAAGCCTGGAATGGTCTCTCAGCCTTGCCAGGTTCCTGTTGCCCACCCTCCCTCCAGACCTTCTCCTGGGTGGCCCTTCTCAGTACTACTTGATCCTATATTTGTAGGTCCCTATGACCACTACCAGTGGGAGTCAGTGTCCCAAGGTGTGGCTCCTTCCCTCCTTTGGGCGCAGCTTTGGTGTCAGGTGTAGGTGTCAGGGAATGCCGGCCTTGCTTGGCACCGCTCTGCCTGGCAGGAGCGGGCTGGTGAGTAAGTGCGTTGGGGCCCCTCGGTTCTCCCAGCCCTGCTCACCAACTTTCTCTGGTTGCTGAGGCAGAAGGTGCAGATCTGTTTGGGCTGGGTGTTCTCTCCGCCGTCTCGGGCCAGCGGTGGTGGCGGTGGCGGCGGCGGCGGTGGCGGCGGTGGCAGGGGGCTGCTCGCACGACCGCTGTGGAAGAAAGCGGGTCCCGAGTGGCATGGTTGCCCGTCGCCGCAGGCCTCACCCACCAGCAGCACGTTGCCCAGGTGAGAAATGTAGCTGGAGGCCAGGCGCAGCGTCTCAATCTTGGAGAGCTTGCGATCTGCTGGCTCGGTGGGGATGAGTGTGCGCAGCGCGGTGAAGGCCGTGTTCACGCTGTTGGTGCGGTCCCGCTCGCGTGCATTCGCGGTGTGCCGCTGCCGGGGCTCGCGGCCTGGCCGCCCCCCGGGTCCTGGCCCACTACCCGCGGCCCTCCGTCCTCCTGCCCGCCGCCGGGCGCTCTGGAGGCCGCAGCGCGCAGCATGCACACGGCAGGGTTTTTCGTCGGAGCCTGAGCTCTCGCTTCCGCGGTCCTCATCCTCCGACAGCGGGCTCACCTCAGGGTACAGGTAGCGGCCCGGCGGCGCTGAGCGCAGCATGGCGAAAGACATGGACCGGGCAGGGGGCGCGGCGTCAGCTCCACGGTGCGCTGCTCATGCCGCCTCTTTAGGCCCCCACAGGCCGCCGGGCCAGGGGTCTCCGCTGCGCCCCGCGGTGGTGGCTGCCGGGCGAGGCGGGCACATGTGTTCGGACTGGAGTGGGGCCGCCAGCAGAGCAGGGCTTTTATAGCAGTCGGCTCCTCCCCCGCGCCTGGCCTCCGCCTCCCTTCCTGGCCTGGAGGAGTTTACGCAGAGCCCGCGCACCTTTTCCCTTTCAATAGCAGCGCCTAGAGGGTCCTGAGCATCTTTCTGGTTGGCTAATTTCTGAGGTGCTACTGATGCCTCAAGGCCAGGGGCGCCCACCCCATTCACTCTGCAGGGAAGAAGAGGATAAATCAGGAACCAAGAGGCTTTCTCCTGGCATGCCTAAGTTCACCCAGCTGCCCTGGCCTTGAGTGCCTGGCCACACCCTGTCTGACTCTCCTTCCATGTGCACTTGAGTCTTTTGTGCCAGGCTGTGTGTGTGTGTGTGTGTGTGTGTGTGTGTGCGCGCGCGCGCGCGCGGGGAGGGGGGGTGGCGGCGGTGGACAACTCCAGCAGTGGTAGATGGGTGTATGAGGTTGGCCTGACTGTATGGCCTGTGCCTTGTGCAAGACCCTTTTCTCTTTGACCCATCCTGCCTGGGGGACTCCACCCCCAGCCCTGCTGTGTGCTTCCCGGGGCTCCTCCAGGCCAGTGCACACGTGGATAATAAAATCGGCACCTCCCTGGCCCTCCAATTTGGAAGTGGCAATATAGGTGGAGGGCGCAGAGCAAGGGCATTTCTGGGAATGAACTTGTTGGGAAGGGCTGGTATGGACAGGTGCAGTGGGACAAGGGCCCAAGGGGTCTTGCCGGGGGGCTGCTGGCACTCAGCTGTGCTAGTGATGTCTGGGCCCCTCCTCCCTGTGGCTACTGTTGCAGGAAGTGGCTGCCTGGGCAGCAGTCCCCAGGCTGGGAGGAGTGAGGGTGGTGGCTGGCAGTGGCTGAAACCAGGAATGTGTGTCCAGGAATGTGGCTGCTCTGCCCACTGAAGTGGGAGGGGGGAGACCAGTGGTGCTGGAAGGGGGTTCATGACTACCTGCTGAGCACAGCAGAGATTTGTCTCCTTGTGGGTGGGGTGGGGTCTTCTCATGGTTCCTGCCTTATAACTACCCACTTGTACCTAAGGCTTCTGCCAGGGGAGGGAGCCCATAGTCGATGAGGTCATCCCTGTCTGTGGCTGCCCAGAGCCTTGGCCAAGGAATCCAGTGAGGGGGGAGGCTAGGGTTGGCATCACTTCAGTGGAAAATGTGAAGGTAAAGCTCTGGCGCCTCCAAGGGATTGGGGGGAGGGGGCATAGTACCCCTGCCATGCCACGTCAGACCTGGGGCCAGGGCTAGGGCAGATTTTAGGTCACCTGGCCTCTGGGCACTCGAGGCCAATCTAGAGTGACCCTTCTGTCCTTGGGTGGCTTGAAGAAGATCAAGCATGGTAGGGACAGGTGCTGACGTGGTGACTATGCTACAGGATATTCGAAACACTGTGGGCAATGTGCCCTTGGCATGGTACGATGACTTCCCACATGTGGGTTATGACCTGGATGGCAAACGTATCTACAAGCCCCTGCGGACACGAGATGAGCTGGACCAGTTTCTGGACAAAATGGATGACCCAGATTTCTGGTGAGTTTGAGCCTTGGGTCAGGACCTGTGGTTCCTCAGGCCTGGAGTGTGGCCCTGACTGGCTCTCCCTTAGGCGCACTGTGCAGGACAGGATGACGGGGCGTGACCTGCGCCTGACTGATGAGCAGGTGGCCCTGGTACAGCGCCTTCAGAGAGGGCAGTTTGGAGATTCGGGCTTCAACCCCTATGAGGTAGGTAGTAAGTTGGCCCTAGGGTCTAGAGCACAATCAGCCCCCTCCCCCAACCTAACATCTGTGCTTGTCTCCCTAGCCAGTTGTGGACTTCTTCAGTGGTGACGTCATGATACACCCTGTGACCAACCGCCCAGCTGACAAGCGTAGTTTCATTCCGTCCCTGGTTGAGAAGGAGAAGGTGGGGACCCCCCGCCATCATTCTTTACCCCACTCTGAAAGGTCCCCGTGCTGCCATCTGACCTTAGCTCTGTGGGCAGGTGTCTCGCATGGTGCATGCCATCAAGATGGGTTGGATCAAGCCTCGACGGCCCCAAGACTCCACCCCTAGCTTCTATGACCTGTGGGCCCAGGAGGATCCGAATGCTGTATTGGGGCGCCACAAGATGCATGTGCCTGCACCCAAGCTGGCCTTGCCTGGCCATGCTGAGTCCTACAACCCACCTCCTGAGTACCTGCCCACTGAGGAAGAGGTGGGCCTGCACTGAGGTGAGGGTGGGCCCCGGCCATGTTCCCTGATCCCTTCTCACCTACCTCCTGCCTCCCTAGCGCTTGGCATGGATGCAACAGGAGCCTGATGAGAGGAAGCTTAACTTCCTGCCACAGAAGTTCCCCAGCCTGAGGACAGTGCCTGCCTATGGCCGCTTCATCCAGGAGCGTTTTGAGCGCTGTCTTGACTTGTATCTGTGCCCACGGCAACGCAAGATGAGGGTATGTGAGGCAGCCCACATAGGTCCTGGGGAAGTGTAGGATGGAGGGCAGTGACTGAATGCTCTCCTGCTCCAGGTGAATGTGGATCCTGAAGACCTTATCCCCAAGCTTCCTCGGCCAAGAGACCTTCAGCCTTTCCCTGTGTGCCAGGCCCTTGTAAGTGTGGGATCAGAGGTGGGCAAATGCCCTCTAGTGTCTGTCTGTCTTTTCACTGTTCCTTTTCCGTAGGTCTACAGAGGCCACACTGACCTTGTCCGTTGCCTCAGTGTCTCCCCAGGGGGCCAGTGGCTGGCTTCAGGTGGGCCTGAGGTGGGGGCTGCCCTGAGCTGGGAGACAGGGACCTGGGTAAGAGGCTCAGGTGCTGAGAGCCTTCACTGCCACATCCAGGTTCAGACGATGGTTCATTGAGGCTTTGGGAGGTGGCCACTGCCCGCTGTATGAGGACTGTGCATGTTGGGGGTGTGGTACGGAGCATTGCCTGGAACCCCAATCCTGCCATTTGCCTAGTAGCTGCGGCCATGTGAGTTTAGGACCCTGGGGGTTAGGGCTGGGAGGGGACACAGAAAAGTGGAGACTATGCTGAGGAAGGGCTGTGTCTGGCCCTGGCTTGTAGGGGTGATGCAGTGCTGCTTCTGAACCCAGCCCTGGGGGACCGGCTGTTGGTGAGCAGCACAGACCAGCTGGTGGAAGCCTTCACTCCACCTGAAGAGCCAACTTTGCAGCCTGCGCAATGGCTGGAGGCCTCAGAGGAGGAGCGCCAGCAGGGCCTGCGACTGCGTATCTGCCACAGCAAGGTACGTGATGGGAAGGGGAGGGCCGCTGCAAGACCTGGTCAGCCAATCAGCCAGCATTGCTCCTCTCTAGCCAGTGACACAGGTGACCTGGCATGGGCGAGGGGACTACCTGGCTGTGGTGCTGTCCAGCCAAGGACACGCTCAGGTGCTGATCCACCAGCTGAGCAGGAGACGCAGCCAGAGCCCATTCCGCCGCAGCCACGGACAGGTGCAGTGTGTGGCTTTCCACCCGGCCCGGCCCTTCCTGCTAGTGGCCTCGCAGCGCAGCATCCGCATCTACCACCTGCTGCGCCAGGAGCTTACCAAGAAGCTGATGCCCAACTGCAAGTGGGTGTCTAGCCTGGCTGTGCACCCCGCAGGTGAGGGGGACATGTATTCTCCAAGCCAGGGTCAGGGAGGGAACCCTGGAAGTCTGAGAATTAGAGTCACTGCTTCTGGCCCTAGGTGACAACGTCATCTGTGGCAGCTACGACAGCAAACTGGTGTGGTTTGACCTGGATCTTTCCACGAAGCCATACAAAGTGCTGCGGTAAGGGGGAGTCGGTGAGGTAGGGAGTGGGGCCCTTCAGCTGGAGCCCGCTGTGAATACGCTGTTCTGCAGGCACCACAAGAAGGCCTTGCGGGCTGTGGCCTTCCACCCCCGATACCCGCTCTTTGCATCCGGCTCAGACGACGGCAGTGTTATTGTTTGCCATGGCATGGTGTACAAGTGAGTGCCGACCCTTACCCAGCCCTTCCCGTGGGACCATTCCACTGGGTCCTGAGTCCCTGTCTTCCACAGTGACCTGCTGCAGAACCCACTGCTGGTGCCCGTCAAGGTGCTTAAGGGGCACACACTAACCCGAGACCTGGGCGTTCTGGATGTGGCCTTCCACCCGACACAGCCGTGGATCTTCTCCTCCGGGGCAGATGGCACCATTCGACTCTACAGCTAGGCCCATGCGTTACTATGGGTGGCCTGCAACAGGGTGGGTGTGCCCCCCCCACAATCTCAATAGAATCCTTGATCCCTGTTGTTCCTGCCGTCTTGATTGGGGCTCCCAGCAGTTGCCAAGCCTTGACCTAACGTGGTATCCCAGACGAGGAGACCTCAGGACTTAGCTTAAGCCAGAAGGAAAGGTGGTATTAATACACTGTCACCCACTGAGGTGTAAGTGGCTTTATTGGGCAATAAATGGGGCACCACAGTCTGTCCGGCAGCAGAGTCCTCGAGGCGGGACAAGCTGTGTATTGCTTGCGGGAGTGCAATCAGCCTCAGGCAAACTTCACCAGGCGGCCCAGTGTCTCAGCGGCTTTCTCCCGTACCCCAGGCACTGGGTCCTTCAGGAGGAGCTGCAAGGCTGTGGGCAGAGGAACAGGCCAGTTGTGCACATGCCTGGGCCTGTGCGTGGGGCCGCCCACTGCCTTCCTAACAGACAGGCCTCTGCTGGGAGGGCTCGGGAGCCAACGGAAAGATAGTTTTTCCTTTTTTAGTGTTTTTTAAGCTCTTTTGGAACAGTTAAGAAGTTTCCGTGAATTACTAGAGACGATGAGGTCACCAGTGACAGGGAAAAAAAAAAATCCTGAAATCCAGGAAAATCACTTAGTCCCTGCGGGTGCCCACAGGGTCAGCAGAGCCCCAGCAGAGATGGGAAGGCTGGGATGGGGTAGAGGGCCGTGTGCCCTGCATCTGAGGTATGCTCACCTGCAATGAGCTGTTCCAGGTCCACCTGTGGCTTCTGTTCAGGCTCTGCGTGCAGCACCAGGAACCCTGAAGCGGATGGGCTGGGCTGTGTGGTGTGCATACGGGAGGAGTGACAGGGTAAGGGAGGGGCCTGCTTACCTGTGAACATGGGGGCAGCAGCTCTGACGTCATCCCAGCTGCTCTTGAAGTAGAACAGGTTGGTGCTCACCAGGCGGCCCAGCAAGTCAGGGAAGTGATGCATCTGTAGAATACTAGGATCAGGGGGTCAGGGTCCTCAGCCCACCCCAGCCAGGGTCTCCCTCAAGCACTCTTCTCACCAGGTGCTTGCACGTGGAGTTGAGGAATTCCCCGTAGTGCACACTGCGGCCCTCCTGAAGGTACTTGTAGAAGGCAGCTGCCAGCTCAGCACACTCCAGGTGGGGGACGCACATGCACAGGGCAAACTTGCAGGCCTATGACATAATGGGGCGCTAAGCCCAAGGTCCTCCCAGGCCTGAAGGACATCATGCTCAGCCCGGCACCCTTTCCTCTAAGCCCGATGGTCACTCACACTGGCCACTGGAGCCTGAGGGTCCCGCAGATGCAGTAGGAGTGGCACCAATCCGCCCACGACTTGCTCCAGAAAGACATCCTCACAGTCTCTATGACAGGCTTTGTTGAGGTGCCCAAAAAGGCGGATGGATGCTGTTCTGAATTCTACCTTTTCCTGGCAGGGGTACAGCCACGTCACCATAAGCCCCCTTTTCAGGGCAGGCCTGCGGTGTACTCTGAACTGCTTTTGTGTTACAGACTTGAAAGTGGGTTGGGGCGGGTGTGCAGTAGTGAGTACAGGAGGCTAACACAGACGATCTATCTGATCACTGGGGTGGGGATCCAGGCCCAGCAAAGCAGGGCCTGATGTAAACATGCAGCTTCACACTCCGCACTCTCACAGGGTTATGTCTGACATCAGTTATAGGACCTGGCTGAGGGGGAAGATAGGTCTTCGGGTGTTGTACAGCTTACACTGTCAAAGAAGGGCCGGATGCGGATGGCTGTGTGCAGCAGCACCAAGCGTAGGTCCCATGGCTCCACTAGCTCTAGCAGCCGTGCAAGGCCCACCATAGCTTCCAAGGCCACTAGACTGTGTGGCTCATCCCCATCGTCCAGTCCACTGACCATAGCTGTCATGAGCTGGGGGCCGTGAGCTCGCACCTAGGAGACCAGTGTTTTCAGCTGACCCACCCTACAGGCTGCCTCCTGCAAGCAGTGGTAAAAGCTAAAGAAGCTTCCCCACACCACCCCTTGTACTCAGCCATGTCTCCTGGCCTCCTGGGGGCTGGCCCACCTTCTCAGGTGAACCAGAGGCAATGTTGGCCAGACCTCGGAGCACCAAACGCCGTACACTGGCACTTGAGTCCTTCAGCCGGGCTGTCAGGTTGTCCAGCAGTGGTTCCAGGAGCATCAGGTCATTGATCACGTTACTGCTGAGTAGCTGGAGGCAAGAGCTGCTCTGACCATTTGTGCCAGTGGACCCTCGCCAGCCTAGGCCCAGACACTGTAGCCTACAGGAGGTTTCCTGAAAGGGGGAAGCTGAGGGCCTGCTCCTACCCTGGCTACAGGGGCTCTGACCTGACTTAGGGCCTAGCTCTGGCTGGTCCAGGAAGGGTTTTACCAGGTAGGGCTAAGCAAGGCTCTGGCAAGGGCTGGGGGAGGCCAACCCATCTTCTCATTCCAAAACACAAGGCTTATGATTATATATCCCCTCCCCAAGGTCCTACCTCAGCCAGGAAAGCTGTAGAAGTGACCCTCTGTATCTCGTACACGCTGCTCTGTGTGCTCACGAGTGCCTTCATCACCAGAGGAAGTCGAGGGCCTGCATGCTTTGCCATGGCACTAAGGAAGGAGGCCCCAAAAGGCAGGAGCTCGCCAGCCTGGATGTTGGCAAACCACTACCCAGACCAGCTCCTACGTTGACCCAATGGGCACTTTACCTCCTACTCCACATGGCTAGAACTCCAGGCATTGTAACCTGGGCCCTATAGGGGCTTCTCAGGCATTCTCCCCTCCAGCCCACAGGACACCCCCTCTCTCTGCCTCTTGACAGGTGTGTCCCACAACCTTAAATGTCCCCTGGACAGGATGTGGCTTGCTTACCTGGCCAGCTGGGCAACTCCATCTTCATGCCTTGCTGAGGTCCTAAGCAACTCCCAGCCTCCCTCCAGTTCAACACTCTGCAACACATCTTGACTTCCACCTCGGAGCAGCAAGGCCTGAAGGGCATCCACGGCAGAGCTGTTTGTGTAGATTGGGTGTTATTTGATGGCTCATCTGCCATGGGGTGCCCTTTCCTGGGCTCTTCTGTCTTGTTCCCTTCTACCAGGACCAGCGAGTGCTGGCAAGTCATTTGGGAGTGTAGCTCGCTTGCATGCACATTCAGGAAAGGCTGCCCATGGTTTCCCAGGACCATCATCCTTCAAGGAGCAGGCTCAGAGAAGCCTGTGGGTGCTCATCAGAATTGATAATGGACTCAAGGAAAGACCTGGAGGGGAGCTAGCTAGATTGGCCTTTACCAGTCTTTAGGATAGTATACAGAACCATTAAGCTACACACAAAGGCCACAAATTTAGCCTCTAAAGCTCTCTGATACCTGTCAACCTCTGAGCCTGGACCTAGATATAGCCTGTGTTTATCTTGAGGACCCAGAGGCCTCTGGAAGGACCCTGCCCAACTCAGTGAGGCTGAATAGATCCTTGTGAGGCCACACTAAAACATAGGCTCAGCTAGTACTGGAGAGTAAATGGGGGTGTGCGCTGGGAGGCATTGTGAGATGGAGCCTAGTGACTCACCCCACTGGTTCCCCAAGTTCCTGTGGCAAGCACCTGACTCCAGTTTCTTGCAGAAAGACTACTGTGTTGCTTCCTAGGCTTAGCTAGAATTAGAATTCGGCCCCTGCTAAGAGATATGCCCTCCCCCACTCCATGGAGAAGTTGAACAAACTGTTAAACCAATGTGGCTTATCAAAATGGGTAACACTGCAGAAATGTGTGGCTTCCAGTACCATAGCCCTGCCGCATTCTCATCACGCCCCACCCTGTCCTGTATGTACAGTGTCCTGGAATGTGGATCCTGAGGGGGTAGGGATAACACAACTCAAGACCCACTAAGAGTGATGTTTCATCTACTGAGTGGTGGTTCGGGTTATGGCTACAATGAGAGCCTGTAACTGCAGTAGCTGCTTCCTACCTGGATTGGGTAGGAAAGGCTGTGTCTACCAAGCCGTACGTACAGTGGGGTGGGAGGGAAGGTGGGGTCCAGCTCATGCAGAGCCCATCTAGGCAGAGAGGAGGCTGCACTGGCCTGCATGCTGTGTGGGACCTTAGCTGATCTCATCCAGTGGAGGGCATGATGGACAGGACTACACACGACAATATTTAGAATCCAGTGAAAATAGTGTGGGACATCTGGGTACTCATACAGGGCAGCAGGCAGTTCTAGTCTTAGGAATTGGACCCTGCACAGGGCTGGAGAGCTGCAGCCTGGAGGGATAGGTAGGTGTGGCGTGTCTTCACTGCCCCGTGAGCATTTTTAGGTGATATGCCACTAACCAACAGCCCCTGATGCACATCCATAGGTCCCTCCCTTCTGGGCTAATCCCCCAAGAAAAGAGCTGGAAGGCAACTCCCAGGAATTCTGTGCTCCAGGGAAAGACACAGTTTCTCCATTAATTGATCACAGGCCGAGAAAGTGGCACAGCAGCTGCTGTGGTGACTGGATAGATGCCAACAGCATACCTAAAAAATATCCTTAGTATGGGCAGGGCCAACCACAGGCCATAAGAGGACCATGAAGAGCCACTGGTGGCCACAGTATAAGTGGACCAGGGTCTATATAGCCCAAGGAGAGAACTTGTGCTCATAGTTATTTTCAGCTCACTGCAACATCTCTGAATGGAAGCATATACTTGGCTTAGGGGATATATGAGCAATTGAGATACCTCTGGAACCTATCTGCATAGAACATTGAAGGATGCTGTTTGCAGAGCATTGGGTCAGGGTTGGTGCCCCCTGTCAGTTATGCTCTGCAAAGAGCTCAGTCCAGGGGCCTTCACAGGTAGCTGAGCTGGCTTCTAGCACGGCAGGCCCAGGTCTGCTCTGTCTTGTTCACTCTATCAGTGCAGAACAAAGCTGGCACCAACTTCTGCTGGAATTTATGCGCAGTCAGTAGTGAGTCAAACTGAGGCTGTCCAGCCCCAAGTATCCCTGGCTAAGGTGTACAGCCCGTCAGATGATCTGGACAGGAAGGAGCTAGGGCAGTCAGGGGATGGGGGAACGGTGGCTTCATCCAGTTTTAGATGACACTGCTATGCCTCTGTTGAAGGTCTCAGCTTCTGCTTAAATTGTGGCCCAGGGTGCTACATGAAGCAAGGCCAGCACCAGCACGCAGGAGTCAGTTACCACAGCCTACCAGGGTTCCCTAATATAAGCAAGTACCCTGCCTCAATTGTCCTAATGTGTCAAGACTCGGCAAAGACAGTAAGAACTCAGCCCTGGATAGCAAAAGGCCCAGGGCATGTTAGCAGCTCCTGCCCTGAGCTGTGAACACTTGTCAAGGTCACTGTGCTCAGCCCAACCAAAACAAAACACAGGGCACCAGTCTGACGTCACTTGAGTGCTCCATAGCCCCAGGCAGCATAGCCACATGGTACCTCACTACCCCGGCCTGGAACTACCTGCAGAGGTGAGATGAAACCCAGGAAATGTTCAGACCTGGAAACTCACTGAAACATTCAACAGTGTCACAAATGACCACCCGAACCTGCACCAGGGAGAGATGTTGGCTCACGTAAGCAAGGTCGCTCCCTTCAAGCCTACTGCTCTTCAGACAAGGTTGTTTATGTCTTCAGGGTTAGGCAGCCGGCATCCTGTCCTCGCTGCCCTCAGCCCTGTACACCACAAAACACACTACCTGTGTTTCCAAGGAAGCACGGGGTGGCAGGTGAGGACCCCATTACCTGCAGGGATCCCGGTTCTTGGCTGCTCTGGCGGGGCTGGTGCTCCTCCGCTCCTTGCCCTGCAGGCTCCGGGGCAGTTGGACACCCACAGTACAGCTGACTCGCAGCAACAGTGCTACGAACAGCTGAGGGTAGAGCTCCAGGACCACGGTTCCAGATGAGGGGGCTGACAGGACCTCATACAGTGCACAGGTGGCCTGGGGAGGAGCCACCAGAGGGTCACCGCTCGCTCTGTACCCCTACTCCGAGACTCAGAGGGGTCCAAGCCTTAGCACAAACGCGTATACATTTGAAGTTTTGTGTCCCTAGGGAGAGGGACCCAAGAAGCCAGAGTGAAATAGGACCCTGTGTAGCTCAGTCCTTTGGGCATGAGGCAGGACAGAGTAACAGTGTGGCCTTCATGGGGACAAACTTCAGACCATCTGTTCTTAGTTCCTTAGAAAGGAGAGGAAATTCTCACAGCTGCTTTATTGCTTAAAGTGTGGCTGGGCTGGGTTTATTTTTTTTTCCACAGGATAAAATGTGAAGTGGGCTCCCTTGGGAGCTAACACCTGCTGGTCTTTATGAGCCCCAGCACAGCTGCCAGGTGCCTTTGGGGTACCCAGGCCTGATGTGGGGGCAGGGGCGGCATGTCAAGTAGCCCCTGAGTCCCTACTCACCGCAAGGGGAAGCAGTGTAGCTACTCTGTCGGCGGTGCTGCCCAGAAGGAAGGCCCGGCTCTCCTTGAATGGGACATCTCTGCTCATCTTCTCCAGGAGCAGCCCTAAGACCTGAGTGGCAAGGCTGGGCTCCACGGCCAGCGCCCGCCACAGGGCGCAGGTGTGACTGGAACAGGGAGGGAGAGCATCTTGAGCCACTGCCGGCTGCACACCCTGCCCACCACTGCCTATGCTGCCGTCCCCCAATTCCACGAGGCTCAGACACGCCAGACCAGATCTCGCTGGGAGAGAAATGGTGTCCCGATGTCAGAGTTGAACTTGCCCAGACCTCTGACCCCAGGGTCTGGAAACAGCTGGCAGTATACAGAGGACCTAAGCCGGGAAGCGTAAGGTCTCTAAAGTGAAGATTAGGCTTCCCCAGAGGGAGCATCCACCCCGGGCCCCAGGGAGAGGACCAAGGACACAAGGAAGAGGCATGAGGAGAGAGCTCAGGCATCACAGGTGGCAGGATGGCCCATCTATCTAATGGCGGTGCTCACAACACTGGGAAGCAGTTATGCCCATGTATTTGCAAAAATGTAGGACAAACTTCAGAATGCCTATTGGAAATTAGAAATTACAAAACAAATAGCAACTCTAAGAGAAATGAAGACTGCAAAATGGCTGAGGAAGTAAGGGACCTTGCCACCAAGCCCCACGGTCTGAGGTCAGTCCCTGGGACTCACACATAAGAAAGAACCAGCTTCCAAAACTAGTCCAGTGTCCTCATTTCTGTGGCATGCACAGACACACAAAAATAAATGTAAAAAATGAAATTACGAGAACCAAAGGGACTGTAGAAATAAGGTACACATCACACTTGTTGGCCATACTGGTGCCAGCTCAGATACAAGAGATGAGAGAAACAGTGAGTTGGGGAATGGGATGGGGAGTAGAGACAGGCGTGTTGATGCATGCCTTTAACCCCAGTACCCAGGAGGCAGAGACCTAAGGTTTTTCTGTTTTGTTTCTCTATGTAGTCTGGGCTGTCCTGGACTCACTTTGTAGACCACCAGGCTGGCCTCGAACGCACATCGATCCACCTGCTTCTGCCTCCCAGAGTGCTGGGATTATAGGCGTGCGCTACCACACCCAGCCACATCTCTAAGTTTTAGGCCAGCCAGAGTTGCACGGTGGGATCCCAGAGAGAGGGGGTGGGGTGGGGTAGTCTGAAACTACCTAGGATTCAACAGAGAGAAAGCAAAGGGCACTCGTTCACTCAGAAGACAGAATGAGCGAGGCAGACAGTAAAGTAGCTCAGAAATACAGAACAGAGAAACATCTGGGGGGAAAAGGTTGAGGTTTTGTCAGCTATCGGTGAGACCAAGTGTAGAAGTATATGCCTGTCATCCCAGCACCCAAAAAGTGGAGGCAAGAGGGTCAAGAATTCAAGGCAGCCTCACCTATATAACAAACTTGAGGTCAGCCTGTCTTGAGACAAGACGAGGCTGCACAACACCACAGATTCAGAAGCCCGGGAGACTTAGACACCAGCAAGATGCAGAGCTTCCAGACCTGGGGAAAAGCTGCATCTTACAGAGACAGTGAGCTAGTCGCATGTAGGTCCCTCCATAGCAACCAACAGAAGCCAGAAAATGTGACATTATTTCGTGGATACCACTGGAAACATTCTCCAAATTGCAAGACCAAACAGCAGAGAGTTTGTGAGAAAGGCAGAGTACCTTGCCATGGCAAAGCCAGCTCCGGTGCTGGTGAGAATGCACACCGGTACTTAACTAAGTACCCTGGTGCCAGACTCAGTTCCCCTGATGGCCGGCTGCACACCACCCATATCCAAGGCAGAGCCAGAAGTTCTTGAGATGGTCAGAGCACACACAGTTCAGATCCTACGGACCTCACAATCTTTGCTGCCATGCTCTGTATTTATGTGGTGGATGAGCACATAGGAATCTGCATCTCACATAGGAATCTGAATATCACCCTTATATGTCAGGAAGTAGTCAGGACCTTTCCAAACCATTTATAAGCATGAAGCCCCGGCTCGGCTCACAGGCTTGGCACAATTCAGTGACCTGCCCCACTCCGACATGCAAGTGACAGGCTCCTTAAGCCATACTCTGCAAAAGGCTGCTAGAATATCCCCTGGGAATGGATAGTGTAGATAAGACATAGCCATACTATACAGCAGTAAGAGCAAGCGAGCTACTTCATTGTATCTCAAGAGCAGCATACTAAGTGAGGAAGTCAGAAGGGAAAGCTCAGCATCTGGCAAAGTCCCCCTAAGAACAGCAGCAGGACACTGATGGCAGACTGGGGAAGAGCGGATGGGACCTGGGGGCTGGATAGCTCTTCTGCCTTTGTCTAAGTAGCGTCTGAAGTCTGAACGCACAGAGAACCCTGCGGGAGCACCACGACTTGCAGGCCCTCCCGGGCACAGCCACGTCTCAGTGGGAAGCGAGATGACGGCTCGGGGAATAGGTGAGGAAGGTCACCCAAAGGAGGACTCCACACATGAGCAACAAACGAGGGGCCAGAGAGAGGGCTCTGCAGGGAAGAATGCTCGCTGCTCTTCCAGAGTTCAGATTCCAACACCCATTTGTGATGGCTCACAGCCACCTGTAACTCTAAAGGATACCACACCCTATTCTGGCCTCTAAGGCCACCTCTCTCTCTCTCTCTCTTGCTCTCTCTCACACACACAGAAGAGAGACAAAGACAGGAGAGATGCAGACAGACATATACAAAGTCACTCACTCCCAATTCACAGCCTCCAAGCTGGGTAAGAGTAAGAGCTGGTAGTGATACACAGACCTTGTGTCCTAACGGCAGGGACAGCACGAGCACAGGGAGGGACCACACCATCGGGCTCAGTAGCCTTAAGGATAACCTCCACCCTCAACCAAGACCACAAAAACAAACAAACAGACAAAAAAGATGAGACCAAATAAGCCCATACCCTCAGGACAGGGCAGGAGGGGGAAAAGAAGGGCCAGCAAGAAGAAAAGGAGGACTGTCTTTGGTGAGGTGGTGGGAGATGATTTGGGGAGATGGAAAGATACGGGGTAAACACAAGGGTTCCTAAGCTCCTCAAAGGGGCCCATAGTGCTCATGGTGGGGCTCTGCTCCCAGGTGATGAGCACTACAGTGAATCACCGAATCACAGCAGCCAGGCAGTCTAGGAGCCTGAGAGGAGGGTAAGGACGCGGCCACCAAGCACAGCTATAGGAAGCCTGGCTTAGCAGGAATGTCCAAGATGGGTCTTAATCAGGATCCTAAAACATCTAGAGAAGGACAGAGGGTTGCCTTGGGTACCTAAGAGGTAGGCCCTTTTTTAAACCTTTTTCTATGCAATTATCTTTTCAGGTCCATGGGAACTCATGCAGAAGATTTAGTGTGCAGAAGGAGGGGAGAGGTGCTGAAGGAGCACACAGTCGCCATGCAGGAAAAACTCCCAAAGTTGGAGTATGGCTTCCGTCAAATAAGCTTAGGTGCTGAGTACCTGTCAAAGGGCAGGGGGCTCCCCAGGAGACTGGATACCACAGCCTCGCAGTGCTGAGATGCTAGGAGGTACACGCTGTGCTGGGCAGCTGGTAGGACGTGCTCCTCCTGGGTATCCCGCAGCTTGGCCCGCAACATACTCACGATCTCAGGTACCTGCAGACACGACAAGCTCAAGTGGGATGTTGCAGTCAGGCTTTGGAGCTGGGCACATGCCCACATTAGGCACGACAGGAAAGAGGACACAGTTATTTCTAATCAGTTTCACTAGCCCAGGCTATGAGAAGGAAAGTCGGTAGAAATCCAGAGCTCTTGACTGCACGCCACAAGCTTATGGAAGAAAGGTCTAAGGTAATCCCCCCATGGGTGTGAGCAGCTAAGAAGAAGTACCTAGATTCCACACGAGAAGAGACAAGTAGGCTCTGGCCCAGGGGTAGAGTATTTACCAGTACATAGGAGACTACCCTGAAGCAGATTCCACAGCACTACAGAGGCAGGAGGAGGCAGAAGTACATCTACTTGGGGACTTTCAGAGCAGGCGATTAAGCAGCAAGGGGCAAAAGGGGCCCCTTGAACCCCCACAGTGTTTCTATAACTCAGCCACTATCTGCTAAAGGACCCATATGAGAAATCAGGCTAGGAGGCAGAGAGAGAGAGGACAAAACGGGAGCCATGGATCCATGAGTAACACTGCGCTAGAGGGTGGCCTGGGGAGGGACCTGAAGTAATGCCTCCCTGAGCTTGTGGGTGCCTTGCTGCTGCACAAAGCAGGCAACACAAACACTGGAGAACACGGACAAGTGAGCAGAAAAGCTCTGGCCACCAGGAACACCCTTTAGAACGACATAGATGTTGTGGGTAGATATACAGCCTCAATTACTCTCCAAAATGTAGCCTACCTCTAGGCAGTCTTGCACGCTTATGAATCTCCTCCATGTTCTAGGTATGGAGCCCACCTCCACATCACATACAGCCAAAGCTGCATGTAGAGCTTACAGAAGCAAAGGCCATCTTGCCCTTGAGAATAGCAGACCCTGTGACCAGGGCTAGTCATTTTTTTTTTCTCCCGCTTGGCAAGGGAACCACTACATAGAACCAGAAAGTTCTTCAGCAATGACAAGATAAAAGATTCTGGGCCCAATGGGAACTGCCAAGGCTTCCCCATCTCCTTGGAGGAGCCAGGAAGGGTACGGGGGGGGGCTGAAAGTTAGTGTAGAGTCCATAGGGCAGTTCCTTTGGAGAATTACAGGGTTCAGAGGTGTGAGCACAACCTAGAGTCATTGGGTGACCTTGGGTACAGGAAGTGGATCCCCCATGGTCCACCCACAGGGTAGCCTCCTCTTATCTATGTCCTCCTCTCATCTATGTCCTGACCTAGCTGTGGCCTCACCAGGCCTGTGGCATCTGGACACTGGCAAGTGAAAGCTTCTTCCATGCTTCTGGATTCTAGGAAATTCGTTCTTTGTGGGGAAGTTCTGTTTGCTGGGATCATGTTAGGACTGAGCCATACTCCCAGCTCCTCTCTGAAGATGTGACAAGAGTTACTGAGTCTCTAGGAGACTTATTTTTAGCGCTGGTCCTTGTCCCTGGCCTCCTCAGGGTGGTGATTTCTGTAAAGCACTTTTCTACCAACTATGACAGCAGTGACTAGGTGTGGTGCCCTGCAGTGGGGGCAGCTTCCGGATCATTTTGGCTTAGAGGCCTACCGTCACTTGTAAAGTTCTGCCCAGGACCCCACTTCCTGTCACCTAGGCAGGCTCCATCTGGTCTCTGGACAAGAGACTACACCTGGACCTTTGCCTACCTCTGAGCTGCCCCCTCACCCAGCACCAGGGGGTACTCCTGCCCTAGCAATCAGCTTCATCTGTTCACAATGAAGCTTCATGAAGGTATGGCCCACAGTGGTGGTTCTAGCACACTGATGGTTATGCAAACGAGCACAAATCCGATTTCAGAAATTTCAATACCCGCAAGGGGCCCTGTCCTCATGAGCCCACCTCTTCCCCAGTCCCTCAAACCTCAAATCTATTTTCTTTGCCGTGACTCTGCCTGTTTTGAACATTTCACAGAAATGGAAACAGTGTACAGCCGCTTCTTCTTTTCTAGCTTTCACTGGGTACAATGTTTCTCAAGGTTCATCTACACTGCAGATGTCATAGAACTTCATTCCTCCATATGGTAGAATATTCCACGGTATGGATGGATCACACTGCCTTTTTTTATCCACAAACTGGCAGGATTTGAATGCTGCTGCTTTGAACACTTGCGTGTCGCTTTCTGTGCGCACCCGGCGTGTTCCTAGAGGTGGAGGGGCAGGGCCACACGTAGCCCCATTCTGACTTTCTGAGCACACTGCAGACCATTTTCCCATGGTAGCTCTCTCTGTCACCCAGCCACTTCCCTGTGTATTCCCTTTTGGCCACAGAAGACCCTCCTCCCATTCCTGACACAGGTGCTGAAGACCTATCTTCCCGCCCTGCCTCACATGAGCTTTATAGTGTGCTTCACTCATGATCACACCATGTTCAGTGGGACCTCAGCCAGCTGCATGCCACTGCTGGAACCAAATGCCTCAGTGTTATGCCACAAGTCCAACAGCATGCTGTCTGTAAGACGCTCCTGTTGGAGTCTCTCAGGTAGAAAGGTTTCCCATGACCCTAATGGGCCAATGAGGCAGAGAAGCCCAGTGACAAGAAGCCTGAGAATCCAGGTGCAGACCAAAGTCAAAAGTCCTGGCTGGGCTCAGTGGTTCAGGACCACGCAAGGACTCCTGGCTCTATGACCAAAAGGGAGCCCCCAAACCACAGAGCTCTAGGACAGAAATGGGGCAAAGGCTTCATAACAATGGATCTGGCAGCCAGGCACGGTGGTTCAAGACCTTAATCCCAGCACTGTCAAGCAGAAGCAGGTAGATCTTAAGGCCAGCCTGGTCTACAGAGAGTTCCAGGATACCCAAGGCTACACAGAAAACTCGTGTTGAAAAAAACCAACCAACCAACCAACCAAACAAACAAAAAACAAAACAAAACAAAACAAAACAAAGAAACAATGGATCTGACAATGATTTCTTGGGTATGACACCAAAATCACAGGCAATAAAGGAGATAAGCAAGATGACATCAACCTCAACCCCAAAACTTTTGCATACCAAAGGATAAACTGACGTAAGAAGTTCCTACAGAATACACACACTTGAAAATCATGTACATGGTAAGGAATAGTATCCAGGATATATAAAGAACTATAAGGTAACAAACCTATTAGAAATCTCTGAGAGCTGGCAAGACGGCTCAGCAGTTAAAGGCACTTGCCTGACGACCTGAGTTTTATCCCCAGAATACCCTTAAGGATGGAAGCAAGGAACCGACACAAGTTGTCTCTCATACGCTAATAATAAAGTCTAAACATCAACAACTGGCTTGAACAGACGTTTTCCAAAGGCAGCACACAAATGGCCAATATATATATATATATATATATATATATATATATATATATGCAAAGATGCTTAGCTTCATCAACCACCAGAGAAACAGAAGTCAGAATCATAATGACTGGGCTGGAAAAATGGCTAGTGTTTAAGAGTGTTGACTGCTGTTAGAGAGGGCCTGAGTTTGGTTTCTAGTGCCCACACCAGGCAGCTCTAGCTCTGGGGGGATCCAATGCCTCTGGCCTTGGCAGGCACCTGCACTCATATGTGCACACACGGACACATACACATACACACGCCCATATGTAACTGAGAACAAAAACATGATGTGGGCTGGTGTGATGGCACTTGCTGTCAAGGCTGAAGCCTGGAATTGGATGCCCCCAGCTCTTAGGCTACAGCACGGTTACTCATAAGGTCCCCTGCTCCCAAATAATTAAATACACACACACACACAGAAGCACTATAAGAGCTTCTTGCTCTTCCAAAGGACCCAGAAATTAGTTCTCAGCATACAACTTTGGGTGGCTTACAACCACCTGTAACTACTGCACCAGAAAAAACCCAACCCTCTTCTGGCCTCCACAGGCACACACACACGTGGTGCACACACATAGCACAAATAAAAATAAATCAGTGTTAGAGAATTAAGCTCTATTTTCTATTCGTATGTGTATGCATGCTTTGCATACATGCGTGTCTGCACCACATGTGTGTCTGATGTCCACAGAGTGGAAGAGTGCATTGGATTCCCTGGAACTGAAGTTATGGATGGTTGTGACCATGTGTGTCCTGGGAATCTGAGATCAGGTCCTCTGGAAGAACAGCCGGTGCTCTTAACAGCTGAGTCATCTCTCCAGCTGTAAGTAAAGATTTCTTTTAATCCTTAAAATTTAGCCCTGTGTGGTGGCGTACGCCTTTAATCCCAGCACTGGGGGAGGCAGACACAGGCATGTCTCTGTAAGTTTGAGGCCAGCCTGGTCTATACAGTGAGTCCAGGACAGCCAAGGCTACACAGAGAAACCCTGTTTCAAAAAAACACAGAAACAAAAACAAAAAAAAGGAAAAAACAAATCCTTAAATTTTTTTTAGATTGCTCATACACCTAAAAAAGTAGAAAAACAAGGACTTAAGATATCTGTACCTCTGTGTTCAGTGACTACCTACATCAGCCACGAAGTAGAAATAACCCAAATGTCCACCACGGGATGACGGCTAAACAAAATGTGGAGTGTACATGAACTAGCCACATATACCTGGTGACCACCAGTTCCTGCCTCATTCTTCCTCTCCATCTGCACAGCCAGGACAGCCACTGATGTCTGTCCCAGGGAGCTCTGTGGGCCCAAGCGGCACACTGTGCCCTCCTCCCTCCAGGATCGCACCAGGCGGTACCTCCACAACCTCAGCCTCTCAGGCACCTAGCCAATGGCACACGGATACTATCCCTGTCTGGAGGGCACGGCACCTGAAGCTCCTTGGACACTCCTTTCTTTTTCACTGGTTACTTCCTGCCTCAGGTATACTCACTAGCAGAACCACCAGAATACTCACAGTGTTCCCAGACATCAGTAAGAAAAGCACAGACAACCCAACATGGAACTGGGTAAAAGGCTATTGTCTTCACAAAAGAAGTCACCGAATTATTCCTCCGCCACAAGAAAGTACAAATTAAACCCTAACATGGAATATCACAAGCCCATCACAAAAAGACCGAAAATGGAGCTATGTGAAAACCACCACTGTCCAGGTAGGTCCCAAGCAGGATGTGCCCTCAGAAGGCTGTTACAGACAAGCACAGACAATGGCCAAGTGCTCTGTGATGGCAGATGAACCAGTTGATAGCCATAAGGAACAAACTGGGCTAGCACAGGATGCATGAGTGGTCTCACTTTCACACCATTTGCAGGACACTCGTGCGAGGAGATGGCGGTGGCCTTAGGTGTCACCTGAGGTCAGGGAAGACTTGGAAGCTGGCAGGTGACTTTGCCTGTGGATGTGAACTGATTCTCCACTTTCTCTTTTGGGCTACTTCAATACAGACTTCAAAATCCCCTCTGGCAGGCAAATGAGTTGAGTCCACACCTTCCTGGATTCAAAATCTACCCTGAAGCCTAACAGACTCAGAGGGGACACCCTCCCCTCTCACTGCACACCAAATTTCCAGTCACAGGTGCTTCCAACACACATCTGGAAACACCTACCAGGAGAATTGTGTGGGCTGCAGCCTTCTAGGCTCGGTGAACAAGCTGTACAGGGCAGGCAATCAGGGCACGGTGGCAGTGCTGTGTAAGAACTTGGAGAGTCTGTACGAGACCCTGAAGTCCCATGCCTGGGAATCTCCCTGGGACCTGGGTGAGCCAGTGCGCCCACGTCCTCCCTGCAATAGGGTCGGGAGCTCAGCACGTGTCAGCTCAATGTTACTACTCACTGCATTTGGGGCAGGGACAGGGGGTGGGGGCAGCATCGTATAGCTCAGGCTGGTCTCAAACTATCTAGATAGCCAAAGCCAGCCTTGAACCCCTAATCTTCCTTGTTTTCACCTTTAAAGTGCTGGGATTACAGGTGTGTACCATCATGCTTGGCTGCCTCTCTCCTCAGCTCCAAGACACAGTGATCTCCCCCCTGCTTCAGTCTCCCAAATGGCTAGGGAGACTCTAAGAACAGAAGGTAGAAACCATGCCAGGTTTTCACTTTCCTTCTTCCCCTTAAATTCCTTTTTCCCCCTTGAGGCAGGGTTTCTCTGTGTAACCCTGGCAGTCCTGGAACTCACTCTGTAGACCAGGCTGGCCTTGAGCTCACAGAGATCTGCCTGCCTCTGCATCCTGAGGGCTGGAATTAAAGGAGCGCACTGCCACTGCCTGGCTTAAATTATTACTTTTAAAAATGTATTTAATTTAATTTAATTTAATTTTATGTGCATTAGTGTGGAGGTGTCAGATCCCTCAGAACTGGTGTTACAGACAGTTGTGAGATGCCATGTTGGTGCTGGGAATTGAACCCGTGTCCTTTGGAAGAGCAGAGAGTACTCTTAACCACTGAGCCATCTATCTCTCCAGCTCCCTGGCTTAATTTCTTAATAGAGTTGCTTTTAGCAAGTTCTAAGTGGTCTTCAAATAATTGAAAAGGCTTTGTTCAAATCAGACCCAGAAGAGATGCAGGCAGAGCTATGGTAGTCAAACAGGCAGCACCCAAGCAGAATTTAGGGTACCCAGCCCTGGCCTTGCCCTGGGCCTCACCCTAGTCTCCTAAACATGCTCCACTCCCACCTTTTCCAGCAGCACGTTGCCCCGCTCCTTCAATAGGCAGTTGATCATAACTGTGGCTGCACGGGAGCAGTTCTTGTCTGGGTCTCCCAGGCTGTCAAACATGGTGAGCAAGAGGCTGATGAGCTGATCTGATGGGAGGCGCTTGGCAATAACCTAGAAGGGTGATGCCAGGAGCTGTTTGGTCTGTCCTTGGAGCCTTGCTGATCCTCATCCTACACATCTAGCTGGTGGTTCGGGCTGGCTATGGTACCCGGGGAGAACAGTAAACTGGGCACGAAAGGGACATCCTGGCCCAGTGCTGCCCTGCCTCAGCCAGCTAGAATTAAAGACAGGGCCCATGCTTGACCATGCCTGTGGCTCTGAGCAGTTGTCAACTCTGGGCAGGAAACTTACATACACACCAGCACCATGTCCAACTCTAGGAACCTGCCCCCTCCCTCAGTAAGGAAGCTGGGAGCAGGCAGCAGGCAGCTACAGAGCCAGCTAGATGTCAGAGTATTCAGATGATCCCTCTCGGGCACTCCCTAAGATCCTACCAGGAAGCACATCTTGGTCCTGCCCAGACTGTGGTGTTCTGAGGCTGGTAGGTATGAGAGATAATGGCAGTGTTGGCCAAGTGAGGGCCTAGACACCATTTCCTGGGATGAAACCTGCTCATAGCCACCCGTTAGGGCCTACTGAGCAAGAGGTACCAAGTCCTTCCTTGGAAGTCCCTAAGCCCCAGACTCTGCAGCCCCCCTCCTTCTTGTTGCTGGGGTCTCATAAGTACCTGGGCTATGCCGTGGCAAGTGTGGAAAAGGATGGTGGGGTCAGGGTGCACAAGGCCTTCTTTCAGGGTGAGGAGCCGCTCAACCACATCATCACGATGGTCTCGCGAGAAGCCTAAGGGCAGGAGTTGACTGAGGCCTTCCCGGTGATCTCAGTCTGACCCCGTCCTGATTTCTGCCTCCACAGTTCCCACATCCCCAGCTCACCCTCATAGCCCAGCTGCAAGTACAACAGGGAGTAGACACAGCCCACAGCTTCCTGGCGGCTTGTAGTCCATGTGTCAGCACAGCGTGGAGCAAAGAGACCGACAAGGAGACCCAGGTTGTGGAAGGGTACCAATGTCTGGGGGGAGAAGGAAGGGGACTGGGCTGTAACATTCTGAGGGAGAGTCAAGTACAGCCTACGTAGGTAGGACCCAGAGGGGTGCTTTGTGGCCTGGACCCTCCCCGTGGCTGATGGCCCCAGCAAACTTTTTCCCCCTCACATAAGTCCACCTGACCCCTAAGCATAAGGAGTAGGGAGCTTCTCCTTGGACTGTAGAGAAGGCACAAGGACTCTGCTGACTCAGCCACCACCCTTGGCATGACTCTCCTCAGATGGTAACTCTGTGGAGAGGGGAAGGAGACACGCTGCTGCTTTACCCTGAATGGGGGCCTGACGTTCTGCTTGCCTTATATACTGAGCCCCTCCTTCCTCCGAGCTGCCCTGCCTCCTGCCTGCCAGAGGCTGCAGGCAAACCCCTACCTTGCCCCCAGGACACACGCCACGCCTCTCCTGACCCCCTCAGCGCTGCCCAGAACAAAGCAGGCCTAGCTGCCCCGAAAACTCCACATCCCAGAAGTCGCCAGACAGGAAAGGGGAATTTCAGGTCAGCAGGGAAAGGTTAAGGCAGGATGCAGGACCTGGGGACAGGTGGCTGCTGTTCCCAGTATGGTTAGAGTCATGTCAGCATGAATATGTTGACAAACCCCAGTCAGAGCGTGATTGTGTATACACATAACCATACACACTAGAACAAAAACATGGCTGTCGTGAGAAAATGCCCATGGTGATTCTAGGAGATGACACAAGATGTTTGTAAAAATCCACTATCTGTTCCTGATTTAAAAAAAAAAAAAAAAAAAAGTTCTGATTAACACAGCCACTGCCAATCAAATCTAGGAAATATCTCAGCACATCCCTCCCGGGAGTGGCTGGTTCACCCTGATCTGATCTAATGCAGCCCTATCCATGCTAGGTCCTCTGTCCTCGTCAGAGAAAACTGTGAGGCAAGAGAGGAAAGCAGCAGAAGGTCAGGGAGCCTACAGGATGCTCTGGGACACGAGGAGCGCAGGAAGTGAATGAGGTCTGGAATCCAGTACTTACGCTGACATGCAAATGCTCCAGGAAGAACTGCAGCAGGCAGGCGCCCAAGACAAGTGCCCGTGCCCGCTCATGACCCCTCGAGGACTTGATCCATGGGCTCAGGTGCTGTACAAGAATGGACTTGACATAGGTGCCTGCTGTGGAAGCAACCCAGGAGGCCAGAAGCCCAGAAGCCCACGTCCCAAGGACAAGCTCAGCATCCTTGCTGGGCCATGCTTTGGGGACTGCAGGGACCCAGGGCGGCTCCCACATTAGGCTCTGCGGCAGCTCACCCCTGCCCACTTAGGGTGGCTGAGAGTGGTCCAGGCCTGTGAGGCCCTGGATGCCTAGACTAGGATGGGTGCCGCCCCCGCCCACTGTGACAATGGAAGGGCTGGGAAGAACAGCACAGCAGGGAGATGCCGTCTTGCTTGCCTCAAGTGGTGAGTAGACTGAAGTCAGGACTCACAAGCTCCATCCAGCACTTGCAGTACTCAGGGAAATTCTGCAGAGGCACTCTCTGGCCAGAGTTGCCCAGGCAGAAGGAATGTGTTCAGATGCCCCTCCCCCAAAGAGACTATCTCTGTAGTACCTAACCACAGTGGGGGATGGCAGGAAAGGAGCCAAAACTCCATCACCCCCCGACAGCATACACCCATAGCACACCTCAACCATGATCTGCAGGCCCTGGGGGGTCATGTTCCGCCGCAGCAGGCTTGTCAACAAATCTTCAAGGGCGCACACTGTGTCCAGATACAGAGGCTGGAACGAGAGCCGGGCCGCCATCCTCATGCATGAGCCCACTTCTCTCAGTGGCCATCTCACTGCCTCCTCCCCTCCTCCCACCCCACACGGACACGAATACCTCCTGGCAGACACCATGTTCCCCCTCAGCCTCGGGTGGCAGGGCCATGACACTGTGTAAGCAGCTCTGGATCATGTCTGCTTGTACCTGCTCCTCCAGTGCGGGCTCCAAGTTGCTGAGCAGCAGGTTAAGGGCCCCAATAAATGATCCCATGACACGTTCTCCAGCCTGGCCCCCCAGAAACCACAGGGCCTACATGGACTGTACAGCCGCTAGCCGTTCTGTTTGGAGTGCTTCACATACATGATACAGTCCATGCATCTGCAGCCAGACCCACAGGCCCACTACGTGCACAAGCAGACAGGAAAGGATACACCAGGTATGTGCAGGCAAGCATGGCTTTTTTCCGAATGGGTGTTCTCAGGCAGTCTGAGGGTTCTGCCCTGATGAATTCCTTGGGGAGGCAGCACACAGCTTACCCTCAGAGGAGGCACTGACTTCCTCCCTGCTCACCCTGTCTCTCACACTGAGCAGGTGGTTGAGGCCTCTGAGGTGCCTTGCTCTGTCTGTACCCACTCGGCCCCAGGATGCATCACTCCCCTAACCCTCTGGCCTCCCCAGGTCCCACCTCCACTGCCTGCTAGAACTCACCATCATCTGCGCCACCAACTCTGCTTTCCTTGAGAAGTGGAAGGAGCTGGCTTGCACGCTGCTGCACATGGCCTGGCTGACCATACACAGGCCCTGGACGAGGCACAGCTTCAGGGCCGGGTCCTGGGGGAACAGCTGGCTGCAGGAGCTTTGCACAGCTGCCCCCAGAACTGCCGTGTTCGGAGTAGCCACAAGGCTGAGCCACCCAGCCTCAGAAGCTCAGAATGCTCTTTCTTGAACAGCCAGAGACTGTCCACTGTGATCAGAAAGGCCTACAGCGGCCTCCTGGCTGAGAAGGAACTAAGGGTGGGGATAGGGGTGGGAGGGTCCAGGGCCTGGGCCCACAGGGAACTGATATGTGGTATGAGAGCTTCATAGGAGGCATGAGGGAGGCCATTCCAAGCACACAGAAGGCCAGCCCTCCTACTCCTATGGGCCAGGAAACAAGAAGCTAAAAGAACCTCACCAATCCAGCCCCACTCCTCAGGAAGAGCCAATTGTCCCTCATAAGGGCCTGCCAGGTTAGTATCAGGGACATCACAGAGGAAGAATGTTAATGCATCCAAGGGAACCTTTGGCCCTTTTCAATGGCTCTGGGCTTAACTAGCCCTCCCCTAGGTGCTCTCTGGGGACTAGAGAAAGGCAGCCCCCAAAGCATTGGGAACAGAGCCAAAGGATCCCAAAGTTGTTGCTGGGCTATGAAGGACACAGCTATAGGTGGCCTACTAGCTGACTCTAAGGATATGGCCCAGGACCAATTATCCAGAGGCAGAGAAGCCTTGCTCTTCACTCAGCAGGAGCTTAGCTGCCAGAGCTCCATGAAGTGCTGCTCCAAAGCAAGTGGGCAGGAGGGTCTCAGAGCTGTACTCCAGGACACTCCCCTAAGACCAGCATGGCCAGGAAGCCCAGAGAGCTCCGGGTTTGGCTCTGCCCCAAAGCCCAGCCCAGAGGAGAGAGAGAGAGCGAGAGAGAAAGAGAGAGAGAGAGAGCACAGTTCACACACAGTTGCTATACACTATACCTTGGTCTCTACCTTTATTCCCAGAACCTAAACAACAAAGAGTGAAATACATTAAGATTCTGGCATCGTATAACTGGCCCACACAAACAGCTGCAACGCCCACCTTGGTGTTGAAGCACTGAAACATGCTGCGGAGGATATCGGACTCTACTTTGGACAGCAACAGCTCATGAGGGGCCTGTGCAGCCACGTGCCCATAACACAGGATTAGAGAACTCTTCATTCTGTCTACTTCATGCTCACTACGATCCTGGGAGGCAGAGAAATAAGCAGGGTATCGGTTACTCAACCAACTGCTCTCCACAAGGCAGGCAGCCCTGCCTTGCGGTGTGTTTTTTTTACACTCCTGGAATAGCCAGAGCCAGGCAGGAACTCCAGAGGCAGCACCCAGGGAGAGCAGAAAAGCAGCCCAGGTGCCCACACAAGCCCCCTGGGAACCAACCGGTTTCGGGAAAGGGCTGAGGCAGTGAGACCAAGAAGAAAAGGAGCAGTGGAAAGAAAAGTTGGAGGCCTAACAACCAGAAGATGGCAGGGCTGTGGCTGCAGAACAGCCTTCTGTCTTAGTGGTGTAGAGAAGGAGGGCCAACCTAGTCTACACATCAAGTTCTAGGCCATCTAAGGCTACATCGTGAGGCCTCTGACTCAAGATAGAGGGGCCTGGAGTGGTTTAGAGCACTTGTTTTTGCAGAGGACCTGGGTTCAATTCCCAACATCCACATGGTGGCTCCCAACTCTCCATAATTCCAGGTCTAGGGGATCCTATGTTCTCTTCTGATCTCAGTGGGCACCAGGCACGCACATGGTACATAGACATACAGGCAGACAAAACACTGATACATGTAAAAATGAAATGAATCTAAAAAGACTTTTAAAAGATAGAGATAGAGGAAGAAAAGAAGAGAAAGAGAAAGAAGAGGTGCATCCCTGCACATCTGGGCTATCCCTCAGGTTCCATGAGTAGAGCAGTCACTAGAGAGAGAGCAAAATGGTAAGTTGAGCATGATGGGAGATGCTTCAAATCCAAGAACTCAGAGCAAAGGACAGTGCAGACAGCCTGGCTATAAAGGAGGGTACAGCTTTCAGTTCCCTACCTGTTGTGGTTCAGATAGGAAATGTCCCCAAAGCTCAAGCATCCCCAGTGCTGCCCTGTTTTGAGGTGTAAGATTTAGAAATGCCCCTAAAGTTCACGTGTCCCCAGAGTAGCAGTCTTCAGAAGCAGAAGCCTTTGGGAATTGATTGTTTCATCAATGGATTAGCCCAATGATTCTCAACCATGGGGCAAATGACCCTTTCACAGACGACCAGGAAACACAAATATTTACATTATGATTCATAACAGCAGTAAAATTGCAGTTATGAAGCAGCAATGAAAATAATTTTACGGTTGGGGTCACCGCAACATGAGGAACTGTATTAAAGGGTTGCAGCATTAGGAAGGTTGAGAACCACTGAATTAACCCTTTGATAGATTTATAACATCATGGGTTTAGAGGTAGGTGTTGTTACAAAGGCAGGCAAACTCTGCTTCTTGGCTCCTCTCATTACCCACAACTGGAGGCATGCTACCGTCACCAGCTAGATTGGCTTCTGGGAGGCCCTCTGCTGGGAGGGGAGCCTGGGCCCAGAGGAGGGAATAGAGGGGGCAAAGCAGCTGCAGAGCAACGTGGGTTTTTTTTTTTGTTGGACTTTAAGAGTATTTGGCCCTAGCCTTGATCTTGAGAAAAGAGAGAGCAGGTACAGAGAAGCAGGGACCCACCCTACCGCAGACATTGAAAAGCAGGGCAGTCAGAGACAGGGATCTACGTACCCAGGCCCCCATTCTGGATAGTGACCTCCTTACCTTAAAAATGCTAAAAATGCTGATGGACTTCCTAAACACGTCTGACCTCACAAAGTCCTCCAACTGTGCTAGAGTGTCCTCAAGGTGGGCAATGGCACAAATCCCAAAACAGCAGGCAAGGCCCTGGGGAGGTACACAGGTGTGCTCACACTTGGGCAGAGTGGCCCATCTGCCCGCATGCTATGTGGGGAGGAACATACACACACACATACATACACGTGTACCGTGCACACATAAACCTAAAGGCCCAATGTATACATGGAACATATGTATAGAAGCAGGCAGTGTGCATATAGGTACATGTACCTACATGGATTAGCCCAATGATTCTCAACCTGTGGGGCAAATGACCCTTTCACAGACCACCAGGAAACACAGATGTTTACATTATGATTCATAACAGCATAGTACACCTAGGTAGCTGCCTGAGAGATGGAGTATGACCAGTGCCTGACAGCCCTGGGTATTAGGGCTTCCTACCTCCTGCTCTGCCTCTTCTTGGTATCTGGCTGTCTCCAGCAGCTCTCGAAGGTGTTTTCTCACCACCTCCTTACTGGAAGCAGCACCCAGGGTGGTTCCTATGCACTTATACAGGAAATTCTGCAATGAAGGTAGAGGACACAGCTGCACCTGACTCCTGAACGCACAGACGCCTGCATTATGACGGGCACTGCTAACGAAGGGCGCATTCTCTCTCTCTCTCTCTCTCTCTCTCTCTCTCTCTCTCTCTCTCTCTCTCTTTCTCTCTTTCAGAAATATTTCTTTATATTATAGATGCGTGTGCTCTATCTGTAGGTCACTTGCATGCCAGAAGAGAGCATCAGATCCCAGTATAGATGGTTGTGAGCCATCTGGAAGAACAGGCAGTGCTGTTAAACACTGAGTCATCTCTCCAGTCCTTTTTGTTTGTTTTTTGAGACAGGGTTTCTCTGTGTACCCTGGTTGCCTTGGAACTAGTTCTGTAGACCAGGTTGGATTTGAGCTCAGAGATTCACCTACCTCTCAAGTATTAGGATTAAAGGTATCCCCCCCAGGGGCTGGAGAGATGGCTCAGCAGTTAGAGACACTGACTGCTCTTCCAAAGGACTCAGGTTCAAATCCCAGGACCCACATGAAGCTCACAACTGTCTGTAACTCCAAGATCTAACACTCTCACATGGATGTACACGCAGGCAAAACACCAATGCACACAAAAATAAAAGTTAAAAAAAAAAAAAAAAAAAAAAGGACTCGGACCCTTGGAGATCTGTTTTTCAATCAGGACATAGGAAGGGTCCCCCATGAGGATAGAAGGGTGATCCCTGGGCTGGGTCTGAGGAACAAATAGCAGGCATCAAGCCCCCCTCTTCCAGCTGTTAGCTGCAGTGAAGAGGCTCTTGACCCTTCTTGCTTTTTCCTGGCTTGGCCAGGGCTGTCAGAGTCAGGAGACAAAGACACAGATAGGAAAGATCAAACACTCAAAGCACAGGAACTGAGGACTGGGGCTGAGAGATCCCTGTCTGGGATCTCAGCTGGCTTGTCTTGGGCACCTTCTCCTGTGGTGTCCCATTGTAAGACGGTAGTTGCTTGCACATCTCCTGGCTCAGCTGGCAAATCCATGTGTTGTCAGATACCACGGCCAGGGTGTCTCGTAGAAACTGTGGAAGAGAAGGCTAGTGAGGGCTGGCTGTGGGAGGGCCTGAGGCCCGGGCTTGTCACATGAAACCTTGTGGGGACTCCTGTTGGTAAGTGATCTTTGAAGGTGGGTAGCATGCTAAAGCACAAATGGTTCTGAACTAGGATGGGGACAGTGGAAGGAGGGAAGATCATTTTCTGTGGCCAGGATGGTCCAAAGTGCCTCAGATTTGGTGCTGGCTGATAGATGGTATAAACCCTGTCCTGAGAACCTAAGGCCAGCCACCATCCAGACTCCCAGACTCTCCTACTGCTGAGCCCATTCCCTAGTCACACTACCAGATGAAGTCAGGGAACAAGTCCCTGGGAAGGCACGATACACCAATCCCACATTTGCTGCCCAGCCCTCCATGCCCAGGCCCAGAATGTCCCAGAGCAGCACAGACAGGCCCTTGGCTTTCTGTCCCATCTCTCACCAATAGAAGCTTTTCTTCCCACTCCTTCAGTGACATGGTTTCCTCAGTGTGCTCTGAAATGACCAATAACTCCATTGGCAGGGTCATCCCAACATGCATCAGTGGACCCCAGTGCCCGGTACCACCTCATCTTTGGGAACTCCCAGGAGGAATCACACCACAGGCTGCACCACTTCCCACACATGACCAGGTAACATCGCTTGAGCCATCCAGGCCCTTTCTTAGATTACAGCGTAGATTATTTCTGCCAATTTACAAAACCCTGGTCCGTATCAGGCAGCCCTGATGACGTACTGGGTACAAGTGGGGTCAGGGATGGCTAGCGGGCTCCTTCGCCTAACTGGCCTCACCATCCAGGTACTCTAGCAGCACAGGCATGGTTGTCTCCCACCGCTGGCCCAGAGAAGGGTGGATATTCCAGTGCATAACCCTCAGGAGGCGCAAGGAGGCTGCCCCACGCCCATCTCCCAAGTAGGGATTAGAAGACACAACCTGAAAGAGGAGGGGGAAGAAGGGGTCTGCCTGAGCACGGAGCCACCTGTACCTCCCAGATGACGCAGGACATCTTTCTAGGCCACAGTGCCCAACCTGGAGACCAGCTTCCCAGGAGTGAAGGAAAACCAGCAAATGCAAGGTGGGAGGCACCTCAGTGAGAGGGTGGCAAGAGTCATATCCTGCCACAAGAACTGACAGGGACTCTGGATATAGCAGGCCCCCTCCTCTACAATAGAGTAACCACAGCCATGCTGACACCTATGGGAAGATCCCACTAAGGATGCTGTCAGCCAGCCTGCTGGGACACGGTAATGGACCCTTTTCTTACCAGCAGTCTTGTGGTCATGGCGAAGGGAGATGGGAGGTTTGCTAGACAAGAAACATGGAAATAGTTACAAGGCAGGGATAGGCGTTGGGAAAAGGATGGGGGTCATACGCAGAAGCAGGCAGCTGGGGTGGGATATCATGCAAAGGCAGCAGCGGGGGGTGAGATCAGCAGCAGGAGCAGGGGCAGGAGCAGGGAGCTGAGGATAGATCAGGTGTAAGGGCACAGCACTGGGGTCAGGTGCAAGGTGGCTGGGCCTCCACACCATTCGAGTTGTACTGGTCGAGGAAATCATCTGCCCCTGCCTCCTGCCTCTTCAGGATTAAATGCACAAGGCTCCTGCACAGTGGGGTGAGGGCTGCAGTGAAGCGCACTGGGGTGAGGAACTCGAGCAGGTAAGGCCAGAGAACCTGAGGGACAGAGGGCCATGGTCTGTGGACTGCAAGCAGGTAGGCACAGCTTCTAGGACAGTAGAGCTGACAGGGCCTGAGCTCTACATCTAGACAAAAGCAGGGCAGCTTTAGAACGGCCCAAGATAAAACAGACAGTGTGTCCTGCCATTGTTGAGAGACCCTCTGAGCACTGCTCAGCCACTGTCCTCAGAAGGCCACACTCTCCACTCCACTGTTCACTTGTTACCCAGGTCAGGGACAGGGAGGGCAGGACATCTCAGGGATGGGGAGCTCAGACAGCAGGAGTCAAAGACACACACTCACATTGTCCATCCTGTCCACTGTGGTGCTGACCAGGTAGAGGGTGCGGATACTGACTGCCCGCACGCTGTCTGCTGCCAGGCCCTCTCCATCAGGGCTAGGCTTCTCAGGCTGGGGGAGAGGCAAACAAGAGCATATGTGGATGGCGGACCACACACCAAGGTTAGCATGAGGAAGGAAAAGGCTGGCAGAAAAGGAACCATGGCAGACTCACCAAACCTGCCCCTGAGAGCATCTGTCGGCTGTCACAGGCAAGCACACTAAAGTCACTCAAGAAAAGCTGGTGAGATGGCTCAGTGAGTCACAGGACTTTCTGTGCTGTGACTGATGGTCTTGAGTTTGATTCCCAGATCCAATGTCACAAAGAGAGACCAACTCCTAAACATTGTCCTCTAAGTTCTACATGTGGTCTGTGGCAGCGTGTGTATGCCTGCACCCACATACATACTTACCCCCTCTCTGTCTCTGTCTCCTTCTTTCTCTATCTCTCTCTGTCCTCTGTCTCTCTATTTCTGTCTCTGTCTCTCCCTCTTTCCCTCCCTCCCTTCCTTCTTTCCTCCCTACTCTGGCTCTATTCTTGTTTCCTATAGGCTATTGACTCAAAAAACAAAACAAAACAAAACAAAAAAACTTTGTTGGGCCAGCAAGATAGCCCAGCAAATAAAGGCACTTTCTGCCAAGTCTGATAACCTGAGTTGGATTCCCAGAGTTCACATGGTGGGAAGAGAGAACTGACTCCTACAAATTGTCCCCCGACCTCCAAACGGTATTCCTATCCACACATATTTGTACACAAAATAAGAAAAGATTTTTCTTGGGTTGGGGGGGTTGTTAAGAGGTGGGAATGTAGGCTTTTTCTTTATTCTTTTCTCATTTATTACATCCCAAATGCAGTTTTCCCTCCCTCCTCCTCTCCCATTCCCTACTCCATCCCCCATCCACTCACTCCTCTGTCTCTCTTCAGAAAGAGCAGGCCTCCCTGGATATCAACCAAACATGGTTGTTTACAATTTTAACAACAACAGAAAATTTATAGTTCCTACCACAGGAGTCTATGCAACTTTCCCAATATTAAAAGAAATCTTCAAATAGCAGGTTATTGGGACTAAAGACAAACAGAAGCCTTGGCCTTCTTCAGCCCAGGTCTGACAACCTACAAGCTATTGCGCTGATGAAGAGGTCAAAAGGAGGCTCCTAGGCTGGCAAAATGGCTCAGCAGGTAAAAGCACTTTCTGGGACCCATACGGTAGAAGAAGAAAAACACCTCCCTGACCTCCACAAATACAACAGCATGTGCACCTACACACATTTATACACACACAGCAATAAATAAAGTGTCAAAAAAAGATTAGGGGCCAGAGAGATGGTTCAGTAATTAAGAGTGTATGCTGCTCTTGCAGAAGACCTGAGTTTGGTTCCCACCACCAATGCTGAGCCATTCAAAACTGCCTGCAACTTCAGACCCATGTGCTCCAACACACACACACACACATACACACACACACACACACACACACACACACACAATCCTGAAAAAAAATTTTTTAAAAAGAAAGAATTGACCTGTGAGGCCCACAACCTTGGCATGGCTTCCTCCAAAGGTGGGCTGTTATTATGACCTCTAGTCAGTGTTATGACCTTCAAGACGAATACAGGATGAGCCCACAAGATGGCTCAGTGGGTAAACACATTTACCATCAAGCCTGACACCCTAAGTTCTATACCCGAGACCCACATGGTGGAGACAATCAACTCCCATATATTGTCCTCTGGCCTTCATATATGTACTGTGACATGTGGGAGTACACACACACATAAATAAATAAATAAATAAATAAATAAATGTGTTTTGTAAAAAAAAAAAAAAAGAGAGAGAGAAAGTGGGTCTGGAGGAGTTAGAGGAGAGTAGGGAGTGAATATAATCAAAATACATTATATGAAATTTTCAAAGAATAAAATTAATTATGGAGCTCAAGAGACTGATCAGTGGTTTAGAGCATTTGTTGCTCTTACAGAGGACCTGGTTGTTTCCAGCACTCACATGGCGGCTCACACTCATGCATAACTCCAGCCCTAGAGAATCCACTGCCATTTTCTGATCTCTGTAATCACCAAGCATACACAGGATATGCAAACATACATGCAGGCAAGTATTTATACACATAAAATAAAAACTCACAGAGATCCAGCTATCTCTGCCTCCCAAGTGCTGGGATTAAAAGCATGTGCCACTATGCCCAGCTAAATCTAAATTTTTTTTAAATTATATTTTAAAAGGCTAAACACAGGAGTCCTGTTTGAGGTACTGCATAAACCACAATGACAGCAGTTCAAGAAGAAGGCCACATGTGGTGGTTTGAATGAGAAATGGTGCCTGAGGGCTCTGGGATTTGAACACTTGGTCAGCACTTGGCAGTGCTGTTTGGAGAGGTTGTGGAATCTTTAGGAGGCGGAGCCGTGCTGGAAGAAATATGTCACTGGGGCAGGCTTTGAGTGGTCTTGTCCAACTTTCTGTTCACTCTGCTTCGTGCTTGTGCTTGATGTGAGCTCTCAGATTTCTGTTCCACTTGCTGCTGTGTCTCTCTCTACCATGATGGACTCATCCTTCTGGAACCAGAAGCCCAAACAAGCCCTTCCTTCTGTGAGCCTTGGTAATGGTGTTTTATCAGAGCAGCCGAAAAGTACTAACACAGCATGTGTCCATTCTGAGCTGAGCACAGGACATCTGGCTTTACAAACCCCAAGAAACCAGATCCAGAGCAGGCAACGCAAGAACCGAGCACTCGCCAGTTTAGTGTGTGTCTGAACTGCCGGCTCCACACACACTCACTTCCTTTCTGGGGAACCCAGACTCTGTACATACTAAGAAAGGCCAGTGCCGCTCAGCCCTACTGCACCTACGACTTGCAGTCTACTTTCCCAGGTCTTGCCCTGTTCTCCTTCAGAAGAAATTGGTGTTTGTTTAGTTAACTTTTTAAATAGAAAAAAAAAAATTAAACAGAATCAAGTTCCTGTCTCTGCCTCTGCTTCTGAGCTGGGTATCTGTTGAGTGGACTCACAGGACACAGAGACCCTGACTCAGAAACCAAGGGGAACCTCAGCCCACACAGCCTGCACAGCCTCCCACTGGCAGGGTAGATGTTCTTGGTAACCAGTGCTAACAGTGCTCAAGAGAAACACAGGCTGAAGGGCCTGACAGGAATGTCCAGAAGCAGGTGGATCTGACGGTGACAGCCCTTACCTCGTCAGGGGGCAGAGCGCACTGCTGCACGAGGTACTCAACCATCACCTCACCTCCAGGCTGCTCCAGGTAGCCGTGGTGGGCCATGGCACTTATCACCTGCACCACGGCCCGTTTCACCTGCCCAGAACAAAGAGAAGGTTAGGAAGGAGCACCGGGCACACATCTGGCCCTGTGCTCCACCTGCACCCACACCTGCACACGCACTGCATTTGTTCCTACATCTGTCCCAGCACATGCCTCCGCAGAGCCACACCACACCTGCACCTTCAGCTGCGCCTGCATCTAGACTCACACACACTTTGGTACATACATCCACACCCACCTCTGTACCCACAATTGCTGCAGGACCTAACACCTGGCTTCACGGGAGCTTCCTCAGCTCTCAGCTAGCAACCTTTTAGCCACCTTGCAACATGTGCAGTTCTGCAAGGGAAGGCCCTCTTTACCTCCACCCCACACACACTCTTCCCCTCTTCCCCTCAGAAGTCACCTCATCACACCAACTGCCCTCCTCTATGGGCGTTTACTGAGCTTCATCCAACAGTCCATGAAAACAGCTCTGATAAACGTCTGCTCCAAAGCATGCTGCTCTCCAGCTTTACCTCCCCCACTACACTCTTGGAGCATAACAGACCTATCCCACCTGCACTGTTCATCTGGACCTACACTATGGGGCTACTGTCCTTCATGGCTCGCTTCTCTTGTGTGACACCCATATTTCCTATGCTATGTTATGGACCTGGTTGTTTGACCCTTTCCCTAGGCAATGTTTCTCAGACCTTTAACTATCACCCAAGCATTCCTAGTTCTGAGGCTGCATGGCCAGTCAAAAGCCAAAGTCAGTGATGTTTACTCAGAGCCAATGTCTCCTTTAGCCCACTGACCCTAACAGACACTGGCCTCTGTCCCCAGCCTCAACCCTTTGCACAAGGCTCCCAGGAGCCTTCAGTCTCATCTGGAGAATGCTTTTGCTTCCTGGTATGTCAGGTCAAACGAAACTGCCCAAGGAAGGTTCCTGAGATTCTCCATCAACACCCACCTCCTGTGATCCCCATGTCACATTCATCTAATGTGGCGAGCTATGGGAGCGGAGTGGGTCTGGGTCAGTAGCCATCTGCCCAGGCTGAGCATGAATGTGCCCACTTGACACTGCAAACATCTCATTGTTTGGGCCCATAATGAGCTACAGGACCCTGTCATGGGGGTATCAGGGAAGACTGTCCCTGGGTATAAAGGTTTGAAGGCGGTGATCTCGAGTTTGTGTCAGAAGCTTCTGAAGAAATAACAGTAGGACACACAGGAGGTCCTAGAAGCAGGCCAGGGCCAGCACAAATATTGCAGTAGCTCTCAAGGAGGGCTAGGATCCTACTGCCTCTGAGCAAGCAGGTCCCGCTAAACATAATAGTGCTCAGAAAGCTGGGAAAGATCTACCTTGCCCAAAGAGGAATCTGACCTGTGTCCTGGGCTCCTGGGAGCCCTTGAGATATCCAACTTGGTAAGAATGTCTCATGATCTGGGACCAGGGTCACCTCCCACAGTCAAAGGCTGTAATTCAAATGGGAGCCTGTAGGCTGCATGGTATCAGTCCTATCTTCAGAGGGGCTGGAGGCTGAGTGTAGCAATACAGATAATCCCAGCAATTCACATGACAGGGCTAAAGGTCCAGAACTCTAGGACTAAGGAATGGGTACTAACACTGCCCTGCTCATAAAAGGCAGTGGGAAGCTAAAGGTTTAGGCCCTCCTGAACTCTGTTCTTAAGGGCTCTTTCCCAGCTGTTTTTCATTTCTGAGATAGGTCTAGTTATGTAGCCCAGGTTAGCCAGGAACTCCTATCTCAGGCTCCCAAGCGCTCAGGTTACAGTCATGAACCACCTCACCCAGCTCCCCAGCTGACTTAAACAGTCCCTGTAGTAAGCGGTGACTATTCCAGCTGACTCCTCGTGAATGGTGAACCTGA
The DNA here is from genome assembly GCF_030254825.1 of Meriones unguiculatus. Classification (NCBI taxonomy): domain Eukaryota; kingdom Metazoa; phylum Chordata; class Mammalia; order Rodentia; family Muridae; genus Meriones; species Meriones unguiculatus. Next base: position 24,692,221 of record NC_083356.1, read on the forward strand.
GGGTGGTGCTGGAGCACTCCCGGCCTGTGACAGGTACCAGCCCTGAGGTGGCTCAGGTTCACCAACAGTTCACTAACACAATGTGGAATACAGCCTGCTCACACTACATGTGTACACCTCTCTGCTTGCTCGTGCCCGGAGCCTGGTAGGATAGGCACTTCCAGTGCTCTGGGCACTCTTCTGTTGGCTGCTCATGATGAGCAAAACTAACTGGTCCAGTCCAACAATGGTCCAAGCTAACCTGTCTGCTTTACCTTATTGTTGGTGTCCAGAAGAGGGAGCCTCAGGGAAGAGAGGATAAAGGGTTTCTTAACTTCCATTTGAGCAGCTGCAAGAAACAAACAAGATGGCTTAGTCCCTGCTAACAGAGACTGCTCATCTAATCCATGTCTACCTTGAAGTCCAGGTCGCAAAGGATCTGGGCTCAATTGCTCCTCATGTAGATGGAGCATAAACCCATTGCTCTGAAGGAGAAAAAAAAATCCCCAAATAACATTTTACCCAATCAAAAAGCTAAAAGGGATTTTTAATTCTCTTTAGAGTCCTTGTGCATGAAGAACTATGTTCTTTAATCCTGTGAGGTCAAAATACAATGTGCTGCAAACCTGGCAAGGCAAGGGGAAGCAGAGGTAAGACCACAGCAGACGGAAGGGACTGGGAAATGCCTGTTAAAGGAGCCTCAGGCAGAGCTACCTGAGGCGTCTGTCCTGTCTTTCACCCACTGTGAAAGCGCTCAGGTCTGTGTAAGTGAATTTAGGCAAAACTCTTTGCATTGCATGTGCACTTGTTCTCCCTACCAAATACACTTGCCTCACCAAATGTAGCTGGCTTTTTAAGATGGTCACCTTTCAAGGGAACTGATCCCTAGCTCATTCAAAAGAGGTCACTGTGAATGAGCAGTACCAGTGAGAGGTACAGGAGAGGCTGTGGGTGAGGGGCACCTAGGGGCAGCTGTAACTGCAGAATACTGAGACCACTAGGAACAGAATTCAAAGAGCTCTACCTTCCCCGCAGATTGTGTTTTCCATAAATCCCACCCCCCTTTTCATACAACACACTAAATCACAGTGGCTTACAGTTGGCTAGACATTCAGGGTTCATTCTCAATCTCTAGCCTAAGCAAACAATGAATAGGATGATGAATTTAAAGGGGTTAGTGGGTGCTGGAGGGATGGCTCAGTGGTTAAGAGCATATACTGTTCTTCTAGAGGAATAAGTTCAATTCCCAAACCTCCAGAAGGTGGTTCACAGCCAGGTCCAGAGAAGTCTGACACCTCTGGGCTCCATGGACACTTGCACTCATGTGCACATATCTACAGACAGACATGCACGTATACAATTAAAAATAATTAAAAAAAAAAACAAAGAAGAAAAAGAAAACATCTAAGCTGGGAGCGGGCAGATGGTTCAGTGAGTAAGCTGCTTGCCATCAAGACTGATGACCTGAGCTCCGTCCCTGGGACCAACGTGGCAGGAGAGAACCGATTCTTACGAGCTGTCCTCTGATGTCCACCTCCTCTTCACAGCACTCACGTAGCCACAATAAAGAAATAATAAGTAAACGTAATTTGAGCATATCTTTTAAAAAGCTAAACAGTTGGCAGCTGAGACACTAGATAGAACTTCTGGGGGGGCAGTTTTGTTGATGACACTGTAATTGAACTGGCGTCAGAGTCACCGGTCTGATTAACATTTGCTATAAAAGGTCTTGGGTGGCTGGGACATTTCTCACAAATTCCGGGTGAACTACTGGTATGGGGGCTCCCTCTTGCTGAGAGCCAGCTATGAGACAGGGTTTCTCTCTGTAACAGCCTTGGCTGTCCTGGAACTCTCTTTGTAGACCAGGCTGGCCCTGAACTCACAGAGACCCACCTGCCTCTGCCTCCAGAGTGCTCAGGTTTTTTTGGTGTTTTGAGGCAGGGTTTCTCTGGGTATACCTGGCTGTCTTAAAACACACCCTGTAGACCAGGCTGGCCTCAGACTCAGAGATCCACCTGCATCTGTCTCCCGAGTGTTGAGATTAAAGGCATGCAACACGACCTGGCTTATCTCCTAATACTTAAAAGAAATTCAAAATGGCCATTAAGTGCTTGATTCAGCAGCACACATATGGCATGATGCACAGAAGACTAACATAACCCTGTGCAATAATACTCAAATTTGTGAAGCATTCTATAGTTCTATATAGTGTATTTCACTTTTTTTTTTTTTCAACACAGGGTCTCTCCGTGTAGCCTTGGCTGTCCTGGACTCACTTTGTACACCAGGCTGGCCTTGAACTCACAGAGATCCGCCTACCTCTGCCTCCCAGAGTGCTGGGATTGCAGGAGGGTGCCACGGTGCCCGGCGGATTTCACTTTTTATGATAAATTTCAAACGGATATTATGAAGTGGTTATCACCTGATGTGGTAAGTGCCTGTAACCCTAATACTCAGGAGGCAGGAGGACCACAAGCTCCTGACATAGGAAGCTAGGCTAACCCAGGCTATAGACCTTGTGTCAAAAAAAGGGGGAGGGGTGAAGTAAAGAGGCTGGAGAGATGGCTCAGCAGCTAAGAATGCTCACTGCTCTTTGTGGAGGACCTGGGTTAAGTTCCCAGAACTGACAGTAGGCAGCACACAACTACCCGTAGCTCTAGTAGAGCATCAAATGCCTTCTGACCTCCATGGGTACACAAACTCATGCAGCCACACCTACATACACATAATAAATAATGGTCTTTTTAAAAAGGAAGGAAGATAGAAAAGAAAAACGAGAGCACTGGGTACAACAAAGGCAATACACTGCTTGTGACAATGTTTTCATTATATAGACGGTCCAGTAAGAAAGATGTCATCCCGCTGGGTGGCGGTGGTGTATGCCATTAATCTCAGCCCAGAGGCAGGCAGATCTCTGGTCTACAGAGCAGTGCTCAACATCACTGAATTATGCCACTGTATGTTATGTCATTTTAGAACAAATAAAAGTAAAACCAGGGCTGGAGATGTAGCTAAGCTAGCTGGTGCTTGCCTGGCATGCATGAAGCTGAAGGTGGAAACCCCAGCACCGAATAAGAACAGGTATGAAGGTGAACACCGAAATCCCAGCACTAGGGAGGCGAAGCCAGGAGGGTGAGGAGTTCAAGGTCATTCTCAGCTGTGTAATAAACCAAAGGTCAGCCTAGGATACCTGACATCTTGTCTTAAAAAAAAAATCAAAGAAAACAAACAACAACAAAAATCAATGGTCAGCTGAGCATAGCAACACATGCCTTTAATCTCAGCACTTGGGAGGCAGAGGCAGGTGGATCTCTGAGTTCAAAGCCAGCCTAATCTACACACTGAGTTCCAGGACAACTAGAACTATGTAGAGAGACCTTGTCTCAAAAAAACAAACAAAAAAGAAAACAGAACAAATAAACAAATTGATGGCCAGGCTCCAAAAAGAGAGCTAGATAGCTATATTATTATTTATCTATAAAGATGTACATGGTTACATATAAACATCTTAAAAGTAAAGGCCTGGAAAGATTTTTCAGTGGTTAAGAGCACTTGTTGCACTTCCAATGGACCTGGGTTTGATTTCCAGCACCCACATGGTGGCTCACAACCATCTGTAACTCCAGTTCTAGAGATTCAGCAACACTCTTCTGGCTCCCTAGGTACCAGAGATGCACATGCCACACAGACATACATGAACACAAAATAAAACACCCACACACATAAAATAAAATAGTTAAAACCCAAAAAGGCATAGTCTTAAAAGTAGGCATAGTGGGAGTGGTGGCGCATGCCTTTAATCCCAGCAAGCAGAAGGCAGAGCTCTAAGAGTTCAAGGTCAGCCTGCTGTACTTAATGAGTTTCAGGCCAGCCAAAATAACAGAGAGAGACCCTGTCTCAAAAAAACAAAAAACAAACTAATCAGAGCTAGATTTTACAATCTTAGACACAGAGGTGTGAATGATAAGGCCAATCAGCTGCTACTCACTGGGGTAAGGATTGATTTTTTCAGAGAAATTTAAAATTAATCTGTGTCTTAGCAGAGACTCACACTGAGGCCCAGAGAATGGCTCATTCAAGTTTACCTTAGAGTACTAGGGCTTCTCAGGGAGCAACAGACCACCAAGTAGATAGAGCTTTATTATTTTCCTGAAGTTACTATCCTGCTCCTACTTTATATGGCTTTAAGTCCTCAGGAGAACTGATGCAAACCTGAGCTCAGAGCGCTCCCTAGTGTTAAAGCAACAGAGGTAACTATAGCCTCAGACAACATACGGCACAGATAAAACTAGACTCCAGAAAAAGTATGTCTGTGTGCTCCATCCTTTCCCTTATCATGGCTTCTGCTGGTTTGGGCAACCTTGGGAAAGATGGCTTGTTTTCTGACAGTCTGCCATATCAAACAGTGAAATGGTGGCTGGAGTGCTTTCACTTAGTGGTGTTAAAACAAACACATACCTGCGACCTGAACCTCTGCTCCTAGAGACACATCCACCTAAGCATACACAGGGAAAATGGAAAGAGCAGTCTTCTTTAGGGTTAGACGCTGGAAGAATCCACGTACCCCTTGCCAGCGAATCATAAACTCACTACAGACTTCACAGAAATGAAATGAACTCTGATATACACACATTTTGTGAACAGAAAACAAAACAACAACGGAAAGGTCAGATACAAAATGCTCCATTCTTTGCAATTTATTTTTCCTTATACGAGATGCAAAACAGTGCTGGAAGCTTCCCTTCCAAAGACCTGCCAGTGGCCCCTGGGCACTGTCATAGGTGGGAAAAATGGACTTGCGCTTTCACTCACTGAAAAACAGTTGCTGTCTGTACTATTTCTCTATGTGAGCTATACTTCAAGATAAAAGGTTAAGAGGTTGGAGAGGTGGCTTAGAGGTTAAGAGCACTGGTTGTTCTTCCAAAGGACCTGAGTTCAATTCCCAGCAAGAACATGGGGGCTCACAACCATCTCTAATGAGATCTGGTGCCCTCTTCTGGCCTGTAGGCACACATGCAGACAGAATACTGTATAAACAATAAATAAATCTTTGAAAAAAAAAAAACAAAAAATGCAGGTTTTGAAGTGCAATTTAAGAAGTAACTCAGATGGCCGGGTAGTGGTGGCACACACCTTTAGTCCCAGCACTCTGGGAGGCAGGGGCAGGCAGATCTCTGTGAGTTCCAGAACAGCCAAGGCTACACAGAGAACCCTATCTCAAAAAAACAAAACAATACAAAAGATGAAAAAGGTATAGAGTCACATACCACTGCTGAACTCCCTGCTCCCTAAATAATTTCCTTTTTCAAAAAAATCATTTTACTATAAAGAAATTAATAAAAGCATCACAGAACTAGATGAAGGTTTCCAGTAAAATGCTGGCTATGGTGGCACTCGCCTTTAATCCAAGCACTTAGGAGGCAGAGGTAGGTGGATTTTTATGAGTTTGAGGCCAGCCTGGTCTATACAGTGAGTTCTTAGACAGCCAGGGGTATTTAGAGAGACTCTGTCTCAAAAACAAAAAAGGGGTAGAGGGCTGGAGAGATGGCTCAGCAGGTAAGAACACTGTCTGCTCCATCAGAGGTCCTGAGCTCAATTCCCTGTGACCACATGGTGGTTTACAGACATTTATACTGGGGTCTGATGCCCTACTCATGTATATGTACAGAGCACTCATACATAAAATAAATAAAAAAAATCTTTTAGAAAACAAAAATAAAAACAGAAAAACACAAACACCCCAGAAGGTGTCCAGTCAAACAAACACTTGCCAAGTTCTGAATGCTATATGTCTCAGTGAACTTCTACACAGTTAGAATGGCCATTCTGAAGCCATGATGCATCTGTTATGGTTTTATATTTTCACTATCAGTTAATTTTTATGTCCATATCCACCAAAACCAAAAAACAACCACATAAAAAGCAGTGACAGAGTTGAAACTAGAAAAAAAAATTAACCTTTTATATGTTCTTTTATAACTCATGTGTCCTTTTACTTGAATTCCAATCCACTGGTGAACTCTCAAATGTAAACACACAGACACACACACACCTAAGAAAAACAGCACCAAGAGTCCATTCTGGTGCCCTAAAGAGCCCCAGGCAACAGGATCTACCCTTCTGAACCTCGTATATTTAATGCTGCCCAATGTGGCATGAATGAAATTAACCAAAACACAAACCCACATTTACAGCTATGATTATCTTCATGGAAGCTTACTGCTAATCACATAAGTCTCCCTTAAAAGCAGGAAACTGGGCGCTAAAGGTGTCGCTCAGAGGTAGAACACCTGCCCAGCACATGTGGAACCCTTCGTTCTACGTCTGGTGGTTTGGATGGGAATGGCCCCATAGGCTCATATATTTGAATGCTTAGTCCCCAGCTGGTAGAAGGGTTTGGGAAAGATTAGGGGGTGTGGCCTTGTTGGAAGAGGCGCATCACTGAGGACAGGCGTACTGTTCCCAGGTATCATGTGTTCACACGTGTGCACTTGCTCTCCGCTGTCCCCACCTCCAAACAAACCTTTTTTTCTATACGTTGCCTAGATCATGGTGTATTGTTACAGCAATGACTGAGATGAAGTTCAACTGTGAAAACCACCAAGGTAACATGCTACCACTAACAGTAATTCAAAGCAGGTGCTAATCGCTTATCCTGGTACCACCCTACACTGAGCATGGCACAGGCGGCCAGCCTCAGGCGCAGAAGGCACTCACCAGCTGAGTTGATGATGTGTCTCAGGATCTGCAGGGTTCCCACACGGAGCCTCTCATTGTTGGTGTCCAGCCTGGGCAGTAAGAAGGCCAGCAGGCGGTCAGGAGAGCAGCAGGCTGCAGGGCAACATGCACATCAGACACTGCCTAACAGTCTCTTTGTGCTTGCTCCACACTTGCACCCTAAGCTTGCCAGGACTGACTTTGTCTACCTTGGTTATAGTATAGCTGGAGCCACAGGGACAGGGAAGGCAAAGGCATACTGTGGAGAATGCTGGAAACCAGAACTCCCTGACCACTAATTTCACCTCAATGTTTTCTTCGTGTGGCTGAATAAAGTGAAGGGTTAGAGCACAGGGGTCAACACCAGTCTAGGCACCACAGAGTGCATGTGAGAATCAGACCTGGGGTCACCCGGACTTCATTCTAGCTTAATTCATGGGGAGCCCACAAGAAACCCCTGAGAGATCCTCCTGCTTCTGGGCTGGTCTGCACCTAGAGAACACTTCCCAAGCACTCAGACCCTGTACAGATCTTTAGCCCGGACCAGTATCATTGCCGATGGGGATCTTTTTGGAAATTACCTTGGTGAGTCTCTCGCATTTGTGAACCAGTGTCAAATGACAGTAAAAATTGGTCCTCCCCCCACCACACTCTGGGCCAGCTGAACCAGTCTCCCAGCCTTCCCTGCCTCCGGGCTCTAAGTGGGTGCTGATGTCACTGGTCTTCAGTAGCTGGCATGTCATAAGCCTCTACCTGACCCTCAAGCTAGTAAGCAGGCCTTGACAGGACACAGACACCAGGGACAGATCTGTCCTAGACCACAAGGCTCTAGTAGACGACGGAAAGATGCTCTCACCTATAGCTGAGGGTCATGTAATGTAAGACTGATGGCTAGAGCCAGGCAGCCACATACAGGGGTGCAGAGCAGTAGGCTATGGATAAGGGTCAAGGATGGAATGTGTGGAATGGGAGACAGAAGTCTCTAGAAGAGAAGTAGGGCTATAACACACACTTCAGTGAAGATCAGGTACTTGGGGGCTGTAACCAAGACCCTGCTTGAGACCCTAACTCCTCCTCAGCCTGAGCCATGAAGGCATTATCCTCCTCAAAGAGGACAACTGACCAGGCATGATGGCACACGACTGTAAGTCCAGTATTTGAGGCAGAAGGATCATCAATTTAAGGCCAGCTGAGCTAAAAGGACAGTGAGATCCTGTTTTGTTCTTGTGTTGTTTTTAATAATAATAATAGACAGAAAGGACAACTGGCTCAGACATGTCCTCTGAAGCTTCCTTGTACAGGAGACATCACCCAAGCCACCACTCACCCAGCACTGTGAAGCAGCGCAGCACCTCCTTCTGGCTACTCATTACCAGGGGGCTCGAGGACTCCACGGGTACACAAATCTGCTCCAGGAGACAACAGACAGAGAATATGGTGACACGCTCGTCAGATGAGTGGCTCTACCTCACCTAGGGGTACTGGAAAGGTGTTTTGTTGTTGTTTTTGGTTCTTTCTATCTATCTATCTATCTATCTATCTATCTATCTATCTATCTATCTATCTATCTATCTATCTATCTATCTATCTAATAGATGGGCTGGAGGGATAGCTCAGAGGGTAAGAGGTCTAGCTGTTCTTCCAGATGACCTGGTTTTGATTCTCAGCACCCACATGGCAGCTCACAACAGTAACTACAGTTGCAGTGGACTTGAGGCTTCTTCTGATCTCTCTGGGTACCAGGCACACACAGTAAAGAGTTAAACATTCAGGCAAAACAGCAAATAAGGAAAATAAAATGAAGATCTACTCTACTGTTTTCTGAATATGAGTGTTTTGCCTGAATAAAATCTATTCATCCCTGGTGCCTCTAGAGGTCAAAGAGGGTGTCAGATTACGTTGGACTGGACTTAGATAGTGGTGAGCTGCCATGTGGGTATTAGGACTCAAACCCAGGTCAGTCTGCAAGAGCAACAAATACTCTTAACCACTGAACCACCTCATCTCTCCAGCCTATGCTTTTGTTTCCTTTGAGACAGGATTTATGTAGCCCATGCAGGCCTTGAACTCATATCCTCTCGCCTCAGTCTCGCTAGTGCTAAGATTACAAGTATGTGCCACCATACCTGGGGGAAGGAAGCTGTATTACAGCACTATTACAACCAATATTTGTGCGAGCAGTAATTTATTTTATTTTATTTTTCTGAGACAGATTCTCTCTACATGACTTGGTTGTCCTAGAACTATGTAGATCAGGCTGGCCTCAAATTCACAGACATCTGCCTGTCTCGGTCTTCCAAGTGCTGGGATTAAAGGCATGTGCCACCACAGTCACCCTGGTAAGTTAGTTTTTCTTTTCTTTTCCTTTTTTTTTTTTTTTTCTAGACAGGGTTTCTCTATGTAGCTGTGGCTGTCCTGGACTAGCTTTGTAGATCAGGCTGGTTTCAAACTCACAGAGGTCCGCCTGCCTCTGCCTCCCTGAGGGCTGGCATTACAGGCCTGCACCACTGCTACTAGGCCTGTTAAGTTCTTTTTTAAAGATTTCTTTATTTTTAGCATGTGATTTTGGTACACGCCTTTAATACCAGCAATTGGGAGGCAGAGGCAGGTGGATCCCTGAGTTCAAGGTTAGCCTGGTCTACAAAGTGAGTTCAAGGAAAGCCAGGGTTACATAGAGAAATCCTGTCTCAAAAAAAAATTTTATTTATTTTTATTTCATATATGAGTTTTAATTTGCCGACATGTATGTATGTGCATCAAATGTGTGCCTCGTGCCAGCACTGGACCTTCCAGGGATGCTGTCCCAGTGTATGAGGCAACATGTGTATGCTAGAAACTGAACCCAGGTCTTGTGGAAGAATGGCACATAAGCTAAACTGCTGTCTTTCCAGCTTCCAGCACCAATGAGCTCTCTTCCTTCCTTCCTTCTTTCTTTTTTAATTTTTCCTTCCTTCCTTCTTTTTTTTCCCTTGGTTTTTCAAGTGCTGGGATTAAAGGCATGGACCACTGCCACTGCTACCACCACTACCAGTTTCAAGGAGTATTCATGTGTTGTTTTTGGTTTTTCCAGACAGGGTTTCTCTGTGTAACTGTGGCTGTCCTGGAGCTCACTCTGTAGACCGGGCTGGCTAAGAGATCCACCTGCCTCTGCCTCCCAAGTGCTGGGATTAAAGATGTACGCTACCACCATTCCACGGCAGTGTCTTCTTTCTTTTTCTTTCTTCCCTTCTTTCTTCCCTTTCTTTCTTTCTTTCTTTCTTTCTTTCTTTCTTTCTTTCTTTCTTTCTTTCTTTCTTTCTTTCTTCCCTTTCTTTCTTTCTTTCTCTCTCTCTCTCCTCCTCCTCCTCCTCCTTCAAGTATTTACTGATTATTATTATGAGGGGGTGTGCTGGGATATGTGCTATGGTACCCAGATATAGATCAGAGAACAACTTCTTTCACGTTTATGTAGGAGTTCCAGCTTGAGTGGCAAGCACCTTTAAGCAAGGAGCCACCTCATGAGCCCAACTGTAAATTCTTGCTGTAACCCCTCCTGATATTGGAGGATGGGGCAGTTTGATTCCCTAACTGGCAACTCCCTTGCTATAAAAATGTCAACCAAATGGCCAGACATCCTACCCTTCTGCCAGCACTGATCATCATGAACACTCCACAGACACCTTAAAGAAACTATGCTGCTTGCTCTGGCTCTTGAAGGCATAGACCCTGGTAGAACTATTTGAAAGCTTATATTGGATTTTTGTTACGACAAGCCTTGGTGAACTCTAAATGATCCTGTAACCACTTCTCCCTGAGCCAGAGAGGAAATGTGTCCCCTGGTGGCCTAGCACAAAAGAACTGCTGTGACTTGTACTAAAGAGCCAAAGCTATGATTCCTATGAACATAAGCCGTTATTTCCAGGAGAAGTTTGCTGGCTATAGTACATATATAAGTAAGCTGCTTGATTCATTTGGTGAGTCAGCTGAGAGACACCCAAATGGTCTGTGCAACAACAGGCCCAATAAAAGGCTTCCCTCAAGTGATGTTTTCTGGCTTGCTTTTAGGAATTGGGATGAGAAGGTGATAGGAAAGCAAGAGCAGAGAAAGTATGATGAAAACAAGGGCAAAAGCAACAAAGCAGCAGCAGTGGTCACTGAGCAGCCTGGAGGCCAAGCTCAAAAGTGTCCAGGCAGCTGGCTGCTTACTGCTGAACAGCTGGAGAGAGGCCAGAACAGGGGCAAGACCAACCGCTGTAGCAGGGAGGGTTGAGCTGCGGCTGAAGGATAGAAAGAAGAGCCGCTAGAGAGGCACTGCAGGCCCTAGGTCTAGAGAGCTGGACGGGCTCTAGGGCCAAAAGTCGCTCACACCCCAGGCCCGGGAGCTGAAACACTGGCTCCTGGTAAGGTCTTGCTGCTCAAGATCTAAATGAAACATTAAAGGGTGCTTGCTTCTATCAAATGCTGAATACAAAAGCTGCCATAGAGTTGGGTGTGGTGGCATTGCAGAGGCAGAGGTAAGAAGGATTCCTATAAATTTAAGACCCTGTCTAAGGCCCTGTCTCAAAAAAAAAAAAAAAAAATGTATGACTTAAATTTAAAAACTTTAAAAACCAAAAGTCAGAACTGCCCAAGCCCAGCACTTAACAAGCTTCTTCTTTCCTATTTCTAATTTCTATCTTGGTAGAACAAAAGGACACCAGCCATCTGACCAGTACCAGGATACCTTTGCCCACAAGATGCTGGGTGGAATACAGGACCCAGTTCTTCAAAGAGGTCATTCTCTAGCCCTGTCTCACCTAGGAGCAGGAATATACAGATTTTGACAGCAGTACACACATTCCTGTCATCAAAGAGGATTCAGAGGCCAGCTTCTAGTCCCATACTGTTGGAAGTAAAAAGGGTCTCAAGGAAACAGAGCTAAGCTTCTATCAGCATCAGAATAAACCCCAAGGAACACTTTACTGGAAACGCATAATAGAAACCACTTATTTCTAGAATAAAGCATCTATTCATTCAAAAAAGAAGGGACAAAGGAAAAAGAGAAAGGGAAGGAGGGAAGGAAGGAGGAGGAAAGGAATGAGAGAGAGGAAGAAAGTCAGAGAGAGAGGGAGAAGGGAAGGCGCTTTTTTTTTAAGTTATCTCTTGCCTTCAAAGAGATTGAACTTTTGCTAGGCTATGCAGCCTAATTAATCACATGCCTTGAGATCATTTAAGACTATGTACTTAGGGGCTAGAACAATCGCTCAGCAATAAAGAGCTCTAGCTTCTCTTCCGGAAAACCAAGATTTAATTCCCAGCACCCACACAGCGGCTTACAACTGTGTGTTATGATCTTCTGTAATCCCCAGAAGAGGGATCCAATGCTCTCTTCTTGCTTCCATGGGCGCTGCACACATCTGATACACACACATGCATGCAGGCAAAACACTCATACCCAAAAAATAAAACAAATAAATAAATCTTAGAAAATGTTTTAAATACTCATACTCATTACAAAAGAAAAAAAAGAACCTGCCTTTAAGAGAACAATGCAACCAATCTTACCATGTCTTGAATTTCCCATGTAGTCAGCTTTTACAACCCAAGCTCATGCATAGCTTTAACTTTATGTATGTATGTATGTATGTATGTATGTATGTATGTATGTTTTCCAAGACAGGATATCTCTGTGTAACAGAGCCCTGGATGTCTTGGACCCTCTTTGAAGACCACACTGGCCTCAGAGAGATTAACCTGCCTCTGCCTCCTGAGTGCTGGGATTAAAGGCACGCACCACCATGCCCAGCACACAGCTTTAATTTTAAACTACGTATTCTTCTATGCCTTTGACCCAGAATAACAAGTTGTGGTAATCACTGGTTGAAAGCAGTCAACAGGTTGAAACTAATCTTAAGCAAAACAAATACCCCATAAATGTTGGAAGCAACATGTAGATATAAGTTGATAACATCTGTGTGGGTTTGGGTGCTATTCAGGGTAACTTGTTCTCTGTAAAACTATAAAAAGATATCTGTAAAAAAAAATGTACTCCAATCCTTTCCCATACCATGTTTTTTTATGCTGTTCAATAAATACTGAACAAAGAACATTATTAGGGACAGACACAGAAGAGAAACACACACCACGCAGGCAAAACCAAAGGCATCAGGGACATATCAAATACACACAAGAGGCAGGCCAGTAACCACAGACTACAACAAATAGACAGAAAACACAGGGGAAAAAAGTAGAGAATTCACATTTAAATTTGCTCTTGGCTAAGCTACACCAAGAAAAAGTCTCTGTTTTCATTCAACACACACACAATTAGTAAATTTTTGTTAAAAAAATAAGATCTGAATTTTCCTGAAAAATTCATGATTCTGTTTTGTTTTATTTGGTTCTTGTTGTTTTTGTTTTTGTTTGTTGTTGTTGTTGTTTCTCTCTGTAGCCCTGGCTGTCCTGGAATTCACTCTGTAGACCAGGCTGGCCGCAAACTCAGAGACCTACTTGCTTCTGACTCTCAAGTGCTGGGATTAAAGACATATGCCACAATGAATTTCTTTCTTTCAGAGATTTTTTTTCTTTCTTTTAAAGAAGCCCACCAAGGCTCCTTTCCACCTTCCTACTCTTTTCTTAGCCACAAAGTTCCACTGATTCATGTTCCCTCTGCTGGGTCACACTGTTCAGCAGCTTTCTCAGTCTTCCTGACCTATGGGGAGGATGCCCATCTGCGACTTTTCATAGATTCCATTGACTTCCTGCAATGGAATCTTGTGACTCACAGCACCCCATGTCTGCTCAGTTCCTTAGGGGACCAAGACAGCCTTGCCGAAACTCCCTGTGAGACCTCCTGCACTAGCCCTCAGTGCCAGGGGTAGGCTGGATGCCCACTCCTGTTGCCTCCACCCAAGAGTTCCTGTATGTGGTGATTTGAATGAGAACGCCCCCTACAGGCCAACAGGTTTGAATACTCCCCAGGTGGTTCAATTGCTTAGGTTTTGTTGGGACAGGTGTGTCACTGAGGACGTGCTTTGAAGTTTCAGAAGACTCACACCCATTCCCAGCTAAGTCTCTCTGCCTTTGTAATGGTTGTCAGCTTAACTCTACCTAGGACCAAGTAAAACCTAAGCAGCTGTGGACTGGAGATGGCTCAGCAGTTAAGAGCACTGGCTGCTCTTGCAGAGGACCTGGATTCAATTCCCAGCACCCACATGGTAGCTCGTAACTATCTGTAATGCTAGGTCTCAGGGAACTGGCATCCTCTTTTGGCCTCCACAGGTACTCATGGTGCAAGCATGTATCCATACACATAAAATAAAAAAAATAAAACAAGCAACTGAGTTTGACTGTGAAGTAAAAGTTAAACTCTCTCTATTCAGTCTAATCATTTGAGGTAGGAAGATCCACACCAAATCCAGGCCACACCTTCTGGTAGCAGGCTACATAAAAGGCCATGGATGAAAGAAGCTTTTGCTTTTTGCCTGCTTGCCCTCACTCTCACTAGAAAGTTTATCTATCCTGTTCCTAAGGTGTTCCTTCACCGTTGTTTGAGCCCACTTCCTCGGAATTCTAAGACTCGGAAGACTGGCAGCTCTCTAGGATTTCCCTGGAACTCTAGCACCAGACTGGGACAGCTGAGACATCCAGTCTTCTGGCCTGAACAACTACTAGATCCTTGGCCTTTCTGTCAGGAGACAGTCAATGTTGGACTATTTGGACCACAGCCTGTAAGCCATGCTAATAAGTCACAGACAGACATAGATACACACACACATATTCTCTCTCTCTCTCGCTCTCTCTCTCTCTAACAGTTCTGTTTCTTTAGAGAACCCTGACTAAAATAGCCTTCTACTTGTAGGTCAAGATAGGAACTCTTAGCTGTCCCTGCCACCATGCCTTTGCCTACCCCCATGTTTCTCTCTGAAACTTTAAGCCCAATTAAACACTTTCTTTTATAAGTTGTCACAGTCACAGTATTTTGTCACAGCAATAGAAAAAAAACAAAACTTAATCCCCTGAATCACTTACACAAATGCCTTATGACTGGAAGCCACACCCTGTGGTGCTCAGGAAGCCCATTCCATAGCTGTGCAGCTGAAGCACCCTACTCCAAATCATGCTCCCTGCACTCCCATTGGGTAACTCACTTTGAAGAGTCCATCCCCACAAGATCACCGCCCCAAGTACTCATCTCCCAGCCTACCTGAGCATGAAGAGCCACCAAGAGGGCATCAAGCTGAACCTCCAGTGTGCGGCTGCCCACATTCACAGCCGCCTCAAGAATTTGGCCCAGGCTCTGTTCAAGACAGGGGAAGAAATGGCTTCAGTCCACCTTCTGCCCACAAGAGGGAAGTGAGGACTTGGATGAGGTCTAGGAGAACACTAACACCCTTTAATACCCAAACCAAGAAGCTATACCTCCAGAACAGCTCCAGAATTTGGGGGCAGATTAAGAAAAGTGTTTTCTGGGTCACGGGTCAGTATGGCAGGTAGAGGGCGAGTTCTGACACTGCCATCCAGTGCTTAGCAGAGAGGAAGCCACTCTCCTCATAACCCAACACATTTGAAGTTACGGTTGCTTCCGCAGGGTCTGATATGAGGGGTCCTGGTGTTGCTGTGCCCTCCCTCCATACAAATACCTTAGATATCTGGTAGGTTTCTGCATGCTTCTTGTAGAGGCCAAGTACTGCAGGGAGAAGCTTGGGGAGCTGTTCTTCCAACTTCTCATTGGGAAGCAGGTGGCTCATGGGGCCCAGAGCTGCCACCACTGCAAGCCGGAGCTGAAAAGACAGCAAAGGTCTCCCCGTCTGCTAACTGCTCTGAACCCCATGGCTAACATGCAAGCCTGATGGCTACCAGTTACTAGTCCTTTTTTGCAGCAACTATGGCAAGAGATCAGATGGTGGCCAGGTAGGACACAGTCTCAAGACAGAGAGTGTGTGCCACAGGGTACTACAATGACCAGGCCTCAAGACCAAGCTTTAGAACAGGTTGACTCCAGTTGGATGTAGGCGCTCTTCATTGCCTCCTGAATACCAATCATTAGGGGGGAACTTGGGGCCCCTTTTCCCCTTAGGACCTCCCTGGCAGAGAGAAAGGGCAAAGGCAGAAGGAGGCCTCAGAGGCTGGGCCTTGGCCCCTGATAGGTCATAGCTGTACCTTGGCATCCCGGCTCTGCAGCCAGTGGTGGAAAAGAACATCATAGGCGCCGAAGATGTCGGTAGAAAAGGTGTCCTTCCTGACTGTGGGGTCTGGG
The DNA here is from genome assembly GCF_030254825.1 of Meriones unguiculatus. Classification (NCBI taxonomy): domain Eukaryota; kingdom Metazoa; phylum Chordata; class Mammalia; order Rodentia; family Muridae; genus Meriones; species Meriones unguiculatus. The sequence continues at coordinate 24,708,134 of NC_083356.1, forward strand.
GCTTGGTCCAGGTTGGCCAGGTACTCCAGGGTGCTTTCACTGAAGTGCTGCAGAGCTGTGATGGCCACACGGTGAGCAACTCCCGGCGTGAAAAACACTGGCTCCCCAGTGCTGCCCGTGAACTCTTGAAAACAGTCTGCATGGTACTTAGACCAGCACTTGGCCCGGTGGAGACTCAGAGTAAACAGAGTCCTCCTCAAGTCTTCCCTGAAACCTCAGAAGGTGGCCTTCTACGAAAGGGGTGACTACAGGTCTGTCAGGACAAGCTCAGGCATAGGAGAGTGGCCCTAAACCTGACTGGAGAGTGTCCTTGAAGATAGAGGAGATAGGGGAGAAGACAGCCGTGTTTAACAGAAGCAGAGAATGGAGGGTGAGTGAAAGCTCCGGGAAGCCACAGTACTACCAGAAGAAGGAAGACGAGAGAAATATATTCTCCCTCTCAGCTCTCAGGAAGGGGCCAATCCAGCAATGCCCTGATGCAATGTCCCTGCAATAACCTTGCTCCCATGTCTCCCCTAGGGAAAGAAGAAGGAGTACTGTGTACCCTCCCCCAGGCTCTTGCTACAGACACCACGAGGGCTGTCAGGCCCAGTGCAAGGGCAAGAGGAAACCAGGTACCAGGCCTAGGTGGATGGGCATAAGATGCCAGGCTATTATATTACTCATGCCTTCCTTAGCCATTCCCTGGGGCCTGAATGGGGACACAGCTGGGTAGAGCAGAGGCTCTGAGTCACTGTGGGTAGTCACACAAAAAGTCCAAAGATATGGCTGGGGTTACAGCCCAAGACACAGGTCTGGGTCTGGGCCAGGAGAGAGCAACAGGGGCAGGGGTGGGCACAGAGGCAGAAATCTCTGTGCTTCCCACCTTCTAGAACCAGTTAGTCCCTCAAGGTTCACACTGTGCCAAAGCTACCTTCACACAACCCAAAACTCTTTGTAGGCAGAGTAGTAAATGGGGCATCTTGACATAAATGCTAATTCTCAGATCATTAAAAGGAACCTAGAAACTGACCCATTTCTTTTTGCACAGGAGTGGCTCATCCCGGATCAGGGACACACAGTAGGGTACTTCTGCATAATGTACATGGTCTTGTCCACAGGATTCTCAGGCTACCTCCTCTCCCCTCACTACTGAGGTGGCTTCTTTATAGCAGGTGTGTGCCCCTCACATGGGCTTGGGAACCCTCCACAGCTGTCCTGGATTTGCTTTGTAGACCAGGCTGGCCTAGAACTCACAGCGATCCACCTGCCTCTGCCTCCCCAGTGCCAGGATTAAATGCATGTGCCACCACAACCGGCTCAAAAATTTAGTTTTTTTATACTTTTATTTAGACTTTTTTTTTCCCCTCACAGAATTTTCTCTTTTCTTATACCTTGTTCTTTCTTTTATTCCTTCATTCTGTTGTCTCATAGCCTGCACTGGATCATTCCAAAATCTTTTCTGCTCTGAGGCCGCTCTGTGCTAAGTTGACATGCAAGTGATAGTGTCTAACATTGCTCCAGGCTCATGTTAAGACTTCAACCCATAGTCAGTGGCTCCCTAAGCCAGTGCCCAGGACAGTCTTGGCTGACCACAGGATGGTGTCTAGAGGACACACCTGACTCAGCTCCCTTGTGAAGCAGAGCCTCAGCCACGTTTTGCCATCCAATCCAATAAGAGAAATAAACTTTTTCTTCACTGATGCAGGGATAAACCACAGTTACAAAATCTGAAGAGAGAGAATTTAAGAGATAATAAAAGGAAACTGTTCCCATCAGGATCCATGGTGAAAGTCTCACTGATCAGTGCCCCTATCCCTGAGGATGGGCCCCAGGAGGTTCATTCAGGTAGACAATGGCCTCAACTCCCACCACTCTTGGCTGCTGACACTGAGACCAAAGGGCCTGGGGGCAGCAGGAGACATTGACTCCTCAGCTCCTCTCAGTCCCAAGGTTCTTCCTTCAGATCAGAAGGATATTAGTCAAGAGTGGTCTTCAGGGGTAAGAATGTTTTTCCAAGTAATAGATCATATTTCCAGAAACAAAATCCTCACAACTTGTTAGATTTTGAGCTTTAATCAGTTGCATATACTCAGGGTGAAAGAGGTCCACTCCCCTAATGCCAAACTCCTTTTCCTGGGAAGCAGACACCAGCTGGATCTTCTAAGTAAGTGCCACAGGTTCTCCCACAGAAGAGTGTCCTCCAGCCTGGCACTGCTTAGAGCTGGCTCCTTACACCTACCAGTCCTCCTGATACAGCTCTGCTGTCCCTGTAGTCAGATCCTCTTACATTGGTGTCTGCTTGGTTCTGCAGATGTTTGTCACCCACACAGCCCTAATACCCCATGGCTTTGAAGAATGACATTACTGGCCACTCAACCTAGCCTCCTTCCACCATATAAGACTGCCACCACCTGGATATCCTCCATCTCAGTTCAAACCACCTCTTACTGCCACATCCTTCAGATGCTCTGGGGAAGACTGGATGAAACACATGTCCAAGACCCATCTCTCTGAAAAGCTTTTGTTTTACCCTCACAGTCAGATGGCACGGGTAGAGTTATGATCCAGCGTGCAGACTTCTACTAGAGCAGTGGAAAATTGCCAATTGGACAGGCACTCCCAAAGACCAGGGAATGCCAGTTCCTCACTGGTGTCCAGGGCATATGTGCAATGGCCATTCTGTCTGCTGGATCTTCTAATCATGGAGTCGTGGGACTTCACACATCCTTCTGTTTCTTTTTCAGCTGTCTGTCACTGGAATGCAGGCTCCATGGTCTTACCCAATAGCCCTTTATTCTCTATTTTTTCCCTATTTTCTACAACTCTGAATTCTGCCATATTTATCAGAAGTTTCTTCAACCTCCCCTCATTCTACAATGCTTTTCATTTCTCTCACCCCTTTTCTAGAAAGCTTGACTTTACTCTGCTTGATTGCAGCTTCTTCATGGATGGTGGCATGCTCTTGCTTCATGAGTTCATTCTCCCCTGTTATCTTCCTAGGATGTTAGTCACAGATCCTTTCTTTTGGTAATCTTCTCTTACCCAAACTGTTACTATCCCCTGGCCACAGTTTCTGTTTATTTGGCTGCCACCTTCCTACCTGACTTTCCTCAGAGGTGGGACTTATGTGCTGCCTGCCATCTCAGGATTGGCCACGGGACTACCGGGTCTTCCAGGAGCGACAAAGAATGCTCAGTGTGAACAGTACAGGTAGGAGGCAGTCTAGGAGTACTCCTGCTGAGCCCGGGGGACTTTAGTCAATAATCCCAGCAACTGGAAGCTGGGGTGGCAGAACTGATTTCAAGTTCAAAGCTCCTGTCTCCAAAACCAAAACAGGACGGGGGCAGTTGGTAAAGTGTTTGCCTAGAATACCACAAAGCTCTGGGATCAAGCTCTAGTACCACATAAATCCACTAATGGCTTCATATATCAGTAATTCTAGCACAAGAATTAGAGATTCAAAGTCATAGCCTACAGGGGTTAGAGAGGCAAGTCCTCAGCACATCAGAGAGAAGCAGTAAGGGGGCACAGGCTGTACCTGTGAGTGCAGGCCCCACGCAGCCTCACCTCAGCAGGGTCTCAGGGTCTCAGCCAACTGAGCCATACCTTACTAGCAGCCCACACCCACCTCAATAGCACCTAACACAAAGGACGTGTTTGTACGCAGCCTCCCACAAGGGGCCCCGGTTGAGAAAGTGAAGGAGATGGGCAATGCCCACGGTCTTACCATAGCAGAATACCACTCTCAGCGCGTCCTGCTTGGCCATGCTCAGCATGGGTAACATGGTACTTAGGATGGATGGCAGAAAGGGAACCATGCCAAATACTGTAAGAGAGAGGCTGTCACAGGGGCTGCAGGCCCAGCCCACTTCCTGCCCACCCCTTCCCCTCAGGACTTGGAAGGGACCCACAGAGGTGCACTTCACAGGTTAGGTATGAGACCAGAACCCCAGGTAGTCCTCGGAGACCCCCAGAACTACTCAGGGACAGCGAGGGACCAGAATTGCAATGGCGCTTACCATTGGACGCTGAGAGGCTGGCAAGGGTGTACAAGACTGAGCAGTGCGGCAGAACACCGGGCTGGAACCTGTTGAGCACTTCCTCCATCACCTGGTTGATGAATTGCTTCCCCACAGCCACCAGGACACTGCTTGCAGCATGCTGCCAGTCACAGTCTAGCTCCTGCACCCAAAGAGTCACCAGGTTGACCTCTCCCTGAACCTCTCAAGAGACACAAGCAAGATGCTCTAACCTCAGTGGTGGCTGGACAAGGAAAAGCTGCTGTGTCTTAGGTTCCTAATGAATACAGGTCAGAGACCACATGGCATAACCTTCAGCCCACCTCCCTCCCTTCTGTAGTGGCCCTGATACCTAAGGGAGAAGCCACAAAGTGTGGCAGGAAGGACTGATGAGGAGGCCTGGTGATAAAGAGGGCTGCATGTAGCCATTAGCCTGAGCATGGCTTTCTTACCCCCATCCTAAGAGCTCAGGTGCCCTGTTCTCTGCTTTTAGCCTCTGCCTCTAGGGGGTACAAAGGATCAAGGGGTCTCAAACTCTAGCCTTGTTCCAGATACTATGGGATGGAGGCCAAAGAACAGGAGCTGTCCTCACCAGGCTACATGCCAGAGGCCCTCACCTTGGTCCTAGTCATCTCACTGGAAGCCAGGAGGATGACAGCGCCAGCAGTGTCCTTGTCCAGCTCTTGGATATGACTGCTCAGTACTGTCTCCATGGCTCTCAGGATCTTCGTACGGTATGGATGAGCTAGCTGAGGACAGAAGTTCCCAGAGAATGTCCTGAGAAGTGAATTGAGTATCCAGGCACTCTTTGTGCATTTCGTTTCTACAGGGCTATGCTAGGCAAGGTCATGCCCTTAAGGAGAGTGTACTGGCTGAGCCTCTGAGGCTGTCTAAGTGCCTATGTGTCTTTAGAAGGGCAAAGAGCAGTCTTCTGTGTGAGGCAAGCTCCAAGCAGATGAGCTGGTGACCTTCCGCCTTCTGAGTGTTGCCAGCGGGGTCCCCTAGAGAACACCTCTTCCTTCCACACTTGGCCTCTCAGACACAAGGATAAGATGCCCTCCTAGAATCATCTTTTTCTGTAGCCAGGCCCCTCCTAGGGCTATCAATGTGCTCGAAGTCAAACATGGCTACCGCTGCCCTCCTTCAGCCATGATCCTCTGTTCACTCTGTGGGCACTACTGATCCAGTCTCCTGGACTAATCCTTTGACAGAGTCCTCTGTCCATCCTTTTATTTTTATTTTATTTTATTTTATTTTTGGTTTTGGTTTTTCAGACTAGGTTTCTCTATGTAGCCCTTGGCTGTCTTGGACTCAGACTCACTTTGTAGAGCAGGCCAGCCTCAAACTCATAGAGATCTGTCTGCCTCTGCCTCCTCAAATCCTGGGATTACAGGCATGTGTCACTGAGCCCAGCTTCCTCCGTCCATCCTTATCTTGGCAGCTCTCGAGTCACCCTGGACTCAAGAGCTCGCCACCTTACTGGAAGGCTGGGGCAGATACTGTCTAAGCCCATATAAAGGAACACGGAGGAGCTACTGGTAAGGCTTCCAGTTGTTCCCAGTGGGAGGAACCTAATGTACGCACAGAGTAGGCTGCATTGGGTAGCATGGCTGTCAACAATGGCAGGCCCAGGACAGGCCAGCGTTCCTCAGGCACTGGGACCACCTCTTCACTGGTGGCATAAACTATCTCCCCCAAAGCCATGCTGCCCACCACAGCAGGGAAGGGGCAGGTAACCAGGTCAGGTGGGACCTATGTAAGACAATATATTTCAGTTAACAAAGCTATACATGGGGCTAGAGAGATGGCTCAGCAGTTAAGAGCACTGACTGCTCTTCCAGAAGACATGGGTTTCCAGCACCCACATGGCAGCTCACAACTGTCTATTACTCCAGCCCCAGGGGATCCAATACCCTTTTTAGGCTCCTTGGGCACCGCACACATATGGTGCACAGACATACATGCAGGCAAAACACCCAAGCATATAAAATAAAAAACATAGATAAAGAAAAATGATTTAAAAAAGAAAATAGAAAGGCACACATGATATCCAACTCCCCTGGCCCAGAAGCAGATGAGGTATGCCTGCTGGCTGCTGGTGCCAGTCGCACGGACTACAATCACCCTTCATTCCTGAGCCCACAGTGGATACAACTTTCATTCCAGGACATAGATCACAAGTAGCTCCAGAGCCAAGGAGCCTGCCAGTTTAAGGAAAGGGCTTCAGCCCTGTTTTGTTTCTTCAGGATGAGGTTTTAGAATCTTCGGATGTTAGTGCCCCAGGGAAGGGGGGCAGTGCACTCTGAGATGCTGGTTCTAGGTCAGTCACAGAGGAAGACAGCCACTTCCTCAGCTGGCTGGGTTCACGTTTCTTTTTCCAGAAACACTGTGTTCCTGCAAGAGTCCCTTCCCTAACAGGAGCCAGAGCCAGCATGTCATGGGGAGGGGGAAGGACTGTTGGTGCTTTCTTTGGAGAAGAACAGAAAATGAATATGAACTGATGTGCTTTTAGTCAATCAAAATTATTAGGAGCTAGGAACACAGCTCTGACGCCACAGGGAGAACACTCTTCCAGTTCTATCTGCAGCAAATGTTTCTAGCTTCTTCTAGGCTCTTGGTCCTAGAGGAACATTTCAAAGACCACTACGTGGTCTTCTCCGGCTTCTAATTCTCCTCACCTTCATGGAGGTACTTTAGGGAAGACCCTGACTCCTCTCAAAGAGAGAACAAAGAGGAGAAAGGAATTCCTCAGCGTGACTTCTCATGGTACTCTTTCAGCCCATCCACTGGCTATGCTGCTCTGGCAACTTAGGGCTCAGTGCAGTGCAACAGGGCAGCTCCAGTGGCTGGTGACGCAGACGGGCTCTGTGACCTTGGACTCTCTAAGGAAGATATAAACGGAGCCTACATTTTAAAAAAGCAGATATGGGGCTGGAGAGGTGGCTCAGAGGTTAAGAGCACTGCTTGCTTTTCCAGAGGTCCTGAGTTCAATTCCCAGCAACCACATGGTGGCTCAACACCATCTACAATGAAAACTGGCACCCTCTTCTGGCATTCAGGTGTACATGCAGGCAGAACATTGTGCACATAATAAAATAAATAAACTTTAAGAAAAAAAAAAAGCAGATATGGAGGCTGGAGAGATGGATCAGCAGTTAGGAGCACTTGCTGCCCTTGCAAAGGACCAGGGTTCAGTTCCCTGTACCCACATCAGGTGGCTCACAAACACCAGTTCCAGTGACTCTGGTGCCCTCTTCTGGTCTCTACAGGTATTGCATGCATTACTGCACATACAGACAAGCAGGCACATACATACCTACACATAAATAAAAGGAAGCAAGGGGCTGGAGAGCTGACTCAGAGGTTAATAGCACTGGCTGCTCTTCAAGAAGACCCAGATTCAATTCTCAGCACCCACACAGCAGCTTACAACTATATGTAGCTCCTGTTCCAAGGGATACAACAGCCTCACAAACACACACACATAGGCAAAAACACTAGTGCATACAAAATACAATTAAATAAATTATTGTTAAAAGTTTAAATATGCATGGCTTCTTTGGCACTTGGTTTGAACTCTGTCTTGTAATGACCCACACTGGGACTAACCCTTGCCTATCTGGGTTAGGCTCCTCAGTGGCTCTCTAAGGGCTTCTTTGTAATGACCCACACTGGGACTAACCCTTGCCTATCTGGGTTAGGCTCCTCAGTGGCTCTCTAAGGGCTTCTTCACAGGAGAAAGCAGGTAGTCATGAGCTCTGGAAGTATAGGACATGTCTCATTTCTGGATAAAATGAAAATGTCCTGCTGGGATCATTTCCATCTGCTCATTAAAAACGAACAACAGAAAACTCAAAACCAAAAAAACCTTTCGTTGCTCTCAAGTGGGTCATGAGCACATGGTGTGGTGTGAAGAACCCTCCCAGGGAGAAGGTAGGTTCTACTCCCTAGAAGATCTGAAGTGGGATGCTGACCACACCTGCTTCACAAGGTAAAGGGAGGGCAAAGGCTGGTACATCACCAGATTTGGTTCAACGGTTCTCATATTTAGTGGGTCACCAAGCAGTGACCTCTCCTTTTCCCTGATCTGAATGACCCTGAATGTGGCCGAATGATAACTTGATGACTGTCAGATCCATTAGGTGTGACTTTCACCAAGTGTCTCAAAGCTCAAAAGACAGCTGCATCCTGCTGGGCATGGTGGGGTCCACCTTTAATCCCAGCACACAGGAGGCAGAGGCAGGCAGATCTCTGGAGTCTGAGACCAGCCTGGTCTACATAGTGAGTTCCAGAACAGCCAGGGCTACACAGAGACCTTGTCTCAAACAATGACAATAAAAGGATGGCTGCATCACCCCTACAACAATGGCATCAGCACACACCTAAAGCTAAGAACTCTGGGGGATTTTAAAACATACCCCAATGTTAATCCTTGTAGCAGTTGACACTGTCAAACACATATGTGATTTTTGTCTGATTTCATGGTGCACATTCCTAAATTTTTTTGATTCACCAATGTGTCCTTCTGCAAGCTAATGAGATGAATGATAGCTGAAGCCTCTACGCAGTTTTAGGATGGAGCTGGTCACAAGAAAGACCAAGGAAGAAAGAGCCAGGGACAGTAGGAGTTCCAGCCTAACTTTGGGCGCCACGGTTTTCCTTTGGATCTGTGTCTGCTCAGCATAGTGACCACAGCAGTGCCGCTGGATTTATCAATCTCTTGAGTTGTTAATGTGAGAGAAAGTTCTATGGGAGTGCATTATCAGTCAAGTCGGGAGCAAAGTGCATGCTTCACAAGAGAGATGCCACACGGGAGGGATGTGTACAAAAATACGGTGATAAAGAAATACAGCACAGGACAGCTGCTGGAACAGCAGGCCCAGACCCCTTAGAATAGTGTGCAGGAGCTTGTGTGAGAGGCCAGGGACAGGCCACATCCCACAGTTTCAGGACCAGAGCTCCCAATTCAACAGAGCCATTGTAGCCACACAGTGAGGTAACAGGTTTTTGTCTTTGTTTTGTTTTTTTTTTTTAACTCAGTGAAGAAAATTAAAGGCTGAATAGGTAAAACATATAATACAGGAAATAAGCAGAGGAGTCACATTAGTTTGCTGTGAGTTGCATGAGTGATCCATCACCCTTCAGCATTCTGACAGCCCCTATCTCTTGCCTGACAACTAAACTCTGAAACCAGTGCATCTGAGCACTTGCTGCTCTGCAGTTCCCAGTACACACAGCAGGTGGCTCATAACAGCTCGTAACTCTCAGCTCTGGAGGATCTAACATCCTCTCCTGGCCTCCATACACACAGAGAAACACATTAACAAAAATAAACCTTTTTAAAAAATGAAAGGTGATCTGGGTATGGTGGCACGTATCTTTAATCCCAGCACTAGGGAGACAGAGGCAGGTGGATCTCTGTGAATTCGAGGCCAGCCTAGTCTACAGAGCGAGTTCCAAGATGGCTGGGGCTATTACACAGAGAAACCCTGTCTCAAAAAACAAAACAAAAAAACAAAGAAAGAAAATGAAAGAAAAAACAACAACAACAAAAGGATAGAACCAACTCCACAAAGTTGTTCAGTGACTCTACAAGCATGTACACCCAACATACACCCAATAATAATAAATAAAGAGCCAGGTGTGGTGGCACGTGCCTGTAACCCCACCACTCTGGAGGCTAAAAAACAAAGGTCATAATTTCACAGCCAGCATGCACTCTAGAGCTAGACCCTGTTTCAAAGCAAAACAAAAGAAAACTAATGAGTTAAGAGCAGTCTAGGGCAAACAATTTGACATCCTACAGCATCAGAGAGAATCCCAAGTTTCTTGCTCTGTTACAGGAGCCATGCTTGCCCAGAGAATGAGATGTTCTGGGGTAGCAGAGGTCTTGTGTCCTCCTAAAAGGAGGCCCATGCCAAGGCAGGGCCTGGACTCTCAAGATACTATTCCCTTAGACAAGGGAGCCACCTTACCTTCATTCAGTGTGCAAAAGGCAACAGCCAACAGCTTCTGTTCATGAATGCTACCACTGAAATGACATCCCAGGCCCCTCAAAATGGGACTGCCAGTTCATAGGACACAGCCATTCCCCATATGGAAGAGAGCCAGCTATCATCATCCTTAAACACTGGCTTATAGGGGATATGCAGGGCACTTTCTGCTGACTGACTCATCACCCATCCCTACAGAGGAGTATGTTCTTTGATGACCTCATCATCACCAAGGGGCCTTATCAAAGTACCTTGTCATGCTGCCGTAGGTACGCCTCACAGGCATGGAGTGTCTCGCCCGGCTGCGCCTCTCCAAGGGAACATAGAGCACTGCAGACCTGCTCCTGTACCACAGGATCCTTGTCGGTGATGGAGTCCAGCAGGGTGAAGGACAGCTCTGCGGTGAAAAGTTCAGTGTGCTCAGGTCCAAGTGCACTGACACCTACCAGCTTCTGGGATCATACACTTAGCACAGGAGATAGCATGTCCAAGCCCAGTGCCTCAGGGCCACTAGGCATGGCCACTTGCCTAACAGTCATTGCTGACCTGAAGGAAGCTGTTACCTCTTATAAAAACCACTCCTTTCTTCTACTGACCATATTCCCTGATTGTTCCCCACTTCCATGCTTTTGTGGGAACAGGAACACTGAGTGGGTAGCCTGCTGGGCTGAATGACACGGGGCTCAGACTCTGGTTATCACTGAGAAGCTATAGACCTGGAAAACTCAGTTTAGCCTGAGTCAGAGGTCCCCAAAGGCTGCTCCAACTATGATAAGGCCTGGACTTCTCTGCAAAGCCATCACATTATTCAAGTTATCCCCAAACCCACAGAACACCACAAAGGATCCACAGACACAGATAACCTCAAGTTCCTTGAGGTCCTAGGACACAGAATAGACTGGACTTTATACATCCAGCTCCTCCATGTAAGAGGGTAGCACTGGGCAGAAGGGAGCAGACACTGGTAGTGAAGAGTCAATGGAGAAGCCCACAGCATCTGTCCTATGGGACTCTGCCTGTGAAGGCCAGATATAAATCAAGAAATCAACAGCTTTCCGGCAGTGACGACCTCCCTACGAGAACATGCCTCTCGCAAAGGATCTCCTTCATCCCTCTCCAGAAGAGGAGAAGAGGAAACACAAGAAAAAGCGCCTGGTGCAGAGCCCCAATTCCTACTTTATGGATGTGAAATGCCCAGGATGCTATAAAATCACCACGGTCTTTTGCCATGCACAAACGGTAGTATTGTGTGTTGGCTGCTCCACTGTTCTCTGTCAGCCTACTGGCGGAAAAGCAAGGCTGACAGAAGGATGCTCCTTCAGGAGGAAACAGCACTGAATGCAACCGATTGAGGATGAGTGGGAGCCATCCCAATAAACACATTTTGGATTTAAAAAAAAATTAAAGAAATCAACAAACGAGAGCATCTCTCTACAATAAAGGCAGGACAGGCAAACCAGAGACATTTCCCACCCAACAGCACCAGCCTGGGCCTCAGTCCCCAGGGACAGAAAGAATGTAAGTAACAACCGTCCTTCATCCCGACATCTTCAACTTCCTGTCCTTGTAGGGAATGCAGTGGAGCCCCAGGCACTGCAAAGCAGCCTCACCCATTGCTCTCATAGCAGGGAGGCAGGTGAGCAGGAGATGCCTCCAATATGCACTCACTCTGTATGTAGGGCCTGGTCATTTCTGTGGTCTTTGCTTCCACCTGTCCAGTGTAAACATGGAGAACTTCCTCCCCAACCTAGAATAATGGGAACATGAGATTTTATTCATTATCTTCACCATATGTAAGTTCAGGATTAGCTGCTATTTATGTACAAAACACACAATGTAAATGAACTTGCCCCAGGGAAGATTTCTATCACAGCTGGCCAATCCACTCAGCAAAGGAGGAAAGTTCCATGACCCCAGGACGAGAGCTGGGGAGCTCTTCTACGTTCCCAAACTGCCAGCCCTCGTGCAGAGCCATTATGTGCCCAGGGCTGGCATATGGTGCTATCTTCATAGTCCTGGCAAACTTGGCCACACTCCCAACTAAAGCAACTTCCTTAGCTGCACAGGTGGTGACAAAGAACAAAGTCCCTCAAATAACCAAGTCCTGTGCCTCTTCAATATGTGGTCTCATGCTCAAGTCCTAGGTCATATACTCCAAGACCTAGAAGATGGGAGAGCCTACTTGCCCACCCTCAGCATGCCAGACCTTCCATCTCTGATAATACCCCACTGCCTTTATTCCATCCTTCCCTAGTCCTTCACAACCTTCTCTAGGGAAATAGAAACAATAGCATGGTCTCCCAACCTAAGGCAAAAGGCAAAGTGAGAAACTATGTCAACCTTGGGAGAGGGAGGAATTAGAATTATAAAGCAAGTGAAAATTTCAGTTCAAGAAAGTAGGTTGAAGCCAGAGGGTGGTGCTCATGCCTTTAATCCCAGCACTCCAGAGGCAGAGGCAGCTCTCTCTGAGTGTGATTTGAGACCTACAGAGTGAGTTCCAGGAGCGCCAGGGCTACACAGAGAAACCCTGACTCAAAAAAAGAAAAGAAAAAAGGAAAAAAAAAAAAGTAGGTTCACAGGACAGCAAGATGACTCAGTGGGTAAAAAAAGAGGTTGCCACCAAGCCTGACAACCTGGGTTCAATCCCTAGAACCTACATGTTGGGAGAAAATTAATTCCTACTAAATGTTCTCTGATACACACACACACACACACACACACACACACACACACACAGAGTGACTGAGAGAAAGATAATTAATAAATGCTTAAAAATACATTTTTTTAAAGATAGAGGGGGCTAGAGAGATACCTCAGCAATTAAGAGCCCCTGCTGCTCTTGCGGGGACCACGTTCTGCTCCCCAAACCCAGGTTACAACTGCCTGCAAACTCCAGCTCCAGAGTATCTGATGCCCTCTTCTGGCCTCCAAGAACACCCGAATACATGTGGCCAAATCACACATAAATAAAAATAAAACAAGGGACTGAAGAGATGGTAGTGACTTAAAGGCACTCATTGCTCTTGCAGAGAGCCCAAGCTTAGTTCCCAGTACCCATATGGCGACTGTCAACTCCACTTCCAAGGGGTTCAACCCCTTCTGTCCTCCACAGGTCAGGTATGCACACAGTATGCTTACACACATGCGGGCAGAATAAAATAAAATATTTAACAAAATCCAAAAAAAATGTTAAAGAAACAAAACAACCTGATCCCATACGTTCACTCTCCCCCAGTGAAATGGCAGACAAGATGCAGGGGACTTAAGTAGAGGTTTGGTTTGGTTTTGTTTTCTGAGAGTCTCCCTGCATTTGCAGCAATCATGCCTCTGCCTCCAAAACACTAGAATCACAAGCGTACGCCACCACATTCATCCCCAAAAGTGTATTTTTAAAAAATAAACTGAGGGCACTGGCTAAGAACACTGGCTGCTGCTCCAGAGGATCTGAGCTCACTTAAAAGCACCTTTATGGTGACTCACAACAGTCTGTAACTTCGGTTCCAGACGATCCAATACCCTCTTCTAGTTTCTGTGGTGACATATAGATATACATGCGGACGAAACCACCCATACACACAAAGAATAAAATTAAAAAAGTGTTTAAAAAAAAACCATAAACAACCCAAGTGTGGTGGTGCATGCCTTTAATCCCAGCACTCGGTAGGCAGAGGCAGGTGGATCTCTGTGAGTTCAAGGCCAGCCTGATCTATAAAGCGAGTTCAGGACAACCAGGGCTTGTTACACAGAGAAATCTTGTCTCAAAAAGCAAAACAACAAAACAAAAAAAGTATATAAATAAACTGAGAGGCTGAAAAGATGGTGCAAGAGTTAAGAGCTTGCTGCTCTTGAGTTCAGGGGACTGGAGCTTGGCTCCAAGTACTCATGTTAGGGATCACAGAGCTACCTGGAACCTCAGCTCCAGGGAATCAGATGTCCCTTCCAGTCCCCACAAGCTCTGTGGGCTCCACAGGCACGCAGCTGGCATTTGCAACTTTGTGGGTTCTTCTTTCTCCCACCCTTCTCCACCCTTTTCCCACCTTTTCAACCCCCTAACTCTAGATATGAGAGAAAACAGAATAGAGAGGAAAGGAAAGAGATCCCTGAATAAAGCCAGGGGTCGAAAAGAGGGCAACGTTACTATTAGACTACTTCCTGCTGATTAGGCTCACTGAGCAGATTGGGGCAAGTTTGATCTTCACTGTCAGGATATTTAATTTCTTCTTGTTGTTGTTTCTTCTTTGCTCATGATTACTTAACAAACCATGACCAACAGCAACCAACAACCCACCCCACCTCTCGAGGCCCTAGCATTTTATACCCTCTGAAAGGTCCCAGAATTTCAAATGTCACACAATCACAGAAACTATCTGCAGCTGGCAAAATCACGCCCATGCCACAGCATGCGGCAAATCATAACCAGCTGCCGCATCATAGCCCCCACCCCTGGGATTAAAATAAAAACATATCTTTATAATATTTCTGTGTTTTTTAAAGAAACCAAAATTCCAAAATTGTTACTACGCAAACATTTGCACATAACTTTGTACATAAGTAAAAATAAAATAAAATCTTAGAAAAACGAGAGCTGAAAACAAAATAAAATTAACAGACCAGAAACTGCCGGACAACAAAGAGGATGGAGGGCAGGCAGAGTGCTCTGCCTTGATGATGGCAGCATCAGCACAGCACTGCCACTTTCTTCCTGGAAGGCATCTGAAAAACAAACAAGAACAACAAATAAACATACAAGTTTCATCTGTGTCCCAGCAAAGAGAAAGCAAGTGACCACAAGACACAAGATAGTTGAAACTGCATCGGTTGTTGAGCAGAGTGTAAGAAATGCAGGGGCTTAACTAACACGGATCTTCAAGCTCCAACTTCCCAGGACTGTGGTTGGCTTACAAGGTATAGGCATCATGGATGATGTTCTGTCCTTTGGAAAGCTACAAAGAAAGGCAACCCTATCCCATTTGCTAGAGAACATATGACATCTTTAGAAATAAATGATAAAAGCTGTGTTTGAGGACATACTAAAACTATCCAACACTGCTAAGATATATACTGCTGAAAAATGATATTCCTCAAATAGACCTATGCGTGTATTTCTGCTATATTAATTTTTTAATGTTGCCCCTGAGCCCACCTCATATTCCGGGCATTGGGCTGGTGGCTTTGCTTCTGATCTAAGTTCCATTGTGTCCAAACCAGTGCTATGTCTTGTCCTCTCCTTTCAGGAATTCCTGAGCTGTGCTGGATATTCACACAGCCTTTTGCTCACGGAATACATACAGGATCAGCACCAAGTATGAACGTTCAGTGTGCCTTCTCCAATGAGCAGGGACAAAGTTTTTATAATATTTTAGTGTAGACACAGTTTTTTGTTTGTTTGTTTGTTTGTTTGTTTGTTTTTTAAGCTGCTTCTTGAAGTTGGAGAGAGATGGCTCAGCAGTTCAGGGCACTTAGGCCCTTTCAGAGGATGGGGTTTGTTTCCAGCACCCACAGGGTGGCTCAGTTCCTGGGGATCTGATGCCCCTTCTGAACTCCAAGGCACCACGCACTCGCATGGGACATATATAAATGCATGCCGGCAAAACATTCGTACACATCATATAAAATAAAAATTTTCGCTGTTTCCTGAAGGAACACATCAGAAATCTTCTTGTAAGCCTCAAGTTTTCTTAAGGTGTAATACATAAATTGGAGTGTCCTTCATGAAATGATCCACAGTTCACAGAAAAATCAATAGCAGCCAATTACAATTTGAAAAATATATCAAAAGGAGGATTTGTTCTGTAGTAAATATATAAAAGTGTGAAACTATGTATAGTCTGTAGTAGACCCAGCCTGGTGGCATACCACTGTAATCTCAGTACTTGGGAAGTAGAAGGGAAGTTCAAGAGTTCAAGGTTACTTTTTTAAAAATATTTATTTATTTATTATGTACATACCAGATCTCATTATAGATGGTTGTGAGCCACCATGTGGTTGCTGGGAATTCATCTCGGGACCTCTGGAAGAGCAGCCAGTGCTCTTACCTTCTGAACCATCTCTCTAACCCCCTCAAGGTCACTTTTAAGAGTTCAAGGTCAACTTGAGACTGTCTTACTATACGGGACTATCACAACAACATGACTATCACAACAACATACGCACAAAGGCACTGGTCTGGGGATATAGCTAAATGGTAAAGTGTCTGTCTGGTAGGCACAAGACCTTAGGCTTGATTCTCAGCACCAGAAAAAAAGCTAACAATAGTAACAACAAATAAAGGAAAATAGAACAAACAAATAAAAACCCTAGTAAAGAACAAAAAAGTAGGACAGGAAAGCAGAACGTGCTCGTTGATTAAGGGCACTTGTTGCTCTTCCAGAGGGCCCAGGTTCAATCCCTGGCATCCCGTCCAGTAGCTCACAATCACCTGTAAGCCCAGCTCTGGAGGAGCTTGGACAGAAGCCCATGAAATGTGCACACACATACAAGTAGACACATATACAAACATATACATAAATAAGAATAAAATAAATCTAAAAAACAAAAGAACATAGGTTTGGAGAGATGGCTCAGCGGTTAAGAGCACTGACTGCTCTTCCAGAGGTCCCAGGTTCAATTCCCAGCACCCCACATGGCAGCTCACAACTGTCTGTAACTCCAAAATCTGACACCCTTACACAGACAGACATGCAGGCAAGATATCAATGCACATACAATAAAAATAAATAACTTATTAAAAAAAAAAACAACAAAAAGTATTCAAGAACAAAGTAAGATTCTAATCAAAAAAGACTCATGTCTTCTCTTATTTCAAAGTAAGTCCTTTATAGAGCTAAGGGTTAAATGTAAAAATAAAACCACCATAAAAGACCTTATAGAAAACACAGGTAAATATAGTCTTGGAGTGTGAAAAGAATATCTAAAACAGACACAAAACCTAGACAGCAGGCCTAGAGAGATGGCTCTGTGGTTAAGAGCTCTCACAGAGGACCAGAGTTCAGGTCCCAGGACCCATCTGGTGGTTCACAACTATCTGTAACTTCAGTTCTAAAGGATTT
Organism: Meriones unguiculatus; assembly: GCF_030254825.1. Taxonomy (NCBI): domain Eukaryota; kingdom Metazoa; phylum Chordata; class Mammalia; order Rodentia; family Muridae; genus Meriones; species Meriones unguiculatus. The sequence goes on from NC_083356.1 coordinate 24,725,177, forward strand.
GGCACTCTCTCCTGGCCTCCACAGGCACCACACACACACACACACACACACACACACACACACAGTGCACATGCATAAATATAGGTAAGATACTCATACACATAAAAGAAAAATAAATCTTTAAATAAAACAAAGTACAAACACAGATGGCACTTCGTCTAAAAAATTTAAAGTTGAAAGTGAAGTCTGGTAGTATGTAGCTGTGGTCATAAGTACTCAGGAGGTTGAGGCAAAAAGATCTCTTGAGCCCACAAGTTTAAAACCAGTCTGGGCACCAGAAAACTCTCACTTTCTTAATTGTCTTCTCCCTCTCCCTTTCTCTCCCTACTTCTTCCTCTTCTCCCTGTCTCTCTCCTCCTATGGATCACACTCAGGACCTTGCACATGTCAGGCAAACACTACCTGTAAGCTACAACCCCGCAGCCCACTCCACCTGCTCAAATAAGAAAAATTAGCCAGGCAGGTTGATACGGAGGATCACTCAAACTCAGGACAACATAGCGAGAAACTCTCTCTCAAAAAAAAAAAATAGAACTCAACAGTGACAGGCCTGATCCATGATAAGAAGGCAAGGTACAGACTCCCAGAGTTTCCTGTCAGTAGCTGAAGGACTCAGTGAAATAACTTATATAACAGGGGAAGCAGAGAAGAAACAAGTAGGTAAAACCAAACACTTCCAGGAGTTGGAGAGATGGCCCAGACTCTGGGTGTAAATCGAGGCAGCAGCAAGCTCTGCGCCCATGTGACATGATAAGGACAAGGTCTGCCTTGGCTGCTGGGTGCAGGCTCTAGTGACAGAGCCTGAGGAGAGGCTGCTACCAGTCTGAATTGTCAAGCCTTTTCCCCATCATTTGCAGATGCTCTTACACTAGGACACCAACATTTAGTCACATGAGTATTAGTCGGGCTGGGGCAAATCCGAAAAACCAAAACAAAGCAAACAAAGGAGAGATAACGGATAGATAGGGTTGATAGGGGTCTTTCTTTTCTATATAGAAGGCTTTTTTTTTTTCTTTTTTTTTTTTTACAGGTGTACACCCAGTTCACAGCATTTATATTTATATGAATGGAGGAGCAGTATGCACACACATATTTAGCAAATCCTGCTGGGCTCAGCCTCAAATATAGCATAGCCCCAAGGTAATGATAAGCAAGTGGATGGGTGGAAGTGGGCCCAGGCACATGCAGTTACAGAATGCCCTGTCTAGGAGGAACTGGCCCAGGGAAGAGTCAGCTTCTAGAGTAACCAGCAAGAACTGGTCCCAGGTAATAGAGTCAGGAGCTCACTGCGCACCATACATTAAGAATACAATTTTGCAAATAAGCCATGTAAAACTATGTCACTGGGCTTACACACAAACCCCTGAAGCAAGGGAGCCCTTCCAGCTCAGGGGGGGAAAGCACACCCATATGACATTCAGCAGCCCCAGAAGCCCTGGCCTGGTGGTGTTTCCCAAATACAGACACTGGCGAGGATGTCTTTGACTCAAAACAACTCAGCTCAATAATAAGATGTTAGAAAGCCTGGAGCTGCTAATCAGAAGACAGCAACAACTCTGCTTCTCACCTGGGCCTCTGTGAACCCTAGGAATGAAAATTAAGCACAAACATCTACTACCCCACACAGAGATGACTGCAAACTGAGACAAACACAGGTCCCACAGGCTCCACCTCTGGCCTCTGGTGTCCCTCAACAGAGGGAGGGAGATATGACAGGACACAAGTTTGAATAAGACAGTTGTCTGGACATCAGCTTCAAGTTAACAAAGGCAGCGCATCCTCAGCCATTCAACTTTTGACATCAGAGACCAGAAAGACATTTCTCATTTGAGCCACACATCTCAGCCTAAGGCTGCTGATGGGAGCATCTTCCAGGACCTGCAGGTGCAGAGACCGCACAGACAACCAAGTCATCGACACACGTGCCAGAGAAATAGCCCACAACCGGTGGTTTGCTCTCCGGCCCCTGCAGCCCTGTGTCTGCCAGGGGTCTCCATCCGGATGATCGTGGCCACTCAAGTCCAACAGAGCAGCTAAGACTTAACCGTTCATCTTCACCCCTGCCCTCCCGTGCCCTGCCCTGGCCTGTCCCACCTGCCCGTTTCCCGAATTTTCACCATTTAATTAACTAGGTCAAAAAAAATCAGGCTGTTCCTCCATCTTATCTCCACACCTACCACCATCCCCTTCCAAAGTGTTTCCTGCCTCTGACCAAGACTAACCCCCTCAAAGCTGGCCTCTGCCTCAACATCCCCCGGCTTCCAGATGCCGGCCTCTCTCTCTCTCCTTATGCTTACTCACTGCACTTGAGTTTATGGTTCCATCCAGTACTTACCCTGAGCTCTATACAAGGTAGGGCAGAGCTGCCTAACTGCACTGACCCGGCAGGAAAATCGGAACCCCAAACCTGGAGGGCCAGCTCCGGCTGAAGCCCACCTCGCTCTCACCTTGCCTGAATTCTATCTAGACTCCGTACAGCGCTGCCGAGTTTTGTGGCCTTCTCCCTAGAGCCAGCAATCCTCGTGACTCTGGACAAATCACTTTCCTGCTCTAGACCGCCTCCTTTAATCGAAAAGAGAAAAACAGAAAGACTAGTGGCTGCGGTGCTCAGTGCTTTGCAAGTCTCCGAATTCCGGCTCAGTTCTCTGAAAGGGACAGAAACGCCGGTTGCCAGGCTGTGGAGGTCAAAGACATGTGGAGCCCCTAGACCCAAGAGGACCAGGGTCTTGCGCCACCGAGTTCCCGGAAAGGGGGAAGGACCCGGACCACGCGACCCACCAGACAGCAGGGACGGGGTCCGGGGCCACGCGCCGATGTCTGACAAGTCAGAAGAGAGTCGCAAGCTCCCAGGTCTCCCCCCAGGTGTCACACGCGAAACCGGGCCCGCTGGGCACACCTGAGAGCTCCCCGGACCTCCAGGCACCGGCCCGCTGACCTTGGGGAGGAGGCGCCCCTTGCCACAGCCTCTCGTGCTGCTGGCAGCTGGAGAGGTCCCCAGGCTCTCCCGTACAAGCTCCTCAAAGGATGCCTGGCCCCCGCCACCAAAGAAGAGCCTCGACAAGCCGTTTACCTGAACAGCCGACGCCGCCACAGCCCGGGCGCCGCCCTCTATGCCCCAAGCGGCCCAGAGTGGGCGGAGCAGCGCGCCAAGCCCATCCCCGCAGCCCTCTGGCCAACTGCGGCCTGGCGCGCGGCAATCTGGCCCCACCTCCATGCGATCTCCACACTCATTGGTCAGAGTCCCGTCCCTCACGCTGGCCCCGCCCCCCACTCCACGCCCTAGAGCGCCTAGGTACACCGACTCCTTCCTGTGCTCAGGAGAGTCCCCTAGCGGTCCAGTGACCGCAAGACGAGTGCGAGTACCGGGGCTGCGCCGGGCACCATCTGCGCAAGCGCTCCTCTTGAAAGTATTCTGGCTCAGCTTCCAACTGCAGAAAGCCCCGGAGGCCCGAAGAGCGCTGGGGAGGCGGAGGCAGGTGGATCTGTATGAGTTCGAGGCCAGCTGAGTGTACATAGAGAGTTCCCTGACAGCCAGGGCTACAAAACTCATCATGCCTCCAAAACAAAACAAAATAACCCACCTCCTCACCCCCACCCCACCAAAAAAGGAGAAACAGCAGCCGCACACCTGGTCTAGCCGTCCTGAACATACACCAGGCAGGTATTGTCATGTTCTACGTTGGTCACACACTAAACACCAGATACCCCAAACCGCTAGTGGTGAATAAGCAAATAAATGAATAGTAAGGCATAATTACAGAATGTAGAAAATACTATGGAGGAGTTTGGTTGGGGTGCCAAGAGAGCAAAGGTTAGGCAACGGCTTGTGCCTGGGAGAGTTGGGGGAGGAACATGACAGGGAGACTTGGCACCAACAGAGACCCAGAGGTTGAAATCACCCAGATGTGTGTAAACAAAGGAACTTTGTGGGCAGTGTTCTGAAAGCAAAAGAAGCAAAAAAGCTTGGTGAGAAAAAGGAAGCAGTTGGCTACCACGTATCTAGGCCCGACCACGTGGTAGATGTGGAAATAAAATTGTGGTTGAGAAGGGTCCTGGGAGGGAAACAGGCTGAGGGGTCCAAGAGCAATCGCCAAGACCTGGTATTCTTTTCCACAGTGAGAGGGAACAACCTATTTCTGTTGTGATGGAGTTCAAGACAGACGGGACATAGACAGGCGAGAGGGTGGGGCATTCTGCAGCTGGAGTCATGTCCCAGGAAGATGCCGAAAACCAAAGGGGAATAACAAGGGTAGCTGCCAGGGAAGGAGGTCTTCTCCACACTCATACCTGGACAACTCACTCTCCAGCCTGCAAAGCCTTGCAGTGGACAGTGGCCCTGCTCTGGCCACAGCCCAACATGCCCCGATGGTCTGTGCAACTCCACAGCCACAGAAGTCACTCCTCTCCACCCGCCTCCTCGGCACCCACCTCCCTGCCCCCACCTCCCTGCCCCAAGCGCACAAGCTGCCCAGCATGTATCACAACTTAATTTTTATTTTTGTCGTTCCGCATAAGGCCCAACACATGAGGTCCTGGGTTAAACTCAGTGGAGTTGATGGACTAGTAAGGGTGCAGATGAAGAGGACAAATACAATGCAGAGGGACTGGAGAGATGGTTCCACAGTTAAGAGCGCATTCTGCTGTCTCCCGTGTTGGTCAGCTCACAAACAGCTGTTAACTCAGCTCCAGGTGGAACCAAAACTTCTAAGTTCCACAGGCATCCGCACTCAAGCACACATACCCCCCAACACACACACACACACACAATTAAAAAGAAAATCTTTGCTTTGCTTTGTTTTGTTTTGTTTTGGAGACAGGGTGTCTCTGTGTATCCCTGGCTGTCCTGGAACTTTGTAGACAAGGATGGCCCCAAACTCAGAGATCCACCTGCCTCTATCTCCCAAGTGCTGGGGTTAAAGGCGTGTGCCACCACAACCGGCAAAAAAAGACTGTGGATGATGGAGAGATGATTGTGTAGCTAAGAGCAACTTCTCGCTCTTCTTGCAGAGGACCCAAGTTTAGTTCCAGTTCCCGGCACCCACACCGTGGCTAACAACCATACCTAACCCCAGTTTCAGAGGACCTAGTGCCCTCCTGCACGCCACAGGCAGCAGGTATGCACATGGTATACATACATACATGCAGGCAAAACGCTCATACAATTTTTTTTCTAAAATAAAATAAAATAAATTTAAAAAAAGGTTTTTTTAATGACATTGGAAAAGGAGTGTACTCTTTCTGGATCATGCTTGTTATCACAAAGAAGTTGGGTTCTGGCACAGGTGGGAGTGAGGAAGATGAAAGGGACGCAGTTGAGAGACTGACTGAGTGATAGCAGTAGCTCAGGGCCATTGCTGGGCCTGGACAGAATCACGTGATTTTTCCTTTCGTTCTCTAGATGTGAAATGGCCACGGATCACGAACCATCTTCACCTAGTCATTCATGTACCTACAGCCCTCTGAACTCCCAGGTAGCCAACCTGTATGAATCCTCAGGAGCACTTTCCCCTTTACCAAGGTCCAGATTACCCACAAGACGGTGTCCATATTTCCTATATTTATTTTCTTGCCTGAATGAGGACTGTAACCATGAGCTTATTCATTATTCACCCATGTCATTTGTGAATTCCAAAAATTCACAAGATGACATGGGTGAGAAAACATATCTGGCAGCTCAGGCCAGGTTTCCCAATGCCTTATTGTAAAGCCCGCTGCATCCACCTACAGACTTACGTGCAGGAAGACACAATTCTCCAAGGCTCAAGTCTTTAAGACCTCTACCACATTTCAGGCCTTTATGCATACTCTCGGGACGGCTGCCCACTAGCCAACGTGCTGGTCTGTCTCAGCTCACAGCAGATATCTCACACTTAGCCTGGGCTCTGCCAACACTGGAGCTCAGTTTCATCACCTGTAAAATATGTTATCGCTTCATTGCGTTCATATTTGAAATCTTTATGTATGAAACTACCTCTGGCGCCTTTGTGTGTTCGGGGAATGGGACATGGCCGGGGGGGGGGGGGTGTAGCTAAGATGACTACTTACACTAGCACCTGGAATATGGCACATGCTAAGTAAACGTCAGCTGTGACTCTGGCATTTAAATCAAGGGAGAAGGGGGAGGTAGCTTTCATGCCCACAGAGTAGTCTGCGGTATGGTGGCCTTTGCTTGCTCTGAAGATGCGCTCAAATCTGCAGAGAGCTCCAGGTGCTAGGCTTCCTGCAGCAGGTCTGTCTGAGTCAAAAAAAAATCAAGAGCCAGCAGAGCAGTGGTTCTCAACCTTCTTTATGGCACAAATGTTAATAAATTTCCTCATGTGGCAACCTCAACCATAAAATTATTTCATGGCTACTTCATAACTGTCACTTTGCTTCTGTTATGAATCATAATGTAAATATCTGTGTTTTCCGATGGTTCTCTCCAGGTACCCAAGTTTGGTTTCCAGCATCCAAACCAGGTGGTCTGCTATGGCCTGTAACTCCAGCTCCAGGAAATGCAAAACCTCCGTGGTCTCTGTCTCCCTCTCTGCACCCCTCTCTCATACACACGCTCACACACACACTTAGTTACAAATAATAAAAATAAATCCTTAAAGGCTTTTTATATTCAGCCACATGCAGAGTGGCCCACAAAAGGCTCGTCCTGGTGCTAGCCCTTCATCTGAGTTCCCACCCCACAAAAGGAGAACACAGCATTAAATAGGGCTAATCCAGTAAGATGGCCTCGGAGATGACAGGTCTTAAGATGATACCTTTGAGGGCATAATGCAAGTTCATTTCTAGAACTTTCTATTCTAGAACCTACCTATACCCAGTTCCCTGGAGTCTTCACTCTCCAATCAGTCCAGAGCTGTGGTAGCCTCCCCCTGAGCCTCCTCAACCTACACTTTTAGCCTTAAGCCTATTAAGCCTTCAGAAACTTGGCTGTTTTCTCCAAAGGGCAGCAGGCCCCACTTGGCCTTCTGCTTCCCCAGTCCCTTACCCTCTGAAACAAGTTAGGGGTCAGCTGTGTCCCTATCCCTGGCTGACGGACAGTAAGCTGGCCCATCAAGCCCCCTTCTGTTGCACCCTGCCCTCCATGAGGAGCAACAGCCAGTGCAAGCTGGATCAGAGGATATTCGTGGAACAGGTTTGGATGCATGGACAATGGCTACCTGCTGTCTTCCAAGAAGACTGGCTCTGGTGCTTTCTCCAAGGTCTACCTGGCCTATGCAACACGTCAATGCATGAAGCACAATCCTAGGCTTGAGGGGCAAGCATCACACTATGGTGAGAGGCAGGCCTGTCACCTTCTCTGCGGGCTCCTTGGGGTATCCTAGCCTGGTTCCAGCAGGCCTGTCCTAAACCCTCTCAGGTACCTTCCACCTGCCCTAGCTTCCTCTACAGGACCTCCCTATATTTTCTCAATTTCTCAGTGCTCTGTTCCCCAACCCCTCAAACATATATGTGCCTGGGACAAAATGTGAAGCTAGCGCTGCCTTCCAAGGATATTGCTTATGCATCCACTTGGAGAAGTCCAGCCATGTGTACAAAGAATAGCGGGCCAGCTGGGTACGGTGGTGCACGCCTGTAATCCGGCACTTGGCAAAGCAGAGGCAGGAAGATCCCTGTGAGTTCGAGACCAGCCTGGTCCACAAAGTGAGTCCAGAACAGCCAGGACTACACAGACAAACCCTGTCTCAAAAAAAAAAACAAAACAAAAACCAAAACCGAAAGCAAACACAAAACAAAACAGTGGGCCTATTCTTAAGACCCTTTATACAACTGGCCACTCTCCACCTTCCTCAGGTGGCTATTGAGATCGTGTCAATGGCTGAAGCCCCAGTGGAGTACTCCAGAAAGTACCTGCCACGTGAGATTTCATCACTCAATGCCACCTACGAGCACCTAAACGTAGTAAGACAGTCCTGGCCTGCTGTCCACGCCTGCTGTCCACCCCAGGCCCCACCACTTCCCTACCTGGAGTCCCCCCCTTGCCCTTGCACACAGAGCCCACTCTCACCCTGCCACCGAGAGCTAGTACACGTGACAGCGCTAGCACTCTTGGTCCAGCCTTCCTCGGCTCGCAGTGGATATGGGGTGTTGGGGTTGTTTGGTAGGTGCAGTTCTATGAGACCTACCAGAACAGCCAGCGCTCCTGCCTGGTACTGGAGTTGGCAGCCCAAGGAGACCTGTTGGAGCATATCAGTGCAGTGTCAGACCTCCGATGTTGCCTGGGGCTGAAGGAGGAACAGGCCTGAAGGCTGTTCTGGCAACTGGTCAGCGCTGTGGCCCACTGCCACAAGCCTGGCATTGTGCACCGGTGAGGGTGCCATCTGGCCCACCTGCCTTCCTGGGTATCTGCTGACCCACTAGAGCCTAGCTCCACCTTCGCTCCTCCCACAGGGACTTGAAATGTGAAAATATCCTGTTGGATGACCAGGGCTTTCTAAAGCTGACAGGTGAGCCCGCATGGCTCCCTCACTCCCGTTTACTTCTGGACTCCTACCTTCAACTTCTGCCTGTCCTACAGACTCCTGTCCTCAACTATGACCTAGCCCTGACCTTCAGCTCTCCCAAAAAGCCAGAATTCAACTCCCACCTCCTCCTTTCCTACCATCTATAGCCCAAACCCACTGACCTACATCTAATGTGCCCCTGCCTCGTTTTTCCCTCTCCCAATCACTCTTGTAACATCCGCTCTGAGCTCCCTCCTTCCTCGACCCCACTATCCCAACAGATGTCCTCTTGAACCCACTCGCCCCATCCTGTCTATCACCTGTGTTGCCTTGTCCTGCCTACAAACTGTGTGCAGATTTTGGCTTTGCCAACTGCACAGGGCTCAAGAACTCACTGATGAGCACCTTCTGCGGCTCTGTGGCCCCTGTACGGCCCCAGAGATCCTCATGAGCAAGAAGTACAACAGTGAGCAGGCTGGTCTGTGGAGCCTGTGAGTAATCCCAGGTACCCTGTGCAAGGACCATGGGTGGGCTTAGAAGGGACAACACTTTAAGGAAGCTGCATCCCCAGAGGCATCATCTTCCAAGCCACGGTGTCTGGGAAGCTGCCGTTCAGGGACACCATCAACCCCACTGCATTCTGCATCTGATTTGTCGAGGCCCTACCTTCAGGCAAGGGCTGTCCCCAGGTGAGCACCACCACTCCATGCTCCAAGGTCCAGCTCAGACCCCGAGGGTGTCCACAGCAAAGAGGACATGGCATAGCCCTAACCTTATATGCTGGAAAAGTATGGTCCACTCACTGTATGTTGGAAAAGCTGAGCTGAGGGTAGGACTGACTGAAGGACAGCAATTCTACTTAATATTTAACATGGCACTTGTCCGGAATACCTCACCCCTCCTCTGTGCCCCTTTTGAGAGTAGGCAGAAGCCCCCAGACCTTTGCCAACATTTGTTCGTAGGCAGAAGCCTTCCAAGTTGCCAGCATTTCTGACACTAGTGAGTGTGAGTCAGGTGTTACTGGCAGGCTCCATCAATGAGCCCTCCCTTGTAGAGTGCCAGGACCCGATTAGGGGACTGCTTCAGCTGCATCTATGTGCATACCTGGACCTACAGCAGGTGGCTGCTCACTGCTGGATGCTGCCTGCAGAACACACGCCGTTCTCTATACTTGGTGCTACCTCAGGTGGGGCATGGTCCACAGGTGACTGGCTGGGCTACAGGCAGTGCCTCTAGCACTCTACATGACCTGACCCTCTGCTTTGGTCCATTGCAGAAGAGGAATATTTCCAGTTGGCAATAGTCCCAGACAACACAGGACCTGACAGATACGATATACCAGAAGCAAAGGCTATATAGCACCTCCACTGGCAGGACATCTCCAGGACAGTGTCTCTAGATCAGCTGTGCAGCCCCTAGAAGCCTGCATCAGAGGAACAGGTTCTACCAGCCTCGGGTCCTAAGTGCCATGGCAGGTGGCCGCTCTCTGTGGCCCATGTTTCCCAACAGGAACATGCCCGGACACTAGCTGGTCAACTGAGGGTGGGTAGCTGTGGGCATTTAAAAATATTTATTCTGTGGAGCTGAAGATGCAGTTATCTACACAGGGAGGGTTTGCCACACTTGTGGCAAGGGTGTCAAAGCTTTAACAAGAGGGCTGGAGCGCATCATGGGGAGAAGGGGGGCAAGAAGACTCATGACACCCAGTGAAACACCTAGCCGTGGTGGGACAACACAGAACAACGCAGTCATCCAGCTTCAGAGGTATGGCGTGGCATACTGTAAGCTCCCATGAAGACTATGGACACTTAGGGACCAGGAAGGACCATTGCTGAGGAGAGAACAGCATACAAAAGCTTCACACAGCTGAAGACGTGTGGCTCAGAAAAGGGAACACAGCGGGGCAAGACTTGCCATGGTATCTACAGAATCGGGAGGAAGGGGTGCACACACACAATAGACTCCAAATGTTGGGGGTAGGACAGTACAGGAGTAAATGCTGCAGGAAGAGCCAGGAGAATCTCTGCAGAGGTAGGCAAGGTGTGTCTGGTAGGAGAGGCTGGGTGTCTTGAAAGGCAGCTGAGGCTCAAGGAAGCTGACTGAGAAGCAGCTAGCTAAATGGCTAAGACCCATCCTGGGGACTAAAGATGCTAAACAAAAACTAGAGGCAAGGCCTGGTGTCACAGGTGAAGCTGAGAAACAAGAAATAGCAAAGAGGAAATGGTACCCAGCAAGTGAGCCAAAGACAGGCCTAGAAGGGTAGAGCATTCTAGGAAGACTGTAGGATCCAACTATGATCTGTCTTTCAAGGTCTTGGGCAAGAAAAACAAAAGGACTACCAAGGTTGGGGCTCATAGCACTGTTTATACCTCTAAGCCTACCCATGTCCAGACCCTTCAGTGCCTTCAGGAGTGAAAAACTCTAGATGGCTTCCCAGGGCTTACGGTGTTTTCAGTCCAGCCCCACCGCTGTCTGGGAATAGGTTCCTCATAGCTCCAGTGACCATCGGCAATGGTCACAGGATCTGGCAAGCTCAGGCTCAACACTGCAGCTCTGAACAATGTGCATTCTTGCTGGTCACAACAGGGCACAGAATTGGGCGGTGCCCTTGAGCTTCTCAACGTTTACTGGGCATTTAGCCTAGAGCCCAGGGGGAACACTGGCAAAGGTTGATTTGGAGCTGGCATTCAGGCCAAAGGGGCTTTAGGTCTATGAGGCACCCGGGCCCCTCAGCTCTTGCTGTTCTTGCTGGTCAAACTGCTGCAGCTGCCGCTCCACGTCTTCGGGTACCTGCACCTCCAGCAGGTTTTCCATGCCAGCCTCTGGCTCATCACCAATAAGCACCTGCAAGCAGAGGAGACAGGTGAGCAGCTCCGTTTAGCTACTGGCATGTCCCTAGCCTCTCTGACCCTGCACTCACCTGGATAAGCTTCTCACAAGCTATTCGCACATCAGGCTCTGGCTCCCAGCTATACAGCTCTCGAAGGATCAAGTAAGCACCCTGGTCTCGTACCTGCTTCCTACCAGGAGCAGTGGCTGTCAGCTAGGGAGATGGGAAAGGCTACTCAGACACCATTGTATCGTATGTATTATAGAGAGGCATTCAATACCACAGACCCCTGCTCACCAGCATGATGGCTTCAATGAGCATTTTGCGGATGTCAGCATCTGGCTCCCGTTGCTTGTCTGGTGACAAGTACTGCAGGTCAACAGGTAGCCCTAGAAGTGAGGGAGGGAGCTTCAGGGTCCCTGTGCTGGACAGCCCAGCCCTGCTCTGCCTGGGTGAGCCTCATACGTGAAGGGACTCCAGACCTGCACAATTCTCTCTCCCTTTACATCCATCCTTCCAGCCTAGACAGCCCTGAGGCAACCACCCAAGTCACTCACTGTCCATTTCTTCCTCGGAAAACTCTTCAGGCCCAGCCAAGGGCAGTAGCAAGAAGGGGAGAATGTCGACTTGGGGCCCAAGCAACCACTTGTGGTGTCCTGGAGGTGGGAAAAAAGAAGGGGATTAGAAAACTGTGCTGTTGGGTCCCTAGGGTCCGTTCCCCTCACCAAACCCCTAGTTGTCACTCACGATGCTCGAAACAGCAATTCCGAAGTGTTCCCACCGCCCCGCCCCTGCGCACCGAGGAGTCTGTGTACTGGGTAAGAGGCAGCAGCCGTTGGACCACGCACCTGTTGGAAGACTACGCTAACTGCTGTCCCTGTTCACTTCCACTCCCCCGCCTCCTTCCCGCCCACGCAGGCGCCTGAGCTTCACCTGTCTGGGTCCAGGAGAAAAGCACGCACCTCCGCCTGTTGGCTAAGGTTGGAGAGCAGCGGCCCCAGGTAATGCAGGGGTGCGGCGGCGTTGTAGCTGGGCACGCAAAGCGCGTTGACAAGACGCTCTAGACCCAGCCGCTCCGGCTCAGCGGCCATCAGCTTCTCCACCAAGGCAGCACACGGCGCCGGCTCGCGACTCAGGTTGGCCAGCACTGCAGCTGCCTCTTCAGCCCAGGGCCACTGAGGGTCCAACACGCAGCGCAGCAGGCGGCCAGGCAGCTCCGGGTCCGCCGCCAGCAGCTGCCGGTGCAGGCCGGGGTCAGCAGCCAGGTTCACGAGCGCGCGGGAGGCATCGCGGGAAGGAGCAGGGGCCGGGGCCACCGCAAGCTCAACCAGAGCCCGCAGCAATTCTGTCTGTCCTGCCAACAGCATGCGGCCCGAGCCTGAACCAGTCAGCGCCAGCACGTGCTGAGCCGCGGCCGCCTGCAGGTCTGCCCGCGCTCCGGGCACCAGGAAGGGCAGCAGCTCCGCCGCATCCGTGTCCGTGTCAGCCCCCTGCCCTGACAACCCTCGCTCACCTGAGAATCCCAAACCTACCCCCGGGCCCCGCATACCGCCGCTCGCCCTACTGGGGCCACCGAAAAGCGGAAGTCATCGCGACCAGTCCGAGGCCGAGAACCCAGCTAAAGAGGGCGGAGCCGGCCTGAGCGCGAGGCATTGTGGGTCATGATGTTGGGCTTTCTCCTAGGTGCCGAGGCAACGGTAGGTAGTGTGCTGCTGTCGCCACCGCTGCCGCAGCTGCCCCATTCTAAGCCCTCGCAGGGGCTTTTCTGGCTGTTGCTTGTGGATTTGCTTGCCAGGCCAAACCGATTCACATCCGCTGCGCGGCATTAGAACTACTCGGCCACACAGAACCACACAGAATTGGAAGCGCAGCTCGGAAGTCAGGGCTCCTGCTGTCCAGAGTGCTGCTGCTGCTGCTCATTAGCCCTGGGTGCACACCTCCGGGGACCGGATGGCGCAGTGACTCCGCGGTGAGAAGGCAGCTTTGGACCAGCCTCTGACTTTGCAGAGGGGCTAATTTTGGGACATTTGTCAGGACTTGGTCACAGAAGCCTGTGTCAGACAGACTTGGAAAAATGGGACTGATTTTATTTTTTGAATTTCACTTTATTTCCTTCACATCCCAAGAGTCTCCCCTTTTCCCTTCTCCCCAGGAAATTGGTTGCTGAATCTATAGTTTGAAGGTTTTGGGGAGCCTGGAGACAGATATTGCTGCACAGCTCTCTAGAACCCTGTTTGGTTTATCCCCTCCACAACTCTCTGCTGTTCTGCTTCTCTGTGGTTCCATATTATCTTTACCTTCCCATAGGCACTTAGCCCATGTGAGGGGATACAAGTCTTCTCAGCTACATAATCCTAGCAGAAGATAGTTTCAGAACTGGAGTCTACCAGGAAAGTACTCCATTCGTGGCTTCTTGTGTCTCTGTTACCAATTAGCTGCCTGGAATCGTTGGTTTCCAAAAATAGAAATCTTGAGGCAGTGAGGAGTTTTTCCCGGCTGGTTCTTGGCAGCTCCGCTGTCCTCTGCTTCTGACAGCAGAGGAGATAGCCAGGAGATGCAATGGTTTGCAAATCCTATGCAGCCTTAGATACTGACTGGGACCCTTAGGGCTACAGTGACAAGTGTTTAGCTCTTGTGTAGGCCTAAGTGTCCAGATTTCCCAGCTTTTAGCAGTGGCTAGTGATAGAATTTTTGAGAAAAGTCTAAGACCTTTTTTTGTTTTGTTTTGTTTTGAGACAGGGTTTCTCTGAGTTGCCTTCGCTGTCCTGGACTCGCTTTGTAGACCAGGCTGGCCTCGAACTCACAGAGATCTGCCTGCCTCTGCCTGCTCGAGTGCTGAGAACATGCCTGACTAACCCTTGCCTCTTAAAACCACTGTTTCTACTACCGCTGCCCTCCTCCCCATCTCTGCCGCTTTGGCAGCTCTGTTGCTATGTTTCCTGTCTCCACTGCTATCAGTTCTTTCTTTGCCATATCAGCCCATCCCAATCTAGAAAAACAGGTGAGAAAGGATGGACATGGTGGCACACACTAATCCCAACAGTTAGGAGACAGACACAGTGGAGCTCTGTGAGTTCAAGTCCAGCCTGGTCTACATTTAGACAACCTGAGCTGTCTGAAAAGAAAAAAAAAAAAAAGGCAAGAAAAGACCACTGGCAAAGACTTTTATTTGCCCTAATGCTGGAATATTACAGTGGAATGGTAAAAAACAAACACTCTCCTACTAGATATAATCCTAGCACTTAGGAAGCCGATAGGGCTCCAGAGATCCAAAGTCACCCTTGTCTATGTGTTTGAGACCAATCTGCTGTATACATGAGCCTCTCAAAAGCAAACAAAACGTAAAAAGATATTTCCCAGCCCTTTTACAAAGTGAGCCAAATAGCCTATCTATGGCTAGGAGTGGAGTGTTTGCACCAATCAGGATAGGTCATTATACAGGCGAAGGATGGGAGTAACCAAGCACTGTTGGTTTCATACCAGTCACAGTCTTCTTTGCTAGACTATAAGGGGAAGTGCTCCTCTGATCTGGGACAAGTGGATGCTGGGAAAGCCCTGCCTAACACTGTCATTGCTGAAGCCACACCTCTTGTAATAAAGTTGGATTTTAGCCCTGTGCATCTGTGGAAGGTTTCGCAGCTGCCTTACATGCAGTTCTTTGCTCAAGGATATTAAGGCACCAGGGAGGGGGTCTAATGATGTCAATCGGGGAATCAAATACCCTTATTCTCCAAAGAAAGAGTGTTTTCTAAAAGTTTTTATCTAACAGGGGCCCAGTGGCTAAAGTGCTTGCCCTGGAAGCATAAGGAGGAATTTAGATCCCTAGGAATATGTGTAATTATTAGATGCCAATAAAAACATGGATAGGCCAGGTGAGAACAGCCAGAGCTGTTACACAGAGAAGCCCTATCCCAAACAAACAAACAAACAAAAGATGGATAAATAAATCAGCTTAGGCACAGGGTTTCATGTCTAATCTCACAACTCAAGAGGCCGAGGCAGGAAGATCACGGTAAGTTTGAGACCAGCCTGGGCTATAGAATGAGAAGGTCTCAGATTTTTTTTTTTCTTTTTTATAATGGTTAGCTCTGATTGTTCACTTGACACAAGATAGAGTCACCTAGGAAGGGAATCTCAGCAAGGGACTGTCTAGATTAAGTTGGCCTATGGACATGTCTGGGGGTGAGGGTGGTTATCTTAATTACTGGAAAGAACTTTGCCCACTGTGGGTAGCACCATTGCCAGGAAGAGGATCCTGGATGTTTTAAGAGTAGAGAAAGCAAATTTACACTGGCATGCATGAATCATGGCTGCCTGCTCCTGACTGAGGATATAACTTGACCAGCTGTCCCAGACTTCTGCTGCCTTGCCTGCCCCACAATGATGGATTGCAGCCTAGAATTGTGAGCCAAATAAATTCTTTAGTTGCTTTTGGTTATTTCATTTAGCCCCAGCTATCCTAGAACTCAATTTGTAGACCAGGCTGGCCTCAGACTCAGAGATCTGCCTGATTCTACCTCTAAAGTACTGAGATTAAGAGTATGTGCTACCACACACCCAGCTTTTGTTTTGGTTATGTTGTTGTTTTTCAAGCTATTTTCTCTATATAGCGCTGCCTATATAGAGAACTCACTCTATATAGCCACTCACTCTATAGACCAGGCTGGCCTCAAACTCAAGAGCTCTACCTGCCTCTGCCTCTGCCTCTGCTTCCCAAGTGCTGGGACTAAAGGCTTGTGCTACCACTGTCTGGCTTGTTGGGGGTATTTTTATCTCAGCAATAGGAAACTGAGAAATTTTGCCCATGCTATGGCTGTTTGCTCAGGTAATTCATGATATAAGTGATATTATTTGCATGAATAAGTGAGCTGAACTGGGTTCAGCTCTAACCTACAAGAGAACAATAACTTCCCAGTCCACCAAGGTACCCATCAGGATCAAGGCAGAAATGTAGTTAGTGACCACCCTTTTGAAGGACAGAATTTAACTGTCCTTCGGATGTCTTATTGTGATAAGACACTATAACCAAAACCAACTTGGGGAGGAAGGTGTTGATTTCCTTTGCACTTTTCAGGTCACAGTTTTATCACCGAGGGAAGTCAGAAGGGGAACTCGAAGCAAGAACTGAAGCAGAAACCTTGGAGGAACGCTGCTTACTGGCGTGTTCCTCATGGCTTGCTCAGCCTGCTCCCTTATGCAATCCAAGACCATCTGCCTGGGGATGGCAGCCCCTATGATAGGCTGGCCCTTTCACATCTATCATTAGTCAAGAACAATGCCCCAGAGGCTTGTCCACAGGTCAATCTGGTGGGAGCAGTTTTATTTTTCTCAATTGAGGTTCCCTCTTCTCAAATGACTCTAGCTTGTGTCAAGATGACAAAAAGAAACAAAAAAACTAACCAGGACAGCATATGAACCATAAAATAGCACCCTGCAAAGGAAAATGAACAAGACAACCGTAACAAAACCAAAGGAGAAATGGCTCTCACCCATGGGCCTGGAGAAAAGAAGGGAAGAGGGTATCAAAATGGGCATCAGCCCTACCTGGCTCTCTCTCCTCAAACGTCATCTGGTTCAATCATTAGTGTACCTGCTACAGATACCCTACTGCTGACACCCACTCGGTACCTACATAAAGGAAAACACCAATACAATGAAAAACTAAAAATAGGACCAGGTATGGAGGCGCACACCTTTAGTCCCAGCTCTCAGGAGGCAGGTGCAGGTGGAGTTCTATGAGGCCAGCCTGGTCTAGACAGTGAGTTCCAGCATGGCCAGAAGCTACATGTAGAGAGACAGTTTATAAAACCAAAAAATAATTAAAATAAGGTGTAGAACAAGGAAAGTAACATCAATTTTGGCCTCCACAAGCACGCAAACACGTGTACTTCAGCACAAGTGAACACGTATATATGCTATAAGAAAATATATATATATTTGTGTTTAGATATATTTTTTAATGTAGGCAAGGCATGCTATTGTGATTTGCCAAGGTGGTAGGACTGGGACTTGGCCGTGGAGCCTTGGCTCTTTGTCCCGCAGGTCAATTGTACTTGCCAGGGGTTGTCTTTCGGACAAAAAAATACCGTTGTAGGGAAGGCTGAAGGAGCAACGGGGGCAGAGCTCGTGGAGGTGAAGGCCAGCCTGGGGGAAAGGGCTGCAGCTCCACTCGTGGCAGTGGCAGCTTCAGCATCCGGATGGAAATACCATCAGCCAAGCCCTGGTGGGACGGCCTGTGACCTGGATACAGGGAGCCAGGCAAATGAAGCAAAGCTGAGGTTGTGTCAGGGGAGGTTGTGGTGGGGTGGATGGGCGTTAGGGTTCACTCACCCTCATGGGTCAGATAACTCACGAATCTCCTGGCCTCCTGCAGACGGAGGATGGGATAGAGCCTGAAGAAGGGACAGGGTTCGGTCAGACCTTTTTCTGCAACCCGTGCAGGGTCAGCTCAGCATGTACACTGTTATGCTCACCAGCGGTACCGAGGCGGCCGCACCACAATGTTGGGTCTTAGCTGATCTAGGGGTAACTGCTGCTGCTCCTCTTCCTCCTCCAGCAAGCTCTTCTGCTGTGTGTGCTGCTTCTCACAGTAGAAATTAAGCACATCTATATGAAACAGGTCCATCATCTGATAGCGTGACCATTCTGTCTCCTCCAGTGGCAGAGGCCCTCTTCTCACTATAGAAGGAATGGACAGCTCCAAGTAGCTCTGAGGTGCAGAAGAGGGGCCCTGAGACCCAGTAGAGAAGGCCTGTAGTGTATCAGCGAGTGCTCTTCTGCTTGGCCAGCGGTGCACTTGTGTCTGGAGTTCTATGATGGATTCCCTAGGTGAAGCCAGCAGCTCTTGAACACGAACTTCTGATTCTGATGTCTGTGAGGGTGTCAAAGAGATGTTCAGGGCAGGCAGGGGTGCCCCAGAAGTGAGGGAGGCTTGTGAAGAGATCTCCTGGGGGGGGGGGCTCCACAGACATACTGGTTGCAGACTGCTCCAAGGTATTCATCGATAGGAGAGTGACCCATGGACCCTTGTGCCTGAACCTCTGAAACTTCCTTCTGCTAGGGTCCCAGCCCCAGAGAGAGGGTACCTCATCTAGACCCTGACCCCAGTACATCCTTCTGCTGTGTAGGGAGCTCTCAAGTAATGTTCTGGGAAAACCCAGGGGCACTCCTGTAGGCATCACCCATGGTCTTTTGGGGGAACCTCTGAAGAAGGCAACAGGTTCCCAGTAGGTGAGCCACCCAGCCCTTGGCCCACCAGAACAATTTCTTCAAGTTTCTCTTGACACAGTGCGCGAATCCTGGACTTGGATTTAAGGGTGCTGCCCTCAGACCAGGTCAGCATCTCCTTGAACAGGATGTCATGTGGGTCACGGAGGCCCAGACTAATCAGCAGACTCTTGAGCTCTGACCTGGGATGGGTAGATGAGGTTTAGCCCAATATCCCCCCAAGCTGGTAGGGAAAGCCCAGGAGGAATTCAACTCACTGACAGCTGGCTGGAGAACAAAGGAAGTAGGACATGATTTCCAGCAGGACATCAAGGACCTCCAAGCTGCAGGCCAGGAGCAACTGAAATGCCAGCATCACAAACTCCTTCTGAGTCATGTCCTAGGCTCGGGAGTAGGGTGGAGAGTTAGGACTGTGGTTGGTTCTGGAAGTAGGTGAGGATACGGGGTGCTCTGGGGGAACTCACCAGGAGGCTGGGGGGAAAATCATGGTTGAGCAAGTACAAGAGTTTGCCATGTATCCGCATGCGAAGTTCAGCACTGACATTAGGCAACAGCCTTAGCAGGGCATTTAGAATATTCACTCGGTCTGCCCAGTTAGCTTTTATCAGGAATTCCAGAAATGCAGAGACCAGGCCCTCTATGGTGCCCATCTCTGGATAGGCCTGTAGGAAGATTTGCTGAAGCCCTGCCCATCCCCAACTCTATTCAGCATGCAAACTAACCCCTACCTTCTCCCAACTCCCCCCATCCCAAACCCACATCTGGGCTTCCCAGTTTCCCACTTTCTAACCTTCAGGGAAAAGATAGGGAACAGCTTTTTGAACCAATTCTGAACAACAAAATAATGCAGGAACTTGGGCAAATGCCCATAGGGATCTTCCCAGAGTGAGTACCCAGGGACGATCTTGGTTCTGGAGGCATCGTGACTAGGTTTCCAGTCCAAGGCGGTATCACTCTAGGGGAAATGACTGAAGCTGCAGACCCATCTCTCAGCACCAACCTCACCCTTCCCACGAGGGTCTCAAGTGCCCACTTTTGCGTCCCAGGGTTCTGGCTGCTCAGAAATGATGGAGGTCCATTCCAGCTCCATTTCCTCAAAGTCCTCATACTCAAAGTCCTCTTCCTCCTCACGGTACTCTCTTCCTTTCCTGCGTCTATGGTGAAGCCAGCGGCGGAACTGTTTGTTTCTCCACCTCAGAGGTCGCCTTACACGCCTGTGCCACCAGCCATCCCGGCTTCCAGGTAGCTGTAGAGGGACGAGAAGGGATATGTGGCAAGCTGTGGCAATGGCGGAGCCCTTCCTGAGAACACCGGGCTCCCATTTCTTTACCTTCACTTTACTCAGGGTGGACAGCTCTTCTAGGGATCCGAGACGTTTGACGTCCTCGTGCAACCATAACTGCCGCAGTATCACAGAGTTGGGCACACAGCCAGGAAATCTGATGACCCGAGTGTGTTGCTAGATGTAGAGGGCAACAGATTGGGATGAGAGCCTGAAGTCACCTAACTGGGACAGGACCAGGGAGCAACCTCCATAACCATGAGCCTTGAAATAACCAGACTGGACTGGTAGCCTCTGTTCTCAACATGCAAACGGGCAGTTTGGCTTGGGAGACCAGGTAGAAGGGTGATCTGAGGGGTTGAGGGGGAGAACTGTAACTGAAGAAAGGAATCCTGAAATGGCTGCTTCCTGGTGAGCACTGACTGCTGATATGCTCTTCATGGAACTTAACCTGAAACCTAAAACAGGGATGAGGGGCCAAGGAAGGAATTTGGACAGAGGTCAATGTGTTGAGTAGCCAGGTCTCCTCAACCTGGAAGGGCTAATAATACACCCAAACAGGACCCTGGTGTGTGCTAAGTAAGGGGTGAGGGCCTGCCTGGGTGCTCGGTATGACCAAGTATGAAAAGATGGTGGATCTTGAGGGCCTGGCCCCACTGGACTTCCTTCCCTGAAGCACAAGGACTCTGGTCCTCCAGGGAACATAGCATTCATGCTGGAGAAAACGGTATGCAGAGACAAACACTGGTGATAGACCCCTGGCTCAGGCCTAGTCCTAGAAAGCAGCAAGGAGTCTATGTCCACAGCCACACCGGCAACTGGCTAGGCTGGAGAGGTACAGAGTTCTTAAGCCTTGATCCTAGATAGATATGGTTCCAGGTAGATATGGCCCTTAGCTCAAATTGGAACACAGAGGCTTACAGTAAAGGGAGATGGGATATGCAAAAGAGTGACCCCTAAAAGAAGCCACCTCTGGGAGGGTGGAGAGGCGGGGGGGAGGGGTGTCTCACCATGAAGGGCTGTATGGTGGCAGGAAAGAAGCCCCCGAGTTTTGAGAGAGGTTCCCTGGGCCTTCTTTGCAGCAACAATGGAACCTGGGGAGAGATAGGAAGTAAGAATAGAACACAACCACCAATGTCCCTGAGACTGCCCTTGAATAAGGGCCCTTACCCTAGGGCGCTGGTAATAGGCCGTTAAGTCCAGGTCCACCATCTGTCCTTCATACTGATCCCACTGTGCCCGCAGATCTAAACTGAGGCCCAGCTCATAGCACAGGGAGGAATGTGCTAGAAGCTAGGGTATACAAGAAGTTCTGTGGGGCTTGGGCCCAGACCACACTGTCAGGCATGGATGGATTTGGGAAGAGGAAAGAAGGCCTCACCTGGGATGCCCTGCTATGCACCTTTCGGAAGGTAGGTGGAATAGGCAAGGAGACTTGGGGAGGGCGGGCGAAGCGCTTGCCTGGGGCTCCTGGGGCTGGGGGTTGGTACCCCGCCGGAGCATCACTGGTGAGAACGTCCTCGTAGTCTGAGTCCCACTGCAGGGACAGCCATTCACTTTTTATGTCCTGGAACAGGAAAAAAACAGGAAGCGTGTGTCAGACAGGGTGAAAGTCATGGCATGGCTTGGGACTGATTTCATACCTACCAGCATGTCAGACCCATAGATCCGCTGTAAGTAACTGTCAAAGGCTTCCTGTTGCTGCTTCCAGGAGAGTGGGGGCAGAGTTGCTGGGACCACCAACCCTTCCCTTAGTTCTTGAAGATCTTGATCTCGGGCTATGATAGTCTCCAAGTCCTAAGGTGAAGATTAGTGGCAACCTATGCTTCCTTGAAGACTTGCCGTGTTCTTCCCAAGCAGGCCAGAGGCGGTGGCCTGAGACTGGGCACGGGACAAACATGGGCATTGGGCAGGCAAAGGGTCAGGACCTACACTACCTCCTTCAACACTGGCTGTTGACGTGTTGCTGTCTGCTCAAGGCTGAAGGGCGCGTCTACGCTGTGGAGAGGAACAGGCATAGGTGAGACTCAGCATCACTGGTGGGAGGGGTTGGAAGCTGGAGAAAAAATCCTGGGGTTGAGATATGGCAGTCCTGGAGGGACTCGGGGGGTGTGGAGAACTCATACGGGGGGGGGGGGTCTACGCAAACCCTGCCCCAGGGCTGGGTGGATCCCTCCAAGCAGCTGAGTGGCCCTGCCAGGAGACCTGAGACTGGCTGCTCCGTGCAGGCTGGCAAGCCTCTGCAGCTGGGTGGACGTCAGCGGTGTCTGGTTGCTCAGTGACAGCGGAGGGTCGTTCACTATCTCGGGGGTCTTCTCGCACAAGTGCTGTAGAAGGGGGTAGAGCTTTTTTTTTTTACCCCCGTACTATCCTTGTACGGCAGCCAGTCCCACCTCGCCTACCTTGACTTCCCTGTATACCTTAAGCAGATAGGATGTGGGTAGGTAGAGCGTGTGGCGCACCAGGCAAAGGCGGGAACCCAGCGTGAGTACCAGGTCTCCGCTGTTGCTGGAGAAGGCCAGGGTCTGAGGGGGACCGTCCAGCTGCAGGAGCCTGAAAGAGTGCCTGGAGGTTAGATGCTATTTCAGAGTGGAAACCTGAAGCAGTGATGGGGCGTCACCCTATCCCCCTCTGTCCAGTCCCTGGTCTTTCAAGGGAAGCCAAGATTACAGGAGGCCCACGGCTGCCCTCTAGCGGCTAGGGAGCTGCCCCCACACGACAGGGCCCCAGCCCACCGCAGCAGGCGGTTATCCCAGGTCCATATTCGGATGGTGCAGTCTAGGCTGGAGCAGGCATAAATCTTGAGGGTGGGGCAGCAGCATAGGCCTAAGGGGCAGAGCTGAGGTTAGGAAGCAGCTGAGAATAGGGAATACCAGTCTCGCCTTTGCTCCATTCCACTCACCCGTAATGTGGTCCATAGGGTCATCCTGTGGCCGGTGGTCACAGCGTACTCTGTCACCCATGCCAAATTGCACCAGGCCATAGGTGGCAGTTTCTGGATGCTCAAAGCCTACAGTGATGCGCTTCCCCAGGACACAGAGCATTACCACGGGGTGGCAACAAGAGAAGGTGCGGACCAGGCTTAGGCTTTCCTCGGCGTATGGGAACACACGCCACATCTTTACTGTCAAATCTCCACCTTTGGGTAGCAGGAGCCAGGGCTGGAACTTCAGGAAGGTGCAGGGACTCCCAGGCGGTCTTTGACAGAGAGAGCTACTGACCTGAGGTCACGACGGTGTTCCAGGTGGACCCGATGGCAGTCACTGGTCCTGGGCTGTGTGCTTCTGTGTGAAAGACCGTCTCGGATGAGCGCCAGTCCTTCACGGACAGTGAACCGTCTGAGTGCCCGATTATCGGTAGGAACCTGTGAGAAGTGTGGGAGACCGTTAGCCAAGGCGCTGTCACCAACTCGGCCGCATTTGGCCTTAACTGGCCTCCGATGGCTATAGTGCCCACCTGTTCTTGTTTTTCCAGGCCCAGGCAATGGCACTGCGGCGCATGTCGCCGCGAAACTGGCGTACGAGCTCCCAGCAAGCAAACGCACTACGAGGGTCTGTGAGATGGCTGTAGAGGTGCAGGCAGCAGGGCTGCGGGGCTGGGGGTGGAGGCGGGGGCAGGCGGTGAAGCACGACCATAGGGCAGCGTGCTGCATTGGCGCGCACCAGCTCCCCCGAGCGCGTCAACACCCACAGAGATTCTCGAGTCAAACAGTAAACCACCCCAATGGCAGCGTCCTCCGGCTCCAGCAGCAGTGAACTTACGGTTCGTCCCGTAGTTGCTGACACCAGGTAGACCGACCCATCTGCACAGGCGCACACAAGGCGAGAGGGCAGAGCCGGCTCG
Organism: Meriones unguiculatus; assembly: GCF_030254825.1. NCBI lineage: Eukaryota > Metazoa > Chordata > Mammalia > Rodentia > Muridae > Meriones > Meriones unguiculatus. The sequence continues at coordinate 24,748,797 of NC_083356.1, forward strand.
ATTGGTGTCGGCAGCACTGGCGCTATCTGAACGTGGAGCACTGGTGCGGACAGCTGTGCTAACGGTGAATAGAGGTCATGCATATGCCACAGATCCACACTTTTTGAGCAGAGAGAGAGCACTGGCCAGCCAGGACGTGCAGGAGCCAGCAACTTGCTCACTTTCTCAGAGAGAGCATCTTGGTTCCCCAAATCCAGTGTTACCTCTCCCACCTGAGATGCAGCCCGCAGGTCCCATGTGCGCAATGTCCCGTCCTGTGAGGCAGACACTGCCAGTGCGCTGTTTGGGAGCACTGCCATAGCGGTCACTGGGCCTGCAGGAAAGAGGCAGGTCGTTTTGGCACATCATAGTTTAAGGGGGAGTTCCTGGGGTGTAGCCAGTGTTAGAGAGGGGCAAGCTTAGGACGAGAGCGAGAAAGGCTGCAAGAGCTGCCAGGCTGTGGCACACCTGTGTGGCCCACGAACACCATCCGGATCTGCCAGTCGGCTTCCCACACCTTCAAGGTACTGTCCCGGGAAGCCGTCATCAGGGCTTCCACCTCCTCACAGTACTCCATGTCTGAGATGACGCTAGAGGCGAGGGAATGGGAGGCCCAGCGGACTCAGCAGAGCTCTGTTTGTGGGTCCTATAGCCCTTGCAGTGCTTGGCTCCCCTTAGGGGATCTGCCTCCCAACCAGCTGTCCCCTGACTATCCTCACGTTTTGTGTAGATCATGGCACGCATTTATGAGAGTCCAGGAGTCCAGATCAAAAGTGAGCACCGCCGAGCCATAGGCGGCAAAGCAATACTGGTTGCAGGGGTCAGTTTCTGACCCTAGGGCCATACAACTGAAAGAGCCAGACAAGCCTGGTGGTGGGTGCAAAGGTGAACCACAGGACACCAGGCGGCGACCACCTGAACGGAACTTCCAGAGCTCCAGGCTGCCACCCACCTGGGCCACAAGCAAAAGTCCTAGAGTGGGCACTGGTAAACAGTGAAAAAGCTCCTGGCCCAGTGTCTTGCTCACTGGTGGCTGGCTCAGCCAGAGCAGGTTGAAGTCTTCCCCTAATATGCTCAGTCCAGCTGGACCCCAGCCTACAAAGCGGCCCACTTTTCCCAGAGAGCCAGGCACAGTCACTAGCCCATGAAGCACGGCAGGAGCCTTCAGCTTTGCCAGCACCCAGCCATCCTTGGTGTGCTGATGTAGGCAACCTGCAGCATCTAGTACCACAAAGCGGTCACGCGCTGGGTCTTGTGCTACCGAGCACAGCCCAGCTGCCACCTTCAGGCGACGCAGTGGCTCCAGCCCATGCACCATGCGAGCGACCCGCAGCTCTGCTTTCTTCTCCTGCAGGCCAGAATAGACAGATGCACTTGTCAGCAACGGAGGCATGAGCTCTTCTGCCTAGGGAAGCTCAAAAGGACTGGAGCCGTCAGTGCCAGGATCTCTAGGGAAGAGCCCAACTAGAAATCTCAAAGAGAACCGCACCTTTTCCACAATGTAATGGAGGTATGTGCGTAGGTGTAGCCACAGTAGTCGGGCACGGGTACGCAGGTTTATGTTCTGCCACCTCTCGGAACTGGTAAAGAGCTGCGGGGCCTGTGGTTCCTCCAACAGACCCAACTCTGTAAGTCAGTGGAGGATGCAGTGTCACCTTGGCTCTGTGCCCCAGTCCTGGAGGTGATAAGCGACAAGGAGCCCTCCTCTGAGGGACATGCTGGGTCAGGGGCTACCCAGGGAAGTCACACCTCCAGGACTGAAAAGTCGGAGAGACCTCTGCTTCCTAGCGGGGTGCCTGAACGATGCCAGGTGCCCTTACCATGTTTTTCTGGGAGCACCCCAGGATCTGGGACTTCATAGTTGTCCTGATCATAGAAGTCCGAATCCGCGATTATGCTGTCGCCCTCAAATGAAAAGGGGTTGCTTGTGTTTAACATTGTGTCTTCCCTAACATGGACCGTCTCAGAGGTGAGAAGTGTAACAGCTCTTGAGACTAAGTAACGGAAAGGCGGTAGCTGTTGCTAAGATACCAGGCGCTCCAAGCCCCGCCCCATGACGCAGGCTCCACCCCCACAAAACCCCCAAGTTCCGTCTAAGTCACAGAAACTTTTATTGGAAACGAATGAGCTGCAGCAAAGTGACACTCAGTGCATGTGGCCCACCTGGTGAGGTGGGGGGGCGGGGAGGGAGAGAGTGGGCACCAGGGTCTAGTCCAAGACCAGACCTCATCAACACTGGGCACCGTTTACAGGGCTTCAAGTCCCTGGCCCTTAGAGTTGGAGTGTACAGGCCCAAGAAGAAATACAAAAATAAACTCTGTGGTCCAGCTGTCCTGTCTGTAGCAGACTGTTGGTGCGGAGCAGTCATTTTTTTCTGTCAGGCCCTGTGCTGTTTAATACAGCCATAGCATGGGCAGTAGGAGCCTGTAGGGGTGAGTGGATATCCACAGGCTGAAACCAAAGGGCTAGGCAGGTATAGCCTTGGGCAGTGCCAGGATGGTGGCGGTGCCAGGGTATGGCCAGCATCTGGGGAGGTTCTGGAACTCCTCAGGTAGGCAGGTCCAGGCATTGGTCGAAGTTGATGAAGCTGAGACCTCCGCTTTTCCTCATCACATACAGATCACTGGAACCCTAGGCATACAGCAGGCCTTCAGGAGATAGCACCCAGACCAGGCAGAGGGGATCCTGACCTGTCCCACCCACTTCAGGCTCCAGTGGGTGGGGCCATGGCCACCCGACACCATCACACCTGTCTTCCTCCATGGTGCTGGTCTCCTCTGCCCTTCGCTCACTGCTTCCACCTCCACTCTCTTCATCAACCTCTTCTGCCCCCAGCTCCAAGTCCAGTGCATTGCCTGCCTCTGAGGGGGTGTAGGTGGAACCACTGGGTGGAGATAGAAATACCAGTTTTAGGACCACCTATCCCTGCCTTCCCAGGGAGCGTAGACCCAGTTAAGGAATGGCATAAGTGGAACAGAGAGCTGGTACCAACCTGATAGAGCGACAGCTAAAGAAGACAATTCGTTTAAGACGCTTGTTGTAAAAGAAATAATTGAATGACCAGAGGCTTCCATCTTCCCCAAAGGGGTCTGAGTCTAGATCTGGGTTATAGCTGAGGAGATAAAAAAAAAAAAAAAAAAAAAAAGTATGAGGCTCCCACTGCCAGACACACCTGCATGTCCACCTGCAAAGATGTGAGCCCACCTGTAGATGTCACATTCAGCTAAGCAGATTTCCTCATCCACTGCATTCCACAGCTGCGGCTTCAGGGCCTTGAAGTCTTCCCGAACGGCTGAGAACAGGCTGCAGTTGACTGCATTGACCACCTACAGGAGGTTACAGTCAGGGATGGATGACAGGGGTCCGGGGCAATAACCACAACTCAAGAACCTACTCAAAGTGAGGAAGGCAATGGTAATGACTGAACGGTTTGGGGTCCAACCGCTCATCCTCACCCAGCTGAGGCTCGGCTCCCGGCTGAATTCATGACTTCTAGCTGTGCTGAAGTCATAGTCTGGCCTGAAGGACTCATTGAGTGTGGCAATCAGATAGAAGAGGGTCTTGCGGCTGCACTTGTCACTTAGAGGGCTTTCATCCTCACCGCCTTGGCTCTTGCTCAGTCTAGACAGAGACAGATATCAGCCTTGCCCACCCTCCCACATACCCCCAAAAAGGCAGTCTCCACTTCAGCTTACCTGCTGGGACTGAGGCCTGAAGTCTGGGGTGGGGACAGTGCCTCCAACACATGGGGCTGGCCCTCCTGGCAGAACTGCTTGAACATGTGTTTGTTGTCGCCTGCCATCTTACATGAGTAGCTTTCAATCCTAAGGAATGCAAGCAGGGTCACGATGCATGCTAACCCAGAGGATTTAACTCCGGCCAAGATAGGGACCTCTGAGAGACTGATCCCCAGGGCCTCCGGCCTCACCTTCCAATAATATGGGCATCTCCAGTCTCCACTGTTAACTGAGAGTTGATGGCCTCAAAGCTGGAGTTCTCCAATAGCTTCATGTCCTTTGGGAGAGGGCTTCTTGTGCCGGAGGGTCTAGTGTAGCGCTACCTGAGAATGCGGGAAGCCAGGTGTGGATACCTAGCTCCAAAGGTTCCGCCTTCAGCCTTCCCACCCACCAGCAGAGTACTGTTTGCAGCTGGATCTAGCCTGAGTCCTCACGTGCCCCCTAGCCCTTCCCTTCCCTGCCCCTAAGCATTGGCAGGGAGATGATCCTGTTACCTGAGGATGGCAAGTCCGGGTTCCAGCTCAACTCCAAGTCCTCCTACACAGTAGAAGAATCCTGGGGCTGGCTGGGGGGGGGGCACCCTATATCCTCACTAGGGGACTGCTGGAGAGTCCCTCTCTCGGTGTTTTCTACCCACATGAGCACTCTGCAGACACCTTGAAACTGTACTAAGGTCCTCAATCAGGGTAAGAACCTGCAATCCGATTCGGAACCGGGCACCTGGGGCTCGAGCCCTGAGGGCCCCCTGTATGGGCCCTCTTCCCCAGTTCTATGGGTTCCTTCGCTGCTTCCTGACAAGATGAGAAAACCCATGAATTCTTCACTTATATTTGCAATGCCTAATTCTCTCTTCGTAAGCCAAAGTACATAGGAAAGCCTCACTGCCTCCGCTAGCTCAGGCCAGGAGTTTCTTGGCATTGCTGCTCTGCGAGCCGAGAGGCAGCAGCGGATTCGTAGAGGAAACTACAAGCCCCAGGAGGCAGTGCACCAAGAGAGAAGCTATAAGCCAGGCAGCGGTAGAACTACAAGTCCCATGAAGCAGTGCAGCAGCGCGAGGCCTGCCGGGGACTGTGGTTCCCGCAACCCGGGACCGCTTGGGGAACAAGGCGGACACCCACCTGCCAGGAATGGGCTAGATCAAGCCAGGCTAGCCGGGTTGCTTAGAGTCAGTGCCGAGGTGACGGCGGCGCGGGCTGAGCGCAGTGCGGGCTCTTTAGGACTGGAGGGCGGCGGCGCGGCCTCCACTCGGGCCGCACTGTATCCGGGGGAAGCTTCGCGGCGACGTCCCGTTACTCCAGGCCCTGCCGGCCCATACGGGCTGCAGCCGCGACATAGCCTCGCTTCCCTGCAGCGCCCGCTTTCGCGACCGACCTGCCGCGGACCACCAAAATCGCACCAGCCAGCGAACGGAACAGCGACCTCCGCCTCCCCCGGCCCGACAACAACAAGCGTCCGACAGGCCCGGCCCCACTCCTCTGAATGGTCCGCTCCAACCACAGGATCCAGACCGCGGCAAACCATTGGGGGAGTCCTCCGCCACTCAGCCACCTCTTCCACTTCTACTGGCTGTGTAGCTTGTCTGTCTCACCCTTGCTTACGAACCCGCCTCTTCTCTCAGTGTTCATTGGTTAGGGTCATTCCCGCCCCGCCCCCCGGGAGCCGACCCTTGTCCCAGAGTAGTGCAGACTCTCGAAGTGTGTCTGGTGTGTGTATGTGTGTGTGTATTGGCGCCCAGCTCCTGCCGAGAACTGATGTTGTCTTCTATCGGGCAGCAGCTATCGCTCGTTCGAACCTTTGAGAAAGGTCCATCCTTGCCTTCTTTTTGTTACCTGTATTCGATCCCTGACACTGTCCTCGGGCCCAGCTCAAAGGTGACTAGCATAGCTGGACTGTGCCTGGAGATCCCTGGGCCATCTCTGTCCCTGAGCACACGGGCGATCAGGCTCAGGTAGTGAGCCTTCTTGTTCTCCGCACTCTGGCGCGTCCGGAACCTAGGTCCACAGTCCGAGTTTCTGCCCGGCGGAAGCGCTCGACAACTCTGTATCACGGAAGCGTTCTCGGAGGGTCAGGACTTCGCTGGACCAGAAATGTCGCCTCCCGCCGGCGGTGCGGCAGGGGCTGCAGACCCTGCCTCACCTGCGGTGCTTCTGGCAGTGCACGCGGCGGTGAGACCTCTGGATGCCGGCCAGGACGCCGAGGCGCAACTGCGAAGGCTGCAGTTGAGCGCCGACCCTGAGCGGCCTGGGCGCTTCCGGATGGGGCTGTTGGGCACCGGGCCAGGGGCGGTGAGTGTGGGCCGGGATGCTGGAGTCAACCCTCTCTTATTACCCCTAGGCTAGTAGCGTTTATTTTTCTTTGGTTGTCTATAAAAATGGGGATAATGCTGATACCTGCTTTACAAGTCTTGTGAGAAATTGGCAAGATATCAGGCAAGAAAAGTTTAGGACCGTAAAAATTACCTGCTTCTTTTTTTTTTTCTTTTTTCTTTTTTTAATCTTCGTGTTGGTAAAGATGAGGAACCACTGACCCAGCACTCTTCCCTCTCTTAAGGTCAGTTTAGAATGGCCCTTGGAGTCTGTTTGCTACACCGTCCGTGGTCCTAACCAACACGAGCTGCAGCCTCCACCGGGAGGTCCTGGAACCTTCAGTGTGCACTTCCTCAACTCTCAGGAAGCACAGCAGTGGGCAGCACTGGTGCGGGATGCCACCGCAGAGGGACAAAATGGTCAGTGTTGTGGAGTAAATGCTAGTACAGGCCTCCTAGTCGTGGGTGGGGACAGTGATGGGAAAAGCTGTGCATCTAGGATGGCTTCCAAGAGGAAGAAGGTGGAGAAAACAAGAGATTCAAGATCTGACACCCAAATACCAGACTAGTGTGAAAAAGAAGAGCAATCGTTGCTGCAGGACTGAGTTCAATAGAACAATACAGGCTCAGATCTATGCTAAAGACTCTCCACTCATGGAGTGGTGTAGAATAGGCCAGAAAGAAGGCCAGAGGATCTCAGGAGCTGGAAATTAGATAGGTTTCGTGGTTGTTTTAATGGAAGAAGACTGATCTAGAGGGACCACTTAATGTGAGGCTTGTACATGCTGCCTATTTGGAAAAGTATGGATATGACTGGGGTTTTGGAGAGATAAAGATTAGGAATTGGAGAGGTCAGCCAAAGTCACCAGGAGAGGAAGCATAGAGAAAAGATGGCCTTGGACGTGGAACAACCTTCCTGATGCTTCAACCCTTTAATGCAGTTCTTCATATTGTAGTGAGCCTCAACCAAAAAATTATTTATATTGCTACTTTCATAATTGTAAGTTTACTACTGTTATGAATTGTAATGTAAATATCTTTTTTCCAGTGGACTTAGGCGACCCCTGTGAAAGGGTCATTTGATTCCCAAAGGGGTTAAGATTCAGATTGAGAACTGCTGATGTAGGCAGTGCCTGGGAAGAGGTAGGAAAGCCTACATATAATAACTGAGAAAGACCTGTTAAAGGGGCAGAAAAACAGATAGACACAGTGATTGTCTAAGAGAGACTGGGGGAACTCAGCATTAAAAAAAGGACTTTTCTTTTAAGTCATTTTCCAGTTATGTATACCCAGCCCTTTCTTTATACTGTTCATTGTGACAAGGTCTTAGTGTAAAATTGTTAGTGATCCTCTTACCTGTGCATCCAGAGTGTTGGTGTTATAGATGTGTTCCATTTAACTGTGCACTGAGAGGGGGCGATAACTGTAAGTCTGCTGTGGGCAGGAAATTGCAGATCCTCATCTAAGTGGTTGGTTTGATTCTTCTAAACAGAGGAGAGCACAAGTGGGACCAGGCAGCAGGTTTAGAAAGACTGATACCGAGGATGAATCAGATTCAGTGCCAGTACAGCAGAATTCAGATAAGACTTTAAAGGAGGATTTTTTAAAAACGTTTTAAATTAATTTTATGTATGAATTCTGTGTGTTTGCACTGCCTATGTACCTGGTGCCCCAGAGGCCAAGTCATTGGATCCCCTGTAATGGAGTTACAGATGTTGGTTAGCTACCCACCATGTGGGTTTGGGGAACCAAATTAGCGTGTTCTACAAGAGCAACAAATGTTCTTAATGTTGATCCATCTCTCTTCAGCTGAGAGTTGTTTTTGTTGTTTGGAGGGCCAAGGCTGGGAGTGGAAGACTTAGCTTGAATTATGGCCTGAGTATAGTGGAATGAGGCCGAGAGGGCAATGGTTCTAAAAACTTGAGGTGGAGACCACTAGCCCACCCCGCATCTTCCCTCTTAGGCAGTGGCAGCACAGCCCCAGCTCCAGCCCCAGCAATATGCCCTGTTTCTCCAACATGTTCTTCTGTGTCTCAAATAACTCAACCTGAGGTAGAAAGTTCTGGAAACTTGAAAAAAGGTAAAGACAGACTGGAGGGTGTTGGGGAGCTGTGTCTGGTGTCTGGTTGTGATAGCTGTCTTTTCTTCCTGTAGAAGAGCTGGCTGCACGCCTGGCCCAGGCCATTGCAGATGGGGATGGGAAAGAAGCTGCCCAAGTGGCAGCAGTCCTGGCACAGCATCATGTGGCTCTCAGTGTCCAGCTTACAGAGGCCTGGTTCCCACCAGGTCCCATAAGGTAAGACCTGGTCTTGCTTATTACTCTGTCCTGCTGACCCTTCCAGGTTAACTGTCCAACCCCCTGATCCACATTCTGACCCAGGCTACAAGTCACAGTTGAAGATGCCACATCTATTTTGTCCTCTTCATCGTCTGCCCATGTCTCACTGCAGATCCATCCACACTGCTCCATTGCAGCCCTTCAGGAACAGGTGAGCATGGGGCTTGGGAATCTCACTCATGCAGCAGGGATCCTGGGTGACACTGGCTGGCCCTGATGTTCTGGCTTCAGGTGTTTTCAGAGTTCGGTTTCCCGCCAGCTGTGCAGCGCTGGGTCATTGGGCGGTGCTTATGTATGCCTGAACGAAGCCTTGCTTCCTATGGGGTTTCTCAAGATGGGGACCCTGCTTTTCTCTACTTGCTCTCAGCCACCCGAGAAGCTTCAGGTTAGTAATTAATGGGGGTAAGGGAGGTGGGGTGTAGTCTTGAGATTGCTCTGAGCCTTCTTTCTCCTCTGTCACAGGACATAGTCCTCAACACTCCAAGATGGATAGGAAGTTAGGATATTTGTTACCTCAGTCATTGGAGTTGCCTCATACCCTCCAGCCAGCCAGTTCCAGTCTCCCAAGTCCCCCTCAGGTAGGCAAACAACCAGAGCCTCAGGGTGCGGGCCAGATATGGGCAGCCATGGGCATTGGAGGAAATGGGAAATATCAACAGTCTTCTCACCATCCCAGTCTGGCTGGTCTTGCCCTTCCTGCACCTTCATCAATGTCTCAAACCGCCCTGGCTGTGAGATGTGTAGCACACAAAGGCCCTGTGCGTGGGATCCCCTTACAACAGCCTTCACCTAGAAGCCACCAAAGGTACAAGAAGCTGGGTGGGAATGAGGGGAAGCAGTGTACAGAAAAACCCACGAATAACAAACATATCATCTCCCCCCAGGTTACAGAGAACATGGCCTTCCTGTCATAGGCCCAAGTCCTTGAACCACCACCACTTCAACTTCCCAGGGAGCCTCTGCTTGTTGGGGACAGAGATGCCAGCATTAGGCAACAAAGGCCACAAGCCAGTAATAAAATATACTTAAGAGTTAACCTGTGTCCTGGTCTTGGTGCAGAGTTGTACTAGCCCAGCTGCCTGGAAGCAAGGGAACAAGATTCTGCCCCTCAGTAGCGGGTGAAATTTCCCAAACGACAACCAGAAGACTGTGAGGAGACTTAGACTCAAGTCCCAGTGGCCCTTTCCAGAGCCTCTAAGCCTACAGGGGCTTCCCATACTGTTGATCTGCCAGGGGTTCTTTTCAATAACCCTGACCCTGTTGTAGCCTTTCCCATATTCTAGTTACCACTGTTTTCAGCTGCGTCAGCCATGAGACCAGCAGTGGGACTGGGTATTTTTCTTCCCCACTTTGATGAGGATGCTTGAACACTGGGAGTCTTGCGTCTCATTTAGCAGGTCATGCCTTTGTGATCCTTCTGATAACCACTTGTCAGGTATTATTTCCCGACAAATATATCTCCAGCACAACCCTTTTATCTATCTAGCCAAGACTAAGGAGACATCCCAGATACTCTCTGCATGTCTACTCCCAATTGTCCATCCTCCCAGACAGAGCTGCTGCTGCTCTGGGTCGCCTTGTTGAAAAATGCCCCCTTTTCAAGTGTGTGGGTATTATACCTACATGTATGCCTTTGTACTACTTTAATGCAGTGCCTGTGTAAGCCAGAAGAGGGCGTAAGATCCCCTGGGACTAGAGTTAGTTTTTGAGCACCTTTACTGTGAACCCAGGTCCTCTGGAAGAGCAGTTAGTGAGTGCTTTTAACCGTCTCTCCCTGCAATGGGTGCTGCTCTTAGAGGTCTTTGCATTCTGGCCCACATCTATCCTGGATACTAGGCAGGGCAGGGCACAACACTGTGAGGGAATATGAGTGCCAGAGTTCCTTGGAAATGTGTATTTCAGTCACTGAACAGCTAAAATGTATATGTTGAGAAACTTAATTTATTCCCACAATGAGTGCTGAAGGAAGATCAGAAGCAAGAGTCTGGTCTCCTGCCCCTTCTTGTATTCGATGAAAAGGGCTAGGCCTGAAAGGCCTAGAACTGTTCCTGGGTTGCTGAGAGCTTGTTCAGGCAAGATGACAAGCAGATAGTGGACAGGGTCACTTGGGTGGCCGATAGGCCAGTTTTCGACTCTTCAGGACTGACCACTTATGCCGCTTCATGGCATAGGCCAGAGGCATCAGCATGGCCATCATCAACAACATCTGGGAACAAAGAAAGCTCAGAAAAGATACAGAGGAAAGACCCTTTCCCAGTGCCCACTGTGACCCTTGTCAAACCCTTTACCTTGAGCCCCATGCGTTTTCGATGGTCATGCTCTGGCTCTGATGCCCAGCGAAGGAAGGTGGCGACATCCTTGGCTACTTGTGACATGGTAGCTGGGGTGCCTGAGCCAAAGACAAATAGTGAGGGCTACCTTTGGGACCTTGTGCCAATCTAGGGTAGCCCTCAATGGACTGTGCTCCAAAATGACAGGGATTGGCCATTACCAAGACTTCAAAGGGACAGGAACCCTCTAGGACTACGAAAACTGTTTCTAACCCTTTCAAGATATGCACCGTAAACTAACAGTACAGGTGAGAAGGGAGTCAGACCGCCAGACCCAGGAATATAAGGGAAGCATGTGGTAAAGGACACTCACCATCATCATATTCCAAGACCTCTGTGTAGATGGGAGGAGCCATGCCAATGGCCTGGCCAGGAAAGTAAGGGTTGAAGTAGAGGCCTTCTCGCAATGACACCCCAGGCGGGGGCTCACAGTAACCAGTAAGCAAGGAAAATACATAGTCCTCACCACCATGCCTAGAACCAGACCCATGGTTCAGTCTTCAACACAAGGCTGACTTCCCTCCATTTCCAGCCCCACATTCTGGGTTGCCCACATACCTAGCTCGAACAATGTAGCTGAGGTCAGGGGGTAAGGCTCCATTGTTAGCAGCTCTGGCAGCCTCAGGGTTGGGGTATGGTTTTGGAAAATAGTCGGATAGCTTCCCTGGCCTCATGAACATCTCCCCATCCTCATTAGGGCCGTCCTGGACCTCCACCTGCCACCAAGAACCCCATCACAATCCTTCAATCCCTTACAGTAGAAGCCCCAGTCCCAGTATCCACCTTCTCTTGGCCCCCACACCTCCTCAGCCAGCGCCTTTGCTTCTTCCTCAGTGTAGCACACTCCCACCAGATGTCGATAGGCCATATAATCCATGCTGTGGCAGGAAGAGCACACTTGCTTGTACACCTGGAAACCCCTACGAATGCTGAAGTGAAAAAGAGTTGGAGAAACTTAAGATTCCAGTTCACCCACAGATTACCACCTTCAGCCCACTGCTACACACTCACCTGGTGTGGTCCAAGGAGGAGAGGAGGCCACGGTGAGACCATGGGTAGCTGGGCGGATGCAGCTCCAAATCACTAGCACTCACAGCAGTATGCAGAGCCACAGCTAGTCCTGCACCACCTGCCGCCAGCATGCCCAACGCTGACAGCATCACCTTCCGGCCTCGGGAAGAGCCAGATTTCGAGGAAAAGGACACTGCCTGCAAGAGCCCCGCTCAGCATCTGCCAAGACGCCGCCCGCCCACCTGGGGATCTGAATGGGCGCCCATCTCTTCCACTCTGACCCAGCACTGGCCACCGCCCCTAGCGCGCCAAAGGTACCCTATGCCCACTGCCTGACACAATCTTCACTGCAGCCGACAGCTCGGCTCTGTAGGGTAAATGAGGAGTGCTCTTGGAGCTTAACCCAGGAAACAGGCCTAAGTGACAAAGAGTGCTTCAGCAGACCAAGGTCACCCGCTGCCGGCTGAGGTCAGGCTGGGGTCACTTCAGGGTACCAGCCAGGTCTGGACAGCTGGTTTCGGGAGTCGTTCTGGGCGAGCCCTTCGCAGGAATCTCCCATCCCCGACCTCACCACAGCCGGACCCTGGGGTCGGAGCAACATGCCCTGTCGCTCCGAGGCGTAGGCACCCAGACTGGCTTCCCGAGTGCGCCGGCCGGTCAGCGGGGATCCTGCTGAGTCGCAGCAGGTACGTGAGGTACCGATGCCGGCGCGCGCCCGGAGCCTCCCGCTGTGACCTTCAGGGCTGCGGGGCGCGCGGTGGCCGGCACCCGAGCCTGGACTCACCTGCGGTGTTGTCAATGGAAGATGCCGGGGCCGGGCGCCTCCCAGCAGACCCGGAACACTTGCACCTGGAAGTCCCACGCCCCGCGGGCCCAGCACCGACCGGCGAAGCGTTGCCGCAGCCGCCGCCATGTCGGCCCTCTTTAGTGCGGCCGCCGTTCCCGTCGGCCCCTGCGGGCCTACGAGAACTCAGACCGCGCGAGAGCAAGATAGTGGGCGGGTCCAGGCGGGGCTGGACCCGGGAGCTGTCCCTCGAAGGTCCAGGGCTGCCCTTGCCCAGGTCGTGTAGTCCGGAAGGAAACTAGCGGGTTGAGCCCGGCCGCGACTCTAATTACAGTCACACCTGTTTGGTTTTTCTTTCTCATCACGTCCATGGTTGCAGGCGTAGAGCCTCTCTATTCCCAGCCCCTTCTCCGTGGCCCCGCGAATCCTGCCCGTCCAGCTGAGTCACTGGACAGTCAATCTCTTGAGAGCTTGCCCATCCAGGCCCGGTGTGGAGTCAGTGGCGGCTCACAACGCTGCTCCGCTTCTCCACAGGCGACCCGGCTTGAAAACTCTCCCTGACCAAATCCCTTTTAAACCCTCCTGTAAACTCCATAACTCGATTTCCTCACTGAAAACATACCTAAATGAGGTATCCGTGATTTTTCTTTTTCTTTTTCTTTTTCTTTTTTTTTTTTTGTCCTTCACAAAGATAAGCTGCAGTTCTGCAGTTCCAGCTGGATATAAGATTAAAGTAACGGATTGATCACAGTGGCATTTAGTGCTACTTTCCTTGAAATCCAAATTGACACCATCAATGGGTGGTTTGGAGCTATGCAATGCAGGAATTCCTTTACCATTACTCTATAAGGGTGACTAATGATGAGTTTGGCCACATGAAACAAATTATCTGATATACCAGATTTCAAGATACAAGAAAGCCTATAAACCTATAAACTGAGACTGAAGATTCAATTTTTAGAAACTATCCTGGAGAAAGCCCTGCCTTAGAATTGAATCCTGTGTTCTCAAAATGTTTCAAGCATCGAAGAACACTAAATCTGTTCCATGTAACTAAGATGAAACCAAGATGGCAGGTAATAGGCCACGTAGCTGGGGAGCAGGCCAGGTAGCACTGTTGGCGGGTTAGAATGCTGAGTATCTGCCCAGCTGTAGTGTCTGAAGCTTTTAATAAAGGTCTCCCTGTCATTATTTAGAGCAAGGGTGGGCACAGAAAAGCCACAGCTGCATTTTACAGAAAGCCAAAATGGAATGCCATAGGGCAAGCACAAGTACTTGTCAGGCCCCAAATGGCACATTTAGGACCTCATTCCTATCCCTATTACTTTTTTTTTTTTTAAAGATTTATTATGTACACAGTTTATTTTTATTTTTATTTTTTATTTATCATCCTGCACAAAACTAAAGTCCAAGTGGATCAAAGGCCTCAACATAAAACCAGATAATCTAAATCGGTTAGAAGAAAAAGTGGGGAAGAGCCTAGAACTCATTGGCACAGGAGACAACTTCCTGGACAGAACACTAACAGCTCAGGCTCCAAGAGCAACAATCAATAAATGGGACCTAATGAAAACTGAAAAGCTTCTGTAAAGCAAAAGACACTGTTGTCAGAACAAAACTACAGCCCACAGACTGGGAAAGGATCTTTACCAACCCTATATCTGACAGAGGGCTGATATCCAGAATATATAAATAACTAAAGAAGTTAAAAAGCAATAAATCAAGCAATCCAATTAAAAAATGGAGTACGGAGCTAAACAGAGAATTCTCTGTGGAAGAATATAGAATGGCAGAGAAACACTCAAAAGAGATGCTCAATGTCCTTAGCCATCAGAGAGATGCAAATCAAAACGACCCTGAGATTTTTACCTTACACCCATCAAAATGGCTAAAATCAAAAACTCAAATGACAACACATGCTGGAGAGTTTGTGAAGAAAGGGGACCCCTCCTCCATTGCTGGTGGGAATGTAAACTAGTACAACCACTTTGGAAATCAATCTGGCGCTTTCTCAGACAATTAAGAATAGCGCTTCCTCAAGACCCAGCTATACCACTTCTAGGCATAGATCCAAAAGTTGCTCAAGTACACAAGGACATTTGCTCAACATTGTTTGTAGTAGCTTTATTTGTAATAGCCAGAACCTGGAGACAACCTAGATGTCCATCAATGGAGGAATGGATACAGATATTGGGGTATTTTTACACAATGGAATACTACTCAGCAATTAAAAACGAGGAAATCACAAAATTTGCAGGCAAATGGTGGGATCTAGAAAAGATCATTCTGAGTGAGTTATCCCAGAAGGAGAAAGGCACACATGGTATATACTCACTTATTTAGACCTATAAGATATGATAATGAAATCTATACACCTAAAGAAGATAAACAAGAAAGAGGACCCGAGGTAAGATGATCAATCCTCACTTAGAAAGACAAATGGGATGGACATTGGATGTAGGAGAAAACAAGTAACTGGACAGGAGCCTACCACAAAGGGCCTCTGAAAGACTCTACCTAGCAGTGTATCAAAGCAGATGCTGAGACTCATATGAAAGAAGGGGGAGTTAATATGACCTGGAGAGGATAGGAGCTCCACAAAGACCAAATATATCTGGGCACAGGGGTCTTATATGAGACTGTTTCTCCAACCAAGGACCATGTATGGATATAGCCTAGAACCTCTGCTCTGATGTAGCCCATGGTAGCTCAGTATTTAAGTGTGTTTTCTTAGTAAGGGGAACAGGGACCATTTCTGACATGAACTCAATGGTGGGCTCTTTGACCTTCCCATTCCCTAAGGAGGAGCAGTCCTGCTAGACCAGAGGAGGACTTTGCAGCCAGTCCTGAAGATACCTGATAAAACAGGGTCAGATGAAAGGGGAGGAGGTCCTTCCCTATCAGTGGACTTAGAAAGGGGCAGGGAGGAGATGGAGGGAAGGTGAGATTGGGAGGGAATGAGGGAGTGTGATACAGCTGGGATACAAAGTTAATAAAATGTAACTAATAATAAATAAAAATGAAAAAAAAAGATTTATGTATAGTGTTCTGCCTGCATGTATGCCTGCAGGCCAGAAGAGGGCACCAGATCTCATTATAGATGGTTATGAGACACCATGTGTCTCATTCAATTCAATTCAGGACCTCTGAAAGACCAGCCAGTGCTCTTAACCTCTGAGCCACCTCTCCAGGCCCCTCCCTGTTACATTTCAACTACACCTTTATAACCTTTTGTCACATATACAGTTCAGGTTCAAAATACACCTATCTCAGGCTGTGGGCTAGACCACAAGCAGGAACCATCATACCTTGGACCTTTTGTGTGTTTAAGGCTCATGTAATCTGCTTTAGGCAAGGGCACACGGATTAGCTAAGACCATATACGCATACCACCCTGTCCACCATGCAGATTCTTCTTTTCTTTTGAGATTCACTATATAACCTAGACTGGCCTCAAATTCATGGTTCCCCTACTTTTGCCCTGAAGAGGGCTAAGATATTCATGATTTTGGAAAAACACATACACATTAATGAAAATTAAGACAAATTCCCACCTCAACAAATATTTATTCTGTTTCAACATTCATGTAGATGAAAAACACTCAACTTTTTTCCTGTGAATGTTCCTGGAATAAATATATGTCCATTTGTGTTGGAAAGGACTACTAAAGTTGTGTTAAAAATAGCTATGGTCAAAGCCCAGCCAAAATGCAGGGGAGAATTTTGTACCAGATGACAGGTCAGAGACAAAAGGAACACAGACAAGTCTTAGCCAACTAAATAGAGGAAGGCCTGTGATAAAGCTAGGAGGTAGCACTTCCAAGGGCAGAAGTAGGAAGCAGGCAAGGCTGGAGTAGGGTCTAACGGGCCAAAGACTGGCAACCCAGTGATGAGGCTGCTTGCCTCAGTGGCTTCCACACATTCCCTCCATAGGTAAGCTATATCTACCTAGATAGAGCAGCAGTCTCCTCAAGGGAGCAAACCTTTAATCCCAGCAGAGGCAGAGGCAGGCAGATCTCTGTGAGTTCGAGGCCAGCCTGATCTACATAGGGAGTCCATGACAAACAGGGCTACAGAGAAACATATTTCTAAAACATAAAAAAATTAAAACATTTTTTTGTGTGTACACAGACATGTGTGTCACAATGCACATGTGATCAAAGGATGTGTAAGAACCCAGGATCAAAGTCAGGTTGTCAGACTTGGTAGCAGATGCTCTTACCTGCTGAGCCATCACTCTGGCTCAGAGTGAAACTCTTTGAAACCGGGGCCAAGAGGAACCAACTGGTGGGAAGATAGGAAGAATCAGAGAGGTGTCCAAGAGGAGAGTCCCTTGGACCAGAGTTGATTCTAATGAACTTTATAACCTCCTTGGGCAGATCAGTTGTGTCTGCCTTCCAAACACTGGACCTCAACTGGGCAATGTGAAGGCACATCCAGACCTGTTTGGTTTTAAGTGTCTTTATTCAAGGCGTTGTTGTCTTTTCCTATAATGTGTCTCCTGACTAGCCACCAGGGTTTCTAAAATAGCCCTAACATGCCAGAAAGAGACATACTTCTTTCTTTCTTCTGCAAAAGTTCCTTCTGGGGTTCCTGTCACAACAACCTGTTTCCTTCAGTTCTGGCTTGTCAGTGTAGCCCTGCTTTTTGGCTCTTTTTCTCTCATGTCTATTGTTTCTGGGTGCCGGCTAGCCTTCGAGTACCATCTCTTTCTACTATGCTGAGGTCTGCCTCTAGTGGACACCTCGCCTTGGCCTGTGCTACTAGAAGTGGAGCCTAGTGCTCTTTCTACTCCATATAAAGCCCACACTGAAGTTCTAGCATTGGCTAGAAACGTGGCCTAAACTCTTAACCTCCTAAGCCACCAGTTCCTTAGTCCTCTCAGTTTAGCACTAAAGATGCCCCAGCTCCTGTCAGGCCCTCATAGGCTGGCTGCAAATTATCTCATGCCCCAGAACTGCTTCTAGCACAGCACTTCATGTGCAGCTGGGAATGGGTTTGCACTTGCCCCTTCAGCATCCAACCGAGGCTCTCCTCCAGTTGTTGATGAGGCCAGTCTCCCACTTCTGCTATCAGGAAAGCTGCAACTGAGGAGACCTTGGTGGCTCCTCCAGAGAGGCAAGTGGGAATGTCTACAAACTGCTAGGGGCTCTGAGTAGAAAGAAGGCCAGGATCCCAAAGAATAGAAACACACCACTTGTTTATTTTTCAGGGAGGAGGAGGTAGAATGGAGGTTTGAGGAATCCCTGTCCAGAGACCTCACTTCCAGAAGAGAACGTTCCAGAAAAGCAGCCAGCAGGGATACAGACCCAGGGCCAGTATTGGGAAGAGGAGGGCGCCATAGGTGTAGTGTTCCAGCACGCCCTGGGCCAGTGCTGTCAGGAAGAGCTGCCAGCCCTCTGCCAGAGACAGTGGTACCTCCTGCAGCTCCCGCCACAGGAATAAGCTACCAAGGAGTGTGACTGCGGGGCTTGTCACTACCAGCAGGGCAGCATACAGTAGCCTGAGTGGAAGGACAACATTTCAGCATGTAACATGGTGGATGCCAAGAATGAATGAGGGTACTGGTGGAGGAGAAGCTGACTGGCACATACCGGGGTCCGTGGGGCTTGGTGAGTGCAGCAGCAGGTACCATGGTGGCGGCCATCAGGAAGCCCAGGGAGAAATTGATGAGAGCAATGCAACCCAGCTGCAGTGCTAGGTAGATCAGGGCCACCAGTTTCAGTGCCATCCAGCCTCTGTCTGGCACCTGTGAGCTGACCACTCTACGAGGCAATAAGTTCAAGGGAAGTCCAGAATCCATCTAAGTCCACGGGGGACCCACCTCCACCTGTCCAGCCCAGCTGCTCACCGGTGGGTGTTGTGTGGAAGGGCTAGGCCAGCAACATAAATAGCTAGCAGTGTCAACACGACAGCCTCGGCTTCAGCCACTGGAAAATGCTGAGCAGCTACATGTTGGCCCAGCACAGGGAGGAAATAGAGGGCCAAACCCATGGCCTGAGAGATCAGTAGAGGGGCTATAAGTGAGGCCAGGCCCACACCCTGCAGAGCACACGGGTACTTAAAGTTAGGTCAGAGGCCTAGGCAGTCCCAAGGACTCATACCACCCCTCTATCCCAGGCAATGTAGCAACTGACAGCACGCCTGGGGACCCTAGAAACCCACCCTAACATCAGTAGAGTATATCACCTGTGTTGTCAAGAGTGGAGACCCAGAGTTAGGGGCCTTCCCAGCCTCCTCAGGGCTCACTCCAGCCTCGTGTAACTGCATCCACAGCTCCAGAGCATGGACCAGGTCAAGGACCCCAACAAGACATTGGATGGGATTTGCTAGATTGGAGATCATGGGCTCACTTTCCCACCCCCATGGCAGGATGAAGGATGATCCCCACTTTATAGATGAAAGGGATTTGAAGCTGACCACAAGGGAGTAGTGAGAATCAGGGCAGAGGATATCTTGAGTCCAAGGACCAGGAGTAAGAAGCCAGTGGCAGGCATGTAGAGGCCAATGGAGACAAAGCGGGAGAGGGCGGGCAGCAGGTAGAAGAAGAAGGACTGGTGCAGACGCTCCAGGAGGTGGTTGAGCTTGCGGAACATGCCCTCCAGAGCCCTGTCAGGAGCACAGTCAGGGCAGGGTCAGCCAGCCTCTCACCCAACCTACATACTGCCTTGAGCATGGGAAGGGGACCAGACACTTACTTGCCCACTGCCACCAAATCATACTTGTATTGGCGGAAGCTATTGATGCCACGTAGGGTCAGGGCCTCCACTCCATAGCGCAAGAAAAGGCCATGGGGGCCGTGGGGCCGGCCAGAGGCCTGCCGCAGAACCATGAGCATCAGTGTCTGCAGACCCTGCAATGGCCCTTCAAGTGATGTCCAGTCCTGGGGCTGCAGCTTTGGAGGCATGGGGACAGGATCAGACTTGCCCCCTTACCACAGGGCCCACGCTCCCAAGCAGGTGGTCCCACCTTGCCCTGGAGTGTACATAACAGCCCCCCTTTCTGGCAGAAGGTCTGGAAGAGGTTGAGCAGATCAAGATTGGGCAGCTGACCATTGAGTCCCTCCACAGTCACATCAAGGCTGGTGACCACATCACTGCTCAGTTCCAGGGCCACAGCTGCCTGGATGGCTCCAGCCCTGCCCTGCAGGGGAGATGACTGTATGCCTGTAGGAGCAAGCAGTGAGCACTAGAGGGGGCCCTAGTGAGAACCGTTGACTCTAAAAGAGACAGGAGCAAGACTAGGGCAACACCTACCTGTAACATTAATGTCATGGTAGGCTTCCAGCCAAGCCTCAGTGCCCAGCAGATCATGTTCTGTTACCAGGAAGATTATATCTTTGGCCCAGTAAATCTGCCCTAGAAGTCAGAAACAAGGTCAGCAGGGCCTGGGGCACTGGCCAAACCCTCCCTGATCCGAGCCCTAGAACCTCACCTCTGAAATGGGCAGCAAGTGCCAACAGCAACCCCACAGCCTGGCTGTTAGTAGCATCTGGACTACAAGGTACGGTAAGGACCAGGGACTCGGTGCTGGCAGCACGTGGGGCACGCAGGATGCCATACACATTGGTTCCTGACACCATCTGCGCAAAGTGTTGATGGGGAGACCTCAGCAGACTCTAGAGAAGACAGGCCGAAGCCTACCTTCTTCCCTGGCGCTACAATGCCCACCGGGTCTTTAGACCATCCCTCCCACTGAGTTTCTTGGTTCCAGGGCATTTCAACAAGACACCCGACCCAGGCCACCCTTCCAAGGTGCTTTTCTCCCAGGCACACCCCTTTCCCTCAATACATAGCGCTCGTGGGTCTCATCCGGGAACGGCAGTTTGCGGGAAAAGCTCTGAGTGTAGACCTCCAGCCCTACGGATCGCATAGACCGCTCCAGCCAGGCCACTGGTAGAGCCCTGGAGACACAAAGATAGCTTCTGAGCAGAGCTCCCTGGTCTCGACTGCCCCTCAAAGTCCCCAGCCCGCTGCGAGGCACTCACCCCGACTTCTTACGGTGAGCAGTGAAGTCCCTGGCAAAGTTCCGGGCGCGGTCTCCACCTACAAACTGCTCCTCCACCATGGTGGAGCCCATGGCGTTCTCCGACATGTAAGTGCGCTGGGTTAGCGGCGGAAAAGCCAGCGCCAAAAACCAGGCGATGCCAGCCACATAGCTCAGCACGCTGAGAGAACAGAGGGGTCGCAGAATTAGCTCGGCCTGGGTCTCCCACCTGCGGCTTCCACCACCGCTCCAGGGGGTCCAACGGGATGGTCCAAGCCATTAAGACTCCGGAGCTGCAGCCGGGCGGTGGTGGCACACGCCTTTAATCCCAGCACTCGGGAGGCAGAGGCAGGTAAATCTGAGCTCTAGGCTGGCCTGGTCAACAGAGCGAGTTGCAGGACAACCAAGGCTACACAGAGAAGCATTGTCTCCGAGGTGGAAAGAAAGAAAACAAAACAAAACAAAACAACCCCAGCCGCTATAACAGGGATGGATGGGCAACAGAGCTCAAAGCTCAGGGTCTGAGTGATGTTTGCAGAGGAGTCAGACCCTGGAGCAGCAGTAGGCGCAAGGGGAGCTACAGCAGCTCAGGTTCCCGGGAGCCCCGCCCCCGTACCCGCCCTCACCAGAGCGGAGTGTTTAAGCGCAAGACGATGCGGGCGAGGGCGCGCCGGCGCACCGGGTCCGACAGGAGTCCCATGGCGGGGCGGGGGGGCTCCGCTCTAGCCGCCACCTGAGAGACCTCCAAGCGCGCCCGGTCCCTGTCAGACCCGGCGCCCCGTGCTGCCTGTACTTCCGGTCCCAGGATTCTTCGCGCCACTACGCATGGTAAGAGCAAACATTGCTGGGAACGACACCTTGCGCATGCCAAGCTCTGCGCGTGCTCAGAACTGCAGTGCTACAGGATGTGGTCAGGGACAGTGGGCGGAACTCGAACCTGGGGCTGAGGAGCGGCTATTGAACAGCCTCCGGAAGGACCCAGACTGAGCTCAAGATACAGCAGCAATAGTATGCCAGCTAAAGGTTCTCAGGAGTGAGAAAAGACGGTGTGTAACGCAGGTGGGTGGAGAGCTAGAATGACAAAAAGGTAAATGTCCGCTGAAGCGAGATACTGAATGACTGTAGCTTTGACTTAAAGACTCCCGTGTGAACTCAGGATCAGGTGTTGAGTCATTTCTATGGATGTCATGAACCTTAATTAAGACAGTGGGCTCAGAATCATGGTCGTCAAGGTCAGATACAAGGCTACTGGAAGGATGGTGTACTACCACCGGATAAATGGGGCAGGTGCAATGGAAAGCATGCTACTTTTGTCCAACCAAAAGGCCACTGGCACAGTGAGCGAGTTGGTGGCCAGAGGAAAGGGTGTGCATAAAGGCCGTTTCTCTAAAAGGGTGCAGAGGTATGGGACTAAGGATAGATGACCAGGAGGCAACAAAGATCTTCCTTTTATAGCCCAATGCAAATGGCAGAAAAGGCCCAGTGAGAGTTCCAAGGAAAGACATTAGTCCAGTGCTTCTCAACATTTCTAACCTTTAATTCAGTTCTCAAGTTGTGGTGATCCCTTACCATAAGATTATCTCGTTGCTACTTCATAACCATAATCTTGCTAGTTATGAATCGTAATGTAAATATCTGATATGCAGGATATCTGATATTAGACTACAAAGAAGTTGCTACCCTCAAGTTGAGAACCACTTTATTTAGTTTAACCTTACCCCTCCAATGATAGGCACCCATAGGCAGCTGAGTGCTACCTCAACCTTGTGCTCAGGTTCCAGATGGGCTGTGTGAGCATGGCGTATTCCTCAGTCTGAGGGCTTGCGCACTCTTGCTCTTCCTAGCACAAGTCCCCTCTCCATTTATGGACATCACTACCAACTGTGCCCTGCAGGGCTCTGAGTGGCTTCGAAGTGCTGTACAGTAAGCTGTGTTCAGCAAGAGGATCAGGTTTTTATTCCGGATTTGGGTGGTTGGCACTCAGTCCCCCAGTAAGATAGAGGCCTCCTGCACGTGCTGCCGGACTACACGATCCAGCAGAGTGTGCACATCTCGAGCTGCCTGGGCAGCAGCCTCTAGCACCTGCTCCAAGTGGTCTTCATGCAGCCTCGAGTCCATCTCAAGCAGTGCAATCTGGCCTGAGGCTGGCAGCAGGGCCAGGGCTAGCTGGGGGCCCCCAGCAGCTTCCTCCACGTGGCTGAGGTCTGCTAGTGCTGTGCCATCCACAAAGCCAGCTGAACACGCACATACGAAGTCCCGCATGGGTATCCCGGCGTCCATCACTGCCAGCGTGGCTGCATTCACACATGCTGCATAGGTCCCACCGTCCGCCTGCAGCACCTGCAGGGGCATCAGGATATCAGACTGACATCTCATCCTCTAGGATCTCAGGCCCACCTCGTAGCCTTAGGCCCCGCCCCCGGGGGAGGGGGCTGCGACTGCAGGTAGGGCTCACCTGCACATAGATGTCAATCTGGGAGCGTGGGTGCAGCTGTGTGAGGATGGCCGCCTCGAAGGTCTGGCGGAGCTGCAGCCCCATCTCACAAGATTTACGGTCCCCATGAGGCCTTCGCTTACGCTCACCTGTGCTGAAGGTTGCTGAACTATACTGACAGTTCACAAGAGCCCGGTCAGGCAGGGCTCGAGACCGGGAGCCCCGGATCTGGAGGAGAAAGAATGAATGAGCCAGGCCTACCTTCTGGGTCACAATCTATGGTTCAACCTTCCTCTTCCTCTTCTGATACTGCTTCAGAAAGAAGCAGCTATTTTGCTTCCAAACCATAGCTGGAGGGAGGGTTTACTTTTCGGCCTAAGCCATATCATGTCATCTTTGGCAGGCAACTCTTCTTCAGTTGCTCCATTTCCTCCCAAATTATTCCCATTGTGGCCACCGTATATTTACAAACATCTAATCTGATTGTGTCACCTGCACACTAACATTTTACTTAGAGGCTTCCCATTACACGTACAAAAAAAAAAAAAATCTCAATTTCCCTGACCTTCAAAGCCTGGGTACTCACCCGCTTGGTAACTCAAGTTTATCTGATCTATTTCCCCTCTACCTCCCGATAGTCTGCTCTGAAATGTTCTATACCTGACCGTCATCCTGGCTTTCACGTAGAAAGCTGAGCTCCCCTATGCCAAGCAAACTTTAAAATGTGCATGTTTTGCTGGCCCTTGATACAGCACTGCGACACAGCAATAAAAGGCAGACAATTTCATCTAAAGTCCATGTCTTGGGAACTTATGTTACAGTAGAGAAGCAAGCGACGCGTTAGATGTAGCAGAGGCAGAAAGGAAGAGTATAGTTGTGGCCTGGGAGGCTACTTCCCGCCAAGACGTCGGAATAATAAGCGAGAGAGAACAGGGAGTGAGTGGAGCTTCGCCATGCTGGCTGAGGCATCTCAGAGACGATGCGGGCAGCACTGGAGAAAGGAGTAACACAGGGCCCACTGGGAGGGAGTAGTTAATAAGTCTCAGGTCTACTACCCCGACGTACTATCCCTGCCGCTTACTCGCCTCGTGAGGCCCGTAGACAACAGCCAGCGCCTTAGTGTTGCCCTGCTCGATATAAGCCGAGCCGTCGGCCTGAGCAAACACGCCCATCCGCGCCTGGATCTTGCGCAGCTCTCCGGCGCGCCGACCGTCTATCCGGTAACCCTGGTCGGACAGGAGCTCCAGCCCGGCCATGTTGTGCGCCCTTCGCTCCGCCTCCGAGAGCTGGACGCTTTAGATGGCCCGGGCCTTCACGGCTTCCGGCGGTCCGTTCCTTTCTTGGTCTCGGTTAAACCACGGTTTCCGGTGAACAAGTCCCTTTCCGGTGCATGGGAACTGCGGCTCGAGGCATCCCCGGCTCTCTGACTGTACGGGTTAGGTCGTTCAGTTCCGGGATATCGAAGGCCCGAGCCGAGCCAGCTTCTACAGCAATTCGGGATTTGCTGAAGGAGGAACGCCCTGAATACAGGCTTCTCCTCCTGGAAGTTTTCGGTTTGTTGGAGGCGCTGGCTCCAGCAGACACATTCTTTAGTCTTTTTTATTTTAATTCTCTCTTAATTAATTTTATTGTTATGGTTTACCTGCGTGTATGGTCTACTCGTCACGTGTGTGTTTGGTGCTGTGGAGGTCAGAAGAGAACATCAGGTTCCCTGGAACAGGAGTTACAGGCAGCTATGAACCACTGTATGAGTGCTGGGAATCTAACCCTGGTCTTCTGCATTTTGGTCTTTGGCCCACGTGGTTTTTGCAGTAGTCAGTTTAACCAAGCTCCAATTTTTGTTTCATGGACACGTAAATTTTTTTTTTTTTCTTTGTAGAGCAGTTTTAGGTTTTTCTGTTTTGTTTACTTTGCTTGGTTAAATCCGTGTTTCCCTCCCTGGTCTTGGCCAGTAAATTTTCTCTGTCACCTGAATGCAAGCACAAAACGCCTGCAGCTGTATATATGCAGCTGTATGGTAGGTTTTGGAGTTCCGATATTTTTAAATATTGGACCATTTAGTATACACTTTTGTGGAGTGGTTTCACTCAGAAAGTATGAAACCTATAATCCTGAAATGTTGTTGTTGCTATGTTGTTTTTATTTTGGCTTCTGGAAACAGGGTTTCTTTGTGTAGCCTTGGCTGTCCTGAAACTCCTTCTGTAGTCCAGGCTGGCCTCCAACTCACAGAGATCTGCCTGCCTCTGCCTCCACCTCCTCAATGCTGGGATTAAAAGCATCTTACCACCACTCAGTTGTTGCTTTTTGGAATCTTCATATGTATCTTTTGTTTTGTTGTGTTTGGCCCAGTTCAGGAAACCCAAAAGACCAGGAATAAACAGACTCCGCTGTAAATACATGAGGTTCTTTTTATTGTAAATTACAAGCTGCAGCTTGGACCCACACACCTCCACCGCCAAAGCGGTGGGAGCTGAGTGCCCTGCGCCCAGGTTAGTTGGGTGATATATAGATTCTGGTCCCTCCCAGCATGCCCAAGGCAGCATGCCCAATTCCTGCCTGGCAAGCATCTATTGGTCAAAATGGTACATTTTTAATTGATTGGCTAGAGGAAGGTTCCCAGACCATAATGACCTGGTGTCCCTCCCTAGGGGGATGGTCCAGTTTCCTAGCAACTGTATCTCTAGTGGGTGGGGAAAGAATGCAGTAAGGTGGTCCTTCCCCTCAGGGCATTACTAGATTTCTCCACCCACATAGTTCAGGCCTTAATTAATAATAGCTGCTAATTTTTAATCTTTTGGTCTCTCAGTTGTAGATTTTTTGAGTCTTGATATGTATTTCAGGTTGCCCTTGAGCTGGCAGTCTTCCTACCAGAACCTCCCTAGTGCTGTGATTATCAATGGGACCATGACATCTGGCTTGGAGTTATATTTTCATTGTTTGTTTCATACCCACAGGGTAGATACTGCAGGTTGTATTCCCATTGTGTCTTCCCTGTGTTCTAGGGACTTGTAATTAAAGAATGCTATTCCCAATGGAGAGTTTGTGCGTCTGGATTCTAAGTACATTTTCTTCTTTTCTCACCCAATTCTCAAAAAATTATAATCTTGTGGTGTTTTGTTTGCTGTGTGTGTGTGTGTGTGTGTGTGTGTGTGTGTGTGTGTGTGTTAGGATAAGATATGAGGCCCCAGCTGGTTTAGAACTCTCAGAGATCCACCTGCCTCTGGGTGCTCAGTGCTTCACCACATCTGGCAATTAAAAAATTTTTTTTCTTAACTATTCTTGTTCATGGTGGCATGTGGATGTCTGAAGATAACTTTTCAGAGTCAGTTTTCTCATTCCGCCCCATGTAGCTTCTGGAGATTGAATTTAGGTTGTCAAAGGTGGTGGCGAGTGCCTTGATCAGCTGGGCTATCTCACTGGCCCCTGATTTGTTCTTGTTGTTAAAGATAAAAGATCATACAGATTCATAGAAGGAAACTGAGATGAAATGGCTCTTCAGATGAGCTTTATTAAGAGAGTGACAGCATCATTGTCACAGACAGCGATGATGAGGCCCTGAAGGGGAAAAATAAGTAGTCAGAAGTTTGCTCTGGAGAGGTGAGTGTAATGTATGGCAGGACAGGTGTCCTGAAGGGAGAGAACATTCACTTTCGAAGGATAAGCAGAGTTAAAACAGCACACCAGCCAGATGAGGTGGCACAAGCCTTTAATCCCGGAACTCGGGAAGCAGAGGCAGGCGGATATCCTGAGTTTGAGGCCAGCCTGGTCTATAGAGTGAGTTCCAGGACGGCCAGGGCTACACAGAAACCTTGTCTCAAAAAAAAAAAAAAAAAAAAAAAAAAAAAAATTCGCCAGGACCTATATGGTAATAGGAGAGAAAGACCCAGAAGTTGTGTTCTGATGGCTGCTATGCCCACACTGGCAGGCACCTTCCCCTAGATCAAGAAAATATAAAAATAAAGTAGCAGTAACTCAGACCTGTTTTATGTCTGGGAAAGGGAGAGAAAGAACTCTGAGAGTTGCATGGGACATAGCTTTGTATCAACTCTCTGTCCTAGAGAGACTTCAGGGGCACAGCCTGATTTTCAGGAACAAGAGCAAGTAGAGGATCTGTCACCTAACAGTCTTACTAGTCTTACATTTCTATCTCTGTACATTCCAGCCTCTCATGTCAGTCCCATCCAATAGAAAGGAAGTTGTGTTCATAGGAAGAAAAAGAGAGACACCCCCACCCAAGTCCCAGCACCTTTCCTTGTCTCTGTTTTATAGTTATCTGTATTATAGTTATCATAGCAAGGAGCTCACCCTTTTTACCTGCTGGCTCCCTCTATCATACAGCCCCTGGTTAGTGCATAAGAAAATACATGTCATTATTCAAACTTAAAAATTAAAGCAGTGAGTAGAGTGTATATGATACTGAGAAGAGAGGATGAATGGGTCCCAAGGATGAACATCTCAAGACGCACAAAGCACAAAACCAGTGTAGCGGACATGGACCCCACACCTCAATGAGAGGACTGTCAACATTTTACTACAAGAAAAGCAGGCAGGCTGGATATATAACTTGGGCCAAGAAGTAGTCTACCCCAGGGACCCCAATGCTAGCACTTAACAACATCCGCTTCTCACAGTGGTTGTGCTTTCATGATGGCGGGGCATCAGTAAATAAGAGAACCAACTCCTGCTAATGCAGCTTGGCTGAGAGGTCTTCAGTCCTTGACCCTCAGCAGCTGGGCCAAGCTGCTCTGTAGTTGGAGCAGTCCAGTTTTCTTACCAGGGTAGCCTGAGCACCTGCTATCTCTGTTGGGTCAGGGTTGTTTTTCTTGGGCATGTCTGGTCCTTACCACTGGTGGTTATATTAAACTGCCTCAGGAAATCCAATGGCCCCCTACCCCACTGTGTGGTCCCAGCCTCAGCAATTGAGGATAGCCAGAATAATGCTGGTCTTCAGCCTGAGTAGTCTAAAGGAGGTCAGTGGCCACTGCTGCTTCCAGCTCCATAGACTCCTCACCACGTCTCCAAGGAAAAGCATCTTTCTACCCCTTAGGAACAAGGACCACAACCTGGTAGCATCAGGTTTAGTTTTCAGACTCCTCCTCACTCACTCTCTGGCTCCTCTGACCCCATATTCTGGCTGTAGGACATATGCCTGGATAGATTTCAGAGTCAGGGACCTAATGTGCTTGTTGTTCTTTTTGCTATAATAAATTGCCCAACAAAAAGCAGATTTGGGAGGAAGGCTTTGCTTTGACTCACAGTTTGAGCCAATCATGTTCACCATGGCTGGAAGGCATAGTGGAGGCCACATGGCTGGAATTGTTTAAGTTTTGGTGGTCAAAAAGCAGAGAAACAAAACTGCCTGTACTCATCTGGCTTCCTCTCCCCCCCCTTTTCAGTGTATGCCCCCAGTTTATGGGAAGGTGGAACCATTTCGGGGTACATCTCTCCTCTTCAGTAATCCCTCTCCAGAGATGCTCTTCAGAAACACTCCTCAAAGTGTTCCTCGCTGATGACTCAGAGTTTTTAAGTTTCTAAACTCTCTCTCTCTCTCTCTCTTTCTCTTTCTGTGTGTATGTGTGTGTGATGTATAGATGCCCTGGTGTCTGAGAGCCCACAAAGGTCAGAAGAGGGTGTTGGATCCCTCTGGAGCTGGAGCTATAGGCAGTTATAGCCCCCAAACATGGGTGCTTGGAACTGAATGCTGGTCCTTTGCAAGAGCAGCAAGTACATTTTAACTGCCATCTCTCTAGCCCCCAATCTAGGTTTTTCTTAATCCAACCGAGCTGACAGTCAAAATTAACCATCATGGGGCCTAATACTTGCACACATTTGAGGGCCGTGTTTGGGATGCAGTTGGCTGGGAGGTCTCAGAATTCAGGATATAACTGTACTCATGGCTGAGGGGACTTAACACAAAGGAAGGTTTGAAATCGAAGTCAGCCAAGGGAAAAGTTCACAAGGTGAAGTCTAAAAGAAACCGGGTGTAAGCTTTCAGAGTCCTCTCGGTTTCATGCTCCCATCATTCCCCGAACAAGTTGGGACGGCTTGTGTTGAGATGTTCTGCCAGGGAGGCCCTGGCAGGGAAGCACTGGGGTTTGAGCACACTGTTGCTTAGGCATGCTCTGCTGGGCGGGTGCCCAGATTCCTGACTCCCAGAAGGAAAGCTGCCGTGCACGAACTGTATTTGTTTGTATAAACGGTTGAGTCACAGAAGGCCACTCTTTGTCAGGGAGTGGTGGGCATCCCTCCAAAACTGCATGCCCAGACCCCAGCAACCTTGCATTTTGAAGAGTAATCTCTGGCCTGCCGTGTTGGCTTCCCTTTTTTCACAAGACCCTGTAAAACTAGGGATACAAAGTTGTAGATTCAGAATTGGGCAAATAAAATGAGAAAATAGTCCAACATGCAGTAAAAATAAAAATAAAAAAGTTGACAAATACTATATTGTAAAAGAAAACAAGAACTGTAATGTTATCCAACGGCCTGATGTCATTACCTGTACCACTTTCCCCTACCCTTCTGCCCTTTTTAGTGTGTGCACTGACGGCTTCTGAAGATAATAATGCTTTTCTGATCTCACCTTCTACATATAGAGAGAAAACAACTTAATTTTTCTTCTAACACCATTTGATCTTTTTTTTTTTTAAGGGTCTTATGTAGCCCGTGGTGGCCTCAGACCTGTTCTGCAGCTGAAGTGACCTTAATATTCCTTTTTTTTTTTTTTCATTTTGATAATTTCACATACTTCTGCCGTTATTATGGTCAGAAATCCCATTACCCCCTGTTGCTTCCCTACACCCTTACTAACACAGTTGCCTTCTTACCAACTAGTTTCCCTTTATACCTTGTGTATGTGCCTCGAACTCACAGAGATCTACCTGCCTCCCTGAGTACTGGGATTAAAGGCATGTGTGCCACCGCACCTGGCTTAAAAGTTATTATTACTTTCTTTGAATTTTCTGCCTGCATGTAACATATGTCTGTGTAACCCATGAGCACCTAGGGAGGCAAGAATAGGATTTGGCTTTCCTGGACTTACACACAATGAGTTACATACAATGAGCCACCCTGCGGGTGCTGGGAATTGAACGTGGGTCCTCTGGAAGAGCAGCCAGTGCTCTTAACTACTGAGCCATCTCTCCAGCCCTGCTGTTCTTGATTCAACAGCCATGTCAGATCCAGAAGACAGTGTTTCACTGCACTCCTCCAAGTCCTTCAGCTCTTAGAGTCTTCCCAGCCCCTTTTCACTGATGTTCCCTGGGTCGTGGAGGGGTAATACAAATGTCCTACCTTGAAATTCTGATTATAAACGCTGACATTATAGGTGTGTGCCGTTGTACCTAGCTCCGGATATTTTAAGATGAGCGTGATATGGAGTTAAGAACACTTACTGCTCTCACACTATTAACAAACTCAGAAAATTTTATTTTAGAGCAATTATTTGGGTGTGTGTATTGTGACCTGCATGTCTTTGGGAGTGACTGGAATGACAGGGAATGAAGAAACCACAGGCACAAACATAGAAAAGCTGGGACAGGGTGGGACACACAGTCTGATGGCAATGAACCGGCAGCCCAGACACTCAGGGCATTTATTACACAAAGCTGAGTGAAGAGGCCGGTTATGATCTCAGTAGGGGGTCTCTGTAGGAGAGCAGTCTCAGGAGAAAGAATGTACACATGGGCCAGGAGGAAGGTCTTGCAGTTCCTAGTGGTCTGAGGCACTGGGGCCCTTGACACAGCTGTGTATGAGTCAGCAATATACATTCACTCTGACTTCACCAGTTTCCCATAACGCAATTTTACAATTTGTGATTTTTCAAGGAGGTTTATTGATTATTATTAGTTTTTTGAGACATGGTTTTACAATATAGTTCCAGATGATCTAGAACTCAGTGTAGGTTAGACTGGCCTCCACCTCACAGAGATCTTTCCCTGTAGTGCCGGGATTATAGGCACGCACCGCCACACCAGCCTATTGTTACTCTTTGTTAATTATGTTTACATCTGTGTATGTGCATGTGAGTGCAGGTTCCAGTGGAGTCCAGAAGAGGGCATCAGATCCCCTGGTGCTGGATTTACAGGTAGTTGTGAGCCACACCAATGTGGGTGCTGGGAACCAAACTTGTAGAAGCAAGTTTATGTACAAGAGCAATAGTGTGTGCTCTTAATCCCTGAGCCGTCTCTCTAGTACCAATTTTGCTTTATTTATTAAAGATAAAAGCCCATTTGCATGTTAATAAGATGGATGTGCTTGTTTCTTTTCACATGAAGAGCTACTTCTTGGCTATTTGACACCGTGTTGTGTGCAGCATCTTCAGTGTTCTTTCGGGGCTCATTGACATTTTGATTTTATAGTTGTCAATGCTGAGAGCACCACTTTGAATAAATATATATAATAACAATAACAAAACTATGTTTGGGGCCATTTCAGGAATCACTTGGGAATGTTGTTCTAATCCAAAGCCAACATTCATTTAGCAGGTTTTTATAAAACCGAAGCCAGCAGCTCAAACTGTTTATAAAATGAAGCATTCTGGGCTGGTAAATGAGGTGCTTGGCAGGTTATAGTGCTTCACAGCAAGTCCGACAACCTTAAACCCAAATCCCTGGGGTCCATATGGAAGAAGGAGAGAGCTGACTCCTGTCCTTTGAATTCCACACACCCACCACATTCACACACACAAAATGAATGAGCTCGTTTGCAGGGGAGCGGTGAGGGCTAGGTGGTTCCGTGGGTAAAGGCACTGTTGCCAAGACTGATGACCTGAGTTCAACTCCTGGGACCTGGATGGTCGAAGGAAGGAAAAAACAGACTCCCAAAACTTGTCTCTCACGTGGATGCTGTGCCATGGCATGTGAGTGTATGCACACACACGCACACACAAAACAAAAAACAAAAACCATCCTGGGTTGAGGGGATGATGGCTCAGGTGCTAAGTACTCATTGCAAGGTCAGATCCCAAGACACCCATGTAAGTGCTGGGTAGGTGTGGCACTGTGATTCCACCCAGGAGCAGACAAGGGACTCTCTCGTGCAGGCTAGCAAGACTACACTGCTGAAATCTGGGTTTGATTGAAAGGCCCTGCCTCAATGCTAAAGTGGAAGAGCAATCAAAGGTGGTTCCTGACATCAACCTATGGTCTCCACTATATACACAGACATGTGCCCCCGCATATATGCATACATACATAAATATAACACACACATAAATAATGGAAAAAGGAAAAAATAAATTAATCAATATATTAAACATTGTAACACAATACAAGCCAAAGACAGACTAATCTGTGCTTACACGCTGAGTGATGGTGATTGCAAAATACTAAAATTCTTATTTTCCATAAGGTATTATATTCCTACAACTAAAGAGTTTCAGGAAACTTCGTGTCAGAGTAAAACACTGTAATTCGTAATATACTCAAACCTAAGCTGATGTATATCAAGGCAGCTTTGTTGACATGGCATGTGTGTACAAACCATGGGCTGGGCTTGGTGGCGCACACCTGTGATCCCAGCAGTCAGGGAATCAGACAGGTGGGTCTCTGTGAGTTCAAGGCCAGCCTGGTCTACAAATTGAGTCCAGAACAGCCAAGGCTACACAGAGAAACCCTGTCTCAAAGAAAAAAAAAAGTTCATGGTGTGTGTGTGTGTGTGTGTGTTTAGAAGTATGGCTACAGTGAATTTGGTCATGACCCACAGTTTAAAAAGCTGAGGTTTGGGGCTGGAGACAGCTCACTGGTAAAGAATACCTGTTGCTCTTGCAGAGGACCTGTGTTTGGATCCCAGAACCCACGTGGCGTCTCACAGCCATCTCTACCTCCAGTTCTAAGGGATCCAACACTCTCTTCTGACCTTCCTCGTAGTGATAAAGTGAAGCCTTTGTGTCTGGCTTTGAGTGAAATGTTTCAGCGAAGCCTTTGCTACTGTATATGGTTCAATCAATAGAGGCCAAGAAATTGTTCTGAGACTGTTTGAACCTTGAAGAAATGTTGTCTCCCTGGATGGCCTGCACTAGATGGTACTACATGCGAGCTTACAGCTGCACAAACCTTGGT
Organism: Meriones unguiculatus; assembly: GCF_030254825.1. Taxonomy (NCBI): domain Eukaryota; kingdom Metazoa; phylum Chordata; class Mammalia; order Rodentia; family Muridae; genus Meriones; species Meriones unguiculatus. The sequence continues at coordinate 24,781,759 of NC_083356.1, forward strand.
CCTAAGACACTCCTGGCAAACCTAGATTTATTAGTTTTGATATGTCTAGCCATGATCAAGGGGGACTGAGATTTGTGTGGATAGTCTATTCTCACAAACAGCAAGGGCAAGATAGCTTTGGTAGTTGGAACCTTTCCCAGCCCCAATTAACCTTGTGTAATGATTGAATAAAGTAACTGGAGTGAGTTAGCCAAGGGTTAGTCTTTTCCAAGAAGGCTGAACACCTCTGCTCCTTTGGACAGTGAAGGCTTAGCATCTTGCTGAGCTTTCTCTCTCTCCTGTGGCACCTATGCCAACATCTGCCTCCATTCCCTAGGCACTATGCATACGTGCGGTTTTACATTCATACATTCAGGCAAAACATGAATATGCATAAAGTAAACGAATCTTTAAAAGGTTAAGAAAAAGAAGTGAGGTTTACATGAGTTGTATGTAGGTAGCAGCTCTTACAGGTAAAATATTCTGTAAATTTTTTATGACTTTGTTAAATTTGAAGAAACCTGGTAACAGATTTCTTTCACACATTGTTTAAACCAGTTAAATGATTCAAGGGCTTTCTGAATTTTCTTGTTTGTGACTAATCTTCCATTCTTCTTGAATTACTAATACCCATTAGCCAATTTCATCAGCTCCTCGTGTTATAACATGCATCAGAAGGAGGCAGCTGTGTTTCTAGATGTTATTTCCACATCAGAACAACACTTTTTCAAGAAGTGGCTGGTCTCCTTGAACCCAAACTGAGTGCACCCCAATCCAACCTCATGAAGCTGGGTCCCTGATTTGCAGAAGGATCAAAAAAGTTCAAGGTCACCATTGGCTACTTAGTGAGTTCAAATTCAGCCTGGGCTATTTGAAACCTTATCTCAGATTTTCTTTTCTCCAGACAAGGACTCACTATATAGCCCTAACTTGTTAAGTGGACTAAGGCTGGCCTCTGACACAGAGACAGCCTCTGCCTTCCTTGTAAGTGTTGGAAGTAAAGGATATGCCATCATGCCCAGCGCAGAACTAGATTTTTGTTTGTTTGTTGTTGTTGTTGTTGTTGTCTCACTGTTGTGGCCCTGGCTAGCCAAAAACTCGATTTGTAGACTAGGCTGATTTTGAACTCACAGACATCTACCCACATCTGCCACTTAAGTGCTGGGACTAAAGCGCATGTGTTACCACATCAGTCAAACACATCTTTTTAATTAAAAAAAAAAAAATAGCCATATGAACCCTTTGCCAGGGCCCCAACCTGGTGATCCTTTAGCTCCACAATAAGCCTGGCCCCAGAGCCCCAATACCTTTGGGCAGCACGGATACACGCCTAAATCCATACAGACCCTCTGTGTCCACCCCAGCTCTGAATAATAACATGGAGGCTTATGTTGATTTATAATAGCTTTAGGCCTTAGCTTTCTGTTATTTTTGTTTTGATTTTTGAGACAGGGTTTCTCTGTGTAGCCTTGGCTGTACTAGACTCACCCCCCCCCCCCAAAAAAAAAAAGAAAAGTAAAAGTGCTGGAGACTCAGAGCAGAAAAAAAAAATCCAGTTTATTTTATGAACTTGTAAAGTGGGTATCAGCTTAGAAGGACAGGTACACTGATAGAGTACAGAAATCAGTGTATAAACCTTAAATGCATAGAAGTATGCTCCGACGACTTTTGAATAATCCAGAGGGTACAATTTTGTTATTGAGAACTTCCCACATGCATATAAGGCGCACCTCCCAGCTCCTTCCCCTCCGATCCTTCCCTTATCCGCCACACCATTATTCCCTCCCCAATTCATGTGTTCCTTTTTTTGTTTTTAAGCGATGAGTCCACTTAGTGCTAGTGTGTACATGGGTGCAATCCCTTCTGTTGGACCATGAAAGGAAGGAGAGTTACAATCTTTTGTTTGTTTGCTTTGCTTTGGTTTGTTTTTTTGGAGACAGGATTTCTCCGTGTAGCCACGGTTGTCCTGGAACTCTGTTGACCGGGCTGGCTACGAACTCAGAGATCCGCTTGCCTCTGCCTCCCTAATGCTGGGATTAAAGGTGTGTGTCACCACCACCCAGCAAGGGAGGGTCGAATTTTGTCTAAGACTTGTCTCTCTCCCTTTCTTGTGTTTGTCTTTTACTTGATAAAAATCGCGATGCAGATTCATTTCTACACTTTACATTCTGTTCATTTTAAAGCTTGCCCTCTGTTTGGAGGTCAAGTTATTCCCCTGTCCCTTTAATAAGGATGCTTTCTGCTCCATTTACCACCCTGCATACACACAAGGATCAGTGCCCCATCTCAACATCTGCAAGGTACCTCTTGCCAAATAAAGTGAGTGTTCCTAATACCCGTAATTCAGAGCTACATATCTCTGGCGTTGTGATTCAGTCCCTGATAGTATCTACATGTAGGGTAGCCTGGACCACACTGACCATGTAGGGTAGCCTGGACCACACCGACCATACAGATCCCCGGGCAAGACATGGGAGTCTTGCTTACCCAGGACCTGAAGCACAACCTTTGCTCATCAGTGGTTGAACACCAACTTGTGCTGTCTTAGGTAGAACTTCTAGCTCCCTAAACACAGGGGAGACACCAAGCAGTGACATTAGAGGCCATTTCCCGTGAAGGAAGTGGACCTCACAAAACTGATCTTTGCAGGTCACTAAACCAAAAACAAAACAAAACTAAACTAAAACTAAAAAATAGACAAGCCCAAGAACCTGGTCAATCATAATGCAAAGTTGCTACAAGATACTTAAAATTCCCAGTTTTCAACGAAAGGGGGTGATTCGTGTAAGGAAGTAGGATAACGGGACTCCTGTAACCAGAACAAAGAACAATGGTAACCATCTCCGTAGGGGCCCAGAGTCTGGACTCAGCAGACGTGTCAAAGCATTACTTCTGCAGAAAGCCATGAATGACGTGATGTGGTGGCAATAGTGAATAGTGGCCCTGTACTATGGTGCTTTCTTTCTATCATTATAGAACAGACATCACAGGTAAAATGGGAGGGGTGCTGGATGGGGGTGGTGGGGGTGGAGTTATAGACAGTAGTAAACTGCCACATGGGTGCTCGGAATTGAACCTAGTCAGTGCTCTTAACCACTAATCCATCTCTCCAGCCCCGTCTTGCTGCACCAGGAAGTAAAAACAAATGAACAAATATTTAGAAGAAGATTCCTGAGATAATCAACTTACAAGAAACCAAAGGTCCTTTTGGCTCACAATTTTGGAAGCATTAATCCAGGAGGAAGGTAGCCTTGTGGAAGCACCTATAAAAGGAACTGCCCACCTCAGGACAAAAGAAAATTCGACAGGAGAGCTAGGATCCCCTCATCTCCTTTCAAGGCTGGCCCTAATCAATCTAACTTCCTTTCACAAGGCCCCGCCCCCTGTCAAGTTCCGTAGTAGCACTGAGCTGGGAACCAAGCCTTGCCTTCAATGCATGGGCTTTTGAAGGATGTTCCCAACTGTAACATCTGATGTGACTGCCACTAACCAACCTGTACAGCACAGACCAAGAGCCTTGGACCCTTTCACTACGTCACCTGCTCTAAGCATGATTTTGTCTTTCTTCTGTAAGGCCCTCTTCTACTGCCTCTATCCCAGGTCCCCAAACACATTACCACCCTTACATGAACAGCCCACATTGTAGCCTATATCATCTGGAATGAGCTCATGACCCAGGACTGTTTGTCTCAAAGTCCTCAGCCTAAGAGAGTGATGGTACAATCTGCTGATGGTACATACCAAGATCATCACCTGTCTTAATGTTCTGTAAACATTATTCTCCATCACCTTCTGATTGGTTGAATGGAATGCTGAACCACCTATAGCAAAGGAAGGAGAGAACAGATAGGAACTCTGGGAAAGAAAAAGGTGAGAAAAGATTTACTTATAAGAGACACTAAAAAAAAAAAAAAGACACTAAGTGGACTCAGTGCTTAAAAAAAAAAAGAATACATGAATGGGGAGGGAATAAAGAAGCTGGGAGCTGAGCCTTATATGCATGTGGGAAGTTCTCAATAACAAAATTGCACCCTCCGGATTATTCAAAAGTATGCTCCGACCAGTTTTGATATAGTACAAGAGAGCCTTGACTTCACAATGATCTGCCTGCCTCAGCCTACATCTCAAGTACCCTTAGAAAGGAAAGACCATTGTTTCTCACAGGGGATACATCAGTTAATACCATGGAGTAGTTGTTGCCTCTCAGGTGGGGCAGACCCGTCCCTTGGTTATCTGCCTCTGTAATTCCTTTCTTCCCTGGCGGGCTGTTGGCCACTAGCCCACGAAGGCAGGAGGAACAGAAGGCGACGAACCGAGCTTGGAAGGCCGTGAGCACACTGGAGACCAGACACTCCAGAAACCACTTCAGGGAGCTAGTTCAACTTTAATTCCAGAGAACAAAGCCTATATACTCCTTGGGGGAGTAGGTGGGGACTCTAAGGATAGGGGTACATAATTGGTTAAAACTAGGCACCTCATGGATGCTTGATTTGCAGTAAACAACACTCTCCTATCATATGGGTGGGACACACAGTACCTAATTATCCTATAGGCAAAGGGAGTGGAGAGCTAGCAGGGAGCTGTGTCAAAGACCGTATGTCAAATGTGGTTAGGAGCATCAATGTCTAAAGATACTCTCCAGATGAAGTCAGGAAGAGAGCAGGAGGCCCTGCCGGGGAGAGGGAGTCCTGCAGCTTAACATCAAGCTCAGAATGGCTATCGGGCTGGGAGGATGGCACCCTCAAACAGCAGGGTGCTTCAACATGTCTCAAATCTCACTAATACAATTTGGAAAGACTTTTATCTTGGTGTCTTCCATATTAGAGGAGGGTGCAATAGGTTAGTGAAATATAGAGTAAATCAGCCTCTTATTACCGAGAGCTTTGTTGTTTTCTTCATTTTATTATTTTATATTTTAGTTTCCAGGCTGACCTGGAACTTAATATATAGTCCAAGTCAGCTTTAAAATTGCAGCAATCCCCCACCCCCACCTTAGCCTTCTCAGTGAGGAGTTTGCAGAACTGAGCTACCAGGCCTCTCAGGGTACAGTTTTTATTCCTATTTTTACCAAGTCTCATGTAGCCCAAACTGGCCTCAAATTTGTTATGTAGTAGAAAATGACCTTGAATTTCTGATTCTCCTTCATGTACTTAAGTCATAGAGTTACATGTGTGGGCCATCACACTCTTGGTTGTTGTTTTTTTTTTTTTTAATCTATAATCTTTAAAATTTATTTTTATAATAAATTTATTCATGTGTATAGTGTATTTTGATTGTATTCACCACCCCATTCCTTCTTCAGATGCCCCCTGAGGCCTTCAGATCCTTTTACTTATTTATTTATTTATTTAATTTTTGAGACAGGGTTTCTCTGTGTAGCCCTGGCTGTCCAGGAACTCACTCTGTAGACCAGGCTGGCCTTGAACTCAGAGGTCTTCTGGCCTCTGCCTCTTGAGTGCTGGGAGTGCTGGGATTAAAGGCCTGCTCCACCTCCGATCAGCATGTCTTCTTTTCCAGTAACCCACTGAGTCTGCCCATAGGTGCTCAAACATCAATTAATTGCCAGAAGTTCTTCAGCTTGGGGTGGGGCCTCATGAGCCCTCCCCAGTCCATGCTGGAATTGATTTTGAGCAACTATCCACAGCTGCTGTCACTTTGTAAGTGCAATGGCCATACCATGTCTAAAAGACCTTGCTTTACCCCAGTCCTCCCTGAACTCCAGCACTTAATTTTTTTTTCTGCACCATCTTTCACAGTGTTCTCTGAGCTTTGGTGTTTTGAGGAACAGGATTGATGCAGGTGTTTCTCACTTAGGGCAAAGCACCCACAGTCACTTATTCTCAGCACTTTGGCTGGAATTTGTTCCCTCCATGTGGGTCCTGGAAACTGAGGTCAGGTTGTCAGGCTTAGTAGCAAGCACCTCTGTCTATTGAGTCATCTTGCTGGACCCATATTATCAGGCTTTTAAACAGACCCCTCTCCTCTCTCTCTCTCCTTCTACCCCCCCTCCCTGAGATAGGGACTCATTATGGCTGGCCTGGAGCACAAACCAGTATGACATCAAACTCAAAGAGGTCAACTTGCCCCTTTTACCAGAGCACTGGGATTTAAGGTGTGCACCACTCCCAGACTTAACAGATTGCCTCTCTCTACCTCTGCTTTGCCCCTACTTCTCTCATGACCAGGTCCAGTCTGCTGGCTGTGCTCACTTGTCTTCCTCTGTTCTCGCTCTCATATCTACAATAAAAACCTTCCTTGAACCATACCATGGAGACCTCATGTCCTCAGTTTATACCGTTAACGTGTTTTGTTTTGTTTTTTAATTGCTGCTGTGGTTGTTGTCTTTTCAAGATAAGGTTTCCACCACTTGGCTGGTACCCCAAAGTTCAAAGTAAAGGAGACAGATGTAAGATGAAGGCAGAGGTAGCAAGTTCTCTCTTATTTTTAGTTCACTGTTGGGTATCTGCAGGTGTAAGAGTCAATGTTTTTTAGCAAAAAATCAAACAACAAACAAATGGGGGGGGCTATGAGTCTTTGTGACAAAGACATTTCAAGATATTTGGGGGCTCACAGCTGTCACCCGTGTCCTGGTTTCTCAGGAGTAGGTGCAGCTTCTGTGTTCTGGATGCTCAGGAACAAATGTGTCCACACAGAATGACTCTGACATCTCTTCTATAGGAAACGTGAGATGTTTCTCACAGCATTCTCAGCTTTAGGGTGGGTGGGCAGCAGGCTTAATGGTACATTCCTAGAGTTTTAGCTAATCCTCATTAGGACGATAGGTCAGATACAGACTGGTCTAAGAAAGCCTAAGGTCATTTTGGCTTTCCATCTACTGCATTCCATCCCCATACGCTCATGATGTTATAATCAGCAGAAATGTCTCTTCTCTGGCTGTGGCAGTTTCAGAGAACTTGCAGGTGCAGCTATCAGCAGGGGCCCCGCCCCCCATTCTCTGAACCCGATTTTGTTACATTTCTAGCTGTCTTGCCACTTTCCTGCTGATGGCTCCTCCCTGAGGTTGCCACTGTCTTCTGTTGTCCTCTGGCTTAGTTTCTTCAATCTTACCTTCCAGATAAAGCCAGAGCTTTGCATCTGGGAAGCAGTGAGTCCCTTCATCCTCCCCCTTGCACCAAGCATGTCTGTGTGGCTCTGGGAGCAAGATTTCTTTTCCCAGGAGGAGGCCCCTGTTCCTACTCCTTAAGGTTTTAAGGATGGTAGGCCCATCAATTCAGCAATTCTTTCCCAGAGTGAAACTTATTCCCTATCCCTAGCCTTTCAAGAGCTCCTGAAAGCTTTTGTGGTTCATGATTTTTTCATTCTTATTTCTTGAAGTGGGTTTTTATGTGTAGCCCTTGTTGTCTTAGAACGTGCTCTGTAGATCAGGCTGTCTCAAACCCAGAGATGCACCTGTCTCTGTCTCCAAGTTCTGGGATTAAAGGCATGCACCACCACAGCCCAACTCTTTGTAGATCTTAAATAAACACTTTTGCTATGTTGCATGACCTTGGCCGATATCCAGAGTTGGAGGATCACCCAACCATGTTGGGGGACCTGCCCCTGCCAGACTTCTCAAGGTCAAGGCCAGGAGCATACCCACCATTGTGTCCTCACATTCTCTAGTCCTGGAGCAGCTCAGCGTCCAGCTAACAACACTGGCCCCCACTGCTGAGGCAGGGCAGGAAGCACGTGGGAAGGAGGAGCAATGTTGGCTAAAATCCATGTCACAGTAGCCAAGCAGAAACTACTGCCTGGTCTCCTATGGCAAACTGGGACAAGTTGTTTCGCCAGCAGCAAGGCGCCAGGGAAGTTTAGAGGTACAAAATTGGAGTAAACCCACCCAAAGTTCCCCAACTAGTTTCTGAGTGGAAAAAAAAAAAAAGAAGTAAAAAGGAAAGGGATATGAGTGCTCCCACGTATGGTGGAGGAGAAAGTTTGTCGTAGATCTGTGGAAAGCACAGCCAGAGGCAGACATAGCTGGAAAATCCAATGTGGTCATGACCCTGAACCAGGTGGTCGCTGGGGGAGGGGTGTGTGTGACCAAGTACAACAGCCAGGAGGCCAAAGGTACAAAAGGGGCGGGGAACCAACTGTCTGGACGATATAGGAAAGAGCGTCTGGGGGAAGGGGAGCCCAGCCCTGGGCTGGAGAGTTCAGGCAGAAGGTTGGATATGCCAGCCATACCCTGTAAGAGGTAGGGACCAGGGCTGCCGGGAGAACCTGAAGGCTAGGTCTGCCTTGACACATTAAACAGCCACCTCAGCCCAGGTTTGACACTTAACAGTTTCAACGCATGGACTCTGCCATTCAAAACCTGAACACCTCAGCTGGACATTGGGGGCAAACCTGTTAATCTAGCACTGGGAGATGGAGATAGAAAGGTCACTTGAACCTGGCCAGTATTAAGTCTCAAACCCTGGGACAAATGGGTGAGGTGCCACCATTTGCACCGTACCTAGAAGCAGTCATGTCCTTCCTCTTCGTTTCGTTTTTCATTCGCCTGGAAATTTGGGGTCAGCTTGAGCAACACAGCAAGACTCCATTTCTTTTTAAATTTTTTTTAACTACATTTATTTGTCTGTAGTTATGTGTGCATGTGTAGTTAGGGGCACATGCGTGCTGTGGCAGTTGTGCAGGTCAGGGGGCAATTTACAAGAATAGGTTCTCTTCTACCCTGTGGGGTTGGGGATCAAAGTCAGGTTGTCAGGCTTGATGGCAAGGGCCTTAACACCATCTAGTCATCTCACCAGCCCACAAGATTCTATTTCTAAAAAACAGAATAGTGTTTTTAAAATAGTGTTTTAAAATGCTAATTTAGCTGGGTGATGGTGGCACATGACATTATTGTCATCATCATCATCATCATCATCATCATCATCATCATGGTTTTTCGAGACAGGGTTTCTTTGTGTAGTCTTGATTGTCCGGGACTCACTCTGTAGACCAGGCTATCCTTGAACTCACAGAGATCCACCTGCCTCTGCTTCCCAGAGTGCTGGGATCATAGGCATGCATTACCACACCCAGCAAAACAGTTTTCAAATTTTTTTTTTTTTTGAGACTAGCTCTCAGACGTTCTGAACACAGAGGGTGGGTAGAATTTTTTTTAATGGTTTTCAATGTTTATTTTTATCTTATATACATAGGTATTTTGCCTGCATATATATGTCTGTATGATGGTGTTGGACCTATTGGAACTGTGTTCAGACCATGCCTTTCCAGTTCTGGCTCTGGAACTCACTCTGCAGAACTGGAACTCACAGAGATCCACCTGCCTTGGTAGTGCACATCCTTAATCCCAGCACTTGGAAGGCAGAGGCAGAGGCAGAGGCAGGTGGAGCTTCGAGTGAGGCCAGCCTGGGAGACAGAGTGAGTTCCAGGATAGCCAGAGCTAAACAGGGCTACACAGAGAAACCCTGTCTCCAACCAACCAACCAACCAACCAAACCAAACAAACAAACAAACAAAAGGGTGCTCTGGAAGAGCAAATACACAGAAAATGGAAGAAGGAAAAAGGAATCACTGTTTCAAGGAAAGAAAGCTCATTGCTCCAGGCCACCAAATTTCTAAAATAGAACTTTGGGGAAGATTAAAACATCTGCAAGTTGTAATGGTGTGTTCCCTGGAGCTCACTAGAGAAGGCCTCTCACACAGTGTACAGCTAAATTGAAAGTCTCTATTCCAGCCATTTTGGACCACACGCAAGTGCTAGGAACCTAGACATGGCCAGAACATGGAGATTTTAAAGGCTAAAACCAAATCCTAGCATCTCAGCCACAAGGGGCTTCTCAGAAGCAAGCAGTCTGAACAGAAACAAAGATAAGTGGTCAGCCAGCTGCAGCCGGAGTTTCGCACAGACAGTTTTAACAAAGGCTAGATAGGTTAGCTAGCACTTCCTGACCCTTGGTTCCTAAACAAGAGCTGGGTAGTTTTCCATGAGGTCAGAGTCTAGTCAAACCTGGAAACAGCCTCAGCAAGAGTACAAGATGGAGAGACCTCTGCACTGTCTTGCCCCATGGGGAAGACAAAAAGATCTTAACTCCTTGTCCTGAACACATGCTTAACCGTATCTGGTAAGGAAGACTTACATTTGATATTTCTTACATTGTGCAGCCCAAAACTAGCCTCGAATTCCCTATATAGCCAAGAATGACTGTGACCGCTGATCCCTGCCTCTGAGTGTAGAACTCTTGCTCTACTAACTGAGCTGTAGCCTCAACCTTGCTTTTCAATATTAAAAATGTAAAATCCTCTCTGCCTTGGGCAGGTGATATGCATAGCCAGCATGTCGGGGGTCAGAGGACAACTTTCAACTTCTGGGAGTTAGTTCTCTCTTCCACCCTGTGGGGCCCAGGTAGTCAGGCTCGGCAGTAAGTGCATTTATCCTCTGAGTCAACTTGTCAGCCCCTTCAATATTTTGTCCCTGATGGATCAGCTTCCAGAGGCTACTCTATCCTTTACATATGACAGATTTCAGCAAGGGAGCATCTCCTTTCCATGGAATCTCTTTTGAATCTTTTTGCCAGGAAGAGAACTGTCCTTTGAAGGGCCTATATAGTGACGTCCGACCCACCAGAGACAATCTGACTTTATCTTTCCACTGTGCCAATAACATAAGCTAGTCATGAGTCTCAAGGCCATCCTGTGCACAGGCCTGAAGGTGGTGACAGGGTGAATGGCAGAAACTTTACCAGGGCCTTTAAAAAATTCTACCCACCCTGGGGCTGGAGGGATGGCTCAGTGGTTAAGAGCGCTGACTGCTCTTCCCAAGAACCAGGGTTCAATTCCTAGCATCCACATGGCAGCTCATACCTGCCTGTCACTCCAGTTCCGGTGGATCCAACACCCTCACACAGACATATATATGCAGGCAAAATATCAATGCACATAAAATAAAAGTGAACGTTTGAAAAAAAAATTTTAAATTCTACCCACTCCTGTCCACCTGTGTTCAGAATGTCTGTCTGGGGGTTTGATTCACTGGACCTGCCATGCATTTGGGGTGAAAATCTCTATACTGTCTAAAATATTCTGTGTTTCCTGGGACTATGATTGTTTCCTTGTAGAACTATTTAAATGGTCACTTCTTGGGGCTAGAGAGATGGCTCAATGGTCAAGAACACTTGCTATTCTTACAGAGGATCTGGGTTCAGTTCCCAGCACTCCCATGGCAGATGGCGACCACTATAGTTCCTGCGGACCTAGAGTCCTCTTTCGGCCTCCATAGCATCAGGCATACATGTATGATGCTCAAACATGTCTAAGAAAAATCCATAAATCTTAGAAAACTGTCGCTGCTGTATTTCCATTGAGGGCCATGGGGCCCAGGCTCCTGAAGAGTAGCTAGCTCCAGGTGGTCCTTCCTCATCCTCTACCACAAGTGAAGGACTCTTGCCAGAGTTTCCTGGGCTGTGGAAGGGCTATGGAAATCCCCGGAGAAGCCATAAACTAACAAGTGAAAGCCGCACTCATCAAGCAAGCAAAAAGGAAATGATACAAGCAAATAACAATAATAAAAAAAAGGGGGTGTCACAATACCGAAGTTGACTGCACAGAATTAAAGCTTTCCAAGACAGACAGGACGGAAGAAAGTCCTCTCTGAAAGTCCAGTGTGAAATACAAAACTGTTGTCACTATGGGCAAGACCACTGCTGCTTGGTCCACTTCTCTGCCCTCCTCAGCCCTTTCCCATGCACCCACTGAGTTCATCAGTCTGTCGAGGCTGTACCTGCCCTGGTCGCTGCTACCCCATACCATCTATCATGAGGCCAGACACAACCCCCACCCCTGCAGGGTAGCTCCAACACCCAACCTCCCTGACCTCCTTGGATGATGCACAACTACCAGACCCACACTGCACACCCACTTGCCCGGATCCACGATTCCACTTGCTGGCTATGGGGCTGTAGCCACTGGCTACCGGTAGAGATGCTGCATTATCTCCCATGGCTGTGTCTGGGCATCTCTTGTACTCCAAGCATCAGAGCCAGAAAGTAGATGAAACCTGCTGCAGACAGGAAGCCTGTGCCCCAAAGTCTCGGAATGCAGAGGTGGGGTGCTGACCTCACAATGGCAGGGTCTCCCTTTCCCAGCCAGGCCACTGAGCACTGCTGTGCCTGCCCCTGGGCATGTCCCTTCTCAGCAGCTATGAGGGTCTGCGGCAGGAGATCCATCGGCTGGCACAGGAGAACGAGGAGCTACGGAGGCTGGTGCAGCTCATTCAGGAGAACCAAGAGCTGAAGCTAGTCCTTAGGAGCAGGAGCAGCAGCCTGGGCTTCTGCAGCCCCAGCTTCCTGGCAGAAGTGGCTGCCAGTCCCCGGCTGAACAGGCGTAGGACATTCAAATTCAAAAATGTCGAGAAAGGTGAGCGATGGGCATCCCTCAGGGCTCTCTCATCCGATGTGTGTGCCTAGATGGAAAGAAGTCATACAAAAGCCTGGCCCTGTGGAGCGTGGCTGCCTGACAGCGCTGTTGGATGCTGGTGGTGGGTAGAGGGAGATGAAACAAGGCCAGGGAAGAGGGTGGCATGAACTCTTGGAAGCCCATGCAGGAGAGAGATGACACCTGTGAGAAAGTGACATGGAGCAGAGCTGGAATGAAGTAAGAGTCAGGAGACTGGGGGTAGAAGGGAAGCTTTCCAAGCTAAGGAACAGTTAGCATAAATGCCCTAGGGTGGCAGCCAGTTGGCTGTGAGGTTGATGCAGAGGAAAGAGGGTACCGGAAGTTCTTGCAAGGCAGAGGAGTTTGAGGGAAGACTGTCTCCTGGGTCTCTCTCTTTCTCTCTTTCTTATGCACACACACTTTTTTCTCTCCATATTAGGAATAGAACTCAGGGTCTTTTGTATGCTAAGCAAACAGAGCTACCATCCAGCCATCTCTATTTGTTGTTTTGAAATAAAAGCTTCCCTAAGCTATGCTGGGATTACAGGTCTGCAGCACAGGCCTTACTCTGGATTTATTTTGAAAGCTGAAGTAGAGGACTTCTGGCAGACTGGGCATCTACAAAATGAGAAAGGGACACGAGGGCAGTTTTGAATGCCCAAGAGCACAAGGCAGCGCCTGAAGTGTGGTGTGCAGCTCAGAGCCTGTAATTCTAATACATAGCTCACCTGCATCCTATATCCAAGTAGGCCTTGGGAGCCAGCACCACACTTAGCCCGGGGGGCTTGGGTGTGTACCCTGATCCTGTCTGATATCTGGACTAGCACACTGGATAAAGCTTGTGGATTCAGCTGATTTCCTGAGGTCCCAGAAGCTAGCTGCTCCTCAGGGGCCTCCCTTAAAAGGCAGCATTGCCACCACACATGGGTGATAGATAGTTTCCATCTGCCTCCGTTGCTCCCACTCTGGATGCTCAATGGCTCAGGCCTGACCTGAATCCCGCCTCTGCCCTGCCTGCTGAGGCCCTGCAATGTCCAGCCAGCGCAACTGAGGCTCCCTTGACTGTGACCTAGAAAGTATAGAGATGTTGGCCTCATAAGAAGGATCTGCTTCCCTGGGACTAAAACCACACAAAGCACCAGCAAAACCAGAAACCAACCCCGGCCCCGCTTGCCTATAAGTTTCAGTTGTCCTGGTGCCTCCTCTGTCTGTGTGCACTTTTACCACTTAAGGTGGGCTAATAAACAGGAGAGTAGAGGGCATGGAGAAGTCTTCCATGTTATCCTCAGTGAAGGAAACACCAGGTACAGATATGTGTTTCTCACTGCAGGAGAAACATCAGACCTTGATGAACTGAGCCTTTTTTTTTTTTTTTTGCATTGTGGGGTTGACTGTGGGATATGTGCCGAGGCTTCTTGTTCATTGTGCCATTTTGCATGCTGGAATAAGAGTATTTTCCTGGAGGCAGGACGCCCTACTAGATCCTCCTATCTTCCATTGTTCCTTGCCGGGTCCTCCCCACCCACCCCAGCTCCTGCCTCGGGTCCTCCCACGCCGGGGGAACAGTATGAGTACATCAGAAATGTTACTTTAGGGTGCAACCAGTTACATAGAGACCTGAAGGTGGGTGTCAAGGGCGCCCACGCACGGCTATCCAGAACTTGCAGGGAAGTACGGCAGTTCCGAGAACCAAGGTGCCCTTGAGCCAAAGCGCTAGGTCCGCCCCTAGCTGGCAAGAGCCGCTCAGTGCCTCAATCTGTGGAGCGTTCTGGGCAAAGGAGGAGGCGCCCAGACCCGGCCCGCACTTACGTAACCCGTAACCCATAACCCAGAGGGCCAGGCAAGCCAGGCTTGTTGGGAGTCGGGGTAGTCAGGGGAAGGGTTTCTACAGGCCCCTCCCCGAGGTGGGGGCAGGGCGTCTGGGAAGCTCAGCTGGAGAACTCAAGCAAGGCTCGGATTCCGCAGGTGGGGTCTGTGTTATTGCTTTTCCTACTTCCCTCCCTAGGCTCTGCCGTTCCTAGTCTCCTGTCTCCCGGGCTTTAGCCTCTCCGCGCTGTTGTACTGGTTCTGTAGGGTCAGGAAACTTGAGCAAAGCGGGAAGTGGAGCTAATTCCTTACCTGCCCACCCTAAATCACGTGCCTTTTCCTGCCTGAGGAACCCAGGCTCCTCCAGCACGAAACGGCTCCAAGGTCCTTTACTTCTACTCCAGGACTCTTAGACCTGTGCCTGTGGGGACCCTGGACTGGCAGATGGGCTTGCTTGGCTCCAACTCCACTCAGGCTGCCCTGTGACCCGGGTCCTGCGGCTCCTACCAAACTCAGAGCTACTCTGTGGCTCCTTCCCAGGGCACCTCCCAGACTTGGAATCCATCTCCTTCCCATCCCAGCCTCTGCTTAGAAACGCTCAGGCATAGCCCCATCCCCCCCCCCCACACACACCAGTGACAGGCTCTCGTGTCCAGTTCTCCCAGGGCTATCGGCTGAGCCACTACTGCACTCCAGCCCCACCATCATGGGCAGCCCAGAAGGGTGCTTCCATTTTGCCATCGACCGTGGCGGCACCTTCACAGACGTCTTTGCCCAGTGCCCAGGAGGGCATGTGCGTGTCCTGAAGCTGCTCTCGGAGGACCCTGCCAACTATGCAGATGCACCCACAGAGGGCATCCGCCGCATCCTGGAGCAGGTGGGCCAGGGCAAAGGGGGATGGTGGTGAGGGAGCCTCCAGCCTGAGGCCGCTCACCGACTCTGTGGTCCCCAGGAGGGGGGTGTGCTGCTGCCCCGAGACCGGCCACTGGACACCAGCCGCATCGCCAGCATCCGTATGGGTACCACGGTGGCCACCAACGCGTTGTTGGAACGCCGCGGGGAACGGGTGGCCCTGCTGGTGACGCAGGGTTTCCGAGACCTGCTGCATATCGGCAACCAGGCCCGCCCAGACCTCTTTGACCTGGTGAGCTCTCCCCTGCCAACTGGGTGCTCGGTGAGGCTTGTGTACTCCTCCCCGTTCCCCAGCCGAGGCCTGGAGGGGAGGTCTGA
Organism: Meriones unguiculatus; assembly: GCF_030254825.1. NCBI lineage: Eukaryota > Metazoa > Chordata > Mammalia > Rodentia > Muridae > Meriones > Meriones unguiculatus. Next base: position 24,797,155 of record NC_083356.1, read on the forward strand.
TGATCTTAGCAATGACTTAGCCGTCTTAGCTACTACGGCTGAGTCCTCTAGGTGATAGGCATAGAGGAGACTGAGCGCTGCTAGCAGGACCTCTGCGTCCCCATACTTCCAAGCAGGCATGTGGTACTCCGCCAGTTCAAGCCAGCACTATCTAGGGTGACAGGTTGGAGACCCCACCTTTGGAATCCTGGAAAAAGCTGCCCTCTGCAGATAAGGTCGTTGGTTCTACCCCACTTAAGGCTTGGGTGCAGAGAGAAGCCTTCTGGGTGGGCTCTGCTGGGCCATTTTGACTGTCTCCTCCCATTCTGGGAAACACCCCCTTGCCTGCACTGCCCCACCCACGCAGGACCCCACAGAAACCCTCGGGCCTGGGTCTCTTCTGAGCCTCTGCCTGCCCTCAGGCTGTGCCCATGCCAGAGGTACTGTATGAGGAGGTGCTGGAGGTGGAGGAACGAGTGGTGCTCTACCACGGAGAGCCAGGTGCCGGGTCTCCTGTCAAAGGTGCGGATGGTGCTGACAGCCAGCGTGAGGTTCCCGGGGTAGGCGGACCCTAGCAACCTTTGAATGGGGGCTGTGGGCTCTTTCAGGCCGTACAGGGGACCTGATAGAGATACAGCAGCCCGTGGATCTGGAAGCCCTGCGTGGGAAGCTGGAGGGGCTCTTATCTCGGGGCATCCGCAGTCTGGCGGTGGTGCTCATGCACTCCTACACGTGAGTGAGGGCTGCTTACCGTGGGCAGAGGCCCCAGTCAAGAGGGGAGGGTGGAAGGGTGTTGTCTGTGGGGGAGGTACAGAGCCCCGTGGGTTCTCGTTGTAGGTGGGCCCAGCATGAGCAGCAGGTGGGCGCACTGGCCCGGGAGCTGGGCTTCACACACGTGTCCTTGTCCTCGGAGACCATGCCCATGGTACGCATTGTCCCTCGGGGGCACACGGCCTGCGCCGATGCTTACCTTACTCCCACCATCCAGCGCTACGTGCAGGGCTTCAGCCGCGGCTTCCAGGGCCAGCTAAAGGTGAGGCCTGCTGACCACCCTGCTGCAGGCCCCGGCCTGGCACCTGCCCAGTACATGACCGTCCGCCCTCCCCATTCACAGGATGTACAGGTGCTCTTCATGCGCTCTGATGGCGGCCTGGCACCCATGGATGCCTTCATTGGTTCCCGGGCTGTGCTTTCTGGCCCCGCTGGTGGGGTGGTTGGCTACTCATCTACCACCTACCAGCTGGAAGGTGGTCAGCCTGTCATCGGTTTTGACATGGGAGGTATGAAGACCAACGTGTGTGTGTCGGGGGGGGGGGGGAGATTCAGCTACCTAGCTTGATGAAGCCAGGAATGCAGGTCTTGGGGTGACTCCCATTAGGAACATCCACCGACGTGAGCCGCTATGCTGGAGAATTTGAACATGTCTTCGAGGCTAGCACAGCTGGTGTGACCCTCCAGGCCCCCCAGCTGGACATCAACACAGTGGCAGCTGGTGGGGGTTCCCGCCTCTTCTTCAGGTCAGCTCCTATCTCTTCTTCAGTTGGGACCTCTCAGCTTTTTCATCCTCCCCACTCTAATTCCAGTCCTTTATTCCCCAAGGTCTGGCCTTTTTGTGGTTGGGCCAGAGTCAGCAGGTGCTCATCCAGGGCCTGCCTGCTATCGAAAAGGTAAGCTAGCCCCTGCCCTGCCCTTCCTCTCCTTCCCATGATGCTCTAGGCCTATCCCACCTTTTTGGCTTCATCCCTGCTTCAACCCACTTCTGGCTTGCTCCTCTGGCCCACACACTGTTCCTTCTTCCCAGGGGGTCCTGTGACAGTGACAGATGCTAATCTGGTCCTGGGTCGCCTGCTGCCTTCCTCCTTCCCCTGCATTTTTGGGCCAAGGGAAGACCAGCCACTGTCCCCAGAGGCTTCCCGAAAGGCACTAGAGGCTGTGGCTGCTGAGGTCAACAGCTTCTTGACCAATGGACCCTGCCCAGCTTCCCCGCTGAGTCTGGAGGAGGTGGCCATGGGGTTTGTGCGTGTTGCCAATGAAGCCATGTGCCGGCCTATTCGTGCTCTCACCCAGGTATGCCCCCCTGGCCCACCATCACCTGTCTGTTCTAGCTCTACTCCCATACTCTCTCAGCCCAACAGAAATGGGACAGGGTGGGAAGCTGTCCAGGGTACGAAAGACTATTGACCCTTCCTGAATCACCAGGCACGAGGCCATGACCCCTCCGCCCACATACTGGCCTGCTTTGGAGGAGCCGGTGGGCAACACGCTTGTGCCATTGCCCGGGCCCTCGGTATGGACACTGTGCATATTCACAGGTGGGTCTGCTTATGGGCATGTGGCCTTGGTTGAGGGAGTTGGCTTTAGGGAGTGTCCCCACACTGCTGTGCCGCCCGTTTCCGCAGGCACAGTGGGCTGCTGTCGGCGCTGGGACTGGCCTTGGCAGATGTGGTTCATGAAGCACAGGAGCCCTGTTCCCTGTCTTACACACCTGAATCCTTTGCGCAACTGGACCAGAGAATGTGCCGCCTGGAGGGGCAGTGTGTGGACGCCTTGCTGGCCCAAGGCTTCCCCAGGTAGACTCATGGACCACTGAACACAGGGCTGGCTTTATCTCTACCACCCCTTTGGTGGTGTACCACTGGATGACTTCCTAAATGTTCCTGGGTCTTCAGGGCAATGGTCTGAGAGTGCCTGAGGAAGTGGGAAAGGCACCTTCAGAAGGCACCGGGTGAGTACCCCAACCTGCTCCCTGCAGGTCTCAGATCAGCACCGAGAGCTTCCTGCATCTTCGATACCAAGGCACTGACTGTGCCCTCATGGTGTCTGCCCAACAGCATCCAGCAACGGCCCACTCACCCCGCGCTGGTGACTTTGGAGCAGCGTTCGTTGAGAGGTATAGGGGTGTCCTCCTGCGCCTCCAGCCTGTGGCCTGCTGGCCAGGTTGCTTTGTTCTGATTGCTGCCTTGGATGGGTGGGTGCAGGTACATGAGAGAGTTTGGCTTCATCATTCCTGAGCGGCCGGTGGTCGTAGACGACGTGCGGGTGAGGGGGACCGGCCGCAGTGGACTTCTGCTGGAGGACACCCGCAGGTCCCAGACTGGACCTCCCCGCGTGGACAAGGTTGGAAGCCTTGCTGTGCCGGTCCACCTACATTCTCAGGACCTGGGGACAGGAATTGATGGGGAGGTTCAGACATGTTGAGGGGCCTCAAGAAAAAAAAAATGATAATAATCTAGGAGCCCAGCTCATTCCAAGCCCTCTGCAGGTGACCCAGTGCTACTTTGAGGGGGGTTATCAGGAGACCCCCGTATACCTTCTAGGAGAGCTAGGCTATGGGCACCAGCTCCAGGGGCCCTGCCTCATCATCGACAACAACAGGTAAGCCTGCGTGGGTATGGCCTTGGAGGGATTATCACGGCGCCCTCCGCAGCAGATCCCCTGGCCAGGGCTGCAGAGCTTCATTCAGTGGGGTATCTCCGTGCACGGAGCAGTGAAATCCGTGGTTGGGGGGAGGTTGGGGCCAGCCTTCTTGTAGCTCCTCTGTGTCCCCTGCCCCCAGCACCATCCTTGTAGAACCAGGTTGTCAAGCAGAGGTGACTGAGTCAGGGGACATCCGCATATCTGTGGGGGCTGAGCCTCCCAGCGTGACAGGCACCAAGCTTGACCCCATCCAGCTGTCGATTTTCTCACACCGCTTCATGAGCATTGCTGGTGAGTGGACGCTGCTGTCCTCACAGGGCTGGCGTGTATGATGTAGGTCACGGGGTGGGGAGGGGGTTGCACGCTAGGCAAAGGTACAGACAAGTAGCTAACATCAGTTGCTCTTGTTACATACACTAAACTGCCAGGTGTGTGCCCGGGGGAAGGGCAAGGTCCTCACTGGTGGTGGGGTGGGCAGTGTGGTCTTGACTCTGAAACTGTACCCCATGGTGCAAGAGCAGGCCTTGGACGAGGGAAGGCCGTTCCTCTTCTCATCAAGAGCCATTTGATCTTCAGCTATGTAGGGATAGAGCACAGGCATTCCCTGTGAGCTCATCTGTTCATGGGCAGGCCATAGGCTTTCAGGAGCCCAGGGGTCTGTGCTTGGGGACCAGGTTCTCACTGCACCAGTCGGGGAGGGAAATTGGAGCGAGACCCCAGGTAGGCTGGAAAGTACTCTTTCCATAAGCTGCCGTACACCTGCTGCAGCTTTACTGCTTAAGAGGCCATGCTGCCTGGTCCCTGGGGTTCAGGAAAAGCTGCTGGGTCTTGGTGTGAGCTCAGGAGGCCTTGACATCGTGGGTCCTGTGTCTTCTTCTTGGGGCTATGCGTGTGGATAATGGGGCCACTGGCCACTCTGTGCCCCCAGAGCAGATGGGCCGCATCCTACAGCGCACAGCCATCTCCACCAACATCAAGGAACGCCTCGACTTCTCCTGTGCCCTCTTTGGTCCGGATGGGGGCCTGGTCTCCAATGCTCCCCACATTCCTGTGCACCTGGGTGCCATGCAGGAGACTGTACAGTTCCAGGTTCGGTGACGGCGACCTCTTCCCTTCTGCCCCCCTCCCTTGTCCTATGACCTCGTCTCCCTTTCCCACTCTGTATGTGTCCTCCTGGTTTCAGATTCAGCACTTAGGAGCTGACCTCCATCCTGGTGACGTGCTGCTTAGCAACCATCCCAGTGCAGGGGGCAGCCACCTTCCAGACCTGACTGTCATCACGCCGGTGAGGGATGCTACCTTGGGGACTGTTAGGGCGACAGAGGTGTCTGGTGCCGCTGACAGTTGCTGTCACACCTTAGGTGTTTTGGCCAGGCCAGACACGGCCTGTGTTCTATGTGGCTAGCCGTGGGCACCATGCAGACATTGGAGGCATCACGCCGGGCTCTATGCCTCCTCACTCTACCACACTGCAGCAGGAGGGTGCCGTTTTTCTGTCCTTCAAACTGGTCCAAGGAGGCGTCTTCCAGGAAGAGGGTGAGCTGGAGAAGGGTCACAGTGAGGATTTGGTAGGCAGGGATTCATGGCTGCTACCAGGAACCAGGCTGGCCGGGATCCTGATACACAGTTGATCTATCCTGATGGTATCAGCTCAGGCCTGCCTTGAGCCTTGGGAGAGACAAGTGGTGACCTCTCAGGGCAGTTGTAAATCGCCTCAGATGCAGAAGGGCTTGAGATGACTTATATCTGGACCAGAGATGGCCTCCTAGAAGATGATTTCGGGGTGGGGAGTCAGCCAAGAACACCCAAGGGAACAGAAGGTAGAGAAGAGGTAGTTTCAAGGTTGGCCACTGCTGCAGAATCCCAGGGAGCTGTCTGGGTCTGGGTCTCAGTCGCCGAGCAGTGGAGCAGCAGGAGCAAACTGATCAGCTTGCACACCTACCAGCAGAGCAACCCTGAGGGTGGACAGACTGGTCAGGTGTGACAGCTGTATTGCCCTCAAAGACTGGGTATCCAGGTGGATACCTGGACGGAAGGAAGTGTTCGGGAACTAAAGTTGGTTCAGTCTGGAGATTGTGGGGTCAGGCTTGATAGCTACAGGATGGAGGTTTCGCTTTGAGCAGCTTAGAGCAGCTGCAAACAAGGCGAAGGCTCTGGAAAAAAGACAGCCTCGCTCTGCGGTCACAGGGGTATGAGAGCCCAAAAATGCATCCTGGAGTTGAGGTGTTGAGGCCATGGTAAAGGGTGGGGCAACCCATAGACCCTGATAGAATACGCTGATCATGGGGAACTGAGGTGGACCATAGAGAGTATACACACATGGCTGAGGGTACAAGCAGCCAGAAGACCATAACCCATACTGGAAAGCAGGGGGGGGAGGGGTGACCCAGGTGTGGTATACTTTCTGGACTATATAGCTTAGAGGAGTGGGAGACGTAGGAAGCTGCAGGAAGAGGCCAGGGCTGACAGGTGCTTGAAAGTCTCTATGCGTGTATACCACGTGCATGCAGGTGTTCTTGGAGACCAGAGTAGACCATAATATCCTCGGGGACTGGAGTTACTGGCAGTTATGATCCCCCTTGTGTGGGGGCTGGAAACCAGTGCTGGACCCTCCTCAGGAGCGTCAAGTGCTCTTTAACTGCCGAGCCATTCGTATCTCAGCCCTGCGGTGCCTTGCGTTCTTGAAGTACTTGGAGGCTGGTGGGAATGGTCAGGGCATAGAGCAGACAGGTCAAGGTCCATGTGGGGCATGTGTCAGGGATGTAGAGGGGAGCCTAGAGAAGGCAGATGGATGAGCTTGCTTGAGGGATGAACCCACCCTCTCCCAAGCCACCTCCAGCTCCATTGAGGTCATTGGCCCAGCTGCTTGCCAAAGGTGCTCCAGAAGCTGGGCTGCAGAAAAGGGCTCAGCGGAAGGATGGAGCCTACAGTCTTCAGAGTCCAGGGCTTTGCAAGTGTGTGTGTGTGTGTGTGTGTGTGTGTGTGTGTGTGTGTGATGTCATTGAAAGGTCAATAGGGAACTCCCAGTACCCGGTGTACCTGTTGTAGTTGTGGAACAGGCAGGCACAGGGACCTGTTCCTGGGGGCATGGAAGGTGGCTCAGTTGTGACCCTGTCCATCCAGCTGTGACAGAGGCCCTGCGGGCACCAGGCAAGATCCCTGGCTGTAGCGGAACCAGGAACCTGCATGACAACCTGTCGGATCTTCGTGCCCAGGTGGCAGCCAACCAGAAGGGCATCCAGCTGGTGGGAGAGCTGATTGGGCAGTATGGCTTGGATGTGGTACAAGCTTATATGGGCCATATTCAGGTAGGCCTGGGAACAGGAGGCAATGCAATGTGGGCAGTGTTGGAGCCCAAGATAGCTGGGCCATCCTGCAGGTGGCATGGCTGGGCTGAACCTTACTTCTGCTAGGCAAACGCTGAGCTGGCAGTACGAGACATGCTTCGGGCTTTCGGATCCTCACGGAAGGCCCGAGGCCTACCCCTGGAGGTGTCTGCAGAGGACCACATGGATGACGGCTCGCCCATCCGCCTGCACGTTCAGATCAACCTGAGTCAGGTTGGCGTGGGAGGGAGGTGGGGGAGAGCACCGGCCCTGGCCTCCGGCCTGTTGCTGATAGCCATACCTTCCCCCCCCCCGTGGGTAGGGCAGTGCCGTATTTGACTTCAGCGGCTCGGGGTCCGAGGTGTTTGGCAATCTCAACGCGCCTCGAGCCATAACGCTGTCTGCCCTCATCTATTGCTTGCGCTGTCTAGTGGGCCGTGACATCCCACTGAACCAGGTTTGTAGGGGTGTGCCATGAGGTAGACAGATAGCCCCCCAATCTGGGGTCACCCTGTGGTTTGACTGAAGACAAAGGCAGCCCGATATGAACGGAGCCTGAGGTGGTAGGATGCTTATCTGAACCTGGGTAGCACCCAGCCTTAATCACCTTGATTCCCCCACTAGGGTTGCCTGGCCCCTGTGGATGTAATCATTCCCAAAGGCTCCATATTGGACCCATCCCCAGAGGCGGCGGTGGTCGGCGGCAACGTGCTCACATCTCAGCGAGTAGTAGACGTCATCCTGGGGGCTTTTGGGGCCTGTTCAGCCTCCCAGGTGTGGTGGGTCGAAGTGGACATAGGTCTGGAGGCTGCTGGAAAACAGCGCCGGGGGATGGGGGGAGGGGGCGGGGTGGCCGCCCACGCTAACCAAATGCTGTTATCTGCGTCTGTCAGGGCTGCATGAACAACGTGACCCTGGGAAATGCCCACATGGGCTACTATGAGACAGTGGCTGGTGGTGCCGGTGCGGGACCTGGCTGGCACGGGCGCAGTGGCATACACAGTCACATGACCAACACCCGCATCACAGACCCGGAGATCCTGGAAAGCCGGTGAGCCGAGCACCCCAGGTGCTGGGCGGGTGAACTGGGAGGCGAGGCCGCGCTCATCCGCCTGCTGTGCCCCTTCACCTGCGCAGGTATCCAGTTATCCTGCGCCGTTTCGAGCTGAGGCCAGGATCTGGGGGCCGAGGCCGCTTCCGGGGAGGTGATGGCGTAATCCGAGAGCTGGTCTTTCGGGAAGAGGCGGTGCTGTCAGTGCTGACCGAGCGTCGTGCTTTCCAGCCCTACGGCCTCCAGGGTGGGTGATCCCCAGCCCTTCCCAGCCTCCTGCCACCTCCGAACCCCATCTCCCTCCCTCTCCCTCCCTCGACCCACACAGCTCCTTGCTTTCTCCTCCCATAGGGGGAGAGCCTGGTGAGCGTGGCTTAAACCTCCTAATCAGAAAGGACGGGCGCACGGTGAATTTGGGCGGGAAGACATCTGTGACCGTGTACCCTGGGGTAAGAGACGCAACCTGTGTGGTTAAATAGAGATAAAAATTTAATTTGGCTTCCCTAACGGAAATAGGGTACCACCCTGATTGTGTCCTACGGGGACAAGGCCCACACGTGTGTTGAACCTGCTCTTCACAGGACGTTTTCTGCCTTCACACGCCTGGCGGCGGGGGCTACGGAGACCCAGAGGACCCGGCGCCCCCACCAGGCTCGCCCCCGCTCTTTCCGGCCTTCCTTGAGCGGGGCAGTGTGTATGAGTACCGCCGCGCCCAGGAAGCCGTGTGAGTGCCCCACAATAAAGATCTGTTGAGTCACACGGTTATTGGTCCTGGCTTCTCGTGGCGGTCTCTCGCTCGATAGTCATCCCCCCTTGTCTGTGCTCTCAGGAGCACACAACCTGAAGCTTCAGGCCCACAGCCAAGTGGTCTGTGAGCCCCGCCAGGGCAGTACTGAAGATCACCTGCTCCACCTCCTGCGGGGGGGGGGGGGGGAGGGAGGGAGGCAGGGGCGGAAATCAAGTTGAGAGCCGCTTTCAGTTTGAGCAAGCCCCATCCCCCGAGCTCAGGCACTTACCGGACTCAGGGGACTCCCGGGCATTCCCCGATAGATGATATAGTCCAGACGCCGGCCCTTCCAGGATGTACCTGAGCGCCTTCTATTAGGGGCTCCTGCCAGGTAGAGGCGTCGCCCTTTTTCCTCCTCCAGGGCCCTAGGAGAGGGACAGCATGACTGAGGATAGGGCAGTTTCTCCTGGCTGGGCTCCCCAGCAGTGCCTGGGCTCAGGGATGCCACTTACTCCCGGAGCATCTCTGGGGAGCTGGCAATGGAGTGGTGCAGCATGGAAGTTCTCAAGATTGTCCCTGTGGAGTCCAGGGAGAGCGGAATCAATGGCAGGCAGCCTTGGTGAGGGGCACGCCGCCACCAGCTCTCCCCGCCTCCACAGCAGCAGTACCCAAGGCCCAGGGCTGCTCCTTGCAGGTGCCCAGCCGACAGGGATCCTGGAAACTCCTGAAGAGTTTATGCCCCTGCTCCTTGGTGTGAACTGTGGAGGAGAACCGAGTCTAAGCAGGCAGAGCTGGGTCTCTTGGCTCCACCTGCCCCGGCTTCTCACCCTGTGAGGAGTTGTCGAAATTGAGATCTCCCAGGACGACGCTGAAGGCTACGGTCTCACCGCTCTGGAGGCTCTCAGCCTCAAACTCCTCAGCCCATTCCAGGAGCAGGGCCATCTGTTTGCAGCGAATATGCCCATCCTCTAAAAAGGGGGGCGGGGTTGGCTTAGCCCAGGATGGGGAATGCAAGACAGCACGCAGGTCCTGATCAGTAAACCCACCCAGGCGTTTCTTGGGATGTCTGGGGCACAGAACACTGAGACAGAGGAACGAAGGTGTTGGCGAGGTTTGGGACCTTCTAAGGAGGGAAGAGGGGCCGCCCACATTCCAACAACCCCCACCCCCTTGCAGGGCTCACCACGGGGTGCCTGCAAGTGTGTACAGTGAAGGTATCCCACGATGCGGCGCCCGTCCAGGATGCCTAGCTGCGCCTGCAACACCGCCCCACAGCTGCAGTTTCCCTTGCTGGTTAAACCCACTGCTCACCCTCTCCGTGCTAGGGCTCACTGCATCCTGGGTTAGTACCTGGGCAGATAATAGACCTTTGGAGGCCATGGCGTCCTCGCGACGAGCGTTAGGAAAGCAACGGAAGGTAGCACGCAGCAGCGGGTAGCGCGAGGCCAGCAGGAGCCCACTGCCCAGTAGCTTGATGTACGGCCCAGACACCAAGCCAAACGTGCCCACATCGTAAAGAACCGGGCCCAGGTTTGGCACCAGGATGTGCACAAGACGACGAGCTGCGCGGAGGTCGAAGACTTCCTGGAGGCACACGAAGTCCAAATCCATAGGTATTGTGGCCCTCAGCACACCGTCAGGCCCCTCGGGCAGCGGCTGGCTGCACCCGGTAACCCCATACTCTGACTTTTGAAGGCTACCTAGCAATACGGCGCCAATGGCCTCCGCACGCTGCTGGCTGTGCGACAGGTTGCTGAAGCGTGCCAGCCCGTCAGGGAGCAGGCACAGGTTAGCAGTGAGAAAGACAAAGCAGCGCACGCGCTCAGCAGGCGGGTGCCAGGGCTGTGGCCACACCCAGTATGCCGGAGGAGGCTGATAGCAGAAGGGGCGGCGCCAGACCTGCAGGGGCAGCCAGAGCACCAAGCCGAACAGAGCCATGGGTAGGCCGACTACCACCAGCGATAGCAACGCCGCCCCACTTCCTGCTAGGGTTTTGAGCCAACCTAAGCTGCTGGGTTGCACCGTCGGTGCCCAGCAGCCTAGCAGCTGGTCCAGAGACCAATAGGCCGGGAAGAGCAGCATACGAGATAAGCTGTAGAGGGCTTGCAGCACGGGGTGCCGGAAGGGTGAAGGCCTCAGGGCGTCGGGTGTCGGGGGCCAGTCGGGTGTCGGGGGCCAGTCCGGTGAAGATTCATGGCGCACAGGGCTCCTTCGCTGCGAAACGTCTGGGGTACTCATAGGTTTCCAGCGTGAGAGTTGAATCCTTAAGAGTCCACACGAGCTGCAGGAGGTTAAGACCAAGTGGCACGCACTGTGCGTACAGGTAGCGCCCTGTGCCCCGCGAGCCTGAGTGCTGGACATTGGCCCCACCCACCCAGAACTTTTGTAGCCGTTGGGTGGGGGGGAAGAAAGGACCGGAGCTTCACAACACCGCCCAAGCTCCTCCTTTGCGCCACTTAGGGCTTGGAAACGTTGGAGCCCCGCCTTTTTCCTAGCCTTCCCCACCCCTCCAACGAACTTTACAATCTAGCTCCTCAGCCTGTCGGTGCCCCGCAGACTCTCAAACGGGTGCTCGGCGCCCGAGTGCAAAGACAACACCAGATGACCTGCAAAGGCTGTGACTAAGGAACTCCGAGCCAGGATAAGGGACCTTTTCGCCTACGGTTTGAGGCAGCGTTCCCACACAGGTAAAAGAAGCTCCCCGTTTGTGAGCCCTCTAACAGACTTCGGGGGTTTTGTCGGCTTTTATTTTTTTATCTTTTTTTGAGACAGGGTTTCTCTGTGAGGCCCTGGCTGTCCTGGAACTCGCTCTGTAGACCAGGCTAGCCTTGAACTCGAAGAGATTCACCAGCCTCCGCCTCCCAAGTGCTGGCATTAAGGGTGTGTGCCACCACTGCCCAGCTCGACTGGAGGTTCTTATATTGTCCCTTGACCTTCATAGACTTTTCTCTGCTCCCCTTAGGAGGCTGCCTCCATGATTCCAGCTGTAAGCTAGCATCCATCCTGATGTATCTCTTTAAGCTGCCCGTCTACCTATCTTCAACCCAGGCTGCTGTGGAGACACTTTTGATGAGGCAGCTACTAATGACCTGGGTGGTCAAGGCAGAAGGGGACAAGCTCTGAGGGTATCCCCGCTGAAGGACTCCAGCACACCCCACACCTCTCTCTTCCTGGAATTTTTATTGGTACTGATGGATTCTTGTTTAAATTCAGACACCAAGGCTCTTCTGTTTCTTGACTGGCAGGCACTAGTTCTCTAGGTTCCTGGCTCTTTTATTCTTTTCCTTCTTCTCACTGCCCAGGCACCTGTACCAAGTTGCTGTACAAAAGTGTGGGCTTTTCCACACTGCCCTGAGGAAACGACCCCGTTTTGGTCTGTGTTCTTCCAGTCTACACAATGATTCCAGCACTTCCTATGAGCCCCGGTCCCTTCCTCTCTCCACCCGGTCCTGCTTCTCCAACTCCAACCAATGTTCTTTATTCTCTGGCCAGCTCTGAATCCCCCGTGCTTAGATAAGACCCACGATCCTCCCAGACCTTGGACATCTTTGCAAGGGGCTGCCAGCTCCCTGGCTCCCCTGCCCAGGTTTGGATGAGGTGTCGCCTGGCTTGCTGTCCTCTCCTGTGCTGTTCCCAAGGTCCCAGAAGCCCCACCTCCATCCCCTTGCTCTGCTTAGCACAGGGGCCTTCCTCTGAGTTTCTGTGCCATTCCTTCACCTCTTTTTGCTCTTAAGTTATGCCACCTCCCAGAACGTGAGGGAACGTGGGGCCTCCCATTCAATCCCTTCAGAAAGACAGAGTCTGGGCCTTGATCTAGTTGGTCTGTCTGTCCAGGGGGCTGTGATGTGAAGGCAGCCCTTCAGGGCTGTCAAGACTGAAGGCACCTGGTGAGGCACCCCACGGGAGCAGGAAGGTGTGGCATGGGCCCGGTGACTAGCGTCTGTGGGAAACTTTAATGGCCATGTGCAATGGCCTGCAGGGGGACATGAGCCTGGGCCAGCCAGCACTGGTGTTACCAGATGAACATGGGCTTGCCGTCATCGTGGGACAGCTGGTTGAGGCAGGAGAGCAGCAGGAGGGCATCAGTGAGCATGCTGGGGTGCACAGTCTCCACCAGCACACGCTGCAAGAAGTCCACCGTGTAGGAGCCACCTTCAGATGCTGCCAGCTCAGGCCGCTCCCGCAAAATGCCATACGCATTCACCAGCTGTTCCGTCAGCGCAGGATGCACCCTTCCGTTGTAGCCCAGACTCTGAAGCCTGTTCATGATGTTCACGTAGCGCTGCGTGAGGGTGTGGCACAGGTCCTCATCCAGCTTGTGGTTACTGAGGTTTACGGAGGCCTGTTGGGAGAGTGGCCATCAGGGACCTCCCACACTACTCTGGCTCCCAGGCAGGCAGGAAGAACAGGGGCAAGGGAGGCTGAGGGAAGGAAATGGTTAAAAGGTTGCTAAGAGGAGGCCAAGGGAAGAGAAGCTGTGTGGTGCCCGAGGGGTCCAGAGGGCTGAGCCTGAGGTCAAGGCACACAAAAATAATAATTCAGGCAGGCCCAGGGACTTCCCAAAGCTTCTAGAGACAGCTATCCCATTGTTTGTTCCGTCCACCAGACATAAGGGTTTAGCACAAAGCCATCGGGGATAGAGGACAGGGAGTATGGCCTCCAGGGTGGAAACAGGGAGCTCCTCATCCATCCAGGTGGCCTGACCCCAGAGGCTGCACCCTCTCCCAAGAGCAAATGGAAAGCTCTTAACCCAGAGCAACAGGCACGTTCCAACAGGACAGAGGTCTCCCTGAACACCACCTTTCCCAACACCCCCTGTAGTCAAGGTACCTACGTTTCTACCGAGCAAGTGGCTTCCATATGGGAGGAGGCACCCGCCCATGGAAGGTGGGCAGGTCTCTGGGGAGTGCTCGTTGGGGACAGCTGTGCTCAACTGGGGACACCAGGCTGGGCATCTATCTGCTTGTCTTGGGACTGGCACCCATGGTATGTTCACTGGGAGAGTCCCTTGGTGTTTTGGTGTTTTCCTGGGCAGTATAGCAAACCCCATTTTGTGTCCTTCCTGGAGCTGAGGACCTTAATTAATACTATAATGTTTTCTTATCCTATCTTATCTAATCTAATAAATCTATCTAATCGTATCTAATAAGTCAGTTGTTGTCTGCAACCTAGCACACAGGATGATTTGCCTCAGAAGGCAAAACTGTCGGGTAGGAGGGAGCACGGTGAGGAGACTAGTGTTCTTGACTTTGCAAAAAGACGAAGCCACCGTAATCTGTGAGGAGGAAAGAACTGAGATTTGGTAGAACCCTGGCCTTTACACAAGGCCCTGGGTGTGACACCAAGTTCAGAGGAAGATGATGGAGAAGATGAGGAGGAGGAGGAGAAGGAAGAAGAAGAATGGATTTGAGTTTGGTTCCCAGCACCCATGTCAGGGTGGCTCATAACTTCCAGCTCCAGCTCCAGGGGAATCTGACCTGTAACCTCAAGGGTGCCTGCACTCAGACACACAGATACACGCGCACGCGCACGCGCACACACACACACATTTTTAAAAAGAAAAGTGAAAAGATCTCAGTAGAAAGGTATATGTAACCTGTGTCTCTGTGTCATCATATATGACACTCCATTAAGAGGTTTAATTTCATATTTCATTCTTGTTTAGTTCCCCCCCTTTGGAGACAGACTCTCATGTGGCCGAGGCTGACCCTGAACTTGTTATGAACTTGTGTGACACACTGAGGTCCTGCTCCTCCAACTTGTGCATTCTATGTTCTGGGATGGAAGGCTTGTAGCACCACATCTGGTCTATGTAGTATCGCCAGGCAAGTGCTGTACCAGCTGAACTACACAGGTTTTTATGGCTTTTATGTATCAAGTTTCATCTGTCAATATTTGTGAGATATAGTTAATATTTCTTAATTTAAAAGATAATAAAATATTTCTTACTACTTTTAATTATATGTATGTGTCAGTGTGGGGGTATGTGCCCATGAATGCAGGGTCCCACATAGGCCGGGGGTTTTGGAAGCCCTTGGAGTAGGAGTTATAGGTGGTTATGAGTCACCAGATATGGATTCTGAGAATTGAACTTAGGTCCTCTGGAAGGGCAGTACCTGCGCTTAGGCATGGAACCATCTCTCCAGCCCAATATCTTAAACATTAAAAGAACAGGTGGATGTCATGGCTCGTGCCTATGATTATAGCACTAGAGAGACATTAGACAGGTTACATGGTCTTGGCTGCATAGTATGAGGTCAAGAAGAGATGCATAGAAATCAAGGCTTTGTCTCAGAAATAATTTGTTCACTTGTTCTCTAGGCACAGCGCATACCTGTCACCCCAACCTTCAGGAGGAGGAGGGGGGGTGAACCGCAGCAAGTTTTGAGACTAGTCTTGGTTCCAGGCCAGCTAGGCTGCTTAACAAGAACTTGTCTCAACCACCAAAATACACAAAAATAAAAGGACACAGAAGCTGGGCATCCTCAGGGAGTGCCATAGGTATGAGGCTTACTTCAGTTGCATGTCAAGACAAAAAAATATCATAAATAGCTGCCTAGAAAAACAGTATGACTGTTACAAAAATAAAGATGACATATAGGCCATTAGATGCCCAAGACGTGTTGGGTCCTGAAGGTAGTTTGGATCCCGAATCAGCATGTGAAAGTGAAATCATCCTCAGGGGACCATCGAGTGGGAGTCAAGGCACTACTTCCCACCATTATGTGGCTCTAGTCACTCTCACACGGACAAGGTTGAACTCGAGGCCCCTAGAATTAGGGCGCTAAGAAGAAAGGCACCTCAAACATCTTCCACAAAGTTCCTCAAAACTGGGTAGGAAGAACTGGGGGTGCCACGAGCACTTTTAGTTGGCTTTAAAATGATAAACTTTCAGTCAGGTTTAGAAGCCCAGTGTAACTGGGCTAGAGAGATGGCTCAGCCATTAAAAGCACATACTGTTGTTGCTGAGGACCAAAGTTCAGCTCCCGGCATCTATGTTGTGCGGTAGTTCACAACTACCTGTAGCTCGAGCTCCTGAAGATAAAATACCTCTGGCCTCTTCAGGCACTTAAACTCATGTACATCTGCCACCACCACCACCACCGCTGCCCCATACGTAAAAATACAGATAAAACTTAGAAAAAGAAAAGACACAATGGTACCGAACATAGGGATATGTGCCTGTAATCTGTGTAATCAGAAGGCAGAGGCTGAAGGAGCACACTGTAAGTGGTTAGGCCAGCCTGAGCTATACTGCAAGCCTGAGGCCAGCCAGGGGTACCCAATGAGAAAGACAAAACAAAAACATCCCCCCCCCAAAAAAAAAAAAAAAACTAACAAAAAAGCCAACCCAAACCGAAAGATAGTGTAACTGCATGATCTCATAAAAAAGACAGCCAGCTTTATCGGGAAGTCAGGGTCCTCATCAATCAAAAATCTCCATTAAAGTTTCAACCCACTAAACCTCTGCAGCAGGTCTGGGTAGAATTTAGTCATTCTAACCACTCTGATCCTGGGGTATAGGAAATCCTGGGGTATTGAAAAGGGGAAATAAAAGTTTGGTCAAAAGTGGAATCAGACGCAGGTACAACTCAACCCAAAGGCCCAGCCAGGTGGGTGGATACCCTCAAAGCCAGGAGGTAAATTTATGGTTTCCAAATGTGAGCACACTAGTTGACCTGGAAGGCTCCACAGAGGGATATGGCTGGGTGTCCGCCCGGCTCCAGAAGGCCACTTTGCAGCTGGGTTTCAGCGGCGCTCTCCTCAAGAGGAAGGAGAGTGTCTCGAACACTGCTGATGGAAGTGAAACCAGACTGAAAGAGATGCCGGAGGCTCTAGGGCGGAAATGGCAAGCACATTTCGATGAGAGGTCCAGGCATGGTGGGACACGCCTCTAACCCCAGTACTTGGAGGCAGAGGCAGGAGGATCAGAAGTTTTAAGGTCATCCTTGACTACAGAGTGAATTTAA
Organism: Meriones unguiculatus; assembly: GCF_030254825.1. Classification (NCBI taxonomy): domain Eukaryota; kingdom Metazoa; phylum Chordata; class Mammalia; order Rodentia; family Muridae; genus Meriones; species Meriones unguiculatus. Next base: position 24,813,625 of record NC_083356.1, read on the forward strand.
GGCCAGCCTTGGCTACATGTGACCCTGTTTCAAAAAGTGTGTAATCTAGAAATTATCCGTTTAATCCATCCATAAACTTAAAATTTGGGCCTTTCTCTCTCTCTCTTTCTCTCTGGAACTTGATGGCCATATCCTCAAACAAGCAGAAAAAGAAAGATCTGAGACAATACAAGAGAACGAGGAGGAGCCTGGCTCGGGTGCTGGGATAAAATCCAGGGCTTCAGCATGTCAGTCAAGTGCTCCTCAACCTGAGTGATAGCCCAAGCCCTTCTTTATAATGCCAGCTACCCCTTGGCATCTTGTGGTCTCCGTTGCTCTGTCACCAGGCCCTTTTTGGTTGGCTTTCTTGGCTGATGACTGTCCACTGACATCCAGGAACATCGCTGTCCTTTCATAGTGTAAATGTGAAGGGACTCTGGCCCAGCTCCAGCACGGTGAGAATGTCTTCGGCAGGCTTCGCCCTTCTCCCCCATTCCGTCTACCTCGCTAAACACCATTAGATTACACTCCTAAAGCTAACCACCAAGGTCTATTCCTTTCTTTGGCCAATTACTCTTCCTGAGGCTGACTACAAAGATCCGGCTATCAGAGCATTGAAGTCCAGCAATCACCTGATTCAAACGCACGGCTAAAACATGCCACCGGATCTTAGCCCATTGAACACAGACCCTCCCCTTTCTCTCTTCTTGAAACTTATACCTGCAGCTGGGAGTGGTGGTGCCTGCGTTTAATCCCAGCCGTCAGGGAGGCAGAGACAGGCAGATCTGTTGAGTTTGAGGTCAGGCTGGTCTACAAAGTGAGTCCGGGGACAGCCAAGGCTACTACACAGAGAAACCCTGTCTCTAAAACAAAACAAAAATTACACCGGTAATGTCATTTTGCTGCTGTTTTTCCGCCTGAGTCAAAAAGCAACTACTTTAACTTTTCTTCCCTGCTTAATAAAGGATCTCTCTGTGAAAACAGGTGTGTTTGTGTTCGGGTGCAGTTTATGCCTAATGTGGATCTGAGAGGTAACCGAGGGTAGGGGATGGAGGAGGAGGCTGGGGCCTGAGCAGACAACCCTCATAGATGCAAATCCGTGAGGGATACTGGCAGGCACTGGGCATCCTTTTTTCCCTGGCAGCTCTGAGCTCTGAGAGGCTGCACTGGCTGCCCCAGTAGTGAAGTGAACTCCTGTGAGATCTCCATAGGTAGGCTGTGCCCCTCAAAAAAAAAAAAAAAAGGCCCATTTCCTGCTGCCATCATATCCACACAGCCCTCTGTTTCCTTGTCATTTTCCTTGTTGTCTCTTAGTCCCAGGGGCTGCCCCTCTCGCCCCAATGCAGTGGGCGCCCAGTGTCCTGGTGGTCTCTGGAGGCAGTCAGGTGTTCTCATGCTTGAGAGAGGACGTTCCCCACCTTATAACTTCTACCACGATCACTTACGGAAGTCAAAGGTTCAAAACAGAAACAAACAAACAAACGAAAAACAAAAACAAAACTTTAGGGCCTGGAAAGATGGCTCAGCGGTTAAGAGCACTTGCTGCTCTTCCAGAGGTCCAGAATTTGGTTCTCAGCACCTGCTCCAGGTAGCTCACAACTGAGATCTGGCCTCCATGGACAACTCCCCGTACATGCATACCCACAGTAAAATAAATACGCATCTTGAAGATTTTTAAAAACTCAAATTTTAAATCCTTAAGAGAAAACGTTGATTATGGAATAAAAATACTTTCAGGCATTTCTGCTAGGGAAAGACTTTTTTCTTTTCTTTTTTCCCCCTGAGACAGGATTTCTCTGTGTAGCCCTCATTATCCTGGGACTCATTCTGTAGACCAGGCTGGCCTTCAACTCACAGATACATCTGCCTCTGCCGTCTGAGTGCTGGGTGTAAAGACGTGTGCCACCACCAACCAACCAGTTAGGGAAAGACTTCTTAACTGAGACAGTACAAACAACAGAGCAAAGACTGATAGTTTTTAACACATTAACATTAGGCATCTAAACTAGGCATGATGGTATATGCCTTTAATCCCAGCACCTGTGAGGCAGAAGCAGGCAGAGCTCTGCGAGTTCAAGGCCAGCCTGGTTAGTTACAAAGTGTTCCAGGCCATTCAGGGTTACACAGTGAGAGCCTGCTTTAAAAGGGGAAAAAAAAGGCATCTAATTAAAGGACACTTTGCCAATGAGAAGGCAAGCTCAGAAGTGTCCTGTGTAATCAAAAGTCATTCTTACACAGCTAGCAAGTGTGTATAATTTATACACAAAGATGGCCTAAGAGAATAAGCAGCTGGCAACACTGGGAAGCCATTTCCCCCTCCTCCAAGAGAAGCCCCCAGATGGCCAATAAGCAAGGATAGGCCCCAGGAACCTCGCCACTGTTTCCCATGGCACAATTCTGAACAAACTTCTGAGTATCCAGCCAAGTGCATACCCCTGGCCCTTTCCCCCTTTTCAGTGCTGTCTACACCAATTAGACACAGGGGTACAGTGACACACTCCAGTTTTGCTGTTTGTTTTTAATATCTAACTCCCCTTTGTCCGTGGGGAAAGCCTTCGTGGCCGTGCCGGAGAACAGGTTAGACTGAGCACACATTAGACTGAGAGTGAGGCCTTTTGGCAACGAATGTTGCCACCTTCCCAGCGCTAGGATTTGTGTTCCCTCTAGTTTCCAGTGAGCACTGGGGACCGGGGAGGCAAAGGGCAATAGAAATCTTTAGGTTTGCTGCTTCAGGCCCTGGGGTTAGTGCTTCCCATCCCAAAGGTCCTCTAGGAGGCAGAGAAGGAATGTCACCTGCCCACTGGAGGAGAGTTTGGAGAGCTTGGATCATGGGTTTCCGTTGCCAGCTGCCTGCACTGAGCCCTGGGTTCCCTGTTGTCTCAGAGCCCCCTTAAACGCCTGGTCCTTCAGCGCTGAGGTTTCTGCCCCAGCCCTGAAGGCCCCTCTGGCACTGTGCAGGAGATGGATAGCCACACACCTGGATGATCTTCTCTGGAATGTTGGAGACAGTGAAGCCATAGAGACGCACACGCTCTGGGAAGATGCTGGACAGGATTCTTCGGTCTAGCTGGAAGGCGATCTCCCCCACTAGCCTCTCCCAGGCTAGTTGCTTTGAGTCTGGGGATGACAGAGGGCCTCAGCTGAGCAATGAGGTGAGGAAGTGGTAGGGCTACTGGTAGCAGTTCAGGTGTGTAACGGGGGAGATGGCACCAGACCCACGTTGAGCCTCTGTGGTGTTACTGACCTCGGGGACAGTCAGGGAACTTGCTAGACTTTCGGTGGGCCATCTTCCGCTCTATCTCCAGGATACTCTTCCGAGACTGTTCCGAGGTGCGTGAACCCCGGATGTCATTGACTGAAGCCAGAGAGGATGGGGTGCGGGCTGGGGAGTGGGGGTTACGTGGAGAAGAATGGGGATTGTGCACAGGGCGGGTAGGGGATTGGTGGACCCTGGAGGGGGAGTTGGAGCGTGTGGATCTTAAAGGGGAATAGTTTCCAGGAGCTTGGGCCATAGGTATTGGGGTAGCGTTGGGGGCAGGGGAGCCTATTGGGGAGCTTGGGACAGAATTGAGGATCATTTGTCCCTGGGAAATAGTCTGAGTCCGAGTATCCAAGTTGGCAAAATATGCTGTGGCATTGGGTGTGGCCATAATGTTCATGGGGTTGGAGGTCTGGAAGGATGCACCCATAAACATGTTGAGGGGATCTGTGTCCTGGGTCGGCTGAGGGTGCTCACCGGTGACTGGTGATGTAGAGGAGTGGAAATGAGAGGAGAGGTTAGAGGCAGGATGGGAGCAGGAATCGGCCTACTCAGGATGCCCTGCTGCCCTACCCTCTACCAATTACCTTTGGTGGCGGCTGCTGGCCCTGCAGAGGCTGAGGCTCCAGAGAGGCTTCCTCGGGTTGGCTCTGACAGCCTTACCCTTTGGGCACCTGACAGCCCTAGATTGTTCATGGGGTTGGGCACTGTGTTCTGAGAAACACCTAGAGGGGCAGCTGTGGAGGAGAGCAGGGTGCTGTTCAGGGACACTGCCGCTGCGCCCTCCATGGGAGTCGTGAGGGGACTGCCCTGGGACACAGCCATGGGGGCTGCCAGCCTGCTGCTTGTCATCAGGGAGCCGGCTGAGGCCAGGCCCAGTGAGCTTGCCAGAGTGGTCCCAGGAGGCATAGCTATGGGACTAGTCAAATGAGTGTTCAGGGGTCCAGTGGAGGGTAAGCCCAGAGAATTGGCCAGGTTGGCCCCTGCGGAGAGTGCAATGGAGCTGGTCAGGGGGCATGGCACCACGCCGGCAAACTGATTGTTCTGAGACATGGGCATTTGGCCAGTCAGCAGTGGGTTGTAAGGGGCAGCCAGAGGGTTCGCAAGGGAGCCTGCTGCAGGACCGAGCTGTGGGCCGTTCAGCATGTCAGCCAGGGGGGCCAGCGCCACCATTCCCACGTCTTCTATGCCCGGCTCCTTTGCCGCTGCCGGGGATGGGGACAGGAGTATTCCTGTGGATACAGAAAGAGAACTAAGACCCCAAGGAAGCCCCATTAGAAGCAAGAGGGAGGCCCTCAGGAGCATGCCCGGCCGAGATAGCTGTCTGTGTGCTGAGCTGGCTAGTTTCACCTGCCCTCTGAGCACTGTTTCTTAGGTGGTCTGGATGATGATACCTCGCCTAAGGGCATCTATGGGGCAGCCAGAGGAGCACTCTGTGCCACTTTAGAGCGTGTCTGCCCTCTTTTCTCTCAGCCTCCAAGGCTTGCTGTTCTCAGCCCTAACACTCTAGTCAGAACTCCCAGACTCTTACCTGACCGCTTGCCCTTCAAGCCACGGGATGTTCCAGCCTCTGCTTTGCCTATGTCACTCCACTGAGCTGTCAAGCCCACAACCAGGAGAAGAGCGCCTCCTAGTGGTTGGATTCCCAGACAGCTAACTTGGCTCTCTGCTTTTTGCTAGGAGGAGAGAGCCTGGCCTCAACCTCGAAGAGGTATAACTCGGACCCCTGGGTAGGACCTGCAATGGCCAGAGTGTCAATAAAACAGGACCTCATGTGGCCTAAGGCCACACATAGTCTACCTGAGTAGGGATGCAGGTTTTTGAAGGCTAACTGGACATAGCAAAGACTCAGAGAGGCCCAGAATCATTGCTGGCTATTCTTGGACTCCTGAACTGGCATGGAGCTGAGATCCTATTCTTCTTGGCTCCTGGAGCAGACTTCCCTTAATGACTTTTGGGAGGGAAATCCACTGGAGACAAGTTGCTACAAGGGGCAGAGTGCAAGATAGTTTTTACAACCGTGTAATGAAAACCAAAACAAAACTTTTGATTTTGCTGGGCTGGGTTGATGGCTCAGTGGTTAAGAGCACTGGCTGTTCTTCCAGAGGACATGGGTACAATTCCCAGTACTCAAATGGTGTCTCACAACTGTCTATAATTCCAGTTCCAAGGGATACAATGTCCCTCCCCTTCTGGATTCTGTGGGCACCGCGTGTATTTGGTGCACAGATACATATATGAAGGCAAAACAGTTCTGCACATAAAATAAAAATAAATACATCTTTAAAAAAAACAACTCATTTTAAAAAACACTTTGGAATCTACTCTTTTAAAAAGATTTTCATAGCCTGGCTTAGTGGGACACAACTTTAATCCCAACACTGGGAGGCAGGGCAGGTCAATCTGAATTCCAGGCCAGCCTAGTCTACAGAGCAAATTCCAGGACATCCAGGGCTACACAGAGAAACCCTGTTTCAAAACAAATAAATAAAAACATTTTATTTGTGTGTGTGTGTGTGTGTGTGTGTGTGTGTGCAGGTACCCATGATATCAGAGGCCTCAGATGCTCTGGAACTGAAGTTACAGGTGGTTGTGAGCCTCGCGGTATGGGTAAGGAACCAAACTTAGGCCCTCTGCCAGAGCAGTCTGTGATCTGAACCTCTGCGTTATCTCTCTAGCCCTGAATATGAGCTTAATTTTGTGTGTGTGTGTGTGTGTGGTGCTGGTAATTGAACCCAGGGCATCAAGGATGTATGATAGTCTATTGCTGTGCTACACAGTAGCCCTTGAAAAATTCCATTTTATTATTATTATAAAGCACTACATGATTATTATAGGGAAAGAATGGAGATACAGAAAAAAATATATATATAAACTGCCATAATCCAGCCTCTCATGATTTGAAGACCTCGGAAACCGTCTCTACCTATGTGTTTACAAAGTCATGGATTGGCAAGAACTTCCTGAAAGTGACCAAGCCACATGGCTTCTGTTGTGACTGCTCAAGCTGTCACTTTAGTGTGAAAGTCATCCAAAACCAGTAGAACAAGGGTAGTCTCTGTGGCCAAACAGGAGACACCAACATGAGGCAGCCCCACTGGGCCAGAAGGGCTGTCAAGTGGCAGAGGAAGATGTGAGGAGCATATGGGAAGAGGACCCTGAATAAAAGAGCCATGCCCGCGTGGCATGGTGGAGCACACCTTTAATGCCAGCACTAGGGAGGCAGAGGCAGGCATAATCTCTGGGAGTTTGAGGCCAGCCTGGTCTACAAAGTGAGTCCAGGACAGCCAAGGCTCTGTTACACAGAGAAATCTTGTCTCAAAAAACCAAAGCCAAAACAAACAAACAAATGAGCCATATCCCTTTCCCCCAGAACTGAGCACCTGCTATCTGTTACTGCTATGCCACATCGGGGCTATGCTCATCTTGTGAGATTTCTATAAGGTCTTGGTGCATCTACAAGGGATATTTAAAAGGTCTTGTGATGCTTTGAATGAGACTGGGCTCCACGGGCACATATGTTTGAGCGTTTGGTTCCCAGTTGGTGGAACTTTTGGGAAGGATTAAGTGTGGCCCTGTTGGAAGAAGTGTGTCACTGGGGACAGGCTTTCAGGTTTCAAAAGACCTGCACCATTCTCAGTGTGCTCTCTGCCTTTTGCTTGCTGTTTGAGACGTGAAACCTCAGGTGCTCCTGACTCTGTCTTTGCTCCACCATCATGGACTCTAACCCTTTGGATCTGTAAGCCAAATTAAACGATTTCTCTTCCTTCCTTCCTTCCTTCCTTCCTTCCTTCCTTCCTTCCTTCCTTCCTTCCTCTTTCCTTTCCTTTCCTTTCCTTTCCTTTCTTTTCTTTTCTTTCTTTTCTTCCTTTCTGTTGTTTGCAAGACAGGGTTTCTCTGTGTAGCCTTGGCTGTCCTCGAACTCACTTTGTAGAACAGGCTGGATTTGAACTCACAGAGATCCACCTGTCTCTGCCTTCCTAGTGCGAGTGCAGGGACTAAAGGTGTGTGCCACCAATGCTCAACCTGCCTCCACCCCTCCCCTACCCCCTACCGCCATCTAAAATCAAGGGCTCTTTGATAATCACTTTCTAAGTAGACTTTCTGAAAGAACTGACAGAGGAAATAAAATAAAGAGTCAGACATCTATTCAAACAAGAATCAGTACTGAGGGATGCAATGAACTGCAAGAATATAATAAAATATTAATAAAATACAATAAAATGTTAGTAAATGAAATTAACAATACTTAATATCTGTGGGGGTTTTTTCTGACCTCCATATGTATGCCATGCCCTCTCCTAGACAGACACAATATATATGTAATACAAAAATGTATGTATTTAAGCAAATATTTCTTTAAAAAAGAGGAATAGAACAAATAGTAATGAGTTAAAATGATATTTTAAAAAATGATTTGTCTATTTGCGTTTAAACCAGAATGACCAGAAAAAGGTTAATACTTCTGCCTTTGGGAATATAATGACTGGTGCTCCCGGCTGAGTTCCAAGAAACAAAGTCTCAGAGCAGGAGAGAGGCTCAGCGCTTAAGAGCATTTTCCACTCTTGCAGATTGCAAGCACCCACATGGTGGCTCATGGCAATCCAGGGGATCCTAAACCCTCGTCTGACTTCCAAGGGCACCAAACATGCTTGTGGTACACATAACATATATTCAGGCAAAACATTTGTACATGTAAATAAACAAACAAACAAAGAAATAAGGAACATTTAAATAGTCTCATGAGGATTCCAGAGTAAAAGAAACTACACCAAGATCTTTGAGATAACTTGTTAGCTATTTATTTCAAATGCCAGCTAGAAAAATAAATTCTTAGGGCCAACAAGATAGCTCTGAAAAGGTAAAAGTGCTTGCAGCCAAGCATTATGATCTGAGTCCAGTTCCTGGCGCCCACACGGTGGGAGGATAGAACTGACTCTCACAGTTTAGTCTTTGACTTCCACACGTACGGCCCTCCAAATAAATAAGCGTAATTAAAAAAAAAAAAAAAGACAGAAGGCTCCTTTTAAATGCAGTTTGTGTTTTGGTTTTGGTTTCTGCTTCTTTTGTCTTGTGAGTAGATGAATAGATCAAGCAAAACAAAACAAAGAAAGATGCATACCTATACAAAACTACTTGCACAAAGGGCCAGGGGCATAACTTGCTTAGTACACTTGAGACCCTGCATTCAATTTCCAGTACTCCCTTCCACCACCACCCCCAACTTGTACATAAATGCTTGTAGCAGCACTGTTTATAAAAGCTGAAAAGACGGAACAACTCCAACCTAAGTGCCTGCAAACTGGTGAATAAACAAAAGGTCATTCGGTCATAAACCCCATAACACAGATAAACCTTGAAAACGTTACTGAGCGAAAGAAGCAAGTTGCACAGATGGGCACCTGACGGAATGTGTGAAGCAGGTGACCTCATCAAAGAGACGGAAGGGCATGGAGGGTGGAGTGGCCTTGCCGAAGGACTGAACTTGCTTCTTAGGGACGAGAGTGTTCTAAAGTTGTTTGTGTCGATGTTTGTACACACATAGGGATATGCTTTGTATACTTTAGAAGTTCGAACTGTGTGGTAAGTGAATTCTGTCTTTATAAAATGATTGTAGAAAGGATGCATGGGGCGGCAGGCCTTTAGGGTAACATTTACGGCTCAGAAAGTGCCCCTACAACACCGCAGGTGCACAAATCCTGCTCACGCTGGAAGGCCTGGTACAGACATAACATTCCATTGGGTTTGTCCTTAATCAGGATCAGTGAGGTCAGCAGCAGCCTGGGGTAGAAAAGCTTGAGTTTGGGGAACTGAAGTAAGAGGGCAGGGCATCATTTTTTCTCCCACCCAATAGGAATGAAGCCCACCTTCAGGACATTTCATCCCTACACCTAATGACAACGGTACAAGCCATGGTTAGAGTTTTACATTTAGTTGACCACGATTTGTGGATTCAAAAGCTTGCTAGATTCAGATACTGGGCTAGAGCTTTATAGAAATTAGAAATTTCAGATTCCTGCTGGTCGTCGTGACGCACGCCTGTGATCCCAGTACTCTGGGAAACCGAGGCAGGCAGATCTCTGTGAGTCTGAGGCCAGGCTGGTCTACAAAGTGAGTCCAGGACAGCCACACAGAGAAACACTGTCTCAGAAGAAAAAGAAAAGAAAAAGAGGATTTCAGATTCACTGGGTCCATTTTTATCTTTTTTTTTTTTTTTAATTTTAGATCTACTTATGTACATGAGTGCTCTATTTGGATGTATGCCTGCATAACAGAAGAAGAGAGCATCAGGTCCCATTAATAGAGCCACCATGCGGTTGCTGGGAATTGAACTCAAAACGTCTGGAAGAGCAGCCAATGCACTTAACCACTGAGCCGTCTATTCAGCCCCGGATGCATATTTATCTTAATCATCTAGAATTAGGAAAGGTACGTTTATTACATCGGCCAACGGGGTTAAAAAGGAAAGCAAACGGCTTAGGATTTATGACGACTGCCCTGTATAACTCTATGAACTGCTGCTAGCCTTCCCAAACCTCATGCTGCAGACCTGATATTTCTCACATTCACCCTCCCCGGGAGCTCCATCTCTGGGCCTATGGACCAGCCACCTTGCCGTGGCTCTCTCCAGCCCAGAACAGTCAGGCCCATAGCAGGGCTGGGCTCGGAGGGCTAGACTAGAGGGACACCCAGGGGTCACAACGAGGGTGGGGGCGTGTCCTGAGGGGAAGAGAGCCCTGAGGCGGGCTAGCGTGTGAGAGGAGGGAGGATTGAGGGGAGGCCAGGCCTAGCTGAGATTTCAAATAGGGTTTTCCAGAGAGGTGGAGGGTTGTGAAGAGGGCAAGGAAAGACCAAGGACGGTGGCTGTGAGGAAGGTCCTCAGTGGAGAGAGACCTAAGGGAAGGGGGCCCCTAACCGGAGGAGTCCAAAGGGAGGAGGGTTCTGACGGGAAGAGGGTCCTGAGGGGAGGAGGGACCTGAGGGGAGGAGGGTCCTGAGGGAGGAGCGTCCTGAGGGAGGAGGGACCTGAGGGGAGGAGGGTCCTGAGGGCGGTTGATCCTGAGGCGGGAGGGTCCTGAAGGGAAGAGGATCCTGAGGGAAGGAGGGTTCTGAGGGAGGAGGGTCCTGAAGGGAGGTTAATCCTGAGGGGAGGAGGGTCCTGAGGGGGGCGTGCCCTGAGGGGAGGAGAGAGCCCAGAAGGAAGGGAAGAATTTGTGATAGGAGGAGCGGAGTCCTTGGGGAGAATCTTAAAGAGTAGAAGTCCTGAGGGAGAGCCTTGAGGCCAGGAGGTTCTCTGGAATAGGGTCCTAGGTCAGGGATATGCCATGGAACAGTGCATTGTGGGAAATCTGAGTACTGAGAGAGCAGAGCTAGGACGGACGGGGTTGTAATCTAAAAATAGGCTCCTAAAACCATGAATTTCAGAGACTTTACTACAGAAACCAGTGCTTTTAACCGCTGAGGCACCTCTTCAGCCCTGTTTGTTTTTTTAAATAAGGTTTCACTGTGTAATCATGGCTGGCCTAGAACTCACTGTGTAGACCAGGATAACCTCTCAAGTTTACAGAGATATGCCTGCCTCTGTCTCCAGAATGCTGGGGGTTAAAGGTATGCACCACATGCCTGGCTCTCCTCTTGCCCTTGAAAAATTCTTACAGAGAAAATTGAGTCAATGAGTCTGAAGTTCCCACAGCTCCCTTCTCATCCAGCATCACCCTTACACTTCTTTTCATTCGTCCCTTCAGTAGAAGACACTTCCCCCAAAGTTCCCTTTTCTTTCTTTCTTTTTTTCTTCCTAAAGCGATTTATTTATTTATTTATTTTATGTACGTGAGTGTTCTCTATGCATGTATGAAAAGGGCATCAGATCCCACTCTAGATGGCTGTGAGCCACCTGCATGCCAGAAAAGGGCATCAGATCCCACTCTAGATGGCTGTGAGCCACCGTGTGGTTGCTGGGAATTGAACTCAGGACCTCTAGAAGAGAAGCCAGTGTGCTTAACTGGGGAGCCATCTTTCCAGCCACCCCTCCCCCGCAAAGAGTTCCCTTTTCATTTTGTACATTTTGAAACTGTCTCCCCTAGTACCTTCCAAATCTAAACAAATTGGGGTTGCTGTCGTCTTGAAAAGAAACTCTGGACTCCTTGCCTCTCTCTAGCTACTGCTCTGTCTACCAAGCTCTCATAGGCCCCCCACTCCTGTGAAGTTCATTTCTGTAGTAAACTTGATTGGATTAAGAAACTCCTAGAGCATCCTAGAGGACATAGTGTTTCATATCTGTAATCCTAGCATTTGAGAAGTGGGGGCGGGGTGTCAGGAGTTCAAAGTCATTCTCAGCTGCATAGCAAGTTTGACATCAGCTCGGACAACAAAAGACAGCATAACTTTTAGTTTTTCTGTGAGGACTTTCAAAAGGGGGTTAACTGAGGGTATAAACACTGACTTGACTGTGGGTTGCACTATCCCGTGGGCCAGGGTCTCAAGATGGGATAAAAAGAAAAGTTAGTTGAGCACCAGCATTTATCTCTCTCTGCAAATACAAGTGACTAGAGGTAGTCAGGTTCTCATCTTTGCTGTGATGGGTAATAACCTCTTAAGCCACAAGCTAAAACAAACCCCTTTTCCCTAAGTTGATCTTGCCACGAGCAATGAGAAAAGCCATAACATCTCAAAACTTCTGGAACCGAGACGTCATGATCATCTGTTCTTTGCACTGTCTTTCAAAAAGTGTTTTTCTGCCAAGTGCTAGTGGCATACACCTTTAATCCCAGCACTCGGGGAGCAGAGACAGGCGGACCTCTGAGAGTTCAAGGCCAACCTGGTCTACAGAGCAAGTTTCAGGATAACCAGGGATATACATGGAAACTCTGTCTTGGGGGAAAAAAAGGTATTTTTACACTTACATGTCTGTACACGTACACACACTCATACCACAGCATGTGTGTGGAAGTCAGAGGACAATTTGTGGAAGTCAGTTCTCTCCTATCACAGTGTGCGGCCTAGGAATTGAACTCATCAGGCTGGACAGCAAGCATCCTTTCCCACTGAGCCACTCCACTAGCCCTGTTATTTCCATCTTCATTTTCTTGTTTTTCTTTACCCCTCTCTGGTCAGCCTTTCTCAGTGAGGCTGCGGAGAGGAAAGGTGTGTGCCATCAATACCTGGCTATTTATCACCTCTTACATCCAACAGTTAGGGGTTACTTTTCTTACTGAACTTGCATGGATTTCTGCCCACTTGCCGTTCGTGCTATGCTTTCCCACCAGAATGAATAAAAACTTATTTGTAATTTATCTCCCAGCCTCGATTGCGCTGCTCCCAACCCTCTCCCAGAAACTGAAGTGATCTTCCTGGACACAAACATGGCTACTTCCTGACAGATGTCACACAAGTTTCTGCGCATTGCGTTTAGGAGCAAGTCCTTAACAGTCACAGTGGGTTGTGGTCTGACCCCTACTGACCCCTCGAGCTGATTGTTCACGTCTCACTGACCCCTAACACAAACAACGCACACTACCAGATATAGAGCAAAAACACAAACTTCCACACCACGTAATACAGCAACTCACACGTTTTAACAGCTGTATGGGAATATTTACTCACCAGACACGCTCAAAGTATACATGCTAATGTTCTCACATGCTCTTGCATGTTCTCCACACATATTTTCCAGCATACGTACATGCTCTCCATGTACTTCAGTTGCATACACCAATATCATGTGCTGCACATCCATTCATCACTCTATGTACTTAGGTACCACACATACTCTCTCTCACACATCACTTTCAGCTACTTCTCGCTCCCGGTAACGCTAGGACCAGGTCTTTGTCCACACTGAGATTTCTCCTTAGAATGTTGCCTTCTGCCTTCATTACCAGCTGTCTGAACTTCTCTTCTTTATAAAGATCCAAAATAGTCCAAGGCTTTAAAAAAATTTTTTTTTATTTCATGTATATGGGTGTCTTGCTTGCATGTAATTTGTGCATTAGGTGAGTGCGTGCGTGCTGCCCAAGAATGCCGAAGAGAGTGTTGGGGACTGGAGTTACAAATGATTGTAAGCTGCCATGTGGGTGCCGGGGTTCAAACTCAGGTCCTCCCAAGGTCACAAGGCTCTTAACTACTGAGCCATTTCTCCAGCCCCAAGGATTTAAACCTAAAAGCCAGATAGGCTTGTATGCACCTGTCATGCTAGCACCGAAGAGGCTGAAGTAGAAAGATAACCACTTTGAGGCCAACCTGGGCTATATATTGAGTTCAAGACCAACCTAGGCTGTATAGTGAAATCCTGTCTCAGAATTACAAGGACCAGGAAGATGGCTCAGTGAATATGAGCACTTACTATCAAGCATGAAGACCCCAATGCATCACCAAAATCCATGTACAAGCTGGACATGGTGGCATGTGTCTATAAGCAGATTCCTAATGAGATGAGAGGCGGAGCCTGGAGAATCCCCATTAAGCCATGGGCTGGGTAGCCGAGAACATACAGAGCAGTGGCAAAAACAAGAGGAACCCTGACTCAAAAAAACAAGATGAGAGATGAGACCCAACACCTGAAATTGTCTCTGACCTCTACACATGTGCCATGCCATGGGCATGCCCTCATATACAAACCCATACACACATCCATATTTAAAAGAATTTAGAAAGTAATAAAATCTGAAGCCAGAATGTAGCTTATTAGATCATGGAACTTCTTAAACGTCCCTCCCCTATGCATATTATTTTCGTCACCCTTTCTGCTATCTCAGCCATCAATGCTGTAACGTATAAATCTGGAGGTGCGCCTGTGCTTATGACCATGACTAAGGTAGTAAAGCATGCCCACTACAGCCAGGCTTAACCATAAGAAATCCAGTGGGTAAGGAGTAGAGAGGAAGACACAGGAATGAGCTCCGCCCTGAAGGACTTCAGCCTCTTAGTACAAAGGTCTGAGTTCAAAGAGTCTAGTTGGTTTGGAAAGAACCTCTCTCTCTTTTCTTTTCTTTTAGAGACTGTGTCTTGTGTAACCCAGGCCAGCCTTGACATCGCTAATGTAGCTGGGAATGACCTTTGACTTCTGATCTTCCTGCTATTGGCTTGTGTAATCATACCCAGCTTTATAGGCAGGGATCAAACCCAGGGCTTCATGCATGTTAAGCAAGCACTCTACCAACTGCGCTACACCCCCGACCCCTGGTGAGCCTATTTCCAGGGATTAATCAGGCCTCTGGCATCTGCTGGAGCTATCTTCACTTGTAGTCAGGTGTTGGAGTAGTGTAGTAGGTGGAGTGCCTGAGGGCGGAGGAGCAGGGCTTGAAGCCTGAAGCCTGAGCCTGGGAGCTGCAGTGACTGATGTGAGTCAGGATGTAGATAACCAGCTTGGCTTGGGAATGCAGGAAGAGAGACTTGGCGAAGGGTTATTATTCCCGAATGCCGTGCAGAGGTGGAGAAGGCAATTAGGATGTTACTCATAACCTTTGCAGACCGGCACTGTTGGGGGTGGGGGGCCCTTTGCCAAATTGTAGAGGTCTAAACAGGCAAGAGTAAAGCCCTCCTCTCATGTAAGAGAGATTTTACTTCCGTCCAATCGTGAACAGGAGAGGAACCAGCAGGGAGGGCAAGATGAAGGTCTGTGACAGAGGGCAGGTCACTGTAGGGATGGATAAGCTTGTAAGCACACATGGAAAATCATGGACAGGCTAGAACACAGCCTCTAGGACAGGAAGACCTGTGTAGGGAGGGAGAGGGATACAGTAACGGTAGCATTTCTTCACTTGGATACACCTTGGTAACCTGTGTCAGCCATGGTGTCTACAGCCATTCCCTGGGAGCTTGCTATGCCCATAAGATCCCCCGCACTGGTATTTCCAATGCTGACCACTCTTTGCTCACAGCTTTCCGTTGTTTTCAGCACTTCCTTCCTGTTACTCAGCTTTGTAGCCTCTGTCATCTCTTGGTGTCTGAATGCCACCTCCCTCTGACCCCATCCCTATAAGCTTGGCTTAGCATGGTTTATCAGTTCAACTGCATCTCTGTGGATGCTTGAAACTCCCTTGCTTGCCCCCTTCTCTCACCCTGCTCCAGACTAGCTCCGGGCTTCTGTCACACACTAACAAATCCTAACTCTGAGCTTTAGGTCCTGGGTTTCTCTCCTCAGCTTCTGGATATGAACAGCTTCTGGCTGTTTCTAACTGGAGAATAATGGAGAGGAAATTCTTGTGTCAATGGTGAGAATTGGGAAAGGAAAGGGAAGACAGGGATGTGTTGGTTGAGGGTTGGTAGCATGTTGGGCTCGGGAAGAAAGAACGTTTGGATTCCAGAGCTGGGCAGTTCTCAGTCAACTGTGACACCTTGGAAATTAGGTTGAGGGGACCATGGTGAGGAAGCTCCTCTCTGGTGAGTAGGTGTGGGGCCTCATTTTGCCCTTTCATACAATGGTCCTATGTCTTCATTCTGCCTCCATCTGTTGAGGCCAATGTCCTCTGTTTCTTACTAGGTAAGCCCTCCCTCCATAATTTCCTCAGACCCCAGCACACTGCCTCTTCCTCCCTCACCACAGCCCCATCCTTCCACCCCCACTGTCCTTATACCCAGGCCTCTTATAGTTACCCTGGTGTTGGGAATGGCCTGTTGCTGCCTCACCAAGCCCGCTGGTGAACCCGCTGATGCAGAGGCCACCTGCCTGAGTCTTGATCGCAGACTTGAGCTCCTGATTCTCCCTAATGAGCCGAACCAGCTTCTTCAGTTCCTCATTTTCCCGCACCAGCCTCTCTATCTGATGCCGAAGCCCCTCATAACATGTAAGTAGAGACATGCCCCAGGGCAGTAAAAAGGGTGCTGCCCAAAGGAGGGCACTGCACCTGGAGGCTGCCCAGGGCCCCGGGCCTTGCCCGGGCTGGAAAAGGGCACCAGAGTCTGCAAGGCTTGCCCAGTGGGCACTGGGTATTGTGAGGTCAGAGACTGTGCCCTCCTCCTTGCTCTTTGCTCTAACAGGCTCAGCTCTCTCTGCCTCCAGGCCCTTGCCTCGCCTTACCTCAGCCTGAAATGTTCTGACAAGATCTGGCCAATTTTGATTTCAAGGCTGTGTCTTCTGCAAGTCTCTTTATCCTACTTCAAGCCAATGGCTGCCCCCGGACTTCCCCTGCTGATGAGGCCTATGTCACATCACTTACCTTGTGTCTGTGCAATTAGCCCCTCAATGTTTTCCTCTGGATGTACAGTGAGTGTGGGTGGTGCACCTCCTCAGAGCCTTCAGACTAAGCAAGGGGTGCAACTTGGCACTGGCATTTGTTGATTGGATATTTGTTGATGAATATTCATTATTTAGCCTTCCCTGGGCAGAGTGCCCTTTCCTTTTGACATTGGCATGCCTGGATTTCATCTGTCAGGTCAGCTATCTCCTGAGGAAGTTCTGTCCTGTATACCAGGAAATTAGCCCACAATTTTTTTTTTCTGGGCACAAATGCTCCATCCCTTCCTTGGCTATTGGCCCAGGGTCGCCTTTATCCAAGCACTAGGCTCCCCACAGCTCAGGAGTTTCCATTTTTGACACAGGTTCTCTCACCCTTATCTGTAGTGGGGTGCGTCCTTTGCACCTGATTTCTGCTCCTCAGGTCGTTGACTTCCATTCCGAGTTCCATCTTTTCAAGAATCTAAAATAAGATGTGACAATGATCCAGCAGTCCCATCTGTTACTCTCTGACTGCCAGGGTTGACTTGGCTGATCCTGCCAGCTAGGTGAACATCTCCCTCCTCTCTCACTGCTCCAAATGTGTCCCTCCTGAAGCTGTCAACCACCTTCCAGAGGAGGACCAGTCTTCAAAGATATACAAGCAGCTGCATTCCTCTGCTGTGGCTTCCAAAAGAACCAAGCCAGTCTTCCCTTGACTAGTTTTAAGAAGTGAGGACTGAGTCGTTCTGGTGCTCCCTTCTCTTAGAGCTAGCTCGAGAGAACTCCATAGATCTGATAGCGGGAGTCAATGGAGGCTGATCCTCAGGGCCACCACTGGCTCTATGGTTATCTTCTCTCAAACCTCTCGATGGGTCAGAGAGAGGTGGGGAGAGTCCACTTCCAGACCAGATTCCAGTGGTCAGACTCTGGTAGAGAGTGGAGCTGAGGAAGAGGAGATCAGCCAAGGCTGGGGGGTCAGTCTCAGTTGAGTATTCCATCTGGACCTCACAATGGGGGGGCCTGCCCCCCACCTCTGACACTCCATGCTGTAATCCTAAGTCACTCTGGCCTCAAGGACAAGACTACCATCCTTGAGGCACAAGGATGAGTTCTCTTCATCATTCCTTCTAACTTTATGGACTAGGTCTGTCAGACTTCCATCCAGCCTGTGACAAGACACTTAAACCATGGTCTTGGCTTTGAGTTGATATCATCTGTGTTGGTTACATCTGATGGGTCAGTTTGGAAGGTCTAGGGTGTGGTGCCCATGTCTTTGGTCAGAAGCTGGCATAGACATTGCTGGGAAGGTATTTTGTCGCTGCAGTTAACATTTACACAATGCTGGCTTTAAGTGAAGGGGATCTGTCTGGGTGCCTCTTTCCTCCATCTGTGCAGGCGTTGTTAGGAACTTGAGCGTCAGTGCCAGTCAGAAGCAGCCACTGTGAACTGACTGGCCGTAATGACCACGTGAAAATGTGGAGTTACCCCAGTGATAAATGCTTGGAGATGGTGCTGTGGGTGGGTTAGATACAGCTGGATCCGAGCAGCCTCACCTGAGCAAGTGACAGGGGAGATGGCAAACATCAGGTGTGGGAAGAGTTTTCCAGCAGAAGGAACAGCCTGTGCAGAGGTCATGGAGGAGGAGGAGAACACTATGAGGAAGCTGGACATGTGGGACGGAGACAAGTGAACCTGCGTGTGCTAGAGAAGGATGGAGGGGCATGGCAGAGTGATGTGGACAGAGGAGAGCTTCAGAAAAGGGAGTATGGAACATAATGGAGGAGAAAACCTGCAGGATGGTGTGCAGAAAGGAGATCATGGCAACCATCCAAACGAGCGATGGAAGCAGAAGGTGAAGAAAGTGGCCAAGGTTGAGAAAGATTGTTGGCAGTATTAGATTGACTGGTCTCAGGGATGATGGCGAGGGGGTTGGGGGGCAGGGGTGGCCTTGGAGTTTCTGGCTTGGGTGGTGGGATGGCCATATACCAAACCAACAGAGAGGAAGGTCAAGTTCAGGTTGAGTTTAGATGTGCTACAAGATCCTGGAGATGTGTTATGCGAGGTGGGAGTCTCTCCCGTGAGTCTCAGAGTAGAACATGCTGCATGGGCTAGAAAGACAGCTTTTATAGTCATCAGCTCCTAGAGTGGCAACTGAAGGCGTATGAGTGGATGAGATCAGCCAGGAATCGGTAATGAATGGGAGGCCCGTTGCGCCTCAGAGAACTAGGGCAAGTCTGCGAAAGGCAGAGGGGAGAAGCCACAGGCATGGGTGGGGATATCCAAGGAGGCCAGGTTTGATAAGCTGCATACAGGGGAGCATCTCAAGGCTAAGAAGCAGCAGGATTATCTAAGGATTCTAGGAAGTCGGATGAGACAAGACAGGAAAGTGTTAGCCTGGTGTGGAAGTCATTAGTGACATGTGGAAGGCTGCCTGAGTGGAACAGTTTGGCCCTCCAGATTCGCCAGTCTGGCGAGCAAGTGGGAAGGAAACAGAGAGCTGGGGAGTACATGTAACATCTCTCAGGGGTTGTGAAGGAGTGTGGGTAGAGATGACTTCCTTCACTAGTACCTTTCCTTTTGCAGTTGGGTGTCAGGGTAGACTGTGGTCCCTGTCTCCTCGCTGTCAGCCTCTCCATGGAGCTACAGTGTAGAGAGAGAATGTCTTCCAAAGGGACCCAGACTTTCCCAGGGCATTGAGACACTCCCTCCTGTTCGTTTTCTACTTATGACCATATGCTCTTTCTATTTTTAAAATAAGATATGTGTGTGTGTGTGTGGGTCTGCAGAGGTTAGAGGCAGGATCCCCTGGAGCTGGAGTTACAGTCAGCGGTGCTGGGATTTGAACTCGGGTCCTCTGCAAGAGCTGAGCTGTCTCTCCATCCTTGCTCTTTCTGTTCTTATTTCCCCTTCATTGCATTTTTTTCCCCTTGCTATTAGTTTTGTCATGTTGTACTTACAAAGTGATCTTTGAAACCCAAAATACTGGCTTTGATTTTGGGGCAAAGTATTAGAAATTTGGAATAGGATTTATCTAAAATTTACACCCAGCTGGACAGTGATGGCACACACCTTTAGTCCGAGCACTCGGGAGGCAGGGGCAGAGGGGCAGAGAGGCAGAGGAAAGGCAGAGAGGCAAAGGCAGTGGCAGTCAGATCTTTGTGAGTTCAAGGCCAGCCTGGTCTACAGAGTGAGTTCCAGGAGAGTCAAGACTACACAGAGAAACACTACTTAGAAAAAAAAAAAAAAAAACTAAACTAAACTAAAACAAACAACAAACAAAAAGCAAACAAACAAAATTTACCCCATCTATCTGGATCTTGTATTTAGGAAGCAAGGTCTGGGGAGTAGGGGTAATTGTCCCTATGTTGTCTTCAGTCTAGCTTGCAAGGGCTCCTGGGCAAACATCTGGAAACTGGTCAGTGTTGTTGACTGTGGGCAGCTGGAGGTCCAGCAGGATGGGTCAGAACCCCCCAGCACCCACACAGGCTTCTCAGGAATTCACTGGGAACAAATCTTAGGGTTGTCCCTTCTTGAATGCTGAGTCAGATCCACTCCGTCTGGTTTCCGGTCACTGGGTTTGCACAGTCTGTCCCCATTCAAATTTGCCTTATTAGATTCAGTTCAGCATTCCAGCTTGGCGATCCCTCAGGGATCTCTGTTCCACCTCCCCCCCCCCCGGAATTCTTGCAGCTTCAGCAAACTTGTTAAACCGTTTTTGTTTCCTTTCCAAACATAAGGTTGCTAAGGAACTGGGGTCTCTGTCCATACCCCCCTCTTACCTTTGACTTCGCTCTCCATGGATGGACTATGATATGCTGAGAAGCGTCCGCTGGGAGGCTGGGAGGCTGCCATATTCCGTCCATGACCAACATGATACAAGCAATGCCACGTGATCACTTTGATCCCGTCTGAAATAGTTGCTTTTAACTCTGTGGCCTGTCAGCATGTATTCAAGTCTTGTTGATGGCAGGAACTCCTGGGAAGAATTTTCCATTCTTCCGTTCCACTCAGCTACCTCCCGTCCCCCCATTTTTTGGTTATTGTTGTTTTGTTGTTTTTGTTTTTGTTGTTGGTGCTTTGTTTTTGAAACAGGGTCTCATATGAAGCCTTGACTGGCCTGGTCTGTAAACCAGGCTGACCTCGAACTCACGGAATCCCACCTGTCTCTGTCTCCCAGGGGCTGGGATTTAAAGGCATGTGCCACCATAGTGTGCTTTCAGCTAGCGTTTGTCACTGTGCTCCTAAATGTCAGTGGCAACTCTTACCTATGCCTGTCTTTTATTTCAGGTGATGCAGGGGCCGTGGGTGACAGCTGGTGAGTGCTACATGTACGCCAGGCCCGGTGGTGGCGGTTGACAAGGCAGAGTGCCCCTCGGGACAGGTGAGAGCACTGGGCACAACCAGAGACTGTTCACTCAGAGACTCCTCAGCTGTACAGGGTGCAAGTTCCCTGATACCCGCATCAGAAGTAGGCTCTGCCCAGAACAGGGTCTCAGAAAGACATCCCAGAAGAGAAGATCAAGTGAGTCCCTGCTTGGCATTCCAGAGCCCAGCACAGGCCCTGCTGGTGCGTAGAAGGGGCTCAAAATGTGTGAATAAATTTATTCTCCCCCCTCCCAAGGGAACACTATCATAAAACTGAAAATGTTCTCTCTCTTTCTCAGCAATCAATAAGAACTTTATTTTTTTTTTAAAAAACCAAGTGCTAGTTGGGTGTGGTGGTATATGCCTTTAATCCCAGCACTTAGGAGGCAGAGATACGTAGGTCTCTGGGAGTTTGGGATCAACCTGATCTAGAAAGTAAGTTCCAGGCCAGCCAGGGCTACTACATAGAAAAATCTAACAGGCCTGGTGGCAAGACGCCTTTAATCCCCAAAACTTGGGACGCAAAGACAGGCAGTTCTCTATGAGTCCAAGACTAGCCTAGTGTACATAAGGAGTTCCAGGTCAGCCATGGCTACATAGTTAGACTGTCTCCAAAATGAATGAATGAGTGCATGAATGAATAAATATTCAAATGTTGGCATTACCTAGAAAAAAAAAACTGTGTGTGCATGTTTGTATAGATGTAGGTATGTGTGTGTGTGTATAATATATATTTTTTTCAGGTGTGTATAATGAACATGCATGTGTACATGTGTGTGTGTTTGTGTGGTGTGTGTGTGTGTGGAGACCAGAGGGCAACTTTAGAAGTGAGTAGCTGGGGAAAGCTTAAGTGACTGTGTAAGGCTCAGATGAAGTCCTGAATTGAATATGTATTGTTGGCACAGGCAGGACCTTCTGAGCTGCTATGTGGGTGCTGGGAATTGAACCCAGGTCCTTTGAAAGAACAGACAGTGCTGTTAACCACTGAGCCATCTCTCCAGACCCATTGGGCAGGACCTTGTGACTGTGCCCAGTGCCTCAGACCCATAGAAAATTGGCACACACACACACACACACACACACACCACCACCACCACCACCACCACCACTGCCGCTACCGGAGGCCTCAGAACAGACAAAACCTTCCTCTGGTCAGAGTGTGAATGTGAGCAGTGTGCAAAAACTAGCAGCTAGCAACTTGTTTGAGACAGGGTCTCATGTAGCCCCGGACAGGTCTCAAGTCTACCTTTACTTCCTGATCTTCCTCCTCCTTCACCTCCCAAGTTCTGGGATTACTGGCATGTGCCACCATGCCCTGCCTTTCTGGATTCTGTACCACACATTCTCCATGAATGTGGTGTGCTGCCTGGGTGGAGATCTTAGGGCATAATTGCTCTATATTTGGCATGGATAACATACAGGCTGGTTATCTTCAAAAAGGCCAATCAGAGAAGCCTCATTTGCCTCCTTCTGCTCTGGAAGCACAGATCTGG
Organism: Meriones unguiculatus; assembly: GCF_030254825.1. Taxonomy (NCBI): domain Eukaryota; kingdom Metazoa; phylum Chordata; class Mammalia; order Rodentia; family Muridae; genus Meriones; species Meriones unguiculatus. Next base: position 24,835,876 of record NC_083356.1, read on the forward strand.
TCTGAAGTCCTGATCAGTTTCTTACACCAGCTGCTGACTGGGGAATTTGCAATTCAGATGCTCAGTAGACTTCTCACAGGGTGTCTGCATGGAGTGCCACAGGGCTAGGTCTGTAACAAAGCAGTTTCTTCACCTCTCTAGAATATATTCTTGCAATGGTTTCCTTCCTTCCTTCCCTCCTTCCTTCCCTCCTTCCTTCCTTCCTTCCTTCCTTCCTTCCTTCCTTCCTTCCTTCCTCCTTCCTTCCTTCCTTCCTTTCCTTCCTTCCTTCCTTCCTTCCTTCCTTCCTTCCTTCCTTCCTTCCTTCCTTCCTTCCTTCCTTCCTTCCTTCCTTCCTTCCTTCCTTCTTTCTTTCTTTCTTTCTTTCTTTCTTTCTTTCTTTCTTTCTTTCTTTCTTTCTCTTTCCTTCTCTCTCTCTCTCTCTCTTTCTTTCTTTTCCAAGACAGGGTTTCTCTGTGTAGCCCTATCTGTCCTGGAACTCGCTCTGTAGACCAGTCTGGCCTTGAACTCACAGAGATCTTCCTACCTCTGCCTCCTGAGTGCTGGGATTAAAGGCATGACTTACCTCTGCCCGGCGAGAGTGGTTTTGGAACTAGTTTTTTTCCTAGCTTTACAACAGGTGATAGGCAGGCAGTCTGTTCTGTATGAACCATGCTCTAGAGACTTCCTTACTCACCCCTCTTTGACTGAAGGTTGGCAAGCTAAAAGTGGGACTGGCATGACAGAATGGCAGCAGCTGCTGGGGAGGATCATGTGTTGACTGGCAGAATAGACAAGGCATTAACTAGGTGCTCTTTTAAAAAAAAATTTTTTTTTTTTGACAGAAGTGTCTTATCCTGTAGCCTTGCCTGGCTTGGAGCTCACCATGCAGTCCAGAATGGCACCAAACTCAAAGCTAATCGTCCTGCCTCCTGAATGTGTGGATTGTACAAATGAGCTCCCTGTACTGGGTTGTAATCTTGGGAAGACAGATGGTGTTCAGGAGACTCGGGGCATCTGCATATCTATGCAAAGCCCTGTTGCTAGGAAGAGAGGCCTTAGTGAAAATCTGCAGCCTGGCTGTGGTGGTGCACACCCTTGATCCCAGCACCTGGGAGGCAGAGGCATTTGGATCTCTGAGTTTGGGGCCAGCCTGCTCTACTAGTTCTAGGACAACCAAGGCCACACACAAACATACACACACACACTCTGTCTCTCTCTCTCTCTCTCTCTCAAGAAAGAAAGATAGAAAGAGAAAGAAAGAACGAAAGAAGAAAGGAGAGAAAGAAAGTCTCTGGGGTCTTGGCTAGAAGCAGAGATTGGGGTATATGACCTGGATTATATTCCTAAAATTATCCCTTGTTGAAGGGTAGGGGGTAAATGCTAAGGCGGAGGCCAGGAGACGCCATAAGTGTTTGGAGCCTTGAAAATGTCCCCATGTTGCTACTGGTTCAATAATTACTTAAAAAGAAAAGAAAAAAGCAGGATGGCTCAGCCCTGGAAAAACAGCAGAGTATAGGCATCAGTCCTACCCAGAGGACAGCAGGCTGACAGAAACCTGCTAGGAGTATGTGGTTGGGGTTTCGGAACCTCAGACTGTGTCTTTGTAGTGTAACGAGTTGCTGTAGACTAGGCAGTTTAAACAACACACCTTAGTCTCTCACAGTTCTGAAGGGAAGCAGCAGAAGATCAAGGTCCTGTAGGATCTGATGTTCTGTTAGGCTCCCTCCCTAGCATGCTAATAGCCATAGTCCCCTGTATCCCCCGAGGGAAGAGTGGAGAAAGAGAAGGGGGGAGCAAGAGTACTAGTGTGCTTGCTTTCCTTCTTTCTTTCTTTCTTTCTTTCTTTCTTTCTTTCTTTCTTTCTTTCTTTCTTCCTTCCTTCCTTCCTTCCTTCCTTCCTTCCTTCCTTTCTTTTTTGAGACAATGTTACTAAATATATCTATATCTATATCTATATCTATCTATATATATATATATATTTCAGGCTGGCTTTGAACTCATACAGCTTCCTGAGTGCTGGCATGACAGGCATGTGCCATCATGCCCAGCCTTGATGTCTTTTTATAAGGACACTAGTCTCATTCATGGAGTCTACATCTCAAGACTTACTCACCTCCCTATACCATTACTTCAGGGTGAGGATTTCAAGACATGAGTTTTGAGGGCACATACACTGTCAGTCCATAGCAGGCTCCAGGGCGCAAGCCCCAAATCCGTACTATCCATCTCCATCTTCCTGTAATTACTCCTTCAGAACTCAGTCAGCATTGTGCCTCTTGCGTTCTCCAAATTGGTCAATTCCCATCAGGCCTGTCACTCTCCCGTCAGCAGCCGTGCTCAGAGTCTGATTCCTAACTTAGGTGCTGTGGGTTTGGGCTAGTTCCACACCTTCTCCAGGCCTCCATCTCTTCATGTTGGTGGAGGAATAACAATGTCCTTCCTCCTCCTGTCCCTGGGATCAGTAGATAAGACAATGGGAGTCAAACAGCAGGCACTCCCTCCTGTAAACACATTTTCTCATTAAACTATAGCCTGGAGCCTGCTAGGCCAAGACACGTGATGTGTTCTGGAGGATACATCCGTGAGCGGCTGGGCATGTGAAACCTCATTCTCCCTCTGATTTTGTTTATACCGCAGGAACTGCTTACGTGGACACGATGGAAGCTAAGGGGGACACTTGAGCTTCCCAGCCTGATTCCTGCCTGCTGCACTCACCCAGCCTGGCTGCTTGGGAAAAGACAGAAGAGCACAGGTGTGTGTGGTGAGGTGCGCGCGCACGCAAGTGCATGTAGAGAGAAGGATGAAGATTTTGGTTGAAGAGTTTGGGTGTCCTCTATTTCTCTCTAACTGAGTCACTTGAGACAGGGTGTCTTACCTTGTTGGCTAGAGTCACTTGGGAAAAGAGCACATCAGTGGAGAATGTACTCCCACCATATTTGGCTATGGGCAAGTCTGAGGTACATTTTATGGATTAGTGATTGATGTAGGAGGTGCCACCCAGAATAGGTGGTCCCAGGGGTGTATGAGAAAGCAGGCTGAGCAAGCCATGAAGAGCAAGCCAATATGCAGCACCTCTTTGTGGCTTCTGCGTCAGTTCCTGCCTCCAGCTTCCTGCACTGAGTTCCGTGACTTCCCTGGATGATGGACTACAAAATGTAAGCTAAAATAAACCCTTTCTCCTTCCATTTTCTTTAATTCATAGTGTTTTTTTTAAGAATATATATACACATATATGTACACACACACACACACATGCACACACATATTTCTCTGTCTTTATATATCTGTAATGGGCATCATATCCCATCATCATAGTGGTTGTGAGCCACTATGTGGGTGCTGGGAATTGAACTCACGACCTCTGAAAGAGCAGCCATTGCTCTTAACCACTGAGCCATCTCTTCAACCTGTTCATAGGGTTTTGGCACAGCAATAGAAACCCTAACAAGATACTCACTGAACCTGAGCTCCCGTGATCCTCCTGGAACTGCCCCAAACAGTGCTGGGGTCACAGGGATGTGTGTAGCCATGTCCTGCTTTCTATGCGGATTCCTGCTTTACTATGGGGATTCTTGGGATCTGAACTCATGTCCTCATGCTTGCACAGCAAGCACCCTTACCCATGGAGCCATCTCCCCAGTCCTGAGAGCTAAAGGCTGGTTACGGCTGGGTAACTAAACTAGGTGAGCTTTCCCATGCCACAGTCTATTCCTCTGCAGCAGACACCAAGAGCCATCTCCCACGGTACAGGGAGCACAGCAAAGTCCCTTGCTGCCATAGTGCCTTCTAGCAAAATTAAGGATGATGTATACAACACAACTACATAATTACGTAACTGTGTCTATGCAGCAGGTGGGATTACGCATCATTGAGTAGAGATGAAACCAGAAAAGGGGAAACCCAGAGGAGACCCCTTTTGGGACAGAGTACTCAGAAAAGCTTCCCTAACAAGGTAATGCTTGCTTGGCACAGAAGCTGAAGGTAGGGAACCGAGAAAAGGTGGTGAGTCACCTCAGTCGGTGAAAGCTCCTTCTGGCAAGCCTGACAGTTAGAACTCTGGGACTCACGTGGTGAAAGGACAAAACCAACTCCTGCAGATGTCCTCTGACGTCCACCTGTCTGCAGTGACACCCACACATTATCCCAAAACACAAAATAAAAGAAAGAAAAGCTGGGCGGTGGTGGCGGCAGCCGCGCACGCCTTTAACCCCAGCATTTGGAAGGCAGAGGCAGGTGGATCTCTGTGAGTTTGAAGCCAGCCTGGTCTACAGAGGGAGTTCAAGGACAGCCAGGGCTACTCAGAGAACCCCTGCCTCAAAAAACCCAAACGGCATCAAAAACAGGCCGGATGTGGGGTGCGTACCTTTAGTTTTAATCCCAGCAGAACAGAGGCAGAAGCCGATTCTTTGAGTTTGAGGCCATCCTGGTCTACATGGAGTTCCAGGCCACCTATACAACAAAACTTTTCAAACTAGGGGAATGACCTCGCAAATGTACCAAACAGGCTTGGTACATTTTTGAAGATCTTCGAGGAGGCCCGTGAGGTGAAGTTGAGACTACCCACAGGAAGAGGGAAGGCAAGTCAGGGAAGCTGAATGCCAGTCTGTAGTAGACCAACGATTGCACTTTGTATTGAATACAAAAGCGGAAAGGCCAAAGGGTACGCAGTAACGGAAGCGACTGTTCTTATTCCATGACTGGAGGCACCATGGTGCCTGGTTAGAGCCCTTGAATTTGTTATTGTCGCTTCTGAAGGTTCTCGGTGACTCCACGGAGCGCCAAATGAACACTGCCCAGCACTGGCCACCGTCTTTGCTCCCAGCTCCAGAGAAAAGTTCAGACCTCTTGAAATCTCACCCCCCCCACCCCCGGGATTGGTGCCAGTCCCTTCCCTGAACGCTCTCACTGCTCCTCACCCTGTTTCCTCGACCTGAGTGTGTAAGAGGCGCCCTGCTGGCTGAGGTTCCCATTAGGGAATGAGTTCCCACCTAGTCCGGGTAGGCATTCTAGGCTAGGCATTAAAGGCAGGGCTCCCTCTTTCCCAGCAGGGCCCCTCGCTCTCTGAAAGACTTCATCTGGAGAGGTCTTTAGACACAGACACCCCTAACCACACTCGATTTCTGGCCTCTGACACAGCTCCCTGCTAGCTCTCCCTTCCCTGAGCCTATATGATAATTAGGTGGGGTGCTTCCATTAATATGATAGGATCATGCTGTATCATGCAAATCAAGCATCCTTGAGGTGCCTACTTCCAACCAATTCTGTACACCTGTTCTTGGAGCACCTCCCCCACCCACTCCCCAAGGGGTCTATAACTTCTGTTCTCTGGAATTAAAGTTGAATTAGCCATCAGCTGGTTCCCCGGGTGTGAGCTCCCTGTACAGTGCTCGCTGGCCATTCCAGGCACGCTTCTGTCTCCTGCCCCTCCTGGGAGACAGGACTTCTGGGAGCCAGCCCCCAGGCAGGAGGAGAAGCAACATGGGTGGTGTGCCTTCCTCAAGTCACATGAGGTTGTCTCCCCTTAAGTTTGTTCCTGCACCGCTATAGGACATTAGGCCTGGTCTGGCTCATCAGACACAGCTGTCTAGAGCCATGAAGCCTGGACAGATATGGAGGGTTCTGTCAGGCTAGCCTGCTTCTTGATGGATTGACCCTCTCTCCAACCCTCAGCTCAGCCCAGTTGTAACAAGTCCCTCAAAGCCAGTTATGAGCTGCCATGTAGATGTTGGGAATTGAACCCCAGTCCTTTGGAAGAGCAGCCAGTGCCCGTAACTGCTAAGCCATCTCTCCAGCCCTATGACTAACATTTGTTTTGTTTGTTTTGTTTTGTTTGTGAAAGAGAGCTTCTTCGTGTAACGGCTCTGGCTGTCCTGGACTCACTCTGTAGACTAGGCTGGCCTTGAACTCACAAAGATCCACCTGCCTCCGCCTCCCAAGTGCTGGGATTAAAGGCGTGTGCCACCACTGCCCAGCCATGGCTAGCATTTTTATTAGGTTCTTATCACTTGAAAGTTTTATTATTGTATTCTGTAACTAGGTCATATGTTCATTCTATTTTTAGTTATTCTAGGAATTGCTATTTTGTTTTTCCTAGTACTGTACCATTTTATATTCCTATGGTCTATCTGTGCGTGAGGACTCCCAATTTCTCCATATCCTCTCTAAATGTTAGTTTCTGTTTTCTTGTTTTTTAGTTTTTGTGTTCTTAGGTCTCAAACCCAGGGCCTGAAACACACTAGGCAAGAGTTTTACTATTGACCTGTTCTCTAAGCACTTTTGGGGTTCTTTAAAAATAATCAATTTTTTTTTTTTGAGACAGGGTTTCTCTGTGTAGCCTGGCTGTCCTGGACTCCCTCTGTAGACCAAGCTGGCCTCAAATTCACAGCGATCTGCCTGCCTCTGCCTTCCCGAGTGCTGGGAGTAAAAGCGTGTGCCACTATACTGGGCTGGTTCTCGTTATTGTTATAGAATCTCATACTTGGTGGAACTTTCCATATTCCTTCGACTTTTTACTGCGTCCACTTGTATTTTTTCCTTACAGATTATGTTTGTACTAAAGACCTTGTTTTCTCTCTTCAAGGCTGTTCCTGTCATTTGACTTTACCTCTTGGTTGTTAGCCTGACAATCCTGTATTTTTGAAATACCTAATAACTTTAATGAAATGACAGATATTATGTTCTAGGTGATATCTTTTTTTTTTTTTTTTTTTTTTTTTTAAGAATGAATTCACTTCAGCCATTGCCAGGTACAGGGAGTGGGCTAATCTCCCAGAACTGTTCAAGCACAGGGTTGTGGTATTGGCTGCCTCACCCCTGCCTTGAGTTGGAGCCTTCTAGGTTTCTAGACAAGTGCCCAGGATTTTACCAGGACTTTCCCCTGAGGATCCCAGATGTGACAATTCTGGTCTACTCAGGGCAGCTTCTACCGGTTCCATAGCTGCAACCGTTCTCTCACAGCTGAGGGGTCTCCTTTTACATGTATTTTGTGCATTCTTGCTTCGTTGTGCGTGTTGAAGTGGTTTACAGCGTTTTGCATAGCAATTTTCCAGCGTTCAGATTGGGAGTTGGGCTCAGGTCAGCTCACTTCGTCTTTGTGAAGGCACTGAAGGGGTACGGACTATCTGGCTGTTCTTCAGGCAGATTTGTTGGCTAAGGATAGACTGGAGACTGCGGTAGTGACAATCTTATGACATGAGAGAAGAGCTAGCTCAGAGATGTAGTCAAAAGACAGAACTTAATTGCCCAGAAGTCATGATGACAGTTGGGCTCAAGAAGAGGATTTAAGCTTGATGCTAGAGTTATCCCAGGACCAGGAAGCTGCTAGCCAGAGCGGGATCAGAGAGAACAGATGTACAAGAGCCTTACGATTAGAAGTGGCAGAGCAAGGGAGGAGATGCGGCTGACGAAGCACGTCCAGAGGGTAGGGTGCCTACCAGGAGAAGCACTCTATTACTGAAGAGATAGGAGTCAAGAAGTTGGAGTGGGGAGCGATACGTGAGTCTAGGCATTCCAAGAGGCCTCCATTGTCATGCAAAGCCTGAGATACAGTAGCACCTGTGGAGTGATTGGATGCCAGGACAGGGACCTGGGGCATCCCGACTACACTAGAGAAGGGGTCAATTGCCTGCAGGGCTGATGCCTGATATCTACCGAGTCTCTTCACTTCTAACCTCCATTTCCTCCTGTCCCTGAGCGCAGGTCCTTGTCTGCATCACCGCAGGGTCCTCACCAGTTTCCTTGCCTCTGCTCAAACCATGTCAGGGCCACTGCTGCCCACACAATGTACTTCAGACATTTGAGCTTCCAGCCTGACTCCCTTGCTCAGTCCGTCCCTCTCCCATGTATTCTCTCCTCTTTCCATCAGACATGACTCTGTGCCGCCTTCCATGGCCTTTGTTTAGTTTTACTCCCTTTACTCCACCCACTTGTCACTTGTGAGGCAGGTGCCGCTTGTGTGGTTTATGCTGCATTTTAACTTCATTCATTTGTTCCATGTTTGATTGACACTGTGCTGTGCCAGGCTCTGTGCTGGGCTCTGTGTAAAATTCAGATCACAGTTTCTGCTCTGAAGAAGCGTCCCACCTAGAGATGCTGAGCAGTAGCCCTGGGTGAGCCAGGGGCAGTGTGGGGGGAATCTGAGCTGGCCTCAAGGTGCTGGGTCTAGAGCTAAGGCCCTACTGTGCTTCACAACAGGCACCAGTGACAATGCGGCTCTGAGGGTGGGGGGGATGGTGAGGAGGTGAACATTTTCCAGAAATGCTGGTATTGCTTAATCTTGAGAACAAGATTATGCAAATAAGTGTCTATGACTGACAGTTAATCACCTCTGTAGGCCTCTCAGTGCTTGGTCCTTCCGATAGCTTGAACAATATGTTTAGGTTTTTTTTTTTTTTGTATGTTTGTTTGTTTGTTTTTTTATGTTTGGATGTGATTAAGAGGGGTCTGGTTTTTCTCGACCCCTATCATGGTAAGAGCGGCCTGGTCTGCTGTCAGTGTTTTGTGAAATTGTTTAAACAGAAAATCAAGCCTCTATCTGTGGGGACCAGACCAGTTCCTAATAACCCCAGTGTCTCTATCTGCGAGCACCAGGCCAGCTCTTAGCTGCACTGAGACTTGGCAGATAGGACAGACCGGATCCTAGGTGTTGGAAAATGCTTTTCTTTCTTACTTGAACATCAATATGGTGATCTCACATGTGATTCCATTTATGGTTCCATTTGACTGTATGCATCAACTCAAGAGTTTTTTTTTTTTTAATCTATTTTCACGTGCTGTATCTATTATATGTGCAGGCATGGGCATACCACATTGTGTATATGTAGGTCAGAGGACAAACCTGGGTGCCTGTCTTTGCCTTCCACTTGTTAAGTGCTGCATATTCCAGGCTAGCTGACTTGCTAGCTTCTACGGATTCTCTTGTCTTGGTCACATATCTTGATTGTAGGGGTACTAGAATCACAGATGCATGCTAACATGCCCAACTTTACCCGGGTCCTGGGGTATATAGTTCCTATGCTTGCATAGCAATTGTTTTACCCACTAAGCGATCTCCACAGACCAATATAAACACTTCTAACTGCTCAGATGCTTAGGTTAGCATCAGGAGCTTGGGATCTGTTTTTCCTTCCTTTCAGTATGCAGAAACCTCTGTTGCCCTGGTGCCTACTCAAATAATGCTGGAGACGCTCATAGTTTCTAATGCATCTCAACAGCTCCCTTTGCTGCTCCCTTAACCTGTCTCAGCCAGAGATCTCATTTCTTTTGCAATTTATCTACTTCAAAACAAACTTACTAAACACGTCTCATCTATAGGACATTTTTCAAGCCCCTGGGTTTGGCCTCCTCCAGGCCCTAGTTGTTCCTAGAAAGCCCCATCCCCAACTAAGTTTTCCTGGGATTTTCTGAGGAAACACTGCCCTTGCTCACTTTGCTTTGTGATGATGTCTTCCTTGACATTTGTTTTTACAGTATAGATGGTCTCTTTCCTCTAGATCTGTGAGCCAGTTATCAGGAGCGGGGCTTTGTTTTTGTGGTGCAGGGGATGGGGCAAGTTCTCAGCCATTGAGCAATAATCTCAAAACCTTTAGGTTGATTCCTTCTCGTCAACCTGTTTACAGAACTTGCCACAGCTCTGCAGATGAGGAACTGGGTCTGCGCAAGAGAATGCCAGAAGGGGAGGTGGGGAAAGCGCTTCTGTCACCTTGTGTTACCAGATGACTAAGGTTAGCCGTTATGGTAAGGCAGACTCCAGGAAGCAGCTCCTGGCAGCAGCACCACCACCAATGGCAGTAGCCCATCAAGGAAAAACCTTTTGGTTCAGTTTGTCTGAGGTCAGGGCTAGGGATGAGAGTAGGAGGGACAGCTGGAGCAGCCAGGGTTGGCCAGTTGGCAGAGCCTGGATGCCAGGATGAGGAATACTGGGCTTCATCCTGAGGACACCAGGTAGAGAGGGCTCTTAGGTAGGTGGGCTGTGGGGTCCTTGGCTCACATCTGGCAGTCTGGTTTGTAGAAATAAGGTAGAAATTAGTCTGAGGAGGTTGGGTGGGAGAGGAATGAGACAAAATGAAGGAGGGGATGGCCACATCTGGCCTGGGGAGATAGTGCAGAAACCCCAGGTTTTGTGGGGAGGTGCTTGTGGCTTGGCATAGATACCTCATACAGGTACCTCATAGCAGAGGTACCTGTAGGTACCGGTTGGCTTGTGGAGTATGAATTCCTGTGTGCCCATGAGGAACTGATACCAGTTAACTAAGCACTCCCATAAACTGCCAGCAAGCAGCAGCCCAGAGAAATGTACAAGAATCAAGGCCACCCTGATCTTGAGGTTTCAGGAGGCGAGGGGCTTGAACTGAGTTGAGATCTAGGTGCCAAGGAGCCTTCTGTGGGGAGGGTGAGGACTCACTCCGTTTGTGCATAGGCAGGCTCCAGAGACATGGATAGATGAGGGCTCCAGAGACGAGATGCCAAGGGCAAAGAAGTGAGGAAGAACAGGTAGGCCCAGGGAACTGGCTCCAAACGGCAGTGCTACAGTACCAAAGGCCAAGGAGCCTGCCTAGTGGAGCCATCTCTGTTCAGCTCTTTCAGGGCTGTGCCAATGACCTATGCTGCCGGTCCTGGGTAGAGACATAAGGAACTCAGAGCCCACGGTTATGCTGCACCATTCTCAGAAAGTAGAGGGAGACACAGCCAGTTTACTCTATAGTGTCCTGATACTATGCCTATGTGCCTCGGTGGGGACCCTGTTCCTCAGCCCAGATCGCAGGACACGCCTTAAAATTCAGCTGGCAAGATGGCAAGGAAAGAAGTGGTAGCACAGCGGATGAGCTACCGTCTTCAGCCTCCACTGTCATGGCCTGTCCAGAACCTATCAGCCCCCCTCCATACCGCATGGAGGTGGCGGCAGTGAAGAGACGCCAGGAGAACAGAGCAGAAGATAACCTTTATTGGAATTTTAACGATGGCATCGTGAGTGAAAGGCCCCTCCCCTGAAACATGCCATCCTCTCTGCTCTCGGGGCTCAGCACAAGAACGAGACCCCATCCTGCATGTCCCTCAGAAGGCAGGGTGGGGTGGGAACGGGGGGGGGGGTACTCTACACCAGGGGAGCTGGGACAGGAGGGAAGCCGTGCACCCTCACCTCTTAGAGTGATCCTTCTTCCCTGGGACCTGGTGTTGATCCCAGACCCTGGAAGGGGCTGGCAGACGGGGCTCATGCAACAATGAGTGGACAGAAGGTGGCACAGAAATGCAGTCCCATCACCCTTTGGCAAGGGCAAGAGAGCTAAAAAGGGCCATGCTGTGGCCATAGAGGGTCCAAATGTTAAGTATTTGCAGTGTACATACACGAGGGTAAGAAGGGCTCCCTCTGTTCCAGGCTATGCCTGAGGATCAGAGAGAGGGAAGCACAGATGGCATTGTCATGCCAGGGGCATGGGTCTGAGCCAACCATGCCACCTGAGCTGGGGCTTGTTCTACTCCTTGGCGCGGCCAATGATGGTGAGAATATATAGGAAGATGTTGATGATGTCCGTGTACAGGTTCAGAGCTGCAAACACATACTCTTCCGGGCTCAGGGACAGTTGCTTGTTCCCTAGGAGCAGCTGGGTATCCACTGCCAGGAACTAGGTGGGGGGGAAAAGACACGGTTGGTATTAAACGGCTTATTCGCTCACCCGGCACCCCAGCAAAGGCCTCCCAACACCCTCACTCACGCAGGTGAAGAGCAGAGCGCCTAGCGAGGCATACACGATCTCCAGGATGCGGTTCCGGATGAAGATGCAGAGTATGGCGAAGATGAAGAGCACCACCACACTCACCAGGAGCACCCCCATGCAGGAGGTGAAGTCATAGCGGGTCTGGGAGGAAGGGAAGAAGGTGAGAGGCTGTGGGTGTGGAGGACTCCGGGGCTACAGTCCCATCTTAGGCCTCCCCCCCTCACCTGCAAGGAGAAGATGACCACCGTGAAGCAGACAGCTGTGGTGATGCCCACTGCCATGATGACTGCCTCCGTGTTGTAGAAACTGGCTATCATGCCCACCATGTAGGACAGGCTGACGGTCAGGATCGACTGCAGGGGAGGATCACAGGGGGCCTTGGGTGTGTGGCACCGCTCTGGGTTCAACCCTGCGCACCTCCCTTTCCTGTTCCACAGGCACAGGGGGACTGGGCTCAGCTTTGGGAGTTACCAGAGCAACAAGGTTCCAGGGATGCTTTCGCCGGAAGTCCCCACAACAGCTGAGGACAATGAGGGAGATGAAGAAGATGGCATAGGAGACATAGTAGGTCCAGACGTTCTCCCGGACAAAGCCCTTGACTTCCCCAACGAAAGTGAAAACTGCCACAGTCGACAGGGTCACCGACAGCTGCAGGGTCAGCACCAGGAACACCTGGGGAAGGAGGAAATCAGAGCCTCCCCAGGGTTGCCACCCCATGACTCCTCCTACCCCACACACTTGCCAGGCCCAACCTTTCTGATGAAGGCCTGCCGAATGTTTTTGTCCCAGTTGACGGCGGGGAAGTCCTGGTTGTCATAGTAAGATGGAGGCCCTTCTTCCTGGTAGTTCCCATGCTGAGGTGCTGGGGGCACAGAGGCTGGGTCAGGGTACCTTGAGAGCAGCTGAAACCCCGCCCCCACCCCCACCTTTCCCTACGCTTACAGCCAGGGTCCTGGAAGGGTGGTGGCTGTCCATAAGGGTTGGGGGGGAAGGGGCTCTGTGGGTATGGCCCCTGTGGGTAGCCTCCTTGAGGGTAGGGTCCCTGAGGGTAGCCACCTTGTGGGTAGGGGCTGGGCCCATGGGGGTAACCTGGCTGACCATAGGGATTGGGCTGGAAAGGGGCCTGTGGGTATGGGGCCCCAGGGTAGGGAGGCTGAACATAGGGAGGCATAGGGGCCTGGGGCCCCACAGGATAGCCAGGGTTGGGGGGAGGATAGCTGTCCCCAGACACCAAGAAACTCTTTTCATGGGACATGGCCTCGGGTTCTGTGGCTGCCCCTAGAGGAGAAAAAGAGAACAGTTAGCTAGCGCTGACAGACTGGAACCAGTGACAGCCCCACCTGCCGTGGATCCCAGGAAGGGGAAAAGAAAAAGCTGGACCATGACCTTTGTACAGGGCTGTGAGGAGCCTCTGAACCAGGAGGCACAGAGCATTGTTGGGTGAGGCTGGTCGGGGGGCTGATGTGGACCCTTAGAAGGGGCTGCTCTAGATCGCCCTAGGGGTGGGGGATGGGAGGAAGAGTGATGGCTGTCACCCTCGGCTTGGAGCTTGGGAGATGCCTCCTCACCGCTGCAGGTCTTTTGGGTCAGAGCTCAGCAACGAATGGTCTGGTCTGGGGGCGCGGCGCAGTGGATAGGGAGGCGTGGGGGTGTGCCCCGGCCCTCCCTTTCCCATCCCGCCTATTAAGCAGCTTGAAGGGGCCAGCGCTAGCGGCTATTTCTATCCCAGGAAATCCCCAGGCCATCTGTGATCAGCGGGAACCCTGACCCTCCTCCTAAGCACAGGGCCCAATGTCCCTAGCTCCGGGTGCTGAATGCAGGCCTGTATTGGCTGCTAAGGTGTCTGCTAGTAGGGTACGCCAGGAACAGCGGGGTGCGGGGGTGTGTGGAGGATGGAAGCGACCAGAGGGCGTTCAAGGGAACAAAGCGGGGAAGGGGACGACGGGGGAGGAGGCGGTGGTCACAGAACGCGTCCCGAGGGCGGATGGGCCCTCTGGTCGGGTTGGGGGGTCGCTGGGCCTCGGGTCTGAGCCGCAAACAGCGCGCCGCCCCCTCCCTCTTGCTCAGAGCCGCCAAGCTCCCCACCCCCAATGATGCCACCAGTCTGGGCGAGCCCGGCCGCGAGTCCTGTCCGAACCAACTGACCCGAGGCGGCCGTGCTCAGTAACGCAAGGAGGGAATGGCCGACTGGCAGGGGGCTGAAGCGTTGACACGCTCCTGGGATTGGTCGGGGGACTCACCGCTCTCGGGGAGCCAGAGGCCGGTGCCTACGGTGACCGCTGCGCAGCCGCGCGCGGTGATGGCCGGTGCGTCCGCACCTGCACCCTCTGAGCGGCCGGGTTGCTTGGGCCTGCGCCTTCGGCTGGCGAGACGCAGAGGAGCCTTGTGACTGGGCGGGCCTTGTGATGGGGCGGGGCCTTGTGACGGGATGGGGCGGGGCGGGGCGGGACCTTACGGTCAGGGCCAATGTTGTGACCAGTCCCAGCGCCCCTGTGCCTACCGAAACTGCCCCGCACGACCTGGCTAGGCAGTCAGCACGTCCTAGGTCAGAATCCTGCAGCCTGTGTTTCCTGACGAGAGCTGGTCAGGGTCTGTCACGGGGGCTGACGATTTCTGGAGGCATGAATTTCGTTTGGTTTGTGGCTCTCTGTCGATGGATTCAGGGAGTTAATTCCTAAATCCAGGATTTACTGAAGCCTCCAAGCATTCCATCCCTTGCAGGCTTTGTTGTTTGAGAAAAGGTCTTACTCTGTAACTACTGCTAGCTTGGAACTCACTATGCAACCCAGGCTGGCCTCAAACCCGTGCTAATCCTCTTGCCTCAGCCTTCCAGCTACTAAGATTACAGTCATGATCTACTATACCCAGACCCCTATTTGCTTTAAAACACGGCATTTACAACTGGGTGGCAGAGGGGGCATGCCTTAGAATCACACCAGGAAGCAGAGGCCAGCCTGGTCTACAAAGCAAGTTCCAGGACAGCCAACCAGTACTTCATAGTGAGACCCTATCCTGAAAAGACAAAAACAAGAAGCCACCATTCACTTTCCCTTTTTTATCCGCACCTCTTCCAGACTGAGAGACTTAATCATTTAATTGTTCCATTCTCTCATACTCAGCCTCTTGTCGTTTGTCTCACATCCTCAAAATAAATTTGTCAGGAAGTAGAGGTGGGCTCAACTCCCTGCCTCAGTTCTGGGGGTGGAGGGAGGGCTTCCTGAGGAAACTTTGTTCTGGGTGGTCTGCAGGTCTTCAGTTCCAGTTCTCCTCTGGTTCTCAGCGAGGCCTTACAGTGAAGGCTGGGAAGGGATTCTCTCCTGTGTCCACAAAGCACTGACTGTTTAACAGCTGGATCTAGTGAAGGTGTGCCCTGATCCGTAGCTTTTGCACAGGATCCTGGTATAAACCCGGCCACTGTGGCTGATTACAAATTCTCACTGGGTTCCGTTGCTGTGATAAACGCCCTGACAAAAAGCGGCGCAGGGGAGGAATGTTGTATTCGGCTCACAGCTCCAGACCGCAGTCCATCATTTCCGTCAAGGCAGAAACTCAAGCTGCTAGTCATTTCACTTGACCAGCCGAGAGCACAAAACCGTGCTGCTTGCTTGCTTGCTCTCAGCTCTCTTGAACAGTTCAGAACAATGGTGCTATACACATTCAGAGTGGCTATTCCATCTCAATTAACAAGAAATCCCTTGAAGACACGCCCACAGGCCAACCCGTTCTAGACAATTCCACTCCAAGACTTTCCCCCTGGATGATTCTGGGTTGTGTCAAGTTGACAGTTAAAACTAACCAGCACACAAGGCATTGCCAGTTTAACATCCAGTTTGCAGAAATTGCCTAAGATTTAACCACGGCAGTAATGTGAGCTGTGCTAGTGCATCCCCGCTTGTGGCAGGACCTCTGTAGCAGGCATTTATCTAAGCACAGTGCGCTAGAGGGTGGGTGAGTCCCGTAAGAGGAAAGCATAGAGCGTACCAGGCAGGCTTTTGTGAAAACAGAACTGTAGGCGCGAGTTTTTCAAATGATACTTTATTTGGGGGTTCCTTAAACCTTACACTTCCCTTCCAAACCCCCAACCCCAGGCAGGAAAAGAGAAAGTCGGAAGGGAAAGGGGATGTAGCCCTCTTTAGGTCTTCCTGCTGGGTAAGGTAGGATTCTTTGGGGGGGGGGCAGTAGCAATGTCTGTCTTCAGGACATCCAGAAGTCCAGGTAACCAGCAAGCCAGCCAGTCAGCCAGCCAGCCAGCACAGCAAGCAGTCCTTCACCTCCTCCAAGCCACCACATTTTCTTCGTCTGGGCTATCATATTTATGCCCCTCAAAGTTCTCAGAATTCAACTAATTCCAGCTGGCAAAGACCAGGCCCTTGCACTGAGCAATAGTGAGCTGTGAACAAACAAAAATCCCACACTTGGGATTAAAACCAAAACATGCTGACATGCCATAAGCCGAGATGGCCACAAAACAGAACCTCATATCATTTGTGGGATCTTTAAGGAAAAAAAAAACAATGAACACAAAGTTGACTACAGGGCCTTGGAAGGAGCCTGGACAACTCAGAGGTCCTTTGAGTTTTTAGCTCCATATTAAGGCTGCCACTAAGGGCTGGCTGAGGGAAATCACGGAGAAGGGATGCTCATGTAGCTCTGTCAAGCAGAGTAAAGCTGGTGTAGGGGGACTGGTATAGGCAAGAGCTGAGGACAGGGAGGTTGGGGCTGAATAAACACCAGGATGTTGTGTATGGAAAGGAATTAAAGGGATAGGAAATGGGGGCTGGAGAGACGGCTCAGAGGTTAAGAGCAGTGGCTGTTCTTCCAAAGGTCCAGCAATCACATAGTGGCTCATAACCATCTATGATGAGATCTGGTGCCCTCTTCTGGCCTGCAGGCAAACATGCAGGCAGAATGCTGTATAAATAATAAATAAAATTTTAAAAAGGGGGGGATAGGAAATGGGGCCAATTAAACTTTGGCTTTTACAACCATTGCCCAGCACTTGGGGAGGCAGAGGCAGGGGGATCTCTGCGACTTTGAGGCCAGCCTGGTCTACAAAGTGAGTAGAACAGTCAGGGGTACATACACAGAGAAACCTTGTCTCTAAACCAATCAATCAATCAATCAGTAAAGTTCTAGAGGCTCTTAATTGTGGGGAGAGGAAAGTAGTAGAGATTCAAGGACTACAGGGTTAGACATATAGACCGGCGCGAAAACCATGATCTTTTGGAGGTAGAGCTGGCATGACCAGAAGATGTGGGTAGAGAACATAGTAGTTAGAGCCTTGGGGATGAAAGAAGCAAGCAGGCTATGGTGGTGGGTGGGAGAGTGAATTCTAAAGGCACAGCCTGAAATCTGGGCATGGTTGGATATGCCTACAGCACCAGCACTCAGGAGGAGACCGAAACAGGAAAATCACTTCTAATTCAAGACCAGTCTGGCCTGTACAGTGAGTTTCAGGCAATCTGGGCTACCGAGTGATATCCTGTTTCAAAAATAACAAAGGCGTAGCTTACGTGCATGTGAGGACTGGTCCTGTCTGTGACTCCAGCTCCCCATTCTGTATAAGGATTAGTGGCAGGAAGGTATGTGGCATAGTGGCTACATCTGGGGTGATGACCAAGTTGGTACAGATGGGAGAACCAGGCAGAGGTGGGCTGAAGGGAGTTATAGGAAAGGAGCTGTTACCACGCAAGCTTTACATTTTCAAATAGTTATTATTTGTGTGTGTGAGTGACACGGTGTAGCTCACACGGGAAAGAAAACTTGCAGGAAGCAGCCATCTCCCTCCATCATGTGAGACCTGGGGTTTAGAATTCAGTTTGACAGGCTTGGCAGCAAGGGCTTTTACTTGCCCCTGGGCATGAGCTTTTGGGGGCCAAGGGTGGAACTGCTTACCCTCAGCACTTAGAAGCAAGGCTGATTACCCTCTGGGTGCGAAGGACCTGTTTGAGAAGGTTCCTAAGAGACTCAACCAGGGGCCAGCCTATGGAGTCAGTGCTGCTCACGTCCAGGGCCTGGGCACAGAAGCCTGGAGACCCTTGGTTGGGGGGAGGGGTGAAGGGATAGGGGGGTGGTTTCATTGGTGGGACAGCGACTCAGGGATGGTGGTTAGCCACAAAGAGAAGGCAAGAAAGTAGAGAAAGACTAGGAGACGTGTGATCCACCCTGCCAGTCAGAGGCTAGCGCGGGTGCTAGCAGAAGGGTCCTCAGAAGTTCCTTCAGCAGAGGAGGAAGTGCCCCGAACTACAGCCACTGGCTTAGCTCCTCCCTCTTTCCTTCCCCAAGTCAGTTTCACTTTTGCTTTCCTATATCTGGCCTTCTTACTGGGAAGGACAACAAACTAACCCGACTGGCCTGAGTCAGCAGGGTAAGTGTAAATGTGGGGCGTTGGGGAGCAGCTAGAGGCATGGGAGAGGGGACTGAACAGGTGGAACGGGCCTCTCTCCTTCCCATGTGTCCCATGCCAGGATTCTGATGGCAGAGGAGGAGGAGGTAGGGAGAGCCTTGGAGCTCCGGGGACTGCCCCCTGAAGTGCCAGATGAGTTGCTTACCCTTTACTTTGAGAACCACCGTCGCTCTGGTGGAGGACCTCTGTTGAGCTGGCAGAGATTTGGCTGTGGGGGTATCCTCGTCTTTCAAGATCCTGCAAGTGAGGAGGCTGGCTCAAGGGGGGGGGGGCTGTCTAGGTGCGCTGAAGCTTTGCCGTCCCTGACGCCTCGTCTCTGCTCACAGATGCAAGGAGGGTCTTAATCCGAGCAGAGCACCAACTACACGGTGCCCGGTTGAGCCTGAGGCCAGCCCCGCCACGTGCCCCCGAACGTGTGCTTCTGCATCGACTGCCACCTGACACTTCACCTCAGAGCCTGGAGCAACACGTTCAGGCCCTGCTATGTGCTGCGGGGCACCCCGTGCAGGCTTGCCATGCCCTGGCCAGTCCTCGGCAGGACTGTGCGCTGGTCCAGTTATCCATGCCCCTTTCTGAGGCAGGTGAGAGGCAGGGTTGAGGGCATAGCTTCTCGTTAAGGAAGGTGCCTGAGCTGATTCACATACTGTCCGCAGAGGTCTCTGCCCTGGAGGAGCAAGCCCGGAATCTGCCCCTGAATGGGACCACAGTGTCCTTGGCCTGGGTGCCCCAGACCCGAGCAGTACGTGTGGTGGATGGCGCTGCCCCGGTGGAACCGTTGCTGTTGGAGCTCTACCTGGAAAACGAGCGTCGCAGTGGCGGGGGCCCCTTGGAGGGTCTGCGCAGCCTGCCTAGGCAACTGGGCACTGTTATCCTCTTTCAGCAATGGCAGGGTGAGTGGGGTGATAAAACCAGCAGGACCCTTTCTCTATGCTAGAAACTCAGTGCGCTTTCTGTCTTCCGTCTTCCTCCAGTGGCTGAACGTGTGCTGAAGCGGAAACACTGGCTACAGGGCTCTGAGTTGAGCCTGGTCCCCCACTATGACGTCTTAGAGCCAGAGGAGCTTGCCGAGGGCATCAGTGGAGGAGACCACCCAACCTTGCAGGAATCTGGAGTCATCCAGCATGCTCTTACAGGGGCAAGAGGGCTGCCTGGGGCCCTGCCTATGACTGTGGGCTCTGGGGGGACACCAGGACAATTAGGAACCCCTCTAAAGGCAGGTCCTGAAGGAGCTCCACGACAAGCCATGCCAATCGATTCAGGGTCTGTGAGGTCTCTGGGGCAAGAGGAGCCTATAAACCTAGGAACTACGGGATCTCCAGAGCAGGCTGGTTTCATGAACCAGGGGATTATGGGGTCTGCAAGCCCAGTGGGTCCAGTAGAAAGCTTTACAGAACTCCCAGGTCAAGTAGGACCTATGATCTCAGACACAGAGGGAGTTCAGGGGCAGGAAAGCCTGGGGGAAGTTGGCACAAGCTCACCAGAGCAGGAGGGGCTGTTGGGTTTAGTGGGAATGGCCATGGAGTCTCCAGAACCAGGGCTGGAGAGCCCGGGATATGGGGAGCTGCAGAGGCAAGAGAGCTTGGTGGAGATGGTGATGTCAATGGATCCAGGGGCCATGCGTTTCCTGCAGCTTTATCAAGAGGACCTCCTTGCCAGCCTGGAAGATGTGGCCCTCTTCCCACTTGAAGGAGTGGACGTGACTGGCTTTCGGGTGAGCGGCCCTCAGAATCTGCTTCCATCGCCTCTTCTGTGACTGGGGTCCGGGTACCTTTCCTGTGCTCTGAACCTGTATACTGTCCTCCTTATGGTCCCGCAGCTTTATGGGGCCAGGACCCCATGCCAGGCAGCTCAGGAGTTGCTGCAGAGTCTGCTGTGTAGCATTAGCTGCCACGTGCTGAGCATGAAGCACCCAGGCAGTGCCAGGTTCCTGCTGGGCGTGGAGGGGCAGCGACTTCTTCACAGGCTGGAGGCTCAGTTCCAGTGTGTCTTTGGGACAGAACGTCTGGCCAGCGCCACCCTGGACATAATAGACCCTGAAAGGGTAGGATGGAGTTTTCCCTTTGTCCTTTTGTCTAACACGCCAGACCTAGGTGCCTCCTGGGCCGTGACCCTGACATCCTCTTCCCACAGACGGATCCCACTGAGGCCCTCCAAGTCCTCCATGACCACAGGACAGGCAGTGATCAGGAGAACATGAGACTGGGTAGGGCTCCCTCGGGGCCATAGTATGTCCTGTGATTCTTTTCATGACAATCCTCTCCTTGCTCTGCCCTATCACTTATTTAGTGACCCTTTTGTGGCCTACCCGTACCCACAGGTGCAATCTCTCTCTCTCTCTCTCTCTCCCCCCCTTGCTTTTTTTTTTTTTTTTTTTTTTTTTAATCCACTCCAATTCATCCTGCCATTTATCATCAGTCCCCTGGCTGGGCCTGACCCCTGACCCAGTGGCCTCTTCCTACCTTTAGAGGAAGTTCAAGAGCTGCTGGCTACCTTGGAGGGCCTACCTGGGGAGGACAGGCTGTCTCTGGAGATGGGGACGGAGAGACCTGGAGAGCAGTCAGAGGAGACCACCCTACAGCAGGAGGTGGAAAACCCCACACTTGAAGCTTGGGAGGAGGCTGTGGCCTCAAACACTGGACTAGAAGAGGAGGCTACGTTGCAGCTGGCTATCCACCGATCCTTGGAGTCTCAAAGCCAGGTGGCTGATGAGCGAGAGGCCACTGCACTAAGGCAAGCCCTGGCCCTCTCCCTATTAGAAGCAGAAGAGCCCCTGGGTGATGATACTGGGGGTAAGGCCCAGCTGGTGGTGCACACATCCTTTGAGCAGGATATGGATGAACTGAACCGGGCCCTATCCTGCGCCTTGGAGGAACACCTTCAGGAGGAGACAGTGAATCTCCAAGGCTGTGTGCTGCCCACAGAGCTTGGGGCACGCCTGGAGAGGTGCTATGATGTGAGTGCTATACTATGCGGTGACCGAATTGTCCTCCGTGGCTTTGGGGTCCAGCCTGCCCGTGCGGCTCGCCACTTAGCTGCTCTCCTTGTTGGCCCCTGGGACCAGAATTTGACCTTTCCCTTGGAGGCCTCAGAAAACAACCGTGAGTCTGTACCTTGTACTTGGGGAGTGTGGAATGGGTTGGCTTTTAGGCAAGTGCTGAGGCATGGCTCTGATGTCCTTTCTTTCTGTGTGTCAGTGTCAGAGCAGGGGCTAAAAGAACCCTTGGGCAGGCTGGAGGCCCTGGAAGAGAATTCCAAGGAGTTCCAGGATGTGGTGCAGGCCTTTTATGACACCCTGGATGCTGCCCACAGCAGGATCAGCATTGTTCGAGTAAGTTCACATCCTCTGTGGTTGGCCTTGTGACCTGTGTACACTTTCCTTTATATTAGGGTCAGTTGACCAAAAGCTGCTTAAAGTGGACATGTTGAAAGCTGATAGACTGGATTGCCACATCCATACATGGCTCCAGGAACTTGAACCTGACTGAGACCATTGAGGGACTGAAGAAAAGACAAACACACAGATAAAAGGAATGCTGGGATACAAGGTCTGGCCTCTTAGATGGAGAAACTGAGGCACCCCGGAAGCTGCATGTCTTTATTGTACAGAGCTGACCAGGAGGGGTGGGGTGTTGCATACAGCTGTACAGGAGGCAGGGTAATTATATACAGATAAATGAGGAGACAGGTTTAGCAAATCTCAGTGGGAGCAGTCACCGTGCAGTCAGTGCATATCCTAGGGGAGAAAGCTGTCACGGACATTTTCTGCACACACCATCAGCATCCACGTTTGGAGCAGAAGATGATTTTGCCATGCCTCTGAGCCTCCCAGGTAGAAGGCTTTGCCAAGGTTCTGGGGTCCCTGACATGGCCAGCTCATGTCAACAACAGCCATTTACTTAGGACTCCATTCACTCAGGGTTCCTCTGCTTCCTCCACTAGATAAGCACCCCTTCTTTGCCCAGAGAACAACATTTAGAGTCTTCGGAAGATGGACAGAAGAGCATAGGGACTAGGGATCTGACGGGCCTGCCTGTCAATGCCACAGTTGCTACCGTCTGGCAGCCTATGTAAGGATTACTCTTCCTGTTGGGGAGGAGGTGGCTCTCTGTCTCCAACAGAGGCCTTTTCTGGCAAAGGGCCAACCCCTCATTCTCTCTGTGAAAATAAAATAATACATTTTTATGTGCATGTAGAGCTGGGCATATAGGTTAGTGGGAGAAAAAAATATACATGTATGTGCATATATATGTGTGTTATATATATTTATAGTGGCTGCTCCTCCTGTATTCTTGTTAAATTTGGCAACTATGAGCATGGCCAAAAAACAAGCTAGTACCAACTAGTGGGGAGCCAGAATGAAGCCTCAGGCCCCTCCCCCGCCTCCACTTCTCAATCTGTCCAGGCAGGTGAGAAAAGAACAGAGGCAAGTAGATATCTGTGATTTTGAGGCCAACCTGGTCTATGTAGTGAGTTCCAATCCAGCTGGAGTTATATAGGAAGACCTTGTTTTAAAAAAAATAAAATAAAGGACTATTGGGGAGAGAGGGACCGTCAGGCTAGTTTGCTACATGTGACGAGGGAACCAAGAGTATTCAGGGAGTGACAACAGACATC
This sequence comes from Meriones unguiculatus, assembly GCF_030254825.1. NCBI lineage: Eukaryota > Metazoa > Chordata > Mammalia > Rodentia > Muridae > Meriones > Meriones unguiculatus. The sequence goes on from NC_083356.1 coordinate 24,858,592, forward strand.
CCTGGAAATACACTAAGGAGATGGAGAGTAAGCAAGAAAGGAATGCATGATCAACAATGAACAATGAACGGCCTTCTCATCCAGAAGACTGAACGAACCCATAGATGAGGCCAAAGATGGCCGTAAACCTGTAGAGAGGGCAGGAAAGTTGTCAGTCTGCTGTGAGACTGGGCAAGGTGCTCTTCCCTCTTGATGCTGAAAGTTGTGGGTGGGGCTAGTAGCCTCAGTCTTCATGTAGACATGCCTGAAAATGCAGAACTTCTGGTCTTCCCCAGAGGTTAGGAAGGTCACCACTGGGTCCTGACAACTGTTGTCACCTATGACCATCACTGCCACAGCAATTGCCGTCCAAAAGTACTGCAGTCACGGTCTGCTGATTCTGTTAGTAGTATTAATTTACTTGATTCTTCTAGTAAGTGTATTTATAACTTAGGATGCCACATTTGATGTTTTCTTCTGCTATTACTTTAGAGAGGTTTTGTTTTGTTTTGTTTTTGCTTGTCTGCTTATACAAAGAGGAATAGAATGGGTTTTCTTTTTCTGTCGCCTCTTCCTCCTACCATCTCATAATTTGGTCATTTGCAGTATTTAAATTATGTAGTTAAGGTGCATAAACCAACTTCACGTTATAGCCTGCATGCTTTGGCTTTATGTTGATGATGAAAAAAATACCTACCCTTGCATCACAGCTAGGTAATTGTTAACATATCGTTAGCACTTGGGAGGCAGAGGCAGGCAGATTTCTGAGTTTGAGGCTTACAAAGTGAGTTCCAGGGCTACACAGAGAGACCTTAACTCCAAAAACCAATAAAAAAAAATTAAACAAACAAAGTGTAGGAGCTAACGAGGTGGCTCAGAGGCTGAGAGCACTTGTTACTTTTGCAGTGGGCCTGGGTTCAAGTCTCAGCATCAACATGATGGCTCACAACCATCTGTAGCTCCAGTTCCAGGGAACCCAAAGCCCTCTTTTGAACTCTCCTGGTACTAGGCATGGGTGTGGTGTACAGACGTTCTTGAAGGCAAATCATGCACGTGAACAAAATCTATTTTTTTTAGAATATATATATATTTTTCAATTATTTTCTTTTAGTTTATGTAAATGAGTGTTTTGCCTGCATGCATGTCTGTGTACCATGTGTGTGCCTGGTACCCACGGATGCCAGAGGAGTATCATATGGTTCCTGGGAACTGAACCCACATCCTTTAAAAGACCAGACAGCGCTTTTGACTACAGAGCACTCCTTAAAAAAAATAAAAATAAAAAAAGTTTTTTTGTTTTTTTTTTTAAGTAAAAAATAAAAAATAAAACAAGAATGTTTGGAGCCTGGAGAGATGACTCAGTGGAGTTTGATTCCCAGTCCCCATGTTAGGCTGCTCACAACTGCCTGTCACTCCAACTCCAGGAGATGACTGATGCCCTCTTTTGGCCTGTGAGTGTACCTACACATATACATACAAAAATTCAAACAAAATGTCTTCAAGAGGGAAAAACGAAACAAACACATACAAAAAACAAAACAAACAAACAAAAAAACCCCGTCACAACCCTGTGTGGTAGACTAGGAATGTAGTTCTGCTGGTGGAGTGCTCCCTAGCATTCACAAAGCCCTGGGTTCTATTCCCAGCAATGAACAGAGGAGACTCACTAATGCCATCAGTGAGGGGCAGGAGGAGGCAGTAGGATGAGGTCATCCCCAGCTACATACTGAGGTCAAGGCCAGCCTGGGGTACATGAGGCTATGTCTCAAAAAGCAACAACAAAATAATAAACATGCAAAAAAACAAATGAATAATGTCGGATGAGAGAATATTCTGGGATTTAGTGTCTCCTTTTGTTGTTGTTGCTGTAATTTTGCTTTCCTTGTTCTGAGTCATGCTTGACTTCTGGGCAAACTGACCTCTTGCCATCTTGATGCGTAGATGCTGCAATTGAATAGGAGCATTTCTGCGTGGGCAGTGAACATCTCGGAGTTTTAAGTTATATTAACAACTGCGTGTATGGCAAGTGCTTGTAACCCAGGCACTCCAGAGGTTGAGACAGGAGGATTCCTGAAAGTTTGAGGCTAGTCTGGTTTACATAATAAAGGCTAGTCTGGGCTACATAGCAAGAACCTGTCTCAAAACCAAAAAGTACACATATAACCTTTCATAACTAGAGGACTGTTTTGCAACTATTTTATTTTATTGAGACAGGTCCTCACTATGTAGCTCAGGCTGTCCTGGAACTCATTATGTAGACCAGGCTAGCTTTGAACCCACAGAGATAGGGCCTTCTCTGCCTTCTGATACTGGAATTACAGGCATGGCTCTAATTTGATAGATGTAAACTTTCCATGATTTTTCATTTGCTAATTTGTCCTTGTTTGTCTTCATTATTATCTTGGCTGGAATATAGTATTTAGATTCCAAATATATTTTTTTCTCACATTTATGAAGACGTTGCTCTTCTCCCATCTTTATGTAGGTGGGTTCTGGGGCCTGGATTCAGGTTCTAGGCTCACACATCAAGGACCTTTACTTTTTGGGTCATCTTATAGCCTTCCATTCTTAGAAAATTAGAATAATCGATTGTTGTTGTTTTTTAAGATTAAAAAACATGTGTTGTGCGGTGGTGGCATGGGTTGGGTGGGTGGGTGGGAATTATGTGCACATGAATGCAGGTGACTGTGGGGGCCTCTGAGCCCCCTGGAGCCGGAATTACAGGCAGTTGTGAAAACCCCTGACATGGGTGCTGGGAATTGAACTTGGGTCCTCTGCAAGAGCAGTGTGCACTCTTAACTGCTGAGCTATCTCTCCATCCCCATGCATGAGGATTTACCAACATCCAGTATTGAGAAACCCAAGTGTGGGATTTCTTCCCATCTGTATTTGTATCCTGACCCTGGTGTGTGTGTGTACTTGAAAAGGTCTCTTCACTTCAAAAGCTATAGTTTTCTGTTAGGTGCCAGAGGCATGTCTTTCCCAGTGTCCTTGGCACTTCATGGTTCTCTCCATCTGGTGACATGGCCTCCAGCTCAGGGAAACATCTTCCACTGTGATCCCAGGAGCACCACCTTCCCACGAAGCGGAGCTTAGACCTTCTCCATCTGCGTGATGCTCTTGCCTGTCCTCTCATGGGTTCTTTCCCTTTCCCTTTAGCTCTGTTCTCAGCACCAGGTCCTTAAATCCATCTAGAGTACCACACAGCCGGATCTTTAGCTTTAACCATTTCAGTATCTAGCCCGCTCACAGAATAAGCTCAGAAATCCTTTCCTCCTCCTCTTCTTTTTCTTTTCTTCCTCCCTCCATCCCTCCCTGCTTCTCTTCCTCCCTCCCTTTCCTTTCCTTTTTTTTTCTCTCTTTTCTTTTTTTTTTTGGGGGGGGGTGTTTCAAGACAGGGTTTCTCCGTGTAGCGCTGGCTGTCCTGGAACTCTAGACCAGGCTGGCCTCAAACTCAGATCTGCCTGTCCCTTTGTCCTGAGTGCTGGGATTAAAGATGTGTACCACCACCACTTGGCTTTTCCCTTTCCTTTTTTATCTGGGGAGCCAACCCACTTGCCAAGCAAACACTCTGCCCCTGCACCGCACCTCGAGCCTTGAAATCTCGTTCTTAATGCCCTGCTTCTGATGTTCAGACTGCTTTTCAAAGCAGCTATTTCTGTTTTATGGGTGTGGTGTTCGTCTGCCTCCTTCTCCTAAAAGGTCAATTGGAGTTTCTTTTAAAGGTCCGTTTGAAACCCCGAGTTGTTCCTTTGGAGCTGAAGCTGTCTGAGTCTCCCAGCATGGAGAGGCAATGTTGGCTCCTGCTGAAGCCCGATTGTTGGTCCTAAATTGAGATGAGTTGGGGTGGGCTCTGCCCACCCACAGGGCTCCTTGGAGGAGTCAGGCATCCCTGGAGGAGTTAGGCCTTCCTGGAAGCCAGCCCTCCAGTGCCACTTGTCCCCAAGAGGTGGTGAATGCATTCTTCCGGACAGAGCATGGTGGGGGGCGGGGGTGGGTTTCATGTGTTCACTCAAACTCTCAATTCTTCCTTCCTCCCCACCAGAGAGCTGGCGATTGCTGAGTTCAGCTCTCTTCTGGCCAGCCGAGGGAGAGATTCCAAACAAACTCACCCCAACTTCCATGCACTTGGCAGGTGGAGCGTGTGTCACACCCGCTGCTGCAGCAACAGTACAAGCTGCACCGGGAGCGCTTGATGCAGCGCTGCCAGCAACGCCCGGTGGAACAAGTCCTCTACCACGGCACGTCGGAATCCGCCGTGCCCGACATCTGTGCGCACGGCTTCAACCGCAGCTTCTGCGGCCGGAACGGTAAGGCCTGCGCAGGGCAGGGACGCGGGCCACACTGCCCCCGAGGATCCTTGGTGGCTCACCTGTCCTTGTCCGCCAGGCACCCTCTACGGACAGGGCGTGTACTTCGCCAAGCGTGCCTCCCTGTCGGTACTGGATCGCTACTCGCCTCCCAATGCAGAAGGCCACAAGGCAGTGTTTGTGGCACGGGTGCTGACCGGCGACTATGGACAGGGCTCCCAAGGTCTGAAGGCGCCTCCTTTGAGGGCCTCTGGCCAGGTCCTTCGCTACGACAGCACGGTGGACTGCCTCCTCCAGCCCAAAATCTTTGTCATCTTTCACGACACCCAAGCTCTGCCCACTCATCTAATCACCTGCAAGAACATACCCCGGGGTACCCCCTGGTGAGACCGCCTTGGTCTCTTCCATCTCTTTCCTGGACATTGGACCTGAGAGGCCAGCTTCTGCTTCCCTGCTCCACAAAGTTTCTAAGCGTTAGAGCTGCCCCCGGGGGCGCTCTTGCCTCTGGCTGGAAAGCCAGGATGACTGTGGACTGGGGAGGGCCAGACCTAATCGGTTCCCTGGCTTGCTCCACCGCCAGGGGTCAGCAGAACGCGGCAGGAGGGCGCGCTGCCAGGCACACCCGTGGTGGTTGGACCGCGCCCTAGCGCGGCTTCTGTCTTTGAATAAACCTGTACTTGGAACCAGTTAGATTGAAGGACTGGTTGAAACTGGGAATCCGACCTCTGTGTGGGGAGTGGGGGCCACGAACGTGGCTAGGGACAGGGTCAGCTGTTCACGGAGGGGTGGGGGCGGCGGTGGGCAGTGGACCCAGGCATCTGGGCGCGCTGCGCTCCTACGACCTCACGCTCCCCAGCAGCATCTCCGTCTCCTCGCGCGCCGACCGCCGAGGTGTGCGCACTCGGTGGGCGCCGCCTGATCAGTCGTACCGTGGGCTCCGGTTCCGCAACCTCCCGGTCCAGGACTCCTGGCTCGTAGCCCGGTCACGCGTGAATCGTTCGCTCGCTCTCGGAGGTGCCCAGGCAGCGAAGCTCTTGGTGGGACCGGGGCGGGGCTCTCGGTTCGCCCCGCCTGCGCTGCCTCCGCGGTTCTCCTGGCCCCAGGAGTCTGGCTGCGGCGGCTGTGAGGAGGCAAGCGGAACCACCAGGAGCGTAGAACTGGGAGGGTATGGAGAGGCTCGGGATGTATTGGGAGTTTGGGGGGAGGGTGGATGGGGGTGGGATGGCTTCAGGCCACCCGGAACTAGGTGCTGCCCCGCAGCCCCTCTTGCTTTATGCAGAGAACGACACCTCCCTGGGATCAGGAAATTGCGGAACTGGACAGGAGGTGCTTGAGTGTGGGCAGAAAACCGCTGCGGCGAAGGCAGGCTCGGTTGGGGGGATGAAGCCGAGACAGCCACTGAGGGGCTCCCCCCGGTGAAGCGGGGTCGGGAGAGGCACCAGCTCGAGGTCCGCTGACTCTTTCTCGGCCCTTGGCCTGAGGGCGAGGCACAGAGCCCACATTGTGCCCCCAAGCTATGCCACCCCCGCTGAGACAGAGCCCCATTCACCTCTTCGCACGCCAGTGCTCTTGGGGCAGGGAGCTGGGGCGTGTGCCTGGGGAATGCGTGCTCTTTGGCTGCTCCTGCAAGTGAGCTGGTGGGTTGCTAGAGCTGCTGCCGGGCTCCCCCGGGCCTTGCGGCATCCGAGTTCCCGCAACCCACGCCGCTGCGGCTCCAGCTATTTATAGGCCTTTGCTGCAGAGATCGCAGAGACAGAGGTGGGACTGTGCGGGCTGGAGGTGGGGTAGAGTTGATAGGGAATCCTAAAAGCCCGAGACTGGAGGGAGAATGCAGTGATCAGGGACCGGGGTTGAGGGTCCTTTTCTGAAGAGTGGGACAGGCAGCGTTTGCTGACGGCTTCGTTGCCAGCCCGTTGGAGGGGCAGAAGAGGGGGAGTCCAATTTTGAAACGCAGGGAATGGAAGGGCCAGTTGCCCCTGTGACAGATCCTATCATCGTGTACTTGAAGGTAGTGCCCTCTTCCCCTCCGGTTTGACAGGTGGAGGGTGGAGTCAGAGTCCTGTGTTGGGGGTGGGGAGCGGGGTGTGGGGATAGTCAGCAGTTAGGTAACTAAGAGACAGGAATGATGGTCAGCGTGTGTGCTGAAGGACGCCAGGATAGATAGGAACCGGGAAGACGGTGTCAAGCCTGGGATGAACACCAGGGGTCAGTGTGTGGGCAAGATGGGGCCTAGGAGGCTTTTGGTATCAATGTTTAGGTTAAGGAGGGGATAGGTCAACGTGTGACTCCCTCTTACCATCCCCCCCCCCCCCCAGGAGACCATGTCAGGGGAGGACTCCGAGGTTCGGCCAGCGGCAGTGGCAGAAGGTAGTTCCAATGGAAGCAGCGGCTCACCCAGCCCCGGGGACACACTGCCCTGGAACCTCGGGAAAACGCAGCGAAGCCGGCGAAGTGGAGGTGGACCTGTGGGCAATGGGAGCGTCTTGGATCCTGCCGAGCGGGCAGTCATCCGGATTGCAGGTAATGGGGAGGGGTCTGGTCCGCTTGCCTCACTAGCACGGGTGTTCAGCACCTTGTCTGTACTGCGTGCAGGTGCTGGACTGAGGGAGAGGCCAGGACGGATCAGCTGTGAGGGAGGGCTTAGCCTGTCCCGGAACCTACAGGCAGCACAGCTCCACCTGCTGGCTCTACCTCGGTAGATACAGGAGGTTGGAGGTCCTTTTACGTCAGGTCTGAGGCTTCCTGCTGTCAGTGGTCTGAGGAAACAGGTCCAGGTGCCAGAATAATTTCTCCGGTTCTCGAGGTCAAACTGCTTCTCCTAGTCTTGGCTGCCCTCTCAGGGTGGGTGGGAGCACATTGCCACGCGAAAGGAGAGGATGTTTAATCTGTGAGGGCCCTAGAACCTTCACGAGCTGCTCCTTTCAGCTGCTCCTTTCAGGAGCTGCCAGTCTGAGGATGGGAAAGACCCAGTCGAAAGGCACCATGGGAGGGCAGCAGGCGGTTGGAGGGTAGCGAGCTGCAGGGCAGCCTGTTCCTCTGGGAAGTGGGTCACCTAAGGCTGGAGGCCACTGGGTGGCATGTCCTGAGAAAGGGAGCCCTGACCCGGTTCCACCAGCAGGGCCCCCCTAGGGGATGGGGAGGCATTTGAAATGCCTGGGTAGACTGAGAGCTAAATGGCCAGGGGCTGAGCATGGAGGTGGTACAGCATCCAGGAGCTTTGTTGGTGGAAGCGTGGCAGCAGCTCGTGGAGACGGAAAGGAACAGATAAGGGATGTGCCCCGCACCCTGCCTCAAGGACTATTCATGATCTGCGTGCATATGCACGCACGCACACACACACACACACACACACACACACACACGAACACACTCTAGTGACTTTATAAAAGGGTTATTTTCCCAGCTGGATTCCTGAATACCTTTCACTCCCTCAGACCTCTAAAGACAGGGGTGAGGGTAGAGGCAGGGTACCTCAGCAGCCCCCTTTGCCAGTTGGGTGGTTTCAGTGTTCGCTGACCCTAATGCTGTAGCCAGCCCCACTTGCTGCCCTCTTTGTGCTCGCTGGTAGTTTTCTAGTGACTGGTTTCTAGATGCAGAGCTTCTGCTCTGGTGAACACAGTGGGTAAGGTTTCCAGGAACAGTGCCGGGTCGGTCGTTGGGAAAGGAGGGTGTGTCAGTGCTGGGAGACGGGCCTGTGTCAGATGGATGGGTAGAAAGGGACTTTTTTTTTTTTAAATCACTAGGGTGTTTACTTTTGTAAACCGTGTACTCCGTTCCTTTTACGTGCGACTTTTTTTTCCCCCTGTTTTCTAAGGGCTTCTTACATTTCGGAGATATCCCACTATATCTCCACTGTTATGGCGGAGGAAAGTTGTAAGTAACAGAAAAGGAGGGAGAGAGCCAGGCAGGAAGAGTCTCACTCAGGTGGCCAGGTGAAGCTGCCGGGGGCGAAGGAGTTGGAGCAGTCGCGGCTGACCTAGGGAAATGGCCACCTTAGGCTGAGTTCTGGGTGAGGAGGGCCAGCCTGTCAGCCGCATCTGGTTCCCGAGCAGGCAGGGAAGTGTTTGCAACTGGTTGTGTGTGTGGGATCAAGGCTAGGGTTCCCGCGAAGGGGCGCCACGCAGCGGGTACAGCTACCGGGCCAGGTCCCCGGCTGTCCGGCCCGGCCCCGCCCCGCCCGTGGGGCATCCTGGGTGCGGGGCGGGGCGGGGGAGGCCTCTTTAAGCCGTGCGCGCGGAGGCGGCGGGGGCAGAGCGGCTGCCAGGGCTGGCCTTGCGCAGCGGCCCGTTGCGTTCTGCTCCCGCCGGCATGGCCCATCTGCTGACACCTGGCCCACCACCCAACGAACAGGACTTTATCCAGGCCTATGAGGAGGTGCGGGAGAAGTACAAAGGTAGGGAGCCTCTGGCCCCTGTCTGCCCTTCGGGCGCGCGGGGCCCCTCCAGGTTAGACAGCCTGACAGCCGGCCGTGTCCCCAGCTGCTGTCACCGACCGTTGTCCCAATAGAGTCCAGTCAGTCGCCGCAAGTCTCACCAGCCTCGCTCGCTCCCTGCAGCCTTTGGGGCCCAGGGAAAGGATAGATGCGCTCCATTGAGCCCCCGTGTCTATGACCTTAATAGGACATCTTGAGGCACGGGTGGGTGGGGTGGGCCCTGGTGGGGGCGGATGGCTTGTGTGTGTATGAAGCCGGGCTTGTCAGGGTTCCACAGTCTAGACCAGTGTCTGCTGCCTTTACCCGGCAGACACGTGGGTCACGGTTAAGCCATCCCCTGTCTCTCCTCTGGGGCAACTGCCTGTGTGGGGTGGGGGTGGCTGCTACTGCCTGGCCCGTGAATGGCATAGCTGCTGCCTCTCCTCACCTCCCCAAACTGGCCGGCGCTGGGCCACACCCTCCCTTGGCAGGGAGCTCCATTGCACCCTGACTTTGTCCCTTGAAAAATAGCCCCTTCTTGTCCAGAGGAAACCTCAGAGTGTCCATCCAGTCCAGTGTGTGTGGCTTTGGCAATTTATCTGCTTCATGCCCCCCCCTCCCTGGAGCCCTGGCCCTGCCCAGCTTCTGGACGCTGTCGGTCACTCAAGGCCCAAATGCTTGCCTCTGGGTTGGGGTCCCTGAGTTCTACGCAGGCATGAGTCCAGGTGTAGCTCCCAGCCCTCAGAGACTTAGAGGCCGGGGTATGTGCCACCGGGGACGATTGATATGGAGGGCCCAGGCAGAGCCCGACAGAACAGGTTCCAGCTCCACATGGCTGGTTTTGCTGGCTCTGCCCCCAAGGGCAGCTCAGGGAGAGAAGTCTTGCAGCTTTGCCTGGAGCCTGTGGTGCCGCTCCACCCCATACCTTATCCAGGCAGGGTAGGTCTCACGGTGCTCTGGGCACAGTGGGTGTGCCGTGTGTGGTTCTGCTAGTTCTGTGGCTGGCCTGTTTGCTCATGAGCATCAGGTAGAGATATCCCTGGGGCAGTGGGCTCTTGAGCCTGACCACTGTACCCCTGGAGAATCATTGAGAGGGCTGGCCTGATGTTCACTCCTAGAGGGGCTACCTGGGAAGGTAAGGAAGGCAAGGAAATAGTCGTCTGACTGGGCCACAGCCTTCCTGGCATCCTCCAGGATAGTACTGTGTAAACTAGTATTGATGATGCAGAGTAGCGCCTCTCAAACCTTCCCTGTCTGGTCTGTTTGCTGGGCTACATGGTTCAGTGTCAGAGCCTTGTGTAAGCATCATGCTAGAGGCATCCTGGTTCTTCTTCCTGGGGTGGGGGCTTCCTGCTCATCCCGGAGTGTACTGACAGGTCCCTGTAGGTTCCTGAGACCCAGCTCTCTGTCCTTTCCTAGCCTAGTTCCACTGGAGGCAGAGGGTCATACTGGGCCCACTGGGCGGTATTGACCCTTGTCTGTCATCGGGCTTGGCATTGGAGGGTGGCGAGAGGGCGGTGGGTGCTCCCTGAAGTGGAGTTGCCACGTGACAGTGCAGCTGCCCGTGCATGTATGTCTCACCATCCTCAAAGTAGCTGAGTTGCTAAGCAGGATAGCAGGTGCTGGGGGCTCCTGGAGCAGTGACTGAGGACCAAGAATGCTTCCGAGGCACGCCAAGGCACCAGTCTCCTTGACTCTGACTCCATAGAGAGGATAGCTGAGGACTGGGGCTACAGGCCGAGGCAGGAAACAGCCCAAGGGAGGCCAAAGGTGCCCCAGGTATCCCATTTCCTTTCGAGGCCTGACCTTAGTGATCTCATTGAGACCAGACCCTATTGGTCCCGTCAGGCTGCCGAGGTCCCTGGATTGCAAGGACATGGGGAGTTGTCTCCAGCAAGGAAGGCAGAGGGTCTGGCACCTAACATTAGCCAGCGAGTTCCTTGAAGGTGGTTATGCCTCTCTCCTCGGCCCAGCTTACCACTGGCCTTTTCTGTGGAAAGGAGGGAAGCTCTGAGAAAGACTCCAGTCTTTAAAGCGATGCTACCTTTTCCTTTGGACTCTCATCCTGCTGACCTTCACTCCTATTTACAACCCCCCAGGCCTCTTCCCTAGAGTCATTCCTGGCTGCTCTTGGTTGGAAATCCCCAGCCTTCCCCACAGGGCAATGCTTTCCCCCAAACTTTCTAAACTTCCTGTGTACTTGAGTCTCTCTGTCTTCCTGACCTGTCCTGCCTGCTCTCCAGGGAGATTCCTGCACAGTTGAAAACTACTGGAACTTGTGGCTGGAGAGCTCTGGAGGACTGGGGAAAGGATGGGTTGGAGAAAAGACTGGGAGCTAAGTCAGTTTGTCTACAGCAAGACCTGTCTGAGGGCTCCCAAACTCCTTTGGAGGCTGTGGCCTACCTGGTCCTACAGTAGGTGGTACCCTCTCCAGTGTCCCTGTCCTTTTTCACACTGGACTCTGAGCTCTGTTATCTGTGTCCCTGGCACCAGGACTTCTCCACCCCCGCCCCCCCCAGCCAGTGTTTGCAGGGAGTCTGCACGGATGCACGCTGACTGTGTCAGGTACCCTCTCAGTAGCGCTCAGCTGGCCAAGGGTGAAGGCTAGCGGTGGCTTGGGTGCTCTTTGGAGAGGACTTATGATCTCTATACTGTGGAAAGTGGAACACCCTAAAAACAAAAAAAGCAAAACAAAACAAAAAGCCAAAGTCTAGTACAGTACAACTACCGTAAAGAAAAGTAGTAAAAGGTGGTGTGTGTGTGTGTGTGTGTGTGTGTGTGTGTGAGGAAGGGAGAGAGGGAGAGGGAGGAGCTAGAGCTTCCTGTTCTCACTAGCTCTCAGACTATGATGACCTCTGGAGTCACTGGCTTTCCTTGTCAAGCCCTTATTCTGACCTCCTGCTTATTATTGTCTAGATGTACTTCACATGTCACAATGCAAGTCACTTATTTAAAGTGTACAATTTGGCGGGCAGAGGCAGGAAGATTTCTGAATTCAAGAGAAACCCTGTTTGGGAAAAAAAAAAGTGTACAATTCAATATTTGTTTTTAGAATATTGACAGAGTTGTACATCCCTCATAATCAATTCCAGAATATTTTGTCTTCTAGCCCCTGCTGTCACTGATCTGCCTTCAGCCCTTATGCCCAGCCTCTTTTTCGTGACAGGATCATACAGAATATCGAGACTGGTCTTGAACTCCCAGCACTCTTACCTTTATCTCCTGAGTGTTGAGTTTACAGACAAATGCCACCATGGTAGAATGTTTCATTTTATTGATAGCAACATTTGTTTATGTATTTATTAGTTGATGGATGTTTGAATTATTATGACTGGTGGGACTATTGACATTTGCATACACACGTGTGTGTGTGTGTTTGTGTGTGTATACTTGTATCTTTCTCTCGGGTAGATGACTAGGCATGCAATTGCTTGGTCATGTGGTAATTCTATATTTAACCATTTGAGGAACTGCCAGATGGTTTTCCACAGTAGCTGAAGTACTCCACTCTCCCAATATACTCTGTTTCTAATTTCTAATTTCTTCACTCCATTGTGTCCCCCCTTTCCTTCCCCTTATCTCCATCTATTAATTTTTCTATTATCTTTTCCTTTTGTGGAGTGGGGTATGGAACCCAGGGCTTCCAGCATGTTACGTGCCTTTTAAATTTATTAAAGTACTTATGTTTTGAAAGATATTTTTAATTGGAAAAACCTTGCACTTACTTATTTATTGGGTGGGGCAAGCTTGTGTCACGGTGAACCTGTGGAGGTTAAAGGACAAACTGTGGAATTTACTCTTCCCTTCTACGTGGTATCAGGGATTGAACTCAGGTCCTCAGCCTTGGAGGTAAGTGCCTTTACCCACTGAGCCATCTTTCCAGCTCACATATGTATTGTGTTTTAGTTATTATGTGTCTGATTTATTTATTGGTTACTTGTTCTTTATATGGTATTATCTAAGACACTGTCACTCTAACCAAAGCTACAAAAATTTTTGCTTATGTTTTTTTTTTTTTTTTTCCGCTTCTTTTTTTTTTGTGGTGCTGGGATTTCAGGGCTTTGTGAAAGCCCTGAAAGGTGAGGGAGCACTACCAAGCTCCACTTCTAGTCGTATATATTTAGCTCATTAATTTTTTTTTTTTTTAAGTTTCTGGGTATATTGCCTGCTGTTACGTACACCGACTGTGTGCAGTGCCTGTAGTGGCCAGAAGAGGGCATTAGATTGTCCAGGAGGTACAGATGGTTGTGAGCTGTCTTGGCTGTCTTGTAGGTGCTGGGAGTCAAAACCTGCACGATCAGGAAGAGCAGCCAGTGTCCTTATTGGCTTAGCTACCTCTCCAGCCCCTGTATTTAGTTCTTATGTTGAGGTCCCTGGTCTGTTTTGAGTTCATTTTGTTCATGACATGAAATAGATATCCGTGATAGCATGTGAATATCCTGTTATTCCCAGCATGATTTATTGGTTGTTTTTTTTATCCCCCTCCTATTGGATGCAGTCTCATGTTTTAAAATGATTACAAAATACTCTGTTACTTGGAAGCATCACTGTTTATTTACTTGATTCTTTTAGATGGACATTGAACTTGTTTTAAAAGGTCATCGGGGCTGGTAACTTGGCAGTTAGGAGCACTTACTCCTCTTCTGGAAGACCCGGGTTCTATTCTCAGAACCCACTCTGGCTGGCTTATTTCTACTGATTCAGCTCCAGGTGATCCAGCACCCTCTCCTGGCTGCCGCAGGCACCTGCACTCATGTGACATACACACAGATACATACCCACACATATGAATTAAAAAGCTGTCAAAGTAAAGCCTTAAAAACAAAACAGAACAGTAAAAAGGTTGTATTTCTAGGACCAGTGAGCTGCCTCAGTGGCTGAAAAGCGCTTGCTGTGTGGGCTTGACCCCCCATGAAGGAAGGGGAGAACTAACTCTGAAGGTTGTTTTCTGGCCTCCACAAGCACTCCTGGCACATATGTATACACACACACACACACACACACACACACACATAAAAATTTAAAGTGCTGTATTTCTAGGCCTTCTCCAGTGTAGACGAATCTTTCAGATGCAATGCCGAACTTTCTACAGTCTTGCTGAGAATTCTCATTTGAGTCGCTCTGTGCTAACTGATTATAATGAAAGCCAGTATTGTTTCCTAGAGTTTGTTAACCGTTCGTGTTTCTAAAATATTATTTTTTGAGAGATGAAGTGGGGAGAGAGATGGACGTCATACATGTGTTCCAGTGCAGAGGGCAGCTTTCAGCTGTTGGTGCTTTCCTTCCGCCACATGTGTTCTGGGGATTGAACCTAGGTTGGCAGGCTTAGTGGCAAGAGCCTTGACCTGCTGAGCCAGCTCATGCCTCTGCTTGCCTTTTTTGTTTGTTTGTTTTTGTTTTGTTTTGTTTTCTGAGACAGGGTTTCTTTCTATAGCCTTGGCTGTCCTGGAACTCACTTTGTAGACCAGGCTGTCCTCAAACGCAGAGATTTGTTTAAAAATGTTAATTTTGATAGGATTTTTCCTCTCTCTCTCTGTTTCTCTGTGTGTGTTGGATGACGTGAGTTAAACGCGTGTGTGTAAGAGAGTACACATATGTGAGCATATATGCAGAGGTCAGAGAACTACTTCAATGTCATTCCCCGGTGCCATTCTTTTTGTTTGTTTGTTTTGAGACTCCCTGGCTGGGCTGGTTGGCCAGGGAGCCCTGTAGTTCTGCCTAGGCCTGTCTGTCTCCCCGGCTCTGGGATTATAAGCATTTGCTGCTACACCTGGCTTTTGTTGTTGTTGTTTTTCTTTTGGTGTGTGTATATGTAAGCATTTCCTTTATTATTTTTTTAATGTGTGTGAGTATTTGCTTGCATACGTGTCTGCGTACCATGTGTGTGCCTTGCGCCTGCAGAGGCAAGAAAAGAGTTAGATCCCCAGGAACGGGAGTTACAGACAATGGTAAGCCTCCATGCAGGTGTTGGGAATTGAACCCAGGACCTCTGGAAGAGAGCAAGCGCTCTTCACCACTGAGCCGTCTCTCCAGCCGCACGCCTGACTTTTGACATAGTTGATAGAATTCCTCATGCCTGCGTGGCAAACATTTTCCTTACTGAGCTAGTGCTCCATTTTTTTAAATTTCTTTTCACTTGAAATATTTATATATTTATGCATTATGTAAATTTTGTATTTTCTGGTTATTTTGTAAGCAAGGGAAGTTTTTGTTGAAATATAGCCTTTCTCTAGAAAAATGTACAAATTCTCCACATACAGCTTCAATATTAAAGTTGCCCTGTGATCGCCACCCAGACCATGAAACACTTTTGGATCCTCCTTTGTATTCTAGTTGCTGAATCTAACCTGATCAGTTGGTCTTGTCTTGTTTTGTTTTGGGGAACAGGGTTTCTTTTCTGTGTTGCCTTGTCTGTCTTGGAACTTGCTCTGTAGACCAGGCTGACCTCAAACTCAGAGATCCATCTGCCTCTACCTCTCATCTATCAATCAGTCTTTACTTGAGTTTGTCTTTATATGAATGACTTTGGGCAAATTTGTTTTAACTATTTATTTTTAAGATAAAAATAATTATTATTAGAGCCAGGAGTGGTGACACATTCTTTTAATTCCAGCACTCAGAAGGCAGAGGCAGGTGAATCTCTGAGTTTGAGGCCAGCCTGGTCTACAGAGCAAGTTCCAAGACAGACAAGGCAACAGAGAAACCCTGTCTCAAAAACAAAACGAAACAACCAAATAATAATAATTAACATTATTACTTGAGGTGGGGTCTTCCTCTGTTTCTCAAACTCTTGTGCTCAAGTGATCTGCCTCAGCTGAAACTATCTGTAACACAGTTCCTAGCCAGAACAGTCTTTCATATTTGCCAGTTTTCATTCTGTAACCTTTGGATTTTATGCTGTGCTTTGAATGGCTTTCTTTTATTGAAAAACAAAACAAAACAAAACAAAACAAAAAAAAAAAACAGAGCCATGGGTAGGAGACATTGCTCAGTGGTTAAAAGCCCTTTCTGCTTTTCCAGAGGACCCAAGTTTGGCTTTCAGCATCCACATCTGGAGGCTCACAATAATAGCCTGTAGCTCCGGCTCCAGAAAAGTTCAGTGTCTTCTTCTGGCATCTGCACACATGTGTGCACATACAGAGAGACACACACATACACATGGATGAAACAGAACAAAAACAAGCCAGGCAGTGGTGGCGCATGCCTTTAACCAAAGCACTTGGGAGGCAGAGGCAGGCAAGTCTCTGTGAGTTCAAAGCCAGCCTGTTCTAGAGTGAGTTCCAGGACAGCCAAGGCTGTCAAGGGAAACCCAGTCTCGAAAAAACAAACAAACAAACTAACAATCAAAACCCAAAAACCAAAACCACATACTGTCTGTTTATTTTCTATCGTTAACGTTAACTTGTTTGGAATTTGGGGGGGTGGTGCTGAAATCTGTAAGAGGCTTCAGGGTCTGGATGGGTGTTCATGGCAACAGGGAGCATTTTAAACATCTTTTCTCCCACCAAACTCAACTTCCTGAGAGCGGGGTCCACGGCTTGTTGCATCTCTACATCCCCAAGCTGAGCCCCACTCCAGTTGCTGGAGGGACAGGTGGACCCCAAGCTGCACCCCACAAGTACCCCAGCTTCCTGAAATGATTCCATCGTTCCCCTAAGAGTCGGCTGAAATGGCAGTGAAGATGGAGAGCACCCTGGTGGAGGCAGCAGGTTCATGTTAGGGAAAGTAGAATGATGGGTCGGCATGGGTATGTACAGTTGACTCTGAGATGGGGGTGTGTGTGTAGAGAGCCAAGATGCTGAGAAGCACTGGGTTGGGCTTGACTAGAGACAGTTTATTTGGAGCCAAGTCAGACCCTCTAAGTCTAGGGACTGGAAAGATGCAGAACATGAGCTAAGTGGAGAGGGCTACCTGGGCATGAGCCCCTCCACCCCCCAGATAAGTCCTCTAGCCTTGGCTAGCCGGGAACTTTTATGTAGACTAAGCTGGCCTGTCTGCCTTTGCCTCCCTCGTGCCGGAATGAAAGGCCCTCGCCACCTCATCCAGTTTGAACATCAAGTCCTGAGAGCAGGCACAGTCCCGGGAGCAGGGGATGGGGGAGTGTAGGGACCTCAGCCAGATTCTTTAGGGGTGCAGTCAGAATCCAGGCACTAAGGGTTGTGTGGGAGGCCGCTGGGGAGTAGAAGCTGGTAGAAGATGAAGGTGATTCCTGTGTTGCTGGGGATACAGGCCTTTGCTGCTCTTCATTCCCGACCTCTCAGTGGGCTTCGGTCCTGGTTTAGCTGTGGAAGGCTCCTCTAAGTTGGGCAGCTGGCTGGTGACAGGGATACTTATTGTTTCCCCTGCCCTGCAGTTTCTGCTGCCCTTTTTTGAGAGGAGGCATGCTTGTAGCTGACTGGTCCTGCTTAGAGCGTCTTGGAAATCTAGTACCCCCCATTTCCTTCTGTCTGTCTCTTCAGTCCAGGCTGGCAGGTTAACTTCTGGCACAGTGCTTTCATAAATCTGTGTCTTCCTTCTGTGTCACAGAGAGCCAGGCCGCTAACCAAAAGTGCCTGCCACAGGGCTTTTCTGGGTAATCTCTTTCCTCCTGACTCTGCAGAGGCGGCTGAATGGACTCATGAGTCACAGTCAGGCAAAAGGCTATCTAGTCACACAAGTGGCTTTCTTTGCAGAGCATCCTGTCCAGACAGTCATGCTCTGTATGTCGGCATCGCTGTGCACACTGAATAGCCTGTGACTTTCCCAAATCACCAGTGCTGGTTCCTTTTTGCCTGAGAGTTCCTTCCTTGATTTCTTTTTCTTCCTGTCTTTTCATATGAGGCACAAGACGAAGCTGCTCTTTGCAAATCTCTTCAGCTAAATATCCATGTTTGTTGCTTACAAATTCTGGTAGAACACAACCCAGTCAACTTTGGCTGCTGCAAGACAAAGACCTTACTTCTAGTATCCAAGACTATGTTTTCTCATTTATTTCTTCTTTCTGGATCTGGCTCTGTAGACCAGGCTAGCCTCAAACTCAGAGATCCGCCTGCCTCTTTCTCCTCCTTCTTGACAGGATCCTACTAGGTATCCCTGGCTGGCCTGGAACTCACTATATAGATCAGCATGGCTTTGAATTTATAGAGATCTATCTGCTCTGCCTTTGGAGTGCCGGGATTAAAGGCTTCTTCCTTCCTTCTTTCCTTCCTTTTCTGTGTTAGTTACTGTTCCATTGCTGGGCATAGACACCAAGGCAACTTATAAAGGAAGGCATATAATTGGGGCCGTGCTTATAGTCTGCTTATAGTTTCAGAGGGTTAGAGCCCATTACCATCATGTCAGGGAGCATAGTGACAGACAGGCATATTACTGGAGCTCATCCTAAGAGCTTATATCCTGATCTGCAGGCAGAGAAAAAGAGACTGGGCCTGTTGTGACCTTTGGAAATCCCAAAGCCCAACCCCATTGACATACCTCTCCAATAAGGTCACACCCCCTAATCCTCTCAAACAGTTCCACCAAGCCTTCAAATGTGTGAACCTATAGGAACCATTTTCATTCAAATCTCTATTCTCTCTCTCTCTCTCTCTCTCTCTCTCTCTCTCCCTCTCCCTCCCCCCTTTCTTTTCTTTCTTTCTTTCTTTTTTTTTTCCTTTGAGGAAGGTCTCCTGTATTCCAGACTTAACCTCAAACTCACCATATAGCCAGTGATGACTTTGAACTTCTGATTCTCCTACCTCTAACTCCCCAGTGATGGATTATGTGTGTCACCACTGACACTGTGCTTTGTTTATGAGATGTTGGGGGCAACCACCCCTGGCTTTCTGCAGTCTAGGAAGGAACTCTTTTTTGAGACAGGGTTTCATTGTGTAGCCTTGGATGTTCTGGAACTCACTCTGTAGACCAGGCTGGCCTTGAACTCATAGAGATCCACCTGCCTCTGGCTTCCAGGTACTGGGATTAAAGGCAGGCACCACTGCCGACCAGCCTCTCCTCTTTCTCTTAAATGTTGGTCTCACTGTGTTGCTGAGGATAGCTTGAAACTCCTTGGCTCAACCAGGCCTCTTGTCTTGGCCTTCAGAGTAGCTGGATGGGGTCCCCCTGTGTGACACCAGCTGGGATGGGGTTTTCCTGTGTGACACCAGCTGGGATGGGATCCTGTGTGACACAGGCTGGGATGGGGTCCCCCTGTGTAACACTAGCTGGGATGGGGTCCCCCTGTGTGACACCAGCTGGGATGGGGTCTTCCTGTGTGATACCAGCTGAGATGGGGTCCCCCTGTGTGACACCAGCTGAGATGGGGTCTTCCTGTATGACACCAGCTGGGATGGGGTCCCCCCTGTGTGACACTAGCTGGGATGGTATTCCCCTGTGCATCACTACACCCTATTTCACCTTCCATGTTTCTAACAACAATCAGGTCAGGCAGTGCTAGGCTTTTTCTCTCCTGTGCCTGAAAATTCTCCAGTTTCTGTTTATTGTTAATTTTAATCCATTTCCACATTTTTGTTTGTTTTGTTGAGAAAGAGTCTCGCTATACAGCCCTTACTGACCTAGGACAAGCTATGTAGATCATGCTGGACTCAAGCTCAGAGATCCGCCTGCCTCTGCTTCCTAAGGATTAAAGGTGTGTATCCTTCCTTTCCACATTTTCAGATACTTGTGACAGCAGCACCCCATACCTCATAATAATATCTGCATTCAATTTTGTGGTCCTTTGAGATCACAGCAGGCCAGAAGTCCAACATCCAAGCACTGGTGTGTCTTTCTCTGGATGCACTTGGGAAGGGCCTTCCCTCCCTCAGGCTGCCCTGTTCCTAGGCTCATACTTCACCCTTCTAGGCTCTGCCTGTGCCTTTCCTCTTCTCTTGTAAGCACACTTGTCCTTAGACCTAGGACCACCTCAATAATCCAGGATGACCTTTTTTTTGGATCTTAATCAGGTCTGTCTCCAAGTAAGTTCACATTCATGAATTTCACGGATATAGATGTATGTTTTGGGAGGCTACCACTTAATTCCCACTTCAAATTGTCCTCTAGTATTTGATCGATATAAAATTAAGCATGCTTTCTTTGTGTTTATTTTTAAAAACTCACCTGCCCATGTTTATTACTGTGCTTTTACTTGTGACTTTATGATCTAGTGTTATGAAGTACTTTGGACCTTTGAAACTTTTTTTTTTGGAATTAGGGATTTAAAAAAATTCTTTTTTGTCTTATGAATGAGTATTTTGCCCCGTGTATGTCTCTGCACCACTTGCGTGCCTGGTGCCTTGGAGGCCAGAAGAGGATATCAGCTCCTCTTGAACCGGAGTTATAGAGGGTTGGGAGTCACCATGTGGATTGGAACTTCTGAGAATAGAGCACGAGTTCTCTGGAAGACCAGGGAATGTGATTAACCACTGAGCC
Organism: Meriones unguiculatus; assembly: GCF_030254825.1. Classification (NCBI taxonomy): domain Eukaryota; kingdom Metazoa; phylum Chordata; class Mammalia; order Rodentia; family Muridae; genus Meriones; species Meriones unguiculatus. Next base: position 24,878,680 of record NC_083356.1, read on the forward strand.
ATCTCTGCAACCCAGCCAACTAGGGCTATATATAAAGAAGCTTTCCAGTGAACTCCTTTTTTAATTTTTTTATTTTTATTTTTATTTTTTATTTTTATTTTTCTTTCTTTGATGCACTTGGGAGGGGCCTTCCCTCCCTCAGGCCGCCCTGTTCCTAGGCTCATACTGTACCCCTCTAGGCTCTGCCTGGGCCTTTCCTCTTCTCTCGTAAGCACACTTGTGACTTTATGATCTAGTGTTATGAAGTACCTTAGACCTTTGAAACTTTTTTGGCGGGGGGGAGCTAGGGATTTAAATTTTTTTTTTTTTGTCTTATGAATATTTTGCCCCGTGTATGTCTCTGCATCACTTGCATGCCTGGTGCCCTTGGAGGTCAGGAGAGGGTGGCCATGTCAGCTTCTCTTGAACTGGAGTTACAGAGGGTTGGGAGTCACCATGTGGATTGGAACTTCTGAGAATAGCCCATGAGTTCTCTGGAAGACCAGGGAATGTGATTAACCACTGAGCCATCTCTGCAACCCAGCCAACTAGGGCTATATAAAGAAGCTTTCCAGTGAACTCCTCTGTTTGTTTATTTGTTTGTTTGTTTGTTTTTTGAGACAGGGTTTGTCAGTGTTGCCCCGTTCTCCTGGAACTCTGTAGACTAAGGTAACCTTGAATTCAGTGATCTATGTGCCTTTAATTCCTAGCTTTTCTCTTCCTCCTCTTCTTCTAAATGGATTCTTTTTTTTTTTTTTTTCAGATTGTTTTGTGTGTAGGAGTGTTTTGCTTGTATGTATGTATGTGTACCACATATGTAGCTGGTGTCTATGGAGGTCAGAAAAGGGAGTCAGAGCCCTTGGAATTGGAGATGCCAAGTTCTGGGAACTGAACTTATGTCTTATGAAAGAGCCACAAGTGCTCTTAGGTGATCAGCCATCTCTCCGGCACTGACCTTCGAAATTTTCTGTTTGTTTGTTTTTTGACAGGGTTTCTCTACACAGCCCCGGCTGTCCTGGAACAACTCACTATGTAGATCAGGCTAGCTTTGACTCACAGAGACCTCCCTGCCTCTGCCTCTGCCTCCCAAGTGCTCGGATTAAAGACCTGTGCTGTTACACCTAGCTGGTGTACGTTTGTAACTTTTTCCCCCCTAAGACAGTGTTTCTCTGTGTGGCCCTGGCAGTCTGAAACTCTCTCTGTAGGCCAGGCTCACCTTGAACTCAGAGATTCACCTGTCTCTGCTTCTCAAGTGCTGAGATCAAAGGCATGCACCCCCAACACCCCAGCTGACCTTTGTGACTTTTTTTTTAAGATTTATTTATTTATTATGTATACACAATATCTCATTATGCACCAGATCTCCTTATAGGTGGCTGTGAACTACCACGTGGTTGCTGGGAATCCAACTCAGGTTTGGAAGAACAACCAGTGCTTTTAACCTCTGAGCCATCTCTCCAGCCCCCATCCCTTGTAACTTTTTAATGATAGAATATGAACAGCTTTCTGTGACATTAATTTACATTGTCATATTCCTTCCTATGGAAACATCCTGAGTTCATTCTTCACTGGTACAATCAAATAATTGATTTGTTTTACACGTGATGTTAGCCAAAAGGCTTAGAAGTAATTGAAACTGGATTTTTTTTTTCTTTTTTCCTTATTCAAGGCAGGGTTACTCTGTATAGCCCCAGCTGTCCTAGAACTCTCTCTGTAGACCAGGCTGGCCTTGAACTCAGAGATCTGCCAGTTTCTGCCTCCCAAGTGCTAGGATTAAAGTCATGTGTCACTATTGCCTGGCGAGACTGGATATTTTAATAAAGAAAAGAGGCTTACTTAGCGCGAGGTGTTGGAGATTGAAATCTAACTCAGGTGGCTTCATCTGGTTGGCCTCTTGTGAGGAAGGAGGGCCTTTGGACTACAGTAGAGCCTGGTAAATAGCATCACGTGGCAGAGCTAATGGCTCTGGAAGAGAGATCCTGGGAAGATCCAGGCTGAGAACAATCTGCTCTGAAAGAGCTAATCTTGTCCCTTGAGGGACGGCACCCCCGTGAGACAACAGTAATCCTTCTTAAGCAGCTAATTACTTCTCTTAAGGTCTGCTACCTCAATCCCTTTACCTTGGGGACAAATCACATTCAAACAATAGCAGTGGACGCATCCGATTAAACCAGTTCCCTGTCCTAGAACACTAGCTTTATTTATTTATTTATTTTTAATTATAACTTGCTGGTAAAGACACTTACTCCCAAGCCTAATGACCTGACTTTGTCCCCACGACCCACATGGTGGAAGGAAAGAACTGACTTCTACAAGTTGTCCTCTGACTTCCACAGGTGCACAATAAGTAAGTAAATAAATAAATATTTAAAAAAGAAACTAGTACAGTGAGGAACTTTGTATGTCCTTGGCACGTCTGTGACTATTGTTAAAATTTCTGATTTTCGCATGGTGTGGTGGCCCATGCCTTTAACCCAGTGCTCGGGAGGCAGAGGCAGGCAGATCTCTGAGTTTGAGACCAGCCTGGTCTACAAAGTGAGTCCAAGACAGCCTCTGTTGCACAGAGAAACCCTGTTTCCAAAAACAAACAAAAATTCTGATTTTCAAAGTTCAGGCTTTACTTACACTGAATTGCAGTTATGTTGGTAAAAATCCAAAGGTCTGGATCTCTGAAACTAGTTGATGAGGAGATAGCCAACAGATGAATGGAAGTGTCCATCAAACATAACATGAATACAAGCAGGAAACAAGAGCCACCCTCCTGTGTGACCACTTAGGGGGCAAGAGTAATGCGTCTTACCTGTGTGAAAAACTACACTGATGTGGTTTGGGTTGATGGAAAAGCCAGGGTCAAAGCATGTATGTGGGATGTCACTTTTTACCTTAAAAGACAGAAAATTAAGATCAAATTAGGATTTACTTGATTTTTTTTTTCCTATGAGGAAATTGGAGGAATGAACAGGAAGTGATTGTATTTACACTGCGTTTGGGAATCACAAAGGGACAGGACCCAAGGAAAACTGGGGTTAACTCTCTACTGTTAATATTTGATTTAAATGATGACACCCCCTGCCCCATTGACACACACACACACACACACACACACACACACATGCACACACACTTCTTTCTTTTTTTCCCTGAGACAGTGACTTTAGCCCAGGCTGGCCTGAAACTCTCCTTGGAGCTGGGGATGACCTTGAAATTCAGATCTTCCTGATTTTTCTACTCAAACACGTGTCTGGTCTTGTTTGTTTTTTAAGCCCCTCCTCCCCGCTAACCCCCAGTGCTGGGGATGGAATCCAGGATGTGTGTATGCTGGGCTGATGCTAGGCCACTGACCCACAGCCCCAGCCCTCCATGGGAACACGGTTGAACTGTTTCCGCCGCAGCACACGCTAAAATTGGAACAATTCAGAGAATATTAGCATGACCCCTACGAAAGGATGGCACGTAAATTCATGAAGTGTTCCATTTTTAAAAAATAAACACATTTTTGAATTTAAGATGTTTGCTAGTATTACAATTGTTCCTTTCTAGGCGTACCAACAGAGTGGACCCCCAACTGCCCAACATCTAGCATTACAGTCTCAAAGAAACAATACAGCCTTACAATCATGCAAGTGAGTAGCTGAGGTGATTGTTAACAGAGTCTTCGGCCTGCAACAGCAACCACAGTTAGTGTCGGCTTTTTTTTTCTGAGCAAAGTATCTGGGTTGTTAGACAGCTGCACGCCGAATGGGGCTCACTGACTCGGTTAGTGGTGTGGTTTATGCCATTAATACCAGCACTCTAGAGGCAGAGGCAGGTGGATCTCTGTGAGTTCCTAGCCAGCCAGAGATACACACAGTAAAATACACATGTATATATCTTGGTCTTTCTTCTTTCTTTCTTTCTTTCTTTCTTTCTTTCTTTCTTTCTTTCTTTCTTTCTTTCTTTCTTTCTTTCTCTTTCTTTTTCTCCTTCTCCTCCTCCTCCCTCTTCTTTTTCCTCTTCTTCTTCTTCTTCTTCTTCTTCTTCTTCTTCTTCTTCTTCTTCTTCTTCTTCTTCTAGACAGAATCTCATATAACCCCAGCTGACTCAAACTCATTTATGTATCTAAGGATGACCTTAAATTCTGATCCTCTTACTTCGACCTCCTGATTGCTAGAATTATATAGGCATGAGTCACTGCACTGGGCTGTTGAGTGTTTTGAGAATGTGTTTGAATCCAGAAGTCCAGTGAATTCTGACTTGTTTTTTCTTTTTTCTTTCCTGACACAGGGTTGTTTTGTGTGTGTGTGGGGGGGGGGGGGGCCCTGGCTGTCCTGGAACTAGCTCTGTAGACCAGGCTGGCCTTGAACCCACAGATATCCACAAACCTCTGCCTCCTGAGTGCTAGGATTAAAGGTGTGTGCTGACACCACTGTTGCCAGCAGCACCACCTGGCTAACTCTCCCTTGTTTTGGCCAGTCATAGGTTGTTTGGGCGCTAGGAGAAGCAAGAGCTGGTGCAGAAGGCTTTGCTGGGACCAGATGCTAGGGAAACAGCCACACGTGTCTTTCTCCATTTGTTCTCTCACAACCTCCCATAGTCATGGGGGGAGGGCACACATCTGGGCCTGCCTTTGCAATTTCAAAGGGACAGTACCCTCATGTTAACCACATACATCTTTCCTGATTTACTGGTCCTACCCTTCTGCCATTTTTAAAGTCTCAGGATGTAGCCTACCTGGCCTCAAACTCACAATCTTCTTGCCTCAGCCTTTGGGTGGAGAGATTGCAGATTTCGGCCACCATGCCCAGATTACTGTATCATGTATGGTGGTAGTGGTGGTGGGGTGTTGTGTACTTGTATGTGAACATGTGTGTTTGTGTGTGATGCAAGTGCCTGTGTGTGTGTGTGTGTGTGTGTGTAGGCTAGAGTTTAGTGTGCAGTGTCTTTCTCTGTTGATTGCATCCTACCTTATTGTTTTTCAGACAGGGTCTCTTACTTATTAGGAGCGTGCCATTTAGACTAGTCTGGATGGCTGATGAGCACTGGCTATCCTCCTGTCTCCACCCACCCAGTGCTGGGGTTACAGATGGGCCATAGTGCCTGCCTTACATGGGGGACAGAGATTGGATGAGGTCGTCACGCTTGTGTATCAGGCATTTTACCCACTGACCCCCATCTCTGGCCCTTTAAAAATGATAACATTTTAACTGAATGAGTTTTTAGAGGAGTGGGTAGTAGCTCATTGGTCCAGCCAGCTCTTGACTAGCATGTGTGAAGCCCGGAATTCTGTCACCAGCATACCAAACACATAATGAAAGCAAACCAAAAAACAAATGAGCAACCAATGCTTTAAAGATCAAGAGGTCAGAAGAGGATGTCAGATCTTCTGGAAATGGAGCTTACAAGTTGTTAGGAGCAGTCACAGTGGTGCTGGGAATCGAACTTGGGTTTTCTGGAAGAGCAGCCAGTGCTCTTAGCTGATGAGCTATCTTTCCTGCTCCATTCTTTAATTTTAAAAATACTTAACTGTATTTTATCTGTACGTATGTACACCATGTATATACAGTACCCATGGAAGCCAGGAAAGGCTTCAGACCCCTCGGAACTAGAGTTACTGGTGCCCTGCGGGTGCTGGGAGCCAAACCCAGGTCCTCTGTAAGAGCGGTAAGTGCTCTTAACCACTGAGCCAAACCCTCACTCCGATTTTTCCCACAAACTCAATGGTAAAGTAAGAAGTAGTAGAGTAACTCCGAGCTGGAATTCCTCAGAAATATATCTTTCTAGGACTTCACTGCTTCATTAGGTCCATGTTTCCTGGGATGACAGCTTGAGGAGGTGAACGAGGGAGTCAGGCACCGTGGAACAGACAGGGAGGCCTTTCTGCAGAGGCCTGGGGATGGGGCTTTACTGAGTCTGGTGTCCTAGGGTGGAAGGTATCTGCTGACATGATCTCCAGCTGTCACAGGTCACCCTGCACAGGATCAGCCGGGCCACTCCCCACTAACACAATCCATTAACCAAGGAGCCCTAACAAGAAGGACGCCATTAGAGACAGGGTTGAAGATGGGCTCCTTGAGGGGAGCCAGCCTAAGGTTGAAACCAGCTGGTTTCAAAAACAAAGGGGGGAAGTTCAAGGGACTCAAGGGGTGACCCATCTGATGCACAGAAAAGGCGAGGACCAGGGATTCCTCCCTGGGTTGGGCATGTGACTAAGCTTGCTAGGGTCACAGGGCATGTGTGAGAAAGGGTGGATCTATGTGCAGAGGAGTGGATCTGGCTTGACCGGGGTCCTGGGAGTCCTCAGGGTGTTCACTCCTTTCTTGGTGTTGGCAGAAAGCATCAAGAGGACTTTGATTTGTCCAGAATGTGTGTCCCTAGGCCAGATGATATGACGGGACTCTTAGTCACCGTGGGAGTGGTGTCAGGTCGGACTGCCTAGCCTCTGAGGATGGCCAGAACAAGCTGGAGGTTGTGGGCTTCCTGCTGAGTCGCGCGCTGGTGAACCCAGCCGCAGTGAACGTCCCACTGCTTTAGGAGCCCATGTGCTTTGTCAGGAAAACTGTCTATAATCCACAGTCGGTTGCCAGGGACCTAGAGCCATGAAAGCTGGGCAGTGAGGCGGGCAAAAGCTGCCGCTGTGGTGAGGGACCAGGCATTGCTCCTCGTCAAACCAAGATGGAAAAACAGGGCATCCTGCCTTTGAGCCACCACCCTGCTTCCTCCCCCAGGCCATTTCCCTTGCCCGTGGGCCCTTCCCGGTTTCCTGCCACAAGATCTGCCTGTTCTTGGGGCTGGAGAGATGGGCTCAACAGTTAAGAGCACTTGCTCTTGCAGAAGACTGGGCTCAAAACAAAGTGGCCAGCTTTTAAAGAACAACACCCAGATTTGAACTCTTCCCTGGGCACATTCCACCTAGACACATGCAGATACACACGCGCGCGCGCGCGCGCGCGCGCGCACACACACACACACACACACACACACACACACACACACACACACACTGTTTACTTATAGGCTGAATCTTGGCTTGGCCAGGTACAGCTTAGTAAAAAGTGGAAATTTAAGAGGGAGTATTTAGAAAAGTGTGTTTTAATTCTTCACTGTTTTCCCCAACTTTGGAAGTGTTTCTTGAAACCTACCCATGCCCTAGACTGGCTGAGTCCCACAGATGAGAGAAATGAGGGCCGAGTGTAGCTCTCATTCAGAAGCCGGATGGGACTGATACCTGGATTCTTAGTCTGTGTCTGTGAGTGCTGCCAACCTTGTTCCTGATCCATTTTCAAGACCTCCCTGGCTGTGACCTGATCCATAGTAGGGGTTTCTGCAGGAAGATGAGCACTCAAAGCCAGGTGTGGGGGCACATGCCTGTAATCCCAGCACTTGGGGAGGCAGAGGCAGGCAGATCTTTGTGAGTTCGAGGCCAGCCTGGTTCTACAAAGTGAGTCCAGGACAGTCAGGGCTTCACAGAGAAATCCTGTCTTGAAAAGACAGAAAGAAAGAAAGAAAGAAAGAAAGAAAGAAAGAAAGAAAGAAAGAAAGAAAGAAAGGAAGGAAGGAAGGAAGGAAGGAAGGAAGGAAGGAAGGAAGAAAAAAAGGAAGAAAGAGAGAAAGAAAGAGAAAAGGAAGAAAGAAAGAAAGGAAGGCAGGCACTCTAAGAGATGCCAACTTGGCAATATATGAGAAGCCAGCAGAGGGTCTTGGGTAATGACGAAGAGAGTGGACTTGAGTAGGACAGGAGACTAAGGGGGACTGGAACCATCCTGTAGAGGTCATTTCTGCCCCTCACTGTTTACCCAGTGCAGAGGACCTAAGGTGCACGTGGCTTGAAACGGTCCACACGTTCTCACGTGACTTCCTGTGGGATGCAGAAGGAGGGAGAAGCGATCTCCTGCTGGCGTGGACATCCCGTCTGGGGATAGGTGGCTGCTAACAGCGTGCTGTGGTGGTTGGACCAGAGCAGCTGTTGCCTGCTTCTCGGTGACGGTTGTGGTTCAGGGGCAGATGACGGCACCCTGCTAGGAAGCGCGTGTCGTGCTGGGTGGCATTAGGTGTGGTGACAAGAGGACACACAGACGAGTAGAGTCAGAGAGCCTTGTGGGGACGGCTGTGAGGGATAACGACCCTGAAGTTGCACGCTGAGCCACAGGGTTGGTGGGTAGTGAGATGCCACAGAGCTGGACAGATGGGGCACTGCCAAGAAAGGCTGGCCGCAGAGGCAAAGGCTGGGACAGAGAGCATCTTGAGCCTAGGATGGTGGAGTGATCAAGTATCACACTTGAAAAGAGATTCGATGGGACATGGCCGTGGGAAGGGGCACACTGCTGGTTGCCCTCCAGTCCCATCTGTGGGCAAAGCTGGAGGTTGTAGATCTAGACCGTGTGCCCCCTGCAGAGAGCGGCTAGGTGGCTGAGGCTTCAAAGTGAGGGGCAGGTTCTGCTCTCAGGTAGCAGGAGAGGAACCGAGGAGCTGTGCATACCTACCTGGCTGTTGGCTAGTGTCTGGGTAGTCAGTCTAGCAGGACTTTATCGGTTAGGAAGCTCATGCTGGCTGTCTAGAAGGGGAGGGCCAGTATGGTGCATGGCCCGGAGCATGCGCTTTGGGCAGCAGTGTCCTAAACATTGATCAGCAGAAGCCCCGCCTCTGGCTAGCAAGCCCTGCCCACACCTCCCAGATCCTCCTTCAGGGCTGCGGTGCTGGCCTTGGGCGGTGCGGTACTGTGCAGTCCTGGACACAGTGGCTGCAGCGCACCGTCCTCAGCCCCTAAGTGAAGACATGGACCCCTCGAGAGCCATCCAGCATGAGATCAGCTCCCTCAAAGGTACAGTCTTGGAGGAGTCTGGCTCTCAGACACTCGGTGACCTCTGGCTGGGTGCAACATCCCACGGGTGACTTGTCAGGGTCGGCTGTCCCCCTGATAACATTGAAAGGAGCTGAGCTGGAGAAGGAGGACCCCCAGGCTCATGTCCTTCCAGGTTACCTCCTAGGGCCGGGTGAGGAGAGCTCCAGCAGCCGCCCTGCAGCCCTGCAGTCCTGCAGCCCTGCAGCGAGTACTGCAGGCGGCAGCACAGTGGGAGGGCCGGAGCTTGGCCCTAGAGCAAGCAGTCAGTCTGTCCTCCTCCGCCTGGGCCAGATGCCTCACAGATTGGGGTATGAGGGGCAGTGTAGGCCTTCGGGGACCTTCATGCCCAGGGCACTAGGCGCCAGACGGGCTGGCCCTGGGAAAGGCCACACTGTGGCTCTTTGTGCAGGGTTGGGGGTCCAGGGACTGCCCAAGGGCGCTGTCTGGTTGCTCTGGAAACCTGAAGGGGCCGGCCAGGGAGTGCTGCTGGCCTCCGCGCTGAATCAGCGACTTCTCAGTGTTTCTGCAAGGTAGGGCAGGGCGCAGGGAGCTCTCCTCAGCCCAGGGACCCTGCAGACAAGCAGACCCAGACCATGGTTGTGTGTACGCTCGTACACGTGGGAGCAGTTGTGGGAGGACATGTTGTTCTAGGCTCCTCCCTACCGTCTCAAGCCTGCAGGTGCTCTGGTTGGCGGGAGGGAGGGGAGCTGCCCCATCCACTTCTGGTGCTGGGAACTACTGCCCTCTCCTGCCTAAGGGTGGGATAGGGATGGTGGCTGGGTTGAGTTCGTTCCTGTAAGGGGTCCTGGGCAGAATAGACTTCGGTCCAAGGGCTCAGGGGGGACTTTGGATGTGGCTGGAGATCATTTGGGGACAGCGGTGAGTTTTGTATCGGCTTCGTGGTTGTGGGGTTGGAGATTTGACGGGATTAGTTTAGGGAATCACGTTCAAAAGATGGGGGATGTTGGCTGGGCTGAGTTAGTTACTGTAAGGGGACCCACATGGACCTGGGCAGGAGAGACTTCAGGCCAAGGGCTCAGGGGACTTTGGATGTGGCTGGAGATCATTTGGGAAAGGTGGTGAGTTATGTATCGGCCTCGTGGGTGTGGGGTTAGAGATTTGACGGGATCGGGTTAGGGAATCATGTCTAAAAGATAGGGGGATGTCGAGTGGGGATGGGGTGAATACAGGTTACTGTGGAGAGGGGTCTGATGGACAAGCCAAGTGAGGAGGACTTTGTTTGGTCTTAGAACTGGCTTGGCGCTGGTCCCCAAACTAAAACCCCAGTGTGGAGAGCCCTTAGGTTCTGCAGGGGTGGGGACACACAGTAGCTGGACACTCTTGGTCTTGCAGAGCTGAGCGCTACCCCGCCCTCCCAGGGCTGGGCTGGGAGGGACTGGCCCCCTTCCTGCCCAAGCCGGGCTAGGGGTGTGGTGCAGGGAGAGCCCTGCCGCAGTGAGCTGGCTGAGCTGGCCTCAGGGAAGGCTTTGGGAACTGTTGGCTGAGCCTTCAGAGTTTCCACCCGCCACCGGCCCTGTGTCTGTATGTTTGGAGTCTGCTGGGGTGCCATGGTGACAGCCCATAAACCCGCCCCACGCACTGCTTTGTTGGCCGCCTGCCTGCCGCTGGCCAGAGCCTCCCACCGCAGGATCCCCGCCCCCGCCCTATTTATAATCAGTTCCTGGGTTTGCAGTGCTTGGTGGGAATGGGTGTGTCCACCTAGGGAGAGCCTGAATGGCATGGGGGTTCGGTGGGGCACAGCATGGAGAGTTGGGGAGTTGGGTGGTGGCACCCAGCGCAGGCTCTATTTATGCCGGGGACCCTCAGTTGTGAGGACCCTGCAGGGGTGACAGCTGTGCTAGGCAGCCCTTAGGGCATATGATAGTTCCTCTTCCTTCCTCTCCTGATGGTGTGTCTCCTGATGGTGTCCTCTCGTCCTCTCCACAGCACCTGCCCCTCTGGCCACAAGTGGACAGGCTGCCTGGGGGTAGGGGTAGGGAATTTTTGGATGGCAGGGCCTCCGAGCCTGGGGTGTCAGGGACTTGGTGACTTTGATTTCCTACGGCAGCTGGGAGTCCCTGGCCTCCAACAGCTGTGCTGGCTGAAGGTGTGGGTGGATAGAGGCCCCACCCAGAGCCCTCCACCCTGGGCTGTCTTCAGAGGTCGTGGGCTGGAAAGTAGCTTTGTTCTGGACCCACCCTGATCTTGCCTGGCATGAGCGTGTTAAAGCCTGTGGTTATTTGGAGAGCGGGGCACTGTCCCTTTCCTTTTCTGATGGACAGCGGCAGTGGTGCCGGCAGCCAACTGTGTGTTCTGGCTGCTGCCCCTGTTCTTCTCCTTCAGGAGGAGCCCCCCCCCCGCTACACACCCCAGATTTCTCTCCGTACCCTAATCATCCTCCCTTCAACTCTTTCAGTTGTCCAGTTCAGGCAACCCTTTCTTTCATATAGCTGTGAACTGATGACCCCCGCCCCCAGATCATATCAGAGGGTGGGTGTTGTTCTTACCATGAGGACCCTCTTGCCCTCTCTGCTCGCTTTTTTCTGCCATTCTGTCATCTGGGGGATGATTCTTGATCCACATTATGCCCACCCTGCCCTTACACAGTCTTGGAAATCTTGAAGAAGTGTTTTAAAAAAGTGATTTCTAACAGTGGAGTTATATGGAGGAGAAGGGCAGTGTAATGGTGCCCCCCACTCTTCAAGGGCCCCTGCCAGTAGTAGGTGGGAGGGGCCGCCCTGCTGCTGAGTCAGAGGGGGCCGGCCTAGGCGTCCTGGAGGGCGGGCAGGCGGGAGGCTCAGACAGGCAGCCTTGCCGGCAGGAATTCACAGAGAAAGGCTCTGGAGCCACACTGCCCCTGAGCCTGCGCCCTTGTGCTTAGAACCGGAGCCTGCCTGCCCACTTTGGAAGGGGCCCCTGCCGCATCCTGTGCCAAAGGAGCCTCATCAGCCTCCTGGCTGTGCCCCACCTGCTGTCCTCACTCTGTGCTGACCGGCAGGCTTCCAGCAGCCATGGTGGCTGGTATGCTCATGCCGCTGGACCAGCTACGGGCCATCTATGAGGTGCTCTTTCGTGAGGGAGTGATGGTTGCCAAGAAGGACCGGCGACCCCGCAGCATGCATCCCCATGTGCCTGGCGTCACCAATCTACAGGTCATGCGTGCCATGACCTCTTTGAAAGCTCGGGGCCTGGTGCGGGAGACCTTTGCCTGGTGCCACTTCTACTGGTACCTGACCAACTCGGGCATTGACCACCTGCGCCAGTACCTACACCTGCCACCGGAGATCGTGCCCGCTTCTCTGCAGCGCGTGCGCCGCCCTGTCGCCATGGTGATGCCTGCACGCCGTCGCTCCCCCCATGTGCAGGCCGTGCAAGGTCCCATAGGCTGCCCACCAAAGCGGGGGCCTCTGCCAGCCGAGGACCCTGCCCGTGAGGAGCGGCAGGTCTATCGCAGGAAGGAGCGTGAGGAAGGGGCACCAGAAACCCCTGTGGTGTCTGCCACCACCGTGGGGACCCTGGGCAGACCAGGCCCAGAGCCTGCCCCAGCCACAGGTCAGCTGCATTTCGGCTCCAGGCTGTGATGGGAGGGAAGGGACCGGAGGTGGTTTTGGTGCCGGGGCTTAGGTCTGGTGGGCAGCGCCATGCGTGTCTCTCTGGGTTCTCTTCATATCAGCAGGTGGCGCCCTTTCTGCCTGAGGGTGCTGGACCCTAGTCAGTGGACCCACGTGGCTTGTGCTCCTCCGGGCAAATCCTGGTGGGGGCGGGGCCTGCAGGCCCCAAGACTGGCAGGACCAGCTGTTGGCATAGTCCTGTTTGTACCCCTCTCAGGCACTGTCCTTGCCCTTGCCCCCACCTCCTCCTCCTCTCCCTGCCCTAGTGGCCTTTGGAGGTCCCTCTTTTCAGAAGTGGGCGTGTGTAGAAGAGCTGCTGGCATGGGACTGGCCCAGGCAAACCTCTTGTCCATTGAGGCTTGAGTCTGTCTTCCCCTATGGCCAAGCGGCTCAGATTATGTATTACATGACTAGTACCCAGGGCCCCCATGACAGGGTGCTTGGCCATGATCCAGAGGTGGAATGACCCTAGGTGAGATGGGAACAAAGGCAGAGGCCAGGCAGGAGCATTGCCTAGGCCAGGGCATGGGGCATGGGGGTGCTGGCCCAGCCTGTGGTCTAGGTGAGTTTTTTTTTTTTTAAGATCTGGGAACCAGATCTTAGAGGATGGATCAATACCCCATTAGCCCAGAGCCTACCAGAAATCACTCCCTCTGTCTTAAGCCCTTGGACCATCAGGACATGGGTAGGCTTTATGCATGACGTCTGTGCAGCCTCTCTCGAGGCACATTGTCCTTTATGCCTGCTGAGGGCATCCAAGGAGCCCCACCATCATCCATGTAATACGGGCAGGCACCACAACTGCCTGGTATCCAGCTGCCTCTGTGTGGCTTGGTATATGGGGAGGGGATTATTCTCTGGGAATGGGGAAGGGAGTCTAGAGTGAGAGTTAGACCCTACATTGGGCACAGCTGCCTGAACAGAAGCCTCAGTCCTAGCATTTCTTGGTTGAACTTCTATGGCTCCTCTGAGTAATGAATGCAGCTGGGAGCTTGAAGTTGAAGCTGAAGGTGAAGAATGGCCTCTGGGCTCTCTTGATGGCCTTAGGCAAGGAGATGGCCTCTCCAGCTTCCCTGTAACCATGACTATGTCTCAGTGCTTTCCTTTTGGGTGTGGTGAGTGGGAGGGGAGCCCTCCCCCTGCTCTTCTCGCCTTGCTTCCTGGTCCTTGTCTGGACTGGGCTAGCAGTTGGCAGCAGGACTAGGAGGGGGTTCTGGGTGTGGCTGTAGTGGGCAAAGAGGGGGGCAGCCTCCCTCCCCTGTCTCTGATGGAGGTGACTCAGCCTTCCCAGCCACAACCGCTTGTGGCAATTCAGAGTTTCCAACAGGAAATAAGCTCCAGCTACAGACTGAGTCAGGTCCCCAGGCGGATTCCCCCGTACACCCTCAGGACTGAGCTCAGGGCCTTAGGAGCTGGGTGTGGCCGGTGGCAGGGGAACTGTGGCTCTACATACAGCCTGGGGTTAAAAAACGAGCAAGCAAGTTGGGCGGTGGGACTCTGTTAGTCCCAGCACTCAGCAGGCAGAGGCAGGCAGATCTCTGAACCTGAGGCCAGCTTGGTCTGCAGAGTGAGTTCGAGGATAGCCAGGGCTACAGAGAGAGACCCTGTTTGGAGGAAAAAAAACAAAACCAAACTAACAACAACAAGCAGCGAGCCACAAAGACTGTCCCTTTCTATTCATGGCCCCTCTGGTGGATTGTTCATTAAGTCTGTGAGGCAACAGTGCTGTTCACCAGCATGGTCCTTTTCTGTATAACCCTGGCCAGGGAGCCAGAAACATACCAGGGTGACTTGGGGGTACCCCACCCTGCTCCCACTCCGGATCTCCAATCAGCATGTGGAGGGTGTCAAATCTTGCAGTTTCACACGAAGCCCTCCCCCTCCCACCTTGCTAGGTGAGGAGAGTGAGGTAGGAGGTGGCTTTAGGATCAGCCAGAGAGCTAACCGTGACAGGCGAGGAGCTAAGAGAGTTGCCACGAAGAGGGAGGCAGCCATCGCTTGCCTTGTGTTATAAAGTTGCTGGAGTGGTTTGTGTGTGTGAATTTCACTTTCACTCCTAAAGGTAGTATTTTGCCCGGTTCGGAATTCAGAAGCGATCCAGAAGTGTTTGGAGCAAAGATGTCTGAGCACTTTGCGGCGTGTGCTCTCAGAGGGATGTCGTATAACCAGCCACATGTGGACACCAGCTCTCCTGCTTTCTTGCTGACACGTGGCTAATGCACCCTGACTTTCCCCACGATCCTCCACTGTGTGTGGCTTGCATGGGGATGCACTGCCACCCCGCTCCATCACAGTTGCTTAGTGCCTCTCGGGTGGGCTACGGCTCTCAGCTGGTGCGCGTTGGTACTAGGCTGCAGGAAGGAATCTGAAGAACTCCAGGAGGTTTTTACCCCAGTTGTGGGCAGATCTGGTTTGCATTCCCTAGCTATATACAGCTGGATGGAAGGAAATAGGGACCGTTAGGAGATGTCATATTTGATCAGACTAGAGGACCGACATAGTTGTGGGGGTGAGGGGAAGGAGGGATGGGAGGGTAGGGAGAAGGGCTTGGGCAAGGGAAGGGGCCAGCTTTGGGGGCTGAGGAAATGTGAAAGTCAAGGAGGAGGAGAGAGGGCCCAGCAGTAAATAAAGGTGCTTGCTGGTAAGTCGGAGGACCTTAATTTGATCCCTGGACCTGGACAAGGTGGAAGGAAGGAATTGACTCCCCGTGGTTGTCCTCTGATCTCTATATTCGTGCTGCGGCACACACACTACATAGACAAGTACATATATAAATGTAACTAAAAGGGGGAAAAAGGTCAAGTGTCTGTGTATGTGTGCACATGCAGGGCTCTGCATCTCTGTGGCTACATGGAATGTGCCTCTTAGCATGTGGATGTTTGATATGTGGGTGGATGGGGTGGCAGGGTTCAGCTGGCAGGGAGAGGGAACCGGGGAGGTCAAGGCTGTGGGGTGAGTTGGGCTGTGCCTGGCAGAGTCAGTAGGGAAGACCAGTGGACTGGAACCCCAGAGTCTCGGGACTGAGGTAGGCCTTTCCTGTGTACCGTAGGTTGGTCCGCCTAAGGCTACCCATTGATGCTGGTCCCCAGGCTTGGGCTCTGTTGGTCTGGCTGACTGTGGGGACCCTTTAGTCAGTCATGAGGAGGAGCTACTGCTGGGTGTGGAGGCCAGGGCATGAGCAAGCCCTCCCTTCGCTTCCCACCCCTTCCCTCCTTCCTGCCTTCCGTTTCTCTCTGCTGGCTCTGCAGCTTACCCTGGCCAGCAGCTATGGACAGGTACAGCATGGAGGAGCTGATCCAGCTGGGCCAAGGTAGGGCACAGCAGCAGCGGAGGCTTCAGGTAGAGGGTAGAAAATAAGGAGGGACCAAAGTCTGTAGTTGAGGCTTCGCAGCCTTCGGCGGGGGTAGGTCCCTAAGTGGCGGAGGGCCTGGGTGTCACCTACTGTGGTTCTCCTGACCTCAGGTACCAGGACTTAGGGATGGCTTGCTTGGCACCGCACAGCTAGCTCAGGGTGTGTGGAATATGGGATGGGGGTCCAGGGCAGGCTAGGTGGTCGAGGGGCTGCCCAGAGCCAGGGCACTTTGCTTTGGGGGACTAGTCACAGGCCGTGGAGACATAGGCTCTGCAGAGAGGGGGAGGGGGCTCTGCAGTTCTCTCTGCAAAACCATGCCTGACTCTCTCTGCCCCCGTCCACTGCTGGCCAGCAGGAATCTGTCTCTTTGGCCTGCCGTCGGGTCTTTCAGTCCCCTCCCCACAGTTGGCCCAATCCCTGGTTTCCCAGAACTGACCACCACAGGCCAGTTTCTTCAGAAACTCATTTCTGAAGTGTGATACCGGAAATCATGAGGCAGTAGTAGGTCCAGCCTCCTAATGCACTCATCTGCTCAGTGTGAACCCATTCAGGGTCCAAGGCTGCTGTGCTGTGCTGTGCTGACAGTTAGCCAAGGCCAGATAGGCTGGAGAGTCATTTGACCCTGTGGAACCTTAGGCCAGGTCCTCACTGTTACCAAGCCCCCCGTTTCCTCATCTGAATAGGGTGCTCACAGCCCAAGATTTTATAGGATATCCTCACGATTTTAATAGAATGGTGCTGGACACAGGAAGCCTTACAGAATGGAGGACAGACTTTAGTTCCCCAGCCATTCATCAGTCAGGACTCAAGGGCCTGGCCCAGTGTGCTCAGGCTCCTAGGAGGAAAGCGATGGAATTGTGTCTCCCCCACACACAGACGCGAGCACGCACACAGCTTGTCTTTCAGGAAGCACTGGGGTCCAGGTCCGTACGGCCTATGGCGGATGTGCTGTGGGTCTGCTTCCTGACCTGTGGACACTGTGCCTCCACAGACTAGGAGTATGGGGAGCCCAGGGAAAGGCTTCCTCATTCTGTAATTCCTCGGTTACCAGGAGGGGCCTGGGGTGGGAGGTGCACCTGGGGTAGACACAGGTGAGTGAATGCTCATTTGGCTTAGGCCCCAGTTTTGGACTACCTGGGTCTCTGACTTGCAGTCTGACCTTGGAGATGCAGTCCTGTCCGCACTGGGGCCAGGTGTTGTTTGGAGTGATTTGCACAGTGCTCTCTGGGAGAAAGGGATTGGTGCCTCTTTGGCCCATGTGGCATTTCCCAAGAGCACCCTAGAAGTTAGGCAGGGCATGGGCAGCACCCTGTCCCAAGGGAACATGAGCCCGGGTCCACTTCGGTCTCCGTCCATGGTAGATCCTGATGCCAGGCACCTCCTTATTAATAGTATCACCCATGGGAGCTGGGAAGGGGCAAGGCTGGGGGGCAAAGTGTTGTGGAGCCGCCCAGCCAGATGGGACTCCAGTGAGCCTGGGCTCCATACGTCATGTACTAAGTCTGGACGAGTGACGGGCCTTGCTTGCCCTCCTTGGATATTTATATCCCCCTGGGCCCCCTGCCCACTGCTCCTCTCCCCTCCCCCAACTTCTGCTGACAAGGCTGGAAAGCTGTGCCCTCCTCCGGCCTCACCACTGCCGCTGCAGGCTTGCTGCCTCTGAGGGGGCCTGTGACCCTCCCCACGCCCCTCACCCGCTCCCTGTCCGCCCCGTGGGCTCCTGCCGCTGTCCCCAATGAAGATCGTGCCCGGTAGGTGGGGCAACCCTTCAGCTAGGCTGGAGGCCATGGCTCCTGTCTTCTGAATATCCCCGGCTGCCTAGCCTCACCTGGCTTCTCTCTCAGACCCTGTTTAAGACCTCACCTGGAAGCTTGGGGCTTGTGGGAGCCCACCCCCTTCACTGTGGTGGGGTCAGCTGTAGGCCTGGGGGTGGGCAGGGAGGGACTAGGCACTGACATCTGTCAACCCTCTGTGCCTGGCGGCTGCTCACAGAGGGCACCCCTTGGAAGTAGACTGAGTGTTGGGTCCTCCTCCTGATAGGGACCAGGAGTGCTGGTTAGGCTTGACTTGGGAGGGAGGACTTGTGTTGAGTCTGCCCAGGCTAGGCTGGGGTGCTGCGGCTTGGGGAGAAGAGCGACAGGCCCCTCCTCCTGGCGGGTGTGGCTGTGGGGAGGCAAGAGTTAAGGCTCCAGTTAACCTTGAGCGTGGTGGCTCTGCGTAGAGACAGCTGAGCTGGGCTGTGCTTGCGGGGAGTGAGGGTGGGGAGCGGCCAAGAGCCACAAGAGGGAGGAGGCTGGGAGGAGGCTGAGTGAGAGCGCAGTTGGTGCCGAGGGGACTGTACATTGTCCCCAGGCTGAGTGCAGATTGTACAGTAGGGCTGTCTCTGAAGGCAAGGCGGCGGCAGCACAGAGGGCTCTGGTTCCTGGGGCACCCCTTGGCTCACCCTCCATGCAGGGAGGTGCTGACCTCACAGCAGCTGGCCCCTGGTGAGGACGGCTCTGCCAGTCATTCTGTGTGGCAGGCATGGAGCCGTCGGGCAGCCTGTTTCCCTCCCTGGTAGTGGTGGGTCATGTTGCCACTCTGGCTGCCGTATGGCACTGGCGCAAGGGGCACCGGCAGGCACAGGATGAGCAAGGTAAGCGCCCTTGCCTCTGCCACTGTCACGGGCCACCGCCCCTGCCAGGAGACTGGGGCGGGGCAGGGAGTGGAGGGTCCGCCTTCCTCCCGCCCCTTGCCTTCTCCGGAGCCCTCCTCTTCCTGTTCCTGAGATCCCAGTGTTTGTGAAAGCTGTTGACTCCCCCCACCCACCCTGTGCATACTCTGCACCGAAGGGTCTTCCTAGGGTCTGTTGGGGGTAGAACTTTTTGGCTGTCTAGTCTGCAGCAGGCCCTGGGTAGGTGTACGGAAAGGGGCTGCGGTGAGCTCTGGATTGAAGGCACAGGCCTGTGGGAATGCCTGCGGTCTAAAGAGAGGCCCCTCTCCCTTGCCACAGTAGTGGGAAACCAGAGTGGCAGGTTCACAGGCTGCCCTGGGCAGGGCCACAAAGCCCGCCTAGTGACCTCCCTGCCCACAGACTGTAGGCCGAGTTGCACAAAGGCAGTTTGTCTGAGTATCTTCCAACATGACTTAGGACCCAGAACCAGTTGTGGGGCAAGCAATTTTAGGCTATGTTCTGCCCTCTCCTCAAAGTCACCAGCTCTTGGGCCATAGTCCGAGGTGGCCGTGCTCACCGCAGGATGGGGTGGGGCTGAAGTGAATGAACCTGGGACAGTCCCTGGGGATTGGGCAGTTCTGCACCAGGGCTTCTGGCCAGAGGGACTGTCCTCCTGAGTTGCACCTCAAGCCAGGACGGATGGGAGTGTGTTTGTGGCTTGGTGCCCCCTAGCGGGCCTGCTAGGTCTTAGCGTCCATGGAAGGATCGCCAGGACGTGGGTCTCTGAATGGGTTTTCCAGGCGTGGCTCTAGGGTTCCCAGAAGCCGGTGAGTCAGCTGCAGTCAGTAGCACTCAACAGAACGTTAGGGCTTCTTCACCCCAGAGATTTTTTTCGTTTGGGACCAGACACTGGTTCTTCTTCTCTGGGCTCAATTTGGTTGCTTGTCACCACACGAGGGAAAGGGCTCCCTATGTCCCCTTTTGGTTCACTTAGGTGCCTTGCAGTGCCAGGTGTGGGCGTGGTCGCCCGCAGTTCTGTGCCCTGCCCATCGACTCGGCTGACCCGGCTTCCCCGGAGCGGGTGACCCTTGCACATCCTGCTGGGAGTGGCACTGCCACCGACGCCACTCTGAGAGTTAGCCCCGAGAGTGGGAGGAACCCCAGAAAACTCCGATCACTGCCGTTTCCAGGCCGTTTTGACTTACGGGGCACCTGTCCCCGGCTTCCCTCGAGCTCCCCGCGAGCGAGTTTGCTCCCAATGGGCTGGGGCTCGGCTTCCTGGCCCACACTGGGCGGGGCGCTTGCAGCAGGGGCAGGTTCTCCGGGTCTGGGCATTGCGTCCGGTGGGCGGGGGCGAACGTGGAAAGCCACGCCAGGGAGGGCCTTCAGCCTTCAACACAGGCGGGGAGCACGGCTTCCGTGTCGCGTGAGAGCAGCCCGGGGAACCCGGGGCTCCTAGCTATGGCGGGGACGTGGGCGGCGAGGGGCGTCTTCACTTCGCAGCGGGAGGTCCTGCTGGAGCCGCCCTGCTGGCTGGACGGGGGCTGCGAGCAGGTCCGCAGGGGCTACCTCTACGGGCAGCTGTGTTGCGTAGGTGGGTGCGGCCGCTCAGGTTGGTGGGCTGGCCTTGAGCTTGTGCTGGGGTGTTACTTGGCCCAGGTGCTGCCCCGCCTCCAAGCTCCGGAAACACCTGGGGAGGAAGGCAGGGTTGTCCTGCTCCCCCTCTGGAGGAGGGGGATGGTAAGTGGGCGGGCCAGAGGGTTTTCCCGGCTTGGTGCTTTAGCTTTGGGGGAAGATCCCGGAGCGGAGTAGGCGCTGAGGGTGGAGCTCTGGGCCCTCCCACTTGTACTGTCCTTGGCCTTTAGGGTTTTCTTCGTGCGTGCGTGCGCGTGTGTGAAGACAGCCCTAGGAGGGCTATAATTATCTCCCTTTCCAGGGAGACTGACTTGGTGCTGAGGGGCCAGCTGCCTCCCTACAGATGTGCAATACAATATTGGGGTGGGGAGCGTCCCTCGGGTTGATTGGACAGTGAGAGAGCCTCCTGAAGTATGCAGCAGCATTTGAGGGAACGCCTGGGCTCTGGCCAGGTGGGATCTGGCCAGCTTGGGGAGTTACATGTGGGCTTGAGAGTGAGTAGGATGGACAAGGGAGGGGGCATCTCCAGCCAGGGGCAGGGGGCAAGGGCAGAGTTGGGAGGGATGAGGGCAAGCATGAGCTCTGAGGCCCTGAAAGACTTTTAAGGAAGGAGGCCCGGGGAGACAAACGGATGTTCAGGGGAAGGGGCCCTTGCAGACGTGGAAACCCCCACCTGGAGGTGAGCCCACTTCCCAGACAACATCCTCAGAACATCAAAGTGGCAAAGAGGAAGGCGCTGGAAGGCAGCCTGGCTGGAATCTGGGTTAGGGTCCTTGTATGTCTTGTATGTCAGGTCCTGTCTCCGCCACATCACATTCTCGTGGTTTCCTGGGTTCCTGCGCTTAACTGCTGGCCCATTTCCAGGAGCCTGTGCCCTCAGCAGTGACGGCTCGTGTCGGCAGTGCAGTCACTGCTGCACACCTCCACTTCCCTGAAGGCTTTGCTTCCTGACTTGGAGGTTGCTGGTCTGGCCTTCGAGATGATCCCAGAGCACTGACCGGTGTAGTGTCAGATTTCAGGTTCAGGTCTCTGTAGTGGGAGGAGTCATCCCTGGTCCGTTGTGGTGGTTGTTGGGCCGGAGGGGAAGGAGCTAGGTGGTCTGGTGTTGGAGGCTGAGGGGAACCTCAAGCATTACACTTGGCAAGGGAGGTCTGTCCTCCGTGGAGTTAGGGCTTCATGCTTTCCCAGGACCCAGACACTGACTGCTACTCCACCCTACAGAGTCTTGGTGCCCTCTTGTGGCTGTGAGGGCAGCAGCAAGGGCAGCATAGGGCAAACTTTTCCTGGAATAGAGAGAGAGGCCTTAGCCCCCAGAAGGGGGATGTTCCCCAGCAGCTCACAGCTGGATCACATCAATGCCTGGGATGGAAAATTCTTGTGGTTTGGGTGGTACATTTTTTCCAAGAGTGGGTTGGGTTGGTTGGGCAGTTCGAGATGCTGGCCATAGGTGGCTCCATCTTCTGACCCAAGAGAGCCAGAGACTACGAGTAGACAGAGTAGACAGGTCTAGTCACAGGAGCCCATGCCCTTTGCCCAGGGCCTTAACAACCTGTAACAGCTGCTGTCTGCTAGCCCTACCCTGCTGTTGCAAACAGCCCCAAAGTACGGCTTCCTTTCTAGTGACTCACAGCACCCAGGCCCCCTCCCCAGGTCTGACTCACTGGCTGTGCCCCCTTGGTGTGCTCCCTGCTGCCCCAGCAACCCTTTCTCCCACCCCAACTGGGGAGGTGTTCCTGCAGCTTGGGCTGGGCTGCCTTGCTGGGATGAGTCACCGCTGAGCTATGAGCTGTTCTTGCCTGAGGTGTGCTTTGCCTGGCTCGGCTGGCTTGGGCTGGACTGTGGGGGAGCCTGTGGGAGACCCTACCAAACCCAGGAGCTCCTCCAGCCGGGCCTGAAAACCTCTCAGCTGTGGGGGCTTCTGGACAGGGAGGGTGCAGTCCCTGCTCAGTGCAGGGTTGAGGAGGTGTGATTTAGGAGAGCTTCAAGAAGTAGAGGGGCATTTGCTTTCCCCCCCCCAGTCACTCTAAGGCCCCTGTGTGGTAATCCTCCTGGGTGGGCAAGGCAGATAGTATGTGCTCCCTCGTGATCCTGGGGCCAGCCCTCCCTCCCCCATCCCTATACCCAGGCCCTGCTGCTGTGGGTAGGGTGGGTGAGGAAACCCGGGTTTCCTGTTTCTGGTGGGCTGAGGGTGTGGCCGTGGGGGAGGGGCTGCCTTCCTCCTTTCCCCGCAGGGACACTCCCCTCTGGGGGGCGGGCAAGGCGGGGTAAGGCTCCTGCGGTAGGACGGCCTTGCTAGGAGTACAGCAGGCAAGGGAGTGGCCACAGGGACTCCAGTCCGAGCCGAGCCTCCGTTGAGTTAGTGGTGCCCAGAGCAGCCGGCAGCCTTCAGCAGCCTGTGTAGCACGCGAGGCTGTCTAGACTAGACGGAACGTAGCACCTGAGAGCCAAGGGACAGGGTGACGAAGGGGCGGGGGCAGCACCATGTCTCAGCACCGGCTCCGTGTGCCCGAGCCTGAGGGCCTGGGTAGCAAGAGAACCAGCTCAGAGGACAACCTCTACCTGGCTGTGCTCAGGGCCTCCGAGGGCAAGAAAGGTAGCTGGCGTTCCTTCCGGGCAGGGCCTTGGTGACAGGAAGGGTCTTTCCTGTATCAGGAAGCCTTGGCACTGAGTGGGGGTGGGGCCCTGTTATAAGGGTATGGATTTCAAGGAGAGGCTCCAAGATGGGGGCCAGTGATCCATGCCCAAGGCTTAGGGTGTCTAGGGCTCTCCGTGTCTCTGGGAAAGCCTGCTTCCCTGTCAGGGAGACTTGACTTTCCCTCCAAAAGCCCTGTTGGTCCCAGTCCTGCCATGCTCTTGCTCAGCCTGGGAGACAGCATGTGGGGTGGGGCAGGCTGGGACTTGTATGCTGAGGGCTCCGGGCACAGTGGCTCTAGGCCTCCTCTTTTAGAAACAATGGAAGTTTTGGACAGCAGCACCCTGCTGGGCCTGGCTAGACCTCGGTCTCTGGTGTCTGTGCTTCTTAGGGGACCCGGGTCTTTCTGATCGGAGAAAGGCCTGGGATTGTCCCAGTGGGACCTTGTCAGGCAAGGTTTGGCCCAGTGGGCCACTGTCTCTGCACCTCGGGAGCCTTTCTAGGCTTCTCCCAGGCTCCAGGTAAACTGGTTTTGTCTCCTCCAGATGAGCGGGACCGCGTGCAGAAGAAAACTTTCACCAAGTGGGTCAACAAGCACCTTATCAAGGTTAGTGGTGGCTGCTTGTCAGTTGGGAGGGTTCTCCCCCACGGGTGTTCTCACAGTTCCCAAGCTCCCCTTTCATCTCTGAAACCTGTTATTTTCTGTCCTTTCCTCCCACACTTAACTCCTGTCTCTTTCTTCCTCTTCTTTCTGGTCTCTCACGGTCTCTGCTGTAGCACTGGAGGGCAGAGGTAGGTACCTGCTTGGGGCAGGGGTGTGCTCCATGCCCCTGCTTCTCCACACCCAGGGCAGTGCCCAGCGCCCAAGTGGCTCTGGGGATTCTTATCTGTGGCCATCTTGGTCTGTGCTCTCTCCACAGGCTCAGAGGCACATCAGTGACCTGTATGAAGACCTCCGTGATGGCCACAACCTCATCTCCCTGCTGGAAGTCCTCTCAGGGGACAGCCTGGTATGTGTGTCCCTACCTTCCTTCCTTCCTTCCTTCCTTGGGGCCTTTTCCTTCGACCTACTCGGTGTCCAGCTCGGTCTCTCTCACCTTCTCCAGCCTCCTCCAACCCCAACTGCTCCTTCCTGGCCTGGGTGTTGGCATTATAGCCAAAGGCCAGGCCTTTGATGGCCATTTAACCTCCCCGCTGTTCTCTGCATTTGAGCTCTAACACAGTAACCTCACGCTCTGCTCTGCTTTGGTTTCTCTGCTGCTTGGACTCTGAATCTTGACCTCTGCCCTTTACCCTTTGCCCTGCTCTGGCTGGGCAGCCGAGGGAGCGGGACGTAATCAGGAGTTTGCGCCTGGTGAGTGGTTGTGCCTGCTGGCATGGCGGCACCTGGGCTTCCCAAGACTGTGGAGCCCACACAACTCACCTGGGGATGGCGGCCAATCCAGCCTGGCCCACATCTGTCTCCTGGGCAGGCAGATGGCTGTATGTCAAGCTGCCTGCTGCTGTCCTTCCTGCTGCCTACCTGGGGCTGGGCCAGAGACTCACCAGAAGCTGCAGTGGGCACCACTGAGGACCCCCCCTCCCCAATGCCACTGCCCTCCGGCTGTGGCTTCCTGGCTATTGTCTCTTCCCCACTCCCTTCCTTCCTTAGCCAGGGTTGTTGGCTTTCCAAGCCTGGCCCTGGGTTGGTGGTCATCCAGCTAAGGAGGGTGAACCTGGGATCATGGAGGTTGATGCACTGGGGGAGACCCTTGATTTAGTTGCTGCTGCTGCTGCTGCTGCTCTGGGGGTGACTGAAGGGTGGAGCCTTGAAGCAACTGTTGCCCTGTGGACTCTTAACTGTGCCTTGCCTCCTCTCAGCCCCGAGAGAAGGGGAGGATGCGCTTCCACAAGCTGCAGAATGTTCAGATTGCCCTGGACTATCTCAGACACCGGCAGGTAAGTGAGGCTGTCTGCCTGGCCCCAGGCTCTAGGTCATAAGGCCCAAACCTGGCCATCTCCCGAGTGCCGGGTTGTAACGGAGCCATTTGTTCTCAGGTGAAGTTAGTGAACATCAGAAATGATGACATCGCTGATGGCAACCCCAAGCTGACCCTGGGCCTGATCTGGACAATCATCTTGCACTTCCAGGTTGGTGGCCACCCTGCTACCATGTCACCATCCGCCTTCCCTTAGCGTTTAGTTGGGCTCCATGGCTGCTTGGCTGGTCCTGTATCTGGCTAGGGTGTGGCCTGTAAGGCAGTACCCTAGAGCCTTCCTGCCAGCCTCAGCCTATGCTAACGCTGTGGCTCCAGGGTGTAATTCTCTCTCCAAGACCTGCCTATCCTGTGCCCTCAGGCCCCATGTGGATAAGGCCAGTAGAACCTCCTTGCAGAGGAATGCATTTTCTGCTGGCTGCCTGAGGAAGTTTCTAGAGCTGCAGGGATGCCCTGGCTGACTCATCCATTGCCTGTGCTAGCCTCACAGGAAGCCACAAATCTAACATCTTGGGCTGAAAAGCTAGACTGGCATGGTCGCTGAGTCACATGGGCCGGGAGGCCAGCAGACAGACAGACAGTTAGGGACAGGCTGACACGCGTACTGACAGCAAGGCAGGCTGGTAGACCCACACCGGCCTGCAGCTAGAGGGGGGCTTTAACCTGCCCCTTCACCCCAACAGCTGGACCAACTTTAAGGGCAGCCCATACCTGCCCTTCTTGTGTCTGTTGCCCATCATCTGTGTTACATGCCAGTCCCTGGGGGTTCAGGGTACACTCCAGCCTCCCTTTGCTAGGGGGAGCCCTAAGCACCAATCATTTGACAGTAGAAGTTAGGGACTCTGTTATCTTCTGTGCAAGCTGCTATCTGAAGTAGCCTGGGTTTTGAGGTAAACGAGGTAGGCTTTAGCCGCAGGAACCCCAAGTGCCCCAGGTGGCCTGGGAGCCGTGGGTCTTAGAGTCGCATCCCGAGCTTTCATGCAGGTAGTCAAGGCGTCTGGTAGTGCGGGTGGTCTGGCAGGCCAGGCGGCCAGGGCTAAGCTCCTGCCTGTGTCTCCCGGGTGCGGCAGATCTCAGACATTCAGGTGAGCGGGCAGTCGGAGGACATGACTGCAAAGGAGAAGCTGCTGCTGTGGTCCCAACGTATGGTAGAGGGCTACCAAGGCCTGCGTTGTGACAACTTCACCACCAGTTGGCGTGATGGCCGTCTCTTCAATGCCATCATCCACCGACACAAGTATGTGTTCCCTTGGAGCAGAGGGAGGCTGGAGGCTGGGAGCACTTCAACCCGGTGACTTCAAAACAAGTCAGGGCAGAGAGAGTGAGAGGAGTACCTTTCCCTGTTGGAACCTGATGCCTGAAGGGTGGACTGAATGCCAGCAGCTTCCTCTGGGAGGCGCCTGGAGCAGGATCTTGCCTGTCTCCTCCAGGGCCCTTCAGGAAGCACCTCTGTTCTTCCAGCCCGGTCATGCCCACATGGACCCGCACAAGGAGCCTGATGGGCAGGGAGACTGTAGTTGATGCTATCTAATCAGCTCACTGCTCCCATGCTGATGCCCACCTTAGGCTTCCTTGGGCTGGGTGTGGTAGCGCATATCTTTCATCCCAGTACTCTGGAGGCAGACACAGAGGCAGATGGTTCTGGGAGCTCAGGCTACGTAGGAATTACAGCCAGCTAGGGTTACACAGTAGGACCCTGCCTCAAAACAACAACTCCCTCCAACCCAAAACAAAAATCAGCTTCCCCATGGCAGGATTGGCGATGTTAGCGAAGTAGGCAGTATGTCTTTAGGAGGGTGTGCGGCTGGGCTCTGATTGCTAGGATGTGTGAAGGAATGTGTCTGTGTAGCCCTGCTCAGTGGGTGTCTCTGCTTCCCACCCCAACTTGTCTGCAGGCCCATGCTCATTGATATGAGTAAAGTGTATCGTCAGACCAACCTGGAGAACCTAGACCAGGCCTTCTCCGTGGCAGAGCGGGACCTGGGAGTTACAAGGCTCCTGGACCCAGAAGGTATGACCCACCGGCTTTCCCCATCTTCACCCTTGCTGCTTGGACCCCACTGAACTGGCCTCTCCATGCAGATGTGGATGTCCCTCAGCCTGATGAGAAGTCTATCATCACCTATGTTTCATCCCTGTATGATGCCATGCCCCGTGTGCCCGGCGCACAGGATGGGGTGAGGGCCAATGTGAGTGGGTAGCCCGTGATGGGTGGAAAGCGGGCCTTAGCCTCGGCCCAGACCCTGAGACCCTGATGGCGGCTCGCTCGCTCCTCTGCTCGCAGGAGCTGCAGCTGCGCTGGCAGGAGTACCGGGAGCTTGTGCTGCTGCTGCTGCAGTGGATCCGGCACCATACTGCTGCCTTTGAGGAGCGCAAGTTCCCCTCCAGCTTTGAAGAGATCGAGGTGGGGTGGACATGCCCACTTGGGCTGGTGTCCTCTGAGTGTCTTGGTGATGTCTTGGTGTAGCTGCTGACACCCCTTGTCTCCACAGATCCTGTGGTGCCAGTTTTTGAAGTTCAAGGAGACAGAGCTTCCAGCCAAGGAGGCAGACAAGAACCGGTCCAAAGGCATCTACCAGTCTTTGGAGGTAAAGTGAGGCACTCCTAAGGGAAGTGAGTGGGGTGTCTCCTGGTTTTGGGGGATAGCCGGGGGTGTGAGGGTCATGTATTCCATGGGTTGGTAAATCGAGGCCTCTGGGAGCCCCAGAACTTGATGCCCCTCAGGCATGGTGTGAACTTGCCTAGTGTTTAGGGACCAAAGTCGTACCAGGTTGAGATGGAGATGAGCATCCAGGATTCCCGGATGTGTCCAGTTTGGGTCTGAGCTTGCCCCTGTCCACAGGGGGCAGTACAAGCAGGCCAGCTCAAGATTCCACCTGGCTACCACCCACTGGATGTGGAAAAGGAGTGGGGCAAGCTGCATGTGGCCATCCTGGAGCGGGAGAAGCAGCTCCGGAGCGAGTTTGAGAGGTGGGACATGTGGAGGGTGGCAGGCAGTGTGGGAGACAGCAGGCACAGGGTGGGGCTCTGTGGTGGCAGGGGAACCACCCCAGGGTGAGTCATTGCCTGAGGAGGAAACCCCCCCCCCAGGCCGGGGAACCCAACCAAGCTCCAGCATTCAGGGCCAGCAGGACAGTACGCCCTAGGCAGGCAGTGAGGCTAGAGCAGAGGGGAGCCCCTCGCTGAGCCTGGAGTGTGGTGGGCCTCGTGCCTCTCTGTGGGGCTCTGAGGTGATCTGGTTCGTAGGTTGGAGTGTCTTCAGCGCATCGTGAGCAAATTGCAGATGGAAGCTGGGCTGTGTGAGGAGCAGCTGAACCAGGCTGACTCCCTGCTGCAGTCGGTGAGGGGGAGAGGAGAGGCGGGGCAAGGGGGCGGAGCGGCGGGGTGAGGGGTGGGGTGGGCACCCCTCCAGGCCTGAGGGAGGTAGGAGGAGCCCTGAGCCGCTTACTCTGCAGCCAGGGCTGTGGCCTGCTGGGCTATAGGCCCAGGGTGTGGCACTAGGGCGGGAAAACCAGGCCCTTCTGGTCCGATGCCAACTCTGACCTCCTTTTGTGAGCAGAACTGGCCTCTGGCCACCAGGCAGGACTCTCTGCCTCCCTGCCTTATTCTAGAGTGGCCCTCTCTCTTTCATCCTCTCCCTCTTCAGGGATGGAGAATGGGGAGATCCAAGCCTCACTGCTGGATAAGTGTCATGGGGCCCGGAAGGCACAGGGCTGTGTGGGCCTGGTTGGGAGAAGTTATGTGGTAGATGATGGAGGGTGAGGCACAGCCTCTGTGGATGAAGCTTTGAAGGTCTCTGTCTTTGGACCTAGTGGGAATCTTTTTTGACGGGATCCTCATTCTCCGGAGAGCTGATACAGATTTGTCTGGGAATACACGTGGGAAAGGAATGGATGGGAATCTCAAGGCTGTGAGCCGGACAAGATCTTGATCTTAGGCTGGGGAATCGGGTGAAGGGATAGCCCTTGGTTGAGAACCCTAGGCAGTGAGCAGGTGAGTCAGCCAGGACCATCTTGCAGGACATTCGGTTGCTGGCCTCAGGCAAGGTGGCTCAGCGGGCTGGGGAAGTCGAGAGGGACCTGGACAAGGCTGATGGTATGATCCGGCTGCTGTTCAACGACGTGCAGACCCTTAAAGATGGGCGGCACCCACAGGGTGAACAGATGTACCGGAGGTACGTGCCACGCCGGGGAAGGCTGGGTTAGGAGGCCTGAGACCCACCTGTGGCCCCCATTCCCAACTCCTGCGCTTCTCCAGGGTGTATCGTCTGCACGAGCGCCTGGTGGCCATCCGCACTGAGTACAACCTCCGGCTGAAGGCAGGGGTGGCTGTCCCCGTGACCCAAGTGCCCCTGCAGAGTACACAGAGGCGCCCAGAGCTCGAAGACTCCACGCTGCGCTACCTGCAGGACCTGTTGGCATGGGTCGAGGAGAACCAGCGTCGAATAGACAGCGCCGAGTGGGGCGTGGACCTGCCTAGCGTAGAGGCCCAGCTGGGCAGCCACAGAGGCATGCATCAGTCTGTTGAGGAATTTCGGGCCAAGATCGAGCGGGCCCGGAACGATGAGGTAAGCAGTGCCCTTAGGGTAGGCGGTGGTTGTGGTCGAGGCCCCCCTCACCCCGCCAGCCACTGCAGCCCTTACTACTCCTGTCTCTCTCTCTCGCAGAGCCAGCTCTCCCCTGCCACCCGGGGTGCCTACCGAGACTGCCTGGGTCGCCTGGACCTGCAGTATGCGAAGCTGCTGGTGAGTGAGGGACTGCAGGTGGCTGGGAGGGATAGGCAGCGGCAGTCAGCTGACTCATCCTTTCCTCCTTAAAGAACTCCTCCAAGGCCCGCCTGCGGTCCCTGGAGAGCTTGCACGGGTTTGTGGCCACAGCTACCAAGGAGCTGATGTGGCTGAATGAGAAGGAAGAGGAGGAAGTGGCCTTTGATTGGAGCGACCGCAACACCAACATGGCTGCCAAGAAAGAGAGTTACTCGGTGAGGCAGCTTGTCCTTCATAGTACCCCCATGTCCACCCCCCCTCCCTCCCCACTCACACCCGTGCTGTTCTGCACGGTTGGAAGCCCCTTGAGTTCATCCTCAGGGCTCTGTGGAGATGGGCACGGGACTTGGGTTGCACGCACAGCGGTCCTGAAATTGTCCCTGAGACCCCTTTCGTTTTCGTCAGGCCCTGATGCGTGAACTAGAAATGAAGGAAAAGAAAATCAAGGAGATCCAGAACACCGGGGACAGGCTGCTTCGGGAGGACCACCCCGCCCGGCCCACAGTGGAGGTAGGGCGCGGCTGCAGGGAACTGTATGAGCATTGGTGGGGGTGGGCCTCTGGGACTGAGGGGCTGGGCGTGGGGCCTAAGGACCATGCTGTCCGCAGTCCTTCCAGGCTGCCTTGCAGACACAGTGGAGCTGGATGCTACAGCTGTGCTGCTGCATCGAGGCACACTTGAAGGAGAACACAGCCTACTTCCAGGTAAGGACCGGAGCCTCTCTTTCTCCGGTGGGTCAGCTGTAGTGCCCTGAAAGAGCCCCCGTAGCCAGCCCCCGTAGCCCTGACAGATGTGTGGCCCCGCCCTGACTACCAGTCCACCTGGGGTGGGCTACCAGTCCACCTCCTCCCTCAGGTCTGGCTTCTGCCGAGACATCTTGCTGGGGGTTTGGGCCCTGTCAGCCCCGCATGACCCCTTCTGCCGTCCTACCCAGTTCTTCTCAGATGTTCGGGAGGCTGAGGAGCAGCTGCAGAAACTACAGGAGACGTTACGCAGAAAGTACAGCTGTGACCGCTCTATCACCGTCACCAGGCTTGAGGACCTGCTGCAGGATGCCCAGGTAAAGCAGATGTGAACAAGGAACAGAGGGACAGATTGGATGGGTCATGGGCTGTGTGGGTACCTTCAGATGGGATAGAAGGCCACCAGGGCTACGGAGACACCCGGGGACTGGAGGGAGGGTGTGTGTGTGTATGTGGAAACAGAAAAACTGGGGACAGGTGCCTGGCTGGCATGAGCCCCACCCAACCTTAGAGCCTCTCTGAGGGAGCTGTCAGCTGGAAATCACCAGCCCTGCGGTGAGTCATCAGACTTTATGGCCTGGTGATTGGAGCAGGCGTGGTTGCAGGGCTGTTAAGGGCAGATCGGCAGCTGGATGTGGGGCCCATATATGCTGGGGCGCGGCTGGGGGTTATCCACAATAGTCTCAGCACTCTGGGTAGGGAGTCACAGGGGCAGAGGGGAGAGGAAGCTGAGTCTCTGATCTGCATACACTGGACCTCAGCTACAACGCTGACCTGAGGGGACGGGAGAGGGCCTGGTGCTCCAGCATGGACTCTGTCCTTAACTGCTCTTGATGAGGTTTGTTCTCCTTCCCCATGACCTGTCGCTAGAAGGGAAGGGAGCAGGGGCAAGGTCACTGAAG
Organism: Meriones unguiculatus; assembly: GCF_030254825.1. Taxonomy (NCBI): domain Eukaryota; kingdom Metazoa; phylum Chordata; class Mammalia; order Rodentia; family Muridae; genus Meriones; species Meriones unguiculatus. The sequence continues at coordinate 24,909,746 of NC_083356.1, forward strand.
GGGCTGGAGTGGAAGTAGGCCCTGTCCGCTTCTTTAGAGGATATAGGAGTGGCCTAGGGTAGGCGTGGGGTACCTGGCTTGGGTTGGGAGGAAGGAGGTCAATGTGGAGGCCTGTGCCATCCTGCAGCTGCAGCTGCCTTTAAGCGCCCTCATTTCTGGCATCAAAAGCCTCTCCGGACAGGGTGCCGGAAGTGTCTGTTACTTCCTGGGCCAGGTATCTCTGCATCCGCAGCTGGATGGGTCGACCCTAAGCCTCCCCTTCCCCCACACAGGATGAGAAGGAACAGCTGAATGAGTACAAGGGGCACCTCTCAGGCCTGGCCAAGCGGGCCAAGGCTATCGTACAGCTGAAGCCACGTAACCCTGCCCACCCCGTGCGGGGCCATGTGCCCCTGCTGGCTGTGTGTGACTATAAGCAGGTGGAGGTAAGGGCTGAGCCAGGCTGTGCCCAAGCCAGAGGGGCTGGGGTTGACGGGGGCACAGGCATAGCCACCTTGTTTACCACTGTGGCTATCCCAGGTGACTGTGCACAAGGGTGACCAATGCCAGCTGGTGGGTCCTGCCCAGCCGTTTCACTGGAAGGTGCTCGGCGGTTCCAGCAGTGAGGCCTCGGTGCCTTCTGTCTGCTTTCTCGTGCCGCCGCCCAACCAGGAGGCCCAGGAAGCTGTCACTAGGTGGGTAGCCTGGGGGTTCACAGCTGGAGGGAGTCTGTGGGGAGTGGAGGGGGCTCCTCACTCACAGACAGAACCCCTCAACATGGTCCTTGTCTACTAGACTGGAGGCCCAGCATCAGGCCCTGGTTAAACTGTGGCACCAGCTGCACGTGGACATGAAGAGTCTCCTGGCATGGCAGAACCTCAACCGTGACATACAGCTAATCCGGTCCTGGTCTCTAGTCACGGTAAGATGGCACACTGGCCGTGGGAGCTGGGAAGCACGGGAGACGGTGTCTTGTGGGCAGTCACCATCCGGCCTGTCCCCCATCCTCAACACTGCGTGCCACCTCCAGTTCCGCACACTGAAGCCAGAGGAGCAGCGCCAAGCTCTGCGTAACCTGGAGCTGCACTACCAGGCCTTCCTTCGAGACAGCCAGGATGCTGGTGGCTTTGGGCCTGAGGACCGACTGGTGGCGGAACGCGAGTATGGGTCTTGCAGCCGCCACTACCAGCAGCTGCTACAGAGCCTGGAGCAGGGTATGGGGTGGCCAAGGCCCCCGGGGTGGGGGGTGGGGGTGGCAGGTTGGCAGGCTGCATGTAGGCCGTTTCTGAATAACCGTGGTGCTTTCCCCAGGCGAGCAGGAGGAGTCCCGCTGTCAGCGATGCATCTCGGAGCTCAAGGATATTCGACTGCAGCTGGAGGCCTGTGAGACCCGGACCGTGCATCGTCTGCGGCTGCCGCTGGACAAGGAACCTGCGAGGGAGTGCGCCCAACGCATCGCTGAGCAGCAGGCAGGCGCAGTCCCCATTCATTTCTCACTCCTCCTTCCCACCCCAGCTTCCCGTGCCTTCAAGGGAAGCTGGTGGCTAGGCTCTGCCGGTCACTGTGTCCCTGCCTGGTCTCTCTGCAGAAAGCGCAAGCTGAGGTGGAGGGGCTGGGCAAGGGAGTCGCCCGGCTCTCTGCTGAGGCTGAGAAGGTGCTGGCATTGCCAGAGCCATCCCCCGCTGCACCCACTCTGCGCTCAGAGCTGGAACTGACCCTGGGCAAGCTGGAACAGGTCCGAAGCTTGTCTGCCATCTACTTGGAGAAGTGAGTATTCCCGTGCAGGTTTCGGGGTCCAGTGGGGTTCCCCTGATGAGGGCAGTGATTCCAGACCTGATCTCGGAAAAGGACAGATGAAGGTGGGGATGTAAAGTGGCATTGGGAGTCGTTAGAGAGTCTGGCTAGGGGATGGTGGGCTCGGACCTGCAGGGCTGCGTGAGGTGGTAAGAAACGCTCAGAGCTTGATGCATTTTGAAGGTCATATCCATAGGTCTTTCTCATAGTGGGATGTGAAATGTGGGGTCAGAGGACATTGGTGCCACTCAGTGAGTACCAAGACAGGAAATTATAGATCTGGCACTGACCAGGAGCCAACCCAGTGAAGAGTGAGGGGAGAAGATAGGTTAGAGCAGGGGTTGTTTCAAGTTTTGAGTAGAAGGGAGCACAGATGGGAGGAAGGGAGAGAGGAAGGGAGGGAGGGAGGGAGGGAGGGAGGGAGGGAGGGATGCGATGAGATGTGGCCAGACTGATGGGTTCAGGAGGAAGGACCAACTTGCTACACAGAGGGCGTCAGTGAGTTTGGGAGGTGGACAAGCTTCTCGGTGGAGAAAAAATGGAGACGGAAGAGGAGCAGTGAAGGCTGGAGCAATGCTTGAGACATTAGAGGGACAAGGCAGCAAGGTGCTCCCCAGGCCTCTTGCCCTCATCCTCTTAGCATCATCCACCCTTGCTTGAGCTCTTGGTGGCGTGCAAGCCTTTCCAGAGCCCAGCCCCTCTGCCTGTCCTCCGGTGCCTAGCTGCAGAGTCTCCGCACACTGCTTTCTGTTTATTTTGGCGTATTTTGATTCAGAGGCACAGTAGAAACAGCATTTGTTCCTAGGGCCTGACTTTCGGGAACCTTGGGCCCCAGCATCTGTTTTCAGCATTGATTCCTTCCTGTACTACATCGAGCATCTACCCTTTAATCAACAAATGCCAATACGGTGTTTGGAAGGCCCAGTGTCTGTTGGGCACACGCTCCCCTTCCTACTTAGTTATTTGCCTGGCCTTGAGCCGGAAGGTTGAGAATTACAGTGCAGGTGGTATCACCCGCCCCAGGACTTTATTTAGAGCCTGCTTGCTCCTGGCTGGAGCACCCTTCCTCCATGTCTTCCAGCTTAAGTGACCAGCCACCTGCTCTAGCCAGGTAGATTCTTGGCATGGCAGGAGGCACCTACTGGCTCCGGTTGCTTCACTGAGGGTTGTGTTGTTGGAGCCCACTCTCTCCTGGCACTGAGTTTTCCCGTCTCCTACCTAGACTCAAGACCATCAGCTTGGTAATTCGCAGTACCCACGGGGCTGAGGAGGTGCTTAAAGCCCACGAGGAACAGCTCAAGGAGGCCCAGGCTGTGCCTGCCACTCTTCAAGAGCTTGAAGCCACCAAGGCCTCACTGAAGGTACCTTTTGGGGGCTTGTGCTTCCCTGGGGACAGGGTCAGTAGGAGTCCGTGCTGACATGGCACCCACCCTGCCTCCCCCAACAGAAGCTGCGGGCCCAGGCTGAAGCACAGCAGCCTGTATTTGACACCCTAAAAGACGAGTTGCGGGGGGCCCAGGAAGTTGGCGAACGGCTACAGCAGCGGCACGGCGAGCGGGACGTAGAGGTGGAGCGCTGGCGAGAACGCGTCGCTCAGTTGCTGGAGCGCTGGCAGGCCGTGCTAGCCCAGACCGACGTGCGACAGCGCGAGCTTGAGCAGCTGGGCCGCCAACTTCGCTACTACCGCGAGAGTGCGGACCCGCTGAGCTCCTGGCTGCAGGATGCCAAGAGACGGCAGGAGCAGATCCAGGCCGTGCCAATGGCCAACAGTCAGGCCGCACGAGAACAGCTGCGCCAGGAGAAGGTAGGCCCAGGGTAGGTTTGGCGTGTGGTAGGGTGCAGCCTAGAGCTGGATTGCTAACCCCTTTCTTCCTCCCTCAGGCCCTGCTGGAAGAGATCGAGCGCCATGGCGAGAAGGTTGAGGAGTGCCAGAAGTTTGCCAAGCAGTACATCAATGCCATCAAGGTGAGGCCTCCCAGCCGCCGGCCCGAAAACTCAAAACCGGGGCGCACTTGCCACTTGAGTGACCCTGCCGAGCTTGGACTGTGCCAGAGAAAGCCTGTGAGGCAGCCTGGCGGTAGTGGGGGTGGGGTGGGGTGGGGTGGGGGTGGGGGTCAGGCCCAGGCAGCCAGAGTGTGGAGCTGCTAGCTGACTCCAGTGTGTGTGTGTGTGTGTGTGTGTGTGTGTGTGTGTAGGACTATGAGCTCCAGCTGGTCACCTACAAGGCGCAGCTTGAGCCCGTGGCCTCCCCAGCCAAGAAGCCCAAGGTTCAGTCCGGATCGGAGACTGTCATCCAGGAGGTAGGACGGAGGTGGGCTGACCTAGGGCGATAGGTGGGCCTCAAGGGGGCCCTTGGTCACTGAGTGACTTTCTCCCCCAGTATGTGGACCTGCGTACACGCTACAGTGAGCTGACCACACTCACCAGTCAGTACATCAAGTTCATCACTGAGACACTTCGCCGCATGGAAGAGGAAGAGGTATGCCTGGGGCCATGTGGACAGATGTAGGGGGAGGGAGCGGGGAGGGGAGGGCAGGAGAGGGGAGGGAGGGCCTCTTTCCTGAATTCAAATACAGCCCGTAGGAACTTGTCACCTGTCACAGTTCATTCCACACCCCTTGCCTGGCACTGCCACTACCCCACCCCAGCACGTCTGCCCAGGTTGCCCTTCTTTGTGGCCTCCCCGCCTTGACCTGGCACGGCTCTGCTCTCTGCCTAGTGGCTAGGGTGCCCTTTCCCACTGGTGGGTGTTACTACACGCATCCTGGCTCTCTGTGCTTTTCCTGGGGATTCTGTGTTGGTGTCACTGGGCCTCTTGCCCCAGGAGGAGTTGGTGTATGAGGTTATGGGGTTTGGAAAGGAGCATCTCAGAGTCACTTGGCCAGGCACGGTGTCATCTGTGTAGTTCCCTACCTCCCAGGTGGCCTTGTTGGCCTACCAGAAGCACCACCTTCTCTCTCTACCGGCCTAAGAGGCCTTCTGAGCTGGTTTTCTGGTCTACACAGCTGTCCCTGCTTGGGCTACGTCACCATGCCCCCACTCACTGGGCTTTGGGAACAGCCTCCCTCCCCGTGAGGAGAGAGGATCCTTATGGTGGGAACCAGGCCTGACAGGGTGGTAGAATTCAGGCAGGACTGTGGTGGGTATGGCTTGCAGGCCCTGCGAGCCTCCTGCTTTGCTCTCTCTCTCTCTCTCTCCCTGTCCGTCTGTCTCCGTCGCCTGTCTGCGGGAAGAGGGGAGGACGCCTGGGCCTCCTTCCCCAGGCTGGTGAGCATGGTGGGGCTGCTGTGCTCGCTGCCCGAGGACCCTGGGCGGGTGCACGCTCTCTCCTTGCCTGGGATGGAATCTCTCTTCTCCCTGATCCCCCAAAACCGCACTGTCCAAGTGAACTGTGGTGGTACCTTCTACGTCATGTGAGCTCCTGGCACCCTCCCCCACGCTCACACTCTCTGTGGTTCTCTTCCCCTCTCTGCTGCCGCCGCAGAGGCTAGCTGAGCAACAGCGGGCAGAGGAGCGGGAGCGGCTAGCCGAGGTGGAGGCTGCGCTGGAGAAGCAGCGGCAGCTAGCCGAGGCACACGCCAAAGCTAAGGCCCAGGCAGAGCTGGAAGCGCAAGAGCTGCAGCGGCGCATGCAGGAGGAAGTCGCCCGGCGCGAGGAGGCGGCGGTGGACGCCCAGCAGCAGAAGCGCAGCATTCAGGAGGAGCTGCAGCACCTGCGGCAGAGCTCGGAGGCGGAGATCCAGGCCAAGGCGCAGCAGGTGGAGGCGGCCGAGCGCAGCCGCCTGCGCATCGAGGAGGAGATCCGGGTGGTGCGCCTGCAGCTGGAGACGACGGAGCGTCAGCGCGGAGGGGCAGAGGGCGAGCTGCAGGCCCTGCGGGCCCGCGCCGAGGAGGCAGAGGCGCAGAAGCGGCAGGCTCAGGAGGAGGCCGAACGCCTGCGGAGGCAGGTGCAAGACGAGAGCCAGCGCAAACGGCAGGCCGAGGCCGAGCTGGCCCTGCGCGTGAAGGCCGAAGCGGAGGCGGCACGGGAGAAGCAACGGGCCCTGCAGGCCCTGGAGGAGCTGAGGCTGCAGGCCGAGGAGGCCGAACGGCGGCTGCGCCAAGCCGAGGCGGAAAGGGCCCGTCAGGTGCAGGTGGCCCTGGAGACGGCGCAGCGCAGCGCGGAAGTGGAGCTGCAGAGCAAGCGCGCCTCGTTTGCAGAGAAGACGGCGCAGCTGGAACGCACTCTGCAGGAGGAGCACGTGACGGTGGCCCAGCTGCGGGAGGAGGCCGAACGGCGGGCGCAGCAGCAAGCCGAGGCCGAGCGAGCCCGCGAGGAGGCCGAGCGGGAGCTGGAGCACTGGCAGCTGAAGGCCAACGAAGCGCTCCGCCTGCGGCTGCAGGCCGAGGAGGTGGCCCAGCAGAAGAGCCTGGCGCAGGCCGACGCCGAGAAGCAGAAGGAGGAGGCCGAGCGCGAGGCCCGCCGGCGGGCCAAGGCGGAGGAGCAGGCCGTGCGGCAGCGAGAGCTCGCCGAGCAGGAGCTGGAGAAGCAGCGGCAGCTGGCCGAGGGCACCGCGCAGCAGCGCCTGGCCGCGGAGCAGGAGCTCATCCGCCTGCGAGCCGAGACCGAGCAGGGCGAGCAGCAGCGGCAGCTGCTGGAGGAGGAGCTGGCCCGGCTGCAGCACGAAGCCGCCGCAGCCACGCAGAAGCGCCAGGAGCTGGAGGCCGAGCTGGCCAAGGTGCGGGCTGAGATGGAGGTCCTGCTGGCCAGCAAGGCACGAGCTGAGGAGGAGTCTCGCTCGACCAGTGAGAAGTCCAAGCAGAGGCTGGAGGCCGAGGCCGGCCGGTTCCGAGAGCTGGCGGAGGAGGCCGCCCGTCTGCGCGCCCTGGCCGAGGAGGCCAAGCGCCAGCGGCAGCTGGCCGAGGAGGACGCAGCTCGCCAGCGGGCCGAGGCCGAGCGGGTCCTCGCTGAGAAGCTGGCCGCCATCAGCGAGGCCACAAGGCTCAAGACGGAGGCCGAGATCGCCCTCAAGGAGAAGGAGGCCGAGAACGAGCGCCTCCGGCGCCTGGCCGAAGACGAGGCCTTCCAGCGGCGGCGCCTGGAGGAGCAGGCCGCGCTGCACAAGGCCGACATAGAGGAGCGCTTGGCCCAGCTGCGCAAAGCCTCGGAGAGCGAGCTGGAGCGGCAGAAGGGGTTGGTGGAGGATACGCTGCGGCAGCGGCGGCAGGTGGAGGAGGAGATCCTGGCGCTGAAGGTGAGCTTTGAGAAGGCCGCCGCCGGCAAGGCCGAGCTGGAGCTGGAGCTCGGGCGCATCCGCAGCAACGCCGAAGACACGATGCGCAGCAAGGAGCTGGCCGAGCAGGAGGCGGCCCGGCAGCGGCAGCTGGCCGCCGAGGAGGAGCAGAGGCGGCGCGAGGCCGAGGAGCGGGTGCAGAAGAGCCTGGCCGCCGAGGAGGAGGCCGCCAGGCAGCGCAAGGTGGCGCTGGAGGAGGTGGAGCGGCTCAAGGCCAAGGTGGAGGAGGCGAGGCGCCTGCGAGAGCGGGCGGAGCAGGAGTCGGCGAGGCAGCTGCAGCTGGCCCAGGAGGCCGCGCAGAAACGGCTGCAGGCCGAGGAGAAGGCGCACGCCTTCGTGGTGCAGCAGCGGGAGGAGGAGCTGCAGCAGACGCTCCAGCAGGAGCAGAGCATGCTGGAACGGCTGCGGAGCGAGGCGGAGGCGGCGCGGAGGGCCGCCGAGGAGGCCGAGGAGGCCCGGGAGCAGGCCGAACGGGAGGCGGCGCAGTCTCGGAAACGGGTGGAGGAGGCCGAGCGGCTGAAGCAGTCGGCGGAGGAGCAGGCCCAGGCCCAGGCCCAGGCGCAGGCAGCTGCGGAGAAGCTGCGCAAGGAAGCCGAGCAGGAGGCGGCGCGCCGGGCGCAGGCCGAGCAGGCGGCGCTGAAACAGAAGCAGGCGGCCGACGCAGAGATGGAGAAGCACAAGAAATTTGCAGAGCAGACGCTGCGGCAGAAGGCCCAGGTGGAGCAGGAGCTGACCACGCTGAGGCTGAAGCTGGAGGAGACCGACCACCAGAAGAGCATCCTGGACGAGGAGCTGCAGCGGCTGAAGGCCGAGGTGACCGAGGCAGCCCGGCAGCGGAGCCAGGTGGAGGAGGAGCTCTTCTCCGTCCGCGTGCAGATGGAGGAGCTGGGCAAGCTCAAGGCTCGCATCGAGGCCGAAAACCGGGCCCTCATCCTGCGTGACAAGGACAACACCCAGCGCTTCCTGGAGGAGGAGGCCGAGAAGATGAAACAGGTGGCGGAGGAGGCCGCGCGCCTGAGTGTGGCCGCCCAGGAGGCCGCGAGGCTGCGGCAGCTGGCGGAGGAGGACCTGGCGCAGCAGCGGGCCCTGGCGGAGAAGATGCTCAAGGAAAAGATGCAGGCGGTTCAGGAAGCCACGAGGCTCAAGGCTGAGGCTGAGCTGCTGCAGCAGCAGAAGGAGCTGGCGCAGGAGCAGGCCCGCCGGCTCCAGGAGGACAAGGAGCAAATGGCACAGCAGCTGGCAGAGGAGACCCAGGGTTTCCAGCGGACCCTGGAGGCGGAGCGGCAGCGGCAGCTGGAGATGAGCGCGGAGGCCGAACGCCTCAAGCTGCGCATGGCCGAGATGAGCCGGGCCCAGGCCCGCGCTGAGGAGGACGCCCAGCGCTTCCGGAAGCAGGCCGAAGAGATTGGCGAAAAGCTGCACCGCACTGAACTTGCCACACAGGAGAAGGTGACGTTGGTGCAGACGCTCGAGATCCAGCGACAGCAGAGCGACCACGATGCCGAGCGGCTGAGGGAGGCCATTGCTGAGCTGGAGCGTGAGAAGGAGAAGCTCAAGCAGGAGGCCAAGCTGCTCCAGCTCAAGTCTGAGGAGGTACCGCCCTCCCTCCTCACAGGCGGAAGGGCGGGCTGGGTGGCAGGGGGCTCCAGTCTACCCTTGGGTAGGGTTGGTGAGTCATCCTGGCTCTCCGTTCTTCCGGCTGGCTAACCTTCCCCTTTCCCTCCCCCAACAGATGCAGACTGTGCAGCAGGAGCAGATACTGCAGGAGACACAGGCCCTGCAGAAGAGCTTTCTCACTGAGAAGGACAGCCTGCTGCAACGGGAGCGCTTCATCGAGCAGGAGAAGGCCAAGCTGGAACAGCTTTTCCAGGACGAGGTGGCGAAGGCTCAGCAGCTGCGCGAGGAGCAGCAGCGGCAGCAGCGGCAGATGGAGCAGGAGAAACAGGAGTTGATGGCCAGCATGGAGGAGGCCAGGAGGCGGCAGCGCGAGGCCGAGGAGGGGGTGCGGCGCAAGCAGGAGGAGCTGCAGCATTTGGAGCAGCAGCGGCAGCAGCAGGAGAAGCTGTTGGCGGAGGAGAACCAGAAGCTGCGGGAGCGGCTGCAGCGCCTGGAGGAAGAGCACCGGGCCGCGCTGGCCCACTCGGAGGAGCTGGCCACCACCCAGGCCGCTGCCACGAAAGCCCTGCCCAATGGCCGCGACGCCCTGGACGGCCCCTCCGTGGAGGGAGAACCGGAGCACACCTTCGAGGGGTTACGCCAGAAGGTGCCGGCCCGGCAGCTGCAGGAAGCGGGCATCCTGAGCACGGAGGAGGTGCAGCGCCTGGCCCAGGGCCACACCACGGTGGCCGAGCTCGCGCAGCGGGAGGATGTGCGCCGGTACCTGAAGGGCCGCAGCAGCATTGCCGGGCTGCTGCTGAAGCCCAGCAACGAGAAGCTGAGCGTCTACGCCGCCCTACAGAGGCAGCTGCTTAGCCCCGGAACAGCTCTGATCTTGCTTGAGGCCCAGGCAGCCTCAGGCTTCCTGCTGGACCCGGTTCGGAACCGGCGGCTGACTGTCAACGAGGCTGTGAAGGAGGGCGTCGTGGGTCCTGAGTTGCACCACAAGCTCCTGTCCGCTGAGCGAGCTGTCACCGGCTACAAGGACCCCTACACTGGGGAGCAGATCTCGCTCTTCCAGGCCATGAAGAAGGACCTCATCGTCAGGGACCACGGCATCCGCCTGCTGGAGGCCCAGATCGCCACAGGCGGCATCATCGACCCTGTCCACAGCCACCGTCTGCCCGTGGACGTGGCCTACCAGCGCGGCTACTTCGATGAGGAGATGAACCGCATCTTGGCTGACCCGAGCGATGACACCAAGGGCTTCTTCGACCCCAACACGCACGAGAACCTCACCTACCTGCAGCTGCTGGAGCGCTGCGTGGAGGACCCCGAGACGGGCCTGCGCCTCCTGCCCCTCACGGATAAGGCGGCCAAGGGTGGTGAGCTGGTGTACACCGACACAGAGGCCCGGGACGTCTTTGAGAAGGCCACCGTGTCTGCGCCGTTCGGCAAGTTCCAGGGCAAGACTGTGACCATCTGGGAGATCATCAACTCGGAGTACTTCACGGCCGAGCAGCGCCGGGATCTGCTCCGGCAGTTCCGCACGGGCCGCATCACGGTGGAGAAGATCATCAAGATCGTCATCACGGTGGTGGAGGAGCACGAGCGGAAGGGCCAGCTCTGCTTTGAGGGCCTCCGAGCCCTTGTGCCGGCCGCGGAGCTGCTGGAGAGCGGGGTCATCAACCACGAACTCTACCAGCAGCTGCAGCGGGGCGAGCGCTCGGTGCGGGAAGTGGCCGAGGCGGACAGCGTGAGGAAGGCCCTGCGGGGCGCCAACGTCATCGCGGGCGTGTGGCTGGAAGAGGCGGGGCAGAAGCTGAGCCTCTACGACGCCTTGAAGAAAGACTTGCTGCAGCCGGATGTGGCCGTGGCCCTGCTGGAGGCCCAGGCCGGCACCGGGCACATCATCGACCCTGCCACGAGCGCGCGGCTGACTGTGGACGAGGCGGTGCGCGCTGGCCTGGTGGGTCCCGAGCTGCACGAAAAGCTCCTGTCGGCCGAGAAGGCCGTGACGGGCTATCGGGATCCCTACTCAGGACAAAGCGTCTCGCTCTTCCAGGCCCTGAAGAAGGGCCTCATCCCCCGAGAGCAGGGCCTGCGCCTGCTGGATGCCCAGCTATCCACCGGTGGCATCGTCGACCCCAGCAAGAGCCACCGGGTGCCCCTGGATGTTGCCTACGCCCGGGGCTACCTGGACAAAGAGACCAACAGGGCCCTGTCGTCACCCAGGGATGATGCCAGAGTCTACCTGGACCCCAGCACCCGGGAGCCGGTCACCTACAGCCAGCTCCAGCAGCGGTGCCGGTCTGACCAGCTGACCGGCTTGAGCCTGCTGCCAGTCTCGGAAAAGGCCGTCCGGGCCCGGCAGGAAGAGGTCTACTCTGAGCTCCAGGCCCGCGAGACGTTGGAGAAGGCCGCGGTCGAGGTCCCCGTGGGCAGCTTTAAGGGCAGGGCGGTGACCGTGTGGGAGCTCATAAGCTCCGAGTACTTCACGGAGGAGCAGCGGCGGGAGCTGCTGCGGCAGTTCCGAACGGGCAAGGTCACCGTGGAGAAGGTCATCAAGATCCTCATCACCATTGTGGAAGAGGTGGAGACGCAGCGGAGGGAGAGACTGTCCTTCAGTGGCCTCCGTGCCCCCGTGCCCGCCAGCGAGCTCCTGGCCGCCAGGATCCTCAGCAAAGCTCAGTTTGACCAGCTCAAGGATGGCAAGACGTCAGTCAAAGACCTGTCGGAGGTGAGCTCCGTGCGGACACTGCTCCAAGGCAGCGGCTGCCTGGCGGGCATCTACCTGGAGGCCTCCAAGGAGAAAGTCACCATCTACGAGGCCATGCGCCGGGGCCTGCTCACGCCCAGCACGGCCACGCTCCTGCTGGAGGCCCAGGCAGCCACCGGTTTTCTGGTGGACCCCGTGCGGAACCAACGGCTGTACGTCCACGAGGCCGTCAAGGCCGGGGTGGTGGGCCCCGAGCTCCATGAGAAGCTGCTGTCCGCCGAGAAGGCGGTCACCGGCTACAAGGACCCATACTCCGGTACCACCATCTCGCTGTTCCAGGCCATGAAGAAGGGCCTGGTCCTCAGGGAGCATGGCATCCGCCTGCTGGAGGCCCAGATCGCCACGGGCGGCATCATCGACCCTGTCCACAGCCACCGCCTGCCCGTGGACGTGGCCTACCAGCGCGGCTACTTGGATGAGGAGATGAACCGCACCTTGGCCGACCCGAGCGATGACACCAAGGGCTTCTTCGACCCCAACACGCACGAGAACCTCACCTACCTGCAGCTGCTGGAGCGCTGCGTGGAGGACCCCGAGACGGGCCTGCGCCTCCTGCCCCTCCGAGGGGCAGAGAGGGCCGAGGTGGTGGAGACCACACAGGTGTATACTGAGGAGGAGACCCGGAGGGCGTTCGAGGAGACGCAGATTGACATCCCGGGCGGCGGCAGCCGCGGCGGCTCGTCCATGTCCCTGTGGGAGGTGATGCAGTCGGACATGATCCCCGAGGACCAGCGAGCCCGCCTCATGGCTGACTTCCAGGCCGGCAAGGTAACCAAGGAGCGTATGATCATCATCATCATCGAGATCATCGAGAAGACTGAGATCATCCGCCAGCAGAACCTCGCCTCCTATGACTACGTGCGCCGCCGCCTCACGGCCGAGGACCTGTACGAGGCCCGCATCATCTCCCTCGAGACCTACAACCTCTTCCGGGAGGGCAGCAAGAACCTCCGCGAGGTTCTGGAGATGGAGTCTGCCTGGCGCTACCTCTATGGCACAGGCTCGGTGGCCGGCGTCTACCTGCCTGGCTCCCGGCAGACGCTGACCATCTACCAGGCCCTGAAGAAGGGGCTGCTGAGTGCCGAGGTGGCCCGCTTGCTGCTGGAAGCGCAGGCGGCCACGGGCTTCCTGCTGGACCCAGTGAAGGGCGAGCGGCTGACGGTGGATGAGGCCGTGCGGAAGGGGCTGGTCGGCCCCGAGCTGCATGACCGGCTGCTCTCGGCAGAGCGCGCTGTCACTGGCTACCGCGACCCCTACACTGAACAGACCATCTCGCTCTTCCAGGCCATGAAGAAGGAGCTGATCCCCGCCGAGGAGGCGCTCAGGCTGCTGGATGCCCAGCTGGCCACAGGAGGCATTGTGGACCCCCGCCTGGGTTTCCACCTCCCCCTGGAGGTGGCTTACCAACGTGGCTACCTCAATAAGGACACTCACGACCAGCTGTCGGAGCCCAGCGAGGTGCGCAGCTACATGGACCCCTCCACGGACGAGCGCCTCAGCTACACCCAGCTGCTCAAGCGGTGCCGCCGCGATGACAGCAGTGGCCAGATGCTCCTGCCGCTCTCCGACGCCCGCAAGCTGACCTTCCGCGGCCTGCGCAAGCAGATCACTGTGGAGGAGCTGGTGCGCTCTCAGGTCATGGACGAGGCCACAGCGCTACAGCTGCAGGAAGGCCTGACCTCCATTGAGGAGGTCACCAAGAACCTCCAGAAGTTCCTGGAGGGTACCAGCTGCATCGCTGGAGTCTTTGTGGATGCTACCAAGGAGCGGCTCTCGGTGTACCAGGCCATGAAGAAGGGCATCATCCGGCCCGGCACAGCCTTTGAGCTCCTGGAGGCACAGGCAGCCACCGGCTATGTCATTGACCCCATCAAGGGACTCAAGCTGACTGTGGAGGAGGCTGTGCGCATGGGTATTGTGGGCCCCGAGTTCAAGGACAAGCTGCTGTCGGCTGAGCGTGCCGTCACTGGCTACAAGGATCCGTACTCTGGGAAACTCATCTCTCTCTTCCAGGCCATGAAGAAGGGCCTGATCCTGAAGGACCACGGCATCCGCCTGCTGGAGGCCCAGATCGCCACGGGCGGCATCATCGACCCCGAGGAGAGCCACCGTCTGCCTGTGGAAGTGGCCTACAAGCGCGGCCTCTTCGATGAGGAGATGAATGAGATCCTGACCGACCCCTCAGATGACACCAAGGGTTTCTTTGACCCCAACACAGAGGAGAACCTCACCTACCTGCAGCTGATGGAGCGCTGCATCACTGACCCCCAGACTGGCCTGTGTCTCCTGCCCCTGAAGGAGAAGAAGCGGGAGCGGAAGACGTCCTCCAAGTCCTCTGTGCGCAAGCGCCGCGTGGTGATCGTGGATCCCGAGACGGGCAAGGAGATGTCAGTGTACGAGGCCTACCGCAAGGGCCTCATCGACCACCAGACGTACCTGGAGCTGTCCGAGCAGGAGTGCGAGTGGGAGGAAATCACCATCTCCTCCTCCGACGGCGTCGTCAAATCTATGATCATCGACCGCCGCTCTGGCCGCCAGTATGACATTGACGACGCCATCACCAAGAACCTCATCGACCGCTCAGCGCTGGATCAGTACCGTGCCGGCACGCTGTCTATCACCGAGTTTGCCGACATGCTCTCGGGCAATGCTGGTGGCTTCCGCTCCCGCTCCTCCTCTGTGGGCTCGTCCTCCTCCTACCCCATCAGCCCCGCTGTCTCTAGGACCCCGTTAACTTCCTGGTCTGATCCTACTGAGGAGAGTGGCCCCGTGGCTGGCATCCTGGACACGGAGACCCTGGAGAAGGTGTCCATCACGGAGGCCATGCACCGCAACCTGGTAGACAACATCACCGGTCAGCGGCTGCTGGAGGCGCAGGCCTGCACGGGGGGCATCATTGACCCCAGCACGGGTGAGCGTTTCCCGGTCACCGAGGCTGTCAACAAGGGCCTGGTGGACAAGATCATGGTTGACCGTATCAATCTGGCCCAGAAGGCCTTCTGTGGGTTTGAGGACCCACGCACCAAGACCAAGATGTCAGCTGCCCAGGCCCTGAAGAAGGGCTGGCTGTACTATGAGGCGGGCCAGCGTTTCCTGGAGGTGCAGTACCTCACGGGTGGTCTGATCGAGCCTGACACGCCTGGCCGTGTGCCCCTCGATGAGGCCCTGCAGCGTGGCACTGTGGACGCCCGCACAGCCCAGAAGCTGCGTGATGTCAGTGCCTACTCCAAGTACCTCACGTGCCCCAAGACCAAGCTCAAGATCTCCTACAAGGACGCTCTGGATCGCAGCATGGTGGAGGAGGGCACGGGGCTGAGGCTGCTGGAGGCCGCGGCACAGTCCAGCAAGGGCTACTACAGCCCCTACAGTGTCAGCGGTTCTGGTTCCACCACCGGCTCCCGCACCGGCTCCCGCACCGGCTCCCGGGCGGGCTCCCGCCGTGGCAGCTTTGATGCCACTGGCTCCGGCTTCTCCATGACCTTCTCTTCTTCCTCCTACTCTTCCTCGGGCTATGGCCGCCGCTATGCCTCAGGGCCTTCAGCCTCGCTAGGGGGCCCCGAGTCTGCGGTGGCCTGACCCCCCCCTTTGCCTGCACCCTGCCCTCCCGCTCTGCATGTGGCCAGGCTCCCTGTGGAGGCGCTGGGGTCTTTTTAAAAAACAAAAACTAAAACTAAAAAAAAAAAAAAAAAAAAAAAAAAGACATGTAAAGGTGTCTTCCTCCCAAGCGGTGCCTAAAATTTAACCAAAAAGACCAGACTAACACAGTAATATATATCCGACGTCCAGAGAGCCTGTGTCTTGGGAAACGGGGCTGGCCCAGGCTTTGTGACCACTTCACTCTCCTGGGATCTCCCTACTCCTTTCTACCTGCCACTCACCACAGCTAGGTGCCTTGGAGAATCCAGAGCTGGGCACTCAGCCTACCACTCCTGTCTCTCCTGGGAGGATTTCTATCTGGGAAAGGCCCCCAGACCTATAAGCCAACACCGCTGGTTGTCTACGCTGCTGGTCCTAGCTGCCGAGGGGAGCTGGGGACAGTTCCGTGAGCAGACGGCTCTCGAACCTCTTGAGGCCTCTGTCCTGAGCCAGCTACTTCTCTCCAGTGTGTCTCTGAATGGCCTGCCACTTGAGGCGGGTCTTGCTGGCAAAGGAAAGGTCCCAGGCCAACCATCTCTTCCAGCCTGCCCAGAGAAGCCCCTTCCCCATGGGAAGATAAGGCCTGGTCCCGGCCCTAGCCTCCCGCCTGGCTCCTGCAGCTGCCGTTGGGGCTGTGCTTTGTAGCTCACCACCCCATACTTATTGCCCTGAGACCTGAGCCTCTGCTTCAGCCTTCCAGCCTCAGCATCCCCTTGTAAGTGCCTTCTGTGTCCTTCTCGTACCCAGGCCCTAAAGACCCAGACACAGGGTAGTAGACAGCCATTCTGGCTGGGCAGGGCTGGCGGGTTCTACAGATCTGAGACTACTACTCCAGAGGCCCGGTGACTCCTCAAACCTGTGGAACCCCTCTCTGGGTGCTGCTGCCCACATCTCTCTCCCAGGGTGCCCTGGCCCCTTCATGGCCCAGAGACGCTGGGCTGATTCATCTGTGCTGACGTGAACTCTTGGCCAGTGCCACTCTCCCTTTCTGTCCAGCCAGCCCCTGGGCCTTGGTGGCTCCTACCCCTGCCTCCACCCTCTTGAGTGAGCTTTGCATGTTCCACTAACCTTGAGCTGGTGGCAGGTGGAGATGCCAGGCAGAACACTAACCCGACCATGGGCGGGGCCCTGCGGTGTCCGCCCCTCAATAAAAGCAATTCCAACCTTCCTTCGGGTCTTGCCTTGTGCTTTGGTCCTGGGTCATCTGTGTTTGGGTGGGAGGGTAGAGGCCATGGAACCGGGGCTCCAGGCCCTGGCCTCAGAAGATGTGTTTCTGGGCCAGGGTAGAGACATGAGGCCTTACGAAGACACTAGGCCTGGGCTGGGCGGCACAACCGGGAAAACCCAAGTGGAGGCTAGAGCTGCCAGGCACAGAAGGCGGAATGGAGAAGGGAGCAGGTTATAGCTAGGTGGGGCCTGTTGTGGCCAGCCTCTCATCTGGATGACGACCTCTCCCTTGGCACACCACTCTGACAGCCACAGGATTGGCACTTGAGCAGCCTCTCAGGTGCGCACCCGCCATCTCCGATGGTGGTCATTGGCTACATCCTTCATCCCTGGGGGAGGAGGGGGCAGGGTAGGGTGGTGCCTGTTGGCCGAGGGCAGCTTTTTGAGGAAGGTGGCTTTAGTACTCGTTGCTGCCAGGGGCCAGCACCACCCACCTCAGGTGTAGTAACTTTCTTTTCAAGCAGAGGTCAGTAGGCCCTGGATTGGAGCTGTGTCAGGATTCTCAGTGGTTGCAGTTTTTTTAAAGACGCACAAGACATGACAGCCTGCTGCAGCCACTGGCTCTGGGAATATTAGGGCTCCCTCCTTTGCCTTTGGGGTACAGTACACTTGCTGGACTCTTCTCTCCCTAGTGTTGGATGGGTGATTGCCAGCTGACAGCTGCCTTACCTGCTGGTTGACTAGAATGCCTTGAGAAGAGCGGCCTGCTTGGTGCAGCAACCCACATGTCATGAAGCCCCTTAGACACTTGTCATGTCGCTAGAGTGCAGTCTGCTAGTTGTAGAACACTGTTCTAGCCCATCTGCTGGTGTCCCCGGGAGCCAGGCCCCTTTGACTTGGGACTCTTTGGGCTTTACCACTTTTCCTCTGCATGCCGTCATGCCTCAACATGGCCATTGCATTGCTGTGGATGAGAGGACCAGCAGTCTCCACAGCCCTCCAGAGGTGGGTTCCTTACTATCTGTGGGTCAGGAGGCAAGAATTCTTACTTCAGTCTGCTCCACGGGCCCCACCTGTTGCAGGCCAGTTCCTCAGAGGAAGAGCTTGAGGAGGCAATTTTGGTACCTGTGCCTAGAGGAGGCATCTAAGGAGGGGTAAGATGGAGGTGTAGGGGTAAGGAGCTGGCCAGGATGTGGTCTCTACTGTAGTCTAGTAATAGCTAGACCCCAGGGTCGTCCTATGCAGAGATGGGGTCTGGGCTCACCTCCCTACCTCAGCCGGCTGGTAGCCACAAGCTAACGCTTGCACCCAGGTGTCTCTGGATGTAGCTGCCCTTGTTGGCACACGGTATCTCTGGAGAAGGTAAGGTGTGGGTCCAGTAAACAGCCAGGGATGGACAGGAGCACACCCCCTCCAGTGGGATTCAGGTGGGCCTCCAACAGCTCCTTTTCAGAGTGTGGATCGTGTTGTGTGGTCTATGCTGGTGAGTGTGTGGGTAGCCTGGCATCTTGTGCCTTCCTCTCGCCCTCATGCTGGTGAAGCATGTAGTCTTACCCACTGGGCCAACCGCCACTGGTGACAGACAGCTCTGTCAGTTATGAGCGCAGCCATGTGGCCGGCCTGGGTATCCTGAGCACGTGCCGAGGGAATGCCGTTTACCTGAAATCATAAAAGAAATCCTTGGCATGAGTAATGAAGAGGGACTTACCCACACCCCGCCGAGAAGGTGCTGCCTTGGAAAGCCTTAGCTTTTAACAAGTCCAAGTCCTTACTTGTGGCTCCTGAGGACCTGCTAATATGCAAGGCACATTCCCCACAGAGAAGTCAGACTACCCACTGCTGACAGGCTTGCTGAGGGGGCTGGAGCACCCTGTCCACATGGTCCTGTACTGACCCACCTAAGTCTTCCTCCTGTGGTCTGGAGGTCTCACTCCCAACCAAGGCTTCTCAGATCAAACCCAGGCTTTCTAATACCATCCCACAACCCAAGGTTATCACACACACATGAAAGCATGAATTGAGAACAAGTTGGAAGAGCAGAAATAGAACCCGGGGTTTTAAGATATCAGGATTATTTGGTAAACAATAGGGCCTAGGGAGACACCTCAGCAGGTAAGGGTGCTTGTGTAAACCTCATGGCCTGAGTTTGATCTCTGAGCACCCATAAGAATCTGAATGCCCTGGGCCTTCGTCTCTAGTCTTGGTACTGCTATGGTGAGATCAGAGGTGGAGACATGAATCAGCCAGAAGCTGGTAAGCCAGCTAGTTGGCAATACATAGGACACAAGAGAGACCCTGCCTTGAAACAAGGGGGAGAGGAGGAACTGACTCTAGAGAGAAGTTGCCCTCTGACCTTCAGACCTTCCTACACGGTGCACACAATAAGATAGGTATAAGACACATAGATAGATAGATATAGATATTATATATATATAAAGTATATAAATATAAGTATATATTTATATAAATATAAATATATTTATATAAATTTTATATAATAAAATATAAAATATATATGTATATATATTTATATATAATATATATATATATACATATATAAATATATATATATGTGCTTTATTTCCTGGCCCCTAGGTCCACTGCTCCAGGAGAATCCAGATTTCCTTCCAAATGGATCCTCTTACCCTGTTGCAGGTTACCCAAGCTATCAACCCTAGTGTCCCTTCCCTCCCCCATGCCTAACTATTGCCAGGACACTCATCCCGTGACTCAGCTGGCATGGCAGGGTTAGCGTCACACAGACAATGGAGATGTTAGAGTAAATACCATAATCACACTGGGTACTATAGCACACATCTGTACCGCAAGCTCCTGGGAAGTAGAGGTAGGAAGACCAGGAGGTCAGGACCAGACTTGAGCCCACAGTGAGTTTGAAGTCAGCCTGAAATATATATATATATATATATATTTAATTCTTGTTATAGTGACTGCAGAATATGCTACCAGAAAGCACATAGAACACCCGTCTTTAAAAACAAAACAACCCAACCAAATATGAAGTCCTAGGGGTGAGATGGGAAGATGACTCAGAGAGAAAGCACACTTCCTAGGAAAGCAAGAGGACCTGAGTTCAAACCCCTAGTGACCATATAAAAGTCAGGTGTGGCTGCGTGGACCACCCTAGCTTTGGGAGGTGGAGACAGGTGGATCCTCAGAGCTCAATGGCCAGCCAGGTTAGCAGGTGCATACCACCCACACATATGTATAAATAAACTAAATGACTTTTTTTTTTTTTTGCATTTAAAACAGTGCTTCAGGAAGCCAGACAAAGCCAAAAGCAATAACCATAAGAGGAAATAGACAAAACACAATTAACTGAAAGGTTTCTACACCCTTCAGTCACTCTCTAATCCCAGTACTCAGGAGTCAGAGGCAGTGGATCTTGTAATGGGGTTTTTGGTTTCTTTAAAAACTCAAGTCATGATATGTAAAAATGTTTTTCTTTTAATCCCTAGTGTGGGATTTTAGTTTAGACTCTAGTTTGTCCATTGCCTTCTGCAGGGCAAGGTCTTTGCCAGCTGGTAATGACCTGCCTCATGCAGCACGGAGAGGGGTGTGGTCTAGGAGGCCGAGGGATGTAAATATGAGAGTTCAGAGACCGATGGTGTGACGGCTGAGAGAAACCTTCTAATGCAGCAGCTTACAGGAGACTGTTTGCTGCATTTGCTGTTGATGGAGATTGGTATAGCCCCAGAAGAACCCATCAACCCTAAAAAGCAGGGGAAAGTAAAGGGTCTGTGGCCCCTTTCCCCACTAACCTTATCTTTCTTACCTAGAGTTAAAGGGTTGATGGAAGAGAGGTAGAGGCTCAAAAAAAAAAAAATAGAGTTTAAAAATGAGCACAACAGGTTCTTGAATTGGAAGCCAGCCTGGTCTACGTAGAGAGTCCCCCATAGTGCACCCCTATCTAAAATAAACAACCAAATAAACAAAATAAATAAATAAACCGGAAGGGATATCAAAGTGTTTTGGTTTTTTGGTTTTTTGTTTTTTCGTTTTGTTTTGTTTTTGTTTTTGTTTTTTTTTTTCAAGACAGGGTTTTTCTGTGTAGCCTTGGCTGTCCTAGACTCGCTTTGTAACCCAGGCTGGCCTTAGAACTCACAAAGACTGGCCTGCCTTTGCTTCCCAGAGTGCTGGGATTACAGGCGTGCACCGCCCCGCCCAGTTTGCTGTGGATTCTTGTTCTGTATTTATAGTGACTGCAAAGCCCATAGAGAGCACTTACTAAGCCGGAGCAGAGTCTGAGCTGTAAAATAAATCTCAGCCACCTTAAAAGATGCAGGCCACAAAAGATGCTGTCTCAGTGCTGGGAAGATGGATGGCTCAGTAATTAAATTGCATGCTGTGACTAACAGATTGTTGTAGTGGCCCATTGTAATTCTAATCTTGGAGATCCCAAGACCAAGACCAGAGAGCCCAACACCAGAGATCCCAATAGCAAATTGGTTAGCCAGACTAGCCATATCGGTGAGCTCTGACATAGACTGAGAAATGCTATTTCAGTGTATAAGGTGGAAAAGCCATTGCTTTTTGCACCCCACATATGAAGATGTGTCCACACACATGCAAACATGCACACACACATACTCCACACACATGAAGAAGGAAAAAGAATGTTATCTGACACATTGAATTAAATTAGAAATGAACAGCTGGGTGTAGTGGCACCTGCCTTTAATCCAGCACTTGGGAGGCAGAGGTAGGAGGATCTCTGTGAGTTCTAGACCAGGCTGGTCTATATGGTGAGTCCCAGGACAGCCAGGGCTCTGTAGAGAGCCTCTGACTCAAAAAAGTAAAACAAAACGATGAGTAAATAACAAAATAAGATAAAATAGAGATGAATAGAAACTATCTGGAAAATCCTTTGAGTGTTTAGAAACTAAATACTTGTGTTTAATCATGTCTCTGTATAATTGGCCAAAGAAGAAATCAGAAGACTGAAGAGTATCTCAGACTGAATTAGAAGAAGAGCAAATCAGAGTTAGAGCGATGTGGCTGAGGCGGTGGTTGGAGAGTAGTTTGTGGCATATAATAAAACGAATGAAGAAAAAGCTCGGGTGAATGACCCCAGCCCCCAAAGGATGTAGGAGGAGAGAACCAACCCTAAACGTAACCTTCAGACTGGCATCTGCATATCACAGCACGTGTGCACACTTGCATGCACACACAATTAGATCTTTATATCTTGTAAGAAGGCATATTGTTCAAATTTACCTTTCAGTTCCACGCCAATCAGTCAAGAATCCTTGAAAATGTTTCCATCTATTTATTTAGATTTTTTTTTTTTTTTTTTTTTTTTTTGAGACAGGGTTTCTCTGTGTAGCTTTGACTGTCCTGGACTCGCTTTGTAAACCAGGCCGGCCTTGAACTCACAGAGATCCACCTACCTCTGCCTCCCCGAGTATGGATTACAGCTGTGAGCCACTGCGCCATTTCTTTTTAAAGAAAGAGGAGCGGATAGATTTTAAATTTAAAACTTTTAAAGCTAGTTTTAAAATTGACATGGAAATAGATTAAAAACAGCCAAAATAATCTTGAAAATAAATTTAGAGGCCTTGTTGCCATGAACTGAAGAGTCTATGAATCTTCATAGATTCATAGAGAAGGGAACAGAGATGCTGGCTCTAACACAGGGCAGACAGGGACAGACTATGCACTTTCATTTGGTTCTGAATAAAGATACAAAGGGGTGACAGTGGTCATTTCAACAAACAGTGCTGTGGTGCTGGCTACGTATATGAAAAAATGAGTCTTGTGCAATGCACAAAGGATCTCACAATGGATCATAGTCAGAATCTAAAGCGAGGAAGGAAAATGGAAAATCTCTGCTTTAGTGTTAGGCAAAGACTTCTGAGATGTCACATTGGGACTGTAGTCCACCAGGGGAAATATTGCTAAGTCAAACTTCATAAAAATTAGGAACTTAATGTTCTTTAAAATGTATGCAAAGAAAGTAAAAAAAGACGAGCCATAGACTGGGAAACGCACTCATAAGTCACTTAATGGCTCTAAGACTCACGGTTGAAATCTACAGAAATCTGTGTTCCGTGAAGCAACACATTTAGACTGTTAGATTCTCGGACTCTCCAGTGTGAGACATCCATGCTGAACTGCCCAGACTGCATCCTGTAACCCAGTCTAATAACAACAGAATGGACTGGGACTGGAGAGACAGCACCCTTGGTAAAGGGCCTGCTGAGGAAGCAGGAGGACCAGGATTGGAGTCCCAGAACCCATGGAAATGATGGGCGTGGTAGTGTAATTCCAGCGTGGGGCGGTGGAGACAGACATCCCCAGGGCCCGCTGGCCAGCCAGTCTAGACTAATCACCAAGCACAATGAGAGACCTGCTCTAAAATAAAAAACAAACAGAACACATCTGCACAAACATGTATGCACATACACACACACACACACACACACACACACACACAAACAGCCTAATTTGTGCTTGGTTCCATTTATATTCGGAGTACAAGTCTGTAGGGCCAGGCAGCCAGCCAGTACTTTTTGAAGATCAGACACATAAAGGGAAACATTAAAAGATGAGAGAGACAAGCCGGGCGTGGTAGTGCATGGCTTTGATCCCGGCACTCAGGAGACAGGCAGGCGGATTTCGGTGAGTTTGAGGCTAGCCTGGTCTATAAAGTGACAGCCAGGACTCTCATACACAGAGAAACCCTGTCTTAAAAAACAAAAACAAAAAAATTAGAGACACTTTTGAGTATAGCTTTTCGGTCTCTGTATATCACAGCATATGGAAGGACCATACGGAGGGGCACAGGAGCCCATGGCCACCGTCACTTCCCCAGGCTGTTGTGTGGCCTAGAGCAGCCACGAAGATGCTGAAGATGCTTCCTTCTGGCTCTGGAAAGACCACAAAGAAGCCAGCAGATACAGTTAGCCAGTGAACTGCTGGTTCCTTCCCCCTGTTATCACTAACACATTTGTCGGTAGCTTTGAGATGAGTTTCAGCGCTCTCAGGAATGTGCCAGGTAACCCGGATGTTTTGATCCCTCCCAGGGAAGGCAGCAGAGAAGCTTGGAGAATGATACCTTGAGAATCTCCCACCTTTGTGGGATACAGAGGAGCTGAAAGCCAGAAGGTGGGTTGAAGTTTTCAAAGCTCTCTTTGGAGCAAGAACCTCTCTGATCATGGTGCTTCAAGGGAGTATGAGAATGAGTCACACCCTCAAGCTTTCTCTGTCTCCAGAATCTATGGTGTTTCTGTCAGACTGAATGACTCAAGGCTGTGCCAGGAGACCAAGAGGGGCCTGCTAGAAGAATTTGCATCTTGAGAGTAAAGTTGTTAACCAGCATGTGTCACCACAATGTTTCAAGGAAGCTGAAGAGACGACAGGGTGTCCTCTCAAGAGGAAAGACTCATGTGGCACTTGGATGCTCAGGCAACCCCTCCAGGGACCTGTGCTGTGGGACCCGGCTGGTGCCTCGGCTGTGTGAAGGCTCTGCTATGGGCATGGTCTTCTTTTTTTTTAACGTGTGGGTTTTCTGCAGACTTAAAAGTAAATAAGGTTAGGCGTGGTGGCTCTCACTTGCAACCCAGCCGCTTGGGAGGATCTCTGTTGGTGTAAGGCCAGCCTGGGCTACAGAGTGAGACCCCGTCCCAAAAAACTACTTTAGAAACAGCGACAGAACCTGCCACTGGGAGCAGGGGCCACGTAACTTCAATCCACACTCCAAGTTCTTGGGGTGTTTGCTTGTTTCTTTGTTTGTTTGTTTGTTTGTTTAGAGGGAAATTTGGACTTCTAAAGGAAAGCAGGACCTCCACAGGTGTGATGTTTACTCAGGGACTCTCCCTTCCCCTGTGGGGTCTTACGCCTGGCTCCACAGGTGTGACATGTACCCAGAGACACTGCCCTCCTTTGGTGGGGTCTTACTCCCGGAGACACAGACTGCTGGATTAGTGGCTTCTCGTTTGAGGCTTCTTGATGACCTCTCATCTAGGAAACTGCCACTTAACCATCTTCACCCACAGACTTTTAAAAACACACTCATTCCATAATTTTAAATTGGCTTTGAATAGCAACAAAACAAAGAGAAATCAAACCAACCAAACAAAGCACCTGCATTTTAGAGGCCTGGAGCTCTTTATGTGATTGGAAACACAGTTTCCCACAGACGCTGAGAGCCGGCCTTGCATGTCTTCCATGACTGTGGCTGAGGACCTACGAGGTAGTCCAGGAAACACAAAATGGCAACTTCCAATCCACTTGGTTATTTTGATGATAACTCTATAAACATCTAATGTGTTTACAAAGGGCCTTTAAATGTTACAAAATGCCATGTTAGGAATTGCTCAAACTAGATTTTTAACTTTTGTTTTTATTCTTTTGAGACAGGGGTCTCACTCTATCACCCTGGCTGTTCTGGAATCCACTGTACAGACCAGGCTGGGCTTGAACTCACAGAGAGAGACCCACCTGCTTCTGCCTCCCAAGTCCTGGGGTTACGCACCACTGTGCCAGCAAAACAGAACTTTAAAAATAAAGTTTTAAGATTATTTCGTTTGACTTACTTTTACGTGCATGCTGTTTTGCCTGCCTGCCTGCCTGTCTGTGCACCATGCACGGGGCTGGTGCCTGCGGAGGCAAGAAGAGGGTATGAGAGTCTCTGGGACTAGAGTTACAGACAGTTGTGAGCCACCCAAATGAGCGCTATGAACTGAACCCAGGTCCCCTGGAAGAACATCCAGTGCTCTTAATCAGCAAGCCATCTCTCCACACCCTAAAAGCAAGTTTTTAAAGGGCAGCAGGGGGACAAAAAAAAAAAAATCATCTTTTGTTCAACCTGGAAACAACTGTTGTCCATATTTCCTACCGGACAGAGAAATTACTAAGTTAAGAATACTTAATGGAGGGCCGGTGAGTCCGGAAGTGCGTGCTGCTAAGCCTGACAGCCTGAGTTCAATCCCCGTGTCCCCATATGGTTGGAGAGAACAGACTCTCACAAGTAATTCTCCGATGTGCATGTTGTTGGTGTATCCTGTGGGCACGCACCCACGTGAACACACATACATAAATGTTAAGGAAAAGAACATATAATTGAGCCAGGCCTGGTGACACAGGCTGATAATCCCAGCTGCTCGAAGGGTAGAGGCAAGAAGCTCTCACATTCAAGGCCTGCCTGGGCAATTTAAGCAAGACGCTGTCTCTCAAAAAATAAAAAATAAATTAGGCAGAGATTACCTGGTTGGGCGTGGTGGCTCTCACTTGCAACCCAGCCGCTTGGGAAGATCTCTGTTGGTGTAAGGTCAGCCTGGGCTACAGAGTGATACCCCGTCCCAAAAAACTATTTTAGAAACAGCGACAGAACCTGCCACTGGGAGCAGGGGTACAAGACCCCGGGTTCAACCTAGAGATTAAGTTTAGTAAGACAAATATACTAGAATTGTATCCATTGCTCAAACTTGGCCGTCGTGTGTGACACAGGTAAGTGTAAATTAGCTGAATTTGATCATTAATAGCTTGGCATTGGTCTCTCTTCTTCAACATTGTCAAGATATTAGAGTTTTGTTGCTTTTTAAGAAAGCTCAGAGCCTGGTGGTGATGGTAAAAGCCTTTAATCCCAGCACTCGGGAGGCAGAGGCAGGTGAATCTCTGAGTTCAAGGCCAGCCTGGTCTACAGAGTGAGTTCCAGGACAGCCAGGGCTACACAGAGAAACCCTGTCTTGGGTTGGGGGGGGATTTATGGGGACTGGATATGGTGGTCCATGCCTTTAATCCCAGCACCTGAATAAGCTGGCCTCTTTGAGTTTGAGGCCAGCTTGTTGTGCATAGTGAGGTCCAAGAGAGCCAGAGCTACATAATGAAACCCTGTCTTGAAAGCCCAACCCCTCAAAAAAGAAAAAAAAAAAAAAAAAAAAAAGGAAAAGAAAAGAAACAAAACACATGAAGCTAGAGATGTAGCCCAGTTGGTAGAGGACCTGCCTAGCATCCAGGAAGCCCTGGGGTTGATCCCTAGCAAGGTCCAAGCCAGGCATGGTGGAAGGCATCTGTAAGTCCTAACCCTTGGGAGGTGGGAGCAGAAAGAAAAAGGAAAGTTCAAGGTCATCCTCAGCTCATGGGGAGTTTGAGACCAGCCTAGGACACGCGAGACCCTGTTTGAAAACAATAGCAATAGCATCCTCATCACCAACAACAAACCAGTTGCCATGATCTTTGTATGTTACAGTGTATATTAAATATGGCTTATTTTAATGGAACAAAAAAATTTATACACATTTAGATGTCACAATCCCTGGGTTGCTTAGATTACCTAAGTATGTTAAGAATCCAGTGCTAAATTGTAGAGAATAAAAGGTTGGCTTTATTTTCTTAAGGAGGTGGGAGGCGGGTAGGATAGGAACGCTTCTGAAAATGTCATTATTCCTGTGGACGGTCCCAAGAAAATCTGTACTTGACCTTTGCTAAGTGTGACATGCCATTTTGATGTTTTTTTCGTTTGAAGTGACTTTTTGTTAAGAAGAAGAAAGAAAAAAAAAACTTACTGAAGAAAACTCCAAACGGCCCCTGTGAGCTGGCCTGGCCGCTGCACAGCTCTGTCTCCTTCAGGGGAGTCTTTACAGACATACAATGAGATGTGCTGGCGCTTGCTGCATTCCTGGGGCGTGGGGTAAAGCCGCGTAGCCTGGTGGCTTCCGGCAGGTGAGCTGTTCCCACAGGACTGAGGGAAAGACAGCGAGCTTAAAACCTTTGATCGGAATGCAGGATCTGGGCTGAACACTTGGATGCTTGTGTGTTTTTCAGGGACAGAGAGGGTTTCCTCTGGTCGATTCTGCACTTTGTTAAACGTCCCTGTGATGTGTGAAAGTAACCTTTAAAAGGATGAAAGGAAACTTGCCTGTCAAGCTGGGAAGCAGCCAGCTGAGCTCAAACAAAGGCCGCATTATGAAGCCCCGGGCAGGCAAGGCAAGCTCTTAGGAGGGCGTTGCCCCAGACCTGCCAGCACTTGTAACTGTTACATCAGTTACAGATGGGCTTGGACCTGCCAATCCCTGCCAGGGTGGGGCACCTTTCTCTTCTCGTTTCCAAGGGTGTTTTATCTGCTGTTTATTTTCCTGGTTCTGTAAAAGCCTCAGGCGATAAGTTAGTATTTCCAACTTGATCGCCCCAAACGACTAGCCCCAAACTGGGAACGCGTAGTTCCTGAAGTCCCGGAAGCCCATGGCTGTCTCCCTCGTGCTGTGGCTCTGGGGCTTCTGCAGTGTCTGGGTGGCTAGGGCATGTGATGTCCAGTGTTGCAGAGATATGTCCTGTGTCCCAGCAAGTGTCCATGGTTTGGAGACAGTCTGCTGGTGTGCAACTGAGGCCCTCTCTCCTGGCCTGTGGCCTGCTATGTTCCATGTCCACTGAGGGTAGGAGGCAGCTTCCTGTGCCTGCTCCATGTGCCCTTGTTTGTTACCACAGTGTGCTTGTTCCCGTGCAGGCAGGCAGGTTCAGTCTTCGGGCTTAGCATCATAGATGGACTGACCTTGATTTCCGGGTGCTTGGTTGAACCCTGGCTGGCCATCCCACAGCAACGGCAGTCCTAATAGAACCATGCTTCTCCACAGCCAGCTGCAACTGTAGGCCCCAGACAGACGGAATAAAGAAGAGCAAGCAGAGGTTAGTCTGCCCGGGTAGGGGTGGGAGGTGTCAGGCCATCCACTCCGGAAGGTTCTGAGGCAGGAGAGCCTCTCAAGCCCAGCCCCAACGCGTCTCTGTGTCTGGCCCAGCAGGGTATCCTGAAGGTCTCCATCTTCTGGGGTAAAAAGGACCCAGTGTGATTCAAGGTACATCTAGGGCCTTGCTGGAGTAACAGCCAGTTGCTGGTGGTTTGGTTTTGTTTTGATTGAAACAGGGTCTCTCTCACTGCAAAGCCCTGGCTGTCCTGGAACTCACTACGTAGACCAGGCAGACTTTGAACTTAGAGAGCTGCTTGTCTCCACATCTGAGTGCTGGGATTAAAGGTGTGCACCATATCCAGCCTTTGGCTGGTTGCCATGGAGACCTCCTCAAAAAGGACAGCGTTTCTTGTTCTTGTACTCTATCACAATGGAAGCTTTATTGTGTGGAAATGTACCTGCAAAACGGGACTTGAACATTCCTCAACCCAACTGCTTAAATCTATGAGTTACAAAGACAACTGCTCATCTTTCGGAGCTCCCGGAAGTCAACTGTAATGTATAAGCTGACAAACAGGAAAAGAACGAACCATTTAGCCTACTTTTCTTCCTTCTCTTTGAGAAGGTCTTAGTACCTACAAGCTGGCCTTGAACTCGATCCTCCTGCACCAGCTTTCCTGGTGCCAGGATTACAGACATTTGTTACAGTACCAGCTTCATACCGTTTCCCCTTTACCAACTAGGCCTCTAGATACTTAAATGGTGGGCAGGGACAGACTGGGAACATCAGGCATACTGCAGACACAGTGAGTGCTCCCTGCCCCCACGGGAACTCTGCCTGCCGAATCCACCAGCCCTGATTCTCACATTCTCCGAAGGCATTCTCCAAAGCCTGTCAGAGGAATGTCTGCACCCCACCCCACCCTGATGAGAGTAGGTAGGATGGCCAGGAGGGTGGAGCAGCATCAGTAGTGGGGATTTTTTTGGTAGGTCTGGTGATGGAATCGCTGTTTGAAGGACTATTAGCCAAACAAGGGTCAGAGAATAATGCATGGGAGTCATTACGGACCCTAGGCCCTTCTTCCCCTCTCTGGGCTTCTCTTTCAGGCTTGGTCAGAGGACGCTGGGCCACAGGGCAGTGGGGGACACTGGATGGCTAGGGCTGCCGGCTATGCTCCTGTCTTCACCGTCACATCTCCCCAGCTGAGCCACTTCCTGGCTCTTCTTGAGGGCTGCATGGGGCAGATCCGGAGGTATGCTAGAAGCGCTTCAAATTTCGCCCCTGACCTGACCTTTCTTCTGTCTTGGAGGCCAGCTCAGAGCCGCTCCGGTGAGGAACACTGGGCTGCAGAACCGCAGAGCTGAGTCCAAGATGTGCCACCGTCACACAGTTGTTTCATAATGTGTTTCAAAGAAGCAACAATGAGCTATTACGAGACTCTTCCAGCAGATGGTAGCAGAGGCTCTTGTTCCAACAAAATCAGCGCTCATGCCTGCCTGCCGCAACAGAAGAAAGAGGGTATTGTGTAGGATCTGAGAGTCCTTGCCAGGACCAAAGGCCTGGGCAGCCTGACATCATCTCTAACAACCCGTGCCCTTGACACTGGAACACACAGCTGACCAGGGCCTCTCAAGAGACATCACTGTGTGGGGACAGCAAACAGATGGTGCGTCCCAGAACTTACCCTCCTCAAATATAGATCCCTAATTTCCAAAACCGTGGCCACAGGCAGAAAGCTTTAGGAAACTCGTTGAATACGGCTTCTTCTAGTTGAAGATTTTCTTCTTTTAAAACAGGATCTCAGCTGGGCTCGGTGGCACACGCCTGTAGTCCCAGCAGCACTCAGGGAGGCAGAGGCAGGCAGATCTCTGTGAGTTCAAGGCCAGCCTGGTCTACAAAGTGTAGCCCAGGACAGTCAAGGCTACACAGAGAAACCCTGTCTCATGAAAACTAGCAAAAACAAAAAGACAGGATCTCACTATGGAGGCCATACTATCCTCAAACTGACCTGCCTTTGCCTCTTGAGTGCTGGTGTTAAAGGCATGTGCCACCATGCCACACTGCCACAGACATTCTCTTTAAAAACGCTTTTTAGATATATTTTTATTTTGTGTGCACGTGTGTGTGTGTGTTGCCAGCATGGATGTCTGTGTATCACGTGTGCACCTGGTGCTTGTGGAGGCCAAAGGAGGGCTGTGGAGATGGCATGAACCTCCGTGTGGGTGCCGGGAATCAAGCCTAGGTCCTTAGCCAGTGCTCTTAACTACTGAGCCATCCATCCACCCTGAGGGATTTCTTTAAAAGTAGGTCCTGGTTACTTTGTATGATGTATAAAGGAAAGGTCTATGCATTTTGTTCTGTTCCAGTCTCTTTGGAGGTGAGGTAGCACGGGTGGGCACCCTATCTGCTAAGGCCAGTGAACCTGAAGGCCTGATTTGTGTGTCACAGCAGGACGGATAGGAAATGGGAAAACATCAGGCAGCCTGCAGCGCAGACCACACTCGAAGCAGGTTCGGTGCCATGCTGCTCTGCACCCCTCTCACACCCGACGCCTTAGTGTCAGGGTCCTGCCGCTGAAGGATCTGACATTTCCCTGGGCCGGAGGGGCTCTCAACCGTCCTAAGGCCGCAACTCTTGAACGCAGTTCCTCATGGTGTATAATCCCCAACTCTAAAAGTATTTTCGTTGCTACTTTGGAACTGTAATTTTGCTACTGTTAAGAATCGTGATGTAAATATCTTTGTTTCCTGATGGTCTTAGGTGACCCCCGGGAAAAGGTTGTTTGACCCCTTGCCCCAAAGGGGTCACAACCCACAGGTCGAGAACTTCTGCCTTTTGCCATCCATCGTATTTCATCATCTGAGGATATTTCAGATGAGAGACTTCATGTGTCTAAACCCAGGAAAAATGCCTAAATATGAATTGTGAGGCTGTAAGTTTGCTGTCTCCGAGCTCCAAGCTCCCAGCCTCAGCCCCTGCCCTGCTCACCCTCACACTCCTTTCAGGCCCTGTGGCTATGCAAAACTATTTTGACAGTGTAGGCATTGTTTTTGGAAGGGAACTGAAGGCTTTCGCCACATGGTCTTATTAAAATTATTTTATTGATCTGTGGGAATACAGCAGTAAAATATCCATATGGAAATTCTGCTAAGATGTGTACCGAGAGACACACACATTCCCTGAAGCTGCAGTGCAGGAGAGCGTGAAGGTTAGGTACCCTGTGGCTGAGCCTGCGCCAGCTTTCAGAGGGTCCATACTCAAGATTCAGAAGACACCTGAACAACCAGACCTGTTGGGTGAGGAAAGTACTTGTCACTTGGCCAGAAGCACAGTGGAATTCAATGACACGGTCACGTAAGCACAGCCGTTGTCCAAACCACAACTCCTTCTTATGTTGAACAGACCTCGCGAGACCAAGACTCTTGACCTGGCATGAGGTGCTGGGTGCTCACTGGGGCGGCTCACCATTGCCCCTACACTCCCAGGCACACGGCAGAGGGAAGCATTGCCTTGTCCTCCTATGGTCCACTAGTCTGTGTCACCAGTAACAGCCCATGAGGTACAAAGCGGCCTTCAGTGCCAGGCTAAGCTCCCCTCTTCCACCTTCAGCCAGAAAGAACCACCATGTTCTAGATGGTTGGCTAGGAGTAAAGATGGTCCTGGAGTAAAGATGGCAGGGCTCAGGTAGCTCCACCTCAGGCTACCCCTGCAGGCCACAGTGGTGGGAAGGCCACATCAGTGACTCTGGGATGGAGTCCCCCAGGAAGAGCCTCGATGAGGGAGGGGATTGTCTCTGTATGCACGGCCTATAAGCATGCCTGTGGAAGGTTGTCTAGGTTGTGATTGGGGTCGGAAGACCCAATCTGCTGTGAGCAGCGGTATTCCTTAGGTAGGGAATCCTGAACCGCACATAGTATGGCGAGCTGGGCACTAACAAGATTCATGCACTGGTTTCTCTCTGATTTTGACTACAAATATAATGTGACCTCCTGCTTCAGGCTCCTGCCGCCTTGACTCCCCCACAGTAATGGACTGTAGCCTAAAATAAACCTCTTCCCCCTAAGGTGTTTTTTTTTTTTTTTTTCCAAGACAGGGTTTCTCTGTGTCATCTTGGCTGTCCTGGACTCGCTCTATAGACCAGGCTGGCCTCGAACTCACAGAGATCCACCTGCTTCTGCCTCCCGAGTGCTGGGGTTACAGGTGTGTAAATGAAACTGTGATACCGGGTTTGTTGGCAAGGATAGCACAGTCAAGCCTGTCCCAAACCAATGTGGTGGACATAGATTCCAGACATGTGGTTTTGCTGCAACCAAACCCCCATGACCTTGGCATTGGGACTTACAGCCAGGAACCTACCTTTAGAAGGAGGGGATCCGTGTTATGCCAAACTCTTGGCAAGAGAGCAAGGAAGCAGGATGAGTATTTCATGACCTTGTGGCCCAAGAAGGAGGGCACACACACACACAAAATGTGCTTATTTGCTGGGCACAAGCTTTGGGAGGGTGTAGTCTCATTGTTAAAATTATTGTGCTATGTTATGTTAAATATCTAGTTTGAGGGGTGGGAGTTGGGCCACTGGGCAAAAGCCCTTGCTGTATAAGCACAACAGCTTGAGTCTGGGCCCCCAACACCTGTGCAAACGTCAGGACAGTGAGTCAGCTTACCTGCAATCCTAGTTACTTAGGAGGCAGAGACTGATCCCCAGAACAAGCTGGCTAGATAGACCAGTGAGTTCTGGCGAGAGATGTTAAGCATATCAGATACGTAAGGTAGACACATGTGTCTGGTCTACACATGTGTATGTATACCCACATACACAGAAATGCACATATACACAAACGCACATCACAAATGTATACACATTAAAAAAAATGAAACAACTATTTTCCCTTTTATTTGGGGGTTGTTGGGGGGGGGAAACAGATCTTACTACTGAATTACCTAGTGTGCTGGCTAGTTTTCGTGACAACTTGACAAAAGCTTAGGGTCATACGGAAAGAAGAAATCTTAATTGAGAGAAATGCCTCCCCGGAATCGGCTTGTAGGCAGCAAGCCTGTAGGGCATTTTCTTGATCGATGTGGGAGGGCTCAGCCCACTGTGGGTTGGTGCCCCCGGTTGGCTGCTGGCCCTCGTGTTGTAAGAATGCAGGCTGAGGGCTGGAGGGCTGGTGGCTGAACCACGGAAGGCTAGGCTCATAGCTGAGAGGATAGAGAGAGCAGGCTGGGCAGGTTGTGAGGGGTAAGCCTGTAAACAGCATTCCTCTGTGGGTCTGTGGCAGTGCCTGCCTCCAGATTGCTGGCCTGTGTAAGTTCTTGCTCTGACTTCCTTGACGGAGGGACTGTGTTACGGAAGTACAAGTGAAATAAACCCTTTCCCTTGTTCCTGTTCCCTACCTTCCTCCTCTCTGTTTCATGAATCACAGTCTCGAGCTTTCTGCAAATGGCAGCTGCTGGCTTTCTTTCTTTTTTTTTTTCCTTTCTTTTTTTTCTTTTCTTTTCTTTCTTTCTTTCTTCTTCTTCTTCCTCCTCCTCCTCTTCTTCTAGCAGGTTTGGAGCTAAGCCTGGACCTCCTTGAACATTTCCAGGCACTAATTAAATTATCCAAGCCACTGCCCAGGACACTGAAAGAACCAGCCCCTGTCCCGAGTCAGGTTCTTAGGCCATCATATAAATACCACCCCTGTCCCATCTCTTGTTGAAGACATGCCAAGTAGGAGATCACTTTCCCTGTGTTGTCATCACAAGGGTAAGCTGCCGGACTGTGTAAGAGCATGGGGCTGAACGCCTAGCTTTGGTTAAGGAATCTCCCTTTCAGTCCCACTTGGCTCCGCTTTAGCTTGATTTGGTTCTCAGTGATGAAGTTTCCCTGCTGGGACAATTTGTAGTGTGGGCTTGGCAGAAAAAATACTGAAATATTCAGTATAAGAAACAGAAGAAAAAACTTTAGGTGAACAGAGTCTCCAAAACCTGTGACGCACCGGAAAACACAGGGTGCTCATAGCGGGTGTCCCAGAAGAAAGACAGTAATAGGAAAGGTGTTGGAGGAGGCAATAGAAAACAGAAAACTCTCAAATTTGTCAGACTACGTTAATCCACACATTCAAGAAGCTCAGTGACAAATAGGATAAATTCAAAGACCGTTGCAACAAAGAGAATGACCAGTAAATACATCCTAATCACACCAATCAAGACAAGACCCAGAGAATTTTAAAGACAGCCACGTAGAAGTAACTTCTTCAATACAGGGGATCCTCAATGGGGTTAGCAAGTGGCTTTCCGTCAGACACCAAATTGGCCAGAAGAAACATGAGGTAACTTTTTTTTTTATATTTATATTTAATGTGAATTGGCATTTTGCCTGTGGTGTATGAGGGTGTGAGGGTATTGGATCCTTAGGAACTGGAGTTACAGACAATTGTGAGCTGCCATGTGGGTGCTGGGAATTGAACCTGGATCCTCTGGAAGAGCTGCCAGTGCTCTTAACCACTGAGCCATCTCTCCAGCCCCAGGAGGTAACATTCTTAAAATATGGAAATTAAAAAAACAAAAACAAAAACAAAACAGGCAGCCAAGAATTCCATATCCAGCAAAAATTATCTTTCAAAAAAATGAAAACTTTTAGAAATTCTTGGAAAATGAAAATGAAGTTTCAAGCTGGGTATGGTGGCACACGCCTTTAATCCCAGCACTTGGGAGGCAGAGGCAGATGGATCTCTGTGAGTTTGAGGCCAGCCTAGTTTACAAGAGAGTTCCAAGGCAGCTATCTTACACAGAAAAAGCCTGTCTTGAAAAGAAAACGACTTTGAGGCCAGCATGATCTACGAAGCAAGTCCAGACAGCCAAGGCTACACAGAGAAACACTGTCAAAAAAAAAAAAAAGTAGGAAAGAAAGAAAATGAGTTTCTTGATACTATGCGTTATGTCAACTTGACACAATCATCTGAGAGGAGGCAATCTCAGTTGAGAAAATGGCACCTTATGACTGCGCTGTAGGCAAGCCTGTGGGGCATTTTCTTAATTAGAGATTGAGGTGCCGTGGGAGGACCCAGCCCACTGTGGGTGTGGAAGTTAGAGGACAGCCTTGTGGAGCTGGTTCTCACTTCTGCCTCAATGTGGGTTCTGGGGATTGAACTCAGGTCCTCAGGCTTTTGTGGTAACGCCTTCACCTGCTCAGCCATCTCCTTGACCCTGTTGTTAACTCTCAAAAGAGCTCTCGTGTATCCCAGGCTGGACTCAAACTGCTATGTAGCCCATAATGATCTCAATTTCTGTTTGTCCTGCCCTGAGTGCTGGGGTTACAGGACTAAGCCACCATGCCTGGCAGCTTTGACTCTGTCGCATCCTTGCATAATCATGATGTCCTACTTAGCCGAGGTCAAGGTGTCTACTGCCTGTTTGATGTAAAAGACAGTTGCATAAACAGTAGTTATAAAAGTATGTTGATGGTAATATAACATGGGTAGGATCTGTGACAGTAATAACAGAAAAGGTGGAAGTGGAGATGCATATAAGAGAAATTTTTTGTGTATTATTAAGTACAGTTAGTTGAGATAATAACCTGAACAAAATTGTTATTAATCAAGATGCTAATTGTAAATCTCATGGCAACTAATAAGAAAATAACAATTAAAAAAGGTCTGAGGTGTAGCTTGATTTTAGAGCACTTAACTAGAGTTCGAGGTTTGGGATCCATCTTCCACCACACACACACACACACACACACACACACACACCCCACACACACACATGGTGCCACATACTTGTAAGCCCAGCACTTGGAGGTAGAGGCAGGAAGAGTTATTCTAGGACGTATAATGAGTTTGAGGCCAGCCTGGGTTACATGAGACCCTGTCTCAAAAAAGCAACCATTTAACCAAACATCCAACCAACCAGTCAACCAACCAACCAACCAACCAAGAAGCCAGACATAAGGGCCCGTGTGTTATATGATGCCATTAATATTGAATGCTCAGAGAAGGCAGAGCCGTGGGACAGGACATAGATCTCTGGTTTTTCAGGGGTAGGGAGTTACTGCTTAGAGGTATGGGGGTGCCGGGCACAGTGGCTCCACCTAGAGTCTCTGATGGCTGAGGTAGGAGGCTCAGGTGAGGCCAGCCCAGGAGGCTTAGTAAGACCCACTTCAAAAAACAAAGGGATAGAGTTTCTTCTGGGGTAATGGAAATGTTTTGAAACTAGATAGTGGTGGTGTTTGCACAACCTTGTGATTGTACAAGAAAAAAAAAAACCCACCACCATGGAGCTGAACACTTTAAAGGGGCTAATTGCATGCTTTGTGGAGAGCGGGGTGGGGGGGGAGGAAAAAGAGAGGAGGCGGGAGGGCCCTTGGGCGAGAATGGGCTGGTTGGATGCTGCCGGAACAAGGAAAAAGGAGTCATGGCGTAAAGCTGGAAGAGACAACTGCATCTCTTTCCCAGGCATGAACGTGTTGAGTGACAGCAGCCTGTTGTATCCCCACCCTAAATCAAGATGGAGCCAGAGCGGGCAGCACACCCAGGCCTCCGTCTCTGCAGGCCCTCTCTGGTAGATTAGGGAGGCACCTGGTTAATCCTTCCAAGAACCGAAATGGCCCAGGGAAAGGAGACCGGACGTCCCCAAGTAACCGAAGTACTTAGGATTAGGTCAAGAAAAAGAGCTCTGATTGTACCCAGCTAACACCAAATCTGTAAATTCTCTCTGGAAAAGAGCTGAGGCACGGCTGTTGGCACCCTACGCCCTATTGGAACAGATGGATAAGAAGCTAAGTATTCTGTCATTTCTTTGAAGTCTGCCTAGTGGAAAATTGAAACACAGAAGCAAAGACTATAGGGGCTGGAGAGGTGGCTCCGCAGTTAAGAGCACTGGCTGCTCTCCCACAGCGCTGGAGTTCAGTTCCCTTGAACTCACATGATGGCTCCCAGGGCGTCCAACACTTTTTTCTGGCCTCCTGGGCACTGCACGAATGTGGTGCTCATACGTGTGGTCAAAACACTCACACAAATAAAATAAAAAATAAATAAGTAAAAATTGAAATAAATAAATAAATACAGCATTCTCCCGGACAGCAGCTTCATGATGGGGGGAGGGAGGGGTTCGTTGCTTATATTCTATTGTTAACTGAAAATATTAAGTGGAAAATTCCAGAAATTAAAAAACAAACAAACAAAAAAAAAACGCGTAGAGTTTAAATTGTACAGTAATCTGAACAACAGATTAAAATCTCATACCACTGTAGCCTGTCCTGTCTAGTTCGTAAATTATCCCCAAGTACCCTTATCCACCCTGAAAACCAGTTCTTACTTTATAAACACACTGGAGACACAAAAGTGAAATTGAGGCAGTCTGTTTTATGAGCTTGTAAAGCCAGGCACCAGCCTAGAATGGCAGGTTTGCTGATTGACACCGAGAGCCACCTTTATAAGCCCTGAACACGTGGCTCTTTCTCTCTCTCTCTCTCTTTTTTTTTTTTTTTTGGATAGTCAGGAGGGTTTAGTCTTAACGTGCCATCACTTGTGTCTGTCTTTTTCTCAGCAAAACCCGTGCAAGGATTGATCTCTATGGGTTTTAATTTTACATGTATGGGTGTTATGCCTGCATGTCTGTGTATCACTTACGTGCCTGGTTCCCACAGAGGCCAGAAGAGGGTGTTGTATCCTTTGGGACTGGAGTTTCAGGCTCCATGTGCACTGGAGTTGCAGTTATGAGCCACCATGTGGGTACTAGGAATCAAACCCAGATCCCTTCCAAGAGCAGCCAGTGCTCTTAGCCTCTAATCCATTCCCCTTCATGTTTTCCTTCTCCTAAGATTTATTTTTCAATTATATATGTGTGCGTCTACTTACGGGCATGTGCACAATGACAGCGGCAGGTGCCTGCAGAGGCCAGGTCGTCTGTTCCCCGGATCTAGGGCTATGAACAGTTGTGAGTTGCCTCGTGTGGAAGAGCGCAGGTCCCCTGCAAGAGCAGCATGTGCTTTTAACTGCTGAGCTTCTCCCCAGCCCTTCATCTCTGTGTTCTACATCCTATTTCTCAGACGCACGGCCTTGCAGGAGATCTTGCTTGTGTTAACTCCTAGTTTGGGTGTTAGGGGGTGAATTGGCAGAGAGAGGCAGAGAGACAGGTGTGCGGATATGTTAGTGGGTGTGTGTGGGTACTTGTGGAAGTTGACTTTGCTGTGTCCTTCTCGATCTCAATCGCTCTTTGCCTTGTTTTTTTGGACGCAGGCTCTGTCTCTCCCTCCCTCTCTCTCCCACACTCACACCACAAAAACCCTGAAGCATTTCCTTTTTAAATTGATATGAGCCTGGAGTCTTTAGGGAAGGAAATGCTTTATTGATTATTTAAAACCCTCTAGTTTAAATATATATATCTAGGAATGAGTCCATTGCATCTAGATGTTTGAGTGTCTTATGTAAAAAAAATCTTGTTTATACCCACACTTGCTCCCCAATTTAATTGTTCTTAGTTTTGATTGATGCCTCTTCTCTCTAATTTTTATAATGTGTTTATTTTTATTTTATTATGCGCATCGGTGTTTGGTCTGTATATGTGCCTGTGTGAAGGTGTCAGATCCCCTGGAACTGGAGTTGTAGACAGTTGTGAGCTGCTATGTGGGTGCTGAGAATTGAACCCAGGTCCTCTGGAAGAGCAGCCAGTGCTCTTAATCATTGAACCATCCCTGCAGCCCTTCTAAATTTTATAGTTCTTCTTGCCAACCATTTTTCTGATTAATCTCTAAAGAATTAGCTTGCGGCTCAGTTAATCATGTTGGCTGGTGGTTTCTTTGGTTTTTCTCTTGCTTATTGCTGTTTTGTGTCTCTTTGGTTTGTTCTGTGCCTCTTTGTCATCTGTGGGTCCTTAACTCTTTTTTCCTTTTCATTTCTCTTGTTTTCTGATTAATATGCTTCTAAAACATCACATTAGTTCAAAAGACTTTACCTGCACCTTACAAAATACATGTGAGATTTTCATTATTTGGACCACGGTGATTAAAAATTTGCTTTATTGAGACCCCGTCTCAAAAATAAATGTGCTTTATCATTCGTGTGACAATGCAAGAGTTATTTAGTGATATGGTGTCTAGTTAATTTTTTTTCCTTTGAGACAGGATCTCACTATGTAGCCCTGGCTGTCCTGGAGCTCACTGTGTAGACAAGGCTGGCTTTGCGCCCACAGACATCTATCTGCCTGCCTCTGCCACCTGAATGCTGGCATTAAAGGTGCATGTTTCCATGCCCCGATGGTGTTTAGTGTGTGATATGTCAAGTGGGGGTTGGGCTGGGCTGATGCTACCAAGACACCCCTGAGTGCTGGAGCTTAAATAGAAGAAAGTCTGTTCCTCTATGGGAAGTGGAGGTACCCTGGGTGCCTCAAAAGCCCAGCGTCTGTTCTGTTGCTCCCTCCCTCACGGAGTTGCTCTCCTCCCGACCCAGTCAAAGCCTTGGCTACTGCTGGGCCAGTGTCATAACTAATGGGCTGCTGAGGAGGAGGCCAGGGTAGTGGGCGGCAAGCAGCTATGACTCACACCTAGTTGTTTGTCTACAGTTTGCCATGGGAAGTGTGTGCCCACACACTGGGGCTGGCATTCCTGCTAGTGAGGAAGCAAGGGATCTGTGAATGCAGTTGCAGCCATTGTTCTATGGGTTTCCTTGCTAGAGATTATTAATATTAATGTAACTCAGCTGTTGCTTTTCTGTCCAGGGTCACATGCGTGTGTGTGTCTGTGTGTGTGTGTGTGTGTGTGTGTGTGTGTGTGTGTGTGTGGTGTATATGGTTTTCGACAGGGTCTCACTATGCAATTCTGGCTGGTCTGTGCTATGTAGAGCAGGCTGGCCTCAAACTCACAGAAATCTGCCTGAGTGCTGGGAGTAAAATTGGGCCCCACCACTCCTAGCTGGAATTGACCTGTTGTGACTGAAACGTCCTTGTGGCCTGACCCATGCAGCACCACGGTGCGTCTGCCACGGTGCGTCTGTGGGGTGTCCTGTTGGTCCACCAGCATCGGGGAAACTGACCACAGCTCAGGTGGTCAGTGTGATTCTTCTGCTCCCTGAGCTGTGTGCTGTTTGCTTTTCCTTAGAGACTGGGAAGGAGCAGCCGGGGCTGTGAGTGCTGTTTGCTGTTCTTCTTTTTTTTTTTTTAATTTTTATTTTATGTGCATTAGTGTGAAGGTGTCAGATCCCTTGGAATTTGTGTTACAGACAGTTGCGAGCTGCCATGTGGGTGCTGGGAATTGAACCCGGGTCCTTTGGAAGAGCAGACAGTGCTCTTAACCACTGAGCCATCTCTCCAGCCCCGAGTGCTGTTCTTCTATCAGCAGTATGGCAGCGCTCCTTTCCTGTAAGGCCCCTGTTTGTATATCAAGTTACAGTAAGACTAGGTGCATCCTGGTGAGGCTAGACAAGGCAGCCCATTTAGGGGAAAGGGACCCTAAGGCAGGCAACATAGTCAGAGACAACCCCTGCTTCTGTTTTAGGAGTTCCACATGATGACCCAGCTGCACAACAGTCACACATGTGCAGAGAGCCTAGGTCCATCCCATGCATGCTCTCTGGTTGGCAGTTCAGTCTCTATGAGCCCCTATGGGCCCAGGATAGTTGATTCTGTGGGGTTTCTTGTGGTGTCCTTGAGCCCTCTGGCTCCTACAATCTCTCAGTCTTCCACAGGATTCCACAAGCTCCATTTAATGTTTGGCTGTGAGTCTCTGGATCAATTTCCATCAGTTGACGCGTGAAGCCTTTCTGATGACAGTTATGCTAGGCTCCTGTCTGCAAGTATAGCAGAATATCATTAATAGAAATCCATGGGAAGCTTCCCCTTTTCTGAGGAGAAGGAGGGGTGTATAGGGAGGGGAGGGAAGGGGAAGAGAGTGGGAAGGACTGGGAAGCAAGGAGGGAGGGGAAACTGCAATAGGGATGTAAAATAAATAATAGTAGTAGTAATAATAATAATACTAATACTACTACTAATAATAATAGGACCCCTGTTTGTAGTTCTGCATCAACTACAGAACAGATTCTCTGAAGAAAATGAGATTCGTTGGGAGGGAGGTGCCTGCATACCCAGGAGGAGCACCGTGAAGGGTGGACTAGCAGAGGAGGGGGCTGAGCAAGGGGAAGCTTTTAACGCCAGAAAGGAGATGCTTGCGCACAGCTTTGAAACAAAGCTCCTTAGTCCCCCGCAGGGCCCGTGGCTACTCATCAGTGATGCCGCCTGTTGCTGGGAGCCGTCTCCAGGGAGCCTCCTGGTTGGAATTTCTCACGTTTTCAGCCTGTGTAGCAGTCCTCAGTGGAGCACAGGCACGTCATGACCCAGAGTTTTCCACGGCCTTTCTCCCCAGCAGCCCAAAGTACGAGACTCCCTTCTTGGTCTGCTCGATTCATTCATTCATTCTGTCTGTCTGTCTCTCTATCTCTGTCTGTCTATCTGTCTTCTGTGTGTGGGTGAGCAGGCCTGTGTATTTACTAGTGAAGCCCAGAGGTCAACTTCGGGTGTGCTTAGATAGCTGTGCTCTTCCTCTCTCTGGCTGTTTAGCAAGTGCTAATCACCCCTCCCCCCTCTGGCTGCCCAACAAGCCATTCCCCCCTCCTGGGATCCTTCTGTCCCTACCTCCCAGAGCTGGGATTACAGGTGAAAAGTAGCATACTGGACCTTCTCCGTGGGTGCTGGGGTCCAAAAGTTATGTTTACAGTGTTTAACTGAGCTGTCTCATCATCTCTCCAATTTTATTATTTTAGCTTACTTTTTTTTTTTTTTTTTTGAGTCAGGGTCTCACTGTATAGCTCTGGCTAACCTAGAACTCATTGTATAGTCCAGGCTAGCCCAGAACTCACAGAGATCCATCTGCCTCTGCCTCTTGAGCGCTGTGATTAAATGCATGAGCCACCATACCAGGCAAGCCCTGTTATTTTCAAGTTTTCTTCCAACAACTCTCTAATCGAGCTAATCAGAATTAACTAAGGGGCCTGGAGAGATGGCTGAGTGCTTAAGAGCGCTTGCTGCTCTTCCGGAGGGCCTGGGTTCAGTTCCCAGCACGGTGGTTCACAATTATTCATAACCCCATAGGCCCTTGAATAAGGCCCTCTTCTGACCTTCCATGGGCACCGAGAGTGCATACGGTACACATACATACATGTGAGCAAAACATCCATACATACAAAATAAATAAATCTTGAAAATATGTTAATAAAGGAGTAAGGTCATTTCCTTTCTGGTCACATGTCTTTTTTTATTTTAAACGCATTCCTGGGGCTGGAGATGTGACTGAGGTTGTTAGAGTTGCTTGCTCGCTACGCACAGGCTCCGAGTTTGATCCATATAAATCAGGCATGGGGCTAGGGAGATGGGACAGGTAAGAGATGGCAAAGCTCTTGCCACAAACAGCTGAGGACCTGAGTTTACATCCCCCGGCACCAACGTGAAGCAGGCCGCAGTAGCATCTGTCTGTAGTCCCAGGGATCCTCCAGCAAGGCAGGAAGTGGTGCCAGGAGGAAGGCTTGTGCCAAATATTCCTGTGTATGCTTCGTCAGAAGAGCAAGGACCTCACGTCAGATAAGGCAGAAGGTGGGACCTCTACATGTGAACTGTTTCGTGCACATACCTGTGCATCTTTCACACAGACATACACGGAGATACACACACACACATATAGACACAGACACACACACACACCAGCAGTTGGAAAGGAGAATAAAAATAATGTCATCCTTGTAGCCAGCCTAGGCTACAAGTGATGGTGTCTCAAAAGAAACAAACAAACAAATAGACAAACAAATAAATAGACAAACAAATAGACAAACAAATAAATAGAAGTAGGTAACATGTTGAAGTCATTTTCCGGGCTGGAGAGAGGGTACTGGCTGCTCTTCCAGAGGGGCCAGGTTCAATTCCCAGCATCCACACGGCAGCGCACAACCGTCTATAACTCCAGTTCCAGGACACCCAACACCCTCACACAGTCCTCTATGCAGGCAAAATACCAAATAAATAATTTTTTAAGAAGTCATTTTCCACAGGGTTGTGGTGGTTAATGCCTTTAATCACAGCACTTGGGAGACAGAGGCAGGTGGAATTCTGAGTTCAAGGCCAGCCTGGTCTACAGAGTGAATTCCAGGACAGCCAGGGCTACACAGAGAAACCCTGTCTCTCACCCCTTCCTCTGCCCGAAAAGGTCACTTTCCTTGGGCGAGCTTAATCCACTTCCCCCGAGTGCCTGCTCTGAGAACTTGACTCTACAACCTTACTGTGCAATTTTCTTCCTCCCCTACCCTTTGCTTTCCTGTGGATTTATCATATTTTTCTCTTGCTAATTGAGCAACGGATAGCCTTCTGTTTGTGGCTTGGCTGCCTGTAAGGCTCATGCTCCTGTCTGTTTCTCCGTGTTCACCTGTGTCAACATTTCATGTTCCCCTAAGGAGAAAGATGGCCACCAAACCCGAGGCCAGTCTGTGTGAACAGTCCTTTCTGCTGTTCAGTTTCTCTGTCTCTTTTCCCTCCAGCCCTACGGGGACCCACCCCCAGAATCTCTCATGTCTGCCTTTTTCGCCTCTTGTCACCTCCACAATGCTCTCACCCTGGGAAGACTTGGAGTCTGTGGGTATTGTCATTATCCCGACCTTGCCTTGAATGCTGTCTGAATGGCTGTGTATAGACGGCTCAGGCTGCCGTTCTTTCCTGTCAGTGGCTCAGAATAACAGGCTATTGTCTCCCATGCTCTGTACCGCCGCTGTGAAGCCCTCTATGGAGCCCGCCCCGGCTTTCTTCCTCTGCCATCAGGGCCCATACAATTTCCCTCTTGTCATCAATGTTTTTCAGCTTTGCCATGGGCTCAGGGTGCAGCTCCATCTTCCCTGACCCTCCGGAGCCTCTTGTCCTGTGATCTCTCATTCCTCTGGTTCTGGGAAGCAGGTTCTATTCTCCTCCACACGCTCTGGGGCAATGAGTCCTCCCCTCGGCAACTCCTCTCACCTGGACGTCACCTGGCTTCTTACTCTGTTCTTTCTTTCTTTTTTAAACTTATATTTATTTGCTTGTTTTTTAATTTTGCGTTATTGTTGTTGTTGTTGGTGGTGGTGTGTGTGAGAGAGAGAGAGAGAGAGAGAGAGAGAGAGAGAGAGAGGTATGCATGTGAATACCCGATATAGCTCAAATTTGCTCCAGGAATAGAACTTATACTATCAGACTTGCAGGACAATGCTTTTACCTGCTGAGCTATCTTGCCAGCTCTGGCTTTTCTTTATGTTGTCTCTTTTACCTGGCCTGATCCCCAGACTCACTAGGTCCCCGCAACCCTTGTGCCCAGCCTCTGCGCATTTCATGCACCCTATTCTTCCTCTTTCACCACCTTCTCTGAAGCTCTCCATTTTCTCTGAGCATGCTTCCTCCTATTGCTGTGTGTCAAAGTCTTGGCTTTAGCTTTGTGTCACAGTAGTAAGTTTTGGTTTTTTTTTTTTTCCTCTCTCTATGATACCTCTCCACCCTGGGTCTGGCAGGGCAGGGAACTCTGCTGGCTTCGCCTGAGGGTGCCTGAGTCACAGAGGTGAGCACAGATTTCCAGGGCTGCTAGATCCCATTGTGGATATACTCAAGCAGAAATGAAGGGGTGCCCTGGAATTTAGAGGGTAGGGGCTGAGGGTGGGAAGTGGCTCAGGTAGTCAGTCAGCCCACACCTGGTGTCACAGTTGGGCACTCCCACTGAGTGTTTCTATGGCCATGATCTTCCTCACAGTCACCACAGACTGTGGCAGCAACCATGCCCCCGAGGGAAGGTCAAGGACAGCCATCGGGCCAGGCAAGAGGGCAGCGAGCACAGAGAAGCTTCTCCTGTT
Organism: Meriones unguiculatus; assembly: GCF_030254825.1. Classification (NCBI taxonomy): domain Eukaryota; kingdom Metazoa; phylum Chordata; class Mammalia; order Rodentia; family Muridae; genus Meriones; species Meriones unguiculatus. Next base: position 24,954,435 of record NC_083356.1, read on the forward strand.
CATCTCCTTAACCACTCACCTCTCTCATGATGCTGCCCTGGCTCTCATTAGGTGGCCACTGGATCCTCTGGCCCCTCTGCCTGCTAGAGCCACTCGGTATGACATTGGTGGGTGGTTGGGCGGGCTCAGGTGCACAGCCACCTTAGCTGAGGGATTTCAGGAGGGAGGCTCCACCACAGGGCTGGACTCTCTGACTGCAGCCTGGATGGTATACACTTGTATGACAGCAGTGACCGCCAGCAGAGGGGGGATTGTCGGGGGCAGCAGGTCCCATGGGTCCCTGTGGTCAGCAGCCACAGCAGCCAAAGCAGATGAGCATCCCTGGGGGCCTGAGAGGATTTCCTCAAGAGCAGAGGTCTTTCTAGAGGCGGGTCACCTACTCAGACTGCGGCAGACGTAGTCTGTAAGGGATGAGCTCTGAGGAGGAAGTGCCACGCATACCCGATGGTGTTTCCTTTGTTCATCTTGCCAGGGTACCGTGGAGAGTCCCTGCCAAGCTCAGGTGACAGAGCTCCTCCTCTGAGTGCACAGTCTAGCCTCCTGTCAGGGGCTAGAGCCAGTGGTGCAGCCGAGCCTGGAGATGCCTCCAAACACCCAAATCTAGGAGGCTTCACACAGCGGAAACTTGTTCTCACACACCCGGCTAGCATCTAGGATGGAGGTCAGGCGTGGCTAACCCTGGTGAGGCTGAGGGGTATCTGTCCCCAGCCCCTGGCTTCCGGTGGCACTGTGATCCTGAGTAGCTCTTAGCTCTGGATACCCCGGCCACTCGGCCCAGTGTGCCATGATGTCTTCACCCCTGTGTCACCACCTGCACGCAGCAGTATTTTTGTAAGGACACTGGTCATATTGGATCAGGGACATATCCTTTCAGCTACCCTATAGTGAGCCGCAGTTTTCTGCATGGAATCTAATTGCTGCTGCAACCAGCACCACTTAGCCGTTGGCCTGACCATGGATAAGGGGAGTGAAGAGAGGATAGACAGACAGACAGACAGGCAAATTGGGATCAGGTGGGCTGTGAGGCTCTGATGGAGACACAACTGCTTATTGGTTATATACAGCACAAACAAGGAGGAGCTGGGTTGGCTCGTCTCAGTCGGGGGTCTCTAGAGGGGAGCAGTCTTAGGATGTGGTCCCCTAGAAGGAGGAAGCTGTGGTCGATAGTTTCAGTCAGACCAGGGGAAGGCCTTGTCGTTCCTATGGGTCTGAGGCACTGGGTCCTCAACACGGCCTTACTCACGTCAATAGCATTCACTCAGGACTTCATCCGTTCCTCACGAATTACAGTTACAGAGACACATCTCCAAAGTAAGATCACATTCACCAGGTACCTGGAGTCAACGCTCAGACCACTGCAAGGAGGAGCTACAAATAAGTGTTTGCTTTAACAAGCCCCAGAAGGCAAATGTGTCATTTTCATTTGGACCCGACGCTCAGGCTTGCTGAAGACAAGGTAGCTGAACCCTGGATGTCGACTCAAGTCACTGGGTGTTTCTGCAGTTCCCTGGCTCTCCTGCAGTGCCCTGACCCAGCTGCAGTATGATGGCTTGCCAGCTGGGCCCTGGCTCTCCTGGCACTGAGGTGATGGCTTTTTAACATCCACACTAAAGAAAAGTACATTTCCTTCCCCACAAATGTGGATCAACACAACAGCTCTACCCTCTTTTCCTTTGAGGTCCCTGAGCCTGGCCACCCACCCCTCTCAAGCAATTTTAAGAGCCCCTTTGACTTCCAGCAGCTGCCTAGAGTTTGGCGATGGAGGTGGGCCACGGCTTCTGATGAGTCCTGATGGTGTTCATGTGCAGGGTTGTTTCTGGTCTGCCTTTACCAGCCGGGCTGTCCCGAGTAAGCCACTCGGGGCCTTTGCTAATAATGGAGTGTTCTGGGGCTCCCCAGGGTTCGTTCCGTCTGAATGCTGCCTGCTGAACTCTCTGAATTTTCATCAGCCCTGCCAAGTCATATCTCACGGGGTTTCCCCACCTCTCACAGCTGGAAGGAGGTTTCTCTTATTTCTGTCTGGTGTATAGACATGACAAGTAATCCTCAGAAGCCTCCTCTTGACTGATAGGATTGAAGGGAAGATGAAAAAGATAATGGAAGATGAGAAACACAGATAGGGGAAACACACACACACACACACACACACACACACACACACGCTTCATCTAAAGGTAGATGAAAACTTGGTAGAATAAACCTTGTATGGAGCCCTTCAGTCATGCATGGGGAGTGTCCTCAGAAGTATCACTGCTCAGTAAGAGCTCCCAGGCTGAGGCCTCTGAGCAGAGTCCAGGAGAACAGCTTTCATAGTGCTCCAGTGTCCTTCAAAAAAGGGTAGGGCTCCTATCACTTTTCAGGTCAGGTTGGAGCCTAGCACACCCCTCCCCCAATCCTGGGCCTCTCTAGGGATGAAACTAGACAGCTGCAAGGCTAGGTCATGCCTCTCCAGCCACCTGTCATAAACTGTTGGGTTTATAAATTGGGTGGGGACAGGCAACGGAACTCCAGTATACAGAGAAATCAGTACCACAGGCGCCAGCAGGTCCCAGGGAGCTTGCCCATTTACATGAGCGGTGGCCACCTCTTCGTCCACGTGCTTTTATTGTCCTTTCTGGACCTTACCTGGAGCCTCAGGGCATAGACACACCACCAAGTGATGGAGACGGTGATTCAAGATGTCTCGGCCCAGCTGGAAGGATGCCCCACCTTGTCCCCACAGAGGCCACCAGGCACGTTCACCCAACCAGCAGCATTTGAAGCTATGTGTCTGTATATCCCTGAGCAGCAACCTGTGCTCAGGAAGATGGTTAGAGACCAGAGAGGGTGGAGCAAGTCTACAGAGGTTAGGAGATTAGGCTTGTGAGAGTGAATGCCAGTGGCTACGGGTGTGAAGAAGGCTCCTGTGCTGAGGGGGCTCCAACAAGCAGGGGACATGTTTCCACGACAGGCTTGTCACCCAGGGGTTGCTTGTGAGGTCATGAAACTGATAGCTGTTATGGCAAGGATCCAGGCCCGGCTGGATCTGGCACAGGGATTCTAAGCTCAGGAACCTGTCATAAAGTCTGGCTGAGCCCATTTCTGAGTGCCCTGGAAGAAACTGAAAATCAGCCTGATACAGCACCCTGCCAGGACTGAGCAGCACCCTCTCAAGGCATGTGCGACGGAGGCCCGCAGGGAGGCTCCTGTTTCAGAGGCTTGAGGCCCGAGAACCCCCTGTCTGCTGTAGTGACTCTATGAAGCCTCAGAAGCCCATGGTGATTTCTCAGCCCTCACCCCGAGACTTGTATCTCAGGCAGGGTTGGGAGATGGGCCAGATCTACAGGAGGCTACAGCCTGGCCCGTATGGGTTAGAGTCCTTGCTGCAGAGCTGCAAACCTTAGATCCTGGGCTCATGCTGGTAGAATCAGGCAGGTCGACCCAAAGCCTGGCCTTGCTTGTTCAGACACTTGATTCTTCCTCCTCATGCATCTGAGTTCCCTCAGATCCACCTGGAAATGGAGCAGGTCCTCTGGTGTGGAAGAGCGCCAGGCTTCCTACCTGGCTTGGGCTCTGGTGTTCAGCGGGCATCAATGGGAACCAGAGAAAAAAGCAATAAAAATCCTTGGCCTTGTGGGCAGCTCAAACCTCCTCCTTGCTTGCTGGTCTGGGAAGAACTGGAATGGCAGAGGAAGCATGTCTTCCACCCCCCCACCCCCCACCCCGCTCTCTGGGAGTTTGCTTGCTGGAGTAAGCTGGCAGGCACAGCTCTCAGGGTCAAGCTCACCACGAGATCGGCCTTTCTTGTGATTTTTCCCAACTCCCAGTGTCATCTCCAGGCAAGGGTTGGGGGATGCGCTGTTGGCTTTCTTGGCGGACCTATCTGGCACTGTCAGCATCAGCTCCAGCCTTCTCCGGCTCTTCAGTGCTGGCCCTCTAGTGCTGTTCTGAGGCTCATAGGGCCCTGGTGCACACTGGAGCCTGGTTGCCCCTGGAGGGATTCTCGCTGCCTTTAGGCTCAGCAGCCCCACCTTGGGGAGGAGGCTCACTGGGAAATGTAGGACAGGTGGGGGGCTGTAGCATCTCCATGGCTAGTGGGCAGCTCCAGCTGAAGCCGCAGCTTAACAGACTGGAAGCTAGAGCTTTGATGGGCACCTGTCCAGAGCCTGAATCTTGGTGGTTAGTTTGTTTTGGAGACAGTGCCCCAACTCACCATTCTGGGAACTAGCCTGAAACTTCCTTTGTCACTGACTGGCTTCAACCTTGTTATCTTCCTGCCTCAGCCTCCCGATTACCGGGGTTACAAGCATGCATGATGATCATGCTTGTATTTCTTTCCTTTCTTTTGCTGTTCTAAGGACTGAACCTAGGGCCCTGCAAATACTTGACAAGTGTTCTGCCATTGAGGTTCAGCCTCAGACCTAAAAATTAAAAAAAAAAAAGAAAACAAATATATATATATATATATATATATATTTTAAATAGGATCTCCAAACATTGTCCAGGCTGGCCTTGAACTTGCAATCTACCTGCTTCTGCCCCTCGAGGAGTTGGGATGACAGGTCTGTGTGGATACGCCTGGCACGTCTCTGCCTTGGTGGAGCCTCTGGAGTGGGGAGTCCTGTTTTAGCCAACGCGCTGTTCGGCTGGAGTAAAGGCGCCTCCCCAAAAGCAAACAGCTCCTCAGCATCTGCAGCCGCCTGCCCCAGTGAAGGCAACGGGAAGATCTGGGCCCGAGCTGGGATCTCAGTGAAAGCTCTTAGGAAGTAAAACCAGAAAAGCAGTGTCGGGGTGGGGGCAGGGCAAGGGCCGGGGGTGGGGAGGACCGGGAAGGGCAGGAAGGGCAACTTGAAGCACCTGTTGGTTGAATCAGCTCCAGTCCAGGGCTGGGCAGGGCTGGTAAAGCTCTCACCCATTAGCTCCTCACCGACCGCCTCAGGGGACTTTCTTTCTTTTTGTAATTAATTAAATAATTTTACATTTTTAATTGCCGTCTTTACTAAGTTATGTGTGTCAGTGCCTTTGACTGCATGTATGTCCATGTACCCTGTGCATGTCTGGTGCCCGCAAAGGCCAGAAGATGCACCAGATCTTTTTGGAACTGGAGTTATAGATGGTTGTGAGCCACCAGGTGGGTGCTGAGAATCTCGAACCCAGGGCCTCTGAAAGAGCAGCCACTGCTTTAAACTACTGAGCCATCTCTCCAACCCCAATTAATTTTTTTTTTTTTTTTAAAAATAGCGTCTCACCACATAGCCCTGTCCGGCCTGGAATGCCCTACATAGACCAGGCTGCCCTCAAACTCATAGAGATCCGCCTGCCTCTGCCTCCCAGAACGCTCAGAGTAAAGGCGCGTGCCACCACAACTGTCTTTTTCCTTTATTTTTAAGATTACTTGTGCGTGTGCGTGTTTGTACATTTGTGCGGGTGATGTATGTGCGCGTGCAAGGGAAGGTCAGAGGTCGGCATCAGGTGTCCTCTCTGTGTTCTGTCCACCTTGGTGTTTGAGACAAGGCCTCGTACTAAACCAGAAGCCCCTCAGTTCAGCTAGATTGGTTGGCCTTCGAGAGACCCAGGGATCCTCCTGGCTCCGCCTCCCCAGGGCTGGAATGGAACCCAAGGCCTTGTACTTGTTAGGAAGACATTTCGCTATTATTCTGTATCCCCTCCCACCCCACCCGGGGACTTGAACTTACACACACTTTGTTATAGCTGTATTCACCTACCAAGCAAATCCCCAGGGCCCGAGGGTGTGAGTGGGGGATGGTGCGCAAAAGGCAGGGCCCCAGGCTGCGGTGGTTGGTGTCCTGCAAGTTCTGCGGGTGCTCATGCAGCGCCCTCGGCAATGCCTGCTGCTCACAGTAGGTTCACTTCACTGAGTTGTCAGAACTGCGGCTCCCACGAGTTGGAGAAAGATAAGGTTGACTTGGAAGTGGGGGCGGGGGGGACGCGAATGAAGCTACAGAGACATGCTCCAACCCCACAGTTCCCACACTCGCCTTCTGTGTTCCAGCTCTCCTCGTTGTTGGCAGCTCCTGTGCTGGTCTTGGAGCCTGCAGCCCTGACCTGCCAGGGGTCTGTGTTCCTGAGGACTGTCTTTACTTGGCCTTCTCTGGGTACCACTCCGCTCCAGCTGCAGAGCGGCTGTATGAGTGGCAGTGGTGTCACACCAGCAACAAAGATAGCCTGACTTGGACTGAGCCACAGGGATGTCACCTGCCTGGTCATCTCATCACGACTGGCTCACAGCTATGCAGGCTCAAAGCACACAGATGCTCTTTCCCCTCAGCTCTGGGGGTAGGTAGGGTGTGGTCCCTCTGAACTTCTTCATCTCTGATGGTCACTTCCAAACCTGAGGCACCGTGCTGGAGGCCACAGCCCACCCATCTCTGCCTCCTTGTGGCGTCACCTCTCACCAGTGTGTCTCGGATTCACACAGCATTCTCTCACGAGGCCACGTTTGTATTGGAGGGCAGCCCATTCTAATGACCTCAACTTGATGACAAATGCAAAAACCCTATTTCCAAATAAGGTCTCATCCTCAGGTTTGGATTTGGGAGTTGAACTTAGTATTTGGGACAGAGTTCAACAGCAGGTATCCCAGCCAAAGCCACTGACAGACCTGCAAGATTTTTCTAGAACTGCTGGGTGAAAGGTTGATGGGTGTCTTGCATCTTCGTCAGCCTGGCCCTGTGAGTCACTCAGTTTCCAGCTCACCAGACTGGAGGCTGGCCCAAGGCCCCTGGGAACTCATGCCTCCCTTCTGCTTAGGACCAAACATTCCAAGTCACCCCTTTCTTTCTTCTTTCCTTCCATCTAGCCTTGCTTCCCTCCTTCTTTCCCTCCATCTATCCTTCATCTATCCTTCCTTCCTTCCTTCCTTCCATCCTTCCTTTTTCTCTTTCTTTCTTTTCTTCCCTTCCTTCCTTCCTTCCTTCCTTCCTTCCTTCCTTCCTTTTCTTTCTTTCTGCATTGTATGTTTCCATAACCAATCAAACCCCATGTTCTGCCTACCCTCCTGGGACCACAGCACTTCAGACTTATCATATGGCCAACCATTTGTCCTGCAACTTGAAGAGCTAAGGAACCTCTACTGCCCAAGCTGGATGTAAGTCCCTGGGACTCCACTCCCCAAACAGTCTAGGCTTTTCTATCACAAAACATATGTGCTACTAAGTATAGAAACTCTGCTTATTGTCTTACGTCACTGTTCTATTACTGTCAAGAGATATCATGGCCATGACAACTCTTATGGAAGAAAGCATTTAACTGGGGTCTTGTTTACAGTTTCAGGGGCTTAGTCCATTATCATCATGATGGGAAGCACTTTTAGTGCTGGAACAGTGGGTAAGTGCTACATGCTGATGCACAGGCAAAAAGAGAGAGAGAGAGAGAGAGAGAGAGAGAGAGAGAGAGAGAGAGAGAGAGAGAATGAGAGCTAACTGGGCCTGGCATGGGCTTTTGAAACCCCAAAGCCCCCCCACTCCCACCCCAGTGACACACTTCCTCCAACAAGACCACCCTTCCTAATCCTTTTAAACAATCCCACTCCCTAGTGACCAAGATTGAAACATACGAGCCTGTTTGGACCATTCTCATTCAAACCACCACAGTCTTTTATCATGCCTTCTTTCCTAGAAAGCTTTGTATCATGCAAGGAAAAACCCACTCCTCTTGATGTACATCCTGTCAACAGGGACTTCTGAGTCAGCTCTGCTGAGGCCCCTCCCCATGCTACTCCTTCCTCCAGGGGCTCAGATACCCTGATAGTTTAGCCTTGCACAGGACAGCCCTCACACCATCCATCCCTGGGCCACAGTCATAGACAACTCCCCTGGCTACCTCTGCCTTCTTGCCTTGCAGAGAGTCCAAGCCTGTCACGGTTCCCGGATCCATGGTCCCATAAGTGTATGGGAGCTAGCTCATCCATATCAGCTCTGTCCAGGCTGACCGCTGGCTACTGTTAGACGTGTCGTGACGTGACCAGTTTGGGCTGTGCTGCAGACCTGCTGCAGCCTGTGTTCCTCTGTGCAGTCTAAAACTCTCTGAACTTCACCCCAGGTTCAGCACCCAGGGAGGCCCTATGTGTGTCCCCGTGCTTGTGGCTGCTTGCCTTAATGACAGGGCTGTGGCCCCCTGAGGGCTGGAACCAGCAGGGCAGGGGATACTATTCAGGGGGCCCCTGGGTGGGGTACCGTGATCTCCGTGTGAATGTACAAGGGAGGGGCTTTTAAAAGGGTGTTCAAAGAGAGGGGTCTGTGTGAGGGCCCCCAGGGCAGTGCCAAGGATAGGCTTCAAGCCACGCAGCTGCGGGCTCTTGTGAGCCAGCTGCCCTTGCTTGGATGGTCAGCACACACTGCTTCTTTTTAGTCACCTGCTTACTCACCTGCCAAACTTCAGGAACCTCGTGTACAAAGGAGGTCGTGTAGCCACTAAGCTGTCGGGATCCATGGAGTGTGGCTATTCGAGCCTTTGAAACAGAGGAGGGGTGACAAGGCTGGAGGGTTCGGCTGGGGAGGTCGTTCATCCTTATCCGGGACGTCCAAGCTCAATATAGGACCCTGACCTGGGGCAGGTGAGAAAGGGGGAGGCTTCACCAAATAGTTCATAACACCTTCCCAGACTTGGGCCTCTACTATCCCAGCCACAGGCAGCTACAGGAAGGCTTGTACAGAAATTTGACCTGCTTCTGTCTTGGGTAGCAAACCAAACCAGAGGCTGGGTATCAGAGGTAGGGACCCTTAGTCCACTATTCTTAGCTACAGAGGCCCAAGGATGAGTGAAGAGAAGGGGAGAGGGCCATCCCAGAAAGCACCCTATTTGAGATAAGGCTCAGAGACTGGACGGGACAGCTGTTCCTAGGAACTCCACGGTCCCTTACAGAAGCAGGGTAGGCAGGAGGGGGCGAGGCCTGCATGCCAGGTATGTGCAGGTTTGTGTGGGGACACACCCTTCCAGCCCACTGAAGCTTCCCCCAGGAATGCACACACTTGGTGCTTGGCCTGGGGTGGGGGCTGAGAATAAAAGAGCAGGCAGGAGAGGGTGGGCCGTCCTAGGGTGTGAGACAGACAAGCCCTCCTGGGAGAGGCGTCCACCAGCCATCCACCCACAGTGCGTCTGTGGCCTGCCCTGGCCTGTCAGCCTGCCCATCTCACCCAGCATTTTCCATGGAATGTTCCCAAGGTAACAGCAACACAAACTCATGACAAAGGTGAACCCAGGCAGGGGCAGGTCTCAGGGTGGGGTGGGGGTGGTGGGTGGTCACAGGCTTGGGGTGGGTGGATGGGGCAGGGCTAGCTTTAGGCTCCAGGGACTCCAAAGTCACATCTGTCAGTGATGTGACAATGAGGGAGGGCCTGGGACCAGCATGGTCCATGGGCAGAGGAGGGCTTTCGGCTTGTCTGTCGAGCACAAGTTTCACTCCTTGATGGGCGACTCAATGATGGTTGGGTAGAGGGTGAGTGGAAGGGCTCATGCTGGAGTCCATAGTCCATGAAACAGCCATCTCCCCCCTGTAGAGGACCCCCGGGACATCCACATCCTTCTCCTCTTCTCCCTAGTGGGGATACCAGGTTACAGGAAGGGCTAGCTCATTCCAGGCTCAGGTGGGGGAGTGTGTGGCAAGTGTGAGCAGACCAGTCTAGGGTGCCAGGAAGTCTTGGGTGGGGGTTGTCTGAGTCCCGTGGAATGGCCATGTGACTGGGAGAGGTTGTAGTCCGGGATTCCCTGGGGGCTGCACAGCTGTGGGAAATTCCCGTGACTTTCCCTCCTAAAGTGCGTGTTGATGCCCCCCATCTCTTATACTTGCTAGCCATCTCCAGGGCAGACCTGGCCCCCACTATAGCAGCTGCCTTTCTTTAGCCTCCTACCCCCAAAAAAGCTTATGGCCATGTGAGTGGCCTGTTTGAGGCTTGGGTGGGAAGGGAGCTCCCTGAACCCCTCTTGCCGGGTACAGGAACTGAGGGGGGAGGGGCCAGAAACTGCTGCCAGAAGCCCCTTCCCCTTTGCAGCCCTTCCCCCACCCACATGACTGAGGATGGGCATTGGGTTTCCCAGGAAACTGTAAGAAGAAAAGTGCTGGGGCCAGACTGTATGGGGCTGGTGAAGCAGTGGCTTGAGGGAAGGTAGGCAGACAGAGGTGAGAGCTGTTCCTTCTAATCCCCTAGGCCAGGGCAGTCCACCCAGTCCCAGAAATCGTCCCCAGCACCAGCCGGTGAAAGGGTGGGGGCAGGCGGTCCCGTGTACCCCCCCATTCTCATCTGGGTCCTCCTGCCCTTACAGGTCTGCCCTTGCTGTCCTGGATACCCCTCAACGTGCTCCGCATCCACAATGGGAAACCCTGTTTCAAGGCTTGGCTGCCTGGGGGAGAGGAGGAGCCGTGCACGCGGCAGCCCAAGGCCTCACAGCAGCCCCAGGACCCGGGGGGATCTCTCTCCATCTGTAGCTCCTCCTCGAGGCCCACTTCCACCAGGGATCCCCTGGGCCTGGTGGGGCTCCCGTGCTGTCCAGGTAACAGAGGTCACAGAGACCGTGGTGACTGAGACCGTAGTGACTGAGGCCGTGGAGATGGGGCCCTGCAGGCAAAGAGGGCAGCCGTTCCAGGTGAGTCAGGACAGCTCTGAGTGTGGGAAGCCTAAGAGGAGGCCAGATGAGGTGAGTACATCCATCTTTCAGGTACCTCTAGCGCCCCTGGACACGCTGTGCAGCTGGATGGATGGCATGGAGGAACTGCAGGCCTCGCAAGGACCCCTGGCTGCAGATGCCGCTTTGGCTGCTTCCCAGCTGCGGGAACAGGAGGTACAGGGCCAGGGGCTAGAGACAGGTGGGGACATTTTGTCCTCTGGGCCCCAGGCCAAGCCACTGGCAAATGACAGTGGTCACTGTGTGTTTGAATACACCTTGGTCCTCCAGGGTGGGCTGGAAGAAAACACTCATTAATGTTCCCAAGTGATTCCCCTTGATTAAAAGTGAGGGCCAGTGGCGGGAGAGCAAGCAGGGAGCCCAGAGCCCTTCACAAGTCCCTCCAACCTCACGTCTGGCAGCTGCTCCTGCGGCTGCTGAGAGAGCGTGCGCCACACACGGAGCCAAGATTGCAAGAGGCTGGAATCCCGTCAGAGCTGTGCACACGATGGCACCACCTGGTACAGCAGGCAGAAACCAGGTGAGACCACGGTGGGGGCCCGTGAGGGTGCCAGGGCAAGAAGGGGGCCACTGACAGCTCCTCCATCTTTACCCCAAGGTGGAGGCTCCTGAAGCAACTTGTCCCAGCAGCCCAGAGCTTTGAAACAGCCTGCAAGGCTCTGCTGGTGCAGCTGGGCCCGAGTGAACAGCTCCTGGCTGAGCTGCAGCTGGGGCCCAAGAGCCCCAAGGAATCTTTGCAGAACCTCCAGGTGTGGCCCAGACTTGGGGTGGGAGTCTGTGGGCTATCACAGGCTCAGTGTCTTGTGTCTGTTCACAGGAGGTGTGTGAGGGGGTTGCGGCACATGCCAAAGGCCTGGAAAGGGTTTTGGAGACTGGCCGGAGGCTGGCGGAGCTTCTCACTGGTAAGTGGACCTCAGCCCAGTCACTCAGTTGGCCGGTTGCCCCAGCCGAGATGTGCTCAGGCTCACATTCTGGAGCCCACCCTACCTTTAGCCCTGGGCAGACATCTGTGCCATTTCCCAGGCACAGGGCCTGCGGGTACCAAGGCCTCAATGTCTTTGTCCTCTCATCCCCGCTGCTGGTCCCCCAGTTCCCCTTCAATGTCAGCGTTTCCTCCCTGGCCTCTTGCCTCCGGCTGTAGGCGACCAAGCTCAGCTGGTACGAAGGCAGCTGGATGGATTCCAGGAGCGTGTAAGGCTGACCGAGGAGCAAGTCGCCTGTGTCCAGCAGAAGCTGCTATATGCTCAAAGGACAGAGTCCTCCAAGCCCTCACCGGCAGCAGGCCTGGAGGCCCAGCTTGGACCAGAGGGGTCTGTCTCAGCACATCCTGGGCTCAAGGATCCGAAGCAGGTGACTCCACGTAGAAGAAAGACGTCCAGTCTACCTCATACCCTCTGAGGAGACTGTAGTCCCCTGTACCAGGGCGCTAGAGTTGCTGGGAGAACGTACATTCTGTCCCTGGCTAGGGATGTCTAGAACAATGCTGGTTTCCTCCCATAGCTGAGTGTCCAGCTGGCCCAGCTAGCAGAGCGGCTTGAACAGCTGGCACAGTGGGCAGAGACCTCCAGTCAGGCGGCAGCAACCACAGTGACCATCTGGGAACCGAGCCTTTCATCAGGTACACCAGGGCCTTGGGGGTACCTGGGAACATTTGGGAGGTCATTGCCAGGCCTGGGGGTAGGATCAGGCCCAGGTGCTCAAGAAGCCAAGGTGGGGTGAGTGTGAAGGTCTTGCCAAGGCTGGGCTCTCAGGTGGTCATATCTCTCCCTAGCCATGCTTCAGACAGATACGAAGCCCCTGGAGGGGCACTGGTTAGAGACTCAAGAGCAAGACACTGGGCAGGAGGCCATATGGGAGCCAGCTGTGCAGATCTTGTGTGGCCTGGCAGAGCAGGGAGCCATCGAGGAGCTGAGGCCTGAGGGTGACTGGAACCCAGCCTTCCAGGTGCCTTGAAAAACTAGGGGGAAGAAGGTATCACCAAAAATCCCTTGGGAGGAGAGGTGGCCACAGGGACGCTGGACAACTAGGGTACTCTAAGGCTGAACTGTTTGCTGGTAGGAAGAACTGAGGCAGAGGACTCTAGGAGTGAAGAGAGTGCGGGGTTGGGGAAGGGAAGTGGAGGCAGCAGAGGAATTTCTTTCTTTTTCATTTGATTGTTTGTTTTTCGAGACAGGGTTTCTCTGTGTAGCCTTGGCTATCCTAGACTTGCTTTGTAGACCAGGCTGGCCTCGAACTCACAGAGATTCACCTGCCTCTGCCTCCCCAAGTGCTGGGATCACAGGTGTGCACCACCACGCCCAGCTAGCTAGAGGGATTTCTAATGATGACTTCGTAGCTCAGTTCCCAGCTTCGGACAGCCACAAATCTCCACGTAAGGTCACAACTTTCCCAGTGGGGTTGGGGCTTGAGACCAGCCCATCCCTGGCTGTTTGGACAGCTCCTGTTTGGACAGCACTGTCGAGCCTCCAGGCTGTATGGGTAGAGGTAGGGGCTGACGTATCTTCACGCCTTTTCTAGCAAATAGAGTCCATAATTAAGGCCAAAACATTGCTCTGAATGAGTTGCATTTATGCAAGAGCTGCAAAGAAAATATGAAAGAAATTTCTGATGCACAGTCTGGGACTGGCCAGCATTTTTTGCCACAAAGAGGCAAGAGTGGGCTCTGCCCCATTTTCTATAACACGGGACTTCTTGAGGTTTGCTGTCCGCCCAGAAGTTCTGGGTTCCTTCACTGGTCCTCAGATTCTCATTCTTGGGATTCTGATAGTATCCAGGGCCACTGGAACCAGCTGTCACCCACAGGGAAGTTGAAACTGTGGTTACACCCTGACTCAAAGTTCTGAGGGCTGAAAGTTTGAAGTGGACAGGGCTGGCTCCTGAGAGCTGGGAGGAAGGATTTCATCTGCCGCTCTCCTTACCATGTACGTAGTGTCTTTTTTTCAGGTGCACTCTGTGCCTTTTGAGTGCAAATCCCAGTCCCTTTCGTAGGTGTAGGTGTTTATGTGTATGTGTGCGTGTATGCTATGTGTAGGCCAGAAGTTGGCATCTGGCGTCTTCCTCAAGCTTGAGCCACTCTATCATTTTCGAAGATTTGTTTTGTCTTTAATTCTCTCCCCCCCTCTCTCTCTTGCTGTGTGTGTGTGTGTGTGTGTGTGTGTGTGTGTGTGTGTGTGTGTTACCCACATAGACCAGAAGAAGGCACAAGATCCGTTGGAGCTGAAGTTAGAGGCAGCTGTGAGTTGCCTGACCTGAGTTCGGGAAACTGAACTAGGTTCTCCGAGAGAGCAGAAAGTGCTCTTCACTGCTGAGCCATCTCTCAGGCCCTCCATCTTATTTGATGAGTCAGAGCCTCTCTTCTTGAACCTGCAGTTCTTATTTGTCCAGACTGGGCTGGCCATCCAGTCCCAGGAAGCTTACCTGTGCCTCTCTAGTGTTGGGATTACCAGTGTTCCCCCGTACTGATCTGTTTTATCTGTTTTTCACATAGATGCTAGGGACCAAACTCGGATCCTCATGCTTTTCAGCCAATACTTTACCAAGTGGACCATCTTCCCAGGCCCCAAATCCCCCCCCCTTTTTTTTTTTGAGACAGGGTTTCTCTGTGTAGCCTTGGCTGTCCCAGAACTCACTGTGTAGACCAGGCTGGCTGAATTCACAGAGATCTGCCTGCCGATGCCTCCCCGAGTGCTGGGATTAAAGGCGTGCCCCACCAGCACCCAGCTTCTCCCGCTGTTTTTGGGGGTAGCTGTCATATTGGTACCTACTGTCTACGCGGTCTCAGTCTACAGTTGGTTGTGCACGCAACTGTGTCTTTCTAAGTAAAGGCTGTACTTCGGCATGGGAATTAGGCGGTAGTGATGGTAACTACAGTTCAGCCACAGGGAGGATCTTGCTGGCTTTCTTCACCTTCCGCTGAGCGTCAGCACAACGCTGGGTGCAGCTGCCTTCCCTTGCACTGAAGAGGCCTAGGGGTAGAAGGACTGGGCCAGCCTGTGTGGTCCTCTGGCTAATGTGATGGATAGTGTGAGTCACAGGGTGAACGCAGTGAGGAAGAGGGCTCAAGATGTGAGGCACATGGAGGAGAAGAGATCTCACCCCTCAGCTTTTCCCACCCGGAGGGCCAGCAGTACAGCGGGCTGTTCCCATGGCAGGAGTTCCTGTGGGGACAGCAAACCCTGACGGTGTCATGGTTGAGGAGGCGAGGAGACACTGTCCATGGGAGCGCCTGCCACTTGGACCTACTGATAGACCTGCTGGGCTGCCATGCTGCCTTGTCTAGTCCCTCCTGTGAGAGGTGAGCTTGCTGGCCAGCTGTCCCCTACCTGACGTGTACTGGCCCTCTCCCCTGCTCATGTCTGTTCATCTCTTCTCCAGGATGCCCGCCCTGGAAAGGATGCTGCTGCTTGTGGGCCACCTTGTAGAGAAGCTGGTCCTGTGCCCCCATAGGCTGAGCCAGGCTGAAGCCTTACAGACCAAGGTGGGACCAGCGGCCAGAGGCTCTGGCCTGCACTGTTAACTATGGATCAACCCAGGGTTAGCCTGATGACACTGGTTCTAGTGTCCTAGACCCTCTTTTCTGGAGCCACACTCTGTATGACAGACCATTTGACCTTTAGGAGAAGCTGGAAGGCCTAAAGTGCTGGGCAGGACTGCCGAGAGGTTCTGGAAAATGGAGGCACTCGCTCAAGAGAGGTGGTGGAGGGGTGGGCAATTTTGAGCATGGGGTCCCCTAGTTCCCTAACACTGCTCCCTAATACATAGGTGGTACAAGCCCAAAGCTGGGTGCTAGAGGAGCTGCCTGGGGCCCTGAGCCTAAAGCGCTGGACTCAAGCCTCGAGGGAGGTCCTGGCTCTGAGGAATCTTGACCAGGGGCCGCCTGGGGACCTGGGGAGTAGAGCTAAGGCTTGCCTCCTGGGGAAGATTCCAGAAGAACTGAGCTGGAGGCCGTGGTGGGCAGAGGTCGTCATGGCTAACTGGAGTCCTAGGAAGACAGAGCATAGCAAGAGGAACCAGGAGAAAAGGGACCAGTGGGTACAGCTGGAACAGGGCCACCAGGAACAGGTAAGGGCAGGCAGATACATGCTCTGTTCGCTTCCGGCCACATGAAAGGGGCTCGGCTTCACCTCACAGCAAGGGGACAACATATACCTGGATCTTATGGGGAAGCGGCCTATGTTGCCTCGGCCATAGAATAAAGTGGCTGGTGGGGTGGGTGTGTGCGTGTCATACCCCAAGCCACAGGCAGCACTGCAACATTTCCCAGTAGGACCTTGTGGACAGCTTCCTGGCAGCTGGGGAGCAGGACAGCGATGGACAAAACTGGCCTGGCTGTACCTGGGGGAAATGTGGGCCTCACCACAAGCTCCCCAGTGGCCAGAAACAGCCAAACAGCCTGGTCAGGTCAAGAAACACGGAAGAGACAAGTACACCAGTGACCAGGGCCAGGCCCAGGGTCCAGGGAGCCTTGGTGAGCAAGTGTGAGTGTGGAGCTGTGACTGTAGGAAGGATAGAGCCCCCAATCCCTACATAGAAGGCTTGACACCTCACCTCACACCTCCGCCCTCCCTGGCTCCCCCCCCCCCCCCCCCCCGCCATGCTCTGCAGGCAGCGCGAGGAGCCTTGATGGTTCGCGTTGGAGGTGGCTGGGCAGCTCTGGATGAATTTCTGGTAAAAAATGACCCAGTCAGAGGTGAGAGCTGGGGGAGGAAAGGACACGCAAGTTCTTCTGGGGCCAGGTGGTGGGTGGGTAGGAGAGGTTTGGCGCCCGCTTTGGCCCAGCAACCTGGGATCTCTGAGCAGCAAAGGGGAGAACCAGCCAGCAGATCCACGAAAGGTTCCTGTGCTGGACTCCTAGTGTGCCGGCCCCTGAGGTCATCACCCTGAGGCTCTGGACCTCCATCCGAATGGGCTCTAGCAGACCCCTGTCTCAGAAGGTGAGAGCTGGGGTGGGCTTCAGAGCCGGGGGCCAGGTCCTCCAGATGGACCGAGGACTTAATCTGAGCTGGGGAGGAGGAACTGAGCGGTGAGGTGAAGCCTGGCCATCCCTTGTAGACAGGGCTGCCAACCGGCAAAGAACACAGAGACCCTAGCTCCTACAAGGTGAAAACCTCAGAGCAGCCCACTGAGGAGAAACCGTGAAGACTCCAAGCAGAGGGACAGGAACCGCGCGAGCACGATCAGGGACTGAGCAGGAGCTGGGGGGGCGGACATGGTCACAGCACACGGAGTGGGCTTGTGGCTCTCACTCTCAGCAATAAAGAGGAGTTTGGGGAACAGAAAGTCTCTCTGGTGGGTCTTCATTTCCCTTGCAAAAGCCATTCAAAAGCCACAGGGCAAAAGCAGGTTGCTTCCGCCCACCCCCACCCCGGTGCCTGCCCCGAATTCTTTTTCAGTGACTTGTAGTCAGGAGAGAGGAAGGGAGGGACTTTGCAACTCAGCAGCCTCTCCCAGCTTGAGTGGCTCAGAGATAGCCCTGCCCCGTGCCATAGTTTGCACTCACCTGCCCACCCCACCTGTCTTATGGGTGCCCAACCTGCCTTCAAGCTCCGCCTACCGCCCTCAATGGGGAAGGGACTTGGGTCACCACAGGGAGGGGCCACGGAGATTTAAATGCTCGTGGCGCGGGGCTCCCGTGTGGAGGGAGCAGAGAGACCTCGGACAGACGGACGTCGCGCCAGCCTTGTCGCCACAGGTGGGGAAATAAGGGCAGGTCGGAGGAATGAAACTGAAACACCTGTGGGAGCCAGAGGCCAGTGGCTCCAGTGACGGACCCAGGAGCCCAGTGTTCTGGGCCCCATTTACCACCCTGGGCAGTCTGAGCTCAGGGCTGGAGGTGGGAAGCTGCCCCGCCCCCAGCCTTGAGATGGGTGGGGAAACCGAGGCCGAGGCCCTTGCCCCGCTGCTGTGCAGACGAGCACGTGGGTGGGTGGGGGCTGTCTAGCGGTCTCCAGCAGGGTCTGTGGTGTGCTGTTTGGTTCTGCAGGTGGGGCACTCCTTGCCCTCCTGCTTGCAAGAAGTGGGGTTAGTGGTGAGAAATCTTACGATAGAGGCGTTTGGGCTGACAATCGGCTCTTGGCAGCCCCGATCAGGTGAGGGAGGCATTGCTGACCAGAGGAGGAGCTACCAGCTGTCCGGGGTGAGCAACCACAGCGGTGGCCCCTTGGGTGGTATCAGGACCCATGGGAAGAAGAGGAAGGGAAACAGGATTGTGTCTCTACCCCCACTTGCTTATCATGCCAATCTGCACAGGGTCCTTGACTCCTGTCTTTGGGGACAAGGTGCAACTGATACCCATTTTCGTTTTGCCTGCAATGGGGCAGAAGCCAAGTTTTCAATCTCCATGCACACTGGGCTGTCTGCCTGGCCTCCTGGTTCTGTTCTGATCTAGCTCAGTGCAGCGGTGGCAGTGGTGGGTCCTTGTGCCCATCCTTGTCCCAGCCTGGGGTGAGGGATCCACCCTTCAATGTGGTGACAGATGTCATCCGATGCCCCGGGAGTGCTGATCCTCTTTTCTCTTGGCACCCAGGGAAGCCCATGGTGGGCCACTAGCGAGGCAAGGAGGACTTCATTTCTCGTAGACCTCTTTGCCAGGGGAGTGTGGGCTTCCCCAGCCCCAACATGGTTCACTGATGCTGCTGTCCGGACCTGGGACTCCCATCCTTTTCCTTTACCGACACTGCCTGCGTTTCCTGCCTTCCTTGAAGGAGCTCTACATACCCCTCAGGCACCTGAATTCTTGACCCGTGTGTCTGGTTATCTTCCCAGGCAACTACTGCAGATGCCAGTGTCTACTCCTCTACCTTCCCGGGAAGAGGCAGGGCCCAGGGAGAGTCATACCAGGCCCAAGGTCACGCACAAGCCAACAGGGAGTGGCTGCCAACCACAGGCTGCATCTCACACAGCAGAACTCAGTCTCTCACCCCACCCCTTCCCCAGAGTCCCTGCTCTCTGGATCTTTGTCAGTGGCTTCCCACCTTGAATCTCCTCTTTGTTCAGGGAACTTGAGCTGCTTGCTTAAGCTTGTGTTGGCTTCTCACCCAGGCCTTGCCTTTCTGCACAAAGCATGCTTGTCAGGGCTGGCTGTCCATGTCCAGGTCAAGGGCTACTCAAGACCATGCCCTTCTGGTATGGTTCCCCACTGTAGTCCCAAGGCTCCCGGCTCCACCTATTTCTGGGCAGTGAGCTGCTTGTCCTGGATCCTCACCCACATCCAGCCGTATGTCAAGGGATACCAGCCTCTACCACCCCAGGGCCCCTCCTCTGTGCTCTGCCCTGTCCTGGGCAGCACCATGCATGGTTCCCTCCCATTCCCCCACCCCCAGCTCAGTGCAACAAAGGTACCCAAAGCAATGTTGGGAAGCAGAGTCTGGAATGAGTCATTCGGGGTGGTCTTAACATGCTGCCATGGAGGAGACAGGAGACAAGTTGGTGGCAGAGGCTGGCCTGCCATGCTGTCTAACTTGTCCCTGAAAATAGGCAAGCCTGGGCAGCCCCGTGTCTACCACAGTCACATTGGGCCTCAGAACCAGTCTCTAGGATGCCATTGGGTGCCTACTTGAGGAGTTGCAGTAGAAGAAGGTCTGGGGGGTGGGGGGAGTGGAACTGATCCTGTTATGGTGGCTTTCCGGTCGTACTGGGCATTTGTTGCCTCTCCCAGTCATCCAGAAAAAAAAAATGCCATTGACTTATTACACACTGTTGGCTGGGGTCACTGGGGCGTGACCAGACACCAGACCCCCCTCTCTGGGAGTCTACCCTCTGGTCAGAGTAGCTGTACACTCTCATTTACCATCAGCTGCCACGTGGCTGTGAGGACTACTACATCCTGGTGTAGTGGCCCCTCTCCCCCTGCCACTCAGGTCTGCCCTCTCTAGTGTTTCTCTTTCTCTGGACCCTGCAACTCACTCGCCCAGTGTGTAGGCCACTGCTCCCAGGCCTTGGATCCTGGGCCTGAGTTGCTCTGGGTGGGAGCACCCAGCACTATGGGAAAGCCATGTTTTAGAATAGAAATACTATGTCCGAGAGATGGTGCCCAGACCGCAGGGTGTCACCTGGGAGCCGAAGTCTGGGCTGTGCCTGTAAGCGGTTGTCCCTGCTCTCCATCTGCCAGCTGCTTCTGTTAAGCAGTGAAAGGGGCCCAGGCCAGTTTCGCTGACCTCTTGGCCTTCCCGCAGTGAACACCTCATCCTCCATGGCCAAGGAACTCCTTGGTTTGTTCTCCCTAAAGACATGAGGCAACCGTAAAGCAGCCCTGTGACCCTACCAAGCTGATACAGAACCCCAGTCACTCAGGCTCTAGGAACTGTTGATTGTTCTAGGGTCCCAGGTCCCAGGTCCCAGGTCCCAGGGTCAGGATGGTCAAGGCTCTAACTTAGGATGAATGACTTGGTTAATTCATCCCAAATTCTCAAATTCCCTTGATTCCCTTGATGCCCCTATACCCGCAGAGATTCCTCCTCACAGTCAGCCTCCCCCCTGCAGGGGCCAATTTCCTGTTTCCTACAGCTCAGCCTGGGGCCCTAAAAGGTCAGGAATCAACCTAAGAGGATGGGAGGGGCTGGGCCAAGAATCAAGTTGACTGGGGAAGGGATTTCCCAGAACAGGGGACAGACAAAACATAGTGGTAAGGACCATGGGAAGCATGAACCATAAACCATGTCACTGCCAAAGCATGGTCATCAGCATGGTCAGTGAGTAGCTGACCAGAGCTCTTCTCCAGAAGACCTAGCCTCCCTTGCTTTCTTCCTTGCACCCGTTTCTCATGAGGTCCCTTCTTGCCCAAAAAGTTGGAGGCTCCAAGAGTTGGAGGCTGGATTAAAACCGTCTGGACTTTCTATGTCCACCCCGGCTCTGAATAATGACATCGAGACTTGTATTTATTTATAATAGTTTCAGGCCTTAGAGAACTCTTGTTCTTGACTAGCTCTTACAACCTATGTTACCCCATTTATATTAATCTATGTTCTGCCACATGGCTTGTTTCGCACGTCTGACTTCCTCCGTGTCTTGCTTTCCCAGAGTTCCTATCTCAGCAGGAAGTCTTTCCTCCCTTTCCTACTTTGCTTTAGGCCGGTCAGCAATTTATTTACCCAATCAGAGGGTGATGGAGACCAATGTGTACAAAATACCGAGGCAGGGAGATACTTAATAAAAATGCCAATACAAAAGTCTGGTCTATACTCAACTCTGTGGGTACAGAAATCTGTATTTGAATAATGAAAGGATGATCTTTACATAGCGCATAAGAAGATCATCCTAACGCTGCGTGGCGCCTGCTTTCGGCTCTTGTTCATACGTGTGCCTATCAGTGGCCCCTTCACCTGCTTGTTCTAGGGCTACCTGCTCTACTAATTCGTTTTGGAACTCTGTGTGGCTAGACCCATTTGGCTGCCCCTTCTCAGGCTCCTTGGGTCGTCGTCAGCACCTGGACTCTGCTGCTGTGTCTTTGGGGCCCTACCACTCCCTTCCTAAGAGATAAGTCAAAGACTAGCCTGGGAGGCCCAGGATCAGCACCATGCTACAAGCAAACTGCCCATGCCTGGGCCGCCTTCCTCAGAGAGCCACACACAGCCTTCCACAGGCCGCAGATGCAGCCTGACAACGGTTCATGCTTCCCATGGTCCTTACCACTGTGTTCTGTCTGTCCCCTGTTCTGGGAAATCCCTTCCCCTGCCAACCTGATTCTTGGCCCAGCCCCTCCCATCCTCTTAGGTTGATTCCTGACCTCCTTTTAGGGCCCCAGGCTGAGCTGTAGGAGATAGGAGGCCTTTGGCCCCTGCAGGGGCAGGCTGTCTGTGAGGAGGAATCTCTTCGGGTATAGGGCATCGAGGGAACCTACGGATCTGAGAGTTTGGGATGAATTAACCAAGTCATTCTGACCACCCTGACCTGAGACTCATGCTTGACCAGGAGTTTTGCTCCATGTTGAGGTTTACTGTTCTGGTTTGGGGCCTCTAACAATGTAGCTGCCTGGGCCCTTGCAGTTGTCCCACTGGTCACTCCCAGTGTTTTGTGATCTTATCCCTGCCACCTTATGTCTTATGTTTTTTTTTTCCATGCCCCACTCTGTACCCCAAGAGCATTTCCACTCCTGAAGAACCGAATGGTGGCTGCTCACCTTATCTTAGCAGCTTGGGCTCTGCCTGCTCTGCTGCAGGTTGTTGGTCCACACTGCTGACCTGGTCCAGGTGCCTGCCTGGTTGTAGGCTTGAGGCTTGAGACTCTGAGCAGCAGACTGATGGTAGGATACCCCAGAAGGCTCAGGACCAGCCTGGGGGAGAGAATGAAGAAGGACATTTTGCCTAAGCTATGGCTGGCATGTCATCCCAGTAGTCTCCCTACGAGCCAGGACTTGATAGCCTGCAGAGTCTCCTCAAGTCATGTCAAGGGGCTTGAACCTGTCACAGGTCCTCATGTAGGACAATTCTTGAAGGGGTCAGTGGGGCCATATGCTCATAACCCTCTCTAAGCGGAATGAATGGTGTCTATTCTACCAAATCGTGTGGTAGCAACGCCTGACTTACCCTCCACAGGACAGGCTCTGCACCTGCCTTGGCCATGCTTCCCAGCAAGCCAGCCTCATTTCCCATTTACCTGCCCTCCACGTTCCATACGTGGTGTAGGCATTGGTGAGGAGCCTTAAAGGTAGCTGGTGAGGGCATGGAGGGCTCCTAGGTACATAGTACAGAAGCCTGGGCCGCAGGAGCAGGAAGCCTGACTAAGAAGTGACAGAATGAGCTTTGAGGTGCTGTGGCAAAACCATGAGAACTTAGATGGGTGTGAGGTGGACCAGTGGACAGACGGCATGCAGCTGTACTCACTGAAGCACCTTTTAAGAACAGACTGGCTGGGTTCAGGCCTTTAATCCCAACACTTGGGAGGCAGAGGCAGATGACTGGACTACAGAGTAAATTCTAGCCAGAGCTACACAGAGAAACCCTGTCATAAAGAAAAGAAAAGAAAAGAAAAGAAAAGAAAAGAAAAGAAAAGAAAAGAAAAGAAAAGAAAAGAAAAAGAAACAGATAGATAGATAGATAGATAGATAGATAGATAGATAGATAGATAGATGGACAGCAGAGCGTAAGGGACATATAATGTATAAGAGCACTAGGTGATCTGTATCAACAAGGACACAGAACAGGATATGACTTTGGGACTGGCTGGCTCAAGCTGCAGGTTTAGAGATCTGGGGACAGGCCAAGAATCTCTTATTTCACTGAGCACGCAGATTCAAAGTTGCCTGTTGAGTTCCACAGTACAAATGTGTATTGGGAAAGGGTAGACCAGCACCTCCCAAAGTTCATGCAAGGAGCAGCCTGGATGAACTTCTGAACAGAGAGAACGTTCTGGCAATGCCGAGGCTGTGGACTAAGAGAAAGCGCCGTGTGCAAGCTCAGCTTACGGGGTGGTTGTCTTCTCCTTGAGCAAGACTGCTGTCTTCCAGAGATGCCAGGTGCACTGGATTTGGGCCAGCAGGGCTTCAGGATGATCTCATCTTAGTTACATTCACAGAGATCCTGCTTCCAAATAAGGTTACAGTCATGTCCTGCAGGTTAGGACTCTGAGTTGCCTTTCTGGGTAATCAATTCAGTCCAGCTCAAAAGCTCCAAGGCCTGGCAGACACGTAGAAGCCTGGAGCCAGGTGACCCAGGACCCAGGCAGGCGTGAAGGCCCAACACACACCTTCTGAGACTAAGGCAGGGCTGGGGAAGAGGGATGCTCGGGAAGGCCCCAAGCCCTGTGCACTAGAATCCTGGAGGCTTGGAGTAGAGGCCAGCTGTGTTCCACAGGGAGTCCTGAGAGGCCCCAGATCCCTGTGCGTTATGAGTATACTATGCCAGAAATGTGGACAGACATGTTTGTGTCTTTCTACACTGTCAGAATGGACAGAATGACAACAAATTTACAGGGTTCAGTAGTTTCAGAATGCAAGAATTCTTCATGTAACCCCACCTACTCCAGTAACCCAGCCAAGGTGAAGGCAAGTTCATTTATTCCAATCTTAATTGCTAAACTCTTATCACCTATCACGCAGCACACAGTGAATCTCTTTGTGTATTTATACATAGATATGTGGTTTAGGGAATGAACACGCGTTAAAGAGGCTGCAGCCGGCTTCAGAGAAAGCCCTCAGAGCTGGGAGAGGCTGCACTGATAAGAAGTAAAATCCGCATTGAGGGGGAACTGCCACACTCAGGGTTTGAGAACCAAGCTGTAAAGTCTACCCACGAGGTGACAGGTGAAAGGTGAAAGGCCAAAGCAAGTTCCAAGAACAGGAAACGATGGGTTCAGGGCCAGGTCCAGAGGGACAAAAAGATGGGTGGGCGTGGAGTCAAGTAGGGTGCATCAACGGCAGAGGACAGGGTCAAGCGAAAGCTGTAGCGATAGTTGGGGAATCCTCTGCTTGCTTGTCCTTGATGCGTATACCAGGTGACTGGATGAGGTAAGGCCAGGTCATCGAAGTGTTAGGCCTTCATCACTTTAACGGGACCCAGATGAGGGAGTTATTCCCTTTTCTCGGAGTCAACGTCGGGTAAGTTCTTGGGCCTGGTTTCCTTGAGATGGCTTTAATGCCCCACATGCAGCTATCGTCTGAGCTCACCCTGGTGAATTTGTAAGGTGGCTTCCTTTCTACTCCCAGGAATAAGCCGTTTCAGTCAGTGCTGTGGCTGGTGCCTGATGTGATGGTGCTGTTGGTGGAGCCACCCATGGCCTGCAGTCTACTTCCCTCAAAATGGCAAAAGCCAAAATGGCAAATGGAGTCTCCTGGTTTTCTATGCACAGCCTAAAGAAAACAACAAAGCAAAACACCGTTTTACACAATATAGTATAACTTAAAGTAAGGAACAGGCTGGTCTCTTGCATTGTCTAAGTTTTTTGGGGCAGCCTGTCTTTGTTTGGGGGGGGGGAGGGTATTATTGAACAGGGTTTCTCTGTATAGCAGCCAGAACTGTCATGGAACTCACTCTGTAAACCCGGCTGGCCTTGAACTCGCAGAGATCCACCTCCCTCTGCCTCCTGAATGCTGGCGTGAAAAGCGTGCACCATCAGAGCAGCCTGTCTTAATCCATCTTGAGGACAGGGCTTTTCCCCCCAACAATAGGTTTGCTCATTCCTTTGGAGGGCCCTTGGCTACCATGGACCTCTGTGGCTGCTCAGGGAACCTCCTGTCCTCACATCTGGGTGTGGATTCAGGACTCAGTCAGCTTAGAAGGACCTGTGTCTGACCCCCATGATTGTATCTTTCTCACCTGCCCAGTCTATTCAGGGTCCCTGACTGAGTCTTTCTGTTCCCTACAGGACACAAGTGGACCTTGGGCAAGTTCTGCGTTACCAGTTGTCCGTGATGAACGGCCAGGCCCCTCCTCGTGATGTCGTGGTTGCCAACGGCACTGAGCAGTCAGTTGTCCCTACAATCATGACGCACCAGATGGGAGCCTGCACTCCTTCGGGGCCCCAAGCAGCGGCTGCCCCGCCTACCACAGGCAGAAGTATTGCTGGGGTGTATGTGGAGGCCTCAGGGCAGACCCAGAGCTTTTATGCTGCCATGAAGCAGGGCCTCCTGCCCACTGGGCTTGGGTTGGCTTTGCTTGAGGCCCAGGCAGCCACTGGGGGCCTCGTGGACCTTGCCCAGGGCCAGCTGCTTCCTGTGTCTGAGGCCCTAAGGCGGGGTCTGGTGGGATTGGAGCTAAAGGAGAAATTGTTGGCTGCTGAGCGTGCAGTTACTGGCTATCCCGACCCCTATGGGGGTGGAAAGCTGGCCCTCTTCCAGGCCATCGGGAAGGAGGTTGTAGACAGGACCCTGGGGCAGAGATGGCTGGAGGTCCAGATAGCTACTGGGGGCCTAATGGACCCAGCGCAGGGTGTGAAAGTGGCTCCAGAGCTAGCCTGCCTGCAGGGCCTTTTAGATAAGGAGACATGGCTCAGCCTGTTAGAGTCAGAGTCCAGCACGGGTGCCCCAGGTTTCTTTGACCCCAACACGCTGGAGCAGCTACCATACTGCACGCTGCTGGGTAGGTGCGTGCAAGACCCCAGCTCGGGGCTGCCTCTGTTGCCCTTGAAGACCACCTTCCGCACCCTGAGTGGGGCAGCCAGCGTGTCAATGCTGCTGGAGGCAGGAGTACTGGATGAGGAGACAGTCCGAGGCCTGCAGGAGGGCACGCTGGTGGTGGCAGATGTGGGCACACGACCCGAGGTGCAGCGCTATCTGGAGGGCACCGGGGGGCTGGCAGGGGTTGTCTTGTTACCCGGAGGCCACAAGAAGAGCTTTTTCCAGGCTACAGTTGAACACTTGCTCTCAAGGGGCGTTGCGCTGCAACTCTTAGAGGCCCAGGCTGCCACCCGCACCCTCGTGCACCCAGCCACAGGCCAGCGTCTTTGGGTGGAAGAGGCGGTCAAGGCAGGCCTGGTTGGCCCAGAACTCCACGAGCAGCTCCTGGTGGCAGAGCAGGCGGTGACAGGGTATTACGACCCCTTCAGCAGCTCCTGCATCCCCCTTTTCCAGGCTATGAAGAAGGAGCTTGTGGACCAGCCCCTGGCTCTGCGCCTCCTGGATGCCCAGCTGGCCACAGGTGGCCTTATATGCCCAGCCCGTAAATTCCGGCTGCCCTTGGAGGCTGCCCTGCGCTTTGGCTGCCTGGATGAAGAGACTCAGCAATGTCTTTCTCAGGCAGCGGGTTTTTTAGATCCCACCACACATGATAGCCTTCGCTATGAGCAGCTCTTGGTCCGCTCTGTCACTGACCCAGAGACAGGGCTCGCTTTCCTGCCCCTCCCTGGAGAACCCCATGCAAATGAGCCTCAGGGACCCACCACATTCATTGATCATTGTACTCGGCAGGTCTTGAGCAAGGCTACAACCTCCATCTCTGTAGGGAGGTATCAGGGCCGGCCTGTATCCCTCTGGGAACTGCTCTTTTCTGACGCAGTTCCCGTTAAGCAGAGGGCAATGCTTGCCCAGCAGCACCAGGAAGGGGCCCTGTCAGTGGAGGAGCTGGCAGCTGAGCTGAAGACCATTGTTGAGCAGGCTGCAGCCACTGCCAAAGTCACTTTTGCTGGGTTGAGGGACACCGTGACACCAGGAGAACTGCTGAAGGCTGAGATCATCAACCAGGACCTGTTTGAGCAGCTGGAACGTGGACAGACCTCAGCCCAAGATGTGGGCAACCTGGATTCGGTGCAGAGGTACCTGCAGGGCACAGGTTGCATTGCAGGCCTATTGCTGCCTGACTCCCAAGAACGCCTCAGCATTTACGAGGCCCGTAGCAAGGGCCTCCTCAGGCCCGGGACTGCTCTGATATTGCTTGAGGCCCAAGCTGCCACGGGCTTTATCATCGACCCAAAAGAGAACAAGAGATACTCCGTGGAGGAGGCCCTGAGGGCTGGTGTCATTGGGCCCGATGTATATGCAAAGCTGCTGTCTGCAGAACGTGCAGTGACCGGCTACACAGACCCCTACTCTGGGGAGCAGATCTCACTCTTCCAGGCCATGCAGAGGGACCTTATTGTCAGAGACCACGGCATCCGCTTGCTGGAGGCCCAGATTGCTACGGGTGGGGTCATCGACCCCATGCACAGCCACCGCCTGCCCGTGGACGTGGCCTACCAGCGCGGCTACTTTGACCAGATGCTGAACTCTATCCTGTTGGACCCGTCTGATGACACCAAGGGCTTCTTCGACCCCAACACGCACGAGAACCTCACCTACCTGCAGCTTCTGGAGCGCTGTGTCCATGACCCGGAGACGGGCCTGCACCTCCTGCCCCTGAGCAGTACACGACCCCAGCTGGTAGATAGCTCCACCCGGCAGGCCTTCCAGAACCTGCTGCTATCCGTGAGATATGGACGGTTCCGGGGGCAAAGAGTTTCTGCGTGGGAGCTGATTAACTCGGAATATTTCAGAGAGGACTGGAGGAGGCAGCTGCTGCAGCGTTATCGGAGGCGCAAGGTCACGCTGGAGCAGGTCACTCAGCTGTTGGAGAAAGAGATGAGGAGGTGGGCAGACATCACACTGCCTGCGTTACAGGGCCGAGTCACGGCCTACCAGCTCCTGGAGGCCCGCATCATCACCCAGGAGCTCCTGGACCAGGTTTTGACTGGAACGGTCAGCCCAGACACCCTTCTTCACATGGACCATGTTCGCAGGCACCTTCGGGGCTCAGGCACTGTAGGCGGTGTGCTATTACAACCCTCTAACCAGCGGCTCAGTCTCTACCAGGCCATGAGGCAGAAGCTCCTGGCGCCTAGCGTAGCCCTGGCTTTGCTGGAGGCCCAGGCAGCCACGGGAGCCATCACGGACCCCCGCAGTCTGGAGACCCTGTCGGTAGATGAGGCTGTGTGCAGGGGAGTGGTGGGAGCAGAAGTGTATGGCAAGCTGAAACGAGCAGAGCATTCTATCACTGGCTACAGAGACCCCTTTTCTGGGAAGAAGGTGTCCCTGTTCAGGGCCATGAAGAAGGGCCTTATCCCTGTGGAGCAGGCAACCCGCCTACTAGAAGCCCAGGTATCCACTGGAGGGGTCGTTGATCCCACAACCCACCTCCATCTCCCCATGCCTGAGGCAGTCCAGCGTGGCTGCATCGATCTGGAGATGGAAGCGACCTTGTCCAGCTCTCCTGAGACCTTCCCCACACCTGATGGCCGGGGACACACCAGCTATGCCCAGCTTCTGGAGCAGTGTCTCCAGGACAAAGCCTCCGGGCTTCACCTCCTGCCTCTGACAGAAGATGCTCCTACAGTCCCCACAGACACACAGATCCAGGAGACCCTGCAGGCCTCAGCTGGCACCGATGATGGTTTGTCCCTCTGGGACCTGCTCACCTCTTGCTACTTTACTGAGGAGCAGCGCAGAGGCTTCCTTGAGGACGTGAGGGTTGGGAAGACTTCTGTGCCGCAGCTGCAAGAGACTGTGCGCGCCTGGGTGCAGGAAGCAAAGCTCCTGGCCCGGGCCCGCATCACTGTGCCGGGCCCTCGGGGTGAGGTCCCTGCCATTTGGCTAAGAGATGCTGGTGTTATCACCCAAGAGACACTGGAAATGCTGGCACAGGGTGTGCAGTCACCTGCTGAGGTAGCCAAACAGCCTGCTGTGAAGGCCTGCCTCTGGGGCACAGGCTGTGTGGCCGGTGTGCTGCTGCAGCCCTCGGGGACCAAGATGAGCATTGCCCAGGCTGTAAAAGATGGCCTCCTGCCCACAGGCCTCGGCCAGCAGCTGCTGGAGGCCCAAGTGGCGTCTGGCTTCCTTGTCAATCCGCTAACCAACCAGAGATTGTCAGTGGAGGGTGCAGTGAAGGCTGGCCTGGTGGGCAGGGAGCTGAGCGAACAGCTTAGGCAAGCGGAAAGGGCTGTGACGGGATACCCAGACCCCTATTCAGGAGGCTCCCTCTCTCTATGGCAGGCCATGGAGAAGGGGCTTGTCCCCCAGAGTGAGGCTTTTCCTCTCCTGCAAGTGCAGCTGGCCACAGGCGGTGTTGTGGACCCCGTCCACGGAGTGCACCTGCCCCAGGCAGCGGCCTGCAAGCTTGGCCTCCTAGACGAACCGACCAGCCAGATGCTGGCCACCACTGAGAAGGAAAACAAGCTCTTTTTTGACCCCAACTCCCATGAAAAGGTGACATACCGGCAGCTCAAGGAACTCTGTGTGCTGGATGCTGACACCAGCCTGTGGCTGCTGCCACTGACCCAGAACACTGTGCTTGAAGTGGATGACCACACTGCAGTGGCTCTGAGGGCCATGAAGGTGCCCATCAGCATGGGGAGGTTCCAAGGACACAGCGTGTCACTCTGGGACCTGCTACACTCTGAGTACGTTGGAGCCGAAAAGCGGAGGGAGCTGGTGGCACTTTGTTGTTCCGGGAGGGCTGCTGCCCTGCGGCAGGTCATCAGTATGGTCACCACCCTGGTGGAGGCTGCAGAGAAGCAGCCCCCACAGGCCACCTTCAAAGGGCTCCGGAAGCAGGTTTCAGCTGGGGACTTGTTTAGATCCCAGCTGATCAACAAGCAGACGCTGGATGAACTCAATCAGGGGAAGAGGACGGTCCAGGAAGTGACAGAGATGGACAGTGTGAGGAGGTCCCTGGAAGGAGGCAACTTCATTGCTGGGGTCCTTATTCAGGGCACAAAAGAGAGGATGAGCATCCCGGAGGCCTTGAGAAGGCGCATTCTGAGGCCAGGCACAGCCCTGGTGCTGCTGGAAGCTCAGGCAGCCACCGGGTTCATCATTGACCCTGTGGAGAACCAGAGGCTAACTGTAGAGCAGGCCTTCCAGGCAGGGATGTTCGGCAAGGAAACCTACACAAAGCTCTTGTCAGCCGAGCGTGCTGTCACTGGGTACACGGACCCTTACACTGGAGAACAGATCTCCCTCTTCCAGGCCATGCAGAGGGACCTGATTGTCAAGGACCACGGCATCCGCCTCCTGGAGGCCCAGATTGCCACGGGCGGCATCATCGACCCTGTCCACAGCCACCGAGTGCCCGTGGACGTGGCCTACCAGCGCGGCTACTTCAATGAGGAGATGAACCGCATCTTGGCTGACCCGAGCGATGACACCAAGGGCTTCTTTGACCCCAACACTCACGAGAACCTCACCTACCTGCAGCTGCTGGAGCGCTGCGTGGAGGACCCCGAGACGGGCCTGTTCATGTTGGAAATTGTAAAGAAAGGAGAAACCTGCACATACATTGATGAGGCCACAAGGCAAGCTCTGAGGTCCAGAACTATGAAAATGTACGTAGGGAAGTTTGCAGGCCAGACGGTGTCTGTGTGGGACCTGCTCTCTTCCCAGTATTTTACAGAAGGAAGGAAAAGAAAGCTTTTGCGGGACTACAGATCCCAGAACATAGGCCTAGAGAAACTTCTAGAGGTTATCACCTCCACGGTGGAAGAAACAGAGAAGCAAAACCAAAAATTCAAGGTGGCAGGCATCCATGGCGAAGTGACAGCCACGGAGCTGTTCAACTCTGGGATCCTCGACAGGAAGACGCTGGATGCACTCCACAGTGGGGAGAGGAGGAGTCAGGACCTCAGCAGACTGGAGCAGGTAAAGAGCTACCTAGAAGGCAGCAGCTGCATTGCCGGGGTGACCACACCCCTAACCCGGGAAGTGATGAGTCTCTATGCCGCCGGCAGGGAAGAACTCATCCCTGCAGGGTTTGCAGCTCAGTTGCTGGAGGCACAGGCTGCCACCGGGTACCTAATGGACCCCTGCACCCACCAGAGGCTGAGCGTGGATGAGGCCATCGCATCTGGCCTGGTGGGTGAAGACCTGAGGGAAAGACTTGTGAATGCAGAGAAGGCAGCGAAGGGCTACGAAGACCCAGCCACGGGGGAGACTATCCCACTGTTCCAGGCCATGGAGAAGAAGCTGGTCAGGAGGGAGGAAGCACTGAGGCTTCTGGAGGTGCAGGTGGCCACAGGAGGGGTCATTGACCCACTGCACCACCACCGCGTGCCCCTGGAGGTAGCCTGCAGGCGCAGCTGTCTCTGTGATGACATGGTAGTGCTCGTTGCTGATCAGAAACACATGAGGAAAAGGTTTGTGGATCCCAACACGCAGGAGAAGGTCACATACCAGGAGCTGCAGGACAGGTGCCAGAGGGAGGAGAAGTCAGGCTGGGCTCTGTTCCCAGTGGTCAAGGACAAAAAGGACATGGAGTATGTTGACGAGGCCACCAAAAGGGCCCTGGAGGCAGAGCAG
This sequence comes from Meriones unguiculatus, assembly GCF_030254825.1. Classification (NCBI taxonomy): domain Eukaryota; kingdom Metazoa; phylum Chordata; class Mammalia; order Rodentia; family Muridae; genus Meriones; species Meriones unguiculatus. The sequence goes on from NC_083356.1 coordinate 24,985,747, forward strand.
GTGGAGGTGACTGTGGGGAGGTACAGAGGCCAGAGGATATCCGTGTGGGAGCTCCTGAACTCAGAGTATGTGTCACAGGACAAAAAGATGGAGTTAGTTAGGCTATACAAAGAAGACACAGAGCGGGCACTGCAGAAAGTGGTAAAACTTATCCTACAAATGATTGCAGACAAGGAGGGCAAAAGCCGGCAGCTCTGGTTCCGAGGATTACGAATGCAGGTGACAGCAGAGGAACTGCTCAGCTCAGCCGTCATCACAAAGCAGACCCTGAAGGACCTGGAAGAAGGCAGAACCACAGTAGATCAGATTGAAAGGAATGAAGATGTGAGGAGATACCTCAAAGGCACCAGCTGCATTGCGGGCGTCCTGGTACCCGTGCATGGAGAGCCCGGGCGCCAGGAGAAGATGAGCATCTATCAGGCCATGTGGAAGGGTGTGCTGAGGCCCGGCACGGCCCTGGTGCTGCTGGAGGCCCAGGCGGCCACTGGCTTCATCATCGACCCGGTGCACAACCGCAGGCTGTCTGTGGAGGAGGCCGTGGCAGAGGGCGTGGTGGGGGGCGAGGTCCAGGAGAAGCTGCTGTCTGCCGAGCGGGCGGTGACGGGCTACACGGACCCCTACACGGGGGAGCAGATCTCCCTCTTCCAGGCCATGCAGAGGGACCTGATCGTCAAGGACCACGGCATCCGCCTGCTGGAGGCCCAGATCGCCACGGGTGGGGTCATCGACCCCATGCACAGCCACCGCCTGCCCGTGGACGTGGCCTACCAGCGCGGCTACTTTGACGAGGAGATGAACGGCATCCTGGCCGACCCCGGGGACGACACCAAGGGCTTCTTTGACCCCAACACGCACGAGAACCTCACCTACCTGCAGCTGCTGCGCCGCTGTGTGCGGGACCCGGACACTGGGCTGTACATGCTGCAGCTGGCAGGAAAGGGCTCCAGTGTGCACCAGCTGAGCCAGGAGCTGAGGCGCGCCCTTCGGGAGGCCCGTGTGACCCCGGGATCAGGCGACTTCCAGGGTCAGAGCGTCTCAGTGTGGGAGCTCCTCTTCTACCGCGAGGTGCCCGAGAGCCTGCGCCAGGACCTGCTGCGTCGCTACCAAGCTGGCGGGCTGACCGTTCAGGACCTGAGTGCCACCCTCACCTCGCTGCTGGCCCGGGCCAAGGACGGCAGCCCAGGAGTGGATGCCCGGGAGGCCCTGGGCAAGGCCACCATGCAGGTCAAAAGGGGGCCTCTCCGGGGACGAGAGGTCCCCGTGTGGGACGTCCTGGCATCCAGCTATGTGAGAGAGGACACCCGGAAGGAGCTGCTGGCCCAGTTCAGCTCTGGGACGCTGACTCTGCCCATGCTGAGGAGAAGGCTGACCACCATCATCGAGGAGGCCGAGGAAACGCAGGAGGCTGAGGACACGCAGGAGGCCGACCCAAAGCGGAGCATCCCCTCCCTGGACCAACAGGAGCCTGGAGCCGGGAGCTCGGAGACCCTCCCAGACAAGGGCGAGGTCCAGGAGGACGCTGAGAGGGCCAGGCAGCAGCAGGAGCAGGCTCTGCGAGCCGCCACCATGCAGGTTCAGCGTGGACAGTTCCGGGACCAGCGGGTTTCCGTGTGGAAGGTGCTGTTCTCCTCCTACCTGAGCCAGGCCCGCCGCGAGGAGCTGCTGGCCCGCCACCTGGCCGGCACCCTGGGCCTGGACCAGCTGATCTCCATCCTCACCCAGGTCATCCAGGAGACAGAAGAAGGGCTCAGCAAGGTGTCTTTCCGTGGCCTGAGGCGCCAGGTGACGGCCTCTGAGTTGCACACGTCCGGGATCCTGGACCCCGAGACCCTGCGGGATCTGGCCCAGGGGACCAAGAGCCTGCGGGAGGTGACAGAGATGGACTCTGTCAAGCGCTACCTGGAGGGCACCAGCTGCATTGCGGGCGTCCTGGTACCCGTGCATGGAGAGCCCGGGCGCCAGGAGAAGATGAGCATCTATCAGGCCATGTGGAAGGGCGTGCTGAGGCCCGGCACGGCCCTGGTGCTGCTGGAGGCCCAGGCGGCCACAGGCTTCATCATCGACCCGGTGCACAACCGCAGGCTGTCTGTGGAGGAGGCCGTGGCAGAGGGCGTGGTGGGGGGCGAGGTCCAGGAGAAGCTGCTGTCTGCCGAGCGGGCGGTGACGGGCTACACGGACCCCTACACGGGGGAGCAGATCTCCCTCTTCCAGGCCATGCAGAGGGACCTGATCGTCAAGGACCACGGCATCCGCCTGCTGGAGGCCCAGATCGCCACGGGTGGGGTCATCGACCCCATGCACAGCCACCGCCTGCCCGTGGACGTGGCCTACCAGCGCGGCTACTTTGACGAGGAGATGAACGGCATCCTGGCCGACCCCGGGGACGACACCAAGGGCTTCTTTGACCCCAACACGCACGAGAACCTCACCTACCTGCAGCTGCTGCGCCGCTGTGTGCGGGACCCGGACACTGGGCTGTACATGCTGCAGCTGGCAGGAAAGGGCTCCAGCGTGCACCAGCTGAGCCAGGAGCTGAGGCGCGCCCTTCGGGAGGCCCGTGTGACCCCGGGATCAGGCGACTTCCAGGGTCAGAGCGTCTCAGTGTGGGAGCTCCTCTTCTACCGCGAGGTGCCCGAGAGCCTGCGCCAGGACCTGCTGCGTCGCTACCAAGCTGGCGGGCTGACCGTTCAGGACCTGAGTGCCACCCTCACCTCGCTGCTGGCCCGGGCCAAGGACGGCAGCCCAGGAGTGGATGCCCGGGAGGCCCTGGGCAAGGCCACCATGCAGGTCAAAAGGGGGCCTCTCCGGGGACGAGAGGTCCCCGTGTGGGACGTCCTGGCATCCAGCTATGTGAGAGAGGACACCCGGAAGGAGCTGCTGGCCCAGTTCAGCTCTGGGACGCTGACTCTGCCCATGCTGAGGAGAAGGCTGACCACCATCATCGAGGAGGCCGAGGAAACGCAGGAGGCTGAGGACACGCAGGAGGCCGACCCAAAGCGGAGCATCCCCTCCCTGGACCAACAGGAGCCTGGAGCCGGGAGCTCGGAGACCCTCCCAGACAAGGGCGAGGTCCAGGAGGACGCTGAGAGGGCCAGGCAGCAGCAGGAGCAGGCTCTGCGAGCCGCCACCATGCAGGTTCAGCGTGGACAGTTCCGGGACCAGCGGGTTTCCGTGTGGAAGGTGCTGTTCTCCTCCTACCTGAGCCAGGCCCGCCGCGAGGAGCTGCTGGCCCGCCACCTGGCCGGCACCCTGGGCCTGGACCAGCTGATCTCCATCCTCACCCAGGTCATCCAGGAGACAGAAGAAGGGCTCAGCAAGGTGTCTTTCCGTGGCCTGAGGCGCCAGGTGACGGCCTCTGAGTTGCACACGTCCGGGATCCTGGACCCCGAGACCCTGCGGGATCTGGCCCAGGGGACCAAGAGCCTGCGGGAGGTGACAGAGATGGACTCTGTCAAGCGCTACCTGGAGGGCACCAGCTGCATTGCGGGCGTCCTGGTACCCGTGCATGGAGAGCCCGGGCGCCAGGAGAAGATGAGCATCTATCAGGCCATGTGGAAGGGCGTGCTGAGGCCCGGCACGGCCCTGGTGCTGCTGGAGGCCCAGGCGGCCACAGGCTTCATCATCGACCCGGTGCACAACCGCAGGCTGTCTGTGGAGGAGGCCGTGGCAGAGGGCGTGGTGGGGGGCGAGGTCCAGGAGAAGCTGCTGTCTGCCGAGCGGGCGGTGACGGGCTACACGGACCCCTACACGGGGGAGCAGATCTCCCTCTTCCAGGCCATGCAGAGGGACCTGATCGTCAAGGACCACGGCATCCGCCTGCTGGAGGCCCAGATCGCCACGGGTGGGGTCATCGACCCCATGCACAGCCACCGCCTGCCCGTGGACGTGGCCTACCAGCGCGGCTACTTTGACGAGGAGATGAACGGCATCCTGGCCGACCCCGGGGACGACACCAAGGGCTTCTTTGACCCCAACACGCACGAGAACCTCACCTACCTGCAGCTGCTGCGCCGCTGTGTGCGGGACCCGGACACTGGGCTGTACATGCTGCAGCTGGCAGGAAAGGGCTCCAGCGTGCACCAGCTGAGCCAGGAGCTGAGGCGCGCCCTTCGGGAGGCCCGTGTGACCCCGGGATCAGGCGACTTCCAGGGTCAGAGCGTCTCAGTGTGGGAGCTCCTCTTCTACCGCGAGGTGCCCGAGAGCCTGCGCCAGGACCTGCTGCGTCGCTACCAAGCTGGCGGGCTGACCGTTCAGGACCTGAGTGCCACCCTCACCTCGCTGCTGGCCCGGGCCAAGGACGGCAGCCCAGGAGTGGATGCCCGGGAGGCCCTGGGCAAGGCCACCATGCAGGTCAAAAGGGGGCCTCTCCGGGGACGAGAGGTCCCCGTGTGGGACGTCCTGGCATCCAGCTATGTGAGAGAGGACACCCGGAAGGAGCTGCTGGCCCAGTTCAGCTCTGGGACGCTGACTCTGCCCATGCTGAGGAGAAGGCTGACCACCATCATCGAGGAGGCCGAGGAAACGCAGGAGGCTGAGGACACGCAGGAGGCCGACCCAAAGCGGAGCATCCCCTCCCTGGACCAACAGGAGCCTGGAGCCGGGAGCTCGGAGACCCTCCCAGACAAGGGCGAGGTCCAGGAGGACGCTGAGAGGGCCAGGCAGCAGCAGGAGCAGGCTCTGCGAGCCGCCACCATGCAGGTTCAGCGTGGACAGTTCCGGGACCAGCGGGTTTCCGTGTGGAAGGTGCTGTTCTCCTCCTACCTGAGCCAGGCCCGCCGCGAGGAGCTGCTGGCCCGCCACCTGGCCGGCACCCTGGGCCTGGACCAGCTGATCTCCATCCTCACCCAGGTCATCCAGGAGACAGAAGAAGGGCTCAGCAAGGTGTCTTTCCGTGGCCTGAGGCGCCAGGTGACGGCCTCTGAGTTGCACACGTCCGGGATCCTGGACCCCGAGACCCTGCGGGATCTGGCCCAGGGGACCAAGAGCCTGCGGGAGGTGACAGAGATGGACTCTGTCAAGCGCTACCTGGAGGGCACCAGCTGCATTGCGGGCGTCCTGGTACCCGTGCATGGAGAGCCCGGGCGCCAGGAGAAGATGAGCATCTATCAGGCCATGTGGAAGGGCGTGCTGAGGCCCGGCACGGCCCTGGTGCTGCTGGAGGCCCAGGCGGCCACTGGCTTCATCATCGACCCGGTGCACAACCGCAGGCTGTCTGTGGAGGAGGCCGTGGCAGAGGGCTTGGTGGGGGGCGAGGTCCAGGAGAAGCTGCTGTCTGCCGAGCGGGCGGTGACGGGCTACACGGACCCCTACACAGGGGAGCAGATCTCCCTCTTCCAGGCCATGCAGAGGGACCTGATCGTCAAGAACCATGGCATCCGTCTTTTGGAGGCCCAGATTGCCACTGGTGGTGTAATTGACCCAGTCCACAGCCACCGCGTGCCCGTGGAAGTGGCCTACGAACGTGGCTACTTTGATGAGGAGATGAACAGCATCTTGGCAGACCCAGGTGATGACACCAAGGGCTTCTTTGACCCCAACACGCACGAGAACCTCACCTACCTGCAGCTGTTGCAGAGAGCAACTGTTGACCCTGAAACTGGATTACTGTTTCTCTCTGTCTCTAAAGATTGAATTTTATATTATTTGCTGAGATTTTATGGAACATGCCTCAGCATTCTCACAGTGTTTGACTTGCATAGTTATTATATCTTTATGCTTTCATGTCTGTTTTAAATCAGAGTTTGACTTTTAGGTTATTTTTTTTTCTTCCTCCTCTCCATGCTTTCCTTTATTTTAATTTTTTTGTGCTATGTATGTTCCCATTTTTGTTTTTCCTATATAAATGTTTCATGTTATTTCTTATGACCGTGTTCTGTTGTTATTTTTAATAAGAGCATGGGCTTGGAGGAAGAGGTCTCTTCATTCAGGCTCTCATTTCATTCCAGACAGCACCATAATCACTCACTGTGATCACTCTGTAGTCCACACTGGTCTCAAGACTGCTGGTAATCTTTTTTTTTTTTTTCTGTGTTCTCCCAAGCACTGAGATTGTGTGTGTAAGACAGTTTCTTGGCAATGAAAGATCTTCAACATTCGGGCTGGACAGATGTCTTAGCAGGCAAGAGAAATGGCTGCTCTTCCACAAGACCTGGGTTCAGTTCCCGCATGGCAGCTCACAACTGTTTGTAGCTCCAGTTCCAGGGGATCTGACACCTTCACACACTTACATGCAGGCAAAATGCAAACGTAAAATAAAAATAAATAAATCTTAAATCTTCAGCGTCCTAAATGTATGGGCACTTTGCCCATCATGTGTCTTGATCTGCCTCTGTGTTTAGTATAATGTTGCTCATCCTCTCCCCACGTACCACTGAGACCTCTCAGCTTTTTGTTTTGATTCTTTTATAGCGCGTACATGGCTTTTGATAATCAATGAAAGTTCTGCTTTGGTAGGGACTCATTCACACTGCCGTCGCCTGTGTTACTTGCCCCCTCTTTGCGTGCTGAACACTGACCGTCAGCTTCCTGGGATCTGTGTACAGTTCAATCTTGTGTATGCCCCCAAGTAAGGACTATAGCTAAGCAACTGCCCTGGCAGGTAATTTGCCAGAATATGTTTATATACGACCAACCTTCCTGTTATCTTGGATGATCTGAGGCCTTTCTTTTGTTTTACGGGGGAAAAAAATGGTTTATTTTGACTTAACGTTTGGAAGACTCAAGGGCATGGCTTTCCTGCTGGCAGAGTCCCAAAGTGGTATAGGATACCCCAAAAAAGCTACACGGACAAAATGACAGGAGCTAAGGAGCTATTTCAGAGGTTCAGAGCATTTGACTGTTCTTTCAGAGGACCTGGATTTGGTTCAACACATGATGACTCACAACCATTCATGACTCCAGTTCAAATGGGTTCAACCCCCTCTTCTGGCTTCCAAGGGCACCAGACACACAGGTGGCACACAGACACACATGTAAGCAAAACACTGTTAGAAATGAAATATGAAATAAATCTGAAAAAAATAACCAAAGCTCTTATTTTTAATTATTTTATTTATTGATTATCATTTTCAAATTTCATATTTTTTTGTTTTGTTTTTTGAGACAGGGTTTCTCTGTGTAGCCCTGGCTGTCCTGGAATTAGCTCTGTAGACCAGGCTGGCCTCGAACTCACAGAGATCCGCCTACCTCTGCCTCCCTGGGTGCTGGGATTAAAGGCATGAGCCACCACCACCTGGCTAAATTTTATATCTTTATTTGCTTTTATTGTATAAATATTTTACCTTGCACGCATGTCTATTTGCCACATGTGTTTCTTGTTCCTGTGGCGATCAGAAGAGGGTATCAGATCACCTGAAACAGGAGTTACAGGTGCCTATGTGCCATTGTGTGTGTGCTGGAAATCAAACTTGGGTCCGCCAATCTCTTAGCTGTTGAGCCATCTCTCCAGCCTCCACAGAGCTCTTGCTTTCCCCTCAGATGATCGAATCTTCATTCACAAAATCTTAATCCTTAATGAAGAGATTAAACAAGGGAGCCAAACAGTCTGAAACTTAGCCAGATAGACAGGGTTGCTGTTAACCCATGCTCCTAGGAGGAGGGCAGAGCTGTACCTGGGTCCCTTCACTCACTCAGTAGTGGGGGTGCCTGCAGTGGCCTTGGCTGCCTCCTGTCCCTTAGAAGAACCTGCCCAGGCTACCTGCAATGTCTCTGTGCATGGTTTTCTCTGAGCTGGTTCTATTTGGGACGTGCTGAACTTCCTTGTGCCAGGAATTTATATCTTTCACAAGAATCTGGGACGCGTTCTGCGTTATTGTTCCAAACTGCTTTACTATCGGCCCGTCTTCCTTCCCTCCTTTCAGAACTTCAAATGCAGTGATCTTGGCTCTTGTTTGTCTCTTTGAAGTTCTTCTCCACATCCCATATTTGAAGTTTCTTTTTCCTGTGTGTGATCTATAAATGGCATAAATTTATATAATTCTATAAATATGATAGCTTGTCTGGATGACTGGCTGGTTGTGTGTGGTGGCACTGAGCACCAAACCTACCATGCTGTTTTAGACTTTCTCCTGATACTTCTAACCCATGGGCCGTCATCACTGCCATTTGTCAATTGTCTTCTCTCTCCAGACTCACTCATTCCAGCAGTTAGAATGTAGAGAGCCCTTTTCTGGTTGTTTATCTTGTACACTTTCACAACCTGCTGGATCCTGTTAAAGCCTCTTGAGAATGCTGACTTTCAGTGAGGCTGGCCCTCATTCTGGTTAGGTTTGGTCCATGGGTGATGTCCATCTACAGAGGGGTGGCTCCTTAGTCCCCATTCTCTTTTGAAGCGTTTGCTGTACCGTGGGCACACTTCCTCCATGGGGTGTGTGGAAGTAAGTCTGAACCTTGGGGGAGCAATGTGAAGTGTAGAGGGCCTCTCCTCTAGCTCTGGCTAGGGTTCTTGGATTTCCCTCCACACACTTACTCTGGGACCCAGAGGTGTGCTTATGATCCCCCCATTTAGATACCAGGACCTCTCACCACCTTTTAATTGCTCCCAGGAAATTCCATATAACCATGCTCGGGGCAAGGCAGTCAGAGAGAAGAAGAGAAGAGGGAGCTTCCCATCCTGCTATGGCCTACCAGGACCCTGTGCCTAAACTGTCTAGAAAGGTAAAGCTTCTGGAGGCTTGTAGGTCCTTCGAATGACACCCATTCTGATACCCCAGGGCCGGGAAAACAAAGAAAATGGAATTCCTGTTACACTCTAGATACAGAGGCTCTCAGCTTTCCTAATGCTGTGACCCTTTCACACAGTTCCTCATGTTGGGTGACCTTCAGGCATAAACTTATTTTCACTGCTACTTCGTAACTGTAATTTTTCTACTGTTGTGAATCGTCATGTAAAAATCTGATGTGTGACCCTCAAAGGGGTTGAGACCCACAGGTCAGAAAACACTTGGTTAGAATGTGCAGAGGATAGTCAAGCGTGTCAGTGCACGCCCATAATCCCAGCACTTAGGGAGGCAGAGGCAGGTGGATCTCTGCGAGTTTGAGGCCAGCCTGGTCCACAAATAGAGTCTAGGACAGCCAAGGCTTCACAGAGAAATGCTGTCTGGAAAAACAAACAAACAAACAAACAAACAAACGAAAAAATAACTTGCAGAGGAGTGAGTGAGTTTCTTTCAGGACTTTGATTTACCCACTGCAGTCTGACCAAGGCCACAGACACAGCAGAGGAGTAACAGAGCAGCCTCGCCACCTTCCCGATTGTTCTTCGCTCTGATCTTCCCATCTCGATACCATGATGGGCGTCCCCGTGCCCCTAGAAGGAGCTGCTCATGCTCTATCCGCAGAGGTTATCTGTGGGACACCTGGGCTGAGGCCCCTCCCTCTATCTTGGCTCAGGGATTACTGTTGTGACTTGAAAAGTAATGGCATGGACTGGCTGGAAACTTGCAAGCACCAACTACAAGCTGCAGCCTTCCCCCAACCCCCCACCCCACCCCCACCCCCTGGCAGCAAGCTCATGTCTTCCACTGAAAGGATGTCCTGGCTGTATAGCACTGTAGGAAATTCAGGATCCTAAGACACAGTCAAGGTTTGGACAATGCTGACAAGCAGGCATGAAGAGTTCTGGGATAGTCAGTGACCAGCATCCCGTGTGTCTGAAAAGGAGGAGGGCGAGTGGGGTCAGAATGCAAGAGGGGCAGCCGCCCATCCGTGTGACTGTTAGTCTCTGCATTTACCACTCACCAAAGCGAGTCTTATAATTCTGAGGTCCCTGGACAAAATGCCTCTTAGACAGCTGCACTCACAAACCGACCGTGGCTTCCTTTCTGCTTTCAACTCCCAGTACCACCTCTGACCATCTAACTACTCTTTGGCCAGTGGCTGATTTCTTGACATTCTAGTTTCCTTTTTTTATTCAAAGGGACATAATAACAGCACCTGGCTCAGAGTTGGTCATGTGTGTAAGTCAAATGTATGCTGGAAGTGATCCAAAAAGGTCTTCAGTGATGGTTCCGTGGAACATCTTTTAACATGCTTGTAGTTTTTCTCTTATCTAAATAGAAGACCCCTCCCCCACAAATCAGGCCAAGGCATGCTTCTTTCTAAAAGGAAATTAGGGTTGCTATAGAAACAAGCTAAAGGCACAAATTAGTTAATAGCTTGTGTTCAAAACTGACTTTATACTGGGCATACAGGCCTGTGCCTAAAATCTTGGCACTCAGAGGTTGAGGCAGAGAGAGCATTGAGTTTGAGGACAACTTGGCCTTGAACAAGCCTCAAAACAAAACACACACACACACACACACACACACACACACACACACACACACTGGGAGAAGAGGGGAACAACTTTACAGAAGGCTAAAGGCTGAGTGCCAGATATTAACTTGGTTCTGGCTGCTTTATTCCCTACAGGTCAGACACGACTTCTTGACCAGCTGCCAACATGCTGTTTGTTCCTTTTTCCTGGTGACATGAAGGACAGATTGAGGCAGTCCAGTACCTGGCCTCTTTCTCTCGTTCAGTTTGCCTAGTCTTCCCTTACCACTCTGGGCCCAGGAGGAGTTGTTTGACAAACCCAACAGGGCAGGGAGAAACCACCCAGAGCAGAGCAGAGCAGAGCAGAGCAGAGCAGAGCAGAGCAGAGCAGAGCAGAGCAGAGCAGAGCAGAGCAGAGCAGAGCTGCGGCAACAAGGGGGAAAGAGGAGTATGTTATCTGGCTGTGTGAGCCCTCCAGGTTCTGCTGTGTAAAGCCTGAGTAGAAGCTGACTCATCTGATGCAGGGCCCAGAGTGGGGACAGATGGCTTCTCAGCAAAACACATGGGCGACCTCCCTCCCACACCAGGGCTGAGACATAGGAGGGTCAGGAAGTATCTCTATTCCTGTGTAGCCCAGGGACCCCTACAAGTCACATTTGCAGCTCTTCGTTTTAGTTTTTTGTAAAAGTAACTTTTATTTGCCTGGTTCAGTTGTCTCAAAGGCTTACTGCCTGTGTCTGCCAAAACCAAGGCCTGGTCCTGGAAGCAATGTAACCTAGGCCTAGAACGTTTTCAGCCTCTGAGACTTCCTGACGAATAAGCTCACCCTTACTTGTTCTTGGTGAGATCTAGGCTAGCTGGTTCGACTTAGCTGTTCTGGCTAAAACTCCTCTCCCAACTGACTGATTCAGTCTGGCTTCTCAGCCCCAAAGTGCTTTGCTTGGCTTCAAACTAACCCCAGCAATCTTTTCTAATCTTCTGGCTCCTTCTCATTCCCTGCCTCGTTTGGTCTTCACCTGAGTTCTCTCTCTGCAACCTGTCTTTTTTACTGTCCTGGTAAAACTGCCCTTTTCTCTCATTCTCTGTGTTGTTCCTTTCCTCTCCTTGTGAGAGTTGGATGTATCCTATTCTGTCACATCTTTCTCTGATTCATCACTGTTTCTGCCACTCAATTAGACATCACTTTCAAAATGGGTTCTTCCTTCTACAAATGAAGGCATGTACCACCTTGCCTGGATCTAAGCTTTTTCTTTACCTGAAACTTGCTGGCCTTGAACTCATACTTGCTTACTTCTGACTCCTGGATTAAAGGCATGTTTGTATTCCAGCCAGATCACAGACCTAGAAGATCTTTGGATGTGATCTCTTGCCAGAACAACCATGTTCTGAATCTGTGTTTTGTTTGTTTGTTTGTTTGTTTGTTTTTGAGACAGGATTTCTCTGTGTAGCTTTGCCCACTCTCTAAACCAGCTGGCCTTGAACTCAGAGATCCACCAGCCTCTGCCTCTCTAGCGCTGGGATTAAAGGCATACACCACCACTGCCCCACCATTTGCAGCTATTTTAATTCTCTCGGACACTGAAGTAGCTGGTACTTCTTAGATTGTGGCTTACCTTGGGATCAGCAAAGATGGAAAGCTGGAGACAACCTCAAACATCTCAGGACTTAGGAAATAGCAATAGACATACCAACTCTCCATTTAGACACCCACCCACTGGGTGATCTTCAGAACATAAGGTCTTAAATTCAGGTAACATGGCTCCAGACCACTGACATTCAGAATCACATCCAACTTTCTCTGGAAGTATTTCTGCCTTCAGTGCACTCCTCTCAGTAAATTTCGAAGCAAAGCACAGTGGCATAATTTCTTTTCCTTGCTTTCCCCCAGGCCCCCCGGCATTTGGAAATTACTTTGAGCCATTTACAAGCAACCCGGACAATAATATATTGAGGTTCCCATCTCAAAACACATAAAATGAGGTGGTGCCCACCACATAATCCGAGACCAGGGCACGCCAAGAGTGATGGCTGCAGGAACGAGAGCTCCCAGAAACAATGGAGAGGTAATAGGCACAGGCCCCGGTCACCCCGATAGTGAGGAAAGCCCGAAGTTGTCGCCAGGAAACTGGGCATTTTACTAAGAGAAACTCTTAACACTGGACACTACAGTAAGGGGAATTAAACGTGTTTAGCGACAGACTTAACCAGCCTGACAGAAAACTTGCCCGCAGATGATGTGGGTGAACTGCCAGACGGTGCAGCAGGCACTGTGGGAAGCAAGGCACTCAGTGAGATCTCCTGAGGTACACCGACCAATTCCCGAGTCAAGAGGGCCGGGAAATGAGTAGAGGAAGTATTGGGAAGGGGTGATGAGATGGAGTTTCCCAGATCTGATCAGACATCAATGTCTACTTCTAAGAAGTCTCCAAAAAGCTGGGCACAGCTTTAAATGCCTCCAGCGCATGGGAGGCAGAGACAAAGCAGATCTCACTGAGTTAGTTCAAGGCCAGCCTGGTCCACATAGTGAGTTCCAGGGCAGCCAGGGCCAGGGCTATAGACCATCAAGGCAGAGGCCAGACCTGGTAATAATCCCCAAAATAATTCAAACAGATCCTGGTAGGTGATATCCAGAGTCACCGGACTGAGGGTGGCACTGTATACACAATGCCTTATTAAGGGTCTGTATCTATGTGTGGACCCTTGGCTCTCGCTGGGACTGACTCCACCTGAGTTCTCACTGCTTTGGAGAGCTCAGCTCTCTGCCCAACCGCCTTTTGCTTCTGAGGCTCTTGGGTGTCTGTAGGATCACTGTGTCTTGGCGGAGCTTTGAAACTGCGCCTAGCCTCCTGCATACACTAAGCGGGTGTTCTGCCATTTAGCTACAGCCCCAGCCTTGGGAACTTCTTTGTTGTGGCCCTGGCTGTCCTGGAGCTCACCACGTGGACTAGGCTGGCCTTGAACTAACTCACAGAGATCTGCCTGTGGATGAGGTGCTGGGAATCAGACCCAGGTCCTCTGGAAGAACAACCAGAGCTCTTAACTTCTGAGCCAGCTCTCCAGCGCACTCTTTTTAATTCTTTTGTCTTTTGAGACCCAGCCTCATGTAGCGCAGGCTAGCCCCGAACCCCTAATGTAACTGTGTATGATCCTGAACTTCTGGTTCTCCTGCTCCTCCTTCCAAGTGCTGAGACTGCAGGCATACGCCAACGTGTTATCTTTCTATGTGCAAATTTTAAAGATCGTTCTCTGAGGTTTGAGAGATGGCTTAGCAGTTAGGAGTGCTTACAGTTGCTCCAGAGGGTCAGAATGGAGTTCCTGGTGTACAGACCAGGCAGCCCACAACCACCTAAAACTCCGGCTCCAGTGGATCCGGCACCCTCTGTGGTTTCTGCAGGCACCTGGCATGTAGATGACATTCATTCATGCAGACAGACAGACAGACAGACACCACACACACACACACACACACACACACACACACACAAATAAATAAAAATGGTAAAAATGAATATTTAAAAGCATCTTTCTAAATAGTAATCCACTAACAAATGATACTAATTTTAAAGTGACTACATAGCCAGGTAGTGGTGGCTCACGCCTTTAATCCCAGCACACAGGAGGCAGAGGCAGGCGAATCTCTGTGAGTTCGAGGCCAGCCTGGTCTACAGAAAACTAGTTCCAGGACAGCCAAGGCTACACAGTGAAACCCTGTCTCGAAAAGAAAATACGAAATATTTTTCATATGAAAAATTAGATATAAAAAATCATTCTAAAAAGTTCAAATTTAGACATCCTAACCTTTAGGTTACATGGGACAGTTTAGAGACAGGATCAGTAAGCAGAAACTAAGATACTCGGAGGTCACTGAGGTAGTCTGGAACTTGCTATTTGGCTCAAGAGAGCCTCATGTTCCCACTCCTCCCAGTTCAGCTACCTCAATGGAGCGATTACAGGTTTGCACCATCAAGCCCAGTACTGACTGACACATTTTAGAGGAGGTCAGGGCCTGGAGAGATAGCTTAACAGCCAAAAGCACTTTCTGCTCTTCCAGAGGACTCAAGTTTTGCTCCCAACACCCTCCTGGAGGCTCACAACCATCTGTAACTCTAGACTGTCTTCAGCCCTCCTTGAGCACTCACTCCATGCACATAGCACATGTAAACACATGCAATCAAAGCACTCCCACACGTACAATAAAATAAGCCAAAGAAAGAAATTAAGGGACAGTCACATACAGGTACTGTTCAAGGACATGGCGGGGGTGGAGGGGAAATTCGGTCCACACATCAAAGGGAGAGCTTCAGGAGGGACCGGCCCTGTGCCACTGTGATCTTGGATTTTTAGGCTTGAGCTATGAGAAAATTAATTTTGCTCTTCAAGTCACCAGGTCTTTGGTATCTGTTATGATGGCTCAAATAAACAATGCAATCCCTCTCTTTGATTTTCTTGAAATAGCATTTCCTTGTGTGACTCTGGCTGTCCTGGAACTCACTCTGTAGAGCAGGTTGGCTTTGAACTCACAGAGATTTGCCTGCCTCTGTCCCCTAAGTGCTGGTATAAAAGGCATGAGTCATCACTGCCCCTCAATAATTGCTCTCTTAATGAGAAGGGAAATGTTACACTGTGTCATTTTATTATTATACAAGTCAATTTTTGTCTCGGACTTCCATCCATTTTTAGTCAATACTGAAAAATGAACAAACCTTCCCTGTGGCACCGAGTAAGTCATCTCAACAAGAGAAATAACTTGTATCTTCACATTGGTCTTCTCCTGCTTCTCTAAATGCAGCTGAATGGTTGTCAAGTGTCTCCCGCTCTGGATGCTGGAACTATAAGCAATCCATGAAGACCTCAAAGCTCATCGACTGGGAGATGAGCCCACCATGCAACTCCAATGTTTATTTGTTTCTACTGTTCTATTGAGCAAGTGCAAGTTGAGCACTGGAGCACATTTTTTTAAAGGAATAAAAATGTAAGGTCCAAGTCATTCTTGGAGGCAATCTGATGGAGTTTATCACTGAGGAGGGCCTTGTACCCAAGAAGCACTTAGAGGCAGGATCCATTACTTCCATTTAGCACTGCTGTCTCTGTTCCTTAGTGGTAATTAATGATTAAGTAGGTGTCTATTCTCCTGAAATATGTTGAAACATCTGGTTGTTTTTTCCCCCCTCGATTGATTGCTTCTAAACACGCACTCACTAGGAAGCAATTCCAAGTTGCAGGGAGGCTTGCTTGCCCTTGTTGACTGTTGTCAGGAAGCAATCAGATCCTGCCACATAGGGTGAGTTCTCCAGAGGAGCTCAGAAGATCAATGTGGGCATGCTTGGAGCAAGAACAGAAGCCACGGGCTCGTTACACATCCCAAAGAGGCCAGCCTCTCACCACTGCTTTCCTCTGGTCTTGGAGGCAAGTTTCTAAACCCAGTCTGCAGTCCTGGGGGGTATTGCCCAAGCGCACAAAGCCAGGTGCTGGGACAAGGCAAGGGGCCTCCTGGCCTCCTCTCTTTCTACCTGGAATGCCTGGCCTTTAGAGACGTCTGCCTAAGCCCGGAGAAGCACATGACAGAGGGGACAGAAGTTCAGAAACCAGATCACCTGCCTATTCTACAGCAGGGAGAGGCTCAGAGAGAACCTGAAGGGACACCTAAGCAGCCATGGTAGATCCACACGAGGTAGAAGAAAGGCACCGGGTGCTACAGCACAAGGCAAGATGTCGAGAGAGTAGATGATTTCTGAGAAGGGGTATGCCAGAGCACCCCCTAAATCCAACAGGAGTTTGTCTCAAAATAAAGCCATTTCCCAGGCACTGGGGGTTAGAAGGCACACATCCGTGTGACCTGTTAGAAAAGGGCAGAAAAGGGGAAGAAAATGCACTGAGGTTTAACTCAAATGTTGCTGGCCTCAAGAAGCTCTTTGAACCACCCACCTAACCCTTTGTACATTGTTGCCCACACAGCCACTGCACAGGGTTTCTCTGTACAGCCCTGGCTGTACTGGAAGTCACTCTGTAGACAAGGCTGGACTCGAACTCACAGAGATCCAGCTGCCTCTGCCTCCCGAAAGCTGGGATTGAAGGTATGGGCCACCACTGCCTGGCTACAACATTTTCTTTTTAATGACTTCAATCCCTGACACACACCCCCATCCCCCAAGAGGCTCTGCCAACACCACTGTGGTACGAATTTCCTCTCATTCACTTTTTTAGTGCAGTCTCTCCAGTGAGGCTAGGGTCCCAGTTAAACAGACACATATAGGTGGATCCAGGGATTTGGGGATTGTCTTCCAAACACTGGCCCTGTTCTGGTTTCTGTGGCCAGTGTGTGTGTGGCGGAGCTAACCCCTCTTGATCTACTAAACTAGCTAGCCCTTTTCAGGTTAGGATAGGTTCAAGACTAGGACAAGATGCAGCATTCTGAGCAGACTATGATGGAAGTCAGGAGCAGAGGGAGCAGAGCCGGTCGGGGGCCAGCTGGAGTTTAAACCGGTGGGCAGACAGCGTCTCTGTATAGCAAGGGGAGGTGAAGCTGGGAGGGCAGGTGTGAGATTGAGAGAGTGGATAAAGGTTTTGGGGGAATTCCGCTGGATGTGGCGAGTGAGAAATGCTCCCTCTTCGTGCTTCAAGGTGGCCCATAGTGGAGAGGAGAGGGTCACATTTAGGGAGAAAAGAGCAAATTGCCATTATGCAAAGTGGGCTTGCACACTGAAAGAGAAGCACGGAATTCTGGGCCAGGGAGAGATTGGTGGTGAGGATTGCATCCTGTCAGTCTGCCGGTGTGCTAGAGTGTTCATCCGCCACCTTTAGCGATGTTTTCTTTGGCTACCTGAGGGGACAGCTGGCCCCATTTCTGAGACCATATGGCCTCCTGCCACTGAAGTGCCTGCCCCCAGATGCCCTTGACCCTTGCTGCCCGATCCAGACTCTTGGACCCTCAGTGTCGGGCCGAGTTCAGGACGTATGTTAGGATCAGGATCGGGATGCGGTGCAGGAAGAACTGGCTCCAAGAGTTGGGCAGAAGTGGTTCCCGAGGAGGGCAGACGCAGTCCACTAGGAGAGCCACGGCTGCCTGGGAAACCTCGGCGAGGCCTCCGCAGGAATAGGTGGTGCCTTTGAGGGGCGCGTCTCTTCGGGGCGGAGCTTTGGGGGCAGCAGGCGTGGTCTGGGCGGACGGGGCGTGCCTGGGGCGGGGCTCTGCGGCCCTCGGTCGAGCTGTACTCCAGCACTGGCCCTCAGAGGCGGCTCCGGAGGGGCGGGGCGGCTCCTCCCTCGGGTCCGCTGCGAGCTCGCGCCTCCCAATTCCCGGAGCCGAGGAGGGCTCGCGGCGGCCTCTCCGCTGGGCTCCAGGTTGGGCTGACGGGCGCTGGGCCAGGGCGGGCGGGAGCGGGGAGAGGGCTTGCGCGGAGGGCGGTGGCCTGGGTTCGCCAAGCCATGGCGGCCCCGGAGCCGGCGCCTAGGCGAGGCCGGGAGCGCGAGCGGGAGGACGAGAGCGAGGACGAGAGCGACATCCTGGAGGAGAGCCCGTGCGGCCGCTGGCAGAAGCGGCGGGAGCAGGTGGGCACGGGTGCGGGTGACGCCGCCGTCCCGTCCGTAGCCTAAGGCTGGAGGCCACGGGGCCCGTGGGGCGCGGGCAGCCTGACGGTCTCCCCTGACGCCCTGGCCTCTGGAGGCTCTCGGACCCCTTTGGGCCCCACACCCCGGTGAGAAATCCCCATTCCTTGAACATCAGTGTCATCTTGGGACCACCCCCACATGGTTCTTGGATCCCCCCACAACCCCTCTGGGGATCGTCCCCAGCCTCTACAACCCGCTTTACCTTCTGCCCCAACCCCTGGGCACCACGCCTCTGCTCCTGGGGCTAGATCCCCAGCTTCATCACCCCCCAGCTCTCCCACTGAGCTGGGTACGACTGGCAGCACATTCATGGCTGGGGGAAGCCCGTGGCAAGAGACCACGTCCACACCCTGGGTCCGTTCGTATTAGGAGACACGTCCTTCCCACCCAGGTGAACCAGGGGAACATGCCGGGGATCCAGAGCACCTTTCTGGCCATGGACACGGAGGAAGGGGTAGAAGTGGTGTGGAATGAACTCCACTTCGGGGACAGGAAGGCCTTTTCGGCCCATGAGGTGAGGCCTGTCCATACCCCCTTTGCCCCATACCGTTGACTGGCCCCCACGACCGTCCTCCTCCCGCAGGAGAAGATCCAGACCATGTTTGAGCAGCTGGCGCTGGTGGACCACCCCAACATCGTCAAGCTGCACAAGTATTGGCTGGACGCCTCTGAGGCCCGGGCGAGGGTGAGCTGGGGGGCGGGGGGAAGGGCGGAGTGAAGCCACAGGCTGGGTGGGGCAGCGTGGGGACCCACCCGCAACTGCGGAGCCCGCCTGCCCGCAGGTCATCTTCATCACAGAATACGTGTCGTCTGGCAGCCTCAAGCAGTTCCTCAAAAAGACCAAGAAGAACCACAAGGCCATGAACGCCCGGGTATGGGGAGTGGGCTGGGGACTGGAGGGGAGTCCAGGAGAACTTAGGGACAGAGATGGGGTGGGGGACTCCCAGTGGTTCAGGAGCGGGGTAGAGGGCGGGCTCCGCAGGCTCAGCAGCCTCTTGGTGCCCACCCGACGGAGTCGTGCGTCCGCCGCCAGGCCTGGAAGCGCTGGTGTACGCAGATCCTGTCTGCACTCAGGTGAGGGCCTGGCCTTGCCCACGGGCTTGCCCCCCTGCTCTGCACCTTCCCGGTGGTGTCCTCTGACCCGGTTCTTCCTGTCTCCTATCCTCTGTGCTTCCAGTTTTTTGCACGCCTGCAGTCCCCCCATCATCCATGGGAACCTGACCAGCGATACCATCTTCATTCAGCACAATGGCCTCATCAAGATTGGCTCTGGTGCTGGCGAGGCTGGGCGGGGCAGGGGGCACGGTTGGGGAACCTGTGGGAGCCCTGGGCAGAGACTGCCCCAGTGTACCAGCCCAGCTGACACCTCTTTCTCTCCGCGTTGGTCATTGCAGTGTGGTACCGCATCTTCTCCAATGGTGTGTGGGGCCTTTGGGGTGTAGGGGCCGTGGAGAAACTGACCTGCTCAGCTCCACGCTCTTCCTTAGCGCTTCCCGATGATCTCCGGAGCCCCATTCGAGCCGAACGGGAGGAGCTTCGAAACCTGCATTTTTTCCCACCAGAGTACGGTGGTGAGTCCTTAAGCGGCTCCAGGGCTTCTGGCCTCCTGGCACATATATCAATCAGACTGACCAACCCTGCCTTGTTCTCCCCATTGCAGAAGTCAATGATGGGACTGCTGTGGACATCTTCTCCTTTGGGATGTGTGCGCTAGAGGTACCGTCCACTCTCCTCACAGCCTCCTCTCTGGGCTCCACTCCATCTCATCCTGTCTAATTTGTCCCTGCACCCAGATGGCTGTACTGGAGATCCAAGCCAATGGGGATACCCGGGTCACAGAAGAGGCTATTGCTCGGGCCAGGCACTCACTGAGTGATCCCAACATGCGGGTGAGCAGGTTACTTTTGCCCCTCTGGGGCTGGCTCTGGGTGCCTCAGCTTGTCCTTGAAGTGCGCTAGGCAGGCTGGAGGTGTAGCCTGGTCACTGCATCTGAAAGTGTACCAGCTGGTGCACTAAGGCCCACCTGGAAGAAACACTCTTCCAGGAGCTCACAAGGCTCACAGGGCTGAATGGAAGCAGAGCATGGCTGTTTGGAGGCTAAGGCCTGCCTGTCCTCAAGTTTATAGACTCAGATCCTGAGCTGCTAATGGGCTGCCTTCTTTTCTGTGTGTCTATACAGGAAGGCTCTTGCAGCATCACTGAAGCAGGGGGGATGTGGTGATTGGACCCCCTAGGTCTAGGGTCTAGGGTCTTTGGGGACCTCCTCTAGAGCAAGGATTCTCCAACCAACACCTGCCTTTCTTCTCTTCAACTTAGGAGTTCATCCTCTCCTGCCTGGCCCGGGACCCTGGCCAACGACCCTCTGCCCACAATCTTCTCTTCCACCGGGTGCTTTTCGAGGTGCACTCGCTGAAGCTGCTGGCCGCCCACTGCTTCATCCAGCACCAGTGTGAGGGGCAGAAGTACTGGGCTGGGCCAGGATCCCTGGGGTCAGAACATGGAAGGGTCTTTGCAGGACTCTTAGCTTGGGTCCATCTCCCTGAGCATTTTTGTGGTTCACAGACCTCATGCCTGAAAATGTGGTAGAAGAAAAGACCAAGGCCATGGACCTACATGCAGTCTTGGCTGAGATGCCCCAGCCCCATGGACCCCCAATGCAGTGGCGGTGAGCAGTGACCAAATGAGGCCTTCTCTACTCGCTAGCTGCCTGGCTAGCCTTTGGCCTGACACCCCTATGTACCTCTTACCACATTCTAGGTACTCAGAGGTCTCCTTCTTGGAGCTGGACAAATTCCTAGAGGATGTCAGGTGAGAGCTGGCATGAGTCTGAGGAAAAGCACTGTCAGGTCTGAGCCTCCAGCTCCCCTCTCATGTATCTCCAGGAATGGGATTTATCCACTGATGAATTTTGCGGCTGCTCGGCCCCTGGGACTTCCCCGTGTGTTAGCCCCACCTCCAGAGGAGGCCCAAAAGGCCAAAACCCCAACACCAGAACCCTTTGACTCAGAGACCAGGAAGGTGAGTCCTAACTCCTGCTACACTGAGCTGTCTCTCAGAATTGTCCACAACCAGATAATGGGTCCCTTTCCCTGGGCACCTGTCTCTGCCCATCCCAGTTTTCCTCCAGGCTGCCAGAGACTGAATCCAAGCTAGCCCCTTTGTGGAAACTGTAATTGAACTGAGACGCCCATTTTCCCCAGAGGCTCCTCACTTTTGCAGCCTTTCCCCCATCCTGTTGCATGCTCTATTCCAGAGGTTTGGCCACCTCCTTTCCTCATCTGAATCCAGAGCCATCACCCTGCTCTCCATCCTCCTAGCTTGTATCCTTCCATCCACAGTGCACCTAAACTCTAATGCCAGTAGTCAAAGTGTCCTGGATCCTGGATGTCCAGAGAGCTAGTGGAAGTCAGCCTGAGGCCCAGCCTCCTGGCATGCTCCTGCTGGCACCTTGCTTTTCTGTACAGTCACATCCTGGGACACAGTTCATTGCTTCCCACACTTCACTCTCTCTGCCTCTCTGTCTCTGTTCCTCCCCCTGCTCCCGCTTCGCTTCCTCTCTCCCTTCTTCTCTTCCTCTCTCCAAGGCATTGTATTCGTCATTCAGTACCTGAACAGAAGGCCTGCTCTTGGAAGCCTTCTCTAATATCTCAAGGGCTGGTGCAGTGACATGTGCTTTCTGGACTTCCCTTGGAGATTTTTTTACCAATTTGGGGTCTCTGTTGAGCCTTCTGGGCTCCTTTGCTAAGCAGTACTCTGGCTAATACAGCTTCCCTGCCCTCAGGTGGTCCAGATGCAGTGCAACATGGAGAGAAGTGAAGACAAGGCTCGGTGGCATGTGAGCAAGGGCTCTGGGTGGGGCTACGGAAGGTGAGAAGGTATCAGCCCTGGCCCCTCCCGACCATGCCCTCTGGTCCACAGCTCACTCTGCTTTTGGTGCTTGAGGACCGGCTACACCGGCAGTTGACCTATGACCTGCTCCCAAGTAGGCTGGTAGGGGATCAGGTGGTGGGCTGGGGCTCGAGCTCCGGCTGGTGCCACAATTCACTTGTCCTGCGTCCTCTCCCCAGCCGACAGTGCCCAGGACCTCGCCGCTGAACTAGTGCACTATGGCTTCCTGCACGAGGTGGGCAGGGGTATGCTACGGGTTTGGAAAGGTGCAGGGTCTGCCAAGCTGCCCAATACTACCATACTTCCCCACCCGTCTACTGCAGGATGACCGGACAAAGCTAGCAGCTTTTCTGGAGACCACTTTTCTCAAGTACCGTGGGACACAAGCTTGACCTATCCAGTCCTGGCAGCCCAGCAGGGATACCAGGGCTCAGGGTTGTCCACTTGGCAAAGAGCCCCACACTGCTCAGAGCTGCCTTCTGCCTGTGTTCCCTGGAACTGAACACAGACCCCGCTAGTCAAGACCCCACCCCTAGCTTTCTGCAGCAGTGTGGGACCCTGGGGTGGTGATGGAGCCCTGAGCCTAGATGGCAGTGGAGGTTATAGGCCAGTTAGGGAAATCACTCCATCTGGTATTGGACAATAGCCATGCCTTCAAGTGGCATAGAAACCTAGGGAAGGGGCCTGGACTCAAAAGTAGTAAAATCCCTTTAGGTGTCAGACACAATGCTGGGCATCAGGCAGACCAGATGTGATTGGAGAATCAGAGATTAGAGAGCTTGGACCTGGATCCATGGCCAGCAACCCCCTGATCCCACTCAGACCAGTCCTGGCCCTTGCAGACCTGTCTTGAGCCCTGTCTCTGATCTTCCACACACTTGAGACCAGGACCTCAAAGCCTTGTCTTCCCCAAAGCCCTCCAGCAGGATCTTTCTAGTCTTCATACCCTGTCCTCTGAGGCCAGACATCCTCTGCACCTCCTCCCTGGGGAGCTGTGTTTGAACTCTGGGGATGTGGGCTTCCCTCTTTCTCCCAAAGTCGTGGTAGAATCCTTCCCTCACAACCACCCTGATTTCTTGGTTCTTGAGCTGCCTCTCTTCCAACTTCAAATTTAAAGTCTTAAACATTTTTAAATGTACATTCAAGTTTCAAACAACCAGATTCCTTTTTAAACATTTCATGTGTGAAACCAGAAAAGCTCACTATTGTATTAATAGTTTCATGTTGCTGCTGTGACACTTATCACAAACCCAGTGGTTTGCCATGACACAAACACAGTTCTGCACATCAGAAGTTTGATACAAGCTCTCACTAGATTAAAACCCAGATGGCAGTGGCTAAGTTCCTTTCTGGAAGTGAGGGGACTCACTTCCTGCTCCTTCAGGCTATTGGCAGAATTCACTTCCCTGCCATGGTAAGGTAGAAATTCCTAATTTCTTACAGTGGCCAACTATGAACATTTCTCAGCTTCTAGAGGCCACCAACTTTTTTTTTCCTTAGCTCTCTTTTTCTCCACCTTCAGACCAGCAGCTTCAAGTTAAACCTTTGTCATGGACTAGCTATCTGGTTTTCCACTGCCAAGAAGGTGGGGACCTTTTGTGAATAGGTTGGACCCACCCAGATAACCTAGGATGATGTCCTTGTCCTTCTCAGGGTCTGTAGATTAACCACACCTGCAGAGTACCTTTTGCTATGGAGACTAATCATCCTGGGCTTTGGTGCCTAGAGAATGGACATAGGCGATTGGGTGTTGTTGTGTTGCCTACCATAACATCTTAACTGAAACCAAAACCTAAAATAAAGCAGATTTGTCACGGAATATCTAATAAACGAAATGAACTACAATTATGCATGGTCTGACATAGTTTATTTTAAAAATCCATAACAGATTGTACAATTTGTTAAACTGAACTTGATAGTATCGGTGTGGCACTTTCTCTTGCCTCTTTCATTTTTTATTTTTCACGACAGAATTTCTCTGTGCAGCTCAGGCTGTCCTGGAACTCACTTTGTAGACCAGGCTGGCCTTGAACTCAGAGATCTGCCTGCCCCTGCCTCCCAAGTGCCGGGATTAAACGTATTTGTCACCATCGCCTGGCTGTTTAGCTTATCTTTAGAGGTACAGTCTGGCTATCTAACTCCGTTTGCCTGGAACTCAGTACCCAGACCAGGCTGGTGCTCTGGTTATAGGTGTGAGCTATCATGCCTTAACTGCATATCGTTTTAAAAGTAGAATTGCTGGGGGACAGGGTCAGCAGTAAACGACACGTGCAGTCTTCTACCCCGATTCTACACTAATTCAAGTCTCTTAGCCTCAGCCTGGAATTCATGGAGACCAGGCTAGCCTCAACCTCAGAGAGATCTGCCTGTCTCAGCTTCCCCAATGCTGTGATTAACGGGGTGTGCCCCCACGCCCAGCCACAAGCATGCTTTTCGTCCTGTTTATTGGTTTTTATATGGTAGGTGTCCCTACATGGAAACCTTTAGGGCTAGTCACCGGCCCAACCTCGGACCCAGCATTATCCCAGCTGGATGGGCACCGCAGCTGAGCATTTCAGTTTCATTAGTGTAGGTCTTCGCAAAGAACAAGATGTCCTAGGTTATATTTTCTTTATTACACAATGTTTTGTTTTCTCTGAAGTTAATAATTTTCTTTTTTTAGTTTTCTTTAAACATTTATTTTGTGTGTGTTGCTGTGTGTGTGTGTCATAGCACATGAGGAGCTCAGAGAGCAACCTTCAGGAGTTAGCTTTCTTTCCACCATGTGGGCTCAAGGCATTGAACCAAGATTATGAGACTTGGTGGCAAGCCCCCTTAACTGCTGAGCCACTCACCAGCCCTTCTTCCTAGTTTCCTGTATGTGTTTGTCATTAATTCCTCTTTGGGTGCTTCTCAATATTTAGGACCAAGCACAACTAACCACTTTTCTTCTTTCCCTGCATCTCCAGCAAGTGATCTCTGTGCTGCTTGTTCTTGTATTGTGGTTCAGCTGTCAGTGTGGGTTGCCCTGCTCCAGCATTCTCTTGCATACCTTTCTCTTCCCTTGTGCATTCTTCTTTCACTTACCCGACTTGAAAAGGGAATCCTTCAATTTGCCTGAGAAAAATATATGGGAAATTATGGAATCTTTGGCTATTTGTCCTTATTCTAATCTTATACGTGCTTGAAAAATGTAATGAGATACAAGAAGTTTGTTTAGCTGAAAACCCTTTCTCCTCAGGACTTGAGGGTGTCATGTTACATTCTAGTTCCAGGAACTGCCATGCTTCTGAATTCTGACCTTTTGTGTAAGAGCTCTTCTGTTTCTTCTGATCTTTTCTTTGCCCAGTGTTTTGGAAATTATCAGTGACTCGCCACTGTAAAAAGAGAGAAAGAGAAAGAGAAAAAGAGAGAGAGAGAGATGAGATTTTCTTGTATTGTTTATTGACTTATCTCCTATTTCCTGGATAAACTGAGATGTTGGATTTGCATTTTCTATTTCTTTACATTTATTTATCATGTGTTCATGTGTATTCACAGGCATGCACAACCTCAAGGGCAGAACGAAGACTATTTCTTTTTTTTAAAATTATTTATTTATTTATTTATTTGTTCGTTTTCAATACATCCTGACTGGTTTGCTCTTCCTCCACCCCTCCCAGGTGCCCTCCCCCCAGATCCACTCTTCCTCTGTTTCCTTTCAGAAAACAGCAGGCCTCTAAGGGATATCAGCCCAGCACAGCATAACTAGATACAGTAAGACTAGCCATTAACCCTCATGTCAGGGCTGGGCGAGGCAACACAGTAGGTGAAGAAGGGTCCCAAGAGCAGGGAAAAGAGAGACACCTCCCATTCCCACTGTTAGGAGTCCTACAAGAATACCAAGCTAACAACCACAACATTCATGCAGAGGACCTGGCAGAGACCCCGGGAGCCATACCTAGCTGATTCTGTGGGTATAAATCTCCAATTTGGGCTCACTCTTTGCATAATGTTTGGCTGTGGGTCTCTGCATCTGCTCCACCAGCTGCTGGCAGAGGCCTGTCTGATGACAACTGTGCTAGGTACTGATCTGGACTTCTGTCAGCCAGTGTGGCCTGTGATAGAGAAGGGAGATAAAACTCTGTGAAATCCTGGGGTTCTGGTGCCTGACATGAGCAGGACTCCAAGAACCTGTTCCAGGCTGGTAAAGCACACACCTTTAATCCTAACACTCTGGAGGCAGAACCCTGAGTTGAAAGCCAGCCTGGTCTTTTGTTTGTTTGAGACAGAATCTCTCTATGTAGCCCTGGTTGTCTTGGAACTTGCTTGGAACTATTTAAAAAGGTAAACCAGGATGGCCTCCAACTCAGAGATCTGCCTTACCCCTGCCTCTTGAGCGTGTGCCAGCGCACATAGCTTGTTTATTTTTCAATCTATTGAATTTCTCATTTTCAGATTTTTTATTTTGTTTTGTTGTTTTTGTTTTTTTGAACAAGTTTTGGGATAACCAGAGCTATACAAATACTGTCTAGGGGAAAAAAAAGAAAACAAAAAACCTTGGTTCATCTAACACTGGAACAATGGTGTTTACAGGCTGGAACACCTCCTTAGGAGTGGGTACAGGTCCTTCGAGCTGACATAAGGCAAGAACAGGAAAGTCAGAGCAGGGGGCCACCATGTTCTGGGCCACAGGCACTCAGAAGTGGTTTTTGCTAAAAAGAATTGGCTTTTCATTGTGACTCACAAGATATCCAAAGCAGCCAAATGCTGTTACCATGAAGTGTGGCCCCTCGCTAGTTCGTCTAGAGAAGGTGGAATCAACACCTCAATGAGTTTCAAGGTTTTTAGTGGCTTGCCAAAGGTTGTTCTGAAAAGTGATGCACGTCACTATCAAGGGGAGCAACCGCCAGAGTGTGGTGCCTGGGGTTCCCCCTGGTGGCGGTTGGTGAGACCCAGCCCACTCAACATCCTGGAGGCAGGGGAGGGTCTCCATTTTCAGAGGCTTCTGGTGAGCCCATCTTGTTCTAAATATTGAAGAATATCGATCAATATGATTATTACACTCTCTGTTTCCTGGGAACTTTCAACTCTATTTTATTTTTGTTTTTTGAGACAAAAAACGTGCAGTCTTGCCTGTCTTGGAACTTGCCTGGAATTACTTGGAAAGGTAGACCATGATGGCCTCTAACTCAGACTTCGGCCTTGCCCCTGCTTCTTCAGTGTTGGGATCAAAGGTGTGTGTTATCACACACAGTTTAACTTTATTTTATTTTTCAATCTATTGAATTGCTCATTTTCAGATTTTTTTTTGGGGGGGGGGAGCTGTTTGTCAAAACAGGATTTCTTTGTGTAGCTCTAGCCATTCTGGACTTGTAGATCCAGCTGGCCTTGAACTCACAGAAATCTGCTTGCCTCTGTCTCCCGAGTATTGTAATTAAAGGAGTGTGCCACCAATTCCTGGCTGTTCTCATTTTTTTTTCTTTTCTTCTAAGACAAGGATCTGTATAGCCCTGGCTGTCCTTGAACTCATGCTACAGACCAGGTTGGCCTTGAAACTCACAGAGATCCTGCTGCCTCTGCCTCCTTTGTGTTGGGATTAAAGGTGTGTGCCATCACCACCTGGCTTTCAAACTTTTTATTTGGAAGAAATCTCATTTGATGGTTTTTACATTTTTTGTTTTGGGGATTCAACATCTTTTGGGTATCTTTGATGATACTGTCTTGGTTTTCTGTCTCTTATTTCCTCACGCTCTTGTGCTTGGTGATTCTGGTTGGCCAGTTGTGCTTTAAGAGTGAGATACTAGCCGGGTGGTGGTGGTCCACACTTTTAATCCCAGCACTCTGGAGGCAGAGGCAGATGGGTCTCTCTGAGTTCCAGGACAGGCAAAATTACAAGCAGAGAAACCCTGTCTGGGGGGAGGGGGTAGAGCAAGATGCTAACAGTGGGGTGTGGTGGCACACAACTTTTTTTTTTTTTTTTTTCCAGAGCTGAGGATGGAAGGGCCTTGCACTTGCCTACTGAGCTACCACTGAGCTAAATCCCCAACCCGGCACACAACTTTTAAAAAAAAATTATTAATATCTCTACAGCCTGATCCCACCCCCCCCTCCATCCTCTCCTCCCAGTCCCACCCCTATGCCCCTACTCCTCCATTCCCCCCTTCTTCTCAGAGAAGGGGAGACCTCCAAGGGGTATCAATCCACCCTGGCACCTCAAGTTGCAGAATGACTAAGAGCATCTTCTCCCACTGAGTCCTGACAAGGTGGCCCATCTAGGGGAACGGGATTTAGAGGCAGGCAACAGGGTTGGAGACAGCCGCTGCTCCCGTTTTAGGGAACCCAAGCTGCACTTCTGCTATATACGAGTCCATGCATGGCTCTTAGGTTGGTGGCTCAGTTTCTGTAAGCCCCACGGGCCTAGGTTAGGTTGGTCTGTGTCCTTGACCCCTCTGATTCCCTCTCTCACAGAACTCCCTGAGCTCAGCCTAGTCTTTGGTTGTGGTTCATTGGTTTGTCATTCCTTCTCTCTCTGCTTCACTTTTACCCATATATATATATATATATATATATATATATATATATATTTTTTTTTTTTTTTTTTTTCTTTTTGAGACAGGGTTTGTGTAGCCTTGGCTATCCTGGACTCACTTTTGTAGACCAGGCTGGCCTCCAACAGAGATCCACCTACCTCTGCCTCCCCAAATGCTGGGATTACTATGCCCAGTTACCCCTATGCTTCTTGTAGGCAAGACAAATTTTGGATTGAAGGTTTTATGAGTGGGTTGGTGTCCTCCCTGCTCTACTGGGAGTACCACCTGGATACAGAAGGTGGCCACCTCAGGCCTTTGATCCTAGCACTCCCGGAGGCAGAGACAGGAAGATCTCTGTGAATTCAAGGTCGGCCTGGTCTGTACAGAGAAACTCTGTCTCAAACAAACAAACAAAACAACAAAACCCAAATAAGTGAGATGCTAGGCTGGATGTCAACGCTATTCCAGAGTGGAGCTAAGTTCCAGCCACTATTTTCAGAGCAGACCTACTAGTACCATGCAGTAGGGATAGAAGTCTAGTACAAGCCTCCGCTGATTTCCCAGCATTCGACTTCTTTGTCCACCGAGGCTCTGCTTTCAATATAGCTCCTTTCCTGCGGTATTAAAAGGGCTTCGGAAGGGGAGGAAAATATTCTGCCGTATTTTGCTAGAGATCTCTATATCAAATTTTGAAAATTTCAGGGGTGGAAAAACAGAACGGCTCTCGGGGTACTTTGAAGGTGCCTGAGCTTACAGATGTGGTGTCTTGCAGGCAGCCTCAGGGTCTTGAGACTGGATGTAGCTCAAAGCAAATGTCAGGGTAAGCTCCTCCTCACACACAGATGAACATACAGATTTAAACATAGCTCAGGATTTGAGGACCAGCGTGCACATTTATTCCCGTGGGACTGTTGCCACGGGACTCGCTGGTGAACCATCTCTTGGGTTCACCTACATGTCATCCGTTCTAAAAGGCAACTTCCTCACTAGGAAAGAGATCGTGTTTCCAAATAAATGAGGACGCCTGACTTCAGACGGACACTGCAAAGACGGCAGTCTTTTTGTCTCCTGTCTCAGCTGTCTACAAACAGAGTCAGAAGGGATCGGCCACTCTTTTCCACTTTCTGCAAGTGGAATCAACTGAAACGGGGTGCCGGTAAAATAGGTAGACCGAACTGACTCAAAGACGTCAGCCCCGAACGCCGTAGGCCTCTCCGGGTCTCCACTCCCCGCCCAACTCCGTCTACGTTCCTTACGTTAACTTCCTGCTCCGCCCCGGAAATACGCTCTAGCCTCCTTCCACGTAGCCAGGGAAAAGATCTTCTATCGCGAGAATTCCGCGTCCGGCGCCCAGATCGCGCGAGACTGTTGAGGGAGCTGGGGCTTGTGGCGCGCGCGTCGGCCGCGACGGACGCAAGATGGCGACGGCGACTATAGCTCTCGTAAGTGAGACCTTCGCGGCCGGGGGCGGCCGTCAGCTGGTAGGAGTGGGCCGTGGTCTGGGACAGGGCGTGGAGGGGCCGCTGGGTGCGCGGCGGCTTGACCAGGCCTCACACGGACCTTCCTGTGGCCCCCGGCACGCGGGGCGGAGGCGGAGCGGGAGCGCGCGGCCCCGGCCGTAGCTGTGGCTGCAGCTTCCGGCTCGAGGACTCCAGTTTCCGGCGGCTGGGCGGGGTGGGCTGCCCAGCTGGATCCCCGCAGGGCGGTCCTGGCTTTGCTGAGGTTGGGGCACAGCTGTTTAGGCGGTCAGGGAGCAGTAGCGCTTGCTCCGGACCTGTGCGACTACGCCCGTGTTGGGGACGCGGAAGGGGCGGACCCATTGGCATTTGGTGTACGCCGTGGTGCACAGAGAAGCGGGTTTCCCTTTTTTTTATTATCCCACGCAGGAGGGGAATGACACCGTCTAACACCATTCGAGTAGACGATGGCCCTTGGCCCTATTTGCCTCTGTTGGAGAACCCGACAGTCAGTGCCTCTCTCTCTAGGCCGCTGGTCTAGTGGGCATCCTAAGACTTCGTTAACTTTGTCTTGTGCTTCGGTCCGCTCTGCTCTCAGCGTTTTCCCTGATCGCTCAGGAATGTTCGGGGAGTGACTGCCACAGGTCTTCCTCCCCAGTTACTGTAGGAACGACTTATGTCTTACCCCACTGCAATCCAGAGGGATGGGTCAGGGTCTGAGAAAACTTAAGCAGGTGGCTGGAGGCAGGACTGGTAGGGTCAAGTAGTGTACACAGGCTGTCATTGCTGGGCCCTAGGTGGGAACTGCACCCTCATACTGGGAGAGGGGCACTTGCCCAGTTCTATCCCAGTAGGGGATAGAGCCATTGTGTGCCACTCATACCATATGTAACTTCTTTTTTTAAAAAAATCAGGCTCTGTTGCTTGGAGCTACAGGAGCAAATGGTCTTTGTGTAAAGACAGGCAGGGAGTTGAGGACTCGGTGACTGACCTTAGGTGGTTGTCAGATGATAGAAAAAAAAATGGGGACGTAATTTGTACTTTGACAAGCACTGGAGGAGAGCAGATGCCTCATTTCTGAGTGACCCCTGGTGTTCATGCAGACTGAAAAGTTAGCTCTACCATAGCTTGGTGCCAGATAGCCAGTGTCATTGTTGAGATGGGCACAGGCAGTAAGTCTCACCACTGAAGCAGTTGGTGTAGTCTTTGCCAGCAGTTGACCCTGAGGCCCCAAGATTTGTCTTTCTCTTTTCCTTGTTTTGCTGCATCCACAGTGCTCAGTACAAGCCTGGCTACCCAGGAAGTAGCACTGCACCCTGTGAAGGGACCTGAACAGATGGAAGACAGCATCCTGCAGCCAGTCCTGTTGTAGGGCTCTGGCGCTGCTATCAATGGTACAATAACTGCTAGAACGTGTGGCTTGCTTTCCATGTGCAGAAACTAAGGGACTTCATGGAAGATGATAACGTAAAACTTCGCTGCTGCCTGAGAGCTAGGCCATGCCCCTGCACAAGAGGAGCTTGAGGCCGAGATTTTAGGTGATTTGCTCAGGTTATTTAATATGTTTTGTAATGGAAATAACTGTATTCTGAGCTGGTGAAGGGCGGAGCTTGGCTTGTGCACCCAAGATACTCAGCAGCACTGTCTCTCAAGGGGTCTTCCCCTCTCTTGATGCACCACTGCCTGGTGTTGGGGAGCATTCTGAGTACAAGGCCTGTCATTTCCATTGCCCAAGGTGACAGCTTAGAGACTGTTAGGTCACAAACCTGGGACAAATGAGCTTGTTGGTGGTGGCGCATGCTTTTGATCCTAGCACTTAGGAGGCAGAGACAGGTGAGTCTCTGAGTTCAAGACCAGCCTGATTTACTGAGGGAGTTCCAGGACAGCCAGAGCTACACAGAGAAACCGTTTCTCAAAAACAGAAAACCTGGGACAAATGGCCGAGATGCAGATTAGTGACCAGCTGTGATAACAAATGATAGTTTTCTCTACGCTCACCTGGTGATTGGTTAGAACAGAATTGTAGACTGTATTGGAGAACTCTCTCCTTTGGTAAATGTGCTAAATGGGTGACTTGTTGTACGTACTGTCCATGGGTGAGCTTTCTCAGGAATTGCTCATGAATTATCTGCTGCTTTCAGCACTGTCCCTGTCTCTGGGTGGCTAGTCATTTTGGAGAGGCAGGAAGTTACACATGTGCCCCAGGTTAAACATTCTTCTTGGTGTCTGGCTAGTGTTTGAAGTATGCTTTCACTGTGGGTATTGAGAAGCAGCCTCTGTTCTGTGGATGCCTGTGCCACAGGAGTCACCATTAAGTCACAGTGGAGCTGAGCTAGGCAGTAGTGCACACTCATGTTGGTAGTTCCAGGAGCAGCTCCAGGTACAGGGTGCATCAGTCATAGCTTCCAGTCCCATCACTAGGTCTTTGCAGTGTATTAGGTTGTGCTGCCATCCCTCCTTCAGTAGCCAGATGACCTGAGAGACATGATTTGTCTAAGTTGGCCAGCCTCTGGCTTTGTCTCAAAGAATGGGTACAACCATCTCTGTCTTTTGATACTTGTGAATCATGTACTTGAGGGTAAGCACATTCTGTCTTATGTTCACTTCAATCTCTGAGAAGTTGGGGTGGGTTTTAGGGCCCTTTCATCACATCATCCCACCATATTGCCCACCTTTACCTAAGGTCTATCAGGTGGCAGGGGCCACACCAGTAGGCCTTGGTAAGAGCTCCATCTGTTGAAGGCTGCCTTGGACAACAGTGTTCTCTATGTCCCCTCTGGTGGTGAGAGTTAAGCTCTCAGCTGTCATCTTAGGACAGCTTTGCACTTTGTCTGCTGGGTGAGGGAGCCCTGGGTTTGACCAGAGCTTGTGGAATTACTGAAATAAATGTTGAGTTAAGAGGCCTGGCCCAAGTTATGGAAGCAGTGCTCCTGCTTCCTTGGGAAGGATGGAAGGACACAGCCAGCTGGGCACCCTGTCATTTAATTTGGCTCAATCTATCAGCAAAAGGGGGTGGCTTTCCTTGGCCTTGGGCTGGAACAGTGCTTGCTCTCTGTCCTTTTCTTCTTATCCTTTCCTGGGAGACTGTCAACTTGGGCCTAGCTGCTGCTCTGCTAGGGCCTTGCCCTAGCTGCTGCTCTGCTTTCTGTCAGTATCCTGGGAGGCTGTGTGTGTGCTGGGAGGCTCGAGGTTATAAGAACAGTACAAGGTGGGAGTGATTGTGGGGAATAAATACTCAGTTGGCCTTCTTAAGCCCTTGCCTAGCTTTCCTTTTACTAGATGGGGAAGGCAGCCTTCAGCTTTGGAAGAGGAGAGGGTCTGGGTGATAGGTTTGTATGACTTCGTTACATTTCCTTCCTGCCTGCAGCAGGTCAATGGCCAACAAGGAGGGGGGTCCGAGCCAGTGGCAGCAGCTGCAGCGGCAGCGGCGGCAGTGGTGGCAGCAGGAGACAAATGGAAACCTCCACAGGTATTAACCTTTAAACATCTTTTCCCTCGGGCCTGCCTGCCTGCCTGCTCTTGCATCCCTGGACCTAGACAGAGCTGACTGGGTCAGGTTGGAAATACGGGTGGGAAAATCTAGTGACCATTCTCTGTCTTCTGGTTAGACACTGCCCACAGGACTGGGGCCTAGGTCTGGCCCCTCCTCAGCCTTCTTCTGTTTGGCCTCTTTTTTGTGAGAGTTCATCTAGCTGAAGCCTGGCAGGGCCTGACAGTTGGCTAGCCAAGCAGCTGGGGGAGGAGATGGGGATGATGGGAATAACTACAGCCAACCCTCAGTGGTGCTGGCTCTGAGCCATTAGCATTGTGCAGAAGGATGGGCCCTCTGTTTCAGAATGGCAGTGTTGTGTCTAGGGCCAGAACTAGGATTTCCATTTTTGCTCTTTGTTTTCACATGAGTAAAACAACAAAATAACATGCAAGCATATGTGTGTTAGGGGACCCTCTCCCCATACTTCTTTGGGCTTATGGGTGGGTATGAATGGATTTTGTTCTCTGGTCGCTGGCCCACGGGAGTAAGTCTTCTGAGACGTAAAGCTGGGCTCTGTTGTTGCTAAGTGATAGGTTCTTTATTCCCACCTCCAGAGTCCCGCAAGGTTTCAACAAGATAGTCTGGTTGGCCTCTGGCTAGGCCCTCCAGGCACTGGTGTGTGTAGGGGGTGCATACAGAGGTGTTGGTATGCAGCCTGGATCTTGGGAAGTTGTGGGGGCTGAAGCTCTCTGTCCCGACTGGCTGGCCAGGGTGCCATTGGTTGGTGGGAGAAGGGCCTTTTGTTCACCAAAACAAAGAAGAGATTGAAAAGTTTCTAGGGGGCTGAGAAGAACTGGCATTGATTTCCATGGTGACAGCCTTCTCTAGTGTCACAGTATCATAGGCTTGGGGCCAGCTGAGAGGGCAGAGGACAGATCTAGTATGAGCCAGACTGCAGCTCATGGTCCCATCCATTGCTAGCTCTTGAGGGACTTTCGGGTCTTTCTGGGACTCTGTGCCCCAGAGGAGCTTTATAAGCTTCTTGCATTTTGACCCTTGATAAAAAATTCAGCACTCTGGCATTCACAGTGGGGTTCATGGGGTTTGAGTCAGCCAGACCCGGCCTGCCTCCTTTGTATTTTAGTCTTGCCTGATACTCCTATGCTGAGGACTTACCTCTCTCTGCTGTTGCTCTCAAAGGTTGTCTAAAAGCCTAGAAGAGTCACTAGAGGTATTTTGATCTGGTATTTACACAGGCTGCTTCTGTCCATTACTCCCAGGGTCTGCTGGCTCTGATTCTGGGCTTTCCAGGTTTGCAAGAGAGGAACACATGTGTTCCTGCAAACTTGGAAATGGATTTGATAGGAATGTAAACACAATTCTGGTAGTATTTGCTGTAGCAAATGTAAAGCCCTGGCTAGCACCACCTGTTCTACGTTCATTTGGCTGGGGTGCTGCTCTGTACCTGGTTGTTTCAGGAGTGTTAATGGAAGTGGACTGTAGCCCCTTTTTGAGAGGTGTGTAGTATATCTTCAGGGCCTAAATGGACATTGTTAGAGGGAGGCCCTTTGCCTTTATTTGTTCTGGGGTGGCCTAAGGCCCTGGCAAGGGCTGTTGAGGAAACCAAGAGGCTAGAGTGCCAGGTAGTCTATGAGTAATGAATCTTTGGTCCTTGTTCTGCTCTTTGGGCTCTAGAGGACCATAGAGGTTGGCTGTTGTACAAAACATGGGACAGATTCTGGAGTCAAATTGTCAACAAGGGCAGGCAAACAGCTCTTCTTAAGTTGCAATAGAAGGCCATTGTGTGACCCTGCAGGATGCCTGCCTGGTTTGATCTGTTCTACCCATGAGTCATGTCTGTGACAAAGGCCTGAATGGGGATATCAATATCTAAGGGGAAGACCTGCGTCCTAACCAGGCAGGCAGTAGTTTGCGCTGGGGCTTGTCTCATACTTTTTGGTTCAAGAGTGTAAGGATAAAGGGCCTATGGGGTTTCTGGGACCACATGAGAAATCTTGATTTTGCTGTTGAGCAACTCTCCTGTTTCCTACTCCAGGGGACAGATTCCATCAAGATGGAAAATGGACAAAGCACAGGCACCAAGCTGGGGCTGCCTCCCCTGACGCCCGAGCAGCAGGAGGCCCTCCAGAAGGTGAGAGTACACCTCCTGGGCGCAACTGCCCAGCCAGGGTTGGTGAGGCAGGCTATCCCCCTGCAGGCTGGGCCCCCCAGTGCTCCTCACTGCCTTCTCTTGCAGGCCAAGAAATATGCAATGGAGCAGAGCATTAAGAGTGTGCTGGTGAAACAGACCATCGCGCACCAGCAGCAGCAGCTCACCAACCTGCAGGTGAGCTCCACCACCCTCCTGCACGCCACTGCCACTGTCTTGGGGCTGGCTCTGCTGGAGGCCCTCTTGCCCAGCCTGGGCCAGGAAGCCTCCACTGCCCCTCCCCACTACCTCCACCATCTCCTCCTCTTCTCTGCCTCCTCCTGTGCCTGTGGCCGACTGCCCCCAGAAGGTGTTATCACTCTCAGACTCTCAAGATTCATTCTCTGGACCACCAGGGTCCTCTCTGAGGCATGAGTGGCCTGGCCTTTTCTCCTGTTGCTTGATAAGGCCCCTTCTCCACCCCTTCCCACTCCTTCTCTGTGGCTCTGCCCACTTCTCCTTCTTGGTCTTCCCACTGGTGCCTCTGGGTCTCTACCACACCCTTGTCACCCAGGCTGTGCACAGCCATGGTGGCAGCATGTAGATTGTGATCCTCCCTGCCCCTATGGTCAGGCCTTTATCCCTGGGCCCCTCGACTGAAGGGGCAGTCTAGGGGTGTGCTCCACTGGGCCCTACTCTAGGCTGGAGGCTGTGATATCTGTGGGAAGAAGCCTATGTGAAGCTGACAGGTTCCTGGGCCTTGAGCCTTCCCCACCCCCAGGTCCAACCCTCAGACATTCATACTGGCTGTTCACTGTGCTCTGTCCATCCCTCTCCTCCCTCCCTTCCTTCTGCCCTCGCCGGTCCTGCTGCAAAGGCTGTGGGGCGGGGCACCTGGGGCTTTGAAGCCCCCCTGGGCAGGTGCCAGTGACCAGCCAGAGTGGCCAGCAGTGTGGGAAGGCAGGCGGGCCTCCCTGGCAGGGCGGGGACTCCGCGCCTTGCTGCTGTCTGCGTGAGGTGTTGACAAGAGCGGGAGACTGCTCGGCTCCAACAGACTGAACTCTGTCTTTACTGTCTTTCAGATGGCAGCAGTGACAATGGGCTTTGGAGATCCTCTCTCACCTTTGCAATCGGTCAATAGAAATGCTCACTTCTTCTGGGGCTCATGTCCTTAGTCAGGGCTAGAGGGGGGCAGTGCAGCCCACTGCTGGGGACCTTGCTCCCCTGGCCGGCCCTGCCCGCCAGCTCTGGACGAGCACAGCAGAGCGCCAGGCATGGTGGGGCCAGTGGTGTGGGCACTCACCCCAGGACCGCCCCTGGGGAGGCCTCCATCTGCTCTGAGGGCCCACCTTAAAACTAACCGGCCAGGTAACTGCGGAGGGCAGCCGCGGCAGCCAGCCAGGGAGGGTAGCTGCCAATGCCAGGCTCATCTGTGCCTTGTCACCCCATGTGGGGGATGTACCTGCGGACCTCCAGCTCTGACAGTCTCCAGGCTGCCCGGGCTCTTGGGTTGGGGTCAGGCCCCTTGATAAGAGAGGGGTCCTAACTGTGGCCCCATCATACTTTGGAGGGAGGATGGATGGATGGGAGTGGGGATGGGGGCCTTGAGTAAGCAAGAGAGGGAAGGGCAAACAATAACTTGGGCCACAGACCTAGCTCTCAGCAAGGGATAGAGGTCGTATGGCTATGGCTGCAGTAAACAGAGGAGTCTGGGGAGGAGATGGCTCTTCCTTGCCCAGAGGCAAGTTGAAGTGGCCAGGCCCTATCCTGGGGAGATCCTGTGGGAAAGACATGGCCCTTTCTTTGGGGTATCCACTTGGAGGGCCACCCTTGGACAAGTTGCCCTTATATTTGAGACATACTCTGTCTGCTCTGGGAAGCATGTCTGAAAGGGAGCTGTTGACCCTCCAAGGAGTCCTGGGAGATGTGGTCAGAGAGACCTGTAGTTGGGTAGTCTCACCTCAAAAGGGAGACTTGGCATTCTCTTGTCAAACTGTGACCTGAAGGATAGATGGGGCTTCATGTCTGTGTGAGGCTTAGAGAAGGGGTGGCTCTACCATTGAGGCCCTTCATCTGGGCAGGAGCCTGAGGCTTGTCAGGAGCCAGTTTGAGGGAATGGCCCCAAATTCAGGAAGTTTCTAATATGAGGAAAGATAGGCCCCACCTGGTTATGTTGTGTTGGTGGACCTTTTAGTCCTCTCTCTAAGGGAGACTGGGCTATATTAGGTCTGCTAATCTTTGAAGAAGTAAACTGGTCTCTTGCCACTGGGACTTTTGTTAGGGTGAGAGGAGCCCTTGTTTGTGTTAAGGAGTAAGGCCCTGGCCCATAGGGCCCTACCTATGGCCCATTATGTGTGGCTCTAGAACCCCCTGCCTGGCACATCTCTAAAGTGTTGGAAGGAACCTTTCCCAGGGCATGGGGAGGTCCCTCATTACAGTGCCCAGCTCACTGCTAGTCCTGCCAGCTTCCCAGCCCCAAAGATCCCTGAGGCTTCTTCATTGGGTTCTCTGCTGCCTCGTGATGCTCTTACCTGGGCCAGCTCTTGGGGCTACAGTCATGTGCTCCCAGCAGTTCTTTTTTTGTGGGAGGTATTGGGATGGGGAGAGCATAGAACACTGAGTCCTCACCTATGTCTCCCTGCATGAGCAGCTTGCTCCTTGTTCTCTCCAGAGAGCCCCTGTCTGGGCTCCCAAATTCCTTCCCTGGGATTTCTTCTGGGCAATGGCTGCCCTGTCTTCTGCCACCCTCTCTTCTGGCCTCCATGCCAGTAGGCTTGGACAGCTCCTCCTTCCTCTTCTGTCCCAGTACTTGGCTGGGCTAGTGGGAGGATCTCCCAGCCTAGCCCAGGTACCTGGCCCCCAGACTGGAGAAGTGGGCTGAATTATAGGGCATTCAGCCTTGTCTTCTGACCACCTGTCAGCTCTGCTGCCACAGTCTGTCTGGGACCTGGGTGGGCTGGGTACTTCCATGTCCTGCTGTTGGGCCTAGCCTTCCTTGGGGTGGGGTCCTGCTGACCCCTAAACCCTGGCTGCAAGGGCCCAGCCTGCACCTCACTGCTGTGTGGGGAGCCCTACCCACAGCAGAGTTGGGCGGGTGGGCCAGGACGGGAGAGGGCTGCTGAGTCTCCTGCCTTCCTGACAAGCCAGTGGCTCTCTCCTTCTGTCCTGCTGCAGATGGCAGCTCAACGGCAGCGGGCACTGGCTATCATGTGCCGGGTCTATGTGGGTTCCATCTACTATGAGCTGGGAGAAGATACCATTCGCCAGGCCTTTGCTCCCTTTGGCCCCATCAAGAGCATTGATATGTCTTGGGACTCCGTTACCATGAAGCACAAGGTAAGCAGATCAGAGCTACCCTGGTACTCTTTCTTGCCTTTCTTTCTGCCTTCCTGGTCTGATAGCACCTTCCTGTGTTTAGGGCTTTGCCTTCGTGGAGTATGAGGTCCCAGAAGCTGCACAGCTGGCTTTGGAGCAGATGAACTCAGTGATGCTTGGGGGCAGGAACATCAAGGTAAGGACAAGAGAAGTTTCGTCTTGGGCCTAGAGTACATGGAGTGCTAGTGAAGTTAGTCAGACACATACGAGCAATTGCCACAGGCCTAGGCTGATGGTAAAGATTTTGTTCTTGACCTTCTTTAGGTGGGCAGACCCAGCAACATAGGACAAGCCCAACCCATCATAGACCAGCTGGCTGAGGAGGCTAGGGCTTTCAACCGCATCTACGTGGCTTCTGTACATCAGGACCTGTCTGATGATGACATTAAGAGTGTGTTTGAAGCCTTTGGCAAGATCAAGTCTTGTACACTGGCCCGGGACCCCACAACTGGGAAGCACAAGGGTTATGGTTTTATTGGTAAGTTTGGGGAGGGCCAAGGAGAAGAGGGAGCTCACCTAATACTGGGGCTGGCCTTTCTCACTGCTCATCCTGCCCTGCAGAATATGAGAAGGCCCAGTCGTCCCAGGATGCTGTGTCCTCCATGAACCTCTTTGATCTGGGTGGCCAGTACTTGAGGGTGGGCAAGGCCGTCACACCCCCCATGCCCCTGCTAACACCTGCCACGCCTGGAGGTCTCCCACCTGCTGCTGCTGTAGCCGCAGCTGCAGCCACGGCCAAGATTACAGCTCAGGTGAGAACCGGTGTGGTGCAGTGATGTGGGCTTGATAGTGGGTGGACGGGTACGCGGATCTTTGGGAACTGGCCGTTCAGATGGTTTTGGGTGGGGGTAGCCAGACCAGAGACCAACTGGTTGCCTTTTGGTTGCAGGAAGCAGTGGCTGGAGCAGCTGTGCTGGGTACTTTAGCCACACCAGGACTAGTGTCCCCAGCACTGACATTGGCCCAGCCCTTAGGGGCTCTACCCCAGGCTGTCATGGCTGCCCAGGCCCCTGGAGTCATCACAGGTGAGTCTTGAGTGGGTCAGGGTCTCCACCATTCTTTACCCCTCACCTTGAGGCTCTGCTTTCTGCTCTCCAACACATGCTTGTTTCAGTGTAATGCTTTGAACCCAGGGCTTAGCTATAGCCAATCAGCTCTCTTACTTAAGAAGGGTGTATGTGTGGCTTTTAAACTTGGTTGGTTTTGCTGCAGGCGTGACTCCAGCCCGCCCTCCCATTCCGGTCACCATCCCCTCTGTGGGAGTGGTGAATCCCATCCTAGCCAGCCCACCAACGCTGGGTCTGTTGGAGCCCAAGAAGGAGAAGGAAGAGGAGGAGCTGTTTCCTGAGTCAGAGCGGCCAGAGATGTTGAGTGAGCAGGAGCACATGAGCATTTCTGGCAGCAGTGCTCGCCACATGGTCATGCAGAAGCTACTCAGAAAACAGGAGGTATGTGGGCCAGTGCCAGTGCCAGTGCCTCTTTAGGGTAGAGTGGGTGTAGTGGCTGATAGGCCACAGCATTCAGTTTCTTTTCCCACAGTCCACAGTGATGGTTCTACGAAACATGGTGGACCCCAAGGACATCGATGATGACCTGGAGGGAGAGGTGACAGAGGAGTGTGGCAAATTCGGTGCTGTGAACCGGGTCATTATCTACCAAGAAAAGCAGGGCGAGGAGGAGGATGCAGAAATCATCGTCAAGATTTTTGTGGAATTTTCAATGGCCTCAGAGACTCACAAGGCCATCCAAGCCCTCAATGGGCGCTGGTTTGCTGGTCGCAAAGTGGTGGCCGAAGTGTACGACCAGGAGCGTTTTGATAACAGCGACCTCTCGGCGTGACTTTGGCCTCATTTCCTGGACTTGCACTTGCCCCTTATTTCCTCTGGGTTTTGTAGAGTGTTACCAGTGGTGTCCCTGGGACCAGGCACTCTGCCCAGCCCACCCTGTAGTGTACATAAAGGTGCAGATATGGCTATCCCTGAAATCCCTGTGTCTGAAGTTGGTCCCTTGACCCAGAATGGCTGTGTGTGGGAGATCCTGTACGTGTTGCCAAGACACTAGTGATCGGGAAGGGTGTTGAGCATGCTATGCAGGGTTGAAGAGGAGGGACGAGGTATGGCGGTGGGAGGTGTGCGTTGCTTTATTTCCATTTGTGGGTAGTGCTGGCTTGCAGCCGCTCACGTGAGGTCTCAGTTCGGTCCAAAAAAGTGAGGCGCTGTAGGTTAGGAACCTACGTTATTACAGCTGCTGTGGCGGGTTACGTTGGAGCGGAGCCGGAAGTCCCGACATGCCCTGCGCGAGACTGCTACGGGTCGTCAGAGGCGCCACGCCGCAGGGCCCTTTGGGAACTGTAGTTTTGAGCACGGAGGGCGGGACCTAGGCTTCCCGGCGGGCTGCGCGGCTGGGCGGTTGTCGCGGGCAGCGGCGGCGGTTCCGGCTGCGGTGCTGCGGGCGTACGAGCTGCTAGGTGAGCAGGCCAGGCGGGATGCGGAGCCGCCGCCGCGCCCCCAGCGCCTGAGAAAACGCTGCTGGGTCAAGTCTCACTACCAGCTGGGCGCTGCCCTCCGAGCCTACAGCTCGTACTGAACGCAGGCCGATCCTAGCGCCGACCCCGGCCGCAGTCCCGGTCCCGGCTGCCCGCCCCACCCCCGCGCGCGCCGCTCCGCCTGCGCCCGGCGCTCATGCGGGCCGAGCCCCGCCCCCCGGTCCGAGCCCGCCGAGCGACTCCCGAGCCCGCGCTCACTGCCCGCCCGCATCATGCTGAAGTGCATCCCACTCTGGCGTTGCAACCGGCACGTGGAGTCGGTGGATAAGCGGCACTGCTCGCTGCAGGCTGTGCCAGAGGAGATTTACCGCTACAGTCGTAGCCTGGAGGAGCTGCTGCTCGATGCCAACCAGCTGCGCGAGCTACCTAAGGTGAGCGGTCGCCGCACCTGCTGCCCCGTCCGCGGGCCCGCGCTCAGTTCTCTGGGCAGTGTGTGACTTCTGGGGCGGCCGGCTGGAGCGAGACCTAAGCAGGCGCTGCCCGGGCTCGGCACCGCAACCTCCAGCCGGCCCGGCTGGTTCCTACTGGCCAGAGCCCCGCCCCAGCCAGCCCCACCCTCCCCAAGCCGCCTGTGTTGGCACCTGGTGGCAGCCTGTTTGGGGACTGGGTGGATACTGAGCCTAAAAGGGGAGCCAACAGAGAAACCGGTGAGAGCACAGGAGGTGGATGGGACCAAGGTGCGAGGCTGACCTGGGCTAGCAACTGTTACAGTTTGCTGGGCTGCTTTAAAGGTAGGGGCCTGTTTTTTTTGTGTTTTTTTTTTTTTTTTTTTTTGTTTTTTTGTTTTTTTTGCTTTGTTTTGTTTTTTAAACCGTGTTGTGCTCTCCATTTTTTTTCTTGGTGCAGCGCTGAGTGGTACCATCCTAAGACACTGGCAGTGTCAGATCTATTCTGTCATCTCTCGTGGAGGGCCCACCTCTCACTGCCTGTGTTCCTTCCTGTCGGTTTGTTATTGGTTTTGTTGTTGTTCTGAGGCCACACTAGAAAGAAGACCAGAAGAAGCAAGTCATGAAAAATTTACTTTTCTGAGATGGGGGCTCAGTAGTCTGATATTTTTGAGGTTTGGTGGCACGTGGTGTAGCCCCACTCCGGGTCAATCTGTGACAGCCCCTGTTCTTTATAGACCTCTGTGATAGCCATGTGTGAACCCTGGAAATGTTGCACTTGTGTTTCCCTTGTGCTTTGTTGTTACTTTTTTGTTTTGTTTGTATTTTGAGACAGGGCTTCTCTGGCTAGCTTTGGCTATCTTGGAACTCTCTCTGTGTAGACCAGGCTGGCCTTAAACTCAGCGATCCACCTGCCTCTGCCTCCTGAGTGCTAGGATTAAAGATGAGTGCCACTCCCTGGCTGTCTCTGGTGCTTTTATTATTGGTCTCTTGATGGTCTTTGTCGATCTCTTGCTGTTCGTTGCTGGGATACTTGAAGAGAGACAGTTTGGGTAGTGGGTAGGATACTGGGAGTGACCCATAGGGCAGAGGGCAGGGACTGTCCATTTGGGAGCTGATGACATTTTACCTGGGCTGTCTTATCTGGGATGCAGA
Organism: Meriones unguiculatus; assembly: GCF_030254825.1. Lineage (NCBI taxonomy): Eukaryota > Metazoa > Chordata > Mammalia > Rodentia > Muridae > Meriones > Meriones unguiculatus. Next base: position 25,028,527 of record NC_083356.1, read on the forward strand.
GCAGTGATGGTGCATATGACAAATGACATGAGAGAGACCAGGCATCAAGTGGGCAGGGACGTGTTTTGCATGTTTCTCTGCCTGGTTTCCAGCACACTGGGTGTCATGGCTGGACCCCCAGAACCTTGTGTGACCTGGGACACACAGAGGTCTAGGGAGCTGTGGCTGGGATCCTCCTGGTCTAGAACCTCAACTCTACCCTTCAGCCTTTGGCTGTAGAGCTTGTTCACCTGATCGCTTCTTTTGCCCACAGCCTTTCTTCCGGCTCTTGAACTTGCGAAAGCTGGGCCTCAGTGACAACGAGATCCAGCGGCTGCCCCCTGAGGTGGCTAACTTCATGCAGCTGGTGGAGCTGGACGTGTCTCGGAATGGTGGGCAGGCAGGCCAGGGCGGCACCCTGACTGTGTCAGAGGAGGGTGGGTTTGGGGGGGGGGGGTTGTCCTTCCTGCGAGCTCCTGAGGCTGCGTCATCCTCATGGCAAACCCCTATCCACACACAGATATCCCTGAGATACCAGAGAGCATAAAGTTCTGTAAGGCTCTGGAGATTGCAGACTTCAGCGGGAACCCCCTGTCCAGGTAAGTGTCTCCCACGGGAGGTTCTGTAACTCTTCAATGGCTATCTGAGGTCGGCTGCTTCCTTTTCTCAGGCTTCCTGATGGCTTCACACAGCTGCGCAGCCTGGCTCACCTGGCCCTGAACGATGTGTCGCTCCAGGCACTGCCTGGAGATGTGGGCAAGTGAGTATCCCCTTGTTGAGTGGATCTGTGTATAGGGAGTACTTTGTCTTGGTCTTGCCTTCCTCAGCCTTGACCCTTGGTCTCTTTTAGCCTGGCTAATTTGGTGACCCTGGAACTCCGGGAGAACCTGCTTAAATCACTCCCTGCGTAAGTTTGGGGCCTCCACCCAGACCGTGGTAGAGCTGTGCTGGGGGTTGGACTGAGTGGCCACATCAAGACTTTTTTTTTTTTTTTCTGCAGGTCCCTGTCTTTCCTGGTCAAGCTAGAACAGCTGGATCTGGGAGGCAATGATTTGGAAGTGCTGGTGCAGTGAGGGCTGCCTGGGGAAGGGAGGTGGGGTGTGGGGCAGCTGCTGCTGGAGGATGTTATACCGGACTGATTTCTCCTGTCTTTGTCCCTTCTTGCAGCCTGACACTCTGGGGGCTCTGCCTAACCTCCGGGAGCTATGGTTAGACCGAAACCAATTGTCAGCACTGCCCCCGGTAAGTGAGGGTGAGACTGGCTTTATCCCTCTACTTGATGCCCTTTGACCTCTTGCTTGCCTTCAGGAGCTAGGAAATCTGCGGCGGCTGGTATGCCTGGATGTGTCAGAGAACCGGCTGGAGGAGCTGCCGGTGGAGTTGGGTGGGCTGGCACTGCTCACAGATCTGCTGCTTTCCCAGAACCTGCTTCAGCGGCTGCCAGATGGCATTGGTCAGTGTGCCCAGAGGGCCCTGGGGACTTTTGACTCTCATTAGTGCCCTCATGAGGTACCAGAAGGTGCCTCGGGTTAGAACCTGACCTTACCCAGACCAGAGGTGTCCAAAAAGGGAAGGTTAAGATAGGGCTGGATTTGGATACTTTGTCATCCAATTAATACTCAAGGGTGAGAGTAGCTTGATATGACAAGAGTTGAGAGTTTGGATTTACAGGGGTCAGAGGATGGGGAGGAGCTTTGGAAGCTGAGCTGGTCTGCAGTAAGAAGGGTTGGGGCCATGGTGAGCATAGGGAATCTTGGAGTCCTCAGAGAAACAGGTTATTGCTGGAACATGGGACCAGGCTGTGGCTGTTCTGAGGACCAACATCCTCACGTGCCCTTGACCTGATTCAATCTAGTCACCATGTCTCCTTGATGCCAGGTCAGCTGAAGCAGCTGTCCATCCTGAAGGTGGACCAGAACCGACTCTGCGAGGTGACTGAGGCCATAGGGGACTGTGAGAACCTCTCTGAGCTGATCCTCACAGAGAACCTGCTAACGGTAGGACAGCCCTGAGGCACCAAGCCATTTAGGGTGTGCTGAGTGCAGTCAGTGCGAATATGTAGCAGGAACACAAGCACTTGATGGCAGTGGCATGTGCTGGTGGTGGCTTATCCCAAGGGAAGTGCTTGCTAGGGCATCCTCAGGGTCCGGGGAAAGAGCTCACTGGCATAAGATGGCCTAGGACCTAGGACTCTGCCAGCTAAATTAGCTCAGGCTGTGCTTTTTCACATGTGTGGTATCTGGCCAGAGAGGACTAGAAAGAAGGCAAGGGCAAATCAGGTAGGAAGGAGGCTGCACTTCAGTATGTGTTGTTCTGTTGTTATGAGGGAGAATAGAAGCTGTAGGGCCCAAACTTGAGGTGTCTGTGGTAATGTTAGTCTCAGGCTGAGACACAGACTGTCCTGTGGGTGGTGTGGAACTTTGCTATATGTGGGGCACCCACAATCATGGACGTGAGAGAAGAGCATGCCTTGGAAATGAAAGAACAGGTATGAGTAGTGGAGGGCTCACAGAGACATGATGACCTTGATAGACTGAGCTGAAGGGCTGTAGGAGAGGGCCAGAGATGACAGTCGGGAGTCTCAAGTGGTCTGACAGAGCGTTTCCTTAAGGAGGGAAAAAGGGTGTGGCAACTGGTTCCATGGCCTAGTCACCTAGCCATAGTTTCTGAGGGCTGTGGGGAACCCTCCTGAACTAGCCAGTTTACCTGAAGGGAGACCTTTACTTTCCCAAAGCCTCTTTTTGCTCGGGGGATTTTTTTGTCCGCTTCAGATCCTTCCTTTTCCCGGCCAGGCCTTACCCCGCTCTCTGGGCAAGCTGACCAAACTGACTAACCTTAATGTGGACCGGAATCATCTTGAGGTGCTGCCACCTGAAATTGGAGGCTGTGTAGCCCTCAGTGTCCTCTCTTTGAGAGACAATCGCCTGGCTGTCCTTCCCCCTGAGCTTGCCCATACAGCTGAGCTGCATGTGCTTGATGTAGCTGGGAACCGGTGAGTGTCTGTGTGGCCCCTGGGGACCAGCCTACATCCTCTGTGTGTGCTGACTATGCCTGCCTGGCTTCCAGGCTGCGGAGTCTGCCATTTGCGCTCACCCACCTCAACCTCAAGGCACTGTGGCTGGCTGAGAACCAGGCACAACCCATGCTCCGCTTCCAGACTGAGGATGATGCCCAGACTGGTGAAAAGGTGCTTACCTGCTACTTGCTGCCCCAGCAGCCCTTGCCAAGCCTCGGTAGGTTGCTGATGGCGGGGTCTTGAATGGTGGGTGGTTGAGGTAGAGAGACCAGCACAGGTCCCTGACTCTTGCCTCCCACAGAAGACCCAGGACATCAGAGCAGTCCCTCAGAGAGCTGTAGTGATGCCCCTCTGAGCCGTGTCAGTGTCATCCAGTTTGTGGAGACCCTTGAAGGTGATGAGGATGCTGAGGAAGCTGCAGCTGAGAAGCGGGTATGGAGGGGTGGGGACTCTGGGCGGGGCGCTTCCATCCCGCCCCTGCCTGACCCCTTCCTGGCCTCTGTTCCTCATCCCTATCCCCATGGCAGGGCCTACAGCGTAGGGCCACACCTCACCCAAGTGAGCTCAAGGTGATGAAGAGGGGCATTGAAGAGCGCCGGAATGAGGCCTTCATCTGCAAGCCTGACCCCATCCCACCCTCACCTTCAGAGGAGGTAGGTGTGAAGGGATTAGGAGACCTGGATGTCCTTCCATCCTGGCAATGGGAGCTGTGAGGGCAGAGGCTCCACAGGGAAGGGACCTAGAGATAAGCTGGCGAATGGGACTGGGACCACACAGGCAGGCAACAGCTGAAGGTCGTGCTGGGCAAAGGGTGCAGGTGGGCGTGTCTCATGTGGTCCCTGCAGTGGAGTCAGAATAAGGCATAGCCAGGATTGGGGTTTCCCAGGGCCAGGTGCTTGGCATGCCATGGGGTCGGGCTGAAGGAAGGCTCTATTGTCTCCATCTGTACCTGGAAAGGAGTTTGATGTTAGAGCAGGCAGGTCGTTTCCATATTAACGGAGCTTCTATGGTCAGGGCTCTGGAATGTTTCTGGGTATCTGGGCACAGTGGCTGGGCAGACAGGGCACATGCTGGCCATGCCTGGCTACTTCCCAACTTGGATAGGAATAGAGCTCACTTGAGGCTGATGTCCTCCTGGGATCTTTTTTGTTCATTCTCCTGAATCTGGGAGAAGGCCTTGCTAAGGTCTGGGGCCATAGAAAAATGACCTTGCATGACTCTGGATGTAGACCGGGAGTGATTGCAAGAAGTGAGCCTGCTGGGGATGTTCTGATCAGGACAGTGGGAAGCCTAGCAGAGATCTGCCACATGGGTGTCGGTCGCCTCTGGTGACAAACTTCTGTGCAGCCTGACACCACCACTTGCTGCAGGAGAAGAGGCTGAGTGCAGAGTCTGCCTTGAGTGGCGGCTCCGCCCCTTCAGCAAGCACAGCCTCCGAAGGTGAGCCTGAGATCCTCCTGGCTGAGGTGCCAGACCAGCAAGAGGCTATACCTGGGCAGGAGGAAGATACAGAGGAAGACTATGAGGAGGTAAGGGCAGGCAGGGAGGAAGCCCGTAGGCCAGAAAAAGGACTGTCTGGGATAGATGCTGCCCATCCTATGTGTCTTCCTGAGACAGATGTGTGATTGGGCCATGCCAGATGCTGGCTGAGTAGCAGTGGGGTATCAAAGGGCTTCCAGTGGCAGTTAGTACAAAGTGTGATATAGGGTGGTGGTGCTGAGGGCTCCTGGGACAGGTTCTGGGGTAGGGTAAAGTTCACTTCTCAGCCAAGCCTGATACTGTCAGGTTTAGCACCTGTATGCTTTTTCTAGATGGTGGCCCCCCTTTACTGACCCCGCGTCCACCTAGCAGGTTCTTAAGTTCCGCTTATATTACTGTGTATGTCTGGGAAGAGCAGTGTCTTCTGGTCTTAGCTGAATTTTCTGTGTACTTCTACATGCACTGCAGGGAACTGGTCAGCCTCAGGCTGTTACCTGCAGGGATCAGCCTGTCAGCGCCCCATAGCTGGACCCTAGAGGAGTGAGCCAGGGCCAGGCTGCCACCTCATCTTTCTACCCACTTAGCCCACAGTGCACTTCGCAGAGGACACACTCCTACCCAGGGAAGATGGTGAATATGAAGAGGGGCAGCCTGAAACTCCCTGGCAACTGCCCAGTGGCCGGCAGAGGCTCATCCGAAAAGACACGCCCCATTACAAGAAGCACTTCAAGATCTCCAAGCTCCCACAGCCCGAAGCTGTTGTGGCCCTGTTGCAGGGGGTGCAGACAGACAGGGAGGGCCCCACTGGAGGTTGGCACAATGGCCCCCACACACCTTGGGCTCCTCGGGCCCAGGAGGAGGAAGAAGAGGAGGAGAACAGGGTTGAGGAGGAAGGCGAGGCCACCACAGAAGAAGAAGACAAAGAAGAGGCTGTGGCTTCTGCTCCCTCTGTCAAGGTGTGTCATTCATACCCTATCTGACCCAGGCTCCACTGGCTTAATAGGCTGCTTTGGACCCTGGTGGGTCCAGCAGTATGGTGGGCATCCAGCCCCAGTGTGACAGGCACATAGGTCAGGCCCTGATCCACTGACTTCATGGTTGTCAGGAGAAGAGTAAGGATTGTGTTTGCTATAATGGACGTTGTGGTCACCATGTGCTCATCACTTAGTCCCAGGGGTTTCCTGATGTTGATCTTACTTGAAGTTCTTGGCAGCTCTCTGGGGCTGCCTGGTGGGGTGGGAAGTCTGGGGTGCTTGGAAGCTGAGAGCCCCTCTGTCCTGTGTGCTCAGGAAACTTGGACAAAGTCCTCCTCAGGAGCTACTGGCTCTCCCAGTATCCCTCTTGCCTCAGGAAGTGACCAGCCTTGAGGCTGTGTTCCTGGTCTGTGGTCCATCTTGTGGGTCTGGTGGAAGCTCTTGTGCCTGGTCAGTTCTTTCTGGGGTTCAGGCAGATCTGTAAGGCGGTGGCACCTCTTCCTTATCCTCATACTTGATTTTGTTGGCTCAAAAAGAATCTACCCACTAAACTGGGGACTCATTGAGGCCAGAGAAAGCCCCAGCTACTACAGTGCTCCTACCCTCAGAGTATAGGCTGATGATACATGATATCTGGGGCAATTTTGGGCTTATGTCAGGGACAACCAGTAGTAGAACTGCCCCTCTGGAGCCTTCATCCCATGGCCAAGCCATACCATATAAGTGGGCTACAGAGTCACGCATGATTTTACAGACTGGGGGGGATCTAGGTGAGAAGGGGCTGAGTCAGATCACAGGAGCTTGATGGGATCTTCCTTCTGTCCTGTCTACTCGTGGTGAGGGCTGGGTAAGGTGGTGGCAGTTCCCAGCGGTGGCTAACTTGCATGCCTCGCTGCTCCTGTCCTAACAGGGGGTGTCGTTTGACCAGGCCAATAACCTGCTGATAGAGCCTGCTCGCATTGAGGAGGAAGAGGTCTGTACTGCTCCCTGCTGCTCTTTGCTCTGGGCCCGGGGCTACTGCTGACTTGCTTCCTGGGCTGCGGGCTCTCACTTCTCCCCACCTCCATGGCTCCAACTCAGACCCTCTCCCAGAGGAGTTCCTGACAGCTGCCACAGAGCTGGGGTTCTGGATCCCCTTCCCAGGGTCTCCTGGTCCCCTAGCAGGGCAAGATGTCGCCACACCAGGACGGCCTGTCCCGTAGGGGGGGTGAGTGGCAGTATTGGGCCTACTTGAGTTATCCTTATGTACAGGAGCAAGGCTAGGCTTCACTTTCTGGAGGACAGCTAGCTCTGTACTGCATGGGCTAGCTCACAGAAGTTGTGCTTGCCCTGGGATCACAGGAGCCTCCCTGCTTCTCTTTGCTACCCACGTGGGCAGACACCCAGGGGTGAGCTGAATGTGGTTGTCTGTGGCCAGTCCTTCCCACTGCTGGAAGCACCTGGGCATCTCAGGTCTTTTCAGGCATCTGTGTCCACTCTGTTTTCAGTTAACACTCACCATCGTGCGGCAGACCGGGGGCCTGGGCATCAGTATCGCAGGGGGCAAAGGTTCCACCCCCTACAAAGGAGATGATGAGGTGAGCAGCTGCCTTGTCAATAACCAGGCCCCAGACTCCATGAGCTCTCTCCTGCCCACACTTGCCGCTCTCGTCTCAACAGACTTCCTCTTTCTCTAAGGGTTGTCAGTAGTCACTCAAGATGTCCTGCTCACCATCCTTTAAAATGTGTGTTGTGTGGGCCACTCCAGGGCACCAAGCAGATCCCGGCAGGTGGCCAGGCAGAACATTAGGAGTCTGAGAACAGCTTTCAGGGCGGCTGAGCAATTCCCTCTACAGACAGCTCTTCTGTCCCCATTTTTTTTTTTTCGTGCCAGCTCTGGGGTTAAAAGTCTCTTTCGAGTTTGATTGGTGTATTGTAGCATCTTGGGCTAGAGCCTCTCCAGTAGCTGAGTACAGCCCTTCTGGCCTGCTCTTCTGCTTCATACACTGGAGGTCTTTGAATCCTCCCTGGAGGCCAGGCCAGGCCAGGCCTGTGTTTGTAGGAAACAGTTCTCACTGTTCACACCCATAAGGAGAAGGTGCTTGGCTCTGCTTGTGCTCTGGTGGACCAGCGCCCGCTTGTCCTCCAGGGCATTTTCATCTCTCGCGTGTCTGAGGAGGGTCCTGCAGCCCGCGCTGGAGTCCGAGTGGGTGACAAACTTCTCGAGGTGAGTAGTGACCCCCTTACAAGGGAGAGCTGTGCCCTCCAAGGTCCACGTAGTCCTGTGGCTGTTTTCATCAGGAAGCGGGGGCCCTGTCTTCCCCATCCAGAAGGTGTCCAAAGATATTGAGCCTTTAAACAATAAGCTCTCCATGCCAAGTTTCCTCTTCATCTGAGTATAGGGGTATAGGTTGGTAGCAAATCACTAGCCTACATGCATGATATTTTGGGTCTGACCCCCAGTACTACAGGGGGTATGGTGTAACAGCTAGGGTCGGACCTCAGCAGTCCTGGTAGGTAGGTTTCTGCCTGTCTCCTTGGCCATTTGAAATCTCACAGGAAAGCTTTGATTTTCGGTGGGGACAAGGGTGAGTGAGGCAGAAGAGTGCTCTGGGGTTCTAGACCAGGAGAGTTTGGGGAAAGGGGTGCTGGTGTTCCTCATGCTTTCTTGCTCAGCTCTAATCCCTGCTCGACCTAGGAGCATGTGTAGTTGGCAACATAATACCTAGGCAGTGACAGTTTCTGAGAACGAGAGCACCAGTGTAGGATTGCTACAGGCGTCTGCCTGTGCCTCATGGCTAGCCTGGATCTTGGCATGGAGAGGAACATAAAAAGAGCATAAACGCACTATCTGAACGTCAGGCTGGCTCTGCCTGAATGCTGACTTGTGCCTTAGTCTTTGTCTTCTGTTGTCCACAGGTGAATGGTGTGGCCTTGCAAGATGCTGAGCACCATGAGGCTGTAGAAGCACTTCGGGGGGCAGGTGCCGCTGTGCAGATGCGAGTGTGGAGGGAAAGAATGGTGGAGCCTGAGAACGCAGTCACCATCACCCCCCTTCGCCCTGAGGATGACTATAGTCCCCGGGAGCGGCGGGGAGGTGGCCTGCGCCTGCCCCTACTTCAGCCGGAGACTCCTGTACCCCTCCGCCAGCGCCATGCTGCCTGTCTTGTGCGCAGTGAAAAGGGGCTGGGCTTCAGCATTGCTGGTGGAAAGGGCTCCACGCCTTACCGAGCTGGTGATGGGGTGAGGCAGCGGCTTGGGGTGTAGAGGGGCCCTATCCCTGAGGAGCATAGGAATGTCAGGTCTCCAGTATCATGGCTTCAGTGTGCCTTCTCCATTCCTACAGGGCATTTTCATATCCCGCATCGCAGAGGGAGGCGCTGCCCACCGTGCGGGAACTCTACAGGTTGGCGACCGCGTCCTCTCGGTGAGTGGGGCCAGGTGTGGCCTGACTAGTGCCCTTTGCTTATCTTGTTCACCCTCTCTGACGTGAGTGTCCCTGCAGATCAACGGAGTGGACGTGACTGAGGCGCGGCATGACCATGCCGTCTCCCTGCTGACTGCTGCTTCCCCTACCATCTCCCTGCTGCTGGAGAGGGAGATGGGAGGGGCTTACCCACCTAGCCCCCCACCGCATTCCTCCCCAACCCTTCCTGCTGCTGTTGCTGCTACCATGACCACTGCCATCCCCGGGGAACCTGTTCTACCTAGGCTGCCCCCCAGCCTGTTGGCCACTGCCTTGGAAGGACCATACCCTGTGGAGGTGAGGCGCCCACCAATATCCCACTCAACATCTGCTCGGCTCCCGGGGTAGAGTAAAAGCCCTCCCAGGATCCCCTGCTCGTAACTGGTGGAGCGCTCTAGACGGAAAGTAGTACCCAGCCTGTCTTCTCTTTTTCTTTCTTTTTAAAATTTCAGTTCTTTGTTTTTGTGTTTGGTTTTTTTTTTTTATTGTTCTCTCATATATTATACCCCAACTGCAGGTTTCCCTCCCTCCCCTTCTCCCAGTCTCTCTTCCTCCAGATCTGCCCTTCCTTTTCCCTTCAGAAAAGGGCAGGCCTCCCAGGGCAGTCCAGCAGATATGCATGGCGTATCAAATGGCAATAAGATTAAGCTCATCCCCTCATGGGCAGCACAGTAGAAGGGAAGGGGTCCCAAAAGCAGACAGAAGAGTCAAAGATAGCTCCTGCTCCCACTGTTAGGAGTCCCACAAGAACACTAAGCTACATAACCATAACATACATGCAGAGGACATAGCTCAGACCTGTACAGGCTCCCTGATTGTTGCTTTAGTTTCTGTGAGCATCTATGAGGCCTGGTTAGTTGATTCTGTGGGCTGTATGCTTGTGCTGTCCTTGACCCCTTGGTATCACCTTCTATGTGCCCAAGAAGCTAAGATAACCCAGTCAGCTTCTGAGTTGTTTCCCATCTGCCCTAGCATAATCTGCCAGTGCCTGCTCTGTTGCATGCTCTAGTCAGTAAGGATGTTTAGATGTCAGGCTGTGTGCATGTCTGGGTAGCAGACTGCTCCACAAGTAGGTGGGCCAGCGTGGGCCCATCCATCTTGCCTGCATTCCTTGCAGAGCCCTTGCCAGTATAGAATCCCTTTCACCCTTGCCATGTTCTGACTGGGGCCCACCCTGTGTCCCCAGGAAATCTGCCTGCCCAGGGCTGGTGGCCCACTGGGGCTTAGCATCGTAGGAGGTTCTGATCACTCCAGCCACCCGTTTGGTGTCCAGGATCCTGGTGTATTCATCTCTAAGGTAAATAGGCCTGGCGGGCAGCTCTGCAAGAAGCAGACACCCCTGGCCCTCCGGGCAGCCACCAATGCAGCCAGGTCTACCGGATATGCTCTCCTACCCTCTAGGTGCTTCCCCGGGGCCTAGCTGCTCGCTGTGGCCTTCGGGTTGGGGACCGCATTCTAGCAGTGAACGGGCAGGATGTCCGGGAGGCCACCCATCAAGAGGCAGTGAGTGCCCTGCTCAGGCCCTGCCTGGAGCTGTGTCTGCTGGTGCGGAGGGACCCACCCCCTCCAGGAATGCGGGAGCTGTGCATCCAGAAGGCCTCTGGGGAGAAGCTGGGTATCAGCATCCGAGGAGGTGCCAAGGGCCATGCGGGGAACCCCTGTGACCCCACAGATGAGGGCATCTTTATCTCCAAGGTGAGAACTCTCCCTTCCTGGGGCCATGGATGGGCACCTGGTTCCGGTCTCACACTGTTCTCCCTATAGGTGAGCCCCACAGGAGCTGCTGGGCGTGACGGGCGGCTGCGTGTGGGGCTGCGGCTGCTAGAGGTGAACCAGCAGAGCCTACTGGGCCTCACACATGCTGAGGCAGTGCAGCTGCTGCGCAGTGTGGGTGACACCCTCACCGTGCTTGTCTGCGACGGTTTTGACACCAGCACGGCCCCGGAGGTTAGTTGCCTCCCCTGTGCCGTCCTAGCACTCTGACCTTTGTAGCCTGGCAGAGTCTCTCTGCTTCAGTCTCGAAAGTATTTAGCAGTTGTCGGTTACCTGCATGTGGGAATGGTGGTACTGTGTGTGGAGGCTCTTTTCTGAGCCCTCGTCACTCTCCTGTCTGGAGGCTGTGGTCTGGGCAGGCGGGTGTGTAGAGGTGGGTGTATCTGTATGAGGCTGTGGTCTGGGCAGGCGGGTGTGTAGAGGTGGGTGTATCTGTATGAGGCTGTGGTCTGGGCAGGCGGGTGTGTAGAGGTGGGTGTATCTGTACGCCTGTCAGGTCCCGAGAGAAGAGCAGCAGTAGGGCTCTGGGGAGGCAGTACTTGAGAGCATGTGGCAGCTAATTGAAAGGACAAGAAGCCCTGCGCAGAGTCTCCCTGTACCCCACCCTCCCAAAGCAGGAAGGCAGCTTCCTAGCCCTGCTGGCTCTTAGGGTACCCCTCTGGCAGACCCCTTGGTGGAGCTTACTCCTACCTTCTGGTTACTGGCTTCTCTCTGTGTCACGGGGTAGAGCCTCTTCCATTGTCCTGCTCGCTGGCACAGAACAAGAATGTCCAGCCATCAGAACTAGGCCTAGGCCTAAGAGGCAGGCACTCTGGAACAGTTTCCCTCTAGCCTCATTGCTCTTCATGGGGTTCATGCTTTGTCATTGTTCTTCCTTGTGACTGCTGTCCTTGGGAACCCTCAACATCTTCACCTGTAGGTCTGAGTCTTCGTGGGGTCTTTATGTGCACTGGCTGCCTGCTGTTCCCTAGCATCCTTACTAGCCATGCTGGTCTCCACTGTGTTGGTGGCTGTATTACCACTCCCTATAGCTTTTATTCCTTCAGCCTTAGGGACAGGAAACCCTCCTAGGTTGGTCTTCTTTTGCAGTGGATCTCTGGATTAGTGGCTTCCTGTCAGATGCTGGCAGAAAGGTTCTCTCTGGCCACATACCCTGCACCTTGTCCCAGACTAGCTGGTGAGCATCACTTGGCTGGGACACAGGTTAGCCTTTGTTTTAACATGTGGATGGGTACTGGGCTCGATGGAGCCTGTGCCAGGTGCTGTTCCCTTGGACTTAAAGATGGTCCTTGTCCCACTTTTCAAGAGAATCCTTCATCCTGGTGTGTGTGTGTGTGTGTGTGTGTGTGTGTGTGTGTGTGTGACTTCTGAGTGATGTAATCCCTAGAGAAGATTTTTTTTATTTACTTACATTAGCACACATTTAAAACTGTGTGTTGCTTCATGCATACTACACATTTTTAGTTCAGAACGAAGCTCTCTGGAAAGAGTGTGAGCTTCCAGCACTGGAGAGCTGCTGTGGTCCTGGTTCCCTGGGCTCTGCATCTGGTCCTTGCTGTTGTAACCCAGGCTGTTCCTCCAGTGTTTGGGTGGCTCATGAATGTAGGGAAGCGGCTGTGTGAGTCCCGCCAAAGCCCATCTGGATATTCATCTGAATCGTGTCTGGGGATCCACATATCACTCTGGCTGCCCTGGAACTCATTATGTAGACTAGACTGATCTTGAACTCACCAAGATCTTCCTGCCTCTGCCTCTGCCTCTGCCTCTGATGTGCTAAGATTACAAGTGTTTACCACCAAGCCCAGCTGTTTTTTTTTTGTTTTGTTTTGTTTTTTGTTTTTTTAACAAAAACTTCCCCTGTGGAAGACTGTGAAAGCAGCATCCTGTTTTCCAACACATTGATCCCCTGCCCCTCCCTCCCACATACACACTGTTTTTTAAGACAGGTTTTGTCTGTGTAGCACCACTGGCTGTCCTGGAACTCACTCTGTGACCAGGCTGACCTTGAACTCACAGAGATCCACCAGTCAGTCTCTGCCTCCTGAGCACTGGGATTAAAGGCGTGTGCCACCTTCCCAGCTTTTCTTCCTAGGCTGTTGGCAGCTGACTGTACCAGAAGGTTTCATTTGGAATTACAATGTTTCTGAACTGGGGCTGTTTTCATGTCATAAGTTGATGTAGGCAGAAGAGATAAGTGTCTGTACCATGTCAGTCCTGGGGAGTGAACTCAGCTCATCAGTCTTGGCAGCAGGTGCCTTTCAACTCCCTGAGCCATCTTGCTGGCCCGGCACCTCACTTTTCTCAGACTACCCGCTTGAGTCATCTGGGCCTGTTTGACCTGTGGGATCAGTTTGCCAGCTGTTACAGTGGCTTGTTCCGTCATCTACCTCCCTCGGGCTTTCGGGTAGTGGGGGCGCTGGCTCTCTCTTGCCTGCCCCATGCTAAGGACTGGTGTTCTCAGCGCGCCTGCGGGGTGTGCCTAGATCTAGGCTCTTACTTGCCATCAGACCTGCAGCTGGTCAACTCCCCAGCCTCTCCCCACAGCAGCTGCTGGGTCCTGACAGGGGTGCTGTTACAGGCCAGTGCAGCTCCCCCACCTCACTACTGCTCTAGAGGGCCTGAGTCATTGCGGGCTCTCAAAGGAAACTTTTTACTTTGCTTTCCTGTGTGTTTCGTGTAGAGTATTTCCTGTTGCCTCTCTAGTTCTCCCCTGTGGGTCACACGGTCATCTTTCTCATCACACTGGCTCATCTTGCCAATCCAGATGGTACTCGACTTGCAGTGGCTGGACACAGGGCTTGGTGACTTGACAGCGGTGCAGCAGTGGTATCCACAATAGAACCTGCTTCAGCGCCCCCTACCCCGTACCTGCACCCCAGCTAGAGCCATCTTGAAGAACACCAACTCTCTTGTCCTCGTCACACTCTCAGTCTGAGTGCCTGAGCTGTGCGTGAGTGAGTCTTCACATCTCACTCTTGCTTCTCCCTGGGCATTTCCTGTCAGGGCTGCCTTCTTCCTGGTGGCGTCTTGTTCGCATCTTACCCATCAGCAGACTTGTCTTTCCAGGTAGTATACATTAGTCACAGTCTTGTTTTCATTTAGATTTATAATCTTATGTGCATAAATGTTTTATTTCACTTGTATGAATATATATTCACAGCATGTATACAGGAGCCTGGAAAATCAGAAGAGGGTATAGGATTCCCCTAGAACTGGAGTTTTGGGCAGGTATGAGCCTCCATGTGGATACTGGGAACCGAACCCAGGTCCTCAGCTTTTATTGCTGAGCCATCTAGTCAACCCCAGTCACACTTATTTTGATTGTCACATTCAGTATTGTCTATGGAAGGGGCTTCAGCCTGGGCCTGGGTCATTTGATAGCACCCGTCTGCTCTAGGCACTTCCTGACTTCTGGACTCATCCCACACTTTCTTGCCCAGCTACAGCGTTGGCCATTTCTCCCAGGAGTGCTGATTTCTTCTACTGCACAGAAGCCAAGGTCTAGTGCACTGCTCCTGGTATTGTGCCCAGAGATAGGGACAGTTACTGTGTGAATGGTTACTGTTTGGTTCTTTCTGGAGATGTCGGAAGCCTCCGGTCACTTCGAGGCATTGTCTATCTTTCCAGTCAACACCACAGGTCAGCCTTTCTTGAGGCCTTTTCTGACGTGGGAAACCAGGCTTCCTCATTCTTGCTGTTTTTACTTTTTGCTTAGTCCCTCTGTATGACAGTCCTTCCCACCCCACTGAGCCTGCTTCTCTTGGGTGTCCCAGTACCTTTTTGACTAAATTATTCCAGAAAGTAAGCCTATAGGCACCTTGCTTATTGTTTGATGTAGTAGTGCTCTCAGAACCTGAAAGAGACAAATCTGTCTGCCAGTGTGATGTTCTTACTCAGCTGCTCTAATTTCTAGTGATCCTTGCTTTCTGTGTTCAGCTACTCATTTATTGTTTACAGTTTGTGATCATTGTGCCTTTGTGAATTCACTTTCTTCTGTTCAGTGTCCCCTGCCCCTGCTTGACACCCTTGACCTCAAGTTCCATCTTTCCAAGCGTGAGAAGCTGCGCCCTGTGCCTTCAGTTTCTTTCTTGGTCTCTCCTTTCAGCGGTCTCGGAATAGCTGGGTTTGTGTCTGAGGCCACACTGCATATGGTAGCAGCCCTGATGGCAAGTATGTGGCTATTACCTGCTCTCACCTCCTCTCCCTGTGTTCCTTGGGTGATAGGGGCCTGAGCTAGTCACTTGTGCTTTGTGGGGTAGAAGGCAGCTAGTGCCACGTTTCCATCACCTGTGTTTACTCTTCATCTAAGCACATTTAGGCCCAGGCCATGTGGTCTTCACCTGCCTGCTCCCTTCCAGCACCAACTCGGACACTCCTGTGCTTGCTCTTTCTTCCTCTCTCTCTCCCTCTCTCTCTCTCTCTCTCTCTCTCTCTCTCTCTCTCCTTTCTCAGACTTGCAGACCCACAGAGTGTTGGGTTTCCACTTACAGTGTTTCTGAATTCTTACTCAGCACCCAGACTACACATTTGAGATGCAGCCTATCCATCCCGGAGTGTTACTGTGCTGCCAAGCTGCTCCTTCTCCATCCCATCTTAGTGTCCGTTCCTCCTTCGTTCTCAGAGTGGCCACACGCAGCTTGTTTTATTCCCAAGCTGAGCATGGCTGCTTCACCTTCCTGTCATGTGCAGACAAGACCTACACCCACAGTGATTCCATGAACCTAGGACCACAACTACTCTTTGTCCCTGGAAGGCTGGGGGCAGACACACAAGGGTCATGGGTGCACCAACAGGTTGTTCACAGAGCCTTAAGTGGCCAGCTTGTCGGTAAATGGGGTCTTGGGTCCAGGCCTCAGCATGCCGCCTAAGTGGAACCTCGCCAGCAAGTTTCTCTCACTGCATTTCTTTCAGGTGTCCCCAGGTGTCATTGCCAACCCATTTGCAGCAGGCCTTGGCCACAGGAACAGCCTGGAAAGCATTTCATCCATTGACCGGGAACTGAGTCCTGAAGGTCCAGGCAAGGTCAGGATCAAAGTGGCTGGCAGCGTGGCACTGGCTCTGAGCTGCTAGTTCCTGACCATGTCTGTTCTGCTTACAGGAGAAAGAGTCGGCCAGTCCAGTCCTGTCCTGGGAGCCTGAGTCTGCAGAGACTGTGGTGAGTCCTGCACGGGCTCAGCTTTGAATCCTGGGTAGCCCCTCCTGCTAGGACACTGTAGTGGTGAGCACAGCCCAGGAGTGTCAGGCAGCCACATCCCTGGGACGTAGATCCCCTCTAAGCACTGTGGTCCACTCTGCTCTCCAGGGTCGGAATGTGGAGCCCCTGAAGCTGGACTACCGTATCCTGGCCGCTGTGCCCAGTGCCGGGAGTTTGCAGAGAGTGAGTAATGCATGCTGGATTTCACTCAGCCTGGCCTGTCTGCCCTACTCTCTATCATCTGCCTGTCCATCTTCTCCTTTTCTTAACTGTTTTCCTCCTTCCCTCTTCGAGCTCCTGCTGCCAGGTGGAGTGTCAAGGTCATCAGGTAGAGAACAGAGAACTTTTGTCTTGGATCAGGCAGGGCTTGTAGATGTCTGAGCTGGAGCTTTGCCTCCCAGCAAGGCAACATTTGGGATTTTTGTTGTTGTTGTTTGGCAGTGCTGGGGATACAAGATAAAGCCTCTTGAATGCTACAGTCAAGCAGACATGTCCAGCTCTTGTCTGTAAAACTTTTGACCTTACTTTGTAGTACTTTTTATGATCTCCTCTCATAGTTGCAAAGAGGAGGGCCACTGAAAGCCCCTGACCTCTCGTCTCATATCTACTCCCAAATAGCTGAGGAGGGCAGAGCTTGACCTGCTGAAGGCAGGCTGCTGCGAAGAAGAGGCAGCTGTCATTCCTCTCAGTCGTCCTGGAGGGGATTCACATACATGGCCACTGTGGAGAGGGTGGGCTGAAGCAGCTGCAGCCTGTGGAAGGAGGCCTTGTGGGTGGGGAAGGTTCAGCTAACAGCTGGCCTGGGAGTGGCCACTCAGGGGCCTAAGCTCGGGGTATAGCCTTCAAGACAGTTGTGGGCCTGGGGACAGGCAGAAAGGACATTGGGTCCTCATTGTTCTCCAAGAGGTGTTAAAACTCTCACTCCTAGAAGATGCTGGGATATCATTCTCAGACTGTGAGTGCTAAGGGGTGGGCTTGGCCAGAGCATTGCTGAGCAGTGGGGAGACAGGGAAGGGCCTGGATGTGGAAGTAATACATTCGGATTTTTGGGTCCTAACTCTTCCCCATCCCCGGCAGCCCTAACAGAGAAGCCAGCATGATTTAAAAGAGAGGGAATGGCTGTAGGCTGGGATGTTTCTCTGGCTCGTTGGTGATTGGGAAAGCAGCCTGGGTCAGGTGCTGGTGGTGGCTGGGCTTTTAGGCCCCAATTGTCTGGTTTCAATCTGTGCATCTCCTCCCAGCTCTTGGAGAGCTTATTGCTGCACCCTTGGTAGTAGCCCACTGCTGTGAGCAGGCACCTGACTGTCCAGCATAGGCCCTGGGGAGAGCAGAGGCTGAGGGCTAGGGCCACCTATGTCCAGCCTTGGGGAAGGAGAACCCTTTATGGAGATCTCCTGGTCATCCAAGCCTATCTGGTGGCATTCCTGGACCTGTTCCTATGCTGCCAGGAAAAATGCTCAGACTAATCCCTTCCCTGGGACACACTGAAAGCCCAGCTGACCCTCCTTCCCAACTGCTGTCTCTTTCCCAAGGGACCCTCTGCAACCACTGGAGGGAAGATGACCGAGGCCCCCTGTTCCCCTGGCAGCCAGCAAGTGAGCATCCCAGTCACAGGTGCCCCACTGGGGCAGCAGATGGGTACTGGCATGCAGGGTCTCCTTGGGGTGGTGCGGTCATAGGTCATATGTGGTTTTTGCTCAGGGACACCTTCCTGATTAAACCTGGCCTTGGTGAAGGCAGGGACCTTGCTGGAGGAGTTCAAGCCTTCCAAAAACCGAGCATAAGATCTTTTGTGTACAGTTGCCTTTCCTGTCTCTTGGTCCCCCTTTAGCCCCACCTTCTCCACTGCATGGCAAGGGCCAGATTTCCAGCATTCCTGACAGTGCATTGTTGGGTGGGAGTGGGCACAAAGTCATTCCCAGCCTGGTTCCTGGCCTCAACCTGCCAAGACAGGAATTTGGATGAGTGTCCCTTGTAGCCTACCTTGTCTCCACCTCTCTCTCTCTCTCCTCCTGTCTTTCCCTACTCCCACTCCTGAACCTCTGATCCTGCTCTCCTCTGCCGCCACCCCCTTCCCCTTTGCAGACAAAACCGGGGGTGATCCAGCCATTGGCTCAGGCCTGGCCAACGGGCTCCCCGGCCCCCAGGGGCAGAGGTGGTCCCTGTTCTGTGAGTGCCCTGTTCCTCAGTGGGTGAGGGTGGCAAAGCTTCCAGAAAAGGATGGTGGGGGTGGGTCAGAGGCAGTTGGAGGATATAGCTGGTGGTTCTTGGGGCAGTGGCTCTACTGGGGCAGCTGCCGCAGTCTCACTTATGGCCTTTCCCCAGCCGCCCTCCCCCGATGACCTACCAGCCAATGTGAAGCAGGCCTATAGGGCCTTCGCAGCTGTGCCCACCGTGCATCCCCCCGAGGACAGTGCTGCCCAGGTATGTGCAGTGCTGCCCCGCTGCTACTGCGTGCTCTGTTGGTGGGTGCCCAAGGTGAGCGCCCCCAGGAGAACCTCCAGCCAAGTCTGTGGGCCTGCTCCCCCTCCAGCCTCCAACACCTGGTCCCGCAGCCTCCCCCGAGCAGCTGTCCTTCCGTGAACGCCAAAAGTACTTCGAGCTGGAGGTGAGGGTGCCTCAGGCAGAGGGTCCCCCCAAGCGTGTGTCCTTGGTGGGTGCTGATGACCTACGGAAGATGCAGGAGGAGGAAGGTGAGGAGCCTAGACTTGAGGGGAGGACTGGCTGGGATGAAGACCTAGCCTTGTCTGATATGCCTGCCTGCCCACAGCTCGCAAACTGCAGCAGAAGAGGGCACAGATGCTTCGGGAAGAGGCAGTAACCTCAGGGCCTGACATGGGTCTCACCTCGGACAGGGAGTCCCCAGATGATCAGCAGGAGGCGGAGCAGCCCTGGGCTGTGCCGGGCCATGCAGGAGGGTGAGTGTGGAGGCCGAGCCTCACTACCTGGCTTGTCTGCTGCATGCCCTCCCCCCCCCCAAGTGTGTCATGTCTGCTTCTTCAGCCGCAGCCCATCATCACCCCCACCCCTGGGAGGCAGCGCCCCAGTGAGGACAGCCAAAGCTGAGCGACGCCACCAGGAGCGGTTGCGCATGCAGAGCCCTGAGCTTCCTGCCCCAGAGCGGGCTCTGTCTCCTGCAGAACGCCGGGCTCTCGAGGCTGAAAAGCGGGCCCTGTGGAGGGCAGCCAGGTGAGCACCTCCCCAACCCCCAGCAGACCCTGCCCACTGCACCCCAGGCCCGCTCAGCTCCATTCCCTCTTTGGTTCCACAGAATGAAATCTCTGGAGCAGGATGCTCTCCGTGCACAAATGGTCCTCAGCAAGTCTCAGGAAGGCCGTGGCAAGCGAGGGCCCCTAGAGCGGCTGGCTGAGGCCCCTTCACCTGCACCCACACCGTCACCCACACCATTAGAAGGTATGTGTTTCCAGGGGCCAGCGGAGGGCTCCACCTACTTTTGAGAACTTCTCCCAACACTCTCTTGTTCTCCAGACTTCGGCCTCCAGACAAGTACCTCTCCTGGACGCTTGGTAAGTGACCTACATCTAGGGCCCTTCCCCATACCTGTGGCCTGAAGCAGGAGGGCTCTAGATTCCCCACCAGCCTCACCTCCCTTGCACTCTCTGCCTTTCCCCTCATGCTGTCCTTTCAAGCCCTTGTCTGGAAAGAAGTTTGACTACAGGGCCTTTGCAGCCCTGCCTTCTTCCAGACCTGTGTATGACATCCAGGTACTAGAGGCCAGCTGGCCCATCTGCACGCTCCTACCACCCCTCCTGTGCCTGTCACCTACCCTCTTCCACTCTTTTATGTGTGTTTCCTACTCTGCTTCCTGTATGTGGGGTCTCCCTACCCACCTTGGTTTCAGCCCAGTGTGCTCTGACCCTGCCCCAGGCTCTGTGGGCCTAGCCCAGACAGCCTGTGTGGGTAAGTTTGGGCGGGTCTGGGACCTGCCCTGACCAGCCTGTCTCCCTATCAGTCACCAGATTTCGTGGAGGAGCTGAGGACTTTAGAACCATCTCCCAGTCCTGGTGAGTTGACACCAGTCTGGGGTGGGTGCTGGGCACCCAGAGTTCCGGCCACGCTTGGCTCATGACTTTCCTACCCCTCTGTACCAGGCCCACAGGAAGAAGATGGGGAAGTGGCTCTGGTGCTCCTTGGCAGGCCCTCACCTGGCGCTGTGGGCCCTGAAGACATGACGATGTGCAGTAGCCGTCGGGCCATGCGGCCAGGACGCCGGGGCCTGGGCCCTGTGCCCTCCTAGGGCCAGGGCTCCCCAGACTTAGGGTGGGGAGCCTGCCAGCTTTATCACCTCCCTTACCCCGAGTCATTTAGCCTTGGTGTTAGCATTTTAAAGAGACCCTCAGGGGTTATGGCTTCTGACTAACTGCCCCCGTAGCCGGGATCTCGTGGCGAGACTGTAACTAGTGATGTTTGTACAACCAAAGACTCTATTTTGTGGTTTAAGGAGAATAAAGTTAACTACATTTTACCCTTGGTTGTCCTTTTATCCCTCCACCTCCCTGTACTGCCCCCTCCTGCCCTGTAAGGTGCCAGTGTTCAGGTCTACCTTCCCATATCCTTCTCCCTGACCTTGGTACCGGTTCCCCGTGGGATTTAAAAGCCACTGGTTTTTAGCTTGGGTCCAGCCTAGCCGGGGATATGGAATTCTGCACGTAAATGCCTGGGGCACATGCTTTATTGGGGTACAACTACAATCCTCCCCTGGACAGCTGCACACGCACTGGGAGCAGGATCTGCAGCTGCTCAGCCGGCGGCCACTGAACACGGGTGACAAAGAAGAGGCGGAAGTTCTCTAGGCGCGCCTCTTGGAACTGGGAGGGTTCATACTCAGGTCCATCAGTGGGCTGCAGCAGTGACAGATACCTTTCCTGGGCCAGCAGCTCACGACTCCACAGTGCCTGAGCCAGGCCGGGCTGCACCGCCTCCAGCTGCTGCTGCACTGATGGGAACAGGTCCACTTCACGCAGGTCAAACACCAGTGGTTTCCCGTACCTGTAGGTGTGTCCTGGTGAGATGGCAGGGAAGGCCCAGGGTGGGGCTGTCCTGGGCCCTGCCTGCCACACCTGAGCGCCCCCAGCAGAGCCAGCCGAATCCTCTCGGGTCTCATGTGCTCTGGGTTTACGGTATCCACATAGTTGGTGTCCTGGTATCTCAAGAAAGTGGCTGCCTGGCCAGAGGGGTCGATGACAAGAGGCCACCTGAGGGCAGCCACCTGGTCATTGCAGTCCATGGGCACCTCTGACTTGTACCCACACCCAGCCTGGGTACTGACCGTCCATCGGCGCGGATGCGGTCACCTACATCCTTCATCAGTACATCATGAAGCTCCGTGACCAGGCACTTGAGCCCGGGTGCTGCTGTCTCCTCGTCTGTGGAGTTGTTAGTTGAAGAACATGGGAGGTCCCACTGCTGAATCCCCTCCCTGGCGCCACCTTTCCAGGTCCCCCAGCTGCCCCACCACAACCCTGCCCACCCTCCTGGGTCTGCTCCCGAAGCTCCAGCCTGGCCATAGCCAGGGTCTCCTCGGCCTTCTGTGCCTCTTGCCGCAGCTTGTCCACTTGGGCCTCTGCGTCCTTGATGGCCTAAAGAAGGGACCGCTCTGACCATTGCTCCCTCCATCTCCTCAGAGCCACCACAGACTTTTCAGAAGTGTGGGGCTGGGGTTGGCTGCACAGTCACATGAGACCAATGCCTGCTGGGACCTCCTGGCTCCACCCATGCCCCAAGGAGGCCACTGCTGCCAAATGGCACCTTAGGTTTGGATGCCTGAACTTCCCTTGGAAGGGGAGCCCTCCCCCAAGGCTGGTGGAGGGTGTGCACAGCGTAAGAGCCCCACCTGCAGCGTGAGCTCCGTCTTGCCCATGCACTTCCTCTCACACTTATCGTGCTCCATGATCCTCCGATTGAGCTCACAGTAGGCCTGCTGGAGCTGGTGGGCAGGCGGGCCTTGTAGACCCCAGCAACTCACCCCCACTCTCACCCTCGCCCCTCAGCTCGAAGGCCCTCCCCAGGGTCTCCTCCCTGGGTGGAGGCCTAGGCCACAGATCACCTCCTTGTGACACTTCTGCTGTTCCTTGGTGAGCTGCTGCACCTTGAGGTTGATGCTGCAGAGGAGAGAAGCCGGCTGGTCAGAGTCCATGTCCGTGCCGTTGTCATCCACAGTTCCCCACCCCTACCCCTCCCTGGGCACTCCCTGCTCTGCGCACCGCTTGGCCTCGGTCTCCTTGTGCTTTTGGGCCTCCTGGGCCCGGCGCTGCTGCTCAGCCTCCATGTTCCGGAGCATAGCCTCTGTGAGGCTCAGGTCCCACGACTGCAGCACGCTGATCACTGCATCCAGGGAGGCCACCTAATGACAGGGCATTTGGTGCTTAGAGCTGTGTGTGTTCTGAATGTTCTGCCAACCTGGGAAGGAGGCACTTCCATTTTAGAGGATTTGGAAAGAGGATTAGGGCGCCATGACTGGTGACTGATAGGCGACAAGCCAAGACCACAGATTCCCACGGGCTCACTGTCCAGACTCAGACCCAGCTCCGGGGGCCCTTTCCATCTACCCACCAACCAAGCTCCCTGCCTCTGTCTACCAATCATGCAAAGCCACCAAGGCCATTAGGCTACCTCACTACAAGCACAGACACCCGACACCATTGTCTGAAGCTGCTTTCATCTGCTGTCCACCTGAAGAACTCCCCTTCTAGGAGGACACAGCCCCTAAGAGCCACAAACCCCAGCCCTTCTGGGTGTGATGTTGTCCACCTGTAATCCTAACACTCCCTTCTTTGCCTGGGTGTGAAAAGCAGGTCACAGTAAGAACAGGGTTGATGGGGTCTGGCACACTTGGCCATCATCCAAGGTTACTGGAGGAGGGATGGAGAAGGGTTTACACAGAGCGCTGTGAGCCTAAGGGTGGGGACATGGCTGACCCATACAAAGCATGCCTCTCCAGCCCCCTCAGGCTGGTGGTTTGGAGTCCTGACTGTTGACCCCATCTCATTCACTTCATATTAGCTCAAAGCCCAACAGAGACAAATGCATGGTCTCTCACGTTCAACTGCTTTAAATGTAGCCTGAGTTTAGCTTTAGAAATTCGGAGACTGCTTGCTTTTCATCTTACAAATCACCACCCACTCGCTGCAAGCCTCAGCCTAGACAAAGCCAAGCGCAGCCGGGGCCATCATGGTCATCACCACCACCATTGATCTTCACAGCTCCGAGTGCCCTTGGTGCTGCGTGGCATCGGTTGGTAAGCCACTGACACCGTTTGTCCAGGATCCTCCTTCATCAGCATCAAGCTGAAGCTCTCCACGCCTGCTCTTTCCCCTTGAGGCAACAGCCTTCCTTTCTTGAAGGACCTTCCAATTCTGTGCCATCCTTGGACATTCACAATGCTTAATGCCCTCGTCTCCAAATCTCTCCCCGTGACACTTTCTTGGAGAGGTCTATCCTGAACACCTTTTAAAAAAACCACCGCCTGCCTGTCCACCCTAGTGACGCAGCCCCTTACCCTGCCCCACTTTTCAAATTTCTTCACAGTGTTTATAGTATGGAGTATAACACTTGTTGATTAATTTCCCATTGCACCCCCAAGCACCTAGGATGTTTCCCTAGCATGAATATTTGATCAGTCCAACAGCTGGGTGAATCAATGAATGGATCTATTGATGTGCGTCTGAACGTACTGACTGACGTGAATGGACAGGATGAATAGGAAAGATGGCCAAGTGGAAAGATTCATTGATAAATTAATGTACAGAGAAAGGCACAGACGGACAGACAGTGGAATAGATGAATGGATTGCTGAAGGAATTTATGCACAAACATATGACTTTTTTGAGATTATAATTCTCTTCCTTCCCTCCAAACCTTCCATGACCCCCCCTTGTTCTCTTTCAAATTCATGTTCTCTTTTCATTAATTGTTGTTACTTGCATCTGTGCATATGTGTGTATACACATACATTCCCAAATACCATCTGCTTAGTCTGCAGAGTAGTGTTTGTTTTCAGGGCTGACCGTTTGGTGTTGGCTAACCAGTGCTCTTCCCTGGGGGAAATTACTTCTCCCATTCTCAGCATTCCTTAGTTGCCTGTAGTCCTCTGCGTAGGCTGCTGCCTCACAGGCTTTCCCTTGTCCCCATTAGCATGTCTATTGTTCTTGTTCAGCTCCTGTTTGGGCAGTCATGTGGTGAGACTTATCTGGATATATCTTCTGACATTCTTCGGAGACACAATCTCATAGCAAACTATCTCTATCCCCTAATTTAAAGTGCTGTTCCCTGAGCCTTAGGTGACTTGTAATTTAATATAATTTTGTATTATATAGGGGTATTTTGCCTGCATGTATATCTGGACACCATTTGTGATTCTGCTATGTGCAGAGGCCAGTAGATGGAGTTGAATTCCCTGGAACTGACGTTACAGATGGTTGTTAGTCATGATGTGGGTGCTGGACATTGAACCCATGTACTCTGGAAGATCAGCCAGTGCTCTTAACTGCTAAGCCATTTCTCCAGCCCCAATAGATGACCTTTTATTTTTTATTTTTATTTTTCTGAGATATGGTCATATGTAGCCATAGATGACCATAAATTTCTTGTAGTGAGAATTTTTGGTTTCTTTAAAAACACAGAATTGTTATGTTCACTATGTTTTTGTTTTAATCCGGGTGTGGGATATGGGGGTGCTTCAGATTGTCCACAGCAGTGATTATGATTTGCCTTGTGCTCTGGCAGGGGTGTGATTTTGCCAGCTGCAGATAGTTTCTGCAAGTGTATGACATTTGAAATTCTGGGGACTATTGAGAGAGTGTAACCCAAGGCCTGATGCATGCTAGGCAAGAACTTTGTCAACTAAAAGCCTGTCACCCAGCCCTGTAATATGTAATTTTAAATGCTTATTTTGTATTGTTTTGCTTTGAGACAAGGTCTCTTCATGCAGCCCTGGCTGCACTGTCTATATAGACCAGGCTGGCCTCGAACTCACAGAGATCTACCTGCTTCTGCCTCCCAGTGCTGGGATTACAGGCGTGTGCCGCCGAGCCTGGATCACCCCCTGCCTCTTAAATGCTTGCTTTGAATGGAAGTTCTAAGGACTGCATCCACAGAACAAGTTGGCCGAGAATTGGGTTCTCACTGGGAACTCAGCTGAGCTTCAAAGCCCTGAAGCCGGCTGGTGGCTCCAGACTGCTGGTAGTCCAGCATGCAGCAAGGCAGTGCTGAACCCTCACGGAAAGATGGTATGATTTAAAAACAAAATGCATAATGCGAAACAGGAAAGGTGAAAGAAAACCTTCAGTAACTACAGATGACGGAAGCTTCCACAGGGATCTGGACGCTGGAGTTATCAGCTCATGGGCAGAAGACTCAGTCAGCATGGATGAAGCCCTAGGTTCAAGCCTCAGTATCTCAAAGGCAATACGTTCAAGGTAATGAAGACTGGGTTAAGAATTTGGTAATGAACTGCAAGACTTTATATATATTCTATAATAAATGAAGTGGCTAGGAGTTAAAATGATGTAAATTAACAACAAAGTGTGACTATTTAATGCCTAAATGCATACAGCTGAAGAGAAAAGTGGTGAAATAGAAGGCACATCAGAGGAAAATATCCAGGGCAAATTGAAAAAAAAAAGTACATAGAAAAGAGGGTCAAAAGTGGTGGTTATTAGTGCTGGTCAAGGTCCTTTCTAGTTTGTAGGCATGTCAAAGAATATGCTTCCTGACAATCGTGGTCAGGATGTGCCAAATGACAAGGTCTTGCCAATATATGGCAAGTGATTTGCACTAGGTGTTCTGGATGCCTCTCCTCTTGGACAAAGACAAGTGATATTCAAGACAGCGGCTGCTCTGTCCCCTGGGCTCCCCCAAAGAGTCCACAATAAACAGAAGTTCCGGCGACCACTGAAATGGACACTGGACACAAACCTCATTCTGCTTTAAGCTACCGAGCACCGCCAAATGTTAGTTACATGAACCTATGGGGACAATCAATTCTCATTCAAACCCCAACAGCTGCAGTTATGATTTTAATTTGCATTTCCTTGTTAATACCGGTGAGAAATCTGTCCTACGGTTTTTGGCCATTTGGGCTGTTTTTGTTTTTGTTTTTGTTTTAATATAGAGCCTTGCTCAATAACTCTGGCTGCCCTGATACCTGCTATGTAGCCCAGGCTGGTCTGAGAGTCACAGCAATCCTCCTGCCTGAGCCTCCTGAGTGCTGAGATTGTAGGCATTATTGTGCCACTGTTCCTGAGCCAGACATCTTTTTGAAAGTATATTTGAGTTGTATATATGCTTATTTGTTGTATGTGTGCTTGTGTGTGTGGTCAGAGGACAACTGTGAGAGCTCTCTCCTTCCACGGTGTCCCAGGGGCTTGAACTCATAAGCACCTTTACCCACTGGGTCATTTCATCAGCCCAGGCTTAGACATCTTTTTAAAGAAGTACTTTCAAGTGAGTTTCTACCTATCTCTTGGGTTGTCTCGTTTATTTCCCCCATTAAGAGGCATTTGTAGCTATCTCTCATATTAGAGTCGCACGCAGAACTCTAACCTTTATGCTACCAGTGGCTGACCTTGATCTTCCACACAGGAAGTCTCCAAAGCTTTTCGCCCCTTTAGATTATGTTCCTGGGATCACTTCACACCTTTTCATGGGCAAACATGAAGACCTTTTCTTCACAGTCCTTTAGATTTTTCATTTGTTAATCTGTTTATTTAACGATTTATTTACCTATTTATTGATTGATTTTGTTTTGAGACAGGGTCTTTTTATGTAGCCCCCTGACTTTCCTGGAACTTGCTCTATAGACCAGGCTGGCCTCAAATTCACAGAGAACCTCCTGTCTTTGCCTCCCGAGTGCTGGGGTCGAAGATGTGTGCCACCACTGCCAAAACCTAGAATTTCCCTTTAGAGTCACCATTTACTGAATTTGATTCTATGCGTCATTTCTGTTTTGTGACAGTCATTCATCAGGTTGTACAGTTATTGCAAGCATGGTTTCCTTCCTCTGTGAGTTGAGAGCTGCTGAGTCCAGGATTGCATGATGCGTGCCGCAGTTGAAGTCCCTACGAGGAGGCCCTGAGAGACCAGTGAACGAAGGTGTGAGGGTGAAACCTGGGTTGCAGCGGAGACCCCAAGATGTTGGAGATGCCAAAGCTATGCCAAGAGAGCCGGGGAGCAGGAGGGGGAGCAGCCCGAGAGAGAAGTGCATGCGCAGTCAGCAAAGCTGTGGCGTCGTGTAAGCCTCTGAGACTGAAGTGCCAGAAAGAGGACATGGACCTACAGGATTTAGTGTTTCCCCTGCTGGGTTTCAGTCTTGCTTTGATCCAGGATTTCCTCACTATGCTCCCATTCCTCCATTTTGGAACAACAGTGTATAGTCCTTACCATTGTGTATAGGAAGCATATGATTTGTTTTGTTTGTTTGTTTGTTTGTTTTTTATTTTACAGTGGGTCATGTTTAGAAATAGCCTTGAGTCCCAGAAGAGATTTTGGACTTTTTAATTTTAATCAAGAAGTTTATTTAGACAAGATGCTTGACTTGAAGGGAAAACTACCAAGGAATATTTTGTTTGAGAATAATCTACCCCTGCTGAAGGACAGATTGTCCTACATGTAACAACTACGTACAGAAAGGTTGCAAAATTGTTCTTGGTTTTACAGTGATAAATGAGAAACACTAAAAGTCTCAAACTGATGAAAAGTATACAAGGAATTTTAGGCTGTTGGGTTCTTTTGTTAAAATGATGAGAGCAAAACAGCTTACTAGAATATAAAGGTAAGAGCTGTGCGAGCATGCTTCTAATGGGATATTTTCATAGCACTTTCCTTCGGACCATCTGCATCTGATGTCAGCCAAGACAGACCACTGGCCCTGTAGTTTACGGACAAAAGTTCAAGTCCAGTGGTGGTTGCACAGGCTTACAATCCCAGCATTAGGGAGGCAGAGGCAGGCGGCTCTCTGAGTTGGAGGCGAGCTTGGTCTACAGAGTGAGTTCCAGGACAGCCAGGGCTACACAGAGAAACCCTGTCCTGAAAACAAACAAACACAAAACAAAAGGAAAATTTAAATGTTGGTTTGTGTGTGTGTGTGTGTGCTTTATATTAAATGAAGGGATAGAATGCTTTATATCAAATGAAGGGATAGGATGGGAAAACGAAAGATCAGAGAAAACCATGGGTGGTAGTCAGGGTGTGCAGCTTTCTAACTGAGGATGTATCTTGGTTTATGGCAGAGTTCTGGAATAAAGCTGCAGGCTCCTTTTTTACTAGACACCCTGTGTCTGCGGTAGCCAGAACACATCCTGATCTTCTCCTGTTTCCATCTGTGCAGATGTGTCTGTTTCGCTGATTGTGCGCCTGTCAAACCGGAACCTGACCTGCCTAATTGGTAAGCTCTGTTGTTCATGGGAGGCTTTCTTTAGTTCACGAAGAGCTGTCTGCCTTGTCACCTAAAACTGCACCACAACGATCCTGCCCACTACCCTCAAATTAATATGCTCATCGTCCTCAGCCTCGACTCCTCCCTTGGGTTGCTCGTTGGCCATGGTGAGCATAGGTCTCCCCAGTTGCCACACCAGGTCCTCACTGCAGGGCGCTATGGACTCTTTTGTTTTGTTTTTGTTTTCCGGGATAAGGTTTCTCTGTGTAATAGCCCTGGCTGACCTGGATTTGCTTTGCAGACCAGGCTGGTCTCAAACTCATGGAGATCTGCCTGCCTCTGCCTCCCTAGCGCTGGGATTAAAGCACCACCATGCCCTACCACTATGGACTTTTGAACAATGCTGGGGCCATGAAAGACTATGGGTACTTCTGAAGTTGGGGGAAAAAAAATGCAGTTTGCATTATGAGATGGCCACGAGCCTATGGGGCCCAGGGGAATAATGGGGTTTGACGGGGAATTGCCCCCTAAAGTTCATGTATGTCAACACTTGGTTCTTCGTTGGTGGTGTCGTTTGGAGGGGGTTATGGTACCTTTTAGGAGGCTGAGCCTTGGAGGAGAGACTACATCACTGGAGGCAGGCTTTGAGAGTCTATGGTCCCACCCCACTTTGTTCTTCCTCCTTCCTGTGTGCGGACAAAAAGGCAATCAGCCAGCTTCCTGCTCCTGCCTTCTGCACAACGGACTCTATCTCCCAGAACCAAAAGCCAAATGAACTCTTTCTTCTTTAAGTTGCTTTTGCTCATGGTGTTTTATAACAGCGAGAGATAAGTACTAAGGTAACAACGACACCCACCAGACACCCTCAGAGCTTACAGGAATCACATCATGGCGATTAGTATTGAACAGAGGGTCTGCAAAGCGCTGCTGGCTGGAGTGGGCAGGCAGCTGCAGCCATGAAGCTGTGGGTGTGGGCCGGAGACACACAGGGATACACATGGCACGCCGCGGCCGGTACATGGAACTCGAAGCCCCGAATAATGCATGGAACAACGGAACACTCATACCAGCAAGCTCATTTCTCCACACTGGCGGAGGGAGATAAACCACAGCTCCGTGCAAAGCACTGACTCCCGCAGGCACGGTTTATGGCAAGAGACGCAGGAAGAACAATGCCACATGAACTCACGTGCACGAGATTCATAACAGTGAGGCCATCCTACAGGGCCTAGACATTCGGGCCTAAAAGTGGCAGCTGAATGGGTGAGTGGATGGATGAATGAAATGAATGAATGGTGGTTTAAGCACAGAGTAAAGGACGGGACGGGGGAAGCAAGGAAAGTAACCCTGTACACTCCGCCAGGTAGTTCCCCGGGCAGAG
This sequence comes from Meriones unguiculatus, assembly GCF_030254825.1. Taxonomy (NCBI): domain Eukaryota; kingdom Metazoa; phylum Chordata; class Mammalia; order Rodentia; family Muridae; genus Meriones; species Meriones unguiculatus. The sequence continues at coordinate 25,058,162 of NC_083356.1, forward strand.
GGCAGGGCTCTGGCGACAAGCCATTCCTTATATGGTTCCGCTGCTGTTTCTTGAGGTGAACCACAGAGTCGCACACACAACTTTGGCTCACTCAGTGTCCAGCTAACGATCTGTATTTGACAAAACTACGATCCAAGATGAGTGAGATCAAAGAGTAGACAGAGAAACGGAGGCAAGGCGAGAGGAGGGATGAATGATCAGATAGATGTTTACGCACGTGGATAGTCATCTGGCTAAGCCTGAAGTCCTGGTACTAAATCAACTTGTGGGTATTTATCTAACAGAATATTTATTGAGAACCATGTGCCAAGATTTTTGCCAAGGAACTCGATGGCTATCTCTAGTCCTGCAGAGATGGGCTGTTGCCTTCTGGTGTGTGGGAACAGCTTACGAACGTGTGAGGGCTGGTCTGTGGGTGGAAGAGCTGTAATCAAACGAAACCAAATGAGCACAAGAGGGTGATGTGAGCTGATGGACGTCACAGGATGGACGTCACATGGGCAGATGGGTAGTTTAATGGTAATGAAGTGGCAGGATCAAGACAGAGCTAACTCACAGCAAGACGTGACACCCAGCGTGTGGTAAGTTAGTGTGGTTAACTGACACCTAAGTCTGGCAAATATAAGACTGAGTTGAGGAATTCACCGAACGCAAGCTTCTGTAACCCACCACCTCATCGTCCCGCTGTCCTTCCCCGCTCACCACACCTACTCCTCCTTTCCTTCATGTGCGAACCAGTGAGCTGTCTTTCATTTTGTCATTTTTTTGCCATGTCGAGATGGAATCAAGTACTCAGTGTGTGGCAGGGGGCTTTTTCTCACGGTTCCCTGGAGAGTTACGGAAGTGGCTGACGGACCTCTATGGCTACTCTCTCCGGCTGAAAGGTGTTCCGGTGTTCACCATGAGAGGGTATCTGTATCTGGGCGGTGTCCAGTTTGAGGCTATCCCCGTGCAAGCTTCCGGGGACGTTAGTACGCAGACTTCACTGTACTGGGCTCAGTGCCCAAGAACATAACTGCCGAGGAACGTGCTGTGTGTAGCTCTTCAGAGCCTGCAGAGGGAGGAGCCCTTGCTCCTGCTTGCAGCAAGCTGTGAGAATCCAGTCTGTCTGCCCCCTTGCCAACACAGCTTCACCTCTCCCTTCACGTAAGCTGTCACAGTGGGTGCTGACTTGGGACACCCTTGTTCTGTGCCGATCTGCAGTTATCACTCCTCTCCCCATCTGTCACAAATAGACGACGCATCCCTGTCCATCGTGGCTGGACATCATATTTATTTGCTGTGGAGATGAAATTTGTTTCTAGGTCCCAGAGAAGTGTCCTTGGTCAGGTATACAATTTGTGACCAGCCTCTCCCCACAGCTGGCCACTGCTTCTCGTCCGGGTCTTATGAAGGGAAGCTCTTCCTTCCTTCCTTCCTTCCTTCCTTCCTTCCTTCCTTCCTTCCTTCCTTCCTTCTTTCCTTCCTTCCTTTTTATCTTTTTTCTTTCTTTCAAGGGAGAGTGGGAATGCAGTACCCACCACCACCAATTTTGCAGTCCAGTTTCCTGATGGGGGGGGGGCATCGCAGAGCACATTTGCAGTGCAAAGGATACGCCTCACCCCGGGAAGACCCCTTCCTGGCCACGGTGTCTCGTCGGGTAAGTGCGTGAATGGAAGCTTTGCATCTTGGTGAGGCCCCGCTTTTCTTTCTTCTGTCTTCATGGTAAGGTATCTAAGAGTGCTTCAACCTGTCCTAGGGCCCAGAGATATTCCCCTGTGTCTAAAAGTGTGTGCTTCACTGTTCATGCTGGAATCTCAGATCAGATGAGTGAGTTTTGTGTCAGGTCTGAGGATCAGGTCAGAACTCATTTCTGACCCAAAGCAGAAGGATCAGGGTTAGTTCCCAGGCAAACTAGGCTATGAAGAGTGTGTGTGAGTGTGTGTGTGTGTGTGTGTGTGTGTGTTTGCATATATGTCTGTGAACAAACAAATAAATAGAAGGTAAGGTAAGAACACTTCCTGGCCTGGCTTCTCATCCTCCCAGCTGGGAGGCAGCTCCGCTGACTGGGAGGGGAAAACGGGACTAAACTGAGACCAGAGGCTGCCTCCCAAGCCGTCTAGCACCTAGGAGACCTGGCCAGCCTCTGAGGCCGGAGGACACTTTCCTAATCTACCACAGTAGCTGCATCCTCGGGTGGCCGGAGCCCGGAAGGAGCTAAGCCGAACCACACAGAAGGCGTCCCCGGCAGACAGCTATTGTTCGGAAAACGGCATCTGGTTCGTGGGCTGGAACTAGGGGCAGAGTCTAGGGATCCCAGTATCCTGTCGACATTTCCGCTTGTTTGTTTGTCTTAGGAGACAGGGTCTCTCTGTCAGGCTTCTGGAGTGGAAGTCCTGCCAATCCACCTGCCCACTGCTGGGATTACAGACGTGCACCCCCACCACACCAGAAACCTCGGGCTTTCGCACGCCAGGGCCACACCTGTTCCGGGGTGCTCCCGTCATCCGCGAACACCCGGGGGTCCGCTCCGAGCTTCAGAAGCACCTCCACGGCTTCCAGGTGGCCCCCGAAGGCTGCCCGGTAGAGCGGCGTGCGGCCGAAGGCGCCCTGCGGAAGGGGCTCCCTGAGCGCGTGCGGGGGGCGGGCCACGCCGCCGCCGTGCGCACCGCGCCCACCTTGCTGTTGGGGCTGGCGCCCAGCTCAGCCAGCAGCTGGATGGCCGGGGCCTGCCCGCCCGCCGCCGCCTCGGATATGGGCGTGTTGCCGTGGCTGTCCTCGCACTCCACCATGGCCACGCGCCTCTGCAGCCGCCGAGCCTTGCCCGCCTCGTCGGTGCCCACACCTTCGCGCGTCAGCAGCTGCTCCACCTGCGCGCGTGGGCCGTGTCACCTCACCCCGCCCCCTCCGGTCCCCCACCACCACCGGCGGCCGGCCAGCCTCGCCACCCCTCCCCTCCCCGGCGCCGGCGCCCAGACCTCCTGCAGCACGGTGCGGATCTCGCCCAGGTCCCCTTCGAACGCGGCCTCCAGCAGGCGGCGGCGACGCTGCAGCTCCTCCCGCCGCGCGCGCTCCGCCGCCTCCTCCTGCTCACGCTGCCGCCGGGCCTCCTCCTGCTCCCGGCGCACCAAGGCCAGGTAGGCCTGCAAGACACGGCCAGCGCTCGCCTCGCCGCAGCCAGTTCCCGCAACGCTGCCCGCAGTGTCCGCAGCTCACGACATCGTGCCCACAAGCTCTGAGATCCCCCCAAAGCCCAAGGCCACGGCTCCCCTTCCCAGTCTGTCCGGACTCTGGTCTCGGCTCTTGGGGTCTTGTGGCTGGGCCCTCCTGCTCACCTCTCTTTGCAGCTTCTCCATCTCATCCAGGTACTCCTGGCGCTTCTGCCGTCTACGGGCCAGCTCCTTTCGTGCCAGATATCGCCGGACGGAAGCCTGGATGGCGGTAGCGGCTTTGTCCTCTGCAGTCGGCTCTGCAGGGAGAAAAGTCGGAACTTTGGACCCCAGCCCTCTTTCCTGTCCGCCATCCATCCCCGCAGCTTCCGGAGCCCATACAGAGGACGCAAACGGGTCTCAGAAAGCAGGAAGGCTGTCATGCCTGTCTCCCTGCACTCAGGAGGCTGAAGCAGGAGAACCCACGGAATCCAGTAGTTTAAAACCAGCCAGGGCTATGCGGTGGACAGTTTTCAACAGCAGTGATAAGAATTCCTCAACAGCTGAGCAAGAATAATGCTCCCTCAGTAGAGCCGGGGAAAGAAAGGGGGCTGGACTCGAGCAGGAAGTCCATCCACCTGCCCAGGGCAGCTGAAAAGACGTCTGAGGAAAACCGGGGGAAAGGACAGAAAAGTGGCCTCTGGTTCTCAGGGCTCCTGAACCGAGAGCCAGAGGCCCCTCCTGGCTTAGCCCAACAAACCCTCAAGACCTGGTGGTTGCAGCTGAGGCATGAACTGCCTCAAACGGGATGGGGTGGGTGGGGTAGGATGGTGTTTCTCAAGTGTTCTCAGCTCGCACCCCAGGACACTCAGAAGAGGGCATGAGTCTAGAGCATGGACACAAGCATATATTCAGACCACTTTGCAGAGGTCCACATGCTGGCCTGGCACAGCGGCTGCCCGGAGCAGGGGATGGGAAGACAGGCTGGGTAGATCACCAGGATAAGTGAAAAATGAGTCAGTACAGGCAAGGAAAGGAATGGAACACAAGGCATAGCTAGCTGGACAGACATAAAGAGATTTGGAGCAAGAAGAGTGGGCAGTGTGTGGCTCTGTGGAGGGGAAGAGGGGCGTGCCCAGGCAATCCAGGGGAGGAGTAGAATGGGGAAGCCAGGGGGAAGAGAAACAGAGCATGGCACAGACAACAGAGTCTCCAGGACCCAGGCAGATGGTGGAAGGGAAAGCCCATGCTCAGGGAATCAGAACACCCTGAAACGGAGCCAACCCTGTGGCACACACCTGTAGCCCCGGGTACTCCAGGAGCAGAGACAGGAAGATCACTTAATCCCGGGGGTTGGAGGCTAACCTGGGCATCACAGTGAGAGCCCCTCTCAACCATGCCCCTTCCCCTCCCCCACAAAAAAAAACCCTGAAATTAACCTTGTGTGTTCATGAGTGTGCAGGTGCGCTCGGCTGATTAGCCGGTGAGCCCTGGGGACCCTTCTGTCTCTGCTTCTTTAAGGCTGGAACTCTGTGGGTTTGGGGGACTGAACTCAGGCACTCAGGCACGTGCAGCAAGCTATTTGCTGAATGAGCCATCTCCTGGTCCCCAGAAATGAATCTTTTGATCCAGCCTTTGGTGATTCTGGTGAGCGAGCACCATACCACTGAGCCACACCCAGGCCCTAGTTTATTTTGCTTTGTTTTGAGATATGTCACAGCAATTAAGAGAAGCAACTATGACATTTAACATTCCTCCCAATGCTTCATGGGCAGTGCAAAGGCCCTTCAAAGTAGGCAACTGAAGAAAAAGATGTGATTAAAAAAATAAAATGGTAGCTGGGCAGTGGTGGTGCACGCCTTTAGTCCCAGGACTTGGGAGGGAGGCAGAGGCAGATGGAACTCTGATTTTGAGGTCTACTTGATCTACAAAAAGAGTTCCAGGACATCCAGGTCTACACAGAGAAACCCTGTCTTGAAAAACTAAAAAATAATTAAGCCTGGCAGTGATAGCCCACACCTTTAATTCCAGCATGTGGGAGGCAGGAGCAGACAGATCTGAGTTTGAGGCCAGCCTGGTCTACAGAACAAGTTCCAGGACAGCTAGGGTGAAAGAGAGAAACTCTGTCTTGGAAAAAGAAGGAAGAAAAAAAAAAGAAGAAGAAGAAGAAGAAGGAAGATGAGGAGGAGAAGGAAAAGAAAAAGAAAGGAAAAGAAAAACCAGAAGATAATTAGAAACATCTATATGGCAATAATAAGAATGTTCTAGACACAGGATAATGATGATTAAGAATATAAAGATGTTGAGTATTTAAGGTAAGAGTGAAAATGTTTGTCATGACCCAGTCATAAACTGTAGTGTGTAAGCAAATAAAACTCTAAGAGCTCAGCTGGGGCTGGGTGTGGGGGCACAAGCATTTAATTCCAGCCTTGAGACACACAAGTTGGTGTCTCTCTGTGAGCTCCAGGACAGCCTGCTTTACCCCAAGAGACCTTCTCTAAAACAACAGCAAAAGAGCTCAGTTGTGGCCAGGTTTGGTGGCTCATGCCATTAATCCCAGCTCTTGAAGACCAGACCCTGGCAAGTGAATCCTGAGTTCAAGGCCAGCCTGATCTACATAGTGAGTTCCAGGCCAGCCAGGGCTATATAGTGAGGCCCTTTCTCAAAAATAAAATGAGTCAATTAAGAACTCAGTGGTTAAGTGTAACAGCATAATAGAAAGAGCTGAAGGCAGAATTAGTAACCTAGAAGACAAAATAAAATATCTGCAGAAGTCAGAGACAAAAGAAAGTGGAAAATGCAGGTATAGTTGGATGTTATTATAGATGTTGGGAGAGAGTTTTTCGAGACAGGGTTTTTCTGTGTAACAGGCTGTCCTAGAACTCAATTTGTAGACCAGGCTGGCCTTGAATTTATAGAGATCTGCCTGCCTCTTTCTCCCCAGTGCTGGGATTACAATGAGCTCACTAGCTGGGAGCTTGTTTGCTTGGAAAAGAGTTTTGAAAGTTAATCAAAGACATAAAGTCACACCTTTGAAATGCAATGGTAAATACAAAAGCTAGCAAGCATACAAAACAATAGAGCTAGAGAAAATTGCCAAAACTAAAGGGGGAAAAGATATATTCAAAGAGACAATAAATTTATTAAAAAAAAAAAACAAAATTCACAATAGCAGCACATGTATGCTTTTGTACCCAAAAGGCATGCTTCAGACAGAATGGGGTGCTATGACAAACTAGACTTATTGGTTCAAGAAGAGAATGAAGTAAATAAAAAGACAAATCTGTGAATAAACATGTGCAAAACAGCAAATGCAACTATTAGAGTATACAATAATTAAACTTCGAATTCACAAACATGCAAAGCACTGCATTCCACAACACTCCACCCATCTCATGGGTCTTATGTTTTTTTCTGCCCCTTCCTTCTAGGATGTTCCCTGAGCCTTGCAGAAGCTGACAAAGATGCTTATGGCTCGAACATTCAACAGCCACTTCAGTCTCGGTGCTTTGACCAGTTATGATTCCCTGCAGTTACTGCTACAAAACAGCCACAACAGAAACTTTTCTAACTGCCGTGGTTTGAATAAAAATGGGCCCACTAGGCTCACAGATTTGAATGCTTAGTCACGAGAAAATAGAACTGTTCAAAAGGATTAGAAGGATTAGGAGATGTGGCCTTGTTGGAGAAAGTGTCACTGGGGGGGGGGGGGGAGGTGTCTTTGAGGTGTTAAAAGCCCATGCCGGACCCAGGGTCTCTCAGGATGTACCGCTTCTTCGGCACTGTGTCTGTCTGCGTGCCATCATGCTTCCCGCCATGATGATAATGGACTAACCCTCTGAAACTGTAAGCCAGCCCTCCATGAAAATGCTTTAAAAAACAAGAATTTCCTTGGCTTGGTCATGATGTTTTGTCACAGTAACAGAACTGTGACTAAGATCATAGCAGGAGCTGACAGCAGCACGCAGCTATGCGTAAAAATAATTACCTAGTCACCTCATACCCATTTCACAAAACAGCAGCGGGATCTTCCACACCAGAGCCCATGACCTCACCAGCCGTGGCTTTTGGCCAGGTTTACAGTAAGAGATGTGAGCTCTCTCCTGCGGAGCAGGCCTCAAATCCAGCCAGAAAGCAGCTGGTTATGCCGCAACAGACTTGCCAGTGCTGCGCCAACAGACAGTCAGCAGTGTCACAGTTGGGGTCCACAGCTGTGTGAGGCTGTTCCTGACAGCCCCCCCACCCCCTCGGCCTGCACAGCACCTTCTAGCACTGGGAGGGTGAGGCAGCAGGGAGGGAGCTTCATCTCAGTTCCAGCTTGATTTCTGTGTCTTCAGAGAAAATAGAGTGTCTTTAGCAATAGGTTCCATTTATTATTATTATTATTATTATTATTATTATTAGAGTGACCTGCCTGCATGTACACCTGCAGGCCAGAGAGGGCTCCAGACCTCATTACAGATGTTTGTGAGCCACATGTGGTTGCTGGGAATTGAACTCAGAACCCCTGGAAGAACAGCCAGTGCCCTTAACCTCCGAGCCATCTTCCCAGCCCTAGTAATAGGTTCCTAGCGTCCATTTCCGGTGGGCAGCCAAGCGCAGTGGCATTTGCATATGTTGTGTCAGCCTCGGGGGCCTCCCTGACCTACATGTCATTGGGTGTAGCCGGCTCCTGGCACTGGAGCTTTCGCTTACCCATCTATGGCTTCTGGAAGCAGCTTTGTCTGACCACTCAGGGTCCATTCAAACTCCTTTTTAAAGAGGGAATTCTGGCTCTAAATTCGATTACCAAATATCACTTTCCCTGTGGCTTTTTTTTTTTTTTTTTACCCAACCTCAATTCTGGTTTATCTCCCCTTCCTGACCCCTCTCCAGGTAAGCTTTTCACCCTGAGTAGCTGCCTTCATCTTCATATCACATGTGTTTTGTTATCCCTCTTCCCCACAACCTAAAGCCTCCTTTCTGCCTCTCCTGGGCTCCTCTCTAGCTTACTGGCCTTAAACACACTCGCTTCCACACAAAATGTCAATATATAAGAATTAGAAGGTAGGGGCTAGAGAGATGGCTCGGCAGTTACCAGCACCGGCTGCTTTTCCAGAGGACACAGATTTGGTTCTGAGCATCCACGTTGTAACTGGATCCAGGGGATCTGATGCTCTTTTGACCTCCACAGGCGCCAAGTGGTACATGTGACACACACACACACACACATGGACACATAAAATAAGAGAATCCATGTTTTAAAGTTAGGAGGTAAAACACACATAGAAGAGAAATAGCTTGTTTCTGATCTGAATCTGGGTTAGCTCACTTAACATATTATTTTCCAGTTACACCCGTTCTCTTACAGAGTCCATTTTTCTTCCTAGCTGAACAGGATTCTGCTGTGTGTATGTGCCACATTTTTCACTGTCCCTTCATCACTAGATGAGCATCTAGGCTCGTTCTAGCTGCTGGGGGTAAGTAGGGCAGCTCTGAACATGGATATGCAAGTGTCCCTGTGTGGGATGCTGGTCTGTGCCCAGGAGTGGTATGGCTGGGCAGAGGGTGGTTTTAGTTTTAGATTTAGTTTAGTGGCTACACTAGTTTAAACCCTTGCCAGCAATGAATAAGGGTTCCATTTTTTTTTCAACATCCTCCCTAGCATATATAATTTGTTTTCTTGATGGTAACTGTTTTGATTGGATCGAGAAGGGATAGAACAGTTTCATTTCTCTGATAGCTACCAATGTTAAACACATTTTTTTTTTTTTTTAAATAGGGTTTCTCTGTATCACCTTGGCTGTCCTGGACTAGCTATGTAGACCAGGCTGGCCTTGAACTCACAGCGATCTGCCACCCCAAGTGCTGGTATTACACTCATGTGCTACCATGCCCAGCTTTACTCACTTTAAAAAATATTGGCTGTTTTTGTTTGTTTGTTTGTTTTGGTTTTTCAAGCAGGGTCTCTCTGTGTATCTCTGGCTGTCCTGGGTGTATTTCTTTTTCTAAGAATGTTGTTTAATCCCTTAGCCCATTTGTCACTGGGCTGTTTATTTTCTTGATGTTTCTCGAGTTCTCTGTATGTTCTAAAGTACTGGTCCTCTGTCTGATGGCTGGCTGGAAAGGGTTTCCTTCCGTCCTATAGGCCGCCTCCTCAGTGGGTTTCGTTTCTTTTGCTGTAAGTGCTTCCGTGTCTTGAGAATCTGTTTGTCGATTGTTGGCCTGATTTCCTGAGTAATAGCTGCAAAGTGGCACATTCGATTTCCAAATTCTGCCACTGCACAAACAAGTAACACCAAAAGTCTCTTATCTCGCCTTTCCGTCTTAGGCCCGGCAGAATGGCTCCCGCAAAGGGTGGTGAGAAGAAGGGCCGTTCTGCCATCATCAAGGCGGTGACCGGCGAACGCACCATCAGCACTCACAAGCGCATCCATGGAGTGCTTCAAGAAGCGTGCTCCTCAGTCACTCAAAGAAACTTGGAAGTTTGCCATGAAGGCGATGGGGGCTCCAGATGTGCGCATAGATACCAGGCTCAATAGAGCTGAATGGGCCAAAGGGATAAGGAATGTTCCCTATGGCATCCGAGTACGTTTGTCCAGAAAACGTAATGAAGATGAGGATTTCACCAAACAAGCACCACACATTGCTAACTTACGTGCCTGTTACCACATTCAAAAATCTCCATATGATCAATGTGGATGAGAACTAACCTACTGAATGTCAGATAAAGTTGCAGAACTGCCAAAAAAAAAAAAAGTCTCTTATCTGTAAGCTGTTTCTACTTTCCGCTCTTAAAAATCTTTTCTCTCTATGATTTCTTTGTTCTCTGCTCTCAAAAAAAAAAAAAATTCTCTTAAGACTATTGTGTAAATTCTTTATCTCAGGTTTGGTTTGGGTTTTTTTTTTTTAGGGGAGTGTTGTTTTGTTTTACTGAGACAGGGTTTCTCTCTGTAGCCCTGGCTATTCTGGAACTTACTCTGTAGACTGAACTGGCCTTGAACTCGCCTGCCTGTGCCTCCAGAGTGCTGAGATAAAAGGTGTGTGCCACTACCACTCAGCAAGGCAATCCTTTTTTTTGTTATTTTGTCTTTTTGGGTTTTTTTGGTTTTGTTTTTTTTTTTTTTTTGGTTTTTTTTTTTTTTTTTTTGAACTAAGGATCAAACCCAGGGCCAATCCCTCTACCACTAAGCTAAATCCCCAAACCTCAAATTCAACTTTTATGTAGGAAAATAGGTATTTTTTAAATAGCAGCGCTGTGAGCTGGGCATGGTGGTGCATGCCTATAATCCCAGCACTCAGGGAGGGAGAGGCAGGTGGATCTCTGTGAGTTCAAGGCCAGCCTGGTCTACAAATCTGAGTACAGACAGCCAAAGTTATACAGAGAAACCCTGTCTCAAAGAACCAAAAGAGAGAGAGAGAGAGAAAGAAATAGCAACCCTGTGGCTTGTCTCCATCTTGGCTGATTGACCTCATCATGTTGGAAGCAATCATGTGGCTGAAAGCCATATTTACTAAGGTCAAAAAAAAAAAAAAAAGAAAAAAAAAAAGAGTATGTGCCAGTGCTGGAGAGATGGCTCAGGTTAAGAGCTCTGACCGTTCTTCCAGAGGTCCTGAGTTCAATCCCCAGCAGTGTCATGGTGGCTCACAACCATCTATAATGGGACCTGATGCCATCTTCTGTCATGCAGGCAGACATGCAGGTAGAGCGTTCACGTGTAACTTCACCCCGTCCTCAGATGGCCATGTGGTATAAACTGACTAAGACAGCAACCCTAAAGCTCCTCAGTCCTCCTGATTCTCTGCTCATCATTGTATCTCCTTTCTTTTTAGACTAAGAAGGCAGCGGCAGGTCTCCAAAATACTTTGGATTGGATGGATTTTTGCATGATGATACATTTCTAAGGTCATAAAGTCTACTCAGCTTAACAAATGCTGACTTAGAGATTTACAGCTAACCTCTTAGGCCTTTGCTATGTTCAACACCGTGCTCCTAGAAAAGTTTAAATAGGGAACAGCGTATGTTTGATAAATAAGATATGTTTGATAATTAAGGTATGTTTGATATAAATGTCTAATGCCTACTCAGGTTAACAGTAGTGAACTTGAAGATACAGATTTAGCCTCTTTGTCTTTGTTAACTTTTTGAAGCTTTAGCTGTTTGAATAAATTGAGTCATATAAGAAACTGTGATGTTCTATAAAGGTACACTATAAAAGGATCAAAAAAAGTGAAGTCTCCAATCTCTCTGTGGACTGTATTTATCGTTTAAAGTTTTATTTTGATGTTAAAGGACCTTTAATTAAATCTTCAACTCAATCTTGACAGAGATAAAATTATAAATCTGGATCCTATAAAAGCTCCTAACTTGTTGTAAACTGTTAAAGATAATTAAAACATACAAGTTAATTGTCAGTCCCCTTATAAATGATCAAATTCTTTAATGTGCTCAGAACTATGCACATAGTGATGCTAAGTACAAATGCAATTCATTTACAGGAACAAGCTTTATATAGCCTCCTGAATATCTTTTCGAGTTTAAGCCTGAAGCAGCTATAACTAAAAACAAGTAAAGTTTGTTTAAAATGAGGTATACTTAGTAGATGGCTCTCAAAACCACCCAGAGATTGTTGTTTTTAAGCAAAATCCCAAGCGTTTGATTTTACCAATAAAGACTCGGGAGCCAGATGTTGGGGTGAAAGCTCAGAGAGGCAGAGAAAGCATCCAGCTGACCTCCCTATTTAGCTGACATCCCAGAAGGAAAAATTCCCTTCTTCTCCGCCCTGTCTTCAAAACCCTTCAGACTGAATGTCCCTCCTTTCTACTTCCTGGGTGTCTCTCTGTCCCTCTGTGGTGTAATAGTGGCAAGTCTGTTGTGCCATAACCAACTGCCTGGTTGGATTTGAGGCCTGCTCCACAGGAGAGAGCTCACATCTGATACTGTAAACCTGGCCAAAAGCCACAGCTGGTGAGGTCATGGGTCCTAGTAAGGAAGACACTGCTGTTGTTTTGTTAAATGGGTATGATGTGGCTAAGTAATTCTGTTTATGCATAGATGAGCGCTGCTGTCAGCTTCAGTTAGAAATGTTGCTGTTTTGCTGTTGTTGTTGTTGTTTTGTAGTGGGCAGCAGTAACTGCAGAGCCTGGTCAACGTGCTGAGATTGAGGGACTACTGAGTGCTCAGCCAGAAATGGAACATCTACATGGTTCTCTGCAAAGATCAGGGACATTGGAGAGAAGGTGGGAGAAGGAATGCCATCAGTGAAAAGGGGTAGACTGTTGTATGATGCTGTTTTCCAGGCACGATATAATCTTAACCCATAGCAGTGAACAGCTGCATAAGACCTGCTCAGGATTAGGTCCATCAACATCCTGCCATGCAGTGGGGGAAGGGGACTCACAAGGCCCCACCCTGAGACCTGTGGTCAGTTCATGGTTGCTGGGGAAAAGAAAGATGTTTTATTCATTGGTGCAGTCACTGGTAAGGAGGCCCTGCTCCTGTAAATAGACCCTCACCCACACTCCTATAATCAACCCTCGTGAAATGTGCCCCTCCCAAACACAATATGAACGTAGAAGGGGGTTTGGAAAGAAGATGGGGATAGGTGAAGGTGGGAGGGGGACAAGAGAGAGTCATGAGGGTGGATATGATCAAAATAGATTACGTATTTATATGCAAATGTCAGAATGTACAATTATTACATAATTATAAATAATATATGCTAATAAAAATACAAAAAGAAAGGCTTAAAAGAAGGAGAAAATAACATTATATAATCAAAAGTTTGACTACAAGCCAGTGCTCCACATAGATGCATCTAACGGCACGCCATCAATGTACGGAAAAGACATCTCAGAGTTGAGGAAGAAGCAACCAGCTCTACATCAATAGCTGGAAGCTGCTGTGTCTGTGGCACGGGCAGAGCACTAGACAGAAGTACGTGGAGAGACAGAGCACACAGCCCAAGAAAGCCATGGAACCCAGCGCAGCACAGCCCAACCCCCAGTTCACACACTGCCCAAGGGCACAGGGGACGTTATCTTGGAGCGTGGGACAGGGCTCTCGGGGACTCCTTTGCAGAGCATGTGCTCTACCTGACACCAAGGGATCAGGAACAAAAATCACGGGGGAGATTAGAAAAGGATCAGTGATGGGAGAAGACCTAGTACACAAAAATCTACCCGGTGTCGCAAAGCAGTACAGACGCCGGGCGTGGTGGCACATGCCTGTAATTCCAGCACTCTGGGAGGCAGAGGCAGGTGGACCTCTGTGAGTTCCCGAGGTCAGCCTGGTCTACGGAGTGAGTCAAGACAGAGAAACCTTGTCTTGAGAAAACAAACAAACAACAAAAGCAGTGCTGAGGTGAATTGGCAATTTAATATTACATTAGTAAACAAGACAGATGTCAAACTAGCAGCCCACTTTATGACTTCAAGAACAAGGAAAGGAAAACTAAAGTAATCCCAAAGACAGCAGAGGGGAGGAAATGAAAGATTAGACAGAAAGAAATGGAAAAAGCAAAAATCACTTGCTGCTCTTGCAGAAGAGGCAGGTTTGGTTCCCAGCACCCACATCAGGCCCCTCACAACTGCCTGTAACTCCAGCTCTGGGGGACCCATCACTCTCTTCTGGCCTCTGTAGGTACCTTCATGCATAGGTATCTGCATACACAGAAACAAAGATACAGGCACATAACTAAAAATAAAAACCAAAATCTTTTAACAGGCATTTCAAACAATGAAAATAAATTCTTAAAAGGTAAGGGGCCCCCAGTTAAGAGCTGTTCCTGCTCGTCCAGAGGACCTGGGCTCAGTTCTTAGCATTTACATCAGGTGCTTTACAACCACTGTAGTTCCGGCTCCAGGGAACCGAGGCCACCTGCATGCACTCGGTGCACATAAGTATAGGTAGGTGTATGTATAAATAAAAATAAATCTGAAGGGGGGAAGAAAAACTCCCAACAAAGAGAAGTCCCAGACACAAAGCTTCACTGGCGTATTCTGGGTAACATCGGAAGAGCGCAAGCCTCAGCTTTTCCAGGGTGGTGAGGCACAGCAAACGCTTTCTACCTTAGTCCACGAGGCTGGCGTCCCCTAAGACTAAAGTCAGGCAAAGAAACCACAAGACAATCCAGGTCAGCACCTCTCGGGAACATGAATACGGAGTCCCTCTAGCACGCCCCAGCAAGCTGAGTCCAGGAGCGTACCGAAGTCTTCTCCGCCGTGATCAACTAGGATTCATCACTCGAGCGTAAGGATGGTTCAGATATGTGAAAACCGACAAACTCGATATGTCTCACCAACAGAACGAGGGGGAAGTGTATGACCACCCCCGTTGAAGCAGAAAAGTGTTGAGAGAAGTCAGCACATTTTTGAGGCATTTAGCACATTAGAAACAGCGGGAGTTTTTCTCAGTATGGTGCAAGCTTGGATTTTTTTTAAACGAGCCTATTTTATTTAGGGTTCTTAAATGCTTCTACCTCCCTTCCAACCCCCTAACACTGGGTAGGAAAGAAAGAAGGTTAGTGGGGACAGGGGATGGAGTTATCTTTGCTACTTCCTGCTTGGGTAAGGTCTTTTCGGGGGCAAAAGTAAATCACCAGTAAATCAGCAAACAGTAAATGCAGCGGCGGGACGAACCAGCAGCAAGCAGTCCTCCTCCAAGCAGCTGCTCCTTCTTCCTCTGGGATGTCATATTTATACCCCTCAAAGTCCCCAGAATTCAACTAATCCCAGCTGGCAAAGACTACGCTCTGCACCAGATACTTAACAGGGGTGGGCAAACTAAAATCCCTAACTTGATATTACAACAAAAATATGTTTACATATCACGAACCAAAACATCCACAACAGTCTGGTAAAGGCACTTATGAAAACCCTGTGGTGAGCATCACACTCAAGAACAAACAAACAAAAAGACCAAAAGCTTTTCCTGCAAGATTAGGGAGAAATGCTGGCTGTGGTGGCGCACATCTTTAATCCCAGCACCGGGGAGGCAGAGGCAGAGAGAACACTGTGAGCTCCAGGCCAGCCTGGTCTATGTAGTAACCAGGGCAGCCATGGCTATGTAAAGAGACATATTGTTCTATTAAACAATAGAAACGATGGGGCTGGACAGATTGCTCGGCAAAAGCACCGGCTGCTCTTCCAGAGGACCCAGGTTCAATTTCTAGCACCCACAAAAAGGATCACAACCATCTGTAACCCCACCTCCAGGGGATTTAACGGACTCTTCTGGCCTCCACAGACATGTGGCACGCACACAAACATATATACGCATATATATTGGTGTTTTACCAATAAAATAAATAAATTAATCGAAAAAGATTAAATAAAAATAAAGAAATAAAAAAACATTGAGAAGAATGCCAGCTTCTTTTCTATGTAACACAGAACTAAAAACGCACACAGCAACCAGGTGAGAAAGGCATCCAAGTAAAATAGGAAAGATGACATGACTTTGTATTCTGAAAACCCTAAACAAGCCACCAAAGTACTGTGAGAACAGTGCTTGTGTAAACAGATTCAGCACTGGTTCTGTTAACAGCGTGGAATTCAAAACTGATCATCTTTATAAAGTAGGATTTAAAACTGGTCCTGTTTATAGAGTGAAGGCCACGGCAGGTGGCCGTGTGGCTGGGTCCACTTCCACGGGTCCAGTAGAGCTCTGGGGCTATCACATATAAAGGAATAGGCAGACTTAGCAGCCAGCAGGATGCTCAACTCAGCACGGGTCAGTGCAGCAGGGGTCATCGTGGAAGGCAGGGCCAGGTGAGAACCCAAAAAACTTCTTCCCTCCCCAGCCATAAGCCCGTGGAAAGTATTTTCCTGGAGGAATCATGGAGATGCAAACCAACTTCTCTGGCCTCTGCAAAAGCAAGTCAACTATGATGGAAGTCAGTTGACCGCGGGGAGCAATTCCTGGGCAGATCCACACATGGCTCTGGCAGTTGATGGGTGACCACTAAGGTGGCAAACACATTCCCCTTTTCCATAGCCTGAGGAGGAGCAAAAGCAGTTGACCCTCACGCAGCAAAGGCAACAGTATGCTTTCCCTCTCCATCCTGGGGCTGTGGATACCCGCAGCTTGTCTGTTGCTGGGGTGTAGCTCATGAAGACCAGGGCAGGCCTAACAGTGGCTCCCAAAAGATGCCAGTGTCCTGATCCCTGGAACAACTCAGTACGTTGAATTTATGGCCAAAAGGGAGTCAAGGTGGCAGATGAACTCAGGTTGCTGATAGAAGTGTGACGGTTGACCCCGACAACTTGGTAGGGTTTAGGAACTGGGTGTGTCTGTGAGGTGTTTTCTGGAGAAGTTTGACCAGCTCATACCCTGAATGTGGCTGGCGCTGTACAATGGACCATGGTCACTGGCTGGGTTAAAAGCAGAAAGGGATCTCAGTAGGGACCATGATGAGAGAGGAGGAGGAGGAGGAGGAGGAGGAGGAGGAGGAGGAGGAGGAGGAGGAGGAGGAGGAGGAGGAAGTTGCCATAGGGCAGTATGGGCCATGAGCATATGGCCCGGAGGGCTGGCCTGATGGAGCAGAAGCATCCCAGACAGGAACAATATGGCAAGCAATATTGGGAACACGGCTGGGAAAGAGCAAAACAGCTTAGAGGGGTTGATAGCTGCCAGCTCTAGTGCTTTATAAATCAAATAAGTCTCTGGTTTTTTTTTGTTTGTTTGTTTGTTTTGTTTTTTTGAAACAGGGTTTCTCTGTGAGGCCTTGGCTGTCCTGGATTCACTTTGTAGACCAGGCTGGCCTCGAACTCACAGAGATCCTCTGGGCCTCTGCCTCCCCGAATGCTGAGGTCTTTGTGTCTTTTATTTGTGAACTAAACCGTGTAAAGTGGAGTAGAACCTCCTAATAGATAATTAGAAACAAAAGGGGGCATAGCAACTCCGCCCCTCCCCCCCAAAAAAAAATAATTCCCCTTCAGTGAACAGGGTGGCTGCGGTGCCAGAGATCGCATCCTAACACGAGTCCTTTGTATGACTGACCTGGACCAGACTACCCCTGTTGAACACGCTTTTCTTCTCAGGTTATCAGCTCTGGAAGGTGGCGCAGAGAAAAATCAGAAAGCCACAAATCAGGGCTGACCAGCAAAAGGAAGGCCAGAAAATGGTATGCATTCAGGGTCTCTTGGACTAGCCACGGGATAACAACGTGGTGCCTGTGTGATAGCAACTGGCTGTCCCTTCTGCGTAGAAGACACAGTCAGCATGTGGATACAGGAACTTGTTCCCACTCATAAGCCCTGGAGTTTTGGCTGCAGGTGGAGCCCACATTCACTCCCCTCCATTGCTCAGCTCTGAGGCAGCGCCCGATGCTGGGAAGGGACCACCATTACCCTAGCCAAGGTGAAGGTCCCTTCTAGAAAGCCCCCACATGCGTTCCTGGAACCCCAGCAGGGATACTCCTGAGTCTGGCCTGCCCAACCGCAGAAGGTCTTCCCAGGATATGCAACAGTTAGGGGCAACAGAGGTGGTGCTGCGGTATGAGAAAAAGCACTGGTCCTTCTCCAGGAGGCTGATTCCTCCGATTTGGCCTCCTCTCTGGTCTCCGTCTCTGCTGGGAACAGCATCCCCACACATCTATCTCTGCTTGAGTCTCAGGACTGTTTGGCCCTGAGCAGAACCCAGGGCAATGGCATACACAATTAGGCATACACAACGACTCTAGAACAGCCTTCAGACCTCACGCGCGCCCTGACCTCAGGACAAGGATGGGAAGAGGGGAGGTTAGAAAGAGGCAGGGGTGTTCCCAAGCAACACTGGGGCAGCATCTCCCCGTGTTACACGCCCCTGTGGCTGCTCTGAGAGCTTTGGGAAGGAGAGGTGAAGGGCAAACTGAGGCAGAGTGGCCAGCTGAGTGCAGGCACCTGAGGCTCAGTGAGACCTGGAGACCAGGCAAGGAAAGCATGGGACACTGGGGTGGCTGGGGTGGGTCCAGGCACCAGCTGCTGGTAGCATCAAGGATGGAGGAACCCTGGGATGAGCCTGGAGGGACTCGGCTGGATAGGCTGAGTTCAAAACACCCAAAGGGTAGTTAGGGAGCAGCTGAAGTTGGCGTTGGGGTGCTGGCAGTGGGCTTGTAACCTAATTGCACCGTGGGAACACAGAGCTGCAGCCGCAGCCAGGAGGCGAGCAGATTGGCCAGACCTGGCTCCTCAAGGTCCATAAGCACTGAAGGCAGGAAAGAGGCACAGGACTCCCCAAGCACAGCCGAGGCTGGATAATTTTACTGCCACCAGAGGGCGACAGGCTCAAGGCAGGAGAACTCGGTGGGACCTCTGGGAAGCAGATCAGAGCTTGAGGCTAACAAGGCATTGGGGGGAGGGCTTCTCTGCCTGCTTTTGGCCCACTGTACGGACTATAGGAGCACACAGATCTGTGTACATGAAAGCATAAGCACGCCCTTCATTCATACACATATGTGCACGCGCATACAGTCATGCATGCCATGCATATCTGGGGCCCAAGGCAGTCCCCTTACTGTCAGCCCACCCCTCAGCAGATGTAGCATGCCCAGGTTCTCACCTGCAGGGGCCTTGGGGGGGTTCTCAGAGTAGGGGCCTTTGGACAGCTGAGCTGTCTTCTTCTGCAGCTGGCGATTCTCTTTTGGCTTCCCTGAGGGGAAGGTAGCAGAAGTGTTAGGACGTGAGCTAGCTGCCCCTCACCCCATCAACCTCAGGTGGCATTTATGGGACACCAGCTATGGTTGTTCCCAGGCTATTAGGGAAGGCCTCACAAAAGCCTGCACATGCAGCAACTTTAATGAGCGGCGTCCTCCGACAGCAAATACACCTCAGCCTGGTTCTATCAAGAACCAACAGACACACCTACCCCTGTACCTGGAACTGAAACCCCATCCCTGGGGAAGCCCCTGAAAAGTGTGCCCCTCATAGTGCTGGCTGCTGTCTCCCACCCAAACAATGTCCCTGCCATTTTCCAAGTCCTTCAGCAAAGCCTCTCTCCAACTCTGCTCCCGACAGGTCCTCTCAGTCTGCTCCTGAGGTTCCTGGGCAAGGGTAGGATGGATGGGGTGTATGTGTGTGCTGGGTAGGGCTGGGCCAGGCAAACCAGTCTGGCCAGTGAAGCAGAGTTGGCTGGGACGAGGCCCTGGGCGTGGGTGTGAGTCAGCGGGCTAGGGCTGGGGAAGCACTGGGGAGGATGTTACCTGGAGCGACGCCTCGAAACAGGAGGCCTGGGAAGGAAGGCTCAGGTGAGAGTTGGCTCTGGACCCCCAGCTCCACCCCTGGGACTAACAGGTGGGCCATCTAAAGGTCCCTTGGGCCTTGCTTTAATTTAAAGGGGGGGGGTGCTGGACTCCCAATCATGACAGTAGCCAGGTCCCACACCCTACCCCAGGAGACAAGCTAGACTCTTCTTTATCCAGGCTTTTGAAGGCTCAGTGTCTTCACCAGCCCAGTGTAGCCCAAGCGCCTCATGCTGGGGCTGTGGTGGCCCTTCATCTCTGGCAAGCTCCTGGCCAGCAGGGTTCATGAGTAAGCTTGAGGTTCCAGTGGTCAGCTGGGTTGGGACGGTCTATGGCCAGTGAGGGTCTGGGCATTTAGGTTTGGTACACTTGAGATGCAGCTGTTGGCTCTGTGGCCAGTTTGAGTTTCCCGCGACTGAGGGTGAGGTGAAGGGTGGGGGTGGGGGGGCTTTGGTGCCGCCCAGGCAGGACCAGGCATGTCCTTAAGCTGCAGTCTAGCTACTGAGAGCCGCCCCCAGTTTCTCGGTCTCCCTCCCAGTCTGGCCAGTGAAGCCTGTGGCCTGTAAAGTCCCGCACCCTGTGTCAGCACGTTAGTCAGCCTCCTGGGCTAGGGTGAGCCACTGCGCCGCCAAAGTCCCTATAAACTCCCTGGTGTGGCCCAGTGCCACAGAGTGGGGCCTGTGGGGCCTACGGGCAGAGCCGGTGCCCTGAGCTCTGCTGCTGTGGTGCCGACACCAGCCAAGGGGCAGCACAGCCACTTGGGACAGCAGAAGCAGAGGGCTGGACCTGGCTGAGAGCAAGCAACCTACTGTGGCCTCTGGGATGTCCTCTGAGCTCCCCAACAGAGCCAGTTGATGAGCCAGGCCCCTGGGGAGCAGACACCTGGTGAAAGAGGCACTGGACCCGGGGCCATGTCTGGGAAGCGAGGTCGGGCTCGAAAGCCCCGGGGCAAGAGGGTGGGCAGGGCCCAGAGGGCAGCTGGGCAGCAGGGCCCTGAGGCTGAGCCCCCGCCCCCCAACCCCGGGGGCCCTCAGGACAAGGTGGGGGTGGCCCTGGCAGAGCACGTGACCAGCACTCAGCCGGATCCTCAGGGCCACTCCAGGGCCACCAGGCCAGAGCAGCTAGAGGCAGCCTGGAGGCCAGTTCAGGCCACTGCTTTGGAATCCGAGCTGGTGCTGGCCCCTGAGCAGCACATGGAGGGCTATGGAGCTGGGGCCCCCATGCCAGCCCTGGGCCCTGAACTGCTGAGACTCCACGAAGTCCAGCTGTGCCTAGCCCAGGAGCAGCTCCTGCTGGAGGACCGGAGACGGCAGGTCCAGCTGCAGATGCAGCTGTGGCAGGAGGAGCAGCTGTGGCTGCAGCAGCTGCAGGAGGAGCAGCTGTGGCTGCAGCAGCTGCAGGAGGAGCAGGCCTGGGTGCACATGGAGGGGCTGCAGCTGGCTGTGGCCCTGGAGCAGCTCCGGAGTGAGGGCCTCGAGGCACTGCAAACCCAAGGCCAGGTAAGGCCTAGAGGGGTGTTGGGCAGGGGCTCGGGCAGGCTGACGGTACAGTGGACCTTCAAGCATCTTACAGATGTGTGAAGGCTGGGAGGCCAGCTTGGCTCTAAAACCTCTGTGGGCCTATGCAGTAACCACTGCTGTGTAGTGTGGTGCCCACAGTGGCACGGAATATCGCCCAGACCAAGGACAGCAAGACCACACAACGCTTGGCCATTGTGGGAGGGAACTTGTTTGGGGTTGGAGGTGGCAGGGGATCAGAATTAGTAACTACAACAGCTGTCCAGGGCAGTGTGCATAGTGAGGTATGGGGTGAGGGCTGGGTGCAGAAGCAAAACTGGGGGGCAGCCGCCACCCCAAGTATCCCGGACAACTTCTCCTCCGGTCCACCTGCCCTGCCCCCCTGTTTACTGTGGCTTGGTGCCCAGGGCTTGAAATCACAGAGGCAGCACGCAGTGCTGGTGCCCATTATCCTCATTCCAGGAGGAAGACTGGCCTCAGACGCAGCTGGGGCTATTTTGGGTAACTAGGCTCTCACCCCAGCCAAAGGCATGCTGTGGAGTCACCACCGCTTGCCCCGTTCCAGGGCACCTGGCACTGTGTGGTCTAAGATGCAGAGCTGCCTCTGGGTCTGGGTGGGTACCCTCGCAGCAAGCACAGACTGCAGGTAAGCTTGGGTGCCGAGCCCAAGAGACAGCCTGGGAGATGTTCACAGCTGTGGCACAACGAAAGGGACTCAGAGCAGAGGCTGCGGAGGGGCGGTCACGGGGGGTGGGGTGGGGGTGGGTGGGGAGGAGTCCTTTTCCTGATGCCCCACGGGAGCTAGCCCAGGCTGGTTGTAACCTTTCATCCTGGAGGGGCTGTGGGGAGATGGTCTGAAGGGGGATCGTGATTGTGACACCGTGCGTAGACAACCACTGAGCATGAGGACTCCCAGCTCGGATTCAAGCCCCGCTCTTTTTCAATGTTGTTTTGTTGTTCTTTTGAGATGGGTTTTTGTCTGTAAAGCCCTGGCTGTCCTGGAATGCACTCTGTAGACCAGGCTGGCCTCAGACTCAGAGATCTGCCTGCCTCTGCTTCCGCATGGGCCACCAACGCCATGCTTCAAATTTTTTTTTTTTAAATGCTATCTGCCCCTCCAATCTCCTCCTGGCTGGCCCCTTTCCTACCTCAAGGGGCTCTAACGCCCTGTCCTTCTGAGCAGTGCACTCACACCCACATCCCAGCTCTAGAGGTTCAGGCTGCAGTGGATGTCTGAGCTTTGAACTACCAAACCTATCATACCCAAGCCCAACAGAAAGATCCCTTGAGGAGAACTTGGAGAGAAAGGGTTTCTCAGAGGAGTCCTATGTACCTAGTGGTCTCATGGTCAGTGTTCAGGTAGCGCCCTGGCACTGGTCAGAGGGTGAACTCACCAGTAGCAGCTCGAGGCTTGGCCCCAGGGAGGGGTGCTGGTGCAGCTTTGGGGCCCCCCTTCTTAGTGCTCATTCTCCTGGGGGGGTGGGAAGGAAAAGTCCAGGGATGGAACATTCAGGAGGGCAGAGGACAAGACAGTGGCTCCACGGCCCTGGCCCTGGATGAACACACAGAGGGAGCATGGGCATCCAGCATGCTCCCCAGCCAGCTCCTCGGGCCACTTGCCTGCCCCTGGTTATCTGAGGATGTGCCCAGTTCCTTAAGAAAGGATGTCTAGCAGCAGGGTGCCTCCCTTTATGCTCGATGTGTGCCTGTTCCCTACAATCCCGGCTCGGCCCATCCTGCTGGAATCCACAGATCTGCATTCTGGTACCCGTCTCTAAATCACTGGGCTATCAGCCAAACAGCCTGGGCTCTACAGCTGTCCTCAACCTGGGTCTGCTGGACACAACCCCTCCCGCCCTCAAACCCGTTCTCTTGCTGGCCTCGGAAAACTCTGCTGCTTGGTTCTGGATGCAATGCCCTTCTCCCTGGTGTACAAGGCTGGTCCAGCCTGGCTTAGAGCCTTCCAGTGCCCTAGAACCCCTCATGGGGCCAATGAATAGGGTAGTGCAATCACCGACTCCATACACCTATTTTCCCACCTCACCGGTGCCACAGGGTGCCACAGAGCACCTGGGAGTGGAGTTGATGAAATGCTCTCCTGAAAACAGGACCGGAAAGTGACTGGAGGCTGTCTGACAGAAAGTGTTCAGGCAGGTGGCAGTCATTGAGAATTTGGGGCAGGAGAAGTAGATAGGGAGCTGCCTGGGACCTATGACTGAGTTCAGGGCACAGCCTAAGTAGGGGAGCGGGTTGGAGGGAGGACTGGGCAGAGCAGGGACGGAGAATGTGCTAACTTGTGGGGGTTGATAAGTGCGTGAGGTACTTGCAGCACCCTGGGCGCAGAGACTATCGAACGTGCATGTGTGAAGACGGGACCCCTGTGCCTTCAGTTGGTGTGCACAAAGACAGGCTCTGTGGGTTCCAGGACACTCTGGGGCAGTTTGGAGCACAATCCTCTATGTGACATGAAGGTGAGATTAGGTGTGGGGGATTCTGTGTGGCGGAGGGGCTTCTGCCTGCGGGTCATCCAAGATTCCCTTGTGCCTGAGGGGTCCATGGGTAGAGGTGTGTGTGTACAGGATCTCCTACGTGGCTGGGCACATGGGTGTGAAGGCCCGTTGAGATCCTACGCTGTCGGTCTCATGCGCGAAGAGGAGCCTCCAGGGAGTGGACTGGGAAAACTAGAGGTGCTTCTGCGTGCGGTAGGGCGGTCACCTGAGTGAGCTCGGTGCTGGGGTCCCGCGCCTGCCGCCACACCTGCCTCACCTGCCTCCCGCAACGTAGAGGCCAGAAGCTCCGCCCTCGTGTATGGCTGGCCAGTTTCCTAGCGACTAAGCCGGAACTTCCGAGTCACCCCGACTTCCGGGGCGAGGGTCAGGGGTCGGCAGTAGGGGCTTCGAGCGATAGGTTCGCCAATAGGTTCAAGGAGCTTCGGGGGTCCTGGAAGAAGAGGCTCTAGCAGTCCGGAGTGACGCTGGCCAGGGTCCGGGGCGCGGCTCTGGGGCGCCGCCAGAGCGCTCGGGGGTCGGGGTTGGGGGTGTGGGCTGGAGGCGCCAGCGAAGCCACACCGGGGACCCGAGATCGCGGCCGGGGTCCGGGCCTTGGAGGGCACAGGAATGCGGGCGCGTCGGGGTGGGGCCGCCCCGCCCAGGTGCTGCCCGGGCAGGCAGGAGGCAGAGCGCGGGCGGGGCGGGGGCGGGCGCGTGAATCAGGCCGAACGGGCGGGCGGGCCGCGGTGGGGAGTGGCTGTCGGACGGACCGGACCGCGAGGCCTCTGGGCGGCGGTGGGCTCCTGCTGCCCCTGTGCCGAGACCCCGCTCACCTGGCCAGGTAGGGCTCCCACCCCAGAGCGGGCCGAGCACCGCGCGGCGCGGCGCGGCTCGTAGGACGGGAGGCTCGGGCCTCCGCGCGGAGGCACCTAGGTCTGGACCTGGGCCGGGGTGTGCAGCGAAGGCGTGTGTGGGGCTGGATGGGAGACGGGGACTGTGCTGTGGGTTACTGGGGAAGGGGTTTCCCAGAGGCACGCTGGCAAGTAGGAGGCAGAAGGAAAGGTGCGACTGGCCCTCGCGGCCTAGATGTTGTCCGGGCATGACCTGTACCTTTCCCGGAGCCTCTCCCTAAGCCGCCATGAACTGAGGTGTCCAGGCCTGGATCCCTGGGTGGAAGGCAGGAAAAACTGGGGTCTCCTAACTTCTGATCCCACGTTCTGGGACTGGATTGGCAGATAAAACACCTGGTCTGGGTAGCGGCTAACTTCTTGGGGCATAGCAACACCCTTGGGCCTTGCAGCTGTATAACTCACCGATTTCCGGTCTTTGAGCCTAATCCCACCTCCCAGCTTCTTCTTGTCCCCTACCGTCGCACCCCTACTTGGTCACAGTCACCCTCTTTGTGTAGTAGCTTGAGGTCCTCCCCATGGGATCTCCCTTCCAAACACAGGAACACCACCTTCTGTAGGGGAGGGGTGGTCATTTTCTTGTGCTTTTAGTGGTGAAGGGCCTGGAGAATGGCTTCAGGTCGGAGGTCAGCGACAGAAAATTCCTGCTGAGTCATTCATTGGCTTGGGTGGGATCCGTGTCTTCCTTAAGCAGGGGCCTACCTGGATAGGCAGATGTCAGTTAACAGGCTGTTGGGTTCATTGCTGATAGGAGTGGTCACTGCCCAGTCTAGAGTCAAGTGCCATGTGGCTCAACGAAGGAGCATGCGGGCATTTGAGGTCGTGTGTGAATGCTGGGTGAGGGCAGGTCCCACAGTGGCCTGCTCAGGACTAGGGCGGCTTCCCAATGATGGTTCCTCACCAGAAGTCTGGACAGAGTCAGTTCTCTTGTCTTCCTTTTACCAGGAAGTGACCCCTCAGAGTGAGCATGCCAGTACTCCATGTAGTGTGGGCATGCTGACTGTGGAAGGCTGCATCTGAGCGGACGGGTCAGCATTCTTACCCCAGGTGGTCTGTCTTGATCTCCCCAGAACAGCGTGCCACACCTCACACTGCAGGCAGGAAGGAAAACCAACAGCCTACAGCCAGGGCAGTGCCCCAGAGGGAAATCAGAGCACTCTTCTTAGCAAGGAGACATAGGAGTGTCCTCACCTCCAAGCTCTGTCATATTTGGACTTGTGGATGTATTACACCACGCTCCTAGGGATGGCAGACACCAGAGCTCCCTGGGTCAGACACAAGCCAGAGTCCTAACCCCCTACATCACTGGGCAAGTGTCCCCTAATAACAGAGCAGCCATCCTGGTAGCATCACCTGGCCCACTCCTCAAGGCACTCCCCTTCCTGGGCAGAAATAACTTCCTAGTCTGGCCTGACATCCAGGAACCTATGTGGCAGGCAGGGCAAGAGCCCCAAGCCATTTCAAGCCTGAGGAGCAGTGGGGAGTGGGGTGAGGCTGCCCTAAGGCAGCTTCCAGGCCAGAGGTCAGCAGGTTTCTGGGTGTTTGATTGCTGTTTCTAGTGCCTTCTTCAAGCACAAGCTTTCTGCTACACCTTCCCCCAGCCACTAGAGAAGAATATAGTGGTCCTGGAGCACCTGTGACAGGACAAGACTAAGGACAAGACGTCCTTAGTGCACTGGGGAGAGGGTGGTGGTCCAGGCTCATGGAAATGTCTGTCTCGTCTTCAGGATGGGAAGGTATAGAGATCCTATAGAGAGGGCCTGGCCCCAAGGAACTGTGGCCCAAGGAGGTTTAGCTGAGATGGGACAGTAGCAAAGGGTGAGGTTTTCAGAGCAGTTAGAGTTGGGGCAGGGAAATGAGTGAAGGGGCTGTGGGAAGGTGGAGGTGTGGACTGGGGGAAGAGGTGTGGGTGGGGTTTAAGGCCATCATCCCTGGATGAGTCAGTCTCCACTCTGCTGTGCTCACCTTGGGCCAGGTACAGATGTCTTGCCACCCCTCCCAGCCCTGTACAGTGAAGCTAACAGGCCAGAGCACAGGATCTTCAGGCAGTGGAGACAGTGCCAAGGGGCCAACAAGACTAATCTCTGGAGAAAAGGGAATTATCTTCTTACTGGACTGCAATGGTGTTTTAACCAACAACTTATTTTTAGAGGAAAGGGGATCCACAAAGTAAACGGGTCATAAATGTACTGACCCTGGAGGAAGGGTAGGTGGGACCTTTTACCTATCTGGAGTGGGGACCAGTCCCTGAGACCCTGATGAGAACAGGGTCTCTGCCCCAGGAAGGGGATTTAGGGCTGAGTGCCAGTGGCCCCTGTCTGCCCACTAGGGGCATGCTGTGGTCCTTAGGGCTGCCTCTGATGGGCCCTGGAAGACATCTCAGGCATAAGCTGAACCCAAAATCTAGCAGCTCCATCAACTCTGTGTGTCTGCTTATAGAATAAGGTAAGTGGATCCTACCACCCCTCGTTAATGCATATTCCTGCCCCTTCAGGCCGCTGGCCCCAACATGGCCCGTCGCTCCCAGAGCAGCTCGCAGGGGGACAACCCGTTGGCACCTGGGTACCTGCCACCTCACTACAAAGAGTACTACCGCCTGGCGGTGGATGCCCTGACGGAGGGTGGGCCGGAAGCCTACAACCGCTTCTTGGCATCTGAGGGGGCACCGGACTTCCTGTGCCCCGAGGAGGTGGAACATGTGAGCCGCCACCTGCAGCCCCCACAGTACGTGGCCCGGGAACCCCCTGAAGGCAGCCCTCCCGATGTGGACATGGACGGTTCCTCGGGCACATACTGGCCAGTGAATTCGGACCAGGCCGTGCCTGAGCTGGATCTGGGCTGGCCCCTGACGTTTGGCTTCCAAGGCACAGAGGTCACCACACTGGTACAGCCGCCACCACCCGACAGCCCCAGCATCAAAGATGAAGCCCGGAGGATGATCCGCTCCGCGCAGCAGGTGCATCGCCGTGGGCTTGGTGGATGGTGAAGGGCAGCCCGAGCTGGATCCTGAAGCCTGAATGGGAAGGTTTGGGAGCTGGGAAAGCATTGCTGGTGCTAGGAATGCCAGGGCTGGCCAGCAAGACCTCAGCAGGAGGCTCACCCAACAGGGTCTGTCCATCGCCACCTGGGGCTTGGTTAGTGGGCTCCGCATGCATTTACTTGTTTAGGATCATGGCTAGGACCCGGGAGCTCTGAGCCTTTGTCATACTTACTGCTCTCTTAAGACCTTATCAAGCTAAAAGCAACCCACCCCCACAAGCAGTTGGCAGACAGCAAAAACAAGTGTTTAAGCCAGGAAGACTGGTTCATACTGGAAATCCTAGCGTTCAGGTAGGTTGAGGCCAGCCTGGACTACATAGTAACAGTCCAGCTTGTATTAAAAAACACTGACACTCCCACAAAGCTGGGGAAGATTAGAGTGAGGTAGCAAGGCCAGATAGTAAAGGCGTAGCTTCTGTCTCTGCTCCGGGAAGTGACAGCTGCCCAGCCCTCATCAAGCCTGAGGTTCTGATGTCTGCCCTTGACTACTTGGGACCTGAACATAGAGAGCCAGGGCCGCAGCTACCCCCCCCCCCCAATGAAGTACCCTAAAAGTATAGGCCCTGCCCCCTGCTCCAGGTTCTCCTATGGACTGCCAACTGTCAACTGCTCTGGGTCCCTTCTACCACCCCTCCCATTCGTGGCCGTTCTCCCCTGGAGTAGAACTGTCGTCAGTGCTGGAGGGTGAAAGTATGGCCAGAGATGGGTAGGGTGCCCTTTCCCTCTCGGCTGACTCGATGCCCACCTCGCAGGTGGTGGCTGTAGTGATGGACATGTTCACTGACGTGGACCTGCTCAGTGAAGTGCTAGAGGCTGCTGCAAGGCGCGTCCCCGTCTACATTCTGCTGGATGAAATGAACGCTCAGCACTTCCTAGACATGGCGGACAAGTGTCGGGTCAACCTGCACCACGTGGATGTGAGTGAGCAAGCCAGGGGAGTGGCGGGAACAATGCCTTTGGTGAAGACCTGACTCCCCTCTCTTCCAGTTCCTGCGCGTGCGCACAGTGGCAGGGCCTACCTACTACTGCCGCACTGGGAAGTCTTTCAAGGGCCATCTGAAGGAGAAGTTCTTGCTGGTAGACTGCGCTGTAGTAATGAGCGGGAGCTATAGGTATGACCAGTGGGTTTCCCTCAGCCCTGGCCCTCCCCACAAAGCCCCCCTCCGTGATCCCACTCCCTCCCCATACAGCCCTCCTTTGCCACGTCTCATTCCAGATCCTCAAAGATCCCCAGTCCCTAATTCTCAAAGCGGTGCCTTTGGTCTTTGTGGTTTCCCTTCCCTGACTCCCACCGCCCTTCCCACAGCTTCATGTGGTCCTTCGAGAAAATCCACCGCAGCCTGGCTCATGTGTTCCAGGGAGAACTGGTCTCCAGCTTCGACGAAGAGTTCCGCATCCTCTTCGCACAGTCGGAGCCGCTGGTGCCCTCAGCTGGGGCGCTAGCCCGCATGGATTCCTATGCGCTCGCTCCGTACTCCGGGGCTGGGCCCCTGATGGGCGTCCCCGGGGTTGGAGCACCAACACCATTTTCCTTCCCCAAACGGGCGCACCTCCTATTCCCACCACCCCGGGAAGAAGGCCTCGGGTTCCCCTCTTTTCTAGACCCTGACCGCCATTTCCTGTCCGCTTTCCGCCGTGAAGAGTTGCAGCGGGTGCCTGGGGGTGCACTGGAACCCCACACAGGCCTCCGGCCGCTGGCGCGGCCCGCTGAGGCTGGGCCCATTGGAGAGCTCGCAGGCCCGCGGGGCTTCTTCCAAGCACGGCACCTGGAAATGGATGCCTTCAAGCGACACAGCTACACCGCCGCGGATGGAGCCGGGGCCGTGGAGAACTTTGCCGCCGCAAGGCAGGTGTCACGACAAACATTCCTCAGCCACGGCGATGACTTCCGTTTCCAGACCAGCCACTTCCAACGTGACCAGCTCTACCAGCAGCATTACCAATGGGACCCACAGTTTGCACCTGCACGCCCACAGGGCCTTTTCGAGAAGCTTCGTGCAGGTCGACCTGGCTTCGCGGACCCTGACGACTTCACCCTAGGTGCTGGGCCCCGCTTCCCAGAACTTGGTGCTGACGCGCACCAGCGGCTGGAATATGTGCCATCTAGCGCATCTCGGGAGGTGCGCCACGGCTCTGATCCTGCCTTTGGACCCAGCCCCCGTGGTCTAGAGCCAAGTGGGGCCCTGCGTCCCAACCTGGGCCAGCGTTTTCCTTGCCAACCAGCCTTGAGGCAAGGCCAGGATACCACTCCGGAGGCGGAGACTGAGCGCAGGGGTGGGCCCGAGGGCCGGGCTGGACTACGTCACTGGCGACTTGCTTCCTACCTGAGCGGCTGCCATGGTGAAGGTGGGGAAGAGGGGCTGCCAATGGAGGCTGAGGCCTATGAAGATGAAGTGCTGGCTCCTGGAGGCCGGGACCTGCTCCCCTCCACTTTCCGCACCCCTGCAGTTTTCCCAACCAAGGGACCAAAGCCAGGCTCCGGAAGCGGTGGTGGCGACAGCTCCGAGCGAGAGGGCCCAGAGGAAGCAAGCCTGGCTAAGCAAGACTCCTTCCGCTCACGCCTGAATCCGCTCATCCAGCGCAGCTCCAGGCTGCGCTCGTCGCTCATCTTCGCATCCCAGGCCGAGGGTGCCGGTGGGGCGGCGGCAGCCACTACTGAGAAAGTACAGCTGCTGCACAAAGAGCAAACAGTCAGTGAAACTCTGGGTCCCGGCGGGGAGGCTGTCCGCTCCAGCGCTTCCGCCAAAGTAGCCGAGCTGCTGGAGAAATACAAGGGCCCTGCCCGGGACCTTGGCGGTGCAGGGGGTCCCGTCACCACCTCCAGCCACAGCAAGGCGGTAGTGTCCCAGACCTGGCGGGAGGAGGTGGTAGCACCAGGAGGAGCCGGAACTGAGCGTCGCAGCCTCGAGAGCTGCTTGCTTGACCTGCGGGACTCCTTCACTCAGCAGCTGCACCAGGAGGCGGAGCGACATCCGGGAGCCGCTTCGCTGACCGCTGCACAGCTCCTCGACACTCTGGGTGGCACAGACCGCCTGCCATCGCGCTTCCTCTCCACCCAGGGCCCCTCCTTGTCGCTACAAGGTCGAGAGAGCCCTCCACTAGAAGGGCCCGGAACGCACCAGCTGCCTTACTCTGAGCGCAAGGGGAGCCCGACCCCGGCCTACCCTGAGCGCAAGGGGAGCCCCACCTCAGCGTACCCTGAGCGCAAGGGGAGCCCGACCCCGGCCTACCCTGAGCGCAGGGGGAGCCCGACCCCGGCCTACCCTGAGCGCAAGGGGAGCCCCACCTCGGCCTACCCTGAGCGCAAGGGGAGCCCCACCTCAGCGTACCCAGACCGCAGGGGCAGCCCAGTGCCCCCTGTGCCTGAGCGCAGGGGCAGCCCGGTGCCCCCTGTGCCTGAGCGCAGAGGCAGTCTCACCTTCAGTGGGGAGCCTTCAAAGACCGGCCCCACAGAGGAAGTGGCCGGCGGCCCCATGGAAGTTCTGCGAAAAGGCTCGCTCCGCCTGAGGCAGCTGCTGAGCCCCAAGAGTGAGCGGCGTGGGGAGGATGAGGGCAGCTTTCCCGCCCCTCAGGAAAACGGGCAGCCTGAGAGCCCCCGACGGCCCTCCCTGGGTCGGGGTGACAGCACAGAGGCTGCTGCAGACGAAAGAGGCTCAAGGGTGCGCCTGGCTTCAGCTACTGCCAATGCCCTGTACAGCAGCAACCTGCGAGACGACACGAAAGCCATTCTGGAGCAAATCAGTGCCCACGGCCAGAAGCACCGCGGAGTCCCTGCCCCAGGTCCAGTTCACAGCAGTCCTGAGCCGGGTCGCCCAACAACTGCAGGAGACTTGGCCCCAGACATGTCCGACAAGGACAAGTGTTCGGCCATCTTCCGCTCGGACAGCCTAGGGACACAAGGCAGGCTCAGCCGCACACTGCCAGCCAGTGCCGAGGAACGCGACCGGCTCCTGCGCCGGATGGAGAGCATGCGCAAAGAGAAGCGTGTCTACAGTCGCTTCGAGGTCTTCTGCAAAAAGGAGGAAGGTGGTGGTACCGGGACAGGAGATAACTTAGCAGACGAGGACACCAGGGACAGTAAAATGGGCAAATTTGTTCCCAAGATCCTGGGTACATTCAAAAGCAAAAAATGACCTCCTGGTCTTGGAGGCCAGGACTCCACATCACTGCCATACTATACCCACAGTACCCATCTGGTATTGATGGAGCGGTGGCTGCCAGGCTGGTGTCAAAGCAGTCTGAAGCCTGGTGATGACCGCCTGAACTGAGCTGCACTTGAATTCGCCTGGCAGCTGAACTCTCTCCCCCTCTTGGCTTGTCCTCACTAAGGGGCTCAGCCCCTCCTGGTGCATTTTCCTCACCTCAGCCCCCACCATCTCCCGGGCTCAGGTCCACTTTGGGTCTTATTTCACCTCAGGGATCCACCTCTGCCTTATTCTCCAACTTTCCAAGAACTCTCTCACTTTATGCTTCAGTTGCCTACTTAGGGCCTTTTTATCTCAGGGCTTTTCCTCAGGGTGTGCATCTCACAGCTCCTGGGTCCACTGCCTCCCTCTGGTGACAGCTTCCCCTCCCTCCATCTCTCTCTGGAACTCACCTTCCCTCCTCCCACCGTCTCCTCACTGCCTCCTAGCACTTTCTTGGCACCTGCCCTCTTGCTGTGGGAACAGCAGGGCTGGCCTCAGGCAGTTTAAGGTAAAGGAGGGTGACAGGGATGCTGGATAGGGTAGGCCACTGGACAGTAGTTGCCAAGCACCTACCAGGGCTCCCTCAAGCCACATCTGCCCTCTCCAGCAAGTCTCTGGGTAGCACTTGAAGAGGAGCGAGGAATGGGGAGCACTGGACTTTGCAGTACAATAAAGCAGTCTAAACAGACTTTCTATGACCCCAAACCTCAGTAAGTTCCTAAGCCAAAAGTCTGGGACAAGGCTGTAT
Source organism: Meriones unguiculatus (assembly GCF_030254825.1). Classification (NCBI taxonomy): domain Eukaryota; kingdom Metazoa; phylum Chordata; class Mammalia; order Rodentia; family Muridae; genus Meriones; species Meriones unguiculatus. Next base: position 25,090,377 of record NC_083356.1, read on the forward strand.
ATGATGTGTTTGTCCTTAGCAGAAAGCAGATGGGATAGAGTACAGCCAGAGCCCCAGCCATCACTGAGGAACAATAGGTTCCACACCCCCCCAAATCCACCCTAGTCTCGGGCCTTTCCTGTTACCAACAAAAATAAATCTGTCCAAGGTCCCTGGTTACTTTAATTTTCTTACCTCTAAGGGTTAATTTTGATTTGGATGACACCAAATGCGTAGAGCCCCTATACACACACACATGCACACTGAGAACTATGTTTTTGCTATCTATTCTTTCTAAATAGTTTGTGTGTGTGTGCATACACATATGCAATCCCAAGGGGGCAAAGACGAGAACAAAGCCACTAAGCAGCTAACTCCAGCACCCGAAGAAGGGGGGAGTACTGGGACTCGGGCAGTGACCCAATCTGCCCTGTAACATTTCACTGTCAAAAATCCCCAAATTCCTGGCCAGGTGTACACAGGCCCCTGGGAACTAGATGAGCTGGAGTGTTTCCTAGTCTTGACATGCTCACTGCTTAGCTTGTCTTAGGGCGCATGGTGCCATGTCCTGTGCGTCACTGCTCATGCTCAGACCTGTTAAGCTCTGCAATGGAAAAATGGAGGCCTATTGTCCTTCCTGGGGCCCTCTGAACCCCCTGGCTGCTCCCTTCAGACCTTTCTAAGAAGGGTATTTTCTAAATCACAGTCCTGTGTTCTGACCTTAACAATAAACACAACACAAACCCCAACAGCCCAATGTGGGAGGCAGGGGTGATCTGGGGCAGCCCAGAACCGGACCAACCAGGGCTACACAGTGAGAGCCTATGTGCGCCCACGTGCACACACACAGCCACATGTCCCCAGATAGGTTTAACCATCCAATATATGCCAGCCGCTAACCCCGTGGCCTTCCTAGTTGCTTTTTTGGAAAACCTGGAGTCCTGTGGGGACCTTAGCCCTCCGTGTCTGTACAGACACCTCTCCCATACCTGCCAGCCCCATACATCCACACAGACACTCAGCTGGCTCTCAGGTCTCCAAACCCAACAGATGCTGCTCAACTTTTTCTTGCAGTTTCTGTCCAGCCTGAGCCCTTCCCACCCTGATAGGCAGTTTTGTCTTTGCAGGCACACTGGTTTCCGGTGTTTGCCCTCACAGACTCCTTTGTTCTATTTGTCAGCAACTTGGAGCTATGCCTCAGACTCTTGAAACCACGCACTGACCCAACTGGCAGTCAGCCACCTCAGGAGACAAACCTTTGGCTCCAGCTCTGACTGGCTCCCTACCACGGTGGAATCATACCCGCCCTCTCCTATGCCCAGTTATTTGATTTCCGATTGTCTCATTTCAGCCAGGTCTACTGCTACTCAGGCTCCAACTCTGCCCAGCCTCCCCCACCCATGCCTTGTCCCTCTTGCCATTTGCTCCACTGTGGCCAGCAGCTTTAGACAGCATCCCCAGCCAGGTGGGGGGGGGGAAGAGGGAGAGGGATGGCTCTCCTGTGTTCTACTCCAGCCCAGCTCCAGAGGCTGTGTGGAGGACTTGCGCCTCTCTACGCAGCTCTGTTCTGAACTCACATCAAGGCCTTTGCACAGCAGTGCCGTCCCCACCCCCCTTCCTTTTATCAAGACCTGGAGACAAGCCAGGGGTCAGTCGGTCACTGTGTGGTTAGAGCACAGGCTGCAGTCACTGACAAAAGGGAGCAAGGGCCTTGGGCCAAGAGATGTGCCTCCTCTCTCCCCTTTGTGGCTTGGGTCTCAGGCAGTCACCTGCTCCTGGGTAGGGAATGATTCCACGGTCCTTGTCCCACAGGATTGGGCTGAATGGGCAGAAGCCTCCGAGAGAGAGGGGGTCTGAGTCCTGCTTGGGGAGTTCTGTGGGGTCGTAAGAGCAACCCCTGGAGTTAGGTCCCCGCCGCACACGCACACGTTGGTGGCCCCACCAACGAGAGAGAGAGAGAGAGAGAGAGAGAGAGAGAGAGAGAGAGAGAGAGAGAGCCATTCAGCAGGATTCAGACGTGGAGCACTCAGGAGAGTGGGCTTCAGGAAAAGCTTGGGACCTGGGAAGGGCGTTCGCGGACGGTAGTGGGTGAAAGATGGCTTAGCTGGGCTGGAAAAATACTTTATTGGAAGGAATTGTTGAGGGTGGAGTGGAAACCTCCGTCTACTCCCCCTTAGGGGAGAGAGGCTCAAAGATCCCTCCCAGAACTCGAATGCAGAGAGGCAAAGGAGGGAGATGCACTGGGGGCTGGGGAAGGGCGCCAGGCTGTCGCAAGGAGGCGGTTGGGTGGCTCACGCACGCGGTCCGGGGAGCAGGGGCAGGCGGCTCAGCGCCGAGCGGCACACGGTCCCGTAGGCCTGGGAGTAGCCGCCAAGCGCAGCTTTGGCTGCGCCCTGGGCCCCCTGCGAGGCCGAGGTGCCAAACATCCTTCGGCCGGGTCGGGGTTCCGGGGCCTCCCGGGGCAGGCGGGAAGGGACCTGCACGCAGGCGAGGGTCTTGTTCAGGAGGGAGAGAAGTGGAGAAAGGTTCTGGGGGGTACGAACCACAATGGAGGGAGCTAGGAAGGGCCAGGGCTGGGCTCACCCATCGCGCGCCGACAGCCCGCGGCCCACCGCCCCGGGCCGGATCACTGCGGATCAGAACCTGATTGGCCGCCTGAGCCGCGGCCTGTGAAGTCAGGGAGGGCACCACCATCTTAAGGTTTGGCTTCACCTGGAAGGCGTGCACCACAGGGTCACGGAAACGTACTGCGAGAGGCTCGTCCGTGCCCATCCAACCTCGACTTACCCTTGAGGGTGCCAAGGGTGGCTCCGCAGTGGCCCCTGGGGGCCTTTCCCCCCTGCCTGGCGGCGGAAGTTGGAGCAGGGGGTCTGAGTCCTGCTTGGGAACTTCTGTGGGGTCGTAAGAGCAACCCCTGGAGTTAGGTCCCCGCCGCGCACGTTGGTGGCCCCACACAGAAGGTGCCAGGGGTGCGTGGGAGGCGGGCAAGGCTCACCCACGTGCTCAGGGTTATGACCGGGGATACTCTGAGGTCTGAGTCTGTGTTTCCGCGCAGGCGTCTCCTTGGGGATCTGGGGGAGGATTCCGAGCTTCAGCGCTTGGGCCCGGGCAGGGGAAGCCCTGCGCTCCGCCCGCGAGGCTGCACCCCCTAGGCCTTCCTCCGGAGGGCTGCGGCAGATCCCTCTCCGCTCCAGGATCATCTGCGGGGTAGGAGGAGCGCTCAGACGGGGCGGGGCAGTACTGGGGTCGCTGGAGTTAAGAGGCTGGGAGGGTGCCCGTGGAAGGCGGGGCACTGGGAGTCCACAGCCCCAGCAGCACCTGGTACAGGCGGTTCCGATAATCTAGTGCAGAGAGCTGGTCTCCTTCGTGCACCGGGAGCCGCACTTCGGATCCCCGTGTCCACTCGCGGTCGGGGCAGTGGAATCTGCGGGGCCGGAAAAAAAAAAAAAAAAAACATAGACGCAAGGCGATGCAGGAGAGCAAGCCACTCGGGCTCCCTTCACTCCCAGGTCCGCCTGCTTCGTGCCTCACCTCTGCACGTAGGGATGCTGCAGCGCCTGCTCTGCACTAAGCCGCTTGCCCGGAGCAAACGCCAAGAGTTGCTTCAAGAGGTCCAGGGCTTCTGGGGGGGTGTCTGGCGGCAGTAGGGCGTCCAGCGTCTGCCGTGGCCTGCGGGCAGCCGCCTGTCGTCTCCTCTCTAGGGCCCCGCCCGCGGAACCTTCTGTGTGTGGCTTGACCTCCACTTTTCTGCTTGTGTAAACCCCACTCCCCGAGGCCTGTTCCCGAAGTGGTCACCTCTCCATCCCATTCCCATCCCACTGAGAGTCCCGCTCAGTGGGACTCTCCTCCCTTTTCCTAAGGCTGGGGTGTTCTTATTTCTGGGGCATGGGTCTTATTTTTAATTTTTTTTCTTTTCCTTGCCAGCCTCCCGGATTTTTGTCTCCCACCCTTCCCCCTTCAGGACTAAGCTTTAAGAGGCTGGGGCTGAGGGCAGAGCTCTGCACTGGTACAAACTGGCTTTGTCAGCTGCAAGGTGGCTGCCCCCCCCCCTTTCCAGCTGCCACCTCTCCCCCACACCTAAGTGGTCCACTCACCTGGACCCGAGATTCTGCAGAATCAAAGCACTGTATTCTGAGCCGAGGGCCTGGAGTTCTGTGGGTGGGTGGGTGGAAGGGTTTTGAGCAGGTGGGCCTGGTAGAAGGGGACAACCATCCCTTCTGGCCACATAAATAATAGCCTCTCAGAGAGTCTGTGATCTGGAGGGACTTGGACCCCTAAAAGCCAGCCATTTGCCTTGTATGAGCCTATGAGCGCCCAGAGCCATGCTTTACCTGGAAGCCACACACTCTCAACATGCTCACATAGAAGATGCTGGGCTCATGCCTGTTTGCTTTCACCCCAAAAGCAGGAGCCTTCTGAGAGAACAGAGGGACCCTGCTGGATCTTGAAGGTGTCTCCCTCCTGCTACGCCCCCCCCCCAACTGAGGCTCTCAGGAGCCAGCACAGGTGCTTCTTCGCTCCTGTTCCCCTGACCCTCTGCACAACCAGCACTTTCCCGTTACTGTTTGGCTTCCTCTGGCCCTGGGGCCATCTCTGCCTCCTGCAACAGCTGGCCCCAGCAGCGGCTCTCTGGCTCCTCCATCCACAGGGCCGTTTTCAGTCATCTGGGGGCAAATGTCTCTCTTCTGCACAGTAGCAGGGCCTGTCTCCACAGCTGTGCCCTCTGACTCTCATTACCCCATGCCTCGGGACAGGCTGCTGAGGTTCGGACCTCGGTGTATACATGCTCACCCTCCATGGAGGGCAATGGAATGGTCTCCAGGATCAGCTCCAGCTGGTGGAAAGTGGACGTGCCAGGAAAGAGTGGTTCCCCTCGAAGCATCTCTCCCAGTATGCAGCCCAGGCTCCACATGTCCACTCCAGGGGTATACCTAGGGCAGGAAGGGGTGTGTGTAAGGGCAGGAAGCACAGAGGCAGAGGTAGAATGGTAGTGTGTGTGGGGCGGGGCACTGAGTAGTCTGGTGGGCCCAGGCAGGACCAGGATACAGGGTGCCCTATGGGACCTGAAGGGAGAAGGTAGGCTGGGCACGCGGCTGTTACCATCGGCAGGACAGCAGCACCTCTGGAGCTCGGTACCAGCGTGTGGCCACATACTCTGTCAGGGCTTGGCCCTCGGGGCCCTCGGGGAGGTCGCTAAGGGGCCGAGCCAGGCCAAAGTCACAGAGTTTCACCCGGCAGGCAGCATCCAGTAGAACGTTGGCTGGCTGGAGAGAGGAATGGACTTGAGACCCAGCGGGCCTGGTGCACGGGAGAGCCAGGGAACTGTGGGCACACTGCGGACCCAACCTTCTGGTCCCGGTGGATGACACTCCCTGAGTGGATAAACTTGGTGGCTCTCAGGAGCTGGGAAAAGATGCACCGCTTGTGGATGTCCTCCAGCAGCCTGCCCTTTCGGATGACCGCGTTCAGGTCGGTGTCTGGGAAGGATACGCAGGTCAGTCTGGAGGGCGAAGAGCGCAGGTGTGTCTGTACCACTTTGAGCCTGCACCAGCCCTCAGCCCCTCCTGGGCTCTCTCTGCCTGGCTACCTAGCCATTGAGCCCGTCTTCACTGCCAATAGAACCATAACAGTCTGTGGGATTATTTTCATCCCGTTTTGTGTGTTTCGTGTTGTTCTTGGTTTACAAACTGAGTGGGGGAAGGGGGGAAGGGGGGAACACAGCAAGCGAGGGCAAAGCAAGAACTCTGCTCAGGAGGGGCGGCGAGGAGCCGTGTTCACCACCAGGCCAGTGCAGGCAGGGTGAGGGGAGAGGCGGGGCTTCCCCTCCAGGCTTTGAAGGTCAATCTTCACTAGTTTTGTGCTCAGGTTCAAGGAGCCAATATGGCAGAGGCCAAGCAGCAGAGGGACATAAAAAAGGAGCCAGTCAGTCCACTCAAGCAGGGCTGGGAACTGGCCAAGGCTTCACTCACCCATGGACTCAAACACCAGGTAAATATCTCTGTCATTCTCTGCTGGGATCACATCAAGCAGGCGGATGATGTTGGGATGGTCCCCAAACTCCTGGAAAGGTAGGCTATTGCTGTTGGGAAGCCAAGGCCATGCTCTGGACCACTAGGGCTGGCTTCTCCCTTGTCTGAGGGGGACCTGCTCCCAGGAAAGGGATGAGATAGGGATGGCCTGGGCCAATTACCTGGAGAAGCATGACTTCACGGAAGGTCCTCTGTAAGAAACAGAAATACCCATTAGGGCTGACCCAGATATGCCAGGAAACCTGCTTCGAGGCCCCACCTCCACCCCACAGCTCCCCCCATACTTCCTCACTGCTCACTTACCTGAGCATCTGTCTGGTCCCTAAAGGCATCAAAGATTTTCTTGATGGCTACTACCTCACCAGTCCTCCGATCCACTGCCTTCCACACAATGCCATAGGCCTGGGGAACATAGAGCTCACACACAGTTCCTGCCCTCTATGTATCCACTCAGGCCTTCCTGAGCCTGGCTTACGTGCTCCTGAGCCAGGCCGGAGCAGCCTTTCACTCTCTGTTAACTAGAATGGGCCAGGCTTCCACAGAACAACCTATGGGAACCCAGAAAGGTAGGGGATGTGGGTGGAGCATCAGTACTACTCCTCCTGCGACCCAGGGACCCTGGCAGTCACCTGCCTTCCAGGGCGAGGTCCCTGAGTGCCACCTAGTTTCCTTATGGAAACAGGGGTGCAGGAGCCTCGGAGGAGGCGGGACGCGAGTCCAGGAGCCAGCGTCCAGAGCCATATGAACAAGACCTTGAGGAGGCTGACCGCGGATAACTGCAGTGCCCCCTGGGATGACGGGACGTCCCCGCGCTCACCCCCTTCCCAAGCCTCCGTTTGAGCAGGTATCTCTGGGCTATGTTATGATCCACCTCGGCAGCACACATGGCGAGAGGCAGGCGCCGCCGGCTCCTGGGGTCGACCGACTCTTTCCTTGGAGCTGGACCTGTTGATCCGTTGGCTTGGGAACCGGCAGACGCGATGCTCCTCCCTTGCGCCTGCGCCAATGGGCGGGGTCCGCAGCCGGCCCCACCTGTCCGCTTGGGTCGGCTGGTCTGTGCTGCACGCGGGAGTGTGGGTGGGGTTGGGGTGGGGAGGCTATCCCCGGAGGCCGTCTGGCACAGCAGCATCGCAGCACTGCTAGCCCCTGGGTTTGTGCACGTCTGGGTGCAAGGGGGTGCTGAGATTCAGGTTCTCTCAGGGGCGAAGCTGGTATGTGCAACCGTGGATGAAAAGTCGGCGAGGTCAGGGCTTGGTGGGCGCCCTGGACCCTGGTAAAAGACCACTTTTAGAGCGGGTGACCGGGGAAGGCGCCAAGAGGAGTGTGCCCAATGCATTTGAGGCTCTAGGCTTGCCTGGCAGGGGAGTTGGATGGAGACTAAAGGGATGGGTCACCCAGAGGACCAAACACTGGGACCCTTGATGAGAGAGGGAGGAGGCTGCAAGCAGCAAGAAGGTAGCGATTATGCTGGATTGGGGACACCACACAAGAACAAGGAACACGGTGCTTGGAAGTGGATTCGGAGCTCTGGAGCCTTCCTTTATTAGGATGTGGGAAGGGTGACAGGCCTGGGCTGACCAGAGAGATGCAGGGTGTGTGTGTGTGTGTGTGTGTGTGTGTGTGTGTGTGTGTGTGTGTTTTCTAAGTTAGTCAATATAAAGCTAGAAGCAAGTAATTCAGATATACTAGAGACAGATGATCTTCAAAACCTTCAGAGACCTACAGAATACAGCATTTAAAGATCTTTTCTTTCTGTTTTGTGGTTTTATTGGTGTTTATCCTGGGTAGGAGCTGTCACCTTAGGGTACCCCCTCCCCAGTGTGTCTATTTTACTCCTCCTGGGATGCTTTTGGGGACTTTTTCTTTTTCTTCGTGCTGCTGTTTGTGGAGCTAGCAGCAGCTTCAGGCTCCTCCTCAGAAGAAAGTTTCCTTTTCTTCTTAGGGACAGCTGGGCTTGCTGCCTCTCCCGGTCCACTGGCCATTTCCTCCTTAGGTGGGGATTTCTTCCTCTTATGACTTACACTGCTAGTAGCCATCTCCTCAGGATCGCCGGGCAACTCCTCCTCCGGAACTTTCTTTTTCTTGGTTTTAGGCAAAGAGACATTCTCAGCAGCCGCTTCCTCTGCCTGAACCATGGCCTCCTTCATGACATCCAGGTTCTTGCATTTGGTCTCCTAGAAAGACAGCTGCTTCTCAACTTGTTCTTAGAGCTTCTCCCCAAATACATTCGTGGGGACCTCAGAGAAGCAGTCAGTTCTTGAGGCAATACTGCATTTGTTTGCTAGGTATTGGGAAATATGGCCTTTGTTCTTTGCAGCTGCTCTGCCAATGAAGGTGGAATGACAAATGAGTCCATATTTTGGTATGTTACCCCTTGTCTTCAGGCCCCTGGAAGACAAGGTCCCTTTTTGGTCCCTTTTTGCTGGGCCCTGGGAATCACTCAGACACCAGGAGCGGCCATCACCTGCATAGCAGAGGCCTGTATAGGCCAGAGAGAAGATATTTTATTAATTTGAGTATTTTTTTACAATGAGACATGTCAGCTCCTAGCAGCACCCATTTTCTACTTCGAAGAAGATGATGAGCGTCAAAAAATTGTTCTTTAGGGTTTGGCTTCATATGTGGCAAGCTAGCCACTTGGCAAGGAATGCCCCTGCTTCTACTGCAGACAGAATAACTGGACAAACTGGATGGAGGAAAGTCGACTGCCGAGCTTCGCAAGGACAGGGTAGGCAAGTCCTTCGTAATACCTGCCTCACAGCGAAGTCTGTCAGACAGTCTGAACCAGAAGGCTGAGGATGACACTCCAATACTGTAGAGATATCTTGGGTGACTGTCCAGGCAGCCAGCAATCTCTGACATTTCTATAGTTTTGATAGCTGCTTGCTCTGCACTTCCTGTTTATTCAGATAATATTAATCTTTCTCAGGTCTCTGATGGGGTTGAAGGCTAAATAGTTATAATCCTATAATTATCATAAAGTTCTTTAGGATTTAAGAGATGTTTTAGGTCTAAAAGGGTGGTTTTGGATTTGTAGTGCAAGTTTCGATACAAAGTGATTTAGGTACAGAACTTTGGACTCATCAAGATAGGATGGATAGTAGAATGCTTTCTTCCACGTTGATAATTACATATGGATTAGACATTGTGAATGTAATTTTTACCTGATAGTATGTAGTTTATTGTTGTCAGAGAAAAAAGTCTCTTTTTTAGACAAAGGGGGGAAATGTTGCAGGATATTTGATCCCATTGTGAACCCCAAAATTGTGAACTGTAAAATTCTGTTTCTTTGCTGTGGTTGAGCCCTATCACATACTTTTAATCCAAGAACATTTTGTTTATTGTAAACCAGTGATTATGGTGTGGTTCACCCAGCCCTAGCACACACCTTTAATCTAAAAGCTTTCTGTACACAGGATTTAATAAAGTTAACCCTAGGTCAAGAGGCTGAGGAAGAAACCAGCTGACAGGGATTAATGAGTGGGAGGGACTCTGAGTTGAGGGTATTTAAGACACTGTGGAGAAGAAAGAGAATTTAGCTCAAGCTCTGGCTTTAGCTTAGGCTTCAGCACCTCAGCTCCCTGCCTTTTGGGCTTTGAGCTAATGAGCCTTTTGGGTTTTTTCCTCCAGACCTGAGCTTAGAAGGAAGGTCAGATGGGTGCTTTCTCTGCCTCTTTGAGCCAGGATTTGGCTCTTGAGTCTTTATTGGTAAAATAGAGATTTTCCTTCTTTTAAACAACACTTCTCCCTGTCTCCACCAGATGCTCTGGGGAAGTCTGGCCCACTGCAATCACTGAGAGTGAAGGACCATTTCTAACATGGCTCAGGGTCACATAAGCAGGGCCCACCAAGTCTGAGTGGTACATAGAATAAAGGCAGGAATTGGGTGGGAGTCTGGGTGTATACTACTTCATATGTGTGTGTTAGACATTGGAGGAACCAGGTGACACAGGAGGACCAGTGCACCCATTGGGGGACAGTAGAGAATCAGGCAGAGCTCTGAGCTCTCCCATTCACAGGCAGATTGCCAACATGCCTAGAGACCAACATTTTCAGTAAGATTTAAGTCTGTTGTAGTTCAATAGTTGTATAAAATGCAGTGAATGTGAATTACTAGAAAACTTAAAACTCAAACTTCAGTTCTAAGGGATCCAGCGTTCTCTTGTAGTTTCCTTGGACACCACGCACACACGTGGTACATAGACATATATGCCGAAAAGAATACCCATACACATAAAAATAAAATTGAAACAGCAGAGCACTGGTGACAATTTCTCAAGTGATTTTGTCCTTTTACATCCAAGCAACGACGTGTGAAAGTCTGAGTTTCCCCAGGTACCCAGGAGTATGTGCGGGTAGGGTAGTCTTGTCTTAGTTTGGCCATTTAGTGAACAGTTATCTCAGCTGCTCTTAATTTGCCACTTTCCCAGTGAGCAAGTTTCCATGTGTTTTGTGGCGATTCCTGTGTCCGCACATTGTGAATTTTGTTCAAATCTCTGTCCACTTTATTTTTTTGTCCTCTATTCTAAAAATTAATTTTTGGACTTATTATTTTTCTACCTGCCAATTCCGGTACCATATTCTGTCAGATACATGTTTTGTAAGTCAGATGGTTGCACGCATGTCTACTCTAGCCACCCATCAATGTGTCAAACGTTAGGTCAGTATAAAAACTCTTCCTTAAGCCCAGCGGTATTGGCAGCACATGCCATTAGTCCCAGCACTTTGGGGGCCAGCTATTTGAGACAAAGCTGCGGCCATCTTTGTGTCCAGCTTCCATTTTGTTTCTAAAGTGAAATTAAGTTCAAAATTTTAAACTTTTCAACTTTACTTCCTGGAAGTGGCTGTTCCTGGCCATTCAATAATGTCATGACTCATACTTTGTTATCCATTTACTTGGCTGCACTCTGGTCGCACACTTCTCTACACACCTGATAAACTTTGCATGTACTGTAGAAGACCCTAAGCCCTGCCTCACTTACCCCACTTAGGACCAATCAGCTTAAAGGTTAGCTCATAATCCTTTCTCTAGTTAGCCAAAAACATACTATTGCTTTGTATGGTTAGCCAAAAAGTGTTACTGCTCTCGCCCATGTCTTTTGGTTCTTTCTATAAAAACCCTGCAGTGAGAACTTGCAGATGTCACAGTTAGGCTCCCAAGTCCTTACTGTGATCCTCATCAATTATCTTGGAAAAGGTATTCCAATAAACAATCCATATGTAACTGAGAACAGAGTCTGAGTGGTTTGTGTGGCTGTGCTTACACTGGAACAGCACTTGGAAGGCCAAGGCTGGCAGATCTCTTGAGTTCTAGGCCAGCCTGATCTACAGAGTGAGTTCCAGGACAGCCAGGGCTACATGGAGTAACTCCATCTCAATAAATAAATAAATAAATAAATAAATAAATAAATAAATAAAAATAACCGAGCAAATGTAGCTTTATAACAAGACTATTGGTTTAAGAATTCCACTTTGATTTCCATTTCAAAGGTTTTTATTTGGGATATTCTACGTCTTTGGTGTTGATATTAATAACTATTAAAATAGTGCTGGAATATTAATAGATTCATTGGATCTATAAATCAATTTAGAAATAAGTGATATGTTAATAATTGACTATTCCAATCAATGCAATTGATTTTTTTTTCCTCTCTGTGTAGCCCTGGCTGTCATAGAACTCACTATGTAGACCAGGGTAGCCTTGAACTCAGAGATCAGCCTGCCTCTGTCTCCCTAGTGTTGGGAGTAAAGGCTTACATCACCTTGCCTGGCTCAAGGTTCAAAAAGCTTTAAAGCACTGACCTGTGTCTCTAGCAGCCTATTTCCCTTTTAAGAGTGTGAGTCAGTCTGGACCTCACACCTAGGTTCTGCTATTCTGAAGAAAATGAGCCATCCCTGGCCTACAAGCAACTGTTACGGCACTAGATTCCCCCATCAGACTTTAAAACCTTGACGGGAACTGATTGTGTCACAAGAGCCTGTGATGTAGACTTAAGTAATTGCAAACAAAAAGTACCTTCAGAACAAGCCCTTGAAATGCTAAAATGTTAAACCTTGCACATGGCTCACGCCTTTAATCCCAGCACTCGGAAAGCAGAGGCAGGTGGATCTCTGTGAGTTTGAGGCCAGCCTGGTCTACAAAGTGAGTCTAGGACAGCCAAGGCTACATAGAGAAACCCTGTCTTGAAAAGAAGAAGAAGAAGAAGAAGAAGAAGAAGAAGAAGAAGAAGAAGAAGAAGAAGAAGAAGAAGAAGAAGAAATGCTAAAATGTACAGTTTGTTAACAGGAAAAATTCTGCCAGGCATTTTTAAAGGTAGCACATACCTTTAACCCCAGCACAAAGGAGACAGAGTTGGATCCTAGTGAGTTCAAAGACAACTGAGAGTACAGGACAACCTAGTGAGATTCTATGTCTCTAAATAAATAAATAAATAAATAAATAAAACTGTAGAGGAATTTTGATTCAGAACATGGCTGCTCTAGCAAGAGATCACATCTAAAGAGAAGCCCATTGAATCAGTCAGCTGAAAGAGGAGTTTGAGCCAGAACGACTGAGTTGAACCAGCCAGCCCAGAACTCAGAACTAGAAAGGGTGAGCTTATTAAGCAGCAAGTCTCAGAGGCTGAAAATTTTATAGGTCTAGGTTACAATGTACAGAGGCTAGAAGCTTCCAGGACTAGGCCTAGGTTATCAGACAGAGGCAGTAAGCCCCCGAGACAACAACTGAAAAAGGCAAATAAAACTTCCTTTTACAGAAAACAGAAAACAAATGGGTTTGTTAGGCTGCTTACGTGGTGCTGTCGTTTCAAGAAGCCACTGGGACAAAAGGACTCCCCGATCCCAAAATTTCAGATTCAAAGACAAAGATAGTATAGCTTTGACTTAGACACTCAAGTTAATAAAATGCAGGATATTAACTGTTAACTCTCAAACCTGGGACAAGCAGCTGAGGCGCTTCAAAGTGGACCTGGCTTCCAGGTTCTCCCAGCATCCCTCAGTCCTTTACCCTGCCCTCTACCCTGAACTCTCCAGCACAGGGGCTGGGCTGCCCTTCCCCCAGAGGCTCTTCCCTATATAATCCAGACATTTTGGTTACCTGCCTCTTTTGTACCTTTGGCCTCCCACCTCTCCCCACAAGGCTCAGGGTCATGTCCACTCTGGACTCTCCCAGATGTGCCTGCCTCCGGCTATGCTCTTCTACATATCTATAATAAACTCTCTCCTTCATCACACCTAAGAGCATTCATGTCTTTTCTTTTCCTTTTTATTTCTTTTTTCTTTTTCATTATTAACCATTCTGACACCTTCTCAGGAACCCACGCTCATGGTAAAAATCTACATATGGAAAGATCTTAAAATCATCTGTTTATCCTTAGAGAGTTTCGGGTCATAACTGTTCCCTGCAAAAATAGGATGATAGTTATATACTAAAGGGGAGATCAGTATATTGGAGCCAAGGCAGCTGAAACCATAGCTGTACATGCGGCTTTGCCCAGAGAAATACTTTTCCATGTGCCTTGATTCCCTCTGTCTCAGTGGTGGGTTTGTTCCTGTCTACTATAAAGCAAGAAAGTAAGAAAACAAAGGAGCAGGCTTTCAAACTCTCACCGTGCATTCAGGTTCCCTCACACATCACCTGAGTTTTCTTGTATTACAAAACAATGAAGGAACAGAAATTAATGAATGTGCAGATTAGGTTTTTGTCAACTTTACACACACCAGAATCATCTGGGAAGAGGGACTCTTAATTGAAAACGTGCCTCTAGGTGCCGGGCGAGGTGGTACACACCTGTAATCCCAGCACTCAGCACTCTGGAGGCAGAGGCAGGCAGATCTCTGTGAGTTCGATGCCAGCCTGGTCTACAAAGCAAGTCCAGATCAGCCAAGGCAACACAGAGAAAGCCTGTCTCAAAAAAAAAAAAAAAAAAAAACAAAAAAAAAAACCAAAGATAGAGAGAGGGAGAGAGAGAGGAAAGTGCATCTTTCAGGCTGGCTTGTATGTGTGTGTTTGGCATTTTCTCAATGATTGATTTGGGAGGGCCCAGCTCACCCCTGGGATGGTGGCCCTGAATGCCATAAAAAAAGCAGGCTGAGCAAGCCACAGGAGCAAGCTACTAAGCAACGTTCCTCCGAGGCTTTTGTTTTTTTCTGCCTCCCAGGTTCCTGGCTTCAGGTTCCTTCCTGACATTGGTTTCACTGAGAGACAGTTTAACTGATCCTTATCTGGGGAACAGAAGCTGGGTTCTTGGTTGCCCTCATTGTCTCATAGTTTTGTTTTTTTTTTTTTTTAATCAAGTCTGGGCCTGAGGAAGATGGGAATAGACATTCTAGTTTTTGTTTGTTTGTTTGTTTGTTTGTTTTTCAAGACAGGGTTTCTCTGTGTAGCTTGGTTGTACTGCAACTTGCTCTGTAGACCAGGCTGACTTTGAACTCACAGAGATCTGTCTGCTTCTGCCTCCCAAGTGCTGGGAGGCACCACCACTGCCCAGCCAGACATTCTAGCTTAAAGATTCCCCCATGCTCAAAAGAGAAAGGAATCTCTGGAGTTTTGTGGGGTCCTGTGTGAGATGCCCATCTCTCCTGAACTTGTCGGAGTTCTTTGTTCCGGGGTCCACCCTCCTGACAGGTGTAAGACAGAAGGTATGGTGGACTTTTTCCCCCTCTCTTCTTTTCTTTGGCAGTCAACTTCAGGCTCCAACTCCTGCCTGCCTATTAAATCTCCCAATATTTTAAGTAAAAAACTAATGACTTGGAAGGGAATGGTACACGCCTTTCCTCTGCCCTGCCAGGGCTTCCACCCATTCTCTGATCATGGTGTCAACTAATTATAATATGTCTCCTGTCTTGTAGGGTACTAGGAAGACAGACAGGCAAGAAAAGATCTAACTGGGCGAGGGGTGTTGAATGAGATGCTCCCTGTAAGTCTTAGGCATTAGAATACTTGATTCCTAGTTGGTTGAACTGTTTGAGAAGGATTAGGAGGTGTGGCTTTTTTGGAGGAGGTGTGTCAGAGCTCTCAGGCCAGTAGTGGTGGTGCATGCCTTTAATCCCAGCACTCAGGAGGCACAGGCAGGCTGATCTCTTCGAGGATAGCCTGGACTATACAGCAAGTGCCAGGGAAGACAAGGCTATATAGTGAGACCCTGACTCAAAAAAAAAAAAAAAAAAAAAAAGTGCACTTTCAGCAGCTGCCTGCCAACTTTATCTTTGCTAAACCATCATAGACTCTAACCCTCTGGTACAGTAAGCCCCAAATAACCCCTTCCTTCTGTATCTTGTTTGTGTTGTGATATTTTAACACATCAACAAAAAAATAAATAAGACAGGTACGCTGGTACATTATTTGTTTTTCCCATAGTTCAACTTATTATGAAAAAAAATTAAAAATAAATCCCAGGGCCAGAAGCTTTTGCATTACAATCATAAGTCTGCCCACTTTTCTGATACACACACACACATACATACATACTTTTCCTTCATTCTGTCTCTTTTCACAGCTCGCTTTCCTTGACATTTTGTGCTTTTCCCCAGTACTTTGGATTCCTTCCTTTTTCCCTCCATTCCACTGACTGCTTGTTCCCTGTGTCTGACCCATGATAGCTTTGGTGGCTTTTCCCTTCTCTCCTCTTCTGGTCTCCTCCAGGCAACTGCTGATGTTCTGACGTTTTCTTGCCCTGAGGTTTTTTGCTTTAAACTCTAAGAAAGGTGTCCAAATTTGTCCAAACTTGTGGTTCCAAAATAAATAACTCCAGGCTTGGGTTCTCTTATTTATCTAAATTCTAGCAGACTTGCTTTTATTTCAAAAGTGATAGATGAAATGTTCCACATGTTGGGCCACACACCATAAAGATGTCAGTCATCTGGAAACCCTGAAAGGATAATTTATACATTTAAAGTGTCTGTAGAGACAAAAAGCGCCAAATCATAGTAGATGGCAGATATGGCTACACTTAGCAACCAGTCCCTGACTACCTAGAGTCTGACCCCAGTGACTTTTGGTGTTTTATACCATCCTCTAGTGCCTAAAACCTACTTACCCATGGTGCCTTACTCCAAGTGGCTGGTCTCAAGAAAGACATTTTTACTACTTAAAATTTACTACTTAACATGACAGCAGGAGGCCTGCTTCTCTAATTAGGTATGGACTCCACACAGGCAAGACTGGTAACTTCCCTTACCTGTATAAATCAGTGGTTCTCAACCCTCCTGATGCTGTGGCCCTTTAATACAGTTCCTCATGTCTCGGTGACCCCTGACCATAAACTTATTTCCTTGCTGCTTCATAAGTGTAATCTTCCTATGAATCGTAATGTTTCTATGGTTTCCAATCGCCTTAGACCACCCCTGTAAAAGAGTCGTTTGACCCCCAGAGGGTCATGACCCAAAGGCTGAGAGCCTCCGGTTTAAAGAACTCCCGCTCTCTATCAGGGATGGTCATTTTGTTACCTGCTGGGTCTGACTCTCCCTGCAGTTTATTTTTTCTCTTTATTATTTTTAATCGTGTGTGTGTGTGTGTATGCACATATGTATGCATGTCTCTGTGTGTGTGCATGGGGTATAAGCATGCCTCCATAGAGGCCAGAGGCATCAGATTCCCCCGGAAGTGGAGTTACAAATGATTTTAAGCTGCCATGGGTGTACTGGAAGCACAGTCAGAAAGAGCAGCAAGAACTCTTAACCGCTGAGTCACCTCTCCAGCTCCACATTTTCTTCAATAAATTAAAAAAAAAAACAAATTAAGTCATGCCTGGTAAATACCTTGACTCTTACACCTTTGACTTATCGCCATCATTCTTGGAATGGCAGATACCTAAACCAGGCTACGCCAGAAGTTCATAAAAGTGGCTTAAAACTCATGTAGGTCACAAAGAGAAGAGAAAATGTAAGCTTCCCTGTTGCTACAATTTCTTCCTGGAGTCGACATCTCAACCTCTCTCTCTCTCTCTCTCTCTCTTGTTTGACTTGGAGGGTAGTCATATATAACAGCCCAATCATACCTATACCTATTCAAACTGCACTTAGTATTTTATTTTTACTTACCCATCCTTTTTTTTTTGAGGCAGGGCCTCTTTAACACCTTGATCCTCCTGCCACCACCTTTTCAAGGATCACACCTTGACATCCAGTTTTATATAGCCAGGCCTAACTAATAACAGCAGATTCTCAAAGCATTAAAAAGGCTTTGTTGTGTAGCAAATTCCACAGAACTGAAACGTTCCCTCTTGGAAAAAGGAGGAGGCATCTGAAGCTCGGGAAATAAATAAAACTTACAGGTTCCAGAAACCTGAAACTTACAAGACTCACAGCGGGCCCTGCCAAAGTTACTCTAGCCTCATTGCTCATTCACGGTGAAAGCACCCCCAAAAGGTGATAGAAGCCCCTCTTGTGCCTTTACTCAAGGCCAGGAGGCTCTCCTGCTGAGCTCCTGTTCATCCCTTGCTGGCTCCCAGAGATGCAGACTTCCT
This sequence comes from Meriones unguiculatus, assembly GCF_030254825.1. Classification (NCBI taxonomy): domain Eukaryota; kingdom Metazoa; phylum Chordata; class Mammalia; order Rodentia; family Muridae; genus Meriones; species Meriones unguiculatus. The sequence goes on from NC_083356.1 coordinate 25,107,850, forward strand.
GAGTCTTCCTGGGAAAAGTCACAGGATCTGAGGATTACTAAAATCTGTGTTTATATGGGGTTTCCTAAACTCAAGGACACTCAGATCTGTCCATAACTAGTAAGTGTAGGCAGAGCTGAGTAGAAGTTCTGCTTCTGACACTAGTAGACAAACTGGGGGCAGATGTAAGTTACTCGGCAGAGCTGTCCTGAGGATGGAGACTATGGAGGCTTCTCAGGAGAAGAAACAGATGTGCCACAGCCCCAAGGTGGTGCTTTACCAGGCTCTAGACGACCACTCACGTTTTTAAAGGTTTCATCATTTAGGGAAAGATAATAATAATTTAGCGAAGAACTTTCTCTGAAAAAAAAGGGGGGCCTCTGTGGGCTGCAGTTATCTGGAAGAGACAGGAGTGCCTGTTAACTGGTGAAAATGACAGAAAGTCCCGTTTCCAGTCTGATTATAAAGATACACGTTGAAAGGAAAAGTATTAGCTCAGGACCCCTAAGACCCAGTTCTCAGTACAAAGGAGATTTATTTGACCCAGAAGGATGGAGGGCAAGGATAAGGGACAGTTACAGGAGATTGGGAGATGAGAAAGAAGGGAAAAGGAACACAAGAAAGGAGAGAAGGAGGGAGGGTATTTGTCCTGGAGTGGGGCAAAGAACTATCACTGGATGGAGAGGAGACAGGTGTGGCATATAGGAAAATGGCAGTTAATAAAGGTAAGCGGGGGGGGGGGGAGGGAGAGACACCCTGTGTTAGGATGAGGTTTAATTTTAACTGGACATGTTAATTAGAGCAGCCAAAGGGGTTTTTGATTGCTGAACCTTGGTGGTCCGCCTCAGGAGGAGGAAGTGGCCAAATAAGGGAACGGACCTTGGTGGCTACGTTTAGGACTGTAATCTGGTTTTTAGCAAGGCAGAGGGAATGAAGAAGGGTGAGGCCTGCCAGAGCCATGCTCACCCCGCTCCAGCTAGCCAGCATCCCTTCACATGAGCCCCAAAATGGTTAAAGAATACAAAACAAGGAAGGCAAAAAAAAAAAAAAAAGCTGTAATGCTAAGGACAAAAATCTCAGAAATACCCCAAGAGGCAGCAGGGATGTTTGTCCATCTGGAATCCAATCATTTGTCTTTTGCTCCCTCTTGAAAGATGTGTGTGAACTCCATGTAGCTGAAATCCCTTTTTGTCAACAGAGGTTTTAAGACACTCACCCACTTCTTTCCTGTACTCAATCACCCATAGATACCAGCATTTCTCTAAGGTAGTCTTTCTGGCCCAGTTGCTTCTTCATCAAAGCAACCAAAAGCATTCCTGATGACATCTTCAGGATCTGTGACAGTCAACTTCTCACCAAATATAGTCAGAAACATACTGAGATGGATGGAGCCTGGCACCTGTGACAGTCAACTTCTCACCAAATATAGTCAGAAACATACTGAGATGGATGGAGCCTGGCACCTCATTCATCATGGCATTCAGGTATCTACCCAACTGAATTTTTTCCCCAGGGAGGCAAATAGACACACGGTTCTTCCTTGTCCAGGAAGCAAGTCTGGTTCTATTTGATCCTGTCTTTTGTTTGTTTGCTTGTTTGTTTTCTGAGACAGGGTACTGAAACTCACTCTGTAGATCAGGCTGGTCTAGAGGCTCAGAGCCCCTCCTGAGTGCTGGGATTAAAGGTGTAGGCCATTACTGCCCAGCCTGGTTGATCACCTTAAAGGTCTGTTTTGCCTCCTGAATCTGTGATTGGCCAAACATTGCAAACACCTTGCGTGTTGTGGGCTGAGGGTCCTTCTTGGTGATTTTGGCTATTGCCCTTTTGCTTGACACGATGATGGTTATCAGCCAATGGAATCAGAGCACGCTGGCACACCAGTGCTTTGCTTACTGTTGTTACCACTCTGCCAAACCAGCACCCCCCACTGAACTGCCATGTCTAGCATCCACTAGCAACCTGGCAGGCGGCTGACGTTTTCTAGTCAAGACCGAATCCTGTGCGGATGCCGTCTAAGTGGAGTTAATCACAAGGAGGGAGACATCACATCCCTGGGGTACTCCCTCTACCCTCTAGATGTCTTGCCTACTAGGAGAGGGAGCTAAGAAGAAGAAGTCATGGATGGGCCTCAGGGATAAGTGCCCTGGCCAGAAGATTAAAAAAATAATAAACAAAAAAAGGTTCAGTTTTAATGTGAGGGGCATTTAGCACTCATTAATGACCCACAGATAAGCAGGAGGCACAAGGCCCCTGTCTTCTCTAGCTAGCAGCTGGCACCTTCCTACATGGGCTCTTTTTAGTTTATCATTGTCTGAAAATTCACAATCTTCTAAGCAACTGGGGTCTGTGTAAACAAAAAGGGGAGGAGATTTTGAGCCCCAAAAGGATGGGGAATTTTGAATGGGAATTATGCGAGACAAGTAGGGAAAAGTTCACCTCCCTGAAGAACCTAGCCAGTGAGGAATTCAGAAGGGCAGGGAAATACGGTTAAGGATATAAAAACCACTGTTTAGCTGGGCAGTTCTGGCAAACACCTTTAATCCCAGCACTTGGGAGGCACAGCCATGTGGATCTCTAATTTGAGGCTAGCCTGGTCTACAAAGTGAGTCCAGGATAGGCAAGACTACACACAAGAAACCCTATCTCGAAAAACCAAAACCAAACCAAACAAAAAACAAACAAAGCAAACAAAAACAACAACAACAAAAAAAAAAAAAACAAGAAAACCCGCTATTATGAGCTAAATTTGCAGGCTAGCTATTTTTGCCTTTTCTATAGGTTGCGCAGACTTTGCAAGGTTGTAAAATAAATTTTTGCTTTCCTACTGAGTCCCAGCCCTGAAATTATGAAGATCGTTGTTTATCATACATTATATCAGAAAGGTCTTAATGCCTTCTCTCAGTCCCATTCCACCAAAGGCCTCAGATGCCAAGAGTCCCCTTTGAAATGCTGCTTTTGTTGGGAACAAGCAAAAAGAGCTTATTCTCAGTGATACTATTTCATTTTCAGACTCCATTTAATCATAGGGAGAAACTAAATTCAAAGTCCCAGGTCCTAGGGGAGCTGAAGACTTCCCAGTAACTGAACAGCTTCTGTTGTAAGGAAACAGTTGTCTGAGTCTAAAGCATCTCAAGGACAACTTCTCCACTTTGATGGCAGGATCAAACAAGTTCAGGCCCAAGGACCTACTCCTACCCTGATTGATGGGGAAACTCCCATGCTCAATCCCTTATGTCAAAATATGATTGGACAATGCGACAGCCCACCCCGCTCCCCCTTGCTCTATGGTTTTTACCCTTTAAATATGCAATTACAGCCTCCCCTTGGGGACTCGGTTCAAATCCTGAACTGGTCTCCTCCCTAAGCGCACAGAAAATACAGCTTGCATTTTAAGTTCCTGTCTCTGAAATGAGTTTTCTCAGCTTCCACCCCGAACCCAACAGTGTGAAGGGGCTTTGTCCCGAGAGCATAAAGACTTCATAAGTACAGGTGGAGAAGGGCTCTCTCAAAGCTGGATCGAGGGAGCGTGTGGAAGAGTCTTCCTATGCTGCGGGACCTGAAGAGCCCCTGATGGAGTGACAGCAAGAGCGCTAAGAACCTGGAGAGTGGAGGATGGGGACTTGGAAGTTAGTGTGGAAAGCGAAGCTTTGCCTGACTTTGACCATATCCCTGCAGAGCCGTGCAAGGATGTAAGAAACGGCGGGGAATGAAAGCTTGAATCAAGCCGTTGCCAGAGCAACAGAATGGGAGGAGGTGGGGGTACAGCGACTAAGTTCTGTCTCCATAGAGGCTGCGCATGCTGGAATCAACATTCCTAGTCACCTGCGCCAGGATGCGAAGGGACAGCTGAGTTCTGGCGGAAGCACTCATACTCAGGCTGACCACGATGGTCTCATCTCTAATTCTTCCTGCTCTGAACCTCATACACTGAAGACACATCCCTCAACCTAGGGTGTAGTTCTCCAGAATTTTCGGATTGAGGAGGGGGAATGTGTTGAGCTGAGGGTGCGGGTGGGGCACGGTGCTCTTATGAGCCCAGTTGACCCGGGCCTCAAGTCATGGCGCCTAGGAGGAGGCGCGGACAGTTCACCTCGCGCAAGCAGGCAGCTGACAGTGGGGAGTTCCCGCTCTCAGAGCACGCGCAGTACCTGCAGCGCGAGTACACGCTGCTCTCGGACAACCTGGTGGCCTGTGAGCAGCATGTGGAGCAGGTGCTGCAGAACAATAAGTTCCTGGACCGCGAGGCACGGCGCTTGCGCGAAGAGAACCGGCTTTATGCCAGTTATGTGAGCGCGCACGCCCAGCGCTGTGCCAGCTCCATCGTGCGCCTCGAGGACCAGAACCGCATGGACCTGGCGCTGATCCGGTGGCAACGAGCCGAACTGGCGTCTCTTTACCAAGGGCGTGAGGACGGGGTGCGTGCGCAGCTAGTAGAAATGCAGATGCGCGCAGAAGACATGGCCCAGCAGGTTCAGGAGCTTCAGCCCTACAAGGCCAGTGCGAGCGGTCCCGCGGACCGGGAGGGTTCGAGGGGGATGGGCGTGCTTGCTCCCCAGCTGTGAGCTGATCCGCGACCTCCCTACAGGAGCTGCAGCTGGAGCAGCTGGCGAGAATCCGGACCCTGGAGCGCGAGCTGCTGCACATGCGCGTGGAGCACACGCTGCTTCTCAACCGGGCGAAGCGACGCTTCATGGAAAACAAGACGGCTTTCGAGCGTGAGGCCCGCCAGCAGGTGCTGTCCTTGGCGCGACGCGCAGAGCGGACGGCAGCTCGTGCCCTCATTTCGCACACACAGGGCATCAAGTCGGACAATGGGCGTCTCCGCCAAGAGCTCCTGAGGCTTCTCCTCCGGGCCCAGTTACTGCTGGAGATGCGGCAGGAGCTGCTAGAGCAGCGGGAGCAGCTGCAGCAGGAACACGTGAATGTGGGGAACATACAGCATCTACACAGCTGGCTGCACAGGGGACCCGACGGGCCACCGCTCTGGCAGCCGCCCCAAAGCCTCCCACCCAGCTTGTCCGTCAGCTCAGTTAAATCTCCTGAGGAGTCGTCCAATATCACTTTAAAGGCCCAGATTCTGTCCCAACCATTTTTGGTCTCCCCAGCCCAGTCGGTGTCACAACATGAGCCCAAGACTCTGTATACAGACTCTTCTTTGGCCCCACCTCAAAAGGCTGGGTCTGTGATGGCTGTCCCAAGTCCATCACGTTTGGTAACTCACGCCTCGTCTCTGACTCCCTTGTCCAGGAGCCCGCGGATCTCCTCGACCGCGTCAGTCAAAGGCTCCCAGGCCCTGTTGTCGGCTCCCTCCTCCGTGCAGCCACAGTCTCGTGAGGACTCTCGGATCTCCCCACAGCCCTCCACGCGTGAGCTTTCCCAAGAAACCATCCCATCTGCAAAAGTCAGCAACAGGCCTCTCTCAGTTCAGTCCCAAGATCGGGACCCTCCCAACCCACAGATGGAGGAGACTGCAAACACTGAGAATGCCACAGAAGCTGTCTTGGGGAAAGCCTGAACCCATAAGAGGGAGCAGGCCGGTAGGGTCGTGAGGTGGGAGAGACATACCTTGGAAGCTTTCTTGGTTACATAAGGATATTAATAAAAATGGAAAATAAACTCCTTGATGCCCTGGCACCCGCTTGGTTCGCTTCCCTCTGTATTTCAGGTGAGCAGTGGCTGGCCATGGGAGCTACAAGTGAGCTCCAGATCTCCTTGCCTGCTGGAATTCAGTGCCCTTCCACCAACAGCCAGCCTGGGTAAGGAGCCAGCTAGGCAGGCATAGACAGCACTCAGGGAAAGTTGGGTAGTGTAACTTCAAGGGAATTTCTGCAGAAGAGAGCAGATTCTGTTCTCATCAGCCTAGGAAGAGCCTACTAGGCTTTCCCATCATTAAATTTAGGGAATACTGCAAGACTTAACTGGGATTCTCAATGCCACACAACTAGAGAAACAGGAATACATAGGTTTTGATACTCTGAGGCATCTGGGATTCTGTTGGAAACAGTTCTAGCTTTATTGTGTGTGTTTACTGGATAGCACTTTGACCTGTTTTCTTCCAGTGCTGGGGGTTGAACCCAAGGCTGTATGGGTGATAAACCTACACCTAAGCTACATTCCTATCCCTGTCCCGCATTTCTTCAAAACATAATCAAAATCAGGAAATTCACCTTGGAGAAAATACTATCTACTAAATCATACTGGCCAGTTAGATTTTGTCACTTGTCCCAGTGGTATCTGGAGCTAGCTATGCCCCTTTCGTTGGTCACATCTTGTCCTGTCCTGTCCTTGAGGGACTCTCTCTAGAGCAAGCTGGCCTTGAACCAAAGAGATTCTCCTGCCTCTGCTTCCCCACTGCCGGGATTAAAGGTGTGCACGATCACCCTAGCCCCTTCGTCTTAATGTGCAAAGCCAGTCTTTAAAATGTTCCTTAACTGAGGTCTGAACTCTTGTCAACACAGTCAGAGACACTGACTTTGGACACATTTCCTGTCTAGAATTCTGTTCACGACAGATGGTTCCTCCCAGTCTAAGGTGCAGGATGAGGGAGTCCACAGCTTCTATACTTCTGACACTGATTGGGAATTCTCCAGTGCATGTGGGCTGGGACACGGCCTTAGACAGCAACCCCCATGAACCTTCCCCTGTCTGGACCAGGGTAGCTTGACTGGACAGTTGCTAGAACTCGGATGCGGCTGTTTCAGGGACAAGATTGGATTGGATTAGCAAAGTAGAGGGATCCCGTCCAAGAGGTCAGTCTTGAATTCCTTCTCCAGCTTAACTGATCAGAGCTTTCCAACCACTCACACATTGTTGGGGGATGATGCAAATGGTGGAGCCAGCTTTAGGATTTAACAAAACTGCGCTAAATTTTTTTTTGTCCTGGTGGTGGTGGTGGTGGGTGCCTTTAATCCCAGCATTGGGAGGCAGAGGCAGATGGATCTCTTTGAGTTTGAGGCCAGCCTAGTCTACAGAGTGAGTTCCTGGACATTCAGGGACTACACAAAGAATCCCCGTCTCAAAAAAAGAAAGAAAGAAAGAAAAAAACTTGTAAAAAATTTTTAGAGATTGGGGAGACAGCTTAGCAGTTAAGAGCACTGGTTGCTATTCCAGAGGTCCTGAGTTCAATTCCCGGCACTCACATGGTGGCTCACAACCATCTCTAATGGGATTGGATGCCCTCTTCTGGTACACACATGTACATGCAGACAAGGTACCCATATATAGAAAATACATAAAATCTTTAGAGTTTTATGTGTATGGGTGACTTACCTTTGTGTATATACATGTACCATGAGCATACTTGGTGCCTGCAGAGGTAAAAGGAAATGTCTGATTCCCAGGAACTAGAGCTACAGATTTTGTGAGCCACCGAGTAGGTGTTAAGAACCAAACCTGGGTCCTCAGCAAGAGCAGCAGATGCTTATCACCGAGCCATCTCTCCAGCTCCCTACGTGGAATCTTCCAAGATCTAACAGTCCAGTCCAAGGGCCTCCAGGACTGCTGAATGAAGAGAGGAGTGTGTAGGCCATGAGGGAGCATGCCCTGCTGTCCAAGAGCAGCCTCAGGACCAGTTTAAAGCACACCTCTCCTCGCTGAGATAACATCAGATGGTGCAATCTCGCTTGTATGTACTGTGTATGTCTAGATGGAGGTTTGCAAAAATACGTTTGTGCTCATGAAGGCCAGAGCTTGACACCATCGGGGTCTTCCTTGATCACTCTCTGCTGTACTGAGGCGGGATCTCTTGCCGAACCTAGGTTAGTCCAGCTTGCCAGCTTGCCCCAGGAGTTCAGCCCCTACCATTATGGGTGGGGCACATGCCTTTTAAAAAATATTTATTATTTATACAGCATTCTGCCTGCACACTGGAAGAAGGCACCAGATCTCACTATAGATGGTTATGAGCCACCATGTGGTTGCTGGGAATTGAACTTAGGACCTCTGGAAGAATAGTAAGCTCTGAACCATCTCTCCAACCCCCCTCATTAAGCTTTTTATGTGAGTGTTAGGGACACAAACTTGGACCCTCATGCTTCCACTGTATCCAGCAAGCCATCTCCCACCCCTCAGATGCTACAGGGTTGGGTTTTGTTGTTTTTTTTTTTGGGGGGGTTCTGGTTTGGTTCTTCGAGACAGGGTTTCTCTGTGTAGCCTTGGCTTGCCTAAACTTGCTTTATAGAACAGGCTCACCTTGAACTCAGAGATCTGTGTGCCTCTGCCACATGCTATGTACATAGGTGTAGGCAAGTCACCCATTTAAAAAACCTTGAGTGCTGGGAGTGAAGGCATGCGCTACCATCGCCCAGCCTCGGATGCTGCAGTGTGAAGCACTCACTCCTACCTTCTAAGCTGATTACCCAGGCACCCTCACAAAACCAAGCCTATTAACATGCCCTGTAAAGGGAGTGGCTCATCAGACCACATTCAAGTTTCTGGACACTGCCTGCTGCCAGCCTACACCTTTGTCTTCATCTTGCCCCCCAGCTGCAGGCGGTCCCCAGAAATGCTGGAGTATATTAAGTGGGGTGTTCACTGAAGGTGGGACCTGGTATGAAGCAGCTCCGTTGTGCAGCTGCTGTCAAGCAAGTCAAGTAATATTGGTTCACCAGGCTGGACCTGAACGGAATCCTTCCTTCGATCTCTCTGTGGTTACCAATGAGTACCATGGCTTCTGGATGTTCCCCTGTTGGCTTTGGTGTTTTGAGTGCTTATCCCCCAGTTGGTGGTACTATTGGGAGGAGGGGGATTGGGGAGGTACTGCCTTGCTAGAGGAAGTGTGTCACCGGGGGCAGGCTTTTTCATTAAAAGCCTCATCCTACTTCCAATTGTGTCTTTGCTAAGTGCTTGTGGCTGAGGATGAGTTCTCAGCTTCCTGCTTCTGCCACCGTGCCTCCTACACGTGGACTCTTAAACCCCTCTGGAAACTTAAGTTGGTTTTGGTCATGGTGGTTTTTCTTGTTGTTGTTGGCCTTACTGGTACTTGGATGGGAGGGTATCCTGGGAAGGGTAAACCACAACTCCAAGGCCTGGGAAGGTATCCCAGCTCTGAGGTGGGACAGTGTCCCAAGGGTATCCTGAGATGTGGGAACCCAAAAATCACACAGCTCTGAGGTCTCCTTGCAGCTCCCACAGGAGAGTTAGCCCAACCCCTGAGGAACTGAGCGGCTTAGGAGTCTTAAGCTCTGCTCCTTCTTTGCTTCTTTCTCTTCATTGCTTCTTCTGATGAGTCTCACCAGGCAGTAGTCACACCAGACACTGGAGGGACAAATCCAGCAGAGGAGAGATGAGTCCAGGAGTGGCTGCTTCTGCTCCCAGAAGATAGTAGGGAACTGGACACATGCAGTCTTTATATAGGATTTCTTAGGGGGTGGAGTTTGTGAGGGCAGGGATTACTGAAGTGAGTATTGGTGAGATCTGAAGTCCTGAGTTTGGGGAGTTCAGGAATTGGTGGGGTTTTGTCCAGACTTTTCACCTCTGGTTCAAGGTCATCAGTGAATGCCACATGTTTTATAGCCTGCTGGTCAAGACAAGTGAGTATTGCCTGGGATCAAGGTCACAGGCATAGTCCTGCCACTTGCTGGCCCCATGGGACAATCAAGTAGCCCCGTGCACACACACCCTACAGGGCTGATGTGGTCCTGAGAAACTGCTGACCACTCACCTGCTTACAGAACATCCAATGAGACCCCTTTATTCAGCTTTGAGAAGGTAGTGAGTAACAGTGCGATAAAACCATTCTGCTGTTCTCTTCACTGTCCCGATGTCCACTGCAGGAAAATATACGCATACACATAAACATGAAATGCATGCACGCATGCACTCACACACGCACCAAACAAAACTAAATCAGGTAGAGGCCAGCTGGTTCTGGAAAAGCACTCAAAACTCAAGTCTATAGGCACTGGCAGTATAGGCTTGTAATCCCAACCATTTGTGGGGCTGAGGCAGGAGGCTGGCAAATTCAAGATCAGACTGTGTCAAAGACAGTTACAGAGGCAGTTCAGCAGCACCTGCCTAGCTCTGTGTAGATTCAATCTCCACAGCTGCAAACAAAACCACTCAGGTCAAAGTGCCCACTCTCAAGGCAATGTGCCCCACAGCAGGCCTTTCTACCTCTCCTACCTACGAAAGGCCTTCCCAACTCCACCTACTGGACATAGAACAGACCGATCTGCCTGGCAGTCCTGAGGTGGAAGGCAAGCATGTATTTTCATTTATCCAAGTATGAAGAACACCATCTGAATATGGCGAGGGGCAGGGGGGAGCACACACATCCATTCACTGGCTCCTGACTTACAGAAGTAAACCTGGACAACTGCTGTAATAGTTCCAGTGTTGGAACTTCCAACTCAACGGCACGAGAGCAGATGTGGGGTCTTGAAGAAGTCACCCTGGATGAAATCACAGAGATGGGCCCCCCAGTGGAATCAGTGCTTTTGTTAGAAAAAAACAAGGCTCCGGTTTCCCTTCGTGTAAATCAGAAAGAGGTCTCACCAGAAAGTAAGATGCTGCCATTATGATCTTCCAAGCCTCCAGACCTGAGGAAAATGGTTTGGTTAAGCCACCCTGTCTGTGGTATTTTGTCATGGCGTCCAGCACCAACAAACTTTACCATCTGACTTGAACAACTGTCAGTGTGTATTAAGATAAGAAATTATAGACATTTCAAACATACTCCGCTAACTTCCAGTTCCTTCATACACCTGAACACCAGAGCTCTGTTCACTTTTCTATGGTCTAAAAAATTACTTTTTACAGGGCTGGGGATGTGGCTCAATTGGAAAAGTGTCAACTAGAATGTATACCTAGTCTTGGGTCTGATCCCCGGCACTGCATAAAACCAGGTACACTGCAGCGACCTACAATCTTAGCATTTAGGAGGTAGAAGCAGGAGGATCAGGCTTGGCTTAAGTTTTGAAAGCTAGAGCAATGGCTTAGGGATTAAGAAAATGTACAGCTCTTGCAAAGGACCTGGGTTCTGTTCCCAGTACCCACATGGTGCTCACAACCATCTATAAATCTAGTTGCTGGGTATTTGATTCTCTTCTAGACATCTGTGGGCACCGGGTACACACATGCTGTATTGCATACATGTAGGCAACAGAGCCATACATTTAAAAATCCTGAAAACAACTTACGGCAGCTTATTAAGATCAAAGCCATCTCTCAGCTCCACCTGATTTACTGGGTTATCTCGCTTCATCTCCTGTGGGGTGTGGCTCAGTACTTTCTCAGCAGAAATTTGTTCTTTGGGTTTCCATTTCCTATAAATTCCTTTCCAATTCCATGTGCATTTGGTAATTGACACTTTTTAAAAAAATTATGTGTATGGGTGTTTTGCCTACACCTACATCTATACACCACATGTGTGCCTGGTGTCCACAGAGGCCAGAAGAAGGTGTTGGATCCCCTGGAACTGGAGTTACAGACTGATGTGAGCTGTCATGTGGGTGCTATGATTAGAACCTGGATTCCTGTTATCAAATCTAGAGTTAACCTGATTTATAATGAAGACAAAGAGTTTGATTTCTTGATCAGCTTGCAGAGAGCAGGGCTAGGTCCATGAGCTCCACCTGGTAGACAAATTTCTGTCTGAAAAACCGGCATGTTGATTTAGAACTGAAGATGCCCTGTGATGCACATGGCCACCTCAAACCGCTATAGGGCCAGGCTAATTCTAGGCCATGAACAGTTCCCAAGGCATCAGGGTCAGAGCTGAACCAAGAAGCACCTTAGGCAATGGCGGGTAAAACCATCACTTTTGCATGCTGAATAGCAACAGCAGTCACAGCCTGTGACACTTTAGTGGAGTTTCATTCCTGAAGGAACGAAAGCTGGGAAAAGGCCTAGTTTGGCAGCCATCTCTACAGCTCATGATCCTGTACAGAGAAACAAGACAGTGAGGAGCATCCAGCTCTCAACACACCCAGAAGCAAAGGCTCCAGCTACCCTTCCCTGCCCAGCACTGGACAGCTCTACACAGTTACCAAGGATCATACCTGAAGCAAAGGGGCACCGAAGCTCCAGGTAGTACTCCCACCCCACTAGGAAATAATCCTCCAGTCATACTTCAATGAAACCAAATAAACAGAACCCAAGATCCAGTATCTCTAGCTGAGTAAACCGCTGGAGAAACAGAGCTGGGGAAGCTTTAACAAACTTCTACATGCCAGCCCAGTGTGAATCCAGGTCACTGTAGCCCTTTAACAAGCGTGTCTATGTCTATGACCACCTCCTGAGGTTGCAGAAGAGGCTTTTTTTTTCATTGACTTATGTATTTATTGTGTGTCCTTATGCACACACATGTGCAGGAAGTCAGAGGGCAACTTATGGCCTTTGGTTCTCTCCACATTATCATGTGCATCCCTGGGAACCAAACTCAGGTTTATCAGGCTTTGCAGCAAGTGCCTTTACCCACTGGGCCATCTTACCAGCTCCAAGAGTAAGCTCAAGGCCCAAACCTACCTCCCCAAACACAGGAGACATGGTAGAAGGGCTATGAGAGAATAAGAGTTAAAGTGCACACAAGTGACACTCGGGACAGGGGCGAATTCCTCAGGTGACACAGCCGAGAGGCAAGGAGCACCCGAGGAGCAGCTTTTACCGGCTCTGCCAGCATGCTTCAGTCCCCTTCCCTGTGTCAATATCCTGGCACAGCTTCCTCAGAGATTTGCAAACGGTTGCTTCAAGGACTACATGGCCTCTAGGCTTGAGAGCACCTGCTGTAGTTCTTCCCCAGGGCCTAGAACAGGAAAGGTCCAGCTGTCCACAGATGCCTCTATACCTCTCCCCGCCCGTGGGTTCTCTGATGCCTTGTGAAAAAGCCCAGATGGCGGAAGCCCTTCCCACAGTGCTCACACTCATAGAACCTCTTTGTCAGGTGCAGCCTCTGGTGGATGCTGAAGCCCTTGGGCCACCTGAAGGCCTTCCCACACTCTCCGCAGGTGTAAGGCTTCTCTCCGCTGTGAATCCGCTGGTGGTGGTTGAGATTCTCTTTAGTACGAAAGGTCTTACCACAGCTGTCACAGTAGAAAGGCCTCTCTCCCGTGTGAACGAGTTTGTGCCGGAGGAGGTTTGATTTCTGTTTGAAAGCCTTCCCACAGTCACTGCACACATAGGGCCGGTGTTCTGTGTGGATTTTGCGATGCTGGGCCAGGCGGTCCTTCAAGCTGAAGGCCTGTCCACATACCTCACAGCAGAAGGGCTTTTCACTCGTGTGATTTCTCTGGTGCCGAAGAAGGTTTGAAACCCAGCGGAATGTCTGGCCACACTCAAAGCACTCAAACGACCTAGTTCCAGTGTGGACTGTCTGATGAGCAGCTAGCCGGCTATGGCAACTCAGTGCCTTCCCACACGTGCCACAGATAAATGGATGCCCCTCTACACCGCTCTTGCACTGCTCCTTGAGGCCTGGCTGCTTCCTGCGGGATTTTCCACACATCTGGTTCTGGAAAGCTTCGTGTTTGTCCATTTTCCTCCCTGAGGTAGCTCTGGGAAGGTGTACCTTACTGGATGTCAGGACACTCTTCCTCAAGGCAGCCCCTCTCTTGGCTCCTGATCGTGAACGGACCTTCTCATGAGCCGAAGCAAGAAGATCACGGGGTCTCTTACGATCTATGGACTTTCTGCCTCCTGTGGAGGAACAGACGCATTTACACAGAGCCAGCCCAGGCCAACTTACAGAACAGCCACCCAACAGAGGATGAAGAAGAGCTACCAAGTGTCAAATTAACTCAGTCTACTTAGGGAGTCAGAGAAAAATGGCATGAATTATGAGAAAAGAAATTGTTGATTGTACACAGATGAGCTTAAACTAACAATGGGGGACTGGAAAGTGAATCCTGATGTTCACCTGACCCAGACAATGGAAAACAGGGACTGGTTCTATGACACAAAAGAAACTGGCTTTTGGTTTCATATTTTGGAGACGGTTTCTCTGTGCAGCCCTTGCTGTCCCAGTGGAAATCACTCTGTAGACCTCAACCTCAAGAGATCCACCTGCCAATGCCTGCAAGTGCTGGGATTAAAAGGGGTACCACCATTACCCAGCATTCATTTAAATGGGTTTAAATGAACTAAAAAAAAATACCACTTAGGTGCCCACTAAGCTTGTGTCAGCTCTTGTAATAGAACCTGTTCCTATCATGAAGGTGGACCTGGGGCAGGCATTGAGAGCTCTCTACAATTTAGAACTGCCCACTCTGCCAGCCACAAGCTTCCTGCAAACAGGGGCCTGATACACTCCCCAGCTGGGGGCTCCACATTTTCTGGGGACCTCCCAGCTTGTCTCAGGCTCACAAAGCTGCTTGATCTCACCTCTGAGAGGATATGAAGTAAAAAACAAAACCTGAGCTGGGCAGTTATGGCACACGCCTTTAATCCCAGCAATCAGGGGGCAGATCTCTGTGAGTTCGAGGCTAGCCTCTTCTACAGAGTGAGTTCTAAGACAGCCAGAGCTGTTAGCTGTTATACAGAGAAACCCTGTCTTGGGGGGCTGGGCATGGACCTGGGCTGCGTTGTAGCCTGACAGACAAATGTTCACCTAAAGCCTTGGGTTCCATGACCACTGTGACAAAAAGAAAACAAAATCCCTTTCATGACCACCACTGGGAATGTCTGAAGGGCCAGGGCTTTATTCTAATTTTACAAATGAGCAAACATACTTGAAACAGAGAACCTGCCCAGGTGTCATAAATCTGGAGCATGATGATGTCGGACTGAGACACATACACACTCTCTCTCTCTCTGTGTCTGTCTGTATTGCCAAATGGCTACTACAGTAAGATCTCAGCCACTCCTACACTCATGACAGACAACGCTAGGACATTGCCTCCCTTTCTCAAATACCTCTCTTCTACTACAAGGGTCCACATCCCTCCTGTCAGAGCTTAGTGGCAGAAGTTTGCTACTCACGCCAGCTCCAAAGTCCCTAATTCAGAAGGAGCTCTTCATCCACTCTCCCCCTGTGTCTGTGTGAGGGTGGAAAAAGTGGCCTTAGTGCCAGGAAATTTGGGGTGGATCAACCAAGATCAGTCTACTTGCATCTCGCTTACCTGGGCAGATACCTTTTTGTGCTTCCAGAAACTCAGATCTGTTCCAATCTTCAACCCATGGCTCATCCCACTCTTCCAGGTGAGAAACAAGGTCTGGTCTTGGGCCACAGTATCCTTTTCAAAAGTGAGAGATGGTGTCTGATTTGTGTAAAAGACAACGTAAGGCTAGGACTCAGACTAACTCTGGGGAACACAAGAGGAACCCAGCAGCCTGGCCAGCCCCTGCAGATCCCTGGAGAAGTGCCTGGAAGCAGGAACAAGGAAGAGGGAGACAGAAGTATGCATGCCTGAACGTGAGCCCGGACACCAGGCCCCTGCAAAGGCCCAAGGGTTTGAGGAAAGAAGCCACCAGGGGAGCTAAAAGATAGCAGACACAGCACAGGGGTCTTTGGCCAGGACCTACCAGGCTCCAGAAACTAACATGCAGTCCTTACCCAGCTCAGTGCAATTCCTGAAGTTCTCCAGCATCACATCCCGGTAGAGAGTCCTCTGGCCAGGGCTGAGACACTCCCACTCTTCCCTGCAGAAGTACACAGCCACATCTCTGAAGGTCACCGGCACCCGGCACACAGATGGCTCCAGGACTGCCTGCTACCAAGAGACAGTGAGTCAGAAAGAGAGTGCTGAAACCCACACACGGCACAGGAAGAAAGGGTAAGGCAAGTCTATCTCTGATGGTTGATATTCATCGAGGAACACCTAGGAGATGCACCTTTGGATGGATCTGTGAGGGTGTTTCCACAGAAGTCTAACCGACCCTGAAATACATGCACTGCCGTCCTTTGGGCTGTGGTTCCGGTCTAACAGAAAGGGGAAGAGCCAGTTGAGCTCTTGCCCAAGGATGCTATCTGTCCAGCTTCAGCTCACACTCCTGCCTGCCACCATGATGGGCTGTATCCCTTCAACCTGCAAGCCTAAACAAAGCCCTCCTCTCTTAAGCTGCTTTTGTCACAGCAACAAGAAAAGCTGATTCAGAAAACCTCCCCACTGTGCTGGGCATGTAACTCGCCAATATATCCTGTGCCACTGAAAGCAAACCAATGAGGCAGTGCAGTGGCACAAGCCTTGTAGCGGCACATGCCTTTAATCCCGGCACCCGGCTGGCAGAGGCAGGCAGCCTGAACTGTGGGGACCAAGTTCCAGGACAGCCAAGGCTACACAGGGAAAATGTGTCTTGAAAAATCAAAAAGAAAAGAAAGAAATGAGCCATCATTAGCCACTGCTTTGGTTCGGCTAAGGCAGAGTATGATCATCCCTCCAGATCCTCCCGTTGCTGTCAAGAAACAGAGATAATATTGATTCTGTAGTCAGGACGACAAAATAAGCAAACAGCACAGTAATAACTACGTGTGCTGCACCGATAATGAGATTGTTAACACTGTAATAGGAGGCAGGAGGGCCACTACACTCTCACTAAAATTGACCCACCAATCCCTCAAGCCTGCTTATGCTCAGCTCCTCTCCTTCTCATTTGACAAAGGAGTCTGTGGGTGAAATGCTGCCACTCATGGTCAGGGTGGATCTTTCCACTTCAGTTAACCAATTAGGAAAATCTCCCCTAGTTGGGTGAGTTGGGTGTGGTCGCTGAGGGATGTGGATCTTTGTGAGCCAAAGGCCAGCCAAAGATACAAAGAGAGACTGCCTCAAAGTAAACGGAGAAAAGAAAAATTCCTCAAAGGCATGCCCAGAGGCCCAATCCAGGTGTCAAATTAAGTTACTATAATCATTGTATTTATCTGGGGCTAACAGATCTGTCCATGCTTCCCAAGAAAAAACTACTAAATTAATAGGACAAAGGAGAAAACCAAAGCTACAATCAATTTGATCACCTCAAAAGATCTGAGATACAGTTTGAATGCCATTTTAAAGTGCAAGTGAGCGATGCCAGGTGGTGGGTGGCACACACCTTTAATCCCAGCACTTGGGAGGCGGAGGTTGGTGGATCTCTGAGTTCGAGGCCAGCCTGGTCTACAGAGCAAATTCCAAGATGGCTATGGGTACATAGAGAGATCCTGTCTCAAAAACAAAGCAAGCACCCCCTCCAGCCCCAAAACCCAAAAGACGGACGTACAGTTCAAAGGAATAGAACCATCAGAAACAGGATCCATAAAGAGTTACATTTTTTTTCTTCCTTTTTTTCCTCCCTGAGACAGGGTCTCACTGTGTAGCCCTGACTGTCACCATGACAGATGTTTTATGAGAAAAGCAATAATACAAATAAAGACGGTTATGCTGGGTATGTGGTACACATCTTAGAACTGGGTCCCTCTGGAAGAGCAGCCGGAGCTAGCTCTCCAGCCCCTGGTACACACCTTTAATCCCAGGACTTGGAAGGCAGAGGCAGGGTCTGGGAGGCTGATCTACTTATCTAGTTCTGGGTCAACAAAGCTATACAGTAAGACCCTATCTCCAAACAAAAGCGTTAAAATTAAGTTAATTTTAAAATTAAGAAAGCTTGTAGAAGAAAGTGACATTACATTTTCTTCATAAACTCCAGGCAGGCAGGCAAAGACTATGCTCACAGGACACAAAAAGCATCAACTTTAAAAGAAAAAAGCTAAAATGGGGTGGTGGCACACGACTGTAATCCCAGCACTCAGGGAGGCAAAGGCAGGTGGATCTCTGTGAGTTTGGGCCAGCCTGGTCTACAAAACAAGAGTCCAGAACAGCCAGGGGCTACCCAGAGAAAGCCTGTCTCAAAATACAAAAAAAAAAAAAAAACAAAACACAAAAAACGAAAGAAAAGAAAAAAGTTGGCTAGGCATACATAGTGGTGCATGACTTTAATCCCAGCACTCAGGGAGGCAGAAGCAGGTGGATCGTTGTGAGGCTAGCCTGGTCTGGTCTACAAAGCGATTCCAGGGCAGCCAAGGCTACACAGAGAAACCCTGTCTTGGAAAACTGAAGAAAAAAAAAGGAAAAGAAAAAAGTTGGATGGCTCAGCAGGTAAAGGTGACAGATGTTGCCTGGGTTAAATCCCCTGGACTCACAGAGTGGAAGGAGAAATATGCAGAGTGGCACATTCACTCCCCACACTCATATATATACACACAGTAAATAAAATGTTCCAATAAATAAATAAAAGCTGCTGCTGGGGCAGGCCTATAATCCAAGACCAAGAGTTCTGGGCAAGGCCCAGGATTGTTGGCCCATCTGCTAATCCTAGGAGAACTCCAAGTCCAGGCCAGCAGGGCTTACATAGTGAGTTCCAGAGCAGCCAGGGCTATAGAGACTCAGCCTCCCCCCCCCCCAAAAAAAAAAACAAAAAAAAAAAACAAAAGATCCCAAGGCCAGGTTTTATCTCTGCTGCTGTGATAAAATCCAGACAAAAAATAAAATAAAATAAAATTTAGAGAAGAAAGGCTTACAATTCCAAGTTACAGTGGGTCCACTGATTAAAGACAGCTAGTCGCATCATAGTCAAAAGCAGAATGAACTAATACATTTTTAGAACTCAATCTAGCTTTCTCTAATTTCCATAGTCCAGGGACCCAAACCTGGGTCTGCCCATATCAGTAAAGTTCATCAAGGCAATGTCCCACAGACATGCCCATAAGCCAAGCTGAGCTAAAAATCCTTTATTGAGACATTCTTCCCAAATTCTGATTGTCAAGTTGAGAAATTAACCATTATATCAACTCTGCCGACATAGCTATGTCAAAGACAGTCTGGGGTACTTAAAGAGCAAGCCAAACAAAACCAAACAAAATGCTGTGGAACCAACCAAAAAGATTTTCTGGTTCTAAAAGGGACGTAGGGAGATGAAAGGGCAAGCCACAGAGAAAAGATTTCCAATTCATTTTTCTCCTAAAGAACTAGTATCCAGAACAACTTCTAGAAACTAACGGTAAAAAGAGAAAAACATTGTAAAGGAGTAAAAATAAGCCGTACTAACACTCAGCAGACAGGAGCAAAGGGGTCGGCACAAGTTCAGGCCCGCCAGGATACAAAAGGGAGACTTTACCTCTAAACAAAACAGGTAAATTATTTTAACAGCTATCACAAAAGTTGAGCCTGGAGGCATTCAACCTTGCGACATTGCGACAGGACTAGTCATCTATAAAAGTGCTTATCTGCGTGATTACCCATCCTTGACTGGCAAGGCCGCAAAGCTGGGACACAGCTGGAAGACCTGCAGCTTGGGAAACACAGGTGACTGCCGACCACAAAATCTGGATGATAAAGTAAGAGTACTTTCTCTGCTCTCAACACCAGAACACGTGCCCCAAGCCTGGCTGGACTTCAAGGCCAGATCAGGGAGTGTGGGAAATCCACCCTGAAACAGAAGACAGCAGTCCTGGATGGCAGAAACCGACAGAGATCTGGACCGAGACCCGAGGGCTGACCGAGAGCGGTACCAGCGAGAGGCAGGAAACCGGAGCGCGGGTGCCGTGGGGACAAAGGGGAGCGTGGGGCCAGGGGTGGGGGGGGTCCAGACTCACCCGAGGGGTCTCGCGGTTAGCCCGCCCGGGACCAGCGTTGCCCGGTTGGAAATAGCGATCGCGTCGAGTCTCCCGGGGTGCAGCGGCAGCGAGAAGGGGGCGCATCTGAAGGCCTCAGGCGGTGCCCGGGGTCGGGTCGGCTTCGGCGCAAGCGCGGTGGCGCGGAGCGGAGAGTTGCGGAGCAGCATGCAAGATCGACACCGGACAACTCCTGAGCTCCGGCGGCTGCAGCCCTCAATTCCGCCGCCCGCCGCCCTGACTTCAACTCTCCAGCGGAAATACGCCAGCGACTGAAGCCGCTTGCAGCGACTCTAGGAGCGGCGACTCGATGGTGCGCGCCAGACGAGCCTGCGGGTAGGCGGAAGTGTGGGCCGGGCCCCAGAGGCCACGCCCTCCGTCTGCTCCGGGCGGTCGCCCTTCGTGCGCTCCTGGCTGAAAGCCTTCGTGATCGGCTCGCCCTTGGCCTGCAGGTCGGCCCACCGTGGAGGCTGGCTGGGATCTGGCTCTCCTGAGCCCGCGTGGAGGAGGTTTTTGTTTTGTTGGAGTTTTGACACAGGGTTCCTCTGTGTAGCCTTGGCTATCCTGGAACTCTGTAGACCAGGCTGGCCTCTAACTCGGAAGTCCACCCGCCCCTGCCTCCCCCTCCCTCGACTCCTCGTGATGGAATTAAAGCGGTGCACTACTACGCCCGACTTTTCTTTTATGTATGATAAAGTACGAGTAATAACACAGCTTCCGTCTTAACCTGTTGAGTTACGTAGTGCTCTAGACTAGCACGGTTTTGCTTTTTGCATATTGAAAGCTCTTTATCAGGCAAATCAGGAATCTCCCTGCCCTAGAGAACCTTTCTCCAGTTCCTCTCCAGTTCCTTAGCTGCTTTGTTTCTAATTTGTCCTATGACTGTCTAGATCCTATGTTTGCCAGGTTCATGTCGGTTCATGTCTGATTTCCTACCTCATTTTGTTTCTCATCAGTCAAAGGACGCTTGGATCATAATTATAACAAACTTAATTCTAAAGATCCAAGTTTAATTGTAATTCTAGTTTAGATAACACTTTATTAAACAATAAGAGAATCCCACGAGTTGAGCAGATGTTTGTTTTATACAGAGGGAAGATCTAAAGGAAGGAAAGATAAAGGCAGAAATAAGATTGGTCCTGACAGGTGTCGGCAGTGGCACCTTTGAGCCCCGCCCTCGGGAAGCAGAGGCAGGCAGATCTCTGCGAGTTGCAGGCCAGCCTGGGCTACAGAGCAAATTCCAGGACAGCGAGGGCTACACAGCAAAACCCTGTCTCGAAAAACAAAACCAAACAAAACTTGGTCTTGTCACAGTTACTTTCTTCCTAAGGCAGAGAAAAAAACCAACTGCGGGAACACTAGGTTAATCCAGGTGCTTTTGTGTAAGGATGAAAGCAGAGCAGACTCTTCTGCCTTGCTCACGGAAATCCACCCTCTCCTTATTTCCCAAAAGGTCAGTTAATCTAGTTTCCTTTGATGCCTGAGACTTGATTACGGTTGACACCTTTGTTGAGTCTGATCAGCTAAGGGCCCAGGACAGAAGCCTCTTGTGGTTTGTGTTGAACCAGGGTGCTGAGAACATAGGTGTACGTTATCTGTTCATGTTCACTTCTCTGGGCTGTGTATTCAGAAGATATTCTTAAATTTTCTAGATTGTGTGTTACGGAATTAACGCACTTTCTACATCAGATGCACCTGTGCTCTAAAGCAGTAGCCCAGAGGGGTCCAAATTCCTCCGTCCTGTTATTGTTCTACTGAGAGTTGTTTTCTGTTTTTTTTTGTGTTTTGTTTTGTTTTGGGAGGGGTTTGGTTTTGGTTTTTCAAGACAGGGTTTCTCTGTGTAGCCCTGGCTGTCCTGGACTTACTTTGTAGCTCAAGCTGACGTCAAACGCACATCTATACACCTGCCTCTGCATCCCTAGTACTGGCATTAAAGGCGTGTGCCACCACACCCCTCCTGGCTGTTTCTGGACTTTTGGTTTTTCTTAAATTTTAAGCATTGCTGGCTGCTGATGGTACAAACCTTTAATCCCAGTACACGGGAAGCAGAGGCAGGAGGATCTCTGTAAATTCCAGGCCAGCCTTGTCAACAAAGGGAATCTAGGATAGCCAGGGCTACACAGAGAAACCCTGCCTCAAAAAACCAAAATAAACAAAATTGAAACCATCATAACTGATTGAAAGTGGCATGTTATGTTAGAAGCATTCATCTTGGTGTTGCACAAAGTAGCACAGAACAGAGTAGCTTGGCAAGGTTAATTTCTTTTTGTAAATGGGACGCACCAGAACCCAAATCCTACTGTAATTGCACCAAGATAGGAAGTTCACTTGGTTATTATGCTAATGTAGGTGGTAACTGTATCTTTTTTCTGTTTGCTGGGGTCTGACCTCAGTCTTTTGCAATTGGCTACTTTTAAAGGAATCAGTGCAAAGGAAATGGAGAAAGGCTCAGCCATCAGGCTGGCAAGGTCCCAAAATGAAGCCAGGCCTTTGTAACAAACAAGTTTTACCGGGTAGGAGAAATGGAAAGGTTTGCATAAGTACTGCAAGGTGGGAAAGATTGAAGGTGAAAGAGAAACCCTGTCTCAAAAGCCAGAACAGAACAAAGAGCCAGGCATTCTGGTACAGGTCTTTAATCCCAGAATTTGGCAGAGGCAGGTGGATCTCTGAGTATGAGGGCAGCCTGATCTACATGGCAAGCTCATGGACAGCCTGAGCTAAACAGTAGAGACCTTGTCTCAAAAATTAAAAAAACAAAAACAAAGGTGATGATTGTAAAGGTGGTGACTTAAAAGAATATTATCCCATGGCTGGACTGTGTGAGTGCACACCTTTCGAGGTCACCCTGGTCTACAGAGTGGGTTCCAGGATGGCCAGGGCTACATGTATGTATGTATGTATACACACACATTTCCACCCCTTGGCAGGCAAGCTATCTTTTATTTTTGAGACAAGATGTCAATGTGTAGTTCTGGCTCTCCTGGAATGTACACCAGGTTGACTTCAAACTTGGAGATATACCAACAAGCTATCTTTTATATAGAAAACACACACTTCTTATGTCTTTATACTTCACATTTGTGTGTTAATTATATGTTTTGTTCGTTTCCCCGTACTAAAGTTTGAAAGGTTTTAGTTTCAAGGTTCAAAGAGGTGACTGAGATGGGTTATCCTTTTGATGAAAGATTTATTAGAAGAAATATTAATGCTATAGACAGGCAGACATCGGCATGGGAGGGGCTCTGAGAAATGTTCAGGCCTACCTGGCAGAGTTCTGGTTCCTTCTTACAGGTTTCAGACAAAGAGGGCAGAAAGTAGGTTGAGTTTCCCTTTTGGTTTCAGCTGACCATGGCTAGAGAGAACCGGTGAGTGGCCAGTTGAAGAATGTCAGGTGACTGATTCATTTCTCTCATAGTGGCTGTTTCAGACCCCCAGTAGGGGACATCAAGACTCTATCTGGGCAGTGGCGGTGCATGCCTTTGATCCCAGCACTCAGAAGGCAGAGGCAGACCGATCTCTGTGAGTTTGAGGCCACCCTAATCTACAGAGTTAGTTCCAAGGTTACACAAAGCAACCCTGTCTTGAAACAATACAAAGTTGTAGTGAGAATTTTGTTTTCTTAAAAAGCCTAGTTAAGAGCCAGGTATAGTGGCTCATGCCTTTAATCCCAGAACTCAAAAGGCAAGTGGATCTCTGTGAGTTCAAGGCAAAGAGAGTTACAGGACAGCCAGGGCTACACAGAGTAACCCTGTCTCAAAAAAAAAAAAAAAAAAAAAAAAAAAAAAAAAAAAAAAAAAACAAACGAAAACCCAGTTCCATTATGTGAATGTTATTGTTTTAACCCCAAATGTGGGATATGAGGCTGTGTCAGATTTTCAGTAGCTGCTCATTGTCTCGTGACTCTGACTTTGATGGTTTTGCCAGCTGAGAATAGTTGGCATTTGAATTCTGAGAACTTTTCAGAGAGGATAAATGCCAGGGCCCCAAGAGGGGCAGGAGCACGTTGAGAAGGAGATGCAGCTGTTCCTCCTGCTGGTTTCTGCTCCTGATGCTACTGTTGCTGCTGTCAGGTGGTTGTAAGAAAAGAGATGATAGATTGGACTTCCCCAAAGAACTCACGCCTCTAATCAGCAGGGAGTAGTAAAAAGGTCTTAACGCCCTCTTTCCCCACTAACCTTCTGTCTCTCCTGCCTGGAGTGTTGGAAGGGATTGGGGTGTAGAAGGGTGGTGGATGTAAGAACCCAAATAAAATAGCTAACAACACGCCAACACCAAGTATTTTACTTTATGGGTGTGGGTGTTTCCCCTGTATATATATCCAGTGCCCAAGGAGTCAAAAAAGGGTGTCAGAACTGAAGTTTCAGATGATTGCGAGCCATTAGATAGGTCCTGGGAAGTGGACCTGGGTCCTCTGGTAGAGCAGGTGGTTCATTTAATCTCTGAACCATCTCTCCAGCTGTTTGAGCTCAGCTTTTTTAACAAGAACATGTACACATGTATTCAAAATGAAAAGGGACTTTGAAACTTGTTACTTTTTCATTTGCTGTGGCAACAGATCTGAAGCTGATACAAATGCAGACTTATTTGTACTCAACTGTTTCAAAGGGTTTATGTAGTCCATGGAGTTTGCCTCGCTGCTGTAGGACTGTGGTGAGGCAGAAACAGGATGATAGCAGGACCGGGCAGTGGAAGAGGAGGGGGCTGCCCACTTCAGGGCAGCCAGAAACTAGACAGTGAGGATGGGGAAGGGGAGGTCTGAGGGCGTAACAGGCCCCCAGTCTGACTTTCTCCAACCCAGCTCCACCTCCTACAAGCCATTCAGATTATAGCTGAAAGGCACCCTGCCCAGTTTGAAAAACTGTTTTAATTTTTATTTATTATGTGTATAGGTGTTTTGCCAACACATATCTGTGTATCACATGCATTCCCGGTGCTCATGAAGGCCAGAAGTGGGTAACCTGGAGCTCAAGTTACAGACAGCTGTGAGCTTCCAAGTGGGTTCTGGGAATCAAACCTAGGTCCTCTGAAAGAGGAACCAATGCTCTTAACCACTGAACCATTTCTCTAGCACCTTAGAAAGGTACTTTGTAAAAACAAACAAACAAACAAACAAACAAACAAAACCACATACACACAAAACAAAAACAAGAAAAAAAAACTATACAAAGGTCTGGCATGGTGGCATGCATCTTTAATTTCAGTGTTCAAAAGACAGAGGCAGGTGTATCTCTGTGGGTTTGGGCCCAATCTAATCTACACTGTCAGTCTATGCCAGCCAAGGCTGCACAGTGAGTCTGTCAAAAATAAAACTACGTAAGTTGGCCATGGTAGTTTGTATCTACAATACAATCTCAACACCTGTAAAGCTACCCAGGATTATCATTTAAGACCAGTCTGAGCTACACAGCAATACAATTCCAAAAACCAAAACAAAGCCAAGCAGAGCAATAACAAAAACAGAACGCAGAATGGACTGGCAACACCAGGCACAGGCAAGGACAGGGAGCATCTCGAGCACTCACACAGGGCAGTACAGCACCAGACTTCTGTGCAGCAACTTTGCATGAAGCTAAAGAAGTATTTACTGTAACAGACTGAACATACGTGTCCTCCCCCAAATTCATTTTGAAATCCTAATCCCCAAAGTGATGGTATCAAAAGGCAGGGCTTTGAGAAGTGACTGACTCATAAGCAGAAGCTTTGTGGTTGGGACTTCTGCAAATCTCCCTAACTCTTCCGCTCTGCTAGGTTGCAGGGAGAAGGCACCCACCCATGAGAGCCTCACCAGACCTTGGGTACCTCAGAATCCAATACTGTGCAAAATACATTCCTTCTGTCGACAAGCCGCCCAGTTTTCATTGTTCTGTTACAACCACTTACGCTGTATACCTAACCGGTATAATAAAAGCTGTATTTACCTGAAACAAACACACATGTGCAAATAAACATTTTACACAATGCACATACCAGTTTATTCTTGAGATCCCAATTTCCATTAAGCAAGTGGACTAGTGAGCTCATGAGGGTCTATCCATACAGTGAAACCCTACTTGGCCAAGAGAATGAATGCAAAGCAATTTGACTGACTCTAAAAACCATCCCAAAGTGACCAAAGTCAGAGACAAGGGCACCTACTTCACCAGTCCATGTGTAGGTGGTTCTGGGACAAGAAATGCCATTCTACACCCACAGGAGGTGGCTACCGGGACAAGGGTTGGATCAACTCTGGAAAGGGCACAAGGGGAACTTTTAAGGTAAAAGAAATGTTACTTTTCTTGAATAGGGTATTGCTCCAAGGGCAGAGGAACTAAAGTAGGTGCTGTGTTGTACTGACCGAAATGGTCTGGTGACATTTCTCTATTAGTTATGTCATGTGATAGTAAGTTTCCCAAAAATGGATATGACATGTCTTTTTAAAATTACCTGCCTACTTGAAGTTTTGGGGGTTGCTGGAATTTGTTAAAAACTTAAAACCATGCCCTCTAGGATGAGAATTATTTTAGATTGTCTCAAAACTAGTTGTGGTTAATGCTCTTACCAAAGGAGTCCAGAGGCAGAAATGAGCACATCTGAAGGCTGGAACCCACCATGTACTACCCCGACCAGAAGGGCAATCCAGACTCTGCTGTCTGTGGAGACACTATCCCAAATTTCTCCTCTGAGCTGACAAATGCCCACTGGCTTCTCTGGACCCGTTACAACATCCACTCGTGGAGCTGTCCCCGATCCACAGTGCCACTAGTTGCCTCCTTACCCAGGGCTCCTACAGGGACCGGTGCCCACATCACTTACTGTTCTGTGATCCGCCTGGCTTCCTCAGCATACTCCACATAGAATGCACGGCACCTTCTAACCTATCTTTCACAGATCTTGATACATTTTCAAACAAGCAATGTTAGAAAGACACAGTTGGGTCTGGAGCTGCTGAAACAGAAAGAGCAAATGAGGGCACTATCCTCAAAGTAGAGGACAGCTCTGAGGTATGGAGGACTCTGCCATACCTGGTGGACAGTAACTGCAGACAGGGGACTGTCAGCAACTCTTACCAGAAGCAGGCATATTGGAGAGACAGTACTTCCTGGAACAGATCACACTGATGACAGAACAAACACCCCCAAATTTAAAAATAGCTACAAAGACTGGTAGAAAGCGATGTTGTAGCACACATCTGTATTCCCAGCACCCAAGAGGCTAAGGAAAGGCTGTGAGTTTGAGGCTAGTCTGGGTCACACGGTAGGACACTGTCTCAAAAAACAGACAGATAAAGGATATGCCAATTACACAGATTTGGGTTTTTTGTTTCATTTATTGTCATGTGCTAGACACTATGGACATAGGAATCAATGATACACGATTATTGTCCTCCGGAAGAAGATCATAATGAGAAAGAGAAAATTCTTAACTGTGGTATTTAAAAGCCAGCACAGTAGCACTGTGCAACAGGAGCACAAGACACAAACCCAGTTCAGTACTAGGAAAGCATTTCTGGGCATGATGCCTGAGAGAGATCTCACATAATAATCAGGAGCAACTTGGGGAAAGGGGAAGCATCAGGAGGGGGAGCAGCCTGAAGGATGTGGGCGGCAATACACACCAACTGTATTGCCAGGAGCCAGACAACTGAGGAAACATGGCTAGACACTAAACCCTATGGCTTGGAGATTAATTAGTCCCAGACAACAGGGAACCAACTTTCAGCTTTCCATGAGAAAAGCCCCTTTCTCTAACCTTTCAGATAGGTAACCATTTCTCAAGTAACGATGCAGCTCTGCTCCGAAAGGATTTAACTTGAGGGTGTGTTTTAACTTCAAATAAAATCTAGAAAGTTCTCTAGAGGCTCTACCTCCGTGTACAGCTCAAGAACAGTTGTCCAGTCCCTTAACTTTCCTGCCCTGGTAACAGACAGCGGGCCTAACCAAAAGCAGCCCATCTGTGACTTGGAAAACTGTGACAATCCACATCTGAGAGGCCATATATATACTAAGTGTGGCCATTTCCAAGCACCACTTATGCAGAGAGTGTCTTATAAGTTATCTGCACAACACTGCGGATCTGCTGACCTCTCTCCTAAATGAATGGAGGTATCACTCAAGGGAAGGGCATCCTGGTGGACAAGGTCTGGGGGTGGGGTAAGATCTTTTCCATGCTGATTGTACTTGTGGAGATTTTCTTCAGCGTGCATCTTCTGGTGCTGAAGGAAGTTGGATCTCTGTATAAAGCCTTTACCACAGTAACTGCACACATAAGGCTTCTCTCCAGTATGAACAATCTGATGCAGCAACAGCTTAGAGCTCTGGATGAAGGCTTTCCCACAGTCTTTGCACTCAAAGGGCCTGTCTCCAGTGTGGATCTTCTGATGCTCGGTGAGGTGGGCCTTCTGGAGGAAAGCCTTACCACATTCTTTACACTCATACACCCGTTCGCCAGTGTGGATTTTCTGGTGTCGTATAAGGTATGAACTCAGAAAGAAGGCCTTCCCACATTCATTACACTCATAAAGTTTTTCCCCAGTGTGGATTCTCTTATGCTGAGTGAAGTTGGATGGCTGACTAAAACGCTTCCCGCACTCATTGCATACATAAGGCCGCTCTCCAGTGTGAATTCTCTGATGCTGAATGAGCTTTGAGCTTCGAATAAAGGCTTTCCCACACTCGTGACACTCGAAGGGTCTCTCTCCAGTGTGAATTCTCTGGTGCTCAATGAGGTCTGAGCGGTGTCGAAAGGCTTTCCCACAGTCTCTACATTCATACTGTTTTACCTCTGTGTGGATCTGGTAATGCCGGATAAGGCTTGAGCTCCGAATGAAGGATTTCCCACACTCGTTACACTCATAGGGTCTTTCTCCTGTGTGAATTCTTTGATGGCGAATGAGTAGGGAGCTCTGACTGAAGCCTTTCCCACACTCTTTGCATTCAAAGGGCCTCTCTCTGGTATGAACCCTCTGGTGCCGGAGGAGGTCTGCACTGTGACAGAATGCCTTTCCACACTGTGCACACTTGAACGGCTTTTCTCCTGTATGCACATGCTGATGCTCAACTAGGTTTGCACAGTGAATGAAGTCTTTCCCGCACACGTTGCACACATAGAGTCTGTCCCCGGAGTGGACCCGCTTCTCCCCTGGGTGAGAAAGCTGATGCGGAACTACAGCTGAATTAAACGGGAAGCTTTTGCCACCAACACCACAAGAATGAGCCTCCCCTTCTATAAGCTCTCTCTGAAGTATAAGAAGGTTTGAGTTAAGAATAGGATTTCTTCCTGACTTACTACACATCTGGGCTGTTTCTCCTGTTTGAATTTTCCAGTGGGTCACTGTCATCTGTTTGAAGGCCCCGTCCTGAGAGGGGGGACTCTCCAGGCTCTGTCTTTCTGGGTTCCCCAACAGTTGTGCTAATCTGTCTTCATGGAATTCCCCGGACCCGGAGGCAGAGGGCTCTAGCACTGTGAGTTTGTCAGACATCATCTTATGTGAATTTTCCTCCCCAGAAACTCAGGCTTCAGGATCACCTTCTCGCCATTAGCTCCTAGAGTGGAACCTGAAATGAGAGAGAGAGAAGGTGGTCTTTCCCCTTTGTCAACAAGGAGCTGCTGAACTGGCTGAAGGTGTAAAGATAAACCATCATCCAACTGAGAGAGGGAGCATTTCCTCTGCCCACATTTCTGACCCTTCACTAGGACCAGCTTTATCTTGCCCCAACCAATCATCCACATGTTAAGGTTTCCTGTGGTTCCACCTAACATGTCCAACCCAAGGACAAATAGCCCAGTGTGACACAGCACTCCTTTAACTTGTGTCCTGTGTGGGAGACAGAGGGATAGGGGTGTAGTCAGGACTCTATTTAAAAACCAAGACATGTAACTCCAAGATCACTCAAATAAAATCCATCAATCCTACTACCCACCACCCTCATTCACATTCTGTATCTCGTCCCTACCCAGCCTGCATCCCATGATCCACAGCATAGGCCTCACTTTAGGCTACCTGTAGCATGCAGGGCCTCAGCACTAGCAGCAGCACAGCATTTCTGACCTATTGTGACTGACCTTAAAGCCAAGAACCTGGGTTAGGATCTCCATACTTCCAATCTCTCACCCTTTTAGTGGCCTTATAATCTAATTCCCTCAACGAAATCCCTTGATGATTGGAATGACTCCAGCCATTTATGTCCTAGGCCTCATTGGCACAATTCTCAATACTTTATATATTTAGCCCTATAAATTGTTGGGTTCTGTATCCAAATAAAATATTTCTGTAACTCAGATAAAATAAAATGAAATAATAAATAAATAAAATGAAATAAAAACATAAAACCCTATATCTGTACTTAACATGTACACTCCCTTTTTTTTTTGGGGGGGGGGAGTCATTATTCCTTGAAAACAACATAGTTACCTAGCTGTCACAATGTGTTAGGTATAAGCAGTAGAGATAATTTAAAGGACAGAAAGCCGGGTAGATGGCACGCAAACATTACACTTTTTTTTTCCAGACAGGGTTTTTCTGTGTTGCCTTGGCTTTCCTATACTGGCTTTGTAGACTCGGTTGGCCTTGAATTCAGAGATCTGCCTGCCTCTTCTTCCCAAGTGCTACGATTAAAGGTGTGCCATATTCAGCTTTATACTTTTTTTTGTTTGTTTTTTTAAGGCAGAGTCTCACTATGTGGCACTGCCTGGCCTAGAACTCACTATATGGACCAAGCTGGCCTCAAACTCAGAGCTCCACCTGCTTCTGCCCTCCCAGTGCTGAGGTTAAAGGTATGTGTCATCACTCTGGCAACTCCCAACACCCTGAGGAAGAAACTCAAGCATCCTTTGGCTTCAGAACCTGAAGAGTGAGGGAAGAGTATAGATTCCTCTTCGTGCAACTTTTTCTTTCTGTCACCTTGTGTGAGGCCCAGCCCTGGCTAGATTCAACCTGTTTTGGATTTGTTTGAACTCTCGCTGACCAAGTGCTCTCTCCATCTACAGCCCTGATACTCTAAGGGTGTATCAGTCATATTCTACACTCACCCAACTCTCTTTCTTTTTAAAAGTTCATCAGTGGAACTATAGAGATGGCTCAGAAGTCAGGAGTACTTGCTGCTCTTGCAAAGAACCTAACTTCAGTTTCCAGTACACAAAACAATGGCAGCTCACAACTGCCTATAAGTTCAGTTCTGGGAAATCTGATGGCATTTGCTGACCTCCATGAGCACCAGGACCACATGTGGTATACATACATACATACATATGTACATACACACATGCATACATACATACAGATAAAACACTCATATACATAAAACAAATATTTAAAATAGCTAACACTTTTTTTCTATCCCTTAGCCTCCTTGTTTCATGAGTCAAGCTGTATTTGACCTGAAAGGTCCTCACCTCCCTTTGCTGTAGACCCTCTCCCACTCCATCTCATCCAGCCATCATTCCCTCCCTCCTGAGACAGACACTTCTCTGCCCCTCTAGCCTGCCATTCCAAATCAGCATACATCATACACATAATTGGAAAAAGAATGTTAGATTTGACATAGTAGGGAAAAGAGAGCCTTGACATCTTTTAGGTAGAATAGCAAGATCTCATTTAAAAAACTAAATGGCACATACATCTAGTCTCAACTACTTTGAATGTTGAGGCAGGAGGATGAACTATTCTGGGGAACATATCAATATCCTGTCTCACAGAACAAGGATACCAACCTAACTTCCTGAGCTCGATTTCCTCTCCAGCTACGCTCCAACTTCTCCTTCACAGTGACACTCAACAGTCACTGAGTTTATTTTTGCATATCCGTTCCTTTCTTATGGAAGGACCTCACTGGAGTCAGACTCTCAAAACAGTCCATAGTATCACCAAACCTGCCCACTTATTCAACCCCACTTCCGGCAGCATCTATCATCCAATGACTTACTCACGAAGTCACCTTGTCATAGTGTTCCTGGGACAGCCTCTACTGGCTTTCTCCCTCACTACCTACCTCTTCCCAGTGTTCAGCAATGGCAATGGGGCCTTGCCGCCACCTCTACTGACCCATCTTGGCAGACAGATGGTAGCCACTGCTAAAAATGTTCTTCTTCCTGCACCTGGGCTCTTCCCCAGCTTTCACATTTCACTAGCTCTTACCCTGAAAACCTTGGGTTTTCAAATCTCAGGTCTCAACCTTCTGACTTCTGCTAAGTCTGGTCCTGAAATCTCCACCACCCTGTATTTCTTCAGGCCATAACTGTCCAATAACCCTTGATTTCCTTTGATTTTTGGGGGGTGGCGGGGGTTCAATACAAGATTTCTTTGCGTAACAGCCTTGTAGATCAGGCTGGCCTCAAACTGCCTCTGCCTCCCAGTGCTGGGATTAAAGGCATGCCCCACTACCACTTGTCGACTACCTTTACTTTCATGACCCATATCCAAACCACTAGCAGACCTGCAGACCAGGCCATTATACTGCAACCCTCTCCTGACTCAAAACCTCCAGGCTGTCTTCTGGTATCATTTCTCAACACTCAAGGGTGACAATCTTCTAGCCTGTCCCTTTCTCTGTTGCTTTTCTACAAAGCCAGCAGGATGACCCTTTAAAAGCATAAATGATGACTTTCTATTTAAAAACCTTCAAGGCTCTCCTACCCGCTACTACCAGCACTCTCCCCCAAGTAGGTAGGTGAATCATCAGAAACACTCGAGTCACTCGCTGGACATTTGAGCTCAACCTTCCCATCACCCCTTTTAAGAACTACCTTTTCCCAGGGGCCACTGCTCTCCTCTGCTCCAAGCAAGCTTTAAGCTTCCAAACATCTGAAGCTACAGCAAGGCAGTGCTGCCAGGCAGTGGCACCAGAGTCTAACTGACACTCGGCAATAAGGATGTCCAAGGCAACCCAGCCAGCCACAGTGCTTAGAAGGGACCAGCAACGCCTAACCTGTGCCACAGAGTAGACGGCTGCACTATTTACAGAGGGAAAATTGACTAGAAGAGAAAGTAGATCAACCAAGATCACTAGCCCAGGAAGGTGTGGACTCAAGATTCAAATCCAGGTCTGTTACACCCAGAGTCTATGTCCTGGTTTGAGAGACTTTATCCTTCATAAATACATGCTGGTTTTACAGGGTTTTTTGCTTAGAGATAGACAGAATCAGTATCATGAAGAAATCTGCACACTGAAACTCAACGTCTAGAAAAAAATGGACATGTGCTTTGTTTTAGAAATCACTGCTACCTTCTGACTTTTATTTTTTTATGTAGCGCTAAGAATGGAACTCAGGATATTACACATGCTAGGCAAGTGCTCTACCAATGAGCTATACCTTAGCCCCTCATAGCATACCTAAAATGACCATGGGACCTGGAAACAAGCCTGTATCTAAATACAAAAATAGCTTAAGACCATGTGTGCCTCTTTGTGCTTTTATAATTTCTTATTTTAGGGTAAGTTTCTTAAATAAAATATAACTGCTTGAAGGAACATTTATCTCAAAATCAGCAATTTGGAGGCGAGAGATGGCTTAGCAGCTAAAAGTACTAGCTGTTGTTCCAGAAGACCTGGGTTCAATTCCCATCACCCACATAGCAGCTCACAACTCTGTAACTTCAATTCTAGGGGATCCAATGCCCTCCTTTGGCTTCTGAAGGCAGCAGGCACACACATGATGGAGAGACTTACATGCAGGCAGAACACCCACACACACACACACACACACAAAATCAAATAGGGGCAGGAAAGTCTGCACAGCTTCAGCCTTGGGATTAACAGGCAAGTGGGCTTCAACACCCACCTCCTTAGAAATCCATGCATGTGCCACTGAAGTTGTGGAGGTAGCTGAATGCTGCGTGTGCAAAGCATGTTTGTCTCCTCTTCTCCTCACAACCATCCATAAGTTTAGCAGAGGCAGCTTATCTGAGGTCAAAAAGAATACAACCAGTGGCTCTCTGCCCTCTCTTAGGGCTCCTCTTCCAACCTCTACCCCTAGTAGCTCCATATAAAGGCTCCTCCCACTGACACAAGCTTCTTTTCCTAACAAGCCCAGAGGCCTTTCAGCAGCCATCTTCAGTAAGCCAAAAATGCAGTCAGGAGGCGCTCTCTGATTTACTTCAAGACCACCACTGTGTCCTGGTGTTCTGGCCTGCTGCTTCTCTGGCATCCCTTCCACCTCCAGATCACATCATAATTCTTGTAGGAGCTTTTCCCAGGTCTGCCTTCTCTATATATCATACTCCAAATTATTCCAGGACCAGGAATCCACCCCAAAGCTCCAGGAGTGTCCAGAGCTGCATGTACCGGCTTGTGAAGTTTCTCTGTACCTCCCATGAAAAGGCAGGGATGCCCGCAGCCAAGCAAGGTGGTGCAGGCCTGTAATCCCAGCATTTGGGGAGGCAGAGGCAGGTGGATCTCTGTGAGTTCGAGGTTAGCCTGGTCTATAAATCAAGTCCAGGACAGCCAAGGCTACACAGAGAAACCCTGTCTTGGAAAAAAAAAAAAAAAAAAGGAAGGAAGAAAGAAAAGGAAAAAAGAAAAGAGATGCCCTCATTATGGCAAGTATTAAAACAGATAAAATGCCACATCCCTGACAGAAACAAAGGTCTGCTATATGCTAATTAGGAGTGAGGCACTCCCATAAACTTAATGTGTAAGTATATGAATTGTGTGTTGGGGTGAGGGGTTCTGATTTCTTCATGAGCATAAGACATTTATTTCTCTCATTCATTGGGATGGTTCCCACAGGATGTCTGTGAGAGCACAGGGCGACTGTGAATATCAGCTCCACCCAGAAACTGCTTGAGTTTAAAACCGTACTTCTGCTAACGGGAAACTGCTAGCGTATAACTCAAGCCCTGGGGCTCCTGGACCACGATGCGGCAGGGTGCAAAGATGATTAAATGTCCCTGGCATTACCACCGAGATGTCACAGACGTTGACTCACACACTTTATGGAAAAGCTAGAACAGCTTGGCTGACACTTGACCCTACCTGGGAATCCTCCTTCAGGTCACACGGTGCTGATCCTGTCCAAAATCCACATTATCTGCAACCCTTGACGCACTGGAGTGCCTGCACTGCATCTCCTCCGGCAGAGGCCGAAAGGCCTGAGGGAAGCAAAACTGCAGCGATGCACGCACCTGCACTCCAACACCTGAGCAGCCAGCCTTCAAGCAGCCACATGGAGGCCGGACCTGCAGGCACCGAGGCTGAGTGCAACCCTTGCAGTCCGCGGACCGGTCCAAACATCTACCACGCCCAGCTCGGTGAGAAGACGCTGGGCTCCGGTTCGAACCGAGCGAGAAGATGCGGACACCCGCAAAAGCGAAGGGCAGCAGGGCCGGGAGCACCGACGAACTCGCTGAGCCCCGCCGGCCAAGAGCCTGCCCACCCGTGGGAGCCGAGCCGCCCCACTCACCCGGAGCCCGGCGGCGAGAAAACTGCCGGCCCCCAGCCCCGCAACCCCGCGCGGCCACAAAGCCCGCACCGCCGCCGCACACCCCGGCCGGAAGCTGCCCGAGGCTCCACCCGGAGGACGTCCGTAGCCGCTCTAGGATGAGAATGGGGGCCGGAGCCGTCTCCGTGCCACAGACTTCCGGGCCAGGCCATAGCGGCCAGCCAGAGGACCCAGTGCGCAGGCGTGGGGTGAGACGCTGGCTTGCACACTGGGGCGTGCGACTGGTGAAGAGGCTCGGCGGTAGGTGTCGCCAGACTTCCCTGGAAGAGGTGAAAAAGGCAGGCCCTCCAGGGAGCTTTTCACCAAAGCTTCTAGTTGGTTGTAGTGGTGATGGTTCTGTTGGGAGCTTTTGGTTTTAGTTGTTGGGGGTTTTAAACGTCATTATTGTATGTGCGTACGCGCGTGGGGGGAGGACAGCTTTGAGCCACTGTGCCTAAGAAACAACATCTTAACTTTGTAATAAACCACCGCAGACTCAGCAGTAAGATGAAGGCAGTTTATTTTATGACCTTGCGAAGTTAGGTGAGAGCCTAGAATGCCAAGTTCACTGACTGAGGCAGAGAACTTTATTTTATTGTGTGTATTATTGTCTTGAATGTATGTATGGCTGTGCACCATGTGTGTGCTTCTGGAGGCCAGAAGAGGGCATCAGATCCCCTGGAAACGGAGTTATAGACACAGTTGTTAGTTGCCATGGGGTGCGGAAATGGAACCAGGATCCTTGGAAGAGGGCCAAGTGCGCTTAACTACTGAGCCATCTCTTCAGCCTCACAGAGGGTACAACCTTAACAGTAATCTTAAAAATAAATAAATAAATAAACAAACAAACAAACTAATTGGGGGCTGGAGAGATGGCTTAGCAGTTAAGTAAAAATAAATAAATAAAAATAAATAAATAAGATAATTGAGGCTGGAGAGATGGCTCAGCAGTTAAGAGCACTAACTGTTCTTTGGGAGGACTCGGGTTCAATTCCCAGCACCCACATGGCAGCTCCCAACTATCTGAAACTCCTGTTCCAGGGTATCCGGCACCCTCACATAAATATACATGCAGCCAAACACCAATGTACATAAAATAAAAATAAATTTTAAAAAATTATGTGGGTTTATCTCTACATTTTATATCCTGTTTATTTTTAAACTACTACTGAGTGTTGTTTTTAACAAAATCTCAATCATTCGGGAGCCAGATGCTGGGGTAGCTCAGAAAGGCAGAGAAAGTTTGGGGGGTTTAAAACATCTTTATTATTATTGATAAGATAGGACCTTCCTCTTCAGCAGATGTTTCTCATCAGGAATCTCTCCTTTTCCACATGGTCCTCAATATCCTCAGACTGAATGTCCCTGCCTTCTACTGCCTGTTCATTTCTATCCATTCTCTTGACTTCCTCTTACTCTCGATGGTTTTTCCTTAATAGTCCCATGTACACCCTCCCTGTCAACTGTCTGCCTGCTCTGCCTTTTGGTCTATGGTTGACTTTATTTAATCCCGTTTACAATACTCAAGCAGAAAGCTTTTGAATTGAAGGTGTTTGCTAGGACTGCACCACACCACAACTAGAAACAGGTTTTTCCAGTAATTAACACAATCTCAGGGTTCACAGTGTGATCAAATATCCTGCATCAACTGAGGCTGTAACTTCACCAGTGGTCTCTCCTGGCCTCTCAAAGTGCCAAGACTCAGCTGTTCTCCATGACCCCTTTCATGTCTTCAAAACCTGTACTACCTAATTGACTCTTATACATTACCATGTCCACATGCCAGTATGAGGTTCAATCTTGGCTGCCTATGGAACACAACTTCTGTTAGCTTTCAGGAAACACTTAGAAAAATTTACCTCAACGATGCCAGTCTCTTCCTGTCAGCTCCAGCCAAACAGCACTTAGTATCCAAGCAAAGCAAAGGTTTCATTTTAGTAGTTCTGGTATCTTGTTAATCACAGCTGATTCTTCAGCCCTATACCTAACCAGAATCACAGAATCTTAATTCAGAATAACAAATGTCCCCAATAGAATCTTTAAATTTTCCTCTGAAACTTACCAAGCCAGGCCTCCATTTTCTGCACTGCCGTCAACATTTTTATCGTCCAAGATCCTACAGAACAGCTCACCAAGCATTAAATGGCTTTTCTTGCACAAAGTTCCAAAGTCCTTTCACAGTCCTCCTCAAAACAACATGGCCAGGTCTGTCACAGCAACACCCCACAATCCTGGTACCAGTTTGTTTTAGGAATTGTATTACTTCGATAAAACACCATAACGAAAAAGCAAGATGGGGAGGAAAGGGTTTATTTTGCTTACACATCCACAGCCCCACTCACCACTGAAGGAAGTCAGGACAGAAACTCAAACGGGGACAGAACCTGGAAGCAGGAGACAATCCAGAGGCCATGGAAGGGTGCTGCTTACTGGCTTGCTCCACATGTCTTGCTCAGCCTGCTTTCTTATAGAACCCAGGACCACCAGCCCTGGAATGGCATCACCCACGATAGGCTGGGCCTTGCCCCCAGCAATCAAGAAAATTCCCTACAAATTTGTGTTCAGCCTGATCTTAGGGAGGCATTTTCTCAATTGAGGCTCCCTCCTCTGAGATGAGGAGGGTGTGAGGGATGTGTCAAGTTGACATAAAACTATTCAGAACACATATTGTTCCTGAAAACTGTAGAAGTCTACAGAAAGACATGGGCTCAAATTCCAGTCCTTGTGCCTCCAAAGCAACCACTTTATCAGCTAAGCCACCTCCCTAGTCTCAACCCAGGCTCTCTTTTCTCTTTCTTTTTTAGATGTATTATTTAAACAATATATGCTACCTGCATATGTGCCTGCAGGCCAGAAGAGAGCCCCAGATCTCATTATAGATGGTTATGAACCACCATGTGGTTGCTAGGAATTGAACTCAGGACCTTTGGAAGTACAGCCAGTGTTCTTAACCTCTGAGCCATCTCTCCAGCCCCTCAACCCAGGCTTTTAATGGCAAATTAGTGAATACAAGCTACTTGAAACTTGTGTTAAGTAATCCAATGCCTTCTGGAGCAGGACTTGTGCCTGTGCAGCAAGCTGTAGTCATAATGTAGCTTCGTCAGTTATCTGAGATCTTTCAAGTGTTTAGAACAAAACAAAACAAAACAAAAACTCCTCACAGTAGCTAGTGGTGGTGAATGCCTTTAATCCCAGCACTCAGGGGCAGATGCACGTGGATCTTTCAATTTGAAGCCAGCCTGGTCTACACAGTGAATTCCAGGTCAGCCAGGTCTACACAGAGAAACCCTGTCTCAAGAGGGGTCGGAAAGCATCACAGTTGCCACACGGGTAGGGGCTGCTTAGCTGTCAGTTCTCCACTCTAAGAACTATAATCTAGCACTTGTCAATTAACGAGTCAGTTCAGGACTCCCTGCCCCCTAGTATCTTATTTACAGGAAAAATAAACATTAAAAGGGATGAATAGTGCCCACTGACAATGGGCAAAGAGATACCTTATAGGTGGTATTTTCTTTTTATCAGCCATGGGCAGAGCAGATGAAGCCCTTTGTTCATCCTAGCTTGATGCCTGGTTTAGTGGCCAAAGCTGTCTTGGGCCTAGGACTCATAACAAATCAAGAGAAGTGGAGTAGCTTGAGCATTATGAATAGAGATGGAACTGGAGACTCAAGAGTGGAGAGGAGTAGCCTGTAATGAATGACCAGACAGCCACCTTGGGCCACAGGGAGGTCCCAGCCCAAGCTGCCACTGAGGGCCATGTCTGAGTCCATGGCTGTGCAGCAGGAAGGGTTGGTGTCCTTGGCTCATATTATCACTAGAAAATGTAGTGGAACTTTCTCAGACCCGTCAACAATATAAATAACGACACAGAGACTTTTATATAGTTGATTGATTTCACTATTTTTCCCTATGACTTGTCATGTGGCTAGCTCTCTGCTCCTGTTCATGTCCATCTATTCTCATGCCTGCTTCCCATGCCTTTGCCTTCTTCTCCCGGAGTCCCCTTTGTACAGGAAATTTCAACTTCTACAACATTTGAACATCTTTTAGATTGCCTCTAGGCAAGTGAGGAAGGATGAACATTTCCAAAATAGAAAACTTGGTGATGGGCCATAGAAATGATGATACATGCCAGCACTTTGTACAGAATTGACAATTGAAAATACAGGACATTGGGGCTGGAGATATGGCTAAGCAGTTAGAACACTGGCTGCTCTTCCAAAGAACTCTCGTTCAATTCCTAGCATCCACACGGCAGCTCACACCTGTCTGTAACTCCAGTTCCAAAGCTTCTGACACCTTCACACAGATATACATGCAGACGAAACAGCAATGCACAATAACAAAATAATAAAGAAGAAAGAAAATATAGGACATTCCTTCAGACAATGTGAAGGAAAGTTACCCCAACAAGAGACCATGAGGATGTCCCTGGTGGGGGCAGCCACTATGGACCACCTGCATGTCGAGGGGCTGTTCGTAACAGGCCCTGCCCCTCACTGGATGCTCTAGAGACCTAGCTCCTACTCTGACCAGTGGCAGCACTCCGGATAGGGAGAGCAGGCCTTGTGCCTAGACCAGGGCAGCACAGTGGAGCTGGTCCTGGGGGTGGGGGTGGGGTAACCCAGCCCTGAGGGTGTGAGTGTGTGTGAGTTGACCCTGCCACTCATCAGCCGTGGGGTGGCATGGACACAGAGGTGATGCCCTTTCCACCAGCAGTTGGGAAAGCTGCCCAAAGAGTCATCAGTTCAGAAGACCTGGTGGGTTCCCTGACCCTCACAAGCTGGAGCACTCAGGAGAGGACACCCTACACCTCATCTAGACAGCACAGCAGAGCTGACCCTGGTGGCAGGGGGACACAGGTGAGCCAGTCCCTAGAGCGAGAGCTCAGGAAAGCTGGCCCTGCCACACATCTGTCAGTGAGTGCCATATCTGCATGGGTGCCAGGGTAATGCCCTGTGTCCCCACAACCCTTACAACCTTTGTCAGTTGGGAGAACTGGCCCTGGGGTCATGAGAGCTGGAGAGCTAGCCCTGCCCCCTCACTGGCTGTAGTGCTTGAGAGAGCACTGCAGCTCACCTGGGCAATACAGTGGAGCTGGCTCTGATGGCAAAGACACATGTGAGTCAGACCCCAGGATGTGAAAGGGGAGAGCTGTCTCGACCCCTCACAGGCTGCAGCAGTTGGGAGAGTGGGCCTGGAATGAAGGAACCTTGACTGGCCAGCACACTGGAGCTGGCTCTGGAGCCCCAGGTACCAGGTGAGCAGGCCCTGAGGTCATGAGAGCTGACCCTGCCTCCTGCCAGTGGCGTTGGGTGGCCTAGCTGGAGCAGTGCTGGAGAGATCACCCTGGTGTTGTGGGTAAGGAAGAACTGATGGGCTGACCAGCTCAGCCATCATCTAGGCTCAGATCCATGGCTCTGAATTGGCCTATCCCAAAATCTGTATCATCTGAAAATGGTTGGGATGCATAAAAGGGCCAGTCTTGCTGTTCTAAAGTGGCAGGATCTCCATGACTCCAGGCAACAACAGGCTAACCAGGAGGAGTCCCAATAAGGCTCCAATCCTGATGGTGTCACAGAAGCCAAAGATCTCAAACCAGACCAATAACTTATTGCAATGAACATTTGCCATGAGCCAGCATTTGCAATAAACCAAGAGGTCTCTGTCTTAATGATGGGCTGTATCTGCTCCATCAGGCCACTTTCTCTTTTCTCCATCTTCTTCCTTGTCTCTCCTCTGCTTCTCTTCCCACCTTGTGGTCCCTTCCTCAGAACCTAAGCCCAGGAACCGAAGCTCAGTCTACCTTCATTCTGCCCAGCTACAGGCGCTAGCCTTTCTTTATTAGCCAATCTGCAATAATAAGAGAACAAAGTTTTCACATCATTCAGTGTACACGAAAACATACTTGTCTGGATAGCAACCAGATCTTGGGGCTAGTATTTAGCATCTGACTACACAGAGCACCAGACCAACCCCCAACAGTGAAGATGTGGACAAGGGGGACATACTGGGAAACACACTGTAACATACTACAGCTTCTGCGATGAGATGTTTTTTGTGTTTTGTTTTGTTTGTTTTATTGGAGGAAGTTGCGAGAGCGAAGGGTGGATATGAGGGGACGGGGAGATGAGCAGGACTGGAGTGCACCATGTGAAATTCCCAAAGAATCAATAAAAAGTTGGGGGGGCAGTGATTAGTAATTGGGCACATGCCTTGTGTGTATCTCTTTGAGTTCGAGACCAGCCCGCTACATGTATGTGGTTAGTTCTAGACCAGCCAAAGCTATATAGTGCCATCTTGTCTCAAAAAGGGTGGGGGTTTTAGATTATAGTGAAGCTGTCATTATTAAATAGTGCTAAGCTTGTGCCAAGGACATTCCTAGACAGACTCTGGGACTTAAGCTCTGCTCTAGAGCTTCCTTGAGGCTTCCAGTACACCTTGTGAGCAGGCCCAAAGACTGCTCAGGAGATGAGCAGTCCAGAGGCTCCCAGAAGGCTCAGCACAACCCCAATTAGAGGCGCTAACTTCCTAGAGAATTTAGAAAAGGGCTTCCTTTTGTGAAGGCATCTTTTCCAGGCTGCAAGTCTTTAAAAGATTTAAGTGCCATTTCTTTGACATGTATTCAGCAAAGAGGGTCTCTGTGTCTGTCAGTGTGGGAAGTTGCCTGAGCTCCAATAAGTGACCCGACACCTGTGCTCATGCAAATAAGCCTAATTATATTCAACAAGTCATTAAAAGACATAAAATTATGAGGGGTGTTTGTTCGGAAGAAGGGGCATAAGAGAAGTGTTGTAGGTGGTTATTAATATTTACTATTGTTTTATCTTCTTGTAAAGCTTGCTGCTAATCTTAAACAGCTGTATAACCAAATCACCACACAGAGACTGGGTTTTTAGTTAACCTAGAACACAATGCTGGGCAATATTTACTCCCTCCTAAACCTCCAAGCCCTCAGTTTCCTAACATTTAGATTTCCCACATTAGACTTGCTTTTTGTGAAATCTTAGGTCTGGTTCATGCTCCAAGTCCTTCAAGCTCTCTCTCCTCCCGCTCTGCTCTCCTCATGCTCCCTTCGAGCTCCTCCTCCTTCTCGCCCCTTCCTTTTCTCTACTCCTCCCCTCTTTCCTGTCCTCTGGCTCCTCCCATTGCACAACATTGTATCTAGTTGCTTTATTTGTGTCCTGTTTACACAAGAGTTGAGACAGGATGCTTATAGTGAGTATCGCAATGCAATATCCATATTGAAACCAGAGAGTTGGGGGTGGGGAAATCAGCATTT
The DNA here is from genome assembly GCF_030254825.1 of Meriones unguiculatus. NCBI lineage: Eukaryota > Metazoa > Chordata > Mammalia > Rodentia > Muridae > Meriones > Meriones unguiculatus. The sequence goes on from NC_083356.1 coordinate 25,150,017, forward strand.
GAATTAACAAGGGTAAGGCGTATACATTTTAAAAGAACATTATACCAACAGAGAAGCTAATGAATGTGAATTGAATAAAAATACATCATAGGCATGTATACATTTGCCAAGGGGTAAAAAAAAGATGTTGAAACATTCCACCCCAGAGAGAGAGAGAATGAGAGAGAGGGGGGGGCGCTTCTTAAGACTTGGGAAGCAGCCAGGTCCTGGCACGGGTGTGGTGGTGTGGTGGTGCTCCTCTGTGATCCCAGCACTAGGGAAGGCAAAGACAGGCGAATCTCTGTGAGTTAGAGGGCAGCCTGGTCTACAAAGAGCATCCAGGACAGCCAAGGCTACACAGAGAAACCCTGTCTCAATGCTCCCCACTCAAACAAACAAACAAACAAACAATACAACTCACAAGTCTCAAGACGTCCCTGAAACCAGATTCTCAAGATGCACCCCCCACCCCCTTCCCCAAAGATTATATAAGCAGGAAGGACCTCTGAGGAGGGGAGACCTACCCAGCTCACTGCAAATCATGCAGAGAGCTCCAGGGCTCCAGCCTTCCTGAGTCATCACCCAGTGATGGCTTTTAGGGGTGGGCTTTTAGGAAGGTAGCTCCTGTTAGTAACCCCAATAAATTCATGTGTTCATAGGTTGAAGGGAACATCACAGAGCAGTTGCTAATTTGACTCATACCCACCCCAGGGACTCTTGTCATCCCTATCCACTTTCTGCTTCTGCCTCTTCAGGCACTTTGGAACTCCCTGGACTCACTGTAGACATGCAATAGCCTACATGTAGATAAATAGATTCATTGTGAGATGTGTAATCTGTAATCTCAAAAGTTAATAATCATAATTAAGCTTGGAATAAAATAACTTATGTTTGCTTCTTTAGCTCAATATCAAGGGAATCTGGACAGCTGGGCCTTCTGTGTTCATTATTGTCCAATAAAATTGGCATTATGGAAAACCACGTGTGCCAGTTCTCTCCTTCACTATTTGGGTCGTGTGTGCGTGTGTGTGTGTTGAACTCAGGTAGGTCATCAGGCTTGTTGGTAAATTCCCTGAGCCAATTTTCTTAGCCTGTGTCTGTTTTGTCTTGTTTTTGGAGACAGGGTTTCTCTGTGTAGCTCTAGCTGCTCTAGAACTCACTTTGTAGATCAGACCGACCTGGAACTCAAGAGATATGCCTGCCTTTTTTTTTTTTTTAAGACGTATTTATTTATTACTGCACGCCAGAAGAGGACACCGTATCTCATTATATATGGTTGTGAGCCACCGTGTGGTTGCTGGGAATTGAACTCAGGACCTTTTTGAGAACAGCCAATGCTCTTAACCTCCGAGCCATCTCCTCAAATGGCTGTATTTTAAAGTTAGCACTACCAGTCCAGTTGATATAATTAGCTAAATTTAATCATCTGCTGTCCTACTGAATTCCTCACAATCAATATGTACTTTTAGTTTTTTACATTTACTTACTGTTTGTATGTGTGGGTGCGTTTGTGCGATAGTGTGAGTGTGAAGATCAAAGATCAACTTGTGGAAGTCAATTCTGGCTTTTCACCATATGGGTCCAGTAGATCAAACTCAGATGGTCAGGCTCGGGACCAAATGCCTTTAAAGACACCATCCCAACATGGGGTCCTCTGACTGATATTTTAAGTTTTCAATGTGAAACATTTTAAGATGTTGCGAAGAAGAAGAGATTTTATTCAGTGCTTTAAAATACTCTATTTAGGTAAATGAATCTTATCTGAATTCTTGGCCACCTACAGTTTGGTGCCGGATGTTGGCTCAGCCAGGAGGAGGTGCGTGGCCACTCAGAGACATGCAGAAGGGCCAATGGGAAGTAGTCTTCGTTGGAGGATAAGAAATGGAAATTCCTGGCCAGCCCACTACTGCCTTGTGGGACCTGTGTCCAGAGTCTGTCCGGGGAACAGCTAGTCCTCTGCATTGCAGTTCCGGCAGTCAAAGCCGGACCGTCCCCCGTCCCGCCCATAGGACTCAATTTCCCATAAGGCTGTGAGGCCCACCCAGGAGGATATTTCCCAGAAGGGCCGGCGCCGCACTGCCGCATGGAGAAGACTCCATTTCCCAGAGTTCCCGAGGAGCGCCTTACCCCGCCCCCCTCCACCTGGACAGCGAATAGCTGGAGAATTGTGCACCGGAAGTAGCTCTCAGACTAGTGGAACCCAGCGACAGGTGAGACACGCAGGGGGATGCTGCGCAGCAAACGAGGGACCCCGCAGGCTGTTCGGGGCCGTCAAGAGTCTGCGTGGGCTTGGGTTGGGTGGTCTGCGAGGTCGGTTTGGCGCCGGGCCCTCGTTCATTTGGCTGACGGTGGATCCATGCGGCTGGGCCAGAGCCATCCTATAGGAGACGTAGCAAATTTCCAGCTTCCAGAGGCCATCCAGTGGTGCATTTTTCCCTAGAAGAAATAGGCTTTCCTAGGCCGTAGGATATCCGCTCAGCATTAGTGAGTACGGGACTCCAAGCACGGTCACCGCCTCTTGTCTTTAGAGAAGCAGCTACTACCATCTGTACCGGGAACTGCCAGCCCTAATTTTTAAGTCGTAGGGATGGGATGTACCTTTCCTCTGCCTAGTAGGGCCATCGGTTGGGACCAAGCTGCTTTGGTTTGGATAGCAGCCAGCAGGATCCTGAGTCGCCCAGGGCAAAGGACTTCCTTAGGGAACAGAGCTGGGTGTGTCTGGCAGTCCTTCGCTCCTCCTTGGGAGTTTGATTCTGTGCCTGTTGCCTATTGGCCCAGGAGGATAGGGTGGGGAGAATGGCACATCCTATATCCTCCTTAGCTCACACCATTTGGCCCTCCAGGTGCAGCCACCATGGGTGAACCCCAGGGATCCATGAGGATCCTAGTGACAGGGGGCTCTGGACTGGTGGGCAGAGCCATCCAGAAGGTGATTGCAGATGGGGCCGGCCTGCCTGGAGAGGAATGGGTGTTTGTCTCCTCCAAAGATGCAGATCTGACGTGAGTTGGAGCCATATTCAGACTCAGTCCCTCCTCCTGGTTCCCTCTCCGGGCTGAAAAGGGCCCTGCTGGGTTTGTTTCCTCCTTGCATCCGGGTCCTACCTGCCAGGGGACTGATCTGGCAGTGTTTGCTGGCTGTGCTCTAAGTAAACATCCTCCCATAGTTCCGGGAGTCCACAACCAACATCTGCTAGACCCCTGAACTTGGCTACTCGCCCCTTCGGCTGCCCTTCCAGCCATGGACCCATCCAGTTTCTACACCCACTGCCCAGGCCTCCAACTCCTGACTTCCTGGGGCTTCCCTTGGCCCCCTGACATCCTGGCCTCCCTCAGGGATGCAGCACAAACTCAAGCCCTGTTCCGGAAGGTTCAGCCCACCCATGTCATCCATCTCGCTGCAATGGTAGGCGGCCTTTTCCGGAATATCAAATACAACTTGGATTTCTGGGTAAGTTGGGATGCTGGGGAGCAACAAGCATTGGGAGCTAGGAGCTTAGGTTCTTGAAACTTCCACAAGCTCACCCCAACACGTCCCTGACAACTGGTTTTGCACAGCCCTAGGGACATTTGTCCAAGTCCTACCTGTAGGACTGGGAAATTGAAGGAAGTCAGCAGACTACACTATGTAAACAGGGACTGTTTACTGAGGCTGCTTGGCTGCCAGGTTCTTGAACTGCCAGGCTTGGTTAACTCAGCCTCCTGAATCCACCATCTCCCGGATGTTCTGTCTGTAGCATGTGCCTTAGGAGGAGGGCTAAAACACAAGAGCTCCGCTTCTGCTGACTGCTCCTGAGAGGTGGCCCACGCGCCTCTGGGCTTTGTGCCTTTATCTTGACTGGCCCTACTAGGCACCTCAGTATGCAAAGGTTCCCACCAGACTTTGCCCAAGGACTCTGCCACCCAAAGCTCTCCTTGCCCGTCCTAATCTTTTCAGCAAACTGCCAGGTCACCGCCTCTTCCCTGGTCTTAGACCAGTATGCCTCTTATCAATTTAGGGAAGAGAACTGGAGAGGGGCAGGGCAAGGCATGACTCCTCTAGAGTTGGGATGTGGGAGGAGGGCTTCTTCTTTGTAGTGGGAATCCCACCTAAAAGGTTTCCTCATCTCTACCACCTGCCCTGCACTCAGGAGCCCCCAGGATGCCTCTCTGGCTTCCACACCCAGGCAGGCAGGGCAGGACCTTCTTGCGGCCCTAGAGGATGGCAGCTTCTCTAAGGCCAGTGCTGGGAGGCTTAGCCTTGTTCCAGAAGCCCTTCAGATAAGTAGGCACAGAGAGCGCCCATATCTGAGCCAGGCTATGTTCCCATGTTTATCCGTGGAGAGACAGGCAAGAGCTTGGGTCCTTCGTAGGCAGCCTGACCCACCTGTGCTACCCACTGCAGAGGAAGAACATCCACATCAATGACAATGTCCTGCATTCAGCCTTCGAGGTGGGCACCCGCAAGGTGGTCTCCTGCCTGTCCACCTGTATCTTCCCTGACAAGACCACCTATCCTATTGATGAGACGATGGTGAGGCCCTGGGCCTTCTGGGGTGGGACCTGAGGGTGTGGGCAGAACCAGGAAGTGGGGGTTCTCAGCGCATCTCCTCCTCCTCCTCCAGATCCACAACGGGCCGCCTCACAGCAGCAATTTTGGGTACTCGTACGCCAAGAGGATGATTGACGTGCAGAACAGGTGCTCCTTCTTGGTCTTGCCCAAGCCTCTCTGGAGAGGGGAGGATGGACCCCCTTGGGTTAGTGAGGCCTCATTTCTTCTTGGTGCCTCATTTCTACCACTTTTAAGAAGCTAGCTTCAGAAGGAATTGGGGACTCTCAGGGCACATTCCCGGGGGTGAGGTCAGGAGACACTGTGCCTCCACAGGGCCTACTTCCAACAGCATGGCTGTACCTTCACTGCTGTCATCCCTACCAACGTCTTTGGGCCTTACGACAACTTCAGCATTGAAGATGGCCACGTTCTGCCTGGCCTCATCCATAAGGTGCACCTGGCCAAGAGTGAGTGCAGCTGTCCAGCACACGCCTGGCCCAGGTTACCTGCCTGAGGAGCCCCTGAGCTCAGCCGTGGGGTGGGCAGGGAGCCGGGCCTGGTTGCAGAGCTCTGACACCTGCCCCATCTGTAGGTAGCGGTTCAGCCTTGACTGTGTGGGGTACAGGGAAGCCACGGAGGCAGTTCATCTACTCACTGGTATGTAGAGGGGTATCCTGGCCTTCCTGGGAAAGCTATGTGGGAGGCATAGAAAACAGCCCTTGAACCTTGCCAAGTCCCTAGGGGTGCAACTTTGGCTCAGTAGGAGAAGGTGTGGCCTGAGTGAGGGACCTCCCTCCAGGATGAACCCTTGGCTGTGCCCCCAAGGGAACAGAAACAGCATACAGCGTCCCCACGAGGGGCATTAGGTGCTCACTTGTGGATCTGACCCGCCCTTCTGACCTCCAGGACCTAGCCCGGCTCTTCATCTGGGTCCTGAGGGAGTACACTGAGGTGGAGCCCATCATTCTCTCAGGTGGGCACTCTGCAGCTACAGTCTCCTACAGCAGGGCAGGGCCTGTATGTCCCCTGAGGAGTGGGAGCAGACAGGCCCCTAGGGGTCTGACTGACTACTGGCCCGTGGTTCTCCACAGTGGGCGAGGAAGATGAGGTATCCATCCAGGAGGCAGCCGAGGCAGTAGTGGAGGCCATGGACTTCCATGGGGAAGTCACTGTATCCTTTGACTCTGTGGAGGGGTACTGTGGCTTCCCCTTGTAGGGTGGCCAGCATAATACCATTTGTTTCTGGTGGTGCCTGCCCTGGTGGCAGGAGGGGATCTGCTTCGCCCCAGGCCTGTCCCAAGAAAAGAGAGGTTCCGTGTAGGGCAGGTGGATGGTGCCCTTTCTCTTATGGCCTTGACCAAGGTGTCCAGTTTGATTCAACAAAGTCAGATGGGCAGTATAAGAAGACGGCCAGCAATGGCAAGCTTCGGGGCTACTTGCCTGACTTCCGCTTCACACCCTTCAAGCAGGGTAAGTTCCTGTTCCTCCCAAAACCCTTAACCACCCCAGTCCGTGCTTATGGGCTCTTTGCCAATTAGCCCTTGGCTTCAGCACCAGTTGTTTCTCCCCGTTCCCTGTTGTGGTCTCAGCCTTCATACTGTGACCGTGGGTGTTTGGTGCCCTGCAGGCTTGGTCACCAGAACACTTAACAGAGCCTGTACCCACTGGGAAGCAGGACACTGATTTGGGGACCTTTACCCTCCCTACCTCCTGGGGGGGGGCATTGGTGTGTGGCATCACTAGCTCTCACTTGTCCGCCTCTGCAGCTGTGAAGGAAACCTGTGCTTGGTTCATTGACAACTATGAGCAGGCCCGGAAGTGAAGCACGGTACAAGCAGGTGCTCAGCTGACAATGCCCAGTCAGTGGTCACCATTCTCAGACCTTGGCAAGAACTGAGGATTGTATCCAGCAACCTGAGCCACATGCTGACCTCTCCGCCAGGGACTTCCATGCCGCTGTCTAGTAGGGCCCATGTCAGTCCTCAGGGAAAGGCCAGACCAATACCTTGCTGATCTACTTCTGTCCCAACCTCATGCATCCATGCTGGTCCCTTGTCTAGAAACCAATAAAATGGATTTTCTTAAGCCTGGACTCAGCTTCTCCTCCCAACAACACAGCCTTTTTAGCCTGTCCAGTGCTGGGACTCACTGTCCCTTGTGTGCTACTTAGCTCCTGAGAGCTTCGAGGCCCATGGCAAGAGTCCATGTGTGAAGGAGCAGAGGGTGGAGATCAGGGTGTCGGGATGAAGGTGGTATGGGTCAGATGGCTACCGACAGTGGGTTCAGGTATGGGGCCTGGCACCTCTCCAACAGCCTGACTTAGATGTTGGCCATGTTTAGCCCTTCCACTTGTGGTCACACACAGGCCTCTCTGCGTCAGACTGGACCTTGATGAAGGAAGATGGGTCCCAATTTGGACAGATTGAGTGGGCCATATGGGGACACAAGGGTGGACCTGCATGAAGATTGGTGATGGGTTTCTCAGACTTCTCTAGGACCCCAAGCCTGGCCTTGTTGGTCAACTCTAGCCCCCTGAGAGGTGACATTCTATTCTAAGGTGAGGGCCTTTCGATTGTGTTCATTCTTGGATGGTCAAGTCCAGGCCAGTTAAGGCAGCACAGGAGAATGTGCCTGAGGTGCCTCTGCAGCTGGGGGCAGGTCACTTTGGTGCTGCTCGTCTTGTCTTTCTCTTCTGCAGCTCTGGGTCATTTTCAGGCATCCTAGAATTATTTACCTAAGAACGTTAGGATTTTTCCTTTTCCATGATGACATGGGGCCGGAAGTTAAAATGGAGCTACCACTGTCCCTGAAGACTGGGGAGAGCAGAGGTGAACATTTACTCCCAAAACTCAAGAGCCACAGCTCCAGGCAGACAGAAGTGACAGTTGGCACCTGTGTAATACATTACAACTTGCCCAGGTGATGATTCCTGACCACCAGCCACATAGCTACAGCTGACAACAGGCCTCACACACTAGTGAAGGTTTCTTAAAGGATCAGAACTGTCATAGATACATAAAGGTGATTTATTAGACTGCCTTACAGAATGGGCTCTGGGTAGCCCAACAGTGACTAACACCGGAGAGACCAAGAATACAGTAGTTGCTTAGTCTGTGAGGCTGGATATCTCAGCGGTCCTAGCCTGGCCCTGAGGGCTGGGAGGACTCCAGGAGAGCTGCTGGTCTTATGTGTATTGTGTATACTGGGATCCTAAATGGACTGGGAAGCAACAAACAGTTTCCTTCTGTCCTGTTATCTGGGCTGCTGTCAGAAGGCACTGCCTTGCTTTTGGTGTTTCCTTCCCACCCTGAGAAAGTAATCTAAAAAAATCCTTCACAGGTTTGCCTACAAGCTTGGGTTTTAGTTAATTCTAGGTACAATCACAGTGGACACCTCACACTTCCACTTGTCCCCTCCCCTCAGAAACCACATCTGTCTCACTGCCTTCTTCCCAGGTGACCAGCTTGTCTGCTTCCATCTCATCCCTTGCTCAGTTTTCACCCAACCCAACCTTCCTATACATTCTGCCTCTCACCTCCTGGAAGAACTAAAGCTGGCCAACTGTTTTCCCCCATTCTACTAACCTTTGCTTTCCAGGCTGCATCTGAGGCCTTTTGTCTTCCAACATGACAATCCATGACCTCCCTGGCCTTTCACCCTCTAGAGCACCGTCAGCTAGCCTCTCCTATGTTATCCTGCCCAGTCACCCTTTGGCTCATGCCTTCCCAGCCCCCATCTCCAGATTTCTTTTAAGGATAGCTCTTTGATGAGGATATAGCTAGCCCTCAGCCTTCAGAAAGAACTGATCTGAGCTGATCAGAACTTGCCAGATACTCAGTTGTCCAGCGACCACCAGTCAGGGTGCTAAATGCATGGCCATGTGAAGGAACACATGTCAGGGTGCCTTGACCACTCTGACTAGACAGCTGCATGCATGTTCTGGCAGGCCCGAGGCCAAGTCTCAACCTTGAGCATTTCCAGATTGCAGCCCAGAATACAGAAATTCTGTACACTCATGTTTGTGTAAATGTTCCCTCTCCTCCATAGATATCCCTGGGTGGATTTTGTATATAGTGAGGATTCTGGAAGTTTTCCGTGTCAATGTGCTTTCTGTTGATCCCTGAGACTTGTAAGAAAGGAAAACTTTATTTAGCTTTAGTTTTTAGCTCCTGGTTTTACAGGTTTCCATCCATTGTCAGGCTGACTTATTACTCTTAGGCTTCTGGTGGGGCCTGGGAAAAGATTGGGGAATACAACTCTACCTCCTGCAGCTAAAGGGAAAGGACCGTCCATGACATTCCAAATGCAGCAAGCAGGGGACCAGCTTTAACTACAAGACTTCACAGTCCAAGGACAATATCGCCCTTATAAAGGCTGTATACTTCTAAGTGCTGTGAGAGTTTGGAAATGGCTTGGTGGTTAAGAGCATGGGCTGCTCCTCCAGAGGACCTGGGTTCAATTCCTAGTACCTACGTGGCTCTCATAACCATCTATAACTCCAGGTCTAGGGGACCTGACACCCTCTCTTCTACCAAGAACACTAGGCACATGTGTTGTACATAAATGCAGACAAAACATCCATAAACATAAAATAATACATTTCTAAGCTTTATATTCTGTTTTGCCTAATCATACATATTCAAAACAAAATAGCCAAGTTTGCCCAGTTTGTGGTAAGTCTGTGTATACTTTTTAAAAATTTATTAATTCTTATTTCTTGTGCATTGGTGTTTAGCCTTGCATGTATGGCTGTGTGAGGGTGTCAGATCTTGGAGTTACAGACAGCTGTGGGTGCTCAGAATTGAACCTGGGACCTCTGGAAGAGCCATCAGGGCTCTTAACCGCTGAGCCATTTCTCCAGCCCCTGTGTATACTTTTGATTCGAAGTTACTTTAGGGAATGAAATTAGGTTTAGTTGTTTGAGTTGGTAATTTGGATGGTTGAGACAAAGGCTCAAGGACTGGGACCCTGATTATCTTTTTTTTTTTATTTTAAATTTTATTTTTTATGTGTGTTAGTGTGGAGGTGTCATATCCCTTAGAATTGGTGTTACAGACAGTTGTGAGCTGACATGTGGGTGTTGGGAATTGAATCCAGGTCTTTTGGAAGAACAGACAGTGCTCGTAACCACTGAGTCATCTCTCCAGCCCCAAGGAGTTTGTTGTTGTTGTTGTTTTGTTTTGTTTGTTCTTCCAGAGCTGAGGATGGAACCCAGGGCCTTGGCTTGCTAGGCAAGTGCTCTACCACTGAGCTAAATCTCCAACCCCTGATTATCTTTCTTCTTTCTTTTTTTTTTCTCTTTTTCTCTTTCTTTTTTTTTTCCTTTTGTTTGTTGTTTGTTTGCTTTTTGGCCTTTTGAGATAAGGCATCTCTGTTTAGTCCTGGAAGTCCTGGAACTTGCTTTGTAGACCAGTCTGACCTCTAACTGGAGATCCTCCTGCCTCTACCTTCCTAGTGCTGGGATCAAAGGTGTGTGCCACCACCACCCTGCTTTCCGATATTTTCGTGAAAGTCTGCTCTTGTTCTGTTTGGGGCTTCTTGTTTTGCTTGCTTTTTATTTCCTTTACTTTCACTTCAGCTAAATGACTATAATCTGTACGAAATGTATGTGGAATTAAATACAGATAAATCTGGTGAAACACTAAAGCAAACAGGGTTTTTTTTTTTGTTTGTTTGTTTGTTTTTAGTAGAAAACTAAACTCTGTGCACTAGTGACTGATGGTTGGTGCCGCTTTAAAGGTAGAGAAGTGGCACGGAGGGTCAATCCCAAGGTTCGGAAAGAGCTGTACCGGGTAGTAGTAAGAACACCCCGAATTCCACCCCGGGGTGGCTGGAGCTTTTCCTCCGCGTCTCTCTGCATGGCTTTTGGGGAGACTCTAGCTTCGGGTTTCTCAGGACGAATAAGACAGCCTGTTCAGGACTAGCTCTCCACCCTTCCTCTCCCTTTTCTCTCAACAAAATCGTGGGCTGGTTCACCTAAAGCTGGTGGAGAATCCCGCCTCAACCAACAGAACGAAGGGGTTTGCGCCTCGCCCCGCCCCGAACCCGCCCCGAACCCGCCCAGTCGTTTCTATCGGTCAATGCAGTTCTAGTGGGCGGGGCTGCCGCCGCGGGGACGTGAGAAGGCCACTCGGGAGCACCATGGCGGCTTCCGAGTCTGAATCTCTGCGCGTGGGCTTCGTGGGCGCAGGACGCATGGCGGAGGCCATCGCCCAAGGCCTCATCCGAGCAGGTGGGGAGGCGAGGCCTATTTGGGGGTGGCTTTCCAATGGGAGGAGCCCTTAAACGTCGGCCGGAGGTGCGCACATGTCCAGGGTCGGTGAGGTGAATTCGTTCGGGTTCTGGGTGAGAGCCCTACAGCAGGCTTCATGAAAGGCCTCCAGAGCCCCCGGGTGAGCCAGTGGCCCTTTTCCCAGGCAGGTGGGCGGCCGCGCCGGGCATGATGTGGATAAAGATAACACAGCTTATTTTAGCAGATTGTCTTGTTGAATGATATTCCTTTAAATGTATTGAATGAAAGAAAGTTACGATTAACTTCCCTTGTGACTTCTTCGTGGGGTGTTGCTTGTTTGTCTTCTCGAGACAGGATTTCTCTGGATAGCCCTGGCTGTCCTGAAACTCGCTCAGTAGACCACGCTGGCCCTGAAATCAGTCAGGCCCTGCGTCTGCCTCCCCAGTGCTGTGATTAAAGGTGTGAGCTACCACTGTAACTTATAACTTCTTACCTCCTTAATGTGGCTGTGAGTTTATAGTTACCTATGTGGCTCAAACCATGTCTTAGGTTGAACTGACTTAATGCCAAGTTAATGTCCAACTTTCTGGCCTCCTCCTCCTCCCAGTTCAGTATTCTATTCATTCATCAGCTCCACTCTCAGAGGTGGGCAGCTGTGTGGACATGCGGGAGGAAGAGGACCGGCCCTGTGTACTGAAGACTGTCTGCCATCCCTGCTGGAGTAGAACAGCGGCTGTTATAGCTGGCCTACCACCGCTGTACAGTGTTTAGAAAACTTAGTGAAGGAAACTTTGTGAACAGATTACAGGTAGAGAAAGCTGGTGACCTTTGGCTGTCGCTTTTCAGTTGTACTTCAAAGTCCAGAGGCTGACGGTCGTAAGAGAATGGCTTCCTACAAGTCTTGGGTGTTTGCATGTAAAACCTGGTGGTTCACCCGCCTCTTGATGCGACACAGACTGTCACAGACATGATTAGCTCCTCTGTGTTCAGGTTGTGGTGTGTGCTTCCAACTGGCCCAGTCTTTTCTACCCCTACGTCTTCCAAAGGGGCACTCAGTCTTCCCCAAGACATCCCAGCCCACTTGTGGTGTCACAGTGGAACTGATCCCCTTGTTAGGTCTTTATTAGATTGGCTTTGTTTGTTTGGGTTTTTTGTTTTGTATTGTTTTACTGAGACAAGGCCCTGGCTGTCCTGGAACTCTCGATCTGTAGACCGGCCTGGCCTTGAACTCAGAGATTCGCCTGCCTTTGCCTCCCAAATGCTGGGATTCAAGGCACACACTATCATCACCTGGCTAAGACCGGCAAGTACTCTTCAGCTGCTGAGTTGTCTCTCCAGACCCTTTACCAACTATCTCCCTACACACCATGCCGCAACAGGCCTGGTATTCCTTCAGAAGTTTTGTGTTTTGGCCAGTAGACATAAATGCTCTAGTCAGCTGCCCCTTCCCTGAAAGCAGAGACTCTTGGGCTCTGTGTCTTGTTAGGGTCAGGCAGGTTCTGGCTCATGTCCAACAGGCGCATGAGCAGCGGCAGTGAGATTCAAGTAGGTTTGAGTTGACTTGATTGTTCTGCCCCAAGGACAAGCATCCCTGCTATGTCCCTATGGAGCCTTAGGCTGACAGTGGACTAGGCAAGCTGTTTCTCATCTTCCCAGCCCTCACCAGTTTTTGCCTTTCTATTCAGGCAAAGTGCAAGCTAAGCAAGTGCTGGCCAGTGCACCAACAGACAAGAACCTTTGTCACTTCAGGGTAAGTGGGACCTAGGGTCTTGTCCTCCTGAAGCATTGATCAGGGACAGGTATAGCTGAAGGTTTGAGGTAGTTTGGTCTGTCCTGGAGAAGGGGAGGTCAAAGGCCAGGAAGAAAGTTAAGCTCCTGGAAGACTAGAGCAGATTCAATGCTGTTCCTATGTAGGGTGGGTGTGGACACTAATTAGGAGGGAAGGTTCCAGAAGATAAAACTTGGGAGTCTGAGGAGCGGAGGCCTGTTGGGTTTGTCATTTGAGAGTATGGCTAGTACCGACATTTGTAACAACATAGGCCCGGCCTGGGGAATCCTAGGGGATGCAGAATGTTTGATGGTACATAGGTGGGTTGTAGGATACCTTCTCACACAGTCTCATTTCTGGTATTGGTGTCTGGTTAGGCTCTGGGTTGCCAGACTACTCACTGCAATGAGGAGGTGCTGCAGAACTCTTCACTTGTCATCTTTGCCACCAAGCCCCAAGTCCTGCCGGCGGTTCTGGCAGAGGTGGCCCCTGCAGTCACCAGTGAGCACATCATCATATCTGTGGCCGCTGGGATCTCTCTGAGCTCTTTGGAGGAGGTAAGTGCCCCATGGTGTGAATAAGGCCTAGACCCTGAAATAGGCTTTGTTGGCCATACTTGGGAGGCAGACAGCATCCCAGCCAGCCTCCGAAAGGAGCTAGTTAGCCCACCAGGGATGGTGGCTGGGGTAATATCCTGCCACTGTACCTAGGAAGTGGGAAGTAGAGGCTGCATTTGGCTGAGGTATTGCAGGAAATTCGATCCCATTATGAACCCCTAGATTGTGAACTATAAAAACCTGTTTCTTGTTTGGTGTGGTTCAGCCCTTACACAGACCTCTAATCCAAGAACTTTCTGTTTATTGTAAACAGGTGATTTTGGTGCGGCTCAGCCTTAGCACACCCTTTTAATTCAAGAGCTTTCTTTAATAAAGTTAACCCTAGATCAAGAGGAAGAGCAAGTAACCAGCTGACAGGGAGTAAACAGAACGGAGGGTCTTTGAGTTGAAGGGTATTTAAGACAGTGTGGAAATGAAGAAAGGCTTTTGGATTTTTCCTCCTGGACTATCAAGTGAGCTAGCAGCCCTTTTTCTCCTAGGCTGTCTGCTGAGCTAGCAAGCTCTTTTCTTTTGGCCTTTTGGCTTTGGGGGCTTTTAGCTTTGAGCTTTTGGCTTTTCGCTTTAGGACATGAGCTGAGTAGGAGGGTCAGCTGGGTGCTTTCTCTGCCTCTCTGAGCTAGCAGGTTTTTCCCCAGCATCTGGCTCCTGAGTCTTCTTTGGTAAAAATCAATCATTCGGGGTTTTCTTTTTTTTATAACAACACTGAGGTGTTTGCCCAGCAGGCCTGTCCAGTCTCATAGGCTGCCTGACACTGAGCTCTTTTCTGTCTAGCTGCTACCCCCGAAAACACGAGTGTTACGAGTCTCTCCCAATCTACCCTGCCTAGTCCAGGAGGGGGCCATGGTGATGACACGGGGCCAGCATGCTGGGAATGATGACGCGAAGCTCCTACAGAACTTGCTGGAGGCCTGTGGACAGTGCATGGAGGTTCCCGAGTCCTACGTAGACATCCACACTGGCCTCAGCGGCAGCGGCGTGGCCTTTGTGAGTATTGTCTTAACCCACATCCCGGAAGGCAAGCCCTTAGCAAAGACGTTGCGCTCAGGCCTCAGAGTGATCCACATGCTAACGATGAGCTCTGCTGTCCCTCAGAATAGCATGTCTTATTGGACATCGAGGCTGGCCCCTTCACCCAACCCTGGGTATAGGCCTTATAGCCTCAGGTATTTGTGATCCCATTTAGGGCCCTGTTTCTTGTTCTGAGGCAGTGGTTCTCAATTCCCCTAACGCTGTAACTCTTTAATACAGTTCCTCCTGTTGTGGTGACTACCAACCCTAAAATTATTTTCATGGCTAATTCATAACAGTGATTTTGCTACTGTTATGAATTGTAATGTAAATGTCTGTGTTTTCTGATGGTCTTAGGCAACCCCTGTGAAAGGTCTTTCAACTCCCAGAGGCGTTGCAACCCACAGGTTGAGAACTGCTGTTCTGCACATTCTCTAGCCGGGAGCTGTGTCCAGCAGAATGTCAACTTTGACATGCCTCCTCCCTACTCTCAATGCTGTTACTACAGGTGTGTACATTCTCAGAGGCCCTGGCGGAAGGTGCCATCAAGATGGGCATGCCCAGCGACCTGGCCCACCGCATTGCTGTCCAGACCCTGCTGGTGAGTGAAGGCTTCCTCAGGAGAATGTCGCGAAGGTTCGAGTGTGTGCTTTATCCAGCCAACAGGAAGACAAAGCCACACTGGCTGGGGAAATGTGTAGCTGCCTCACTGAGTCGTCTGTCAGCTCACTACCTTTAACCCTTCTCCCCAGGGAACAGCCAAAATGCTGCAGCGGGAAGGGAAGCACCCAGCTCAGCTTCGGACAGATGTGCTCACACCAGCTGGAACCACCATCCATGGGCTTCATGCCCTAGAGCAGGGTGGCCTTCGAGCAGCTA
Source organism: Meriones unguiculatus (assembly GCF_030254825.1). Taxonomy (NCBI): domain Eukaryota; kingdom Metazoa; phylum Chordata; class Mammalia; order Rodentia; family Muridae; genus Meriones; species Meriones unguiculatus. The sequence continues at coordinate 25,165,028 of NC_083356.1, forward strand.
CCATGAGTGCTGTGGAAGCGGCCACCTGCCGGGCTAAGGAGCTCAGCAAGAAGTAAGGCAGGCTTCAGATGAACTTCCAGGCTCCTTGTCCAGCTATGGCCTCTGAGCGGTGAGAACAGCCTTGCATGGGTGTTGCAGTGTGCTGTCCTTCAAGCGTAATGGCCGTCATCATCATCATCATCATCATCATCATCATCATCATCATCATCATCATCATCATCACAGAAGCTGTGACTACTTGTAAAGTACCCTCAAGATCAGCTCTGTTGACTGTGACATTCAACAGTTTAGGTGATTCAAGGGAGGAAAGGTGGGGAGGGTCATTTGACCTTTATCTGAGAGTCTAGAGTCTCCCTTCTGCACCCCTCAGCTAGTCCTAATTGTATCCTAATTGTACATGGCCTCATGGTCTCAGGAGGTAGTAGAATATGTAGCCTGTGGAAGATGAACTGAAGAAGGAAAGGTTCCCATCTTTGCAGATACGGGAACATCATCATCCATTCTGGTATGAGGTATTTTGATGGTGTTGCTGTGTTGGGGTCACTCACACTACCATAAGCAACACTTCATCTAAACCCTGTAAGCCCAATAAACTTACTGCTTCCCTAAGTTGGATTTTAGTGGAATTTTACTTTGTTTTGTACTTGGTGCTCTATAAAGTGTGTGTGTGTGTGTGTGTGTGTGTGTGTGTTGGGGGGGGGCAAGTATTTATATTTCCTCAGGAAGAATTCATACAACACTGGGTACCAGCCTCCTTGCTTGGGTCACCTCTGTTTTCTACATTTACTACCTCTAAGGAGCACGGTTCTCTATCCATCACACAAATGTTTCCACTTCCTCTACACCCAGAAAAAGTATCCAGATCCGCAGGCCTCCTCACACTCCAGTTGTCAATAACTCCTCTTCCTCCTCCTCCTCTTCTTCTCCTCCTTCTTTGGTTTTTCAAGACAGGGTTTCTCTGTATAGCCTTAGCTGTCCTGGACTCACTTTTTTTTTTTTCTTTTTTCTTTTGTAATTTAATCTTATTTTATCTGGGACAGGGTTTCTGTGTAGCCTTGGTTGTCCTGGACTCAGTTTGTAGACCTGCCTAGCCTGGAACTCACAGAGATCCAGCTGCCCCTGCCTCCCCAAGTGCTGGAATCACAGGCATGTGCCACCATGCTCGGCATATAACCCTACTTCTAAAGAGACATGATAGCCAATGTTGGTTCTCAGGTGTCTGAAAGTGGTCTTGTTTCGGGGGGGGTTGGAGGGTTTTGGAATTCAGACAGAGCTACTAGCAACAAGAGAGAGCTACTGAGCCTGGTCTGGAGTCCTGGCCCTTCTCTAATTTTCCATTGGAAACTAAACTAGTAGAGGATAGGGGTAGGAATGGCAGAGGAATAGATGGCACTTGCCATCTCCACTTCTCCCTCTCCATGGAGAGGCCCACAGGAGAAGAGTTCCCGTGGAAGCTGGAAAACTCACCTCTTCTGAGCCGCCAGCAGGTGGCGTGCTCTTCCGCAGTTGAGTTGCTGCACCAAGGTGTCCTGTGCTCTGGTTACACTAGTCAAGTGGAAGAGCTGTTTGAGGTTTCAAAGTGAGCCCTAGCTAGCTTGGAAGACTGGACCCCTGCCTCCAGCTGGACATAGGCTTCTTCCCTATTGTACCTAAGCTGGCTCCATGGCAGGAAGAGCTTGAGCCTCAAGAATGCTGGGTCAGGAGTCCTTGAGTGCCCAGTAGCCCTGGTACTATAACTACAGGTACTACCCTGGCAGGATTTGACTTTTTTAGTATATCTTTTCCTATTCCAGCAGACCAGGAAAACCAGGAATTAGAGAAAAGTGAGGCAATGGGATTGAGGGTCCAGGCTCTGAGGCTACTGCATAGGGACAACCTGGTGTAACTCTGGCCCTGCCCCAGATACCCCCTCCACCAAAACTGTCATTGCCATCCAGACCCCAAGGGGTTGACTCCCTCACTTTTACCCAGCAGCCTCCTGAGGCTAGGTCGGAAGCACCCATTACTGTGGCTTGGGGCAGCTCCCATGGTAGCATCTGTTAGCTGGGTGACGCTAGGGAACTTAACTCATCGATAAAGCAGGACTAATGGCATTTACAGACAGGAAGAGGCTGTCCTGTCCCCAGTCCCACTACTCCAGCACTGCAGCCCTCCCTTCTCTCAGCCCCTTTCCTTGGACGTCCCCTCCACCCCCCATCTTATCCCATTCCCACTGGGTAGCTCCTCTCAGCCAAAGCCTTCCTAAATGGACTCTGGCATTGTCACTTGTCAGTCCATGCTCTTCTTTCCTCACATGGAAGGACTTAGAGAAAAACAGCTCCACTGTTGTGTTTATACAAAGTGCTGGGTGAGCTGACCAGCGATAAGAGGCTCAGAGGACAGGTGATAGGGACAGCCGAGGGTCCCACCATCCTAGCTGCAGGGTCGTTGGCCTGTGCTGTTTGGACACAAGACAGTCAGCTTCCCTGCAACCTCGCTTCCAAGCTATGCCAAGTCTAGGTAGGATAGAGTCCCAGGGTCTAGGGTAAGGCACCCCTTTATGGAAACTCTTCAGGCAGCCCATCTGCCAAGAGACTCACTGATTATGGTGGGCCAATGGCTGTTTGCTTCTGGAACCAGGGCTGGGAAGTGGAACACACCCCTTCATTGCCCAGTCAAGGTCCAGAGCTTGTTATGTGGCCTCAGAGCCACTGGTGGCAGACTGAGACACAGGTTGTTGGCTACTCAACGAAGAAGCTTTGGGGCCATACAGCTGTGACACTATAATCCAGGCCCCTCCCTACTGCATGCTGCTCACCTAGTCACTGCTTTCTGAGATAAAAGCCGGTAGATGCTCACGTTATTCTCTTTAATAAATACTGTCCCACTTTTATGGCCCCCTCCATCCTATAGAGTGTTCCAGATCCAAGCATCAGATCTAGTCCCCCAAATAAGACTAAAACAGGGTAGCTGATGAAGTCGACCTGCTTCGCCTTTATTACACAAGTGCCATTAGATCGTTTGGCCGATAACCTCAGCTGCGAGCAAGGTTGAGTGCCAGAGAAAGGGCCTTACAATAGCACATGAAAGCTGTAAGCCCAGGATCCTTTTGAGGACGGCAGATGGGGTCAAGATGCTCTTGTGGGAACATGCAGAAGAGGCTAAACTGTGCCAGGTCCCAGCTGAGCTTCCCACAGGCAGTCCTACTAAGTTTTATAAAGGGCTCAGTCCCCTCCTAGCTTGAGAGAGCTCCCCTCCTCTCGTATGATTTTGTTTAGTTGCTGTCACTTCTCAAGTACATGGACCTTGGGGACAAGACTGCCTATGACCACTGCAAGCTCTCACTCCCCCAACAAAGCAGTGGTAGTGGCTCCAGCAGAACCCACGCTCACCTATCTTTCGGTGCTGGGTGCTCTCTCCAGACAATCTGTTTATGAATCCAAGGCAGGACCACCTAGCAGAAAAGGCTGCCTATACTTCCTAAGCCAAAGGATTGCCACACTTTGTGGGAAAGAGGCAGACCTCTGTCTGGGGCAAGTGGGATTCCCGCATGATGCCTGGTACCTAACAGGTGGCAATGGCTGCTGAGGAAAGGATCCGCAGCTTCATCCTCTTTAGTAGTTCGTGCAACTCGGTGCCCACAGGGCTCAGCAGTGCAACTCAGATGGGTACGCAGTGAGAGTATAAGGCTTTCCTAAGGGGCCCATGAACCCCTAGGGAGCCCCATCAGACACTGAGTACAGAAAGGTGAGGTGACTGCACATCTCAGGCCAAGCTGTGCCTGGGGCTGGGGCCTCTGTGCAGCAGCGGATGCATGCAGCACGCTAAGCCCCGGAGTTATAGGTCCTGCTGCTGGGGTAAATGTCAGGCCCCTGGGCAAAGCAGCCTCCTCCACAACCGGGACTCCGCCACCAAAACCTCTGCTTAGAGCAGGTAAAGAACTCACCAGCCTATTCACTCTGCAAAAATTGCTTTTTTTCTTTTCCTTTTTTCTTGTAGTGCTGACGTTTGAACCCTGGGCCTCAGGCATCCCCGGCAAGCACCCAGCCACTGCACAAGATCCTTAGCCGGAAATGACACCTTTGTGCCTACTCATAGGCATCTCCCTAGTCCAGCTAATGATAGCACACGGACACAAACCTGACAGCCGCACTGTGACTCAGTTGGCCCACACTTGCTTGTTTACAGGGCAGCAGCAATGTGGGGCCACAGCAACCTCCTGGGTCTTGTGTGCCCAGACGAAAGGGGCTTGGACAGTAAGAGAGGCTGGCAGGAGGTCTTACTCCTAAACCCTGTTCTCTGCCAACTCCAGATTGTCTGGACCCAGGCCAAAGGAAGCAACACAACAGAAAGGATGAAGACAGAAACCGATAGATACCTCTCCAAAGAACAGTAGGGGTAGCCTAGGCTGAAGAGCAGATATCAGAGGCGCCCCAGGCTGAAGGTGCATCCAAAGCCCAGATGCATTCAGCCTCTCTAGAGACCTGAGAGGCAGGTCTATCAAAGCTGGATGGTGCCTGGCTGACGGTATGAACAGACTTCTGAAAAATCCCACTGTAGCTGCTAGTGCTAGAGACCGCCTGCCAGTCATGATTGCCCAAGGTCCCCTAGGTCTTCAGGCTTGGGGAGGCCAAGTATATAGGTGGCCGGATGGGTCCCAGTGTGTACGGATGGACTCTGCTACCTGAGCCTCAGTTCTCTTGGACCATGCTTTCCCTCAGCTTTTTACTATTTATGCATGTTTTTTGACTGGGATGTAGTGTGGTTCTAAGGAGCTGTATTCTTGGACCTACATGGAAGTCACTTTTGGATACTTCATCCAAGGCTCCACCCATTGCCAAGCTGTTACTTCCCTTCCCCCTCCCCCTTTCATGTTTTCAAGGCTCAGACTATGAGAAGTGAAGACGAGGGGAGAATACCAGGACAAGGACTCAGGACAGTATTTCTGCCTAGACACAGCACCCCTCCTTAAGACACGGGTGCCTCTGCTCTAGATCAGTAGCAGTTATCAGAATCCACTTGGATACAGCAGCAGGGTGATACAAACACTGGACATTCCTTTGAGCCTTTTATCCTTCAAACTGGGCCTTCCTGCAATAGCTTCTCAGGCATACAATACCAGGTGGATGAGTCTAGGGGGAGGGCCGGTGCAGGAAGAGTCCATGGGGTAAGGGCTGACTCTAAGGCACTGCTGAGTTCCCAGATAGTTACAGAGCCTATGACCTGTTTCCAGGAAGATCAGATAGCCCTGGAGCTAAACAAAGTGGTTTGTGGTTTGTCCTGCCATTGGTTCAAGCCGCCTGGGTCCAAATCCAAACACTTGCCAACATCATGAATAGAGGATCTTTCCAGAAGGGAGTTTTTAAAGGGAGAACTAAAAATCCAAGTAGAATAGAATTTACTATACGCTCTGCTGCATCCCAAATGTCACCAAGCACTGGGGGCTTCCGTTTCCCCTTTCCCACTTGCTTGTGAGTACACCATCCCAGACCAGGGACTGGAGCCTCGCCTGGGCTCTGGCCCAGCATAACTCTGATAACTACAGAGCTCTAAGAGCAAGGGCGAGAGAGCCCAGAGACCACCTCACTCTGCCAGCACTCAGGGTTCCCTGTGGAGAGCATCTTTTAAAAACAGGTTTAATGTGTATTTGTTTTTAAAACAAAACCGAGTGCTTCCCCACTGAGGTGAGACCAGGTAGCACCAGGGAGGCAGACGAAACTGGCTCGCAGCAGCCTCATCCAGTGCCCATGGGGGAGGGGAGAGGGTGAGCCCCATAGGGGCCAGAATGGAGGTACAGTCAACTGTTCTCCCCTAGGTGCTGTGCTTGAGTGCCCACATGTGCCTACCCAGGGAAGAGCATTTGCTTCTTTTAGCTATTGTTTTCCCAGGACCTGTAGATCGGGGGCCAGGGTATTCTTTACTAACAGAACTCCTCCAAGCTGGGCTGGGCTTGCACCCCTGGACCTCTACAGCGGACTATACCAGGGAGAAAAGGTGGAAGATGGAGGACTGTATATAACCCCTCTCTCCCAGTGCAGCAGGAGAAAGGCAGTCACACACCATCACCAGAAGCTGCTGCCGAGGGGCCAATGCCTCCAAGCCTCCGTGCCATGGTAATGAGGGAACGTAACTGCACCAGCCTCAGCGGCCCCACTTCTCTAGGATCCTGACTCTCCAGCCACCTCAGCGCCGTCTCTAGTCCCCAAATGGCTTCCCCAGCAGTAGGTACCAACATTCCTCCTTGCTCAGTGGCCTCTTCCTCCTCCTCCTCCTCCTCTCCAGCCCCCATGCTAGAGGGCAGGCTGGCTGGGGATGGAGGAGCTGCAGGGGCCACCTCCTCTCTGCAGCCCTCAGGGAGGCCTCCATCGTCATCCAGGTGCAGCCACTCTGCCACCTCTTCAGGCGCCAGGCGCTTGTAAGCCAGAGCTGCCAGATGTGTGAGGTCACTGAGCACCCTGCTGCGTTCAGCAGCCTCTTCTACCTGGTGGGCTGGCTGCTGCCCAGGCTCAAAGGCCGCCCGCAGACCCAGCAGCCAGCAGCGCTCTATGCTGCCCGCCTGGACCAGGTCCCAAGAGAGGCCAGCCAGGTATAGCATGTCCTTGAGCATGAAGCTTCTCATGAAGTCCAGAGGGGAGCCACTGGCACAAGACACAGCAAGTCTCAGCAGCTCCCGTTTGTACAAATGCTTGAAGGCTGCCACCACACCATGCCCCAGAGGTGTAGGGATGTGTGCTCGGCTGCTGCCCTTGGACAAGAAGAGCACTCGAACTGCGCCATCAGGTGTCTGCAGCTCCTCTGGGGATCCAAGGAGCTCAGGTTGGCACCGCGTGCCAGTCTCCTCGCTCTCCTCCAGAGCAGGCATCCTAGTGGCCCAGCTTGGACAGGGTGGATGGGCCACCAGCAGCACGGCCTTCTGTTGGAGGCAGCTTCGGCGCAGGTAGCGCTTGACACCAGGGACGAATTCCTCAAAGAACCAGCCCCGAAGAAGAGGACGGCTGAGCCAGGCATCGGGGCTGTATCGGTAGGAGGCGGGGAATTTGTCCTGGTTGTGGTGCCGCAGGCTAGGTGGGTCCGGCAGCTGCCCGATGACGAGAGGCTTCAATTTGTGGCTGCCCGTCAGGTTGGCGGCCAGCAGTACTGTCACTCGGTCGCTGCGCCAGCGCTGGCTGTACCCACCAGGCCCGCCGGAGTCCCCTGCGCCTGGAGTTGCAGCCTGCTCGGGAAGTAACCTCCAATAGAGACCAGTAACGTTAGCGTTGTAGATCTGCTCGTCGCCATAACATCCCTCGGAGTGGGATAAAGTGGCCGGCTCGCGGTCAGGTAGCAGACCGGCGCTCGGCGGCTGCGCCGGCTCCTCTTTGACAGGTGCGGGGCCTGCGACCGGGGGTTCAGTCTCACCATAAATGCGCTGGCTAGAGATGCCGTGGCGCTTCTGCCAGCGCCAGAACCAGCCGTGGCTAGCCTTGAAGGTACACTCGGGGCCGTAGATCTGGCGAGCAAAGGCCTCAGCCTGCGCTTGGATGACCGGCCCCGACAGCGGCACGCCGTGCTGGCGCAGCGTGAGGAACCACGAGTAGACGGCGCGGTCGATCTCCTCCTCGTTGGCCAGACGCATCTTCTTGCGCTGCGTGCCCACTTCGCCACCAAGCTGGTCCAGAAACCAGCGCAGCTTGGGCTCGTCCTTGAGCCAGCCGCGCAGCGTGCCGCCTGGCACGCCGAAGTCTCGGCACACGCTGGCCTGCCGCTCACCGCCCTTGACGCGCTCGATGGCTTGCAGCTTGTCTTTGATGGAGTAGGCCTTGCGGAAAGTCATCTTCACGGCCACGCGGGGCCGCGGCGTAGGCGCCGGGGGCGGTGGGCGCTCGGTGGAACCCGGGCCAGGCGCTGGCGATCGCCGCTGCTCAGCAAGGCGCCGGGGCGGGGGAAGACGAGCGCGATGAGGGACGGGGTGTAGGGCCGGTCCGGTCGGAGGGCTCGCGGGGTACATGGCGCCGGCGCCTGAGACCACCCCGGATAGCAAGCCTGACACTCCTGGCGGGCCGCTTGGGGCGGGGTTCGGGGGCGGGGCTGCCCGGGTCCCTCCCTTTTGTCTCGCCAGCCCAGCCTGCTCAGGAGGGCAAGTCCCGCCCCTCCGCCTCGTGGCGCCTGCGCGCAGTCTGGCTTCGGGCGCGTCACCAGCGCGTGCGCACATTTAGCTTCGTTTCGCCCCGCCCGAGTCCGGCGTTTCCACTCTTCCGGCTGTGGAGGGGTGCGGCGTTTCGGGAGGTCCGGTTCTCGGCTGTTAGCGAAAGCTCTTCGGGTGAAGCGCGACTCCCGAGGTACCTGTCTCCAGGATTCTGCCATGGTGGTTTCTGCATGCATCGTGATGCATTCTCTGAAGGCGAGGCAGCGCGTGCTCAGGGTTCTGTCCCCCGCTGCGCCTTTCGTGGTTTGTTCCGCTGCGTTTTCCGGGAGCTGCGTGGTCACCCTCCCTTTCCTTTGCAGTCCTGAGCTCGCAGTTCCAGGTTTTGGTTGCTGCGTCCTTGGCTGGCGTGTGAGTACCGCGGGCCCCGCCTCGAGGAGCGCACGTGCGGCAGAGGCCTGCAGTGTTGGCCTCGCGCCGTTAGGGTTGGTTCCAGTGGGTCAGAGCTGGCAGCGGGGGACCTTCTGGGCCTGTATGGGAGCAGGCCGGTGGCCACATGGTTCCTTGAGTGCTGCTTTAGGTTGGCCGCGCGGTGGCCCGTGGGCACGTACCTGAGTAATATCCTTGCCTGCAGACGATCGGCCCCCGGAGTTTTGGGGGCCGGCGTTGGTCTGCTCCAGCTCTTGCCAAGGTCTTGGGTCCTGTGGTTAAGCATCGAGGGCATAGCGAACTCCAGGCGTAGAGGAAAGTTGCTTCGGTGCAGCCTCGTGGAATTTAGAAGGCCCAGGGACACAGGGTTGAGAAAAGGCATGTGATGCCGATTGGCTCAAAAGTGATAGGGCTGGCTGTGCTTATTGATTTCAGTAAGATGGGCTGGGCAGTTTTCTTGGGAAAGGGGCATTGAAGGGTACGCTCGCTCTTTTTTCTAATGCACGAGCGCTCTCTCCCGGCATCATGGAAAAGCCACCTCGGCAGCAAAAGAACTTAAAGACAGTCTTGGGTGCTAGCCCCAGGGGTGCTTCAGAACTGGCCCTGTCATTCGGGGATAACTGGGCTTATCTCGGGCGGATTCTCACAGATGAAGAGAAAAAAAACCTATGTGACAGGACAACCAAGTGCCCCCTAAGCCAATCTCGTGGAGCAAAGTCAAGAGGAAGAAGTCCTCAGAGGGACAAGGAGTCCCCTAACCAAGCCCTTTGGTGGCCTGTTCAGCGTGAGCCTCCTTTTGAACTGCCGGAGAACTCCGCACACAGTTGGAGAGTTGGCAGAGGGAGCCATATTACACTTTCTTGCCCGGGATGTGCGCTGCATGGCTTTCTGTCATGAAAGCTGATCTCTAGGCTTAGGTTTTGGATAGGAGAGGCTCCAGGTAGTACAGGCAGAGGGTGCTTGAGAGGGGTTGATGGCCAGAAAGAGTGGCTCTTTGAGGCATAAAGGCAGAAGATGCTGGTATTGGGAGTTTCTTCAGGGATTCAAGATGGTGTGTGCCTGTTGAAGATTGGAGTCATTGCTCCACATATCACTCAACTCAGCAGATTTGGATGGTTATACCAATGGAGTTGATTTTCCTGTGTCTAAGATGAACAGAGGACCAACCCCCCCCCACGCTTAAGTGTGGGTGTTATCAGGTATAAAAGAAAAGCTGAGAAAGCAAGAGCTATCCAGCAAAGCCCCAAGGCCTCTCTGTCAAGTCAGGATACCACAGGTTGGGACAGAAATAGAACCAACTAACAGTGGCTCTTGGGCCAAGGAGATTGGAGCTGCCTGAGCTTAGGCTGGAGTGACAGCATTAGTCTCTTGGGTCTCGTGAGGGGGGAGACCGCACAGGCCAGTGTTTCTGAGTAGGGTTGGGATATCCCAGAGGCAGAGAAGCAGGGTGGGAACTTGGAGTTTAAAATTTAACCCATGAAAAAAGACGAAGGTATAGTTCCTTTGCCTATGTAAACTGCAGTGTGGCTAGCTTTTTCTTTGCTCCTGAGTCTTCTTTACATTCCAGCTGCTACCAGCTGCCCCTTTGGACACCAGACACAGACATCCTTATGGACAGCATTCGTTCACAGACTCACGCCAGATGAGCTCAGAGAGTGTTGCTTTTGGGGTGAAGGGATGCAAGTTGAGCTTGCTGCAGACCCATTGGCTACCCACCTTGCTCCTTTCTCCTCCTGTGGAGGACAGATAGTGTTGGGAGCCCATCACTCTAAAGATGGATGGGGCAATATGCTACCGCAGACTGTCCAAAGGTCAGAAGGTATGGGGCTTAGGGCTCAGAAAGCCAGCTCCTCCGTGGACATTTTTATCGTTCCCAGCACATGGAGCCCTCCAGGTGTTTGCTACTGTGATGGGGCATGGCTGTGGCATATCCATTCTCATCTTCCTCAGGGTCTGGTCCCCAAGCCAAAAGTGCCCTTGATGGGGCCTGGCTTGCCCGGATGGGTAGAAGCTATGAGAACTTCAAACACTGTTCTTTGAAAAACAGTTGTAGCTTGGCCCTCAGGCTGCTTGCTGGCTAGTAAGCTCTTTTGTCAAGTTTCTTGTGAGTGGGGCTAGGTCTGTGTACTGGGCTACATGGCCGTGTCTGTCTGTGTTGTATCTCAGGACCTAGGACCGATTATCAGGCCTTGTGTGCCACATGAACTCCCCAAACCCAGGGACCTGCAAGCCAGAGCTGAGGCATGAGCTTTACAGCTGAGCTGAGGTGGCACTCTGCAGTCCAGGGCCTGCTTAGGCCACTTCTTTCTGAAAGCTCGCCTTCTTTCTGGTACTTCAGTCTCTTTGGCATGCTCCTGCTATTTCCCGGATAAAGCCTCTAGAGAAAGAAGAGCCAACCGTGTGTAGGGATGTGGATACTGACAAACCTGTCCCGTGGGGGTTTGAGAAATTCACTGCTACTTATTTCCAAGCTGTTTTTCCTGGACAGCTGCAGGTTTGCATATGCGTGTCCTCCAGGGAAGCAATGGAGTTCAGGTATGCCCAGTCTGGGTACAAACAGGCTAAGGTTCTCAGCCTGTTGTGCACCTGTGGGGAAAGCAGTTTGGAGAAGACCTTGTCCCTTGGGAGCCTTTGCTGCTTCTGCTGACGTCTTGGGTTGGCACCCCTGTCTGCGTGATCTCTGTCTCCCCAACCCAGAGGTGGCACCATTTCAGTGAGAGGCCCCTGCCCAGGATGGGCACTGGGCCCTGGTGGCAGCAGAACCACAGCTTAGAGCTGCCTAGACCTGGACCACTTGGTCCTATAGATAGATAGGTCGTTGTCCTTCTCTTCCAAAGCCCTGCCAGTGAAGGGGAGAGGCTGGGTTTCTTCCACAGTTAAGGGAGCATCTGTAGGTGCTAGCTCACCTTGATGCAGGTTGTTGTGGGCTCAGGAGAGGGCAAGGGTGGGAGCAGTAGCTTCCATAGTGGTTCTGCCTATCTTCGAGATAAGAGGAACTCTAATGGAAGGGTGCTGCTTCTCGAGTCTGAGGACCAGGCAGCCCCCTGGGATTTAGTGGTGTATATCTCATTTTATCCTCTGTTGCCATGCCACCTTGACAAGCAGCTTCTGAAAGGCGACCCAGGCTGCCTCAGCTGCTGTCTGGCATGGGTAGCCTTTCCCACTGCTCTAACCTTGCTGCTTTTCCTTCATGCTGTCCTAGGAGGCCAAAGCAAAAGTAAGTACACCTGCAAAGCGCCCCGTGTCTCCCTTCACCTGAGCCAAGAAAGTCCCCTCCCAGCGTCGCCCTGCTTGAGAGAGGCATCCCTATGCAGAGTCGAGCTTGCTGGAACAGGGCAATGGTGTGGTTAGCTGTTCTAGCGGCAAGTAGGTACTTAGGGGGCCCAGGCACCAAGCAGGTTGGCACACAGCCTATGGAGAAGTGGCCAAACATGAAGATGTGGCCCGAGGAAGAATATAGTTCCCGTGGCCCTGTCCTGACCCTTTTGCAGGAGCATTGGAAGGAGCTATGTTTCCTTCGGCGGGGTTCCCACCTAGTCTGCGGTAGTCTGTGGTCTGCGTTTGGTGAGGGGCCCAGCTCAGTGTGCATTGCTGAAGGGAACGGAGTGTTGTAAACCTACACGTGTAGTCCTGCATGAGAACAGAACAGCCTCGGAGACAGAAGTCAGGAGGTTGGAGCCAGTTAGGTCCTGCTGTGATGGCATGTACTGCCCCCTTGGTGACAGAGGGTGATGTCACAATGCTCTGCCTCCTGGGATCCTCCTCAGTCCCTGCCCCTGCCCCTGCTACTTGGCCTTGGTAAGTGTGGGGGTGTCCTGGAGACCTCTGTATGCCTCTGTGGCTCCTGGTCCTGGCTCCTCACAGTGGAGAGAGCTTGGGCGGACTGCACTAAATAAGCTTAGTTCTCACTTAGAGGTAGGCTTCAGGGTATGACAAGTAGAATTTTCTGAGGTCGTCAGCGTGGGTGAGGTTTAGATAGCTCAACACTCTTCCAGTCAAGCGTTTTGTTGGATGTATTAGGAAGAGGTCCCAGACGGTGATGTGAAGGATTGCTGTCCAGCCAGAGAGTGTCCTTCCACTGCATAAGAGCCCAGCAGATGGCCTGTGTTGCTGCAGGCCCGCAGAAGCAGCATGATAGCAGCATCTGTTAGTTGAGTCAATAGTACAAGAATCTTGACAGGGTTACCCTTCTAGGGCAAGGCATTTACTAGTGGCCTTCTGGGCTGGTTGGTAGCACCTGGAGCCTGTCCATTCCATTGTGCCACATCTGGCTTCAGGAGTAGCAAAGGCAAGTCTTCCCTGTGTGGCTGCTGCTGTGTGTGCTTCAGAGCCACACTCTGCTGAGGGAGCAGGTGCCTAAAGTCAGAGCTTGAGGTGACACTGTCCTATAAGGAAGCTAAGACTCCTGAGGCAAGAGTCTTGTCCACTGAATACCGTAGCAAGTGAGATAGGGTATCCTGAGACTCTGAGGCCCTCATGATGACCCTTTGGTTCAGATGGATTCTGAGTTGTAGTCTGGTAACCTCCTGATGGGGAGGTGATACCAGCTTTAGATTAAGGATCCCTGTTGATGGTGTGCACCTATTCTCTGCCCCTGACCCATCCCTGTGAGGTCAGTCAGGCTCACAGAGACACAGTCCCTTCCCTGAGACATCCTGCACTGGAAAAGCACACTGGTCTGCCTAAGGTGCTTGTGTGACCAAGGTAGGTGCAGGTGCCGTTCTGTGATGGACCGCTTGCCGGTTGCTCCACCCAGCTGGGCAGGCCCAAGTCCTTGTCAGTGAGTGAGCTGGAAACTCAGCCACCTCAGGGAGGTGCCAGGCTCGACAATATGCACAACACAGCCACACTAAGTTTGAATTCACATAAGCCATGAGTAATTTCTTGCTATAAGTGAACATAGAACATCTCATGGGATGTGTTTATACATACATACACACACACACACACACACACACACACACAAAACACCCTACTGATTGCCTATATTAAAGTCCATTGACAATGAGTCCAGCGGTGTGTTTTATTTGGCACCCTGTCTGGGGACCCCTTGAGAAAAGGTGTCTGAGTTTGGAAGTGTTGCTTAGGTCCCTTTCTGAAGCTATGGGGCTCGTTGGCTTAGCAAAGGCAGCATTCACAGTAATAAGATGCGAATGTATTCATATATGTGTATGCTGTTTTTGACTCAACAAAAGTTCTTGGTGTGGATTTGACTCTTGTGTGCCCTTGCATGTCATCTGGTGAAGCCCCTTTTGGTGGCCTGCCCTCTCCTTTCCCCAGGCCTCCCTGCCTACCCTTGCCTGCTAGACTGAGGAAGGCAAGGGTGGCAGGTGCCTCTGCTATGTTGCAACTGCCTTCTTGTGCTTGCTTTTTAATGCTGCGCCCGAAGATGAGGAGTGGGAAGGCCTCTTGTGCGCTGGAGACCGTCTGGGAGGACAAGCACAAGTATGAGGAAGCCGAGCGGCGCTTCCATGAGCATGAGGCCACGAGAGCCGCCGCCTCTGTCCAGCCGCTCCTGGCCAAAGTGCCAGCTGTGAACGGGCCCAGCCAGGAGGACACGGAGGACACCGATGAGGCAGAGACCCCCAACACCAACAGCAGGAGTGATCCTAAGAAGAGCCACGAGTGCAAGAAGCCCTTACAGAAAAAGAGAAAGCGCTCCCCCAAGAGTTGGCTTGGCCAGGCAGACCTGGCCCTTGTGGGCCTCTCAGCTGACCATGTATGGCTGGACAAGCCACTCTTCGACCAGGCAGAAAGCTCCTACCGCCAGAGGCTGGCAGATGTGGCCGCCCAGGCAGCCCAGCCGCTTGCTCTGGCCCCTCGGGGGCCATGTACGCATGGAAGCCATGTGGCCTGCCACCATGTGACCTGGGGGATCTGGGTCAACAAGTCTTGCTTTGATCAGGCTGAGCGGGCTTTTGTGGAGTGGTCTCAGGCCTTGCTGCTGGCTGCGGAGGGGAGCCACAAGCAGGGGACTCCTGACACAGGCCAGCAAGCTGTCGCTCCTGACCTGGCCGTGGCCTGCCAGCCGTGCCCACCAGCCAATGGCCAGCCTCCTCTGAGTAGCCTGCAGGCACTGGTGAGGGAGGTATGGCTGGAAAAGCCCCGGTACGATGCAGCTGAAAGGGGCTTCTATGAGGCCCTATTTGATGGCCACCCCCCAGGGAAAGTGCGCCTGCAGGAGCGAGCCAGTCAGGCGGAGGGTGCTCGGAGGGGCCGCAGAGACCGCCGGAGTCGCAATGCTGTAGGAAACAAGCGAGCTGGGTCAAAACGGGCCGATGGGGAGCCCCCTTCTTCCCTGCCCTACTGGTACTTCCTACATAAAGACGGAGAGGCCCCCTGGCTCAGCAAGCCTACCTACGACAGCGCTGAGTGCCGCCACCATGCTGCTGAGGCACTGCGCATAGCCTGGCGCCTAGAAGCCGCCTCCCTGGCTCACCGACCCACGCCCCGTTCTGGCCCATCTTTGTCCAGCCTGAGACCCAAGTAGGAGAAATATGGCTGCAGGTGTCGGGATTGACTTAGGCTGCAAACACAGGGACAGCTGTCTCTAGGCTGGGGACCCTCATACTCCCCTGTGGACCTGACCAGCTTGAATATAGGGGTAGGGTGGGCACCAGTAGTGCTCTGTCCTTCAGGGTTACAGAGTTCTGAGTTGTTGGTGTTGGTGGGCCAAGGGGTCTTTCTGCACAAGGCAAAGCCCCCCCGCCCCCATCAAATAACCCAGAAGACAGATTGTCTGCAAGGGTGAGTGAGGAGCCTTGTAGCAGGTCTCTGGCACCTGATCTTGACCCACATATATCCCAGTTTACGGTATATTTCCATTGAGGTAAGAAGGGTATTGGATCCAAGAGCACATGGCTGACCGGCCCTCTAAAGGGTGCTTGTCTTTTTGGCCTCCCTTTGGGTAAAGAAACCTGCCTAGCCCAGAGCCTCCAGGGGATCTTGCCTCAAACACAGGTGGAGTAGTAAGATTGGCCTCTGAAGGCCAGGGAAGGGCTTAGAGGGTGATGTATGACCATGGGAGGTGGCGGCCTAGGCAGCTCGCTGTCATGGATAGACACGGAAAGGACAGAAGTCAGTGGGGAAGGATCTGGAGGGTCCCGAGTCTCCTGAGAAGTAATATCGATCTTGGATGGTGACAAAGGAATGGGAATGGAAGCCGGCGGTCTGTGGGCATCTGTACGTCCTGTCTGCCATCCACCTTCCCTGGGTTCACAGTGGCCTGGCTCCTCACCAAGGCATCCTGGGGAAGGGGAGCAGTGTCAGGGCTCTATTCTTGAAAGAAGACATTGGGGGTGGGCTGGTGATGGCCTTGAGGCCTTCCACACAGAAAATTGGCAGAATGAGATTGGGTAGGTCTGTCCCCTGGCAGGAAGGTCAGGGTAGTGAATGGTGGGCTCTGTGGACACTTCGTTTGCATATCCCAGCTCCCATATTGTGCCAAGTGTAGGCGCTACATGGTGGGTGGCAATACCTGAAGAAGAAACAGTGAGCTGGACCCTCGGCTAGAATAACGGTCCTAAGACACTGTGGTCTTGGTAGCCATAGAGCTTTCATTGTACCCTTGTTTTAAAACCATCCTAATCAAGTACTGACATGTTGAGAACAACAAACCTGTGTGCTAGGATAATGTGTTTTTGTGAAAAATAACTAGGGAACAGGGTGGTCTTGTCTCATTGTTAAAAATCTGTTTGGCTGAAGGGTGGCTAGTTGGCTGGCTGTTGGTCTTACAGCTGCTTTTGTGCTCTAGCCGCTGGTATGAGTTATATTGGATTTTATGGTTAGAAAAAAAAATCAGGGCTTGGGTGCTTAGAAAGACTTACCTAGAGATAGCCCTCCCCCAGGCCCTGGCAGGGGAACCCATTTTGGAGATGGAAGGACTGATGACTCTTTTGTGTGCGAAAGGGGCTTGGTGTTAAATTGAGCACTGGGGTCTTGGGCAGCATTGAGGTAGTCGATGAAGCCAAGCAGGACTTGTGAGCTGGTCCAGCAAGTGATAGCCTTCAAGGCACCCGGTTCGTTACCTCTGGCCTGTTCCAGAGTACTCAGGCAGGCTATGCCTGGAGCCTGTGGGGAAGGTGAAACCAGAGGTCAACTGCAGGTTTTCTAGCCACACTGACCCAGCCACACTTTCCCATCTCAGCAGAAAAATGGCTACGAACTTTCTAATGCACGAGAAGATCTGGTTTGACAAGTTTAAATACGATGATGCTGAAAGGAGATTCTACGAGCAGATGAATGGGCCTGCGACAGCAGGTTCCCGCCAGGTGAGGACCTTGCTAGTGGAACCCTCGGTTGGGCTGGAGATATGTTAGGCCAAGTGGCCCTGTTAAGGAATCTGTGGAGGGCCTTGGCTGGCTCCTGCAATGCTTCTGCTCTTGGCTCCTGATCCTAACACATGGGATAGCCCACTCTTGCTGCTTCTAGGCGGCTGGGGCCAGCAAGCAGACAGGTGTCCAGGGGTGGTGTGTGGCCAGGCCTCAGCATGGATGGCTACCTCAAGACTTTGTGATCCTGGCCTCCATCACCTTCTGCTTTTCACCATCTTGGAAGCTTTCCTTCTCTGTAATGCCTTTCCTCTTTGTAATGCATTCTTGCTTTTTGAGTGAGGGTTCTTAGGGCTTTTGTTTTGTTTTGGTTTTTGTATGTGGGGGTTCTGTGTTTGTGTGTGTTTAAAAAAAATTTTTTTTTAAGCCAAAACAAAAGAAGACTGGTTCTTTCTGCACTATCTGCAGGAGAATGGTGCCAGCGTGATCCTCCGTGACATTGCAAGAGCCAGAGAGAACATCCAGAAATCCCTGGCTGGAGTGAGTACTCACAGCCCATGTACCCATGGGCTTGTGCTCGGCCAAACAGCATGTCTGATTTTTTTTTTAACCCTTTAGTACAGCTGACTACTTTGTTGGCCTTTGGAGTACTGTAGGGCACAGTTTGTGATGCTGTGCTCTTGTAGGACATGAGTGCTGAGGCCTCTGTGCCCACGTTGTCTTGGAAAATGGTCTTGCTCTCTAGACTTTTCCATGTCTGTCTTTTGATATGAACTGGGAGTCACTGGAGCTATTCCTGCAGTGCTTGCCATGGCTGCTTGGGCTAAGCGGTGTCATTTTTCAGGGTGTATGCTGTTGGCACATGCCTTGGAAGCCTGTTCCTTCCTGCTTGCTCTCTCACTGAAGAAGCACACAGCTCCTATATCTCATAGACTATTCCTCCTGATGAGGTGGGGCCCTTCCTGGAAAGAGGATAATTATTTAGTGAAGTATGCTAGTCAGCATCATCTTGGACTAAGTCTTAGCGAGGGACCAGGTTGCCTACAAAGCCAGATATGTTCCATCTGGCTCTTCTGTCCCCTTTAGATAGCAGACAAGGCTTGCTCTGTCTTCCTTACTCCTAAGAAGTGAGGACCACACTCTTTCTCTCTGGAATGGGTTATATGCCATGGAACAGGATTTCTGACGGCTCTCTAATGGGTTATCATAACCTACTTCTTAAAACAATGCAGATTTATCATCCGATGGTCCTGAAAGCCAAAAGTCAAAATAGGGCCAAAGACCAGTAGAGTGTGTTCCTTCTGAGGCTCTGAGCACCTCCCTGTCCCCATTTCTTGGGTAAATGCATGTCCTTTGGCACCTCCTCATACCAACTGAGTCGTGTTTGCCATCTTTGAAAGTGCTGTGTAAAACTGACGATTGACAGGCAGCAGGCATTCCCATTCAAGAAAGAGAAATGTAGAAGGTGCTACCAGTCCCTAACAGTTTCAGAATCCTGAATAGTTTGTGCCTCAGGTGGCCACTGGCAGACACTTTTCACCAAACAGCACCGTTGAAGCTGAAGCTTTAACAACCTTCCTGCTTGTAAAAGATCTTCAGCCTTTAAAAAACTTTTTTTTTTCTTTAAATATATCATCCTGATTCCTCTTTTGGTCTAAATTAGTGGTGTTTTTTGCTAGTAAATTTTCAAGAACTCAGCAGGTGTACTTTGTCACAGAACTCTGTGCCATCGCAAGGAAGTTCCTCTGGGTTTTTTTGGCCCCATCACATTTCTTGGCTTGTGTCGAGATGGCTGTGATTTGTTAGTTGTCACATACCTGGTCTCTGACATTTCAAGTCCTTGCACCTTCTACTCTTCCCAAGGGAGCCATTGCTCCCCTCGACATTGCTGCTCTCCGGACAGTGAGATGCTTTTACGTTTTTCTTTGCACTTAAAAGAGGCCAAGAATCTCCCCAGTTATCTGGTCTTGGCTTCTTTCTGCTCCAGTTTTCCCTTCAGTTTTTCTTCCATAGTAGCAAAAAAGGAAGGAGGCTACTACACCTTCCATACTTGGCTTAGAAATCCAGGCTTTCTGGCCACGTGTACAGTCACAGCACTTGGGAGAGCTGAGGCACGGCAGTTGCTACGAGTTTGGGGTCTGCTACAGGTTCAGCTGCACGAGCGGCTGAAGATCAAGTTTTTCTCACTCAGAAGCAGTGGAAACAGTGGGACTAAACTCCCTACTGTGCTTCGTACCTTTTAAGGCCTGTACCTGCTGCCCTCTCCACATCTTTAGGAGTTTGTTCCTACAGCACCCCATTTCCAGTGGCCAATTGCCCTGTGTGGAGGATTCCTGGTTGCTCTATTGGATTACCACAGCTAGTGACTTAAAAATGATACAGTCTGTCATCTTGCAGTTCTGGAGGTCAGATCTTTAGAGGCATCTGGTGGAACAGAACCAAGGTGTCCACAGGGGGCCATCAGAAGTCTGGAGAAAATCCGTTCCATGTCTGATCATCCTGTCCCTCCTGCCATGCATAGAGCCTCTAGAACAGTGGTTCTCAACCTTCCTAATGCTTCGACCCTTTAATACATTTCCTCATGTTGTGGGACCCCTCCTCCCCCCACCATAAACTTATTTTCATTGCTACTTCATAACTGCAATTTTGCTGCTGTTAAGAATCATAATGTAAATCTGATTTTTCTAACAGGTCTTAACTCATTTGACCCCGTAAAGGAGTTGGGACCCATAGGTTGAGAACTGCTGGTCTAGGTCCTTAGCTCCATCTGCTAAGTCTGCTTTACTGTGTGAACTAATGTTACAAGCTTTGGAGATTGAGGCACAGCCAATTCTAGGGCACTATTCTACCAGATGGCCAAGAGTGCATAGCCTTTTCAAAAGGCTGCACACACCTGACCCCTTGGTCCTGCCTGACTTCTGTTAGTTCTCATCCTCTCATTCTCAAATCCAAACTCAGGATCCCATGCTCAGCCAGTGAAGCTGGGGCTAGGTAGACATGGAGTTACGATAACAGATTTGTGTACTTGGCCAGGCTCATTGAGCTTTAGCATCCAGAAAGCTGGGTCAAGCTCAACAGCCATTTTCTGTCTTGGCTCTGTTGGGGTGTCCCCTGCCAGGACCTTTCCTGGGCCTGTTGTATAGAAAAGGAAAGTGCCCACGTATTTTGGAAACAGCCCTTGCATTCCAGCCTAGCCTCCGTTCACATATGTTCTAGTCTTTTGAACTGTATGGCCTTGCTTGCGGGCAGACCAAGATACCTTATTTCAGTGCTAACTGCCAGATACTGCCAGATACTGCCATAGCGCTCTGCTGTTATACCAAGTATTAAAAAAAAAAAAAAGGTAATATTTACTGTCAGCCCAAATGCTGTTTTACCAGGTCACTAGGGCTGAGGCTCACACTGCCCATCTGTTACCTCTTACGGAGCAGATGCTGCCTAGCAGATAGAGTTTTTTCCCCACCCCCCTAGAGGAAATCCTAGCGAGGCCTTGCTGAGATTGGTTTGGGCTAAGACTTGCATGCAACTGTTTTCAAAACCAGTAACCCTCCTAGCTATGAGTGGAACTAACATCTGAGAGCATGAAGCTAGAAGGCTTGGTTTCCTGCAAGGGGAGCCTGCCCCTGTGCCCTCCTGAGCCTTCTGAGGCTACCTCAGGAGCAAGATCACAGGTGCTGGCACTACCTGCATACTCCTTCCTTCTAGCCCCTCAATTGCTTTCCCCTCCTATTTCTAGCTCAAGGTGATGCTGCCCAACTCCCCTGAGGCCCTGGGCCAGGCCACCCCTGGGACTGTAAGTCCTGCTGCTTTCTCTGTTTGGCTCCCTTGTCTTATACGCTCTGCTTGGCTGAGAATGTTGCAGTGGGCTCTGCTGTCTTCCTGAAGACAGCAGTTCTTCACTGCTCCCCCTTAGCAGGAAGTTTGTCTTGTAGTCCCACCTTTCTAGGCCTTCCTGTGTTGCTTCTCCAGCAAATCCTTGGCCAGGAACAGTAGGGACCGATTAAGAATGGCTGAGCCAGACCTACAGCTCAGTCTGGACTCGGCTTTTGAGTGGCTATCGTGGGATCGCAGAAGCAGGCTAAAGCACTAAGACCAGCTTTCCCCTCCCTTACAGAGCTCAGGCCCCGGGGTCTCCAGTGGACCTGGTGGAGATCACAGTGAGCTCATTGTACGGATTTCCAGTCTGGAAGTGGAAAACCAGAACCTTCGAGGCGGTGAGGGCTTGGGCCTGGCAGGTGGGGCCCCAGCTCCAGCCTCTGCTATCTGACTGGTGTCCCCTTGTGCCCACAGTGGTGCAAGATCTGCAGCAAGCCATTTCCAAGTTGGAGGCCCGGCTGAACACACTGGAGAAGAGTTCGCCCGCTCACCGGGTCACAGCCTCACAGACCCAAGTGAGTCCTCCTGCTTGGGAAGGGGCCTCAGACATGTGGTCCTGGCTTCTGTCCCAGTCACGACCGACCCCCACGGCAGGCTGGTCTGGTCTTCCTGGGAGCCGGGCTGAGATCTGAGAATGTCTCTAGAGGGCTGGATAAGTCAGCCTTCCTCCCTTCCTCTATGGCAGCATGTGTCTCCCATGCGTCAAGTGGAGCCACCCCCCAAGAAGGGTGCCACGCCAGCAGAGGACGATGAGGACAATGACATTGACCTGTTCGGCAGTGATGAGGAAGAAGAAGACAAGGAGGCTGCCAGACTGCGTGAGGAGCGGCTACGGCAGTACGCAGAGAAGAAGGCCAAGAAGCCTTCATTGGTAGCCAAATCCTCCATCCTCTTGGATGTCAAACCTGTGAGTGGCAGCATGATAGGCTTCTGGGAGACTCGGGGCAGAACCTTATAGCTGGAGATGGAGGGTGGGTTGTCGTGTGGCCTGCCCATAGGCTTAGCCTCTGACATACACACGCACGCACGCACACACACACACGCACGCACACACACGTCTTGGTGGAAGTTTAAAGATCTTCACGTAAGAACAGAAATGTGGAATGGGTCACATAAATTTGGGACTGTTTCCAAGGGTTCTATAAAGAAGTAAAATCGTGTCCTGTGGTTCAAGGGAAGGGGGTCATAGGTATTTCCCCTGGTGTTCTAGAGGTTTCTGAGATGACTCATTCAGCACCTGCCCCCTCTGCCCCCCACATTTTCTCACAGTGGGATGACGAGACAGACATGGCCCAGCTAGAGACTTGTGTGCGCTCCATCCAATTGGACGGGCTGGTTTGGGGGGGCTCCAAGCTCGTGCCCGTTGGCTATGGTATCCGGAAGCTGCAGATCCAGTGCGTGGTGGAGGATGACAAAGTGGGCACTGACTTGCTGGAAGAGGAGATCACCAAGTTCGAGGAGCATGTGAGTGGGCACCAGAAGGGAAGACCGGGTGGAGCCTGGGATAGCGGCTCCTGCCGCCCACATCCATAGGAACAGGCTACCTCCCAAACCCCGCCGCAGAGCACGGGCAGGGAGGCCTGTGGGCGAACCGCCACGACACCCTTTGTCTCCCCCCCGCAGGTGCAGAGCGTCGACATCGCAGCTTTCAACAAGATCTGAAAGTCCAGGAGTGTGTTTCATGTGTGTGAGGACCTGCTGAGATTAAAGACTGAAACTCGCACTTGGGCTCCTGTGGTGTTACTTGGTGTGCACCGCCCGCCAGGCTCTGGTCCATACTTGTCCCTGGCCCACCTCTTGCCTCTCGTGTTCAAGCTGTTTGGGCCAGAAACAGAATCTCATGGGTCCACATTTGTCCACCCTGTGCCCCCCCCATCCCCGATGTTGTGACCACTTAGAGTACACCTAGGCCTGATCTAACATGCCTCCTCACTCTCCTCACCTCTGGAGGGGCGCTGCCACTAACCGAAGACTTGAGTAGAGGCACATCTTCTTAGGTTCCTGAGATGGTTAGAATATGTACATCCAGCTGCACTGTGTAGAATTTTGCCTGCCTATACCCCCCCAAAAATCACTTGGTCAGTGCTTGTGCACTGATGGTCTCTAGGCAATAGTGCTTGTGAAATAGCGTGGACATGGAGGTGAGAGGGTGCCAAGTGGCTGTTCCCTGTTGGTGTTGTCCTTAGCCTCAAAAGTTTTAGAGACTTCCTGGGGGACCTGAGATGCAGGATCCAATAAAGCTGTCACCCAGGGAAGGATGACGTAGCAGTTCAGAGTACTGACTGCTCTTCCAGAAGATGGGGGTCTGGAACCACATGGGAACTAAGAAAACCAGTTGACTCCGGTTTCAGGGGATCTGATGCTCTGTGGGCATAAATGTGACTAAAGTATAGAAACACTGAAGTTTTGGGCGTTACACACAGTCCTGGAAGGCCTGCCTCCGCCTTCCCAGCATGAAGCATTTCACCACCATATTCCACCGTACCCCCGGCATGCAATGACTGGCTGCCGGGTTGAACAAACATCCTGATGCTTGGGCTCCCATCACACCTGAAAGGCCGCTCTGGCCTCTAGGGGTTCCTGCTTTCCAGGCAGCTGCTCAAGGTTGGGTAGGTAGCCAGGCTTGCCCCTCCCAGGTCTTAGGGCATGAGGCCAGGGTAAAGTACCACCTAATTAAAGCATTCCAGCCCAGGTGGGTTTTGAGTTGCCTTGGCACCCGTACTTGAGGTCTACTATCCTGTTAGAACCATTCACAGGGAGAGGTGGCTAGCTAGAATCTGGGAGCCTGGGTAGTTTGGATCCCTGCGGGATAGGTGGCTCGCCCCGCCCACTGTTGCCCGGGAAAGGCCCCTCCTCCGTGTGAGTCTGAACCCTGGACCAGTGCCCTAGGGGGCGGAGTAGGGCGCCATTAGTCTGCCGTCTGAGTACCGTGCAGGATGGCAATGGAACTGGACGGCGAGGGGCGCATGGTGGTGCGGCCGCTGCTCACGGACCTCTACCAGGCTACCATGGCGCTGGGCTACTGGCGCGCCGGCCGGGCATGTGAGACAGCAGAGTTTGAGCTCTTCTTCCGCAACTGCCCTTTTGGAGGATCCTTCGCCCTGGCCGCCGGCCTGCGGGACTGTATGCGCTTCCTCCGTGCCTTCCGTCTGCAGGATGCAGGTAGCTTCGCTACCCGCACTCCTGCCTGGGAGAGAAACAGGACCTCCTCCCCCTCCCCCACTCCCTCAGGACCGAGTCTCCCGCGCTCTCTCCGAGGTACCCCTGACCTCTGAGAGGCCTTCCCCAGACTATGTATTCTCTGTTGACCCAGATGTGCAGTTCCTGGCTTCGGTACTACCTCCAGACACTGACCCTGCGTTCTTCCAGCACCTTCGGGCCCTTGACTGCTCTGGGGTGACCGTGCGGGCCCTGCCGGAGGGTTCCCTTGCTTTCCCTGGCGTGAGTGCCCTGTGAGCCAGGCAGATAGGAAAAGGGTGGGGAGGAAGTGTCCAGGAGGTCCCACTGCGGAGCTGATCTCCGGCCCCACAGGTGCCGCTGCTGCAGGTGTCTGGGCCTCTCCTTTTGGTGCAGCTGCTGGAGACTCCCCTGCTGTGTCTGGTCAGCTACGCTAGGTGAGCATGGCCTCTGAGAGGTGTAGGCAAGGCAGAAGCTCTGGGGCTATCTAAGTCTTCCCACTGGGGTGGCTTTGCGGCACCTCACCTGGGCTCTCCTGGCCTCTGTCGCTCTCTACAGCCTCGTAGCCACCAACGCTGCTCGGCTTCGCCTGATTGCAGGGCCGGATAAGAGACTGCTAGAGTTCGGCTTGCGGCGAGCCCAGGGTCCAGATGGGGGCTTCACAGCATCTATTTACAGCTACCTGGGCGGTGAGGCCTGGAAAAGGCATAGGTTGCAGAAGGGGAGGTACCATCATCACTTAGGGGGTCCCCTAAGCCCGCCCTTGCCTTCCCACCCAGGGTTCGACAGCAGCAGCAACACACTTGCTGGACAACTGAGGGGTGTGCCGGTGGCAGGGACCCTGGCCCATTCCTTTGTCACTTCATTTTCGGGTAGTGAGGTGCCCCCGGACCCGGTTAGTGCTGTTTTGTTTTTTGTCAGGGTCCTGTGTATCCCAGGTTGGCCTTGAAATCTTGATCCTCCTGTTTCTGTCTCAGTGTGTGCTTCCATGCTGGGCTGCAGTCAGCCTTACTCTAGAGGACGAGATTCCAACGCCAGTTCTTAACCCCAGCTAGGGTGGTCTGGGCCTTGCTGTAAATGCCGGCAGATATTGCCCTGGGCACTTGGTCCAAGGTTGTACTAGACAGCTGGCATTTCATGGTATCACCTTTGCCCTGAGGCCATGGTATCCTGGCCACTCCCAGGCTTTGCACTACACTCTGGAGCCATCTTTTACCAATCTCTTTCTACAGATGTTGGTTCCAGCCTCAGGTGAGGGCCCCACGGTGGACCTGCCTGCCAGCGTAAATCTGTGGCTGAAGCGTGTTTGCAGCTACCTGGGGCTAGAGGTTCAGGAGCCACATCCAGGGGAACGGGCAGCGTTTGTGGCCTATGCTCTGGCCTTTCCCCGGGCTTTCCAGGGCCTGCTAGATTCCTACAGTGTGCACAGGTGAGCTGTGAGCATTCTAGCAAGGTGGCCTGGAGAGAGCAACTGAGCCCCTGATCCCTTGTTTTACACGCAGGAGTGGCCTTCCTAACTTCCTGGCAGTTGCCCTGGCGCTGGGGGAGCTAGGCTACAGGGCAGTCGGCGTGAGGCTGGACAGTGGTGACCTGCTTCAGCAGGCTCAGAAGATCCGTGGGATCTTTCGAACTGTTGGTGCTCAGTGAGTTGCCCACGAGGGGTGCGGTGTGCCTGCTAGAAATTCCCCATGGGAGTTGGGAGCTGGGACTCCAGCGAGGAAACACTCTCTCCTATAGTAAGGCCATGGCCCTGTTTCAGTGGCCACTGAGAAAGCCCTGGAAGGAAGGAGTCGGGTAAAACCACCAGGGGCTCCTAAGCAAAGGGCGGGTATAGGCGTGGCTAAGGGGAGCAAGACACCAGGGGGAAACAGGAGCATCTGAGGGCTGTGTGAACCCATTACCTTCAGGTTCCAGATGCCCTGGCTAGAATCTGTTCCCATTGCAGTCAGCAACAACATTGATGAGAAGGAGCTAGCTCGGCTGGCCCAGAAGGTAGGGTGGAAGAGGGACGGGTGGAGGGTAGTCCAGAGGGCCCTGGCACCCTACAGATGGCAGCTTGGCTTAATGTCACCTCCTCTCCGCACAGGGCAGTGAGGTGAACGTCATTGGCATTGGTACCAGTGTGGTCACCTGTCCCAAACAGCCTTCTATGGGCTGTGTCTACAAGGTAAAGATTATGTTTGACCCTAGGTGGGGCAAGTCGAGAAGATCATGGATGGGAGGGGACAGGGGTCCACTATCCAAACACCTTGTCATTGCAGCTGGTATCTGTGGGAGGCCAACCTCGGATGAAGAAGACAGAAGACCCCGAGAAGCAAACACTGCCAGGGAGCAAGGCTGCCTTCCGGTTCCTAGGCTCTGATGGTGATTCCCTCTGCCTTTCCTTTGTCCTTTTTTCAAGTCTCCGGCTCCTATTTGACTTTATCCTTGCCTCTTACACAGGGTCTTTGCTACTAGACCTACTGCAGTTGGCAGAAGAGCCCCCACCCAAGGCTGGGCAGGAACTCAGGGTTTGGCCTCAAGGGGCCCAGGAGCCCCGCACCGTGAAGCCAGCCCAGGTGGAGCCATTGCTGCGACTCTACCTGCAACATGGACAGGTGAACCGCCCTTCACCTGCCCTTCACCTTCACCTCACACTTCGGCTGAGCTCTGACCCCAAGCCAGCATCTCTACCTTCCCTTTCCCCTCCCCTGCAGCTATGTGAACCACTTCCATCTCTGGATGAGTCCAGAACCTTTGCCCAGCAGTCCCTGAGCCGCCTCAGTCCTGCTCATAAGCAGCTGCAGAGCCCTGCCATATATCCGGTATGCCTGTAGATGGCCTGCCCCGTGTGTCCTGTGCACACACACACCCCCACTCCCCAGCCCCAGCTGCCCATATCCCCCTTCTTCTCTCTGCAGGTTGCACTGTCAGAGAAGCTTCGGGCACTGGTAGACAGCTTGAGTGCTGGAGGTCCTTTGTGAAAATCACAGGAGTGGTGAAACTGCCGGAAACAGCATGACTCAACTGCACCCATGACTTATCATGACTTTTGGACCTGGGCTGGAGCCAGCAACATGGGGAAGCACAAGCCCAGTGAATAAGAAAAGAAAAGAAGTAAAACTTAATGTGTCATTAGTTTGCAAATCTCTGCTACTCACTTGGTTTCTAGGGACTTCCAGACCTGAGCTGGGGTCAGGAACATGAGGAAGCACGGGCCCAGTGGGGGGAGGGGGAAGAAAGGAAAAGACATGGCTACTCCTAGGTATGATGGAGAAGAAAGTTTATTATAGATATGTGGGAGAGCAGAGGCGGAGGCAGACACATCTGGGAGAGTCCGGAGTGGCCATGACCATGACCAGGTGTGTGTGTGTGTGTGTGTGTGTGTGTGTGTGTGTGTATGATGGGGAGAGAGGGAAAGCAAGTCCAGCAGCCAGGAGGCCAAAAGTACAAAAAGAGAGCAGGTAACCAAATGTCTGGATTATATCGGGAAGAGCCTCTGGGGAAAAGACAGCCCAGCCCCTGGGTTGGAGAGAGCAGGGTGGAGGGCAGGGCGTGCCAACCATACCCTCTAACAGTTAGGTACTGAGGGATGCCAGGAGAACCTAGAGGCCAGGTCCACTTTCATCTGTTAAGTAGGCACCTGAGCTGTTTGTCCTGGGTTTGAAATTTAACACCTAGCATGTGGGAAGGTAGCCCACATGGGGCTGGGCTTGTGGGAACCAGGTCTGAGTGGAACAGCAGGGCCACAGGACAGAGGGAGGGTTTATCCTTCCCTTTGTTTTGAGGGCATGTTGTGAACGCTCTCACCCACTAGAAGCAGATAGGGAGGTTCTGAGGTTGAGATGGGATGTCAGAGTCACAGCGGAGCCTCAGGCACCCATGTCTGCTAAGGGCAATGTCCCTCATCAGCAGAGACATCTCAGGCTTCCCAAGCCAGCCCTGCATGATGAGCTATCACCTTAGGGTCTCAGTTTCTGACCCCAAAACCATGGAAGGAGGAAGTGAAAACAGCTGAAGATCCAAGGAGTGGCTCAGTGAGGGCTGGAACTGTCTGGGCACAGCAAGCTAGGCAAGACTCCGGAGGAAGTGCTCAGGAGGGAGCGTCTTAGTCACTGTTTTGTTGCTGTGGCCATGACAACTCTTACAAAAGAAAGCCTTTAACTAGGGGCTTATTGACAGTTCCAGAGGTTAGTCACGTGGTCATCACAGTGGGGAGCATGAAGACGTGGGCAGCCATGAAGACATGGTGATGGGGAAGTAACTGAGAGTTCTACAGAAAGAGATCCTGAGGGCTGGAGAGATGGGGTTAAGTGCTGCGTCCACTCTTCCAGAGGTCCTGAGTTCAGTTCCCAGCAACCACATTGGTGGCTCACGACCATCTACTCCCTCTTCTGGCGTGCAGGTGTACATGCACATAGAGCGTTCTAAATAAATGAATAAAATCTTTAAAAATGGGCTGGGCGGGGGCTTTTGAAACCTCAAAGCCCACCCCCCAGTGGCACCCCTCCTCCGACAAGGCCACCCCTCCTAACCCTAATCTTCAAATAGTGCCACTCCCTGGTGACTAAGCATTCAAAGGAATGAGCCTATGGGGGCCATTCTATTTCAAGCCACCACGGGATGTTCATGGCCTGGCAGGAGGCAGGGCTGGGGCTTGGGTAGCCTGAGGCATGTGAGCTGGAGAAGGCGAGTGCCCACTGCTTGGAGTATTTCCACACGCACTTCCGCCCGCCCAGGGGTGTAGTGTGTTAGACCAGTTCGTCCAGCTCCCCTGGCAGTCACTATAGTGTGGCTGGGTGGAGAGTGGGGATTTGGAGCAGAGGCTGGGCCAAGCCTGGGGAGCATGAACCAGAAAGGGGATACAGCTGGGCAGGCAGTACACATACACCCTGCTTAGGCAGCCATGGGGCCAGCAGTCACAGCTAAGCGGTGGAAGGATGTCTAGGGCATAAAGACACGCCACCTCAGCACTGGCTAGGGTGCAGAGGGGCACACCACACGATAGTGGGTACTTGCGAACGTACTCAGAAGGCATCATTTGCCCTCACCGCATTGGCTCCACACCCCAAATATCTCAAGCTCAGGGATGATGACCGAATCTGACCACACCCATTCCCAGTATGTCTGGCTGTGTGACAAGGCCCCTGACCCTTCCAGGGCCTTTTCAGAATGCTCTAAAACGGCCCTGGACCCCTCCCCCAGGCATGAGGGACAGGCAGTTGGGTTAAAGAGCTTCTTCTCTAGAGTCCACTATCTCTACGGGCACTAGGCAGACTATGCAGACTGGTCATTCCACTAAGCTCCAGCAGCACCCTTCACAAGCCCATGCTGGGATACCTCTGTGATCGCCCAGCCAACTACTGGCACATGCGCAAACACGCATGCGCGGATTTGCCCACGCCACCACGCCTGTCTGTGGGCCCGCCTGTGGGCCCGCCCGGGGCCTGATTCTAGGTCAGGTCTGGACCCAGCTTCACTGGAGGAGTGGCGGCAAGTGCCGCTGGTAGGAACACCATGGCTGGGGGTGTGTGGGGTCGGGGCCGGGATGGCCCTGTGGGGTCCCTAACGCTGACAGCTCTAGCGGAAGGAATCCGGGCTAACCAGGGGCAGCCTGTGGGACCCTCCTCTACAGGCCCTCAGGCTGAGCACCTGGAGCTTGGACCTGAGGCTGAGATCTACCCTCGAACGCTCACCCCCGCCTCGGAGGCCCAGCTTGGGAATGAAGTGGTTGCCCCAACAGCTGGCAGTGGGAACTGTTCCCCACACAACGCCCGGGAGCCAGCCCCTGAGAGATTCTACCAGGTGAGTGGTATTGAGGCTGGTCGATTAAGCACTGGAAAGACAAGAGGTCCTGGAGCCGGGGAAAGTACTGAGGGTGAAAGAGGGATGGAAAAAAAGATCATAGGGGAGGAGAGTGTGAAGCCATCTGAGGGATGGGGAGAACGGAGGCCTAGGGAGCATAGCTGAGATAGGCTTGGGGACTTCAGAAACTCCACGTTCCACTCTCCCTTCGCTCGGCCTCCCAGTACTCCTGGGAGGAAGGGACGCTTGCAGACCTTGCGGTGTATACAGCTGCCTGTCTGGAGGACGCTGGGTATGCCGGGACCCAAGCAACAGCGCTCACTCTGTCCTCAGCCCTGGAGGCCCGTGGCCAGCGACTGGAGGACCAGGTTAGCATCCCCACCCCCACCCAGAGAATCCTGCAAGCCTCCCTTCCGAACGCGAGGAGAATCCAAACAACCTCGACCGCACTCCCCCTAAAGGCTGCTCTGAGTGTAGGTGGGCGCGGTGCTGGCGAGCGTTTCCGTTGAGGTCCAGCGGCCCTGACCGCTCACGTTTGTTCCTTTTACCCAGGTCCACAGTCTGGTGCGTGGACTGCTGGCACAGGTGCCTAGCCTGGCGGAGGGGAGGCCCCGGCGGGCAGCCCTCCGGGTGCTGAGCGCGCTGGCTCTGGAGCATGCGCAGGACGTGGTGTGTGCGCTGCTACCCAGTTCACTTCCCCCTGACCGGTAACCCTCTCTGCTAGCGCTGCCCCACGCAGCTTCCTTCCTTTTTCCTGCTTGATTGCTTGATCGTAGAATCTGGTCCCTGCAGCACCGGGCTGTGAGGGAGCAGGGCCTCCCCTCCCCTCGACTGCCTCAGTCCATACCCGGGTTTAGTTAAACACAAACACCCACACCCTCCTGCTTTTTTTTTTTAACATGCAGATGTGGGCGGGATAAGCAAGCTCCGTGGCTTGAGCTCCTGGAAGCCTCTGGCTCTTCAGGGTCAGTTACCACAGAGGTTATCTTCAGTTTATTCTCTACAACAACAACAACAACAATAATAATATCAGGTCTTTTTCCCTGTTGCTGACACAACAGGGCGCAGGGTGGCCCAGCTGACTGCTGATCTCTGGGACTGGCTCTGTTGTAGTCTGTATTTATTTTCCCTGGGATATGGGACCTCGAAAGGGTAAAGGATGATTTACTTCTGGAGCCTTTTCCTAGGGTCGCAGTGGTGGTCTTAGCCGAGGATTCCATGCATGTCTCCTCACTACACAGACGTTTACCCCCAGGGCGGCCACTGAGCTGTGGCGAAGTCTAAGTAGGAACCAGCGCGTCAACGGGCAGGTGCTGGTGCAACTGCTGTGGGCATTGAAGGGCACCGCAGGTCCTGAGCCCGAGGCACTGGCAGTAAGTGGCTCCAGCAAATGCCATCGGGGGGCCTGGCCTGGCCACAAGCAGCCAAAGAGTAGCTTTGTGGTGGTGGGACTACAGGTTAGCTCCAGGGTCACTCTTGTTTGGGATATCCTGCACACGTCCAGATTGGACAGGATCCCAATCGTGGGCTCTCTTGCCCTGCAGGCCACGCGTGCTCTTGGAGAGATGTTGGCAGTGTCCGGCTGCGTGGGAGCCACGCGAGGCTTCTACCCTCACCTGCTCTTGGCACTGGTCACCCAGCTACACGAGCTGGCTCAAGGTGTTAATTCCCCGGAGAGCCCTAAGGTTTGGGAGCCTTCTCGCCGAGGCCCGCCTCACAGCCACGCCAGGTGAGGAGGTACACTGGGCTAAGTGAGGGGCGGGACAGGCCTTCCTAAACCCTCATGGCCCGCTGCCCAAGACTTTTCCCTCCGCCAGCTGCACGGTGGAGGCCTTGAAGGCTTTGCTCAGTGGGGACGGTGGCCGCATGGTAGTCACGTGCATGGAGCAAGCGGGAGGCTGGAGGAGACTGGTAGGAGCCCACACCCACCTGGAGGGCGTCCTGCTGCTAGCCAGGTGAGGAGGCACCCCAGGACAGCACAACAGGAGGAGGTTCCCCGCTGGTCACGTGGGGGAGGTGGTGGGGATGAGCCCTTCCAGGCGGAGGAAGAGCCCCCTTTTATTCTACCCCAGCGCCATGGTAACGCACGCGGATCACCACCTGCGAGGCCTTTTTGCAGACTTGCTTCCTCGGCTACGAAGCACCAACAACCAGCAGCGCCTCACCGCTATGGCTTTCTTTACCGGGGTGAGCCTGCTTCCCAGAAGGGTAGCGGGGTGACTGCCGGTGCGGACACAAGCGCTGAATCTATGCCTCCTTGCTTAGCTGTTGCAGAGCCAGCCCACTGCACGCCTTTTGCGTGAGGAAGTCATCCTGGAGCGGCTTCGAACCTGGCAGGGCGACCCAGAGCCCACCGTGCGCTGGCTAGGACTCCTTGGCCTTGGGCACCTTGCCATGAATCGTGGGAAGGTGCCGATCTGGTAGTGCCTGGCAGGGCGAAGCGGGTCCCAGGCCGAATCCGGAAGGGTCCAGCCACGAGTCCTGTCTTTACAGATAAGGCATGTGAACACGCTGCTGCCGGTACTCCTAAGAGCGCTGGGCGAGGGGGACGCGAGGCTCGTGGGTGCTGCCCTGGGTGCGCTGCGGAGAGTACTGCTGCAGCCGGGAGCACCCGTGAGGCTCCTCAGCTCGGAACTGCGACCACGCCTCCCGCCGCTGCTGGACGATGTGAGCAAAATCCGGCCCTGTGGTCCCATGGCGTCCCGCTTGGAAATGTCCACGGATGCTCAACCCCACCCACGAGCTCTCTCTAGCCCCACCCCCAGTTGCCTTTGGGCCTGCCGCCAGATGAAGGCCTGGTCTGCAGCCCCGATCAGCCCCGACCCTCCCTGCTCTGCGCTGATCTCCTCTCCCACTCTGGCTCTCCTTGAGCAATGACTGTCTTTTCACACAAAGGCTCGGGACTCTGTCCGCGCTTCAGCTGTGGGACTCCTTGGGACGCTGGTGCGGCGGGGACAGAGGGGTCTCCGGTTGGGGCTTCAGGGACCCCTGCGGAAATTGGTGCTACAGAGTCTGGTGCCGTTGTTGCTGCGTCTCCATGACTCCAGTCAGGACGCCGCTGAGGTCAGTGTCCTGTCCCAGTCCTTCCACTCCTACCTTGTATCCTCTTTGAAGGTTTCAAGCCAGGGACAGGGACCTCAAGGGCTTCCCTTGGGCTTCCCTTGGTCTGCTAACCAAGCACTTCACTCTGGGCCTTGCCAGCCTTTCCAAGCCTCAACCCACCGCCTGGCATCTCCTGGATCCCCTAACCTTGCTTGCTTCCTCCACTCTAGAGCTCGGAGTGGACACTAGCTCGCTGTGATCGGGCCCTTCGATGGGGCCTCCTGGAGGAGATGGTTACTGTGGCCCACTATGACAGCCCGGAGGCTCTAAGCCGTGTCTGCCACTGCCTGGTTAGTAGAACAAGCAGCATGGTGGGCCCAGGGTATGGTGAGCTGCTCACTTGTCCTAGGATGCTGTAAGGCACACCCCCTCAAGACAGAGTCTCTGCCTGAGCTAAACATGCCCGCCTTTGCGCCTTTGAGGCCTTTGTTCACGTTGCCTGCGCCAGCCCCTTGTCCATGAAGGACTGGTACTTCCGCCCTGTCGTGAGCATGTGTGTTCCTAGGTTCAGCGGTATCCAAGCCATGTTCAGTATTTCCTGAGTCAGACCCAGGGCTACCTGCGCAGCCCACAGGACGCCTTGCGCCGCGCAGCCACTGTGCTAATAGGTAAGGCTGCCTTAGCCGCTCAGGGCTCCGAGATCTGGGCCAGCCTCTTCTAGGCACGGGCCAGACCTCATCGGTTTGCTTTGGTACAGGCTTCCTGGTCTATCACGCTAGCCCCAATGGAGTCAGTCAGGACCTGTTGGACTCTCTGTTCCAGGGTGAGGACCAGATCTACCATGGGGTAGAGTGTTGGGGGGGGGGGTGCTGTAGAGAAGTGGGAGGAGAGAATGAGTGAGAGCCAGCCCCAGGCTCCTCTTCCCCTTCAGCCTGAGTTGTCCCTTTATGCAGATCTAGGACAGCTGCAGGGCGACCCGGAGTCTTCGGTGTCCACGGCTGCGCGAGTATCTGCCCAGCAGGTGGCGCTGCTCGCTCGGGCGCAGGTCCAAACACGCAGCCCCCGCCTCTTCCGCTTCATCCGCCATCGTTCATATCCTACAAGGCCCCATCCACTCTATGACGATAGTCCATTCCTACGCCGGAGCCTTGCAGGCCGATGGAGCTGCCCCGAACCTCGATGAGCCAGGCTCGGTATCCATATTCATGGGCACACACTATCTTTGCTGTCGTCAGTCCCTGCTACAGCAGATCTGCGGAAGAGGGCCTATTCAAGGGTCACCCTGGGCCTGGTGCTGGACACTGGGTTGCCCTCTAACTACTTTCTATGTCCCACCGTGTGACAACTGTGTCCCAGATGGCACATTTCACTTCAAGTCCCTCTTGTGGTCTTGGTCCAGTTATTTATTTTTTTACCAGGCCAGTTTTGTCACCAACCTGGAGTGTACCCTCTGCTCCAGCTTGGACCCAGCACCTGTCAAAGATCTGATGAAGGCACTGAAGTTGATGCCACCGTAGGCTGTCATGCTCCCTCCCTCGGGCTCAGTCTGCCTAGGCCACAGTCCTACCCATCATGTCCTTCCAAGTTACGTCAGAGTGGTCCATCACTGCTGTTTCTTCCATTTTCTATTCCTTACAGCTGTTCTGGCTTATGTCTCCTTCGTTCAAGAGGCATTGACCAGCTCTCCTGTTCATACCTGCCATCCCTACTCCTTGGGATAACCGATCTGTCTCCTATCGCCACTGATGTTAGAACCCACCTGTACAATGGTGTTTTCTAGAAGGTGTCTCTAGCATCCCTTCATGCTGGAGAGCCTAAGCCAGGATTGCACCCTGGGTTGAAGTATGTAAGCAGGCACTCCACACCCACTAGACTGTGAATGGGTATGTCATTATCCAATGCCCTGCACAGGGCTCGGCTGGGATGGCACAGCTGGATAGACGGGAAGAGTCAGCCATAGTTGTGACCCCGCCCCTACAGGCATAGGCGTAGGCAGCTTCTTCCACTTAGAATGCCTGCCTTGGAATGTCCTCAGGCTGCAGGGAGGCCTCCTCACAAACAGGGTATGTTTGTGGTAATGTAGGGGGGCTGTTTCCCCACACTGGGGTCTCTTTGGGGCAAGCATGGGATCCTATTTACCTTTGCCTCTGTAGCTCGTACATGGAAGATGTTCAAAATAAACATGAGTGTGTGGCAGAGGCTGAACATCTGTCTGAGAAATTGGTTGTGATGAGCTGGGCTTTGCACAGGATCCAGCTTGGCTTGAAGTGAGCAAAGCAGGATGCAGCAAGACTCCTGTCTGGCTGGGGAGATGGCTCAGTGGTTAAGAGCACTCGTTGCTCTTGAAAAAATGGAGACTCCTCTACTCATCCAGTATCCAGTGGTGGCTAACAATTGACTGTAACTCTTGTTCTAAAGAGTCTGAGGCCTTCTTCTCCCCCTTCTGAGGCACTGCATGCACATAGAGCATAGACATGCAGGCAAGATACCCATTCACATAAAATACAACTTTTTTTGTTTTTTCAGTGCTAATGTCAGTATGAAGACAGGACTCAAGATCCAGTAGCTCAGGGAAAAAAGCTTGTCAGTGCCTGACTGGGTTCACCTTACGGCAGAGAAACTGCCAAATGGTTAGGGTCATACCACAAAAGGGGCCAGAGGAAGTGTAACCAGGAAGCTGAGACAAGGGGCCATAAGTCCAAGGCAGCCTGGACAACTTAGTGAGACCCTGTCTCAAAATAAAAGTACAGGGCCTGTGAGATGGCTCAGCACACAAAGGCACATGTTGACAGAGCTGCTTGAGTTTGTCCTCCAGAACTCATATGGTAGAAAAAGAGAACAAACTCCCTCTCACATATTGTCCTCTGCCACAGCGCATGGGCACACACGTGTCTACACACACGCATGCACACACACACACACATACACACGTGATTTTTTTTTTTAAAGTATGAAATAGAGTAGGAATTTAATTCAGCGATAGGGTGTTTATGTAGTTCAAGGCCCTGGGTTCAGTCTCCATTACTGAAAAAAAAAGTTATCCAAAC
Source organism: Meriones unguiculatus (assembly GCF_030254825.1). NCBI lineage: Eukaryota > Metazoa > Chordata > Mammalia > Rodentia > Muridae > Meriones > Meriones unguiculatus. The sequence continues at coordinate 25,200,754 of NC_083356.1, forward strand.
TTTACCACTGGAATTAGTTGATCCTTAGTGCAGGTCAGCCTTAGGTCAGGGGGATGGATCCTCCTGAAGTCAGGGAGAGGGTGGTACATTAATTTTGACCTTTAAGAACAGGTGCTAAAAATGAGGTTCAACATACAAGAAATAAATGGAGGAAAATGGCCGCAGGCTGCTGGACGTCAGTGAAGGAGAAGCAGGGAGGGGTCATGAAGAGCAAGCCAGTGAGCTGCACTCCTCCATGGCCTCTGCATTAGCTCCTGCCTCCAGGTTCTGGACCTGTTTGAGTTCCTGCCCTGGCTTTCCTCAGTGACGGACTGTTACTTTGAAGTGTAAGCCAAAATAAACCCTTTCCTCCCCAAGTTGCTTTGGTCGTGGTGGTGTTTCACTGCAGCAATAGAAACCCTAGCTAAGACAATGGAGGAGTAATGACTGCCTCTGCGAGAGCTGATGAAAAAGAGAGTCAGGCTGGGCTGTGGTGGTGACTGCCTTTCGTCCCAGCATTCAGAAAGCAGAGGCATGCGGATCTCTGTGAGTTCCAGGCCAGCCTGGCCTACAGAGTTCAAGGACAGCTAAAGCTCTACACAGAGAAACCCTGTCTCGAACACCCCCCCCCAAAATAAAAATAAAAAGAGTCAGAATAAGGAGGGAAAAAAGGGGGGGTTCTGAAATAGAAAAAAAATCTTTAGAAATCCACCAAGGAAATGAAAAGATTGTGGAGGGGCAGAACAAACAGGTCACACAGAGAAACACACCTGACACAGCTTCCGTCCGCTGTACCAGTCTCTGTCTGGGGGAAGGGACTGACAGGCAGACAGAAGGCAGACAGAAGTTTGGCAGTCCAATGCCCAGGACAAGCCTACAGCACTCAGGAGCCTCAGGTCTGCTTGCAGTTTTTGGTGAGAGGATTGGTTCTTTGCTGCCCGCCCCCACCCCCATCCCCGCTGCTGCATTTGTTGTTGTGTTTGCTATTGCTGGAAATTCTGATGACAAAGACTGGACTTGCCCCCAAGGAAACCGATAACCCTAATCAGCAGGAAGTAGTCTAAAGAGACCTATGCCCTCTTTCCTCTCTAACCTTCTATTTCTCTACCTGGAGAGATTGGGGTGTTGGCAGGGATAAGGGGGGGATAAGGGTTGGAAGGGAGGTAGAGATACAAAACCCACATAAAATAGAGAAAACAAATACACTTACCTATAACTCTAGCTCCAGAGAATCCAAAAGCCCTGCACACATGGCATATGCATAATTAAAAATTAGTGAAATACTGAACCAAATAGTTCTTAAACAAATAAATGCAAATGACTAATAAGTGCTGAACTTAATGTGTTCAGCATTTTTAGCCAGGAGGGAAATGCAAATTAAAACTTCTTTGAGAGTCTTTCTCACTCCAGTCACAATGACTATCATCAAGAAAACAAATGCTAGCCAGACTTGTGGTGGTACGTGTCTTTAATCCTACCTCTTGGGAGGCAGAGGCAGGTGAATCTCTGTGAGTTCCAAGCCAGCCTGGTCTACAAAGTGAGTTCCAGGACAGCCAAGGCTACACAGAGAAACCCTGTCTTGAAAAAACAACAACAACAACAACAACATGACATACTGGACTGGAGAGATGAAGAACACAGGCTGTTCTTACAGAAAACCTCTGTTTGATTCTTAACACCCACATGACAGCCTACAACTGTCTGTAACTCCAGTTCCAGAGGGATCCAACACAGACATACATGAAGGCAAAACATCAATGCACATAAAAATAGAAATAAATCTTAAAAGAGGTGCTGAAAATAAAACTACCTTACAACTCTATCTGGACACTCTTAGGAGTATACCGAGAGAGTCACACAGCTCAGAGATGCTCGCACATCCATGTTTATGGCTGCAGTGTTCACAATGGCCAGAGGGTGAAACCTGCCTAGATGGCCATCAATAGGTTAAAAAAAAATGTGGCTCTTGTACACAATGGAATATTATTCAGCTGTACAGAACGATGAACTCTCACTTTCTGGGAAGATGCTGCTGGAAAGCACTGTGTTAAATGAGATAAGCCAGAACCAGAAAGAACAAATACCTACTTTCTCTTATAGGCAGAACAGTGTTATTTGATTGTTTTGAGACGAAGTTTTCTCCTGCTGGCCTGGATCTTCACCAACACACTTCTGGTTGTACAAGCTCCTGGAGATGACCATAACACCCTGGCTACATCAATTAGGGACATAGCTCCTTAGACACAGAACTCACGGGCTGCTGAGCCTTGTGTGGAATGGACTCCCCAGTGCCGGAAGACATGTTGAATTCCCAGAATCTGCCCATATGTAGGTTATACTTGTATGCTTGAGGCAAAGCATTGTCACAGAGTCTGGTTCTGCTACCTTAGCTGTGTGCCCTACGTCCCCTGAAACAGAGGGTCACCCTGTCCAAAGTGTAGACTTACCCCTAAGTTGTTCTGTGCATCTTTTCTGGGAAAGTAGGTGTGGGCATGCCAGGCTATGGCCATGTCCATGTGTCCACGCCCCAGGTGTGGTGTAGCAGAAAGCTCCTCGAGGCAGGAAGAAAGCCGTGTTCACTAAGCCCCTCCCTCCACAAGACTACAGGAACAATAAAGTCCGCAAAGTGTCACTCCCAGGCAAGTCCGGTTGCCAGGTGGAAGCAGAGGTCAGCAGAACTGCCTAGAAGGAACAAAGACCAGCTGATGCCTGGAAGAGGGTTAGACCAGAGTCACGTGGAAAGGATCCTCTCCAAGCCGCCGTGTAAAATGTATTCCAGGTCTCCAACATTCATGAGCCCCTGCTGCTGAAACCCTTTGGTGTTGCAACTGTCTTTGAGCCATTTTGGCTCTTGTAAGTAATCCCTCACCCACACTTCTGTAAGTAATACCAATAAATTTAGTTGCCTCACCAAGCTGGACTTTGGTCATGTGAAGGAGTCTGGTGATGGAATTTTACCTCTTGGCCTTGGCAGACGTGGGCTTAATCTAAAGCTCAGTTTCTCCGAAACTGACCTTGGCAGCTTCTCCAGCAGGGTGCTCTGGTCCTGAGAACTAGATCACAAACTTTGTGCAACCTTGAGTGAATCCTCAGACGTTTTGCCAAAGTGAAGTAGATGAGCTGATATCGTGAGAAAGTTGCTCATGGTCTTTTGCTTTAAAAGAGTTGATTGAGTGTCTAATAAAAGAGTCTTGATCAGAAACGTGTCTTGACCCCATTGTTCGAGTCTCTGCCCCTCTCATTCCCACTCCCTCTTTCAGTTGGACCCTGCTTGACTTGCCCGCAGGACGGGCCAGTCATGTAAATGATTTGGTCTGTCCTTGGTTTCCTGACTGGGGTGTGGAGGTCTGAATAGAAATGGCCCCCATAGACTCATGTTTTTGAATGCTTGGCCCATAGGTAGTGGAACTATTAGGAGGTGTGGCTTTGTTGAAATAGGTGTGGCCTTGTTGGAGTAGATGTGGTCTTGTTGGAGGAAGTGTGTCACCATGGGGACAGGCTTTATGGTCTCATATGCTCAACCTACACCCAGTGTGACACTCAGTCTCATTCTGCTGCCTGCAGGTCAAGATGTAGACCTCTCAGCTCCTTCTCCAGCCCATGTCTGCCTGCACACTGCCATGCTTCCCACCGTGATGATAACAGACTCAACCTCTGAAACTGTAGCCAGTGAAATGTTTTCCCTTTTAAGAGTTGCCTGGTCATGGTGTCTCTTCACAGCAATAGAAACCCTAACTAAGACATGGAGTGAGTAGATGTTTGTTCATGTCTCCCCAGGAAAGGCCTGTCACACAACAGGGCAGTCTCACTTCGCCCTCACAGGGTGGCAGGATTGAGGCGATGGCCTTCCTATCCATTCATTCTGTGTGGGCAGACCTCACCCCTTCCCATCCTACCAATGATCCAGGACCCCTCAAAAAAACTCAGTCACTATTGTTTTCTTTGTATATTTATTACATTTTTCCAACTCTTGGGCTTCATTGCCTTCTAGTATTGTGATTGAATTTCTTGGCTTCCCTGGAGCTGGGCTAGGCAAGTTTCTGCCCTAGCTGGAGGGTAGGAATTGAGGATGTTAGGGGAAGGGGGCCCTGTAGGTTAGCCAGGTTTCTGGCTTAGAGTCAACAATAGGGCCAGGCAGGTGTAGAGTGCACACATGGGGCCCTGAGACACAGGTTCCCAGTGCACCTGGGGGGTGTTCACCTGCAGCCTTAGGCCACATTCTTCTAGCAAGACCCAGGTGGGAGCCTCCTCATCCCAGCTGTCCCCGAGGAGCCTCGAGGGCAGAGACACACAACTCTGCTTCTGCCATGGGGTGGTCCGTTCCAAAATATGCTTCACCTACCAGCAGAGGAGGGGAAGAGGTTGCAGATGAGGATTGTAGTCTGAGCCCCGGAGATACTGCGCCAGCCCGTGTAAACCTTCCCAGCTGTACCCAGGGCCCCACTAAATCCCCGGTGCCATGCCCTCTCACCAACTCCAGCTGCTTTGATAGCACCGTTGCCTCCAGAGACGTAGCCAGCAGCTGCTGCTGGGTTTCACTCAGCACTGGGGAGAGATCTGGGCTGAGACAGGGTTCCAGAATGCCCAATACGGAACCTAGTCCTCCCCTCCTGTCCAGTACTAATCCCACCACGGGCTGCTCACCAGCCAGTGCTTCCAACAGGTAGGAGACAGGGGAAGCAACTTCCATCACCAGGGTTCCAGAGGAGAGCACCAGACACTCCAGGATGCTGCCTGCTGGGCCATCCAGAGGCTCCACCTGCTCGCCACTGCACAGACCCTGCTCTAGCTGAGTTATGGGTAGGATAAGTGAGGTTGGGTAGGCTCGGGCAGGCCCTGTCCACCTCCCACACTCTCACTCACCACGGCCTCCAAGGCTTCCATGCTGGGCTGGTCCTGTAAAATCTTCCCAATGTTCACTAGTAGCTCTTGTCTCAACTTCATGTCGAAGTGTTCCAGCTTTGTGGAGGCAGCCTTCACCTCTGCACACAGGCCTCGGAAGTCTTCTCCGATCACTTCTTCCTCAGGGACTCCATCTGTAGGGCCAGAGAGAAGCACCGCCTGATGCCTTTGAGGTCTTTGGGAACTCTGGTTAGGGAGCAGAGGCAGGACCCAAGGAGTTCCAGGGTGGTCACGTGGGTACTGACCTGACGTGACGTCATCACCAATGCATTCTAGTAGTTTGCCAATCACGCTACAGTCTTTTCTGTGGCCTAGGCAAGGAATGAAGATGGTGGAGAGGAGAAGGGCTATTTTGTGTAGGGACCCAGGGATCATTGTCTCCTGCTAAAGTGGGCTGAGATTTTCCCTGCTCCAACCCCAGCTCCATCCCTTCTGTGCTACTGGCGGCCCAGGACAGTTGAGGACTAAACAGGCCTAGCAGCATCACCTGTATTGGGTATCACTCATTGTGTATGTGTGTATGTGTAGGGTGTGCCCACCTCTGAAGGAGGCTGACCACCTCATGCCCTCAGCACACAACATCTCATCAGGCCAGAGGGTCTGGGGGCCTCACCTGTGGGGGGAAGCTCAAAGGTCCTCTGTTTCTTATCAGGGAAGAGAAGGATATCTGGCAGCAGGAAGAAGCAAGCAGGTCACCATCTCCCTTATCCCCAAGGCTCCTGGGACCCCCTGAGAACCTCCCTCTATGCCCCTCCCTACCACATTTAGCACATTGACCATATTGTCTCAGAGATCAGGCATCCCTGGCTAGCTGAAGCCTCCCAGATTTCCTGCCCCTCTGCCACATAGTCTGGGCTCTAGAGTCAGCCCCTCTCCACTCACCCCATTCAGGGTCAATGAGCAGCTGGGCCACTTGGAATGCCAGGATGCTGCCGACAGGAATCGTCACCATCTTCTTCTGGTTTCGGTGACCCTGGCCTTCACCCTGAAGGATAGATATAGGTGCAGAGATGTAGAGTAAAAACTATGGGTGGGTGCTGGTGACGAGCTTACTACTGATAAATGCCATTCCAGATAGCTGGGCAAGTGGGACCATGGGGTGCTTCTGGAAGGGTCTTAGAAGAGCTCAGGCCACCAACACCTGGGATGCTCCCCCTGTGGCCTCTGAGAGTCCTGTTCTTCCTTGTGCCCAAGTGGGGCCAGGCAAGGGCCATGGCTAGCCACACACCTGCAAGCTTATGGCTCCAAGCACTGCAAACTGGCCTGAGCCCTTCCGGTTGTGGGTCCGGGTGACCTGCATCTCCTCCTGTGTCTGTAGCACCTCTGTCACCACAAACATGTCACACCCACGACTCCGAAGCTCTTGCAGGATTTTGTGTTCAGGCTGCCTCAGGTGCCTACAGAAAGATCGTGCCCCACAGATGAGTTTCCCTCCCTCCCTCCCTCCCCCCCTCCCTCCCTCCCTCCCTCCCTCCCTACGGTTCTGCTGACAGGTGGGAGGAAAAAGACTAGGGAGTCCAGGAATCTGTGGATGCCGGGCTTGGGTACCCTCCCAGCGTGTTTCCAACCATGTCCAGGTGGTTGGGGGAGTAGGACCAGCTCAAACAGGGGGAAGCAGGCACACCAGGCTGCCTTCATCCCACCAGGGCTTCACCTCTCACGCCGCAGCGTCTCCCAGGTGTTCTGAGCCACACGCAGTAGATGCACGTTCACAGAGGCACTGGAACTGTGGGACACTGCGGCCCCACCAGAAATTTTCCCCTGTCCTGTGCCTGACAGCCCCACACTGCCCTGAACGTTCCCGTCGATGACATCAGAAAAGTGGAAGTGGCCTTGATACTCCAGCTCTGAAAAAAGACCAGCTCTAAGCTCCCGTTCCACTAGCCACTGCTTGTCTTTCCTCTGTAGCAGCAGGACCTTTAAAGAACCCCCTACTCTGGAAATAGGGCCAGAGGAGCAGAGCTGATAGAGTCCAGTAAGATAGCAGGCTGGGCTCAGCCCACTCCCTCCCCAAGCAGAGTGAGGGAAGGGGGAGCAGGGAAGAAGCTACCTGGTTCTGGAGCACTGGGTTCCAGGATGTCCTTGATTGACAGGTTGACACATGTATAACGGGGTTTCCAGAACCATGAGGTTGAGTGTTTCCTGCTCAGGAGGCAGTAGGGCCTGATGCTGGTAGAGTTCCGCAGGCTGTCCACTGGGATGAGCTCTCCTCTCTGGTCCACCTCTTTGATTACACTCCTGACCACACTCACAAAGGCTGATGACATGATCCTGAGGGCAGATAGATTGGGTCCCTACAGAGTCTTGTTAAGTCCTGGCACATTCTGGCTGACCACTATACCAACACAGACCCAGTGCTCACTTTCTGACCCACTTGTCTGTCTCTGCTGCTGTGGGCACTTGAGAGAGGAGGAGGAGGAGGCAGTCTACAGCAGGACCTGCTCTATCCACACCATCAATTCTTGTGCACAGCCCTTGGCTGATGGCTAAGGTGTAGGATACCTGTTGCCCTCCCTGGCTGAGGGCCAAGGCTGAGGGCCAAGCCCCCCCCCCTTCTGAGGGACTTGGCATAGGAGCCCACAGCAAAGGCAGTGTTCGTGATTTCAGTGGTTTCCTCCAGGGCTCTCATGCACAGCTCTGAGCCACCAGTCCTGGTTGAACCTTATGGGTCAGAGATCGAAACAGGCGTGGGCCCAACAGACAACCTGTGTAGTGTGGAGGAGCAGTCCAAGTCCCTAGGAAGCTGGGCCCCTGGGCCTGCTGATGGTGGAGAGTGAGCCAGGAAGGCCTCTGGGGGTCAGGGAGAGACTTGAGGGCTAGGGGATCAGCCTGTGGCCTAGAAGCTTTTGTCAGTCAGCCTAAAGCCCACACCAGGCTGGCCCCACTATATGGGCTAGTGGGTGGCCTTCCCAGAGGCTTCTGGGAAGAGCTGAACCCCCCCACCCAACAAGCATGCATCCAGGTCATAAAGCAGACTGAGCCTGGGGAGGTGCAGCCCGGTTCTGAGAGGGCTGAGTAAAGGAGTGGCTCACCGAGGTCTTCACCTCTGCTGAGGTGTCTGGGCCCACCAATGGAAGCAAGGACGTCGTGTAGGCGGGTCGGGTCGGAGAGGGGTCTCCCCCGGGAGCTACGGAGCCATGGGAAGCCAAGAACAGGCGCTTCTCAGAGGAGGCGTCAGCACACAAAAGTGAAACTGTGAAACTACAGCCCTGAGGAAGTAGCAGCTCTGTCAAGGAGCCCTCCCTCCCTCCAGGAACAGCCCGGGGAACAGCCCCGCCTCCTCTTCCTCCGGGGGGGGGGGAAATGCCTAGTAGCTGGGAGCTTCGGTTTTATCCAGTCTTGGTACCTACAACTGCCCAGCGCTTTTTCTTCCTTAAACACTTGGGCTGTAGTGAAAGATCTGCCAGCAAGCACATCATTAGTTATCAAGAAAATGCAAATCAAAACTAGATAGCATCGACTGCATGAGGCTGGCTGGCTTCCTAAGTAACTTGTAGTAAGAACATAGAGAAACAAACCCGGGGGCTCTTGCAGGTGGGCTACTGCAAACGGTGGAGCTAGCTGCTTCCTCAGGGCTGCAGTTTTTTGGTTTTTGTTGTTTGTTTTTTCTTCTTTTTCTTTTTCTTTTCTTTTCTTTTTTTCTTTTTTTTTTTTTTTTGCCATTTTATACTGAACTTAAAATTTTAATATTTCTTATTTCTATTTACTTTGTATTCCAGCTGTTGTTCCACCTTTGTCCCCTCCCAATCCTGCCCTCCCTCCCTCCTTCTCTCATCTCCATCTCCTCCCACACCCCTTCCCCAGTCCACTGATAGTGGAGGACCTTCTCCCCTTCCATCTGACCCTAGCCTATCAGGTCTCATCAAGACTGGCTGCATTGTCTTCCTCTGTAGCCTGGTAAGGCTGTTCCCCCTCAGAGGGAGGTGATCAAAGAACCAGCTACTGAGTTCATGTCAGAGACAGCTCCTGTTCCCCTTACTAGAGAGCCCATTTGGAGAGTGAGCTGCCACTGGCTACCTCTGTGCAGGAGTTCTAAGTTATCTCCATGCATGGTCCTTGGTTGGAGTATCAGTCTCAGAAAAGACCCCTTGGCCCAGATTTTTGGTTCTGTTGTTCTCCTTGTGGAGCTCCTGTCTCCTCCAGGTCTTTCTATCTCCCCCTTTTTCATAAGATTCCCTGCACTCTGACCAAAGTTTGGCTATGAGTCTCAGCATCTGCTTTAATACCCTGCTGGGTAGAGTCTTTCAGAGGCCCTCTGTGGTAGGCTCCTGTCTTGTTCCTTGTTTCACCTTCTTCCGATGTCTATCCCATTTGCTTTTCTGAATGAAGATTGAGCATCTTATCCATTGGCAGTTTTTCAAGCTGGGCACAGTGGCTTGTAATCTCAGCAGCACTCTGGGAGGCTGAGGCAGGTGGATCTTTGCGAGTTCCAGGACAGCCTGGTCTACAAACTGAGTACAGGACAACCAAGGCTACACAGAGAAACCCTGTCTGGAATAAAACCAAACCAAATCAAACCAACCAACCATGACAACAAACTAATATATTGACAGTTTTTCAAACTGGTGAGTGTAGAGCTACCAGGTGACCTAGCAATTGGAGTTTTTGGTGCATATCCAAAGCAAGAGGTCATTCCGGGGTTGTGGCTGTCAACGGTGATGTGTTTGCCTAAAAAGAAACCAATAGGTCAAACAGAACAGTACAGCAATGTTCATGGTGGTATTTAATTTTTTTTTCTTGAGATTTTAAAGAATAATTTTACACATGAGTATTTTGTCTGCATTTATACATGTGTACCATATGTGCGTGCTAGGAACTGAGCCCTGGTCCTCTGTAAGAGCAGCAAGTGCTCTTAGCCACCAAACCATCTTTCCAGTCCTCATGGTAACTTTCTCTTTTTCTCTTTCTTTCTTTCTCTTTCTTTCTTTCTCTCTCTCTCTTTCTTTCTTTCTTTCTAAGTTTTATTCGAGACAGGGTTTCTCTGTGTAGCCTTGGTTGTCCTGAACTCACTCTGTTAACCAGGCTGGCCTCCAACTCACAGAGATCCACCTGCCTCCCAGAGTACTGGGACCACAGGCGTGGGCCATAGCACCCAGCTCCCCAGGGTGACATTTTAAAGAGTCAAACAGATAATCCTTAATGACCTGAAGGTCCATCAACTCATACGTTGATTAAAAAAAAGAGTAAATCTGTGCCGAATTTTGTCCAGCTCGGGACCCTGCACACACTAGGTACAGTGGGGTGCTGCCCGGCAGCTGGAAGGAATGAGTGCACGTCCGAGATACACTGCAGAGTGTGGATGAGCCCCGAAAACACTGCTACAAGCGAAAGACGCCAGGCTGAAGCCAAACCAAAACAACAACAAAACCCCGCACGTGACTGTGCAAGTTATTTCGTATGAAATTCCCAGAACAAGCAAATCTGTTAGTAGTTGCTAAGGTCTAAGGGCATGGGAAATAGGGAGTTACGCCTAATGGTTTTAGAGGCTTTTTTCCCCCTTGGGGATATGGGCAATGATTGCGCACTTTATTTATTTATATTTATTTAGTTATTTATATTTTTTTGAGACAGGGTCACAATGTAGCCTCTGATGGCCCGAAGCTCACTATATAGACCAGGCTGGTTTTAGACTCACAGACATCCACCTGCCTCTGCCTCCTGAATGCTGGGATTAAAGGCGTGACTCGCCATGCCCTCCCACTTTTTAATATACCAGACCCACAGAATCATGCACATTTAGATGGCTGGAGTATACGGTATGTGGATTGCTTCTCAGTGACAGCATTTCTCTTAAGAGTTCCTGACTCCCCCGGGGGCTGGAGAGACCACTTAGTGGTTTAGAGCATGTGGGCACTTACAGAGGCTCCAAGTTTGGTTCCTAGCACTCACATGGTGGCTAGCAACCAACAGTAACTCCAGTTCCAGAGGACCCATCGAGTTCTCCTGGCCTTCAAGGGCACTGCATGCACACAGTGCCCAGACACACAAGAAGGCAAAACACCCATATGTTGTAATAAAAATAAATATTTTTTATGAATCTGGAGTTTCATAGAAGCACCCAATGTAGCCACAGGCTCCTCAGGGTCCCAGTGTTCTGGTGTCAGATGCCTTGGACCTATTCTTAGCACACATTTCCTTACAGCTAGCCTTGCCAGGCCTGTCTTAGGTTGTGTATTAGAACACCATGGCTTGAGCCCCAGTATTAGTGTAGGGCTCGTGAGAGTGTCCCCCTCTCCCAGGCCCAGCCATGGCAGGAACAGACTACTGTCAGGTCCCTTCATTGTTTTCAAGCTCTTTCAGGGATGTTTGTGTGCTCTCAAGACATGTTGCTGGACTGAGCAGTTCTCTACCAGGACCCCGCCCAAATCAAGAAGATCATTCACATTTCTGACTCTAGGGACTTGCAGACCCTCTCTATTGAACCAGACAGGCCCTACATACAGTATTAGCCTACAGGTAAGTTTGTGTGGTTTCTCCACGGTGAAGACTGGGCACTAGCCCGGATGGGAGTGTGGCTGGAGCATTTCCTTGTTCACATTTCCCGTACTTTAATAATAACCTGAAATTAAAAATCCTGGGCTTGTTGACTCCTGACCCTAGGTCTTGGGGGTTGATCTTCTCTGCTTTGTCCCTTCCTGAGGGTTCAACATCCTGCCATGGGCAAGGTGATGTAACCCAAGCCCTGTTTGTCTGATGATTTCAGGCTTTGCCACTTGACCTTGAATCGGGCTCAAGGTATCCAGGGCAGTGGAACCCTTGATCCTTTCCTCTTGAGGTACTCTATCCTGCTGCTTCTAGCCTTTCACCTCAAAGACATGTTCTCTCTCCCCCCCACCCCGTGTGTGTGTGTGTGTGTGTGTGTGTGTGTGTGTGTGTACCTATGCATGCATTCCTGTGCCTACCCTGGGACTTGTCGGGGGGGCTCTCCTGCAGTAATTCTGAATTAGCACCTCGGACTAGGTGTTTTCCCTGTAGCAGTTTCTAGTGATGAGGACGAGGTCTCTGCCCTAACCTGAAGGTGACTTCTGGTGTCCCTGGAATGTTGCCACTGCACAAAACTAGAAACTAGAATTCGGACAAAAGGGAAACATCTGTGTTGACAAAAATCCCCAGAACTAGTTCATGAGGTAGAGGGTCTGTGGGGCTCTGGGCACACTTTGAAACTCTGATTGAATTCATTTGCTGGTCAGGAGTCCGTGTCCTTGTTGGCTTAGTTTGGAGGCTCCAAGGAGTGTAGGGTCAAGCATAGATGTACATGTCCTAGTTCGCTTCAACACTCAACTTGATGTAACCTGGAGTCACCTGGAACAGAGACCCTCAATACTTGCCTAGATTAGACTGGCCCGTGGGCATGTCTGTGGGGCATCATCTTGAATGATGATTGATGTGGGGAGGCCCAGCCCTCTGTGGGAGTTATCATTCCCTAAGCTTTCCTAGGTGTACTTGGGCCGTATAAGAAAGCTACAGGAGCATAGGCCTGGGAGTGAGAGAGGGAATCAGCCGGCAAACAGCTTTCATCCATGCCATCTGCTACAACATGAGGTCCTGTGCTGACTTCCTCAAAGGTGAGGTAAAATAAACTCTTTCCCCACCAAGTTGCTTTTGGTTGGAGATTTTATCCCAGCAACAGGAAGCAAATGCAGACAGTCTGTGTGTGTTGTATGTATATGTGTTTATATCTGTGCATATAATATGGGTATGTTTATGTTTGTTTACTTATTCATACATTTCTGTGTGTAAGCCTGTGTGTTCATGTTTCTATAAGAGCATTGCAAGTGAGCATATCTGTAAGTATTGGTGCTTCTGTGTTTATGTGTGCTCGTTTGCACAGTGAATGTATTTGAGCATATCCGTGGGACACATGCCAGGCCAGGGATGTCCACTGCAGAAAATTACTCTGTCTGACAAACCAGGTCTTCAGTCTCTCCCTGGTCCTCTTCTAAGCAGGGCTGACCCTCCTGAGCCCTGCCCAGCCTTGCTCCTTATTTTTATCTCTCTGGTAGGGCTGAGACTCATAGCCAAACTTTGGGAAGAGTGCAGGGAATCCTATGAAAAAGGGGGAGACAGAAAGACCTGGAAGGGTCTGGAGCTCCACAAGGAGAACAACAGAACCAAAAAATCTGGGCCAAGGGGTTTTTTCTGAGACTGATACTCCAACCAAGGACCACTCATGTAGATAATCTAGAACCCCTGCTCAGATGTAGCCCATGGCAGCTCCGTCTCCAAATGGGCTCTCTAGTAAGGGGAACAGGGGCTGTCTGACATAAACTCAGTGGCTGGCTCCTTGATCACCTCACCCTGAGGGGGAGCAGCAGCCTTACCAGGCCACAGAGGAAGACTATGAAAGATAGTCCTGATGAGACTTGATAGGCTAGGGTCAGATGGAAGGGGAGGAGGACCTCCCCTATCAGTGGACTGGAGAAGGGGTATGGGAGGAGATGAGAGAAGGAGAGAGGGTGGGAGGAAAGGTGGGATTGGGAGGGGATGAAGGTGGGGCAACAGCTGGGATACAAAATGAATAAATTGTAATAAACAAAAAATATTAAAATTTTAAGTTCAGTATACAATGGCAAAAAAGGAAAAGGAAAAGAAGGGAAAAAAAGAAAACCTGCCAATGTATTCTAAAGCAGCTATCTCTGCTGTCTGCTGTAGCCCACCTGCAAGCCCCCCCCCCCAAACCCCCGGGGTTTGTTTCTCTACATTCTTACTACTAGTTACTTAGGAAGCCAACCAGCCTCGTGCAGTTGATGCTATCTAGTTTTGATTTGCATTTTCCTGATAACTAATGCTGTGCTTGCTGGGAATTGGTACAGTTGTGTATCTCTAGAGAAGTCCATTCAGATCTTTCACTACGGCCCAAGTGTTTAAGGAAGAAAAAGCGCTGTGCAGTTGTAGGTACTAAGACTAGATAAAAATGAAGCTCCCAATTACCAGGAGGTCCCCCGGGAGGAGGAGGAGGCTGGGCTGTTCCTGGAGGGAGGGCTTCTTAACACACTGCATCTGGGGCTGCAGCCTCACAGTTTCACTTTTGCGTCCTGACTTCCTGACGCCTCTCTGAGAAGCTCCAGTGGCTCCTTAGCTACCGAGGTGAGCAGACAAGAGACCCCTCTTCCGCCCCGCCTCCACACCTGAGGATGTCCTTGCTTACCTTGGTGGGCCCAGACACCTCAGCAGAGGTGAAGAACGCAGTGAGCCACCCCCTTACTCAGCCCTCTCAGAGCTGGGCTGCGCCTCCCCGGGCTCAGTCTGCTTTATGGCCTGGATGCATGCTTGTTGGGTGGGGAGTTCAGCCCTTCCCAGAAGCCTCTGGGAAGGCCAACCACTAGCCCATATAGTAGGGCCAGCCTGGTTTGGGCTTTATGCTGACTGACAAAAGGTCTCCCGACTTCTAGGCCACAGGCTAATCCCCTAGCCCTCAAGTCTCTCCCTGACCCCCAGAGACCTTCCTGGCTCATTCTCCACCATCAGCAGGCCCAGGGGCCCAGCTTCCTAGGGACTTGGACTGCTCCTCCACACTGCACAGGTTGTCTGTGGGGCCCACGCCTATTTCCACCAGGACGGGTGGCTCAGAGCTGTGCATGAGAGCCCTGGATGAAACCACTGAAATCTCAAATACTGCCTTTGCTGTGGGCTCCTATGCCAAGTCCCTCAGAAGGGGGCCCAGCCTTGGCCCTCAGCCAGGGAGGGCAACAGGTATCCTACACCTTAGCCATCAGCCAAGGACTGTGCACAAGAATTGATGGTGTGGATAGAGCAGGTCCTGCTGTAGGCTGCCTCCTCCTCCTCTCTCAAGTGCCCACAGCAGCAGAGACAGACAAGTGGGTCAGAAAGTGAGCACTGGGTCTGTATTGGTATAGTGGTCAGCCAGAATGTGCCAGGACTTAACAAGACTCTGTAGGGACCCAATCTATCTGCCCTCAGGATCATGTCATCAGCCTTTGTGAGTGTGGTCAGGAGTGTAATCAAAGAGGTGGACCAGAGGGGAGAGCTCATCCGAGTGGACAGCCTGCGGAACTCTACCAGCATCAGGCCCTACTGCCTCCTGAGCAGGAAACCCTCAACCTCATGGTTCTGGAAACCCCGTTATACATGTGTCAACCTGTCAATCAAGGACATCCTGGAACCCAGTGCTCCAGAACCAGGTAGGGCCTTCACAGCTGCACTCACACCCTGCTCTGGGAGGGTGGGCTGAGGGTGGGAGAGTGGGCTGAGCCCAGCCTGCTATCTTACTGGGCTCTATCAGCTCTGCTCCTCTGGCCCTATTTCCAGAGTAGGGGGTTCTTTAAAGGTCCCACTGCTACAGAGGAAAGACAAGCAGTGGCTAGTGGAACGGGAGCTTAGAGTTGGTCTTTTTTCAGAGCCGGAGTGTCGTGGCCGCTTCCATTTCTCTGATGTCGTCGACAGGAACGTTCAGGGCAGTGTGGGGCTGTCAGGCACAGGACAGGGGAAAATTTCTGGTGGGGCCGCAGTGTCCCACAGTTCCAGTGCCTCTGTGAACGTGCATCTACTGCGTGTGGCTCAGAACACCTGGGAGATGCTTCAGCATGAGAGGTGAAGCCCTGGTGGGATGAAGGTAGACTGGTGTGCCTGCTTCCCCCTGTTTGAGCTGGTCCTACTCCCCCAACCACCTGGACATGGTTGGAAACACGCTGGGAAGGTACCCAAGCCCGGCATCCACAGATTCCTGGACTCCCTGGCCTTTTTCGTCCCACCTGTCAGCAGAACCGTAGGGAGGGAGGGAGGGAGGGAGGGAGGGAGGGAGGGAGGGAGGGAAGCTCATCTGTGGGGCACGATCTTTCTGTAGGCACCTGAGGCAGCCTGAACACAAAATCCTGCAAGAGCTTCGGAATCGTAGGCATAACGTGTTTGTGGTGACGGAGGTGCTACAGACACAGGAGGAGATGCAGGTCACGCGGACCCACAACCGGAAGGGCTCAGGCCAGTTTGCAGTGCTTGGAGCCATAAGCTTGCAGGTGTGTGGCTAGCCATGGCCCTTGCCTGGCCCCACTTGGGCACAAGGAAGAACAGGACTCTCAGAGGCCACAGGGGGAGCATCCCAGGTGCTGGTGGCCTGAGCTCTTCTAAGACCCTTCCAGAAGCACCCCATGGCTCCACTTGCCCAGCTATCTGGAATGGCAGTTATCAGCAGTAAGCCCGTCACCAGCATCCACCCAGAGCTATTTACTCTACATCTCTGCGCCTATATCTATCCTTCAGGGTGAAGGCCAGGGTCACCGAAACCAGAAGAAGATGGTGACCATTCCTGCCGGCAGCATCCTGGCATTCCAAGTGGCCCAGCTGCTCATTGACCCTAAATGGGGTGAGTGGAGAGGGGCTGACTCTAGAGCCCAGACTATGTGGCAGAGAAGCAGGAAATCTGGGAGGCTTCAGCTAGCCAGGGATGCCTGATCTCTGAGACAGTATGGTCAATGTGCTAATGTGTGTGTAGGGGCATAGCGGGAGGTTCTCAGGGGGTCCCAGGAGCCTTGGGGATAAGGGAGTTGGTGACCTGCTTGCTTCTTCCTGCTGCCAGATATCCTTCTCCTTCCTGATGAGAATGAGAGGACCTTTGAGCTGCCCTCCTCAGGTGAGGCCCCCAGACCCTCTGACGTGACGAGATGTTGTGCTGAGGACATGCAGTGGTCAGCCTCCTTCAGAGGTGGGCACACCCTACACATACACACATACACAATGAGTGATACCCAATACAGGTGATGCCTCTAGGCCTGTTTAGTCCTCAACTGTCCTGGGCCGCCAGTAGCACAGAAGGGATGGAGCTGGGGTTGGAGCAGGGAAAATCTCAGCCCACTTTAGAATGAGACAATGATCCCTGGGTCCCTACACAAAACATCCCTTCCCCTCTCCACCATCTTCATTCCTTGCCTAGGCCACAGAAAATCCTATAGGATGGATGTCGCACTACAACCCATCTGTGAACAATTAAAAGCCGGGTTAGGTCAGTACCCACATGACCACCCTGGGACTCCCTGGGTCCTGACTCTGCTCCCTGGATCTACCCTTCCTAACCAATGTTCCCAAAGACCTTAAAGGCATCAGGTGGTGCTTCTCTCTGGCCCTACAGATGGATACCAAGTGCGATCTTTGACCATGAACGACTTCCGAGGCCTGTGTGCAGAGGTGAAGGCTGCCTCCACAAGGCTGGAATACTTCGACATGGAGTTGAGACAAGAGCTACTAGTGAACATTGGGAAGATTTTACAGGACCAGCCCAGCATGGAAGCCTTGGAGGCCGTGGTGAGTGAGAGTGTGGGAGGTGGACAGGGCCTGCCCGAGCCTACCCAACCTCACTTACCCTACCCATAACTCAGCTAGAGCAGGGCCTGTACAGTGGCAAAAAGGTGGAGCCTCTGGATGGCCCAGCAGGCAGCATCCTGGAGTGTCTGGTGCTCTCCTCTGGAACCCTGGTGATGGAAGTTGCTGCCCCTGTCTTCTACCTGTTGGAAGCACTGGCTGGTGAGCAGCCCATGGTGGGATTAGTACTGGACAGGAGGGGAGGACTAGGTTCCGTATTGGGCATTCTGGAACCCTGTCTCAGCCCAGATCTCTCCCCAGTGCTGAGTGAAACCCAGCAGCAGCTGCTGGCTATGTCTCTGGAGGCAACGGTGCTATCAAAGCAGCTGGAGTTGGTGAGAGGGCATGGCACCGGGGATTTAGTGGGGCCCTGGGTACAGCTGGGAAGGTTTACACGGGCTGGCGCAGTATCTCCGGGGCTCAGACTACAATCCTCATCTGCAACCTCTTCCCCTCCTCTGCTGGTAGGTGAAGCATATTTTGGAATGGACCACCCCATGGCATAAGCAGAGTTGTGTGTCTCTGCCCTTGAGGCTCCTCGGGGACAGCTGGGATGAGGAGGCTCCCACCTGGGTCT
This sequence comes from Meriones unguiculatus, assembly GCF_030254825.1. Lineage (NCBI taxonomy): Eukaryota > Metazoa > Chordata > Mammalia > Rodentia > Muridae > Meriones > Meriones unguiculatus. The sequence continues at coordinate 25,218,524 of NC_083356.1, forward strand.
TGCTAGAAGAATGTGGCCTAAGGCTGCAGGTGAACACCCCCCAGGTGCACTGGGAACCTGTGTCTCAGGACCCCATGTGTGCACTCTACACCTGCCTGGCCCTATTGTTGACTCTAAGCCAGAACCTTGCTAGCCTACAGGGCTCCCTTCCCCTAACATCCTCATTCACTGTCCTCTAGTTAGTACAGAAACTTGCCTAGCCCAGCCTCCAGGGAAGCCAAGAGTCCAATTCAATCACAGGGCTAGAATGCAATGAAGCCCAAGAGTTGGAAAAATGTAATAAATATACAGAGAAAACAATAGTGACTGAGTTTTTTTGAGGGGTCCTGGATCATTGGTAGGATGGGAAGGGGTGAGGTCTGCCCACACAGAATGAATGGATAGGAAGGCCATCGCCTCAATCCTGCCACCCTGTGAGGGCGAAGTGAGACTGTCCTGTTGTGTGACAGGCCTTTCCTGGGGAGACACGAACAAACATCTACTCACTCCATGTCTTAGTTAGGGTTTCTATTGCTGTGAAGAGACACCATGACCAGGCAACTCTTAAAAGGGAAAACATTTCACTGGCTACAGTTTCAGAGGTTGAGTCTGTTATCATCACGGTGGGAAGCATGGCAGTGTGCAGGCAGACATGGGCTGGAGAAGGAGCTGAGAGGTCTACATCTTGACCTGCAGGCAGCAGAATGAGACTGAGTGTCACACTGGGTGTAGGTTGAGCATATGAGACCATAAAGCCTGTCCCCATGGTGACACACTTCCTCCAACAAGACCACATCTACTCCAACAAGGCCACACCTATTTCAACAAAGCCACACCTCCTAATAGTTCCACTACCTATGGGCCAAGCATTCAAAAACATGAGTCTATGGGGGCCATTTCTATTCAGACCTCCACACCCCAGTCAGGAAACCAAGGACAGACCAAATCATTTACATGACTGGCCTGTCCTGCAGTCCTGCAGGACGCAGGACGGGCCAGTCAAGCAGGGTCCAACTGAAAGAGGGAGTGGGAATGAGAGGGGCAGAGACTCGAACAATGGGGTCAAGACACGTTTCTGATCAAGACTCTTTTATTAGACACTCAATCAACTCTTTTAAAGCAAAAGACCATGAGCAACTTTCTCACGATAACAGCTCATCTGTTTCACTTTGGCAAAACGTCTGAGGATTCACTCAAGGTTACACAAAGTTTGTGATCTAGTTCTCAGTACCAGAGTACCCTGCTGGAGAAGCTGCCAAGGTCAGTTTCGGAGAAACTGAGCTTTAGATTAAGCCCATGTTTGCCAAGGCCAAGAGGCAAATTCCATCACTAGACTCCTTCACATGACCACAGTCCAGTTTGGTGAAGCATCTAAATTTATTGGTATTACTTACAGGAGTGTGGGTGAGGGATTACTTACAAGAGCCAAAATGGCTCAAAGACAGTTGCAACACCAAAGGGTTTCAGCAGGAGGGGCTCATGAAAGTTGGAAACCTGGAACACATTTTACATGGCGGCTTGGAGAGGATCCTTTCCACGTGACTCTGGTCTAACCCTCTTCCAGGCATCTCAGCTGGTCTTTGTTCCTTCTAGGCAGTTCTGCTGACCTCTGCTTCCACCTGGCAACCGGGCTTGCCTGGGAGTGACACTTTGCAGACTTTATTGTTCCTGTCGTCTTGGGAAGGGAGGGGCTTAGTGAACATGGCTTTCTTCCTGCCTCGAGGAGCTTTCTGCTACACCACACCTGGGGCGTGGACACATGGACATGGCCATAGCCTGGCGTGCCCACACCTGCTTTCCCCGAAAAGATGCACAGAACAGAACAACTTCCTCTTCAGCATAAGCATATAAGGACTCATCTTGTCCCCCTCTCCCAGGCCCAGCCATGGTAGGAACAGACTGCTGTCAGGTTCCTTCGTTGCTGTTTTCAAGTTCTTTCCGGGATGTTTGTGTGCTCTCAAGACGTGTTGCTGGACTGAGCAGTTCTCTACCAGGACCCCGCCCAAATCAAGAAGATCATTCACATTTCTGACTCTAGGGACTTGTAGGCCCTCTCTATTGAACCAGATGGGCCCTACATACAGTATTAGCCTGGTTTGGTTTCTCTGTGGTGAAGTCTGGGCACTGGCCCGGATGGGAGGGTATGTTTAGGTTTGTTTACTTATTTGTACATTTGTGCGTGTAAGCCTGTGTGTTCATGTTTCTATACGAGCATTGCAAGTGAGCATATCTGTAAGTACTGGTGCATCTGTGTTTATGTGTGCTCGTTTGCACAGTGAATGTATTTGAGCGTATCTGTGGGACACATGCCAGGCCAGGGATGTCCACTGCAGAAAATTACTCTGTCTTACAAACCAGGTCTTCGGTCTCTCCCTGGTCCTCTTCTAAGCAGGGCTGACCCTCCTGAGCCCCCTGCCCAGCCTTGCTCCTTATTTTTATCTCTCTATTAGGGCTATCTCTAGTCCAGGGACAGTGGGACATGGTCTTTTTTGTTTGTTTGTTTGTTTTTTGAGACCGTCTCTTTTGTGTTGTCCTGGATGCCCTGGAACTCACCATGTAGACCAGACTGACTTGAAACTCATGGAAATCCTCCTGCTCTTGTCTCCTGAGAGCTGGGATTAAGCACATGAGCCACCACACCCTGCCAGTAGTGGCCTTTTGAGTGCAGGGTGGGCTTTATCTGGTGGGTTTTAGCAGGGTTTGATGCGCTCCGCCTTACCTTTCATTTTTCAGTTTTAAAATACTTGACTTACATCTGATGTGTTTGCTTGTGTGTGTATTCACCTGTGTGCGTGTGTGCACATATGTGTGCATGAACTACAGTGGGTTTGTTGAGGTTAGAGAACCACCTTCCAGACTTGCTGTGGGGCTCAAACTCAGGTCCTCAGTCTTGGGGACTGGCCCGTGTCCCCTGAACCACCTTGCTGCTCTCTGGTTTGCTTTTTTAGAAGACCAGTGTGTGGGCAGTCAGGGCTAGCTGAGGCACAGAGGCCAGGTAGGTGCCATGCACAGGGAAGGCAAAACAGGCTGTGGCATACTATGTGTGCCATCCGCAGACAGTGGCCTGAAGTAGCCCTGGCTGGAGGCGGGTACTCCTGGTGTGCACTCCTTATTCACATTTCAGTTCTTTAATAATAACCCCAAACCAAAAGTGCTGGGCTTGTTGGCTTCGGACAGCCAGTCTGAGAGGACAGGTGAATAAGCACAAAAGGCAGGCATTTGTGTATGGGCAGGGCCAGTCCCCATTCATGGGCTGAGGGCCCCTTGTTCCTCTTGAGGGTCAAGGAATCTAGGGCACATTGCTGCAACTTCCAGACATCCCATGTTACAGGCTTCCTCCTTCTGATTAGATTATGGGGTTTGAGACAGAGGCGATGGGGGTGACCAAGGCTACCTACCTGCGCACTTTTGAGTTCAGAGATAGAGTGGTCTTTGTGGTTGAACTGTTTCCAGGGCATCTGGAGAGAGATGAGTCATTTAGACAAGATGAGTCCTTCTATGGTTGTGCTGAAGAGGAAGCTTTACTGCACACCCTGGCCTGCCAGAATTGGTGCTGGGCCAAGAACTGTGGCACTGGGCCAATAATGGCAATGAACTTCAGGGAACAATGACCCTGGCCACAGAGCAGGGACAGGTTGTGGAACATAGGAAGGGACTCTGGAGTAGACCAGTGGCCAGCCTGGGCTGGGGGTGGAGAGCATAGTCAGGTTGCTGCAACCCAAGGACCTAGGAATGGGAGGGAGGAGAAGGGAGGAGCCTCTATCTGGTTCCTAAGCTCTTGGTTGAGCTGCCTGGTGGATCCTGAGGGAGGGAGGCACCACCTTGCCTCTTTCTCCAGCCCTTCAGCTTTCAGTTGGTCCTGTAGGCAGCACTGTGTGGCTGAGGGGAAGCTGGGCAGGCAGCAGCAATGGGATAGACCCTTTGGGTCCAAATAAGATGGAGTGAGTGTGTCGTTTCTGAGGGGTCAAGGTAAGATGCAGTACCCAGGGTCCTGAGGGAAAGAGTGCAGGAAAAGTGGCCTACCAGCGTCCCCTGGAGACAGGCAGTGGATGTTACAGGGGGTCCCTGTTGCCTCATGTAACCCAGGCCCACCTGCTGGTGCCTATTCCTGGCACATCCTTCTCATCCTTTTGGGGGAGAAGTCAGATCCCAGTACCAGCTGGATAAGTAGAAAGGGCACAGTGCCCTGTGTCCCCCACAACCCAGCCCCAACAGCGTTTCTCCTAGGTTTTTCTATCAGGCACTGCTTTGGGAGTAGGGCTTGTTTTTTATCGATTGTGAGGCCTGGAATTTAGCAGGTGGAAGACTGGAAGGTGAGGTTGAGGCAGGATAGAAAAACAGAAAATTACGGGGACATGGGAAGGGACAGGACCCCCTCATTCACCTTGGAGTTAGATTGAAGCCTCTCACCAGCTGAGGAGCAAGACTAATATTTGCAGTAAAGGCTGATGATATAGAGATAATATGGTCATATATAGATACTTAATATGTTAAGGTAGCTCTGCCAGGCCTAAGGCCTGAATATGTATTACTTTGGCTAGGCCCTCACTCTTTTCCTTGTTAGTTGTGTGTGTATGTGTGTGTGTGTTGGGGGGTGAGGATGGTACTTTCAGGTGTCAAAGAAGCAAAAAGCTTGAAGAGATGAGAATGAAAACCTGGTGCAGATTGACTTGTTGGTCTGGCTCAGACTTCAGGGCTAATGCCAGGCAGTTCATTGTCAGTACATTTAAAACACAGTACAGTCTGGGAAAAGGTTTTCAGGCAACAACCAGTCCAATCAGCCCAATTCCAGATGCGAAATAAAGCATAAGGTGTGACTACATAGAAACTCCTTTACAAAGCACAAGTGTGGGTTCTATGGCTAAAAGCCTAGTAGCTAATGTGGTCTTTGACTGGCAGGGTATAAACATCAGTAGGCCATAAAGTGCATGTGACATCTCCCCTAAAGATGTAATGGTAATGGTCCAACGAGGGAAGAGTCTGGGATAATCATTCTGGAGAATTTGGGTGAGGTCGGCCTCTATAGTAAAAGGTGGGTGAGGTCTGCTTCCACATATAGCAAAGATGTAACCAGGTTGTTATTTTTTGTTTGTTTGTTTGAGAAAGTTTTTTTTTTTTTGTGTGTGTGTGTGTGTGTGTGTAGCCTTGGCTGTTCTAGACTTGATTGTAGACCAGGCTGGCCTTGAACTCACAGAGATCTGCCTGCCTCTGGGATTACAGGAACACACCGGTGTTAGAGGTCAACAGGTTATTAACAAAATCCACTCCCAGCATTTTGGGTGGGAAAAGAGCTATTTCACCTTCTCCATTGTGTTTCATCTCCCTGGTTTCCCTAGTGATCTTCGGGCACAAGGACTTTTGTGCCCCCAACAAATTGTCCCCAGGAACCATCTGGTGGCCTCATTTAGGTTTCTTAGAAACTTTTTTTTTAAAGAAAATTTCAAATTCAACCAAGATCTAATATATGATTATTGTAAAGCAGCCTGGTATGACTATCCCTTGACAAGCTCTCGCCCACTCTTGAGTATGTCTTACTTTGAACGATCTTCTTTGAGATCCTCCTGTCATGCTTTCCTTCTGGACGCCTCTCTTTCTCTTAATTCTACTACCTAACCCTATATTAAAATATATGTATCATAGCCCATGTCTGGTTCACATTGACTAGTCCTGTAATTCTTTAATGTGTCAAAGGTACAAATCCCGATTTGGTCAGAGTTGAGGTTCCTAAAAGTCTAAGGGAACTCTTCAGGTAGCTGAGGGTGACACTGGGGGCTAAGCTGTATCTCCTGTCTTTGATTTTACAAAATACTGGCCAGTTCATACTATCCACATATCCCCAAGAGCCTGGTAGAATGCCCCATTCTAGGGTCAAGGATGCCAAATTTAACCTAAATAACACAAATTCTCCCAAAAGAAAAAGTGTTTGTTTGGCAAGAAGTTTTTGTTGTTTTTTGTTTGTGTTTGTTTTTCCAGACAGGGTTTCTCTGTGTAGCCCTGGCTATCCTGGAATTCAATCTGTAGATCTTGCTGGCCTCAAACTCAGACCTACCTGCCTGAGTGCTGGGATAAAGGTATATGCCACCACTTTTGCTTGGTAAGAAGTTTTTAAAAGGAGAAATGTGTGTGGACTGTTTAGACACAAGTTGACTGGTCTCAGAAACCCAGGGTGTGGCTTGACAGCAGCAATTGATGGAGGTGGCTCTGCTGTACTGTCCAAGCCATCTTATCTGAATTGTTTCAGTTACAAAAACTGGGCTTACAAAACACAGGCACTTGCAGATTGAAGAATTTCTGGGAAGGCTCCTGAGAAAATGACTGTCTCAGACACACGGGGATAAAGACTGTCTGTGTCTAATTTTACTGAGTCTGGCAAGAGGGAGCCCATCCTGAGATTATCCACCTTCACACTAACAAAATAAAGTAGTTCTGTGGGTGTAAGGAGCTTTGTAGCGGGGATTGGTGGGATGCTGGGTGCAGGGGCTCTCTCTGCACTTTGGGTAGTTTTTTTCAGTCACCCCTCTCTCAAGGAGGTATAGGACAGCCTGCCAAGGACTTTTTCCATGGAAGCGTTCAAGGAGTCACGCTTATCTGGTGGCCCCTGCTTGCTGACAGTTAGTGGTTGACCTCCTGTTGGACAGGAGGCTGGAGGGCCACACCCTGAGGGTGGAATGGAAAAATTCCCAAACGAAGTGCAGTATGAGTCCGTGGAGGGGAGAGCAGACACTTTTGAAAACAAAGTGTGTGTTTGGCAGGGTGCCAGGGGTGCACAGGTAACATGCACACAATGAATCTGGCACTCTGTCTGTGCTCTCCAGATTAAAAAAAGCTTTTAAAGTGGTGACACTTCTCAGCCTAGCTCCAGAACACACTTCACTGAGGCAGTATCTGGGAGGTCTTGGGAGTTAAAGTTGGGAAGATAGGCATGGCCAGGCCCAGGGTACACTCAAGGTGGTTTGGGACCAGATCGGGGTGAAGGTGGGAAGATCAGAGGAAGCCCTTGCATTCTAAGAGCTAGAAGGGAGTGTGGGAGGTGGTGAATAAAAGAAGAGGATGGAGAGGGACTAGAGAAAAAATGTCCCTTTGGAGAAGGAAAGGAAGGAGCTTATCACAGCATGGGCAATATGGATTTGTGACCCACAGCGTTATCTGCTTGCTGAAAGGCTATCTGTTCTCCACTGCAGCCTGCATTTGGTCATCTCTGCAAGCAGGCATGCTTCATGAAGAAAAAAGCATAGGCAGAGTAGGGCAATGGAGGCACATGCTTTTAATCCCAGCACTTGAGAGGCAAAGGCCGGTAGATCTCTGTGAGTTTGAGGCCAGCCGGGTCTACAAAAAGAGTTCCAGGACAGCTAGGGCTACATATAGAAACCCTGTCCTGAAAGACCAAAAAGAAAAAAAAATGGCAGAAAACCTGAGCAGCCCTTGGGGAGATGGCCACAAAGTACTGGCTCAGGGTGGTCAAGATGGGAGAAGGTAGAGCTACCCTCAAGCTGAGGGAGAGGAAGCTGAGCCAGCACCATGCAGTGGGTGCTGGAATAGACTTGCATTCTAAGTGAAGTGCTTGGCTTCAGGCGTTGACTATAGCTCTGTGTGTGATAGGGCTGTTGTGAAGACTGAACCTGTTACACCCAGGGGTGTGGGTGTGTAGTAGAGAGCCTGCTGAGGGCAAGGATTGGCCAATTTGTGTTTTCTTTTTTAATTTAATTTTTTTACTTTTATTTTTATGTGTGTGGGTGTTTTGCTTTCATGTTTTGCCATGCAGTGCTTTGGAGGCTAGAAGAGGGCATCAGCTCACTTGGGACTGGAGTTACAGAGAATCATGAGTGGCCGTGTGGATTCTGGGAATGGAACCTGGGTTCTCTGGAAGAGCAGCCAGTGCTCTCTCTCAACCACTGAGCCATCCATCTCTCCAGGGACATGTGCTTTTTAAGTTCATGACGGGAGATTCCAACTGTCATTCTTAGATAGCTTCCACTTCCTGTTCTGAGTTTTGTTGGGAGCTGTACCCATCACCACTCACATATACACATGTACACATCATGCTAATCTTCTGTAAAGAGCTGTAAACATATTACATGTTTCATATTCAGATTTCATAGACAACATGGTGCTTGATGTTTCTGATGTTAATCTTTGTATCTGCTTCATTGTTTCCTAAGAATAAGATACTCAGATGTTATCACTGGGCTAGAGACATGGCTCAACAGTTAAGAGCACACAATGCTCTGGTAGAAGAGCTGAGTTTGATTCCTAGCGTCCACATTGGGTGGCTGGGGACCACTTCTAACTCCATCTCTAGGGTGACCCCACGCATCTGGCCTCCATGAGCACCTTCACTCATGCTCACACACACCCATTCACACACATACATGCAAATAATCGGGGGGAAATAAAACTTTTAAAAAAGGTATCTATGGTCTTGACTCACATAGCAAACTACCCTTAAGAAAAACTACATGGCTCTCAACATAAGTGAATCACACAGTTCTGTTCCCGTGGTCAACACTGGATGTGGATTAAAAAAAACAAACAAACTTAATTTAGTAGTAGTAGTTGTTGTTGTGTGTGTGTGTGTGTGTTGTCAGAGCCCAAGAACTGCCACACAAACCACTCAGACTCTGGTCTCAGATATGGATGGTTTATTGAATATGTTTGTTGGCTAACCAGACAAACTATTATCAGCTAACTTTAAAGCTGATTGGTCCTAAGTGAGGTAAGTGAGGCAGTGCTTAGGGTCTTCTAGAGCATATCCAAAGTGTAGCCAGGGGTGTAGATGAGAAGGGTGCAACCAGAGTGTAGCCAAGTATGCAGACAACAAAGTATGAATTATGAGCAAATTGTAAGGCCAGCTTGACCCTCTGGCAGGGAATGTTAGTGTCAGCTATGAATAACTGCTTCTAGGAAACAGAGTTGAAAAGCTTGAAAATTTGTACTTAATTTCACTTTATAAACAAAATGGAAGCTGAATACAAAGATGACTACTGCTTTGTCAAAGAGCAGGCCTCAACAGTGTGACAGTGTGTGTGCCACAGAGTGCGTGTGAAAGGAATTGGTTCTCTTTTCCAGCACATGGGATCCAGAAATTGAACTCAGGTTGTCAGGCTTAGTGATAAGTGCCTTTACCCACTGAGCCATCTTCCCAGCCTGCAAAGTGGATTGCTTTTATCTTCAGTTTGACAAGTGTAACTGCCAACTAAGATCAGTCTGTAAAATAATTCAGACAGTGCCCATCTCATTGACAGTTGGCCATCCTTGGGAAAATCCACAATCCCTGTCCTTTCGGCAAGTGCTCAGGGCTCTGCTGCAGTCTCAGAACTGGATCCCAGGAGTAGAGGCTTCAGCCAGCACAGATAAGAACACACCTTAGTGCTGGGCCTCTGAGCCCATGGGGGCTTTACTGCAAGTAAATTGAAACTAAACTTAGTGGCTTAAAAATAATTTTAAAAAAAATTAGTGACTTAAAAAAATTAAAAAAAAAAATCTTCCCCTAATTCTGTGGGTGAGTCATTTGGGCAGGGCTCAGCAGAGAGGGGTTCATCTCCATTTCCTGGGGCATTGTTCAGGTTCTGTGCTCAGAAGGCAAGCAGTGGCTTCATGTGTGTGGCAGCTGGTTGCCTGTCAGTAGGGTCGGTGCTATTAAACAGGTGTCGGTCAACTGAAGCTGCTCTAGGGACTTAGACTGAAGTATCTCCCACGGACGGTAGGCTGAAGTTCAAGGACAGATGCTGTATCTGTCAGAGTTCCCTAAACGGGCAGAACTGACCATGAAGGCCTGGAGGATTCCTGGAGAGCTGTTGGTCTTGTGTACTTTGGAGGCCCAAAGAAATTAGTGAGCGATGCTGCAGCAACAGGATAGATGAAGTTGCCAGAGAGAGTGAGGGAAAGGAGGCAAAACCCAGCCTCCTTCTTCCACTTTCCCTTATCTGGGATGCCATCAGAAGCTGCCACCTAAGCTTAGGGTGAAGCTACCTGCTCAAATAGTCTGATCAATAACCCCGACAGCAGTGCCCAGATGCTTGTGGTATTGTTGATTCTAGATGCAGCCAAGATTAGCCATCACAGGTGCTTACATAGTTGGGCTCTTGGTGGTTTATCAAGCCCAGTGTTCTTGCTGTATCTTCACATGGCCTCTTCCCTTTGGATAACCATTTATTGTCAGAACTCCCCCTGATGACCTAATCGCCTACCAAAGACCCTGCTTCTTAACACATCACAAAGGACCAGGATTTCAGCATATGAATTTGTAGAAAGGAATTAAGTCATTTCGGAGTATGTGCTGTTTTTCCTTCCAGTGGGCCAGCCCTAACTTCTTCACCTGATGGCAGGAGACTTATGGGAAGTAAGACTAGACGAGGCCAATGCACAAGTGCTTCTGAAGACTACAGGTAGCGGGCAGTGTTAACAGACACCTTTGGTCCTAGCACTTGGGAGGTGGAGGCAGGTGGATTTCTGAGTTTCAGACTAGCTTGGTCTACAGAGTGAGTTCCAGGACAACATAGAAAAACCAAAAGAAATAGAGAAAAAAAAAAAAAACTTCAGGTAGAGGTCTAGAGAGACAACTCAGAGGTTAAGAGCACTTGTTGCTTATGCAGAGGACTCATGTTTGATTCCTAGCACCCACATGGCAGCTGGAAGCTCCTAAGCACCTGCAACTAGAGGTCCAGGTGATCTGATGCCTTCTTTCGGCTTCCTTAGGCATGTATGTGTGATGCATAGACACACATGCAGACAGAACATTCAAACACATCAAAAAAATAATCTTAAAGAAAGACTGCAAGTGGAGATTCTTTCTCACATATCTTGGGCTATTTCCTCTCTCTTCTCTGGGTTTGCCAAAGTCTAAGTCTCTTAAGTGCTGAGGGGCAGGGCCAATCCAAGGTCACCAATCTTGGCACGCAAGTCTCTCTGGCCACTCCCTTGGGTACATCTGGTTGAAAATGACTGGAAAGAATCAGAACATTCTAAAGTCCAGCTGAGACTGTGACAGTGAGGAGGCTTGGAGGTAGACAGACAGGACCGGGTAAAGAAGGAAGCAGGAAGCAAAGATGGTTCTGATAAATTCAACCTCTCCATTAAGATGTTCCCTCTGGGAGTGGCTTCTTCACCTTGCTTCCTGAAGCCTCTAGGTGGGCCATCCTCCTGCCTAGCCTCCCTGGCCTCTATTTGTTCTGATCTGGAAAGCCGGGCCTTTTAGTCTTGCTTGCAGACCTCTACCTCTTTTTCTCCTTTTTTTGTTTGTTTTTCAAAACAGGGTTTCTCTGTGAAGTCCTGGAACTCATTCTGTAGTCGAGGCTAGTCTGGAACTCAGAGATCCACCTGTCTCTGTCTCCCAAGGGCTAGTACCAAAGGCATGAGCCATCAATGACCTCTCTATCACAGAGGTCCTCACAGCACCCGTCATTGGATGGTACTCAGGCCATAGGTTGTGCCTTTGCCTGTGTGAACAGATGCTTCATTAGAAGCAGAGTTCATGTGAATCCTTGGAGCTGTGGACATTTCGCTCATATGGATACTTATAGAACTTGTGTTTGTTTATTTGTGAATGTGTGTTCCTGGAGGTTAGAGGTTAAGGGGTCAGTTTTCTCCTTCCACCATGTGAACTCTAGGGGTAGAAGTGAGATCATTAGGTTTGATGGTAAGCACCTGTACCCACTGGGTTATCTGGCCCTTTATACATTTAATTTTTTCTTTCTTGTTGAAGATACTTATTTGCTTTTGAGAAAAATGTTGACATTTAACTAGCACATTTCCCACTCCCTGTGTTCTTTATTGTTATAGAACTGAGTTCCACAGTCAGCCTGAAGAAATTTCCTTTAATTTTACTTATTATAAAGGCCTGTGGTAGATGTGTAAGAAATAAATTGTTATGGTTCATTTATGGTATGAGGTGAGCTTCTAGCTCACCACAGAGTCACAGATGAGCAGGTGGCTTGCTTAACTCAGAACTCTGAGAGTTCTGCTATGTGACTGACCCCATGATCAGAAATGGGAGAAATCTCAAGCTACAGAACATTCATTAGAGAAGGCTTTGCATCCTGGGTAATTTGGGAAGAGAGCTCTAGCAGAAGAATCTGAAGATTTTGCCATTTGGAATATCAGCCTGTGGGGAAGTAAGGGCAGGAGTTTCTCACAGTCAGGGGCTTTAACACCACTGTCTTGGACAGCAAACATAGTTCAGTGGTTAAGAACACTAGCTGCTTTCTCAGAGAACCAGGGTTCAATTTCCAGCACCCACATGGCAGCTCACAGTTATAATTTTCCTCCCACAGGACCCATCAGTCTTCTGGCCTCCTGGGGCACCAGGCACGAACATGCTGTAAAGACATATATGAAGGGAAAACACCTATACACACAAATAAACTTCAAAAACCAAGCAACAAACAAAACTGCACTGTTTTACAACAAATAGCATGCTGATGTTCCTTCCTGTATAAAAGCACTTCCCTGTAAATTACTAAAGTGAGGGTCTTGTTTGCCACAGTGTGTGTGAGTTGTGTGTGTATAGTGAAAGTTTTGGTTTCTTTAAAAACTCAGTTATGTTGTGTAAATATATTTTTGTTTTAATCCCAAGAGTGAAATATGGGGCTGCTTTTAGTTTGTCCACAGATGATAATTGCCTCAGAGAGGGACGTGGTCTTTTCCAGCTGCAGTTGGTTTAATCCTGAGGACTCTGAGAAAGTATAAAAACTAGAGCCCAGAGAGAGAATGCAAATCTGAGAAGGAAGAAGGCTGCTGCTTCGTTTGTTACTTCACTGGTTTGCTGACTGCTAGTTATCCTCATGACTGAAACTGGTACTGTCCCAAAGAACTCCACAACCCTAATCAGCAGAAACTAAGTCTAAAGAGACCTATGTCTTCTTCCGTTTCTAACCTTTCCCTCCTACCTAGGGTTGGGGGATTAGTAGGGAGGTAGAGGCTTCAGGAACCCCATAAATAAATAAAATAGTTAAAAAAAAAAGTAGTGCCTGTGTGTTTGTGTGTTATTGTTGTTACAGCATCTTAATGTGGGTGCTGGTGGTCCATGCCTTTCACCTTAGCACTTGGGAGGCAGAGGTAGGAGGATATCTGTGAGTTGAAGGCCAGCCTGGTCTATAGTTGAGAGTTCTAGGGCAGCCAGGAATACATAGAGAAACCCTGTCTGGGGTGGAGGTGGACAAGGAATAAAAGGGTCTTACTACGGTGCTCAAGCAGGCCTTGTAGTACTTCCTGCTTCAGCCTCCTGAGTAGCTAGGATTCTGGCATACAAATACACCTCTTTGACAGTCCCTACAATGCCCACACCCAACACAAATATCCTCCAGTCTGCACTTCCTGAGTACTGAAATTCTGTGCTGGAGTCACCATGTCCAGTGATCCATTTTTTTTTTTTTCTTTTTTTGGTTTTTCAAGATAGGGTTTTTTTTCTATGTAGCCCTGGCTGTCCTGCTTTGTAGACCAGGCTTCAGACTCACAATGATCTGCCTGCCTCTGCCTCCTTGATTGCTGGGATTAAAGGTGTGTGAGCCACACCAGGCTGATGTGTCCATTTTTTTTGTTGTTGTTGTTGTGTGAGCCACACCAGGCTGATGTGTCCATTTTTTTTTTTTTTTTTTTGTTAAATTGTAGCAAATTATATCTAATGTAAACCTTGTAGTTTTGGCTATTTCCTTAAGTATAAAATTTAGTGAAATTATAGAATGTGTGTGACTATCATCACTGTCTCCAAAACATTTTCATCCTTCTGAACAGAAACTCTGTATCCTTTTAATAAGTTTCCTCTCCCAATCTCAGACTTACTGCTTTTGTCTGATGTTTCTCTTCCTTCCTTTTCCTTTTCTCCCCCACTCCTCCCTTTTTTGAGTCCCTCTTACTCTGATTAGCCTGAAATTTTCTTTATAGACTAGGCTGGCCCAACACTTAGAGATCCATCTGCTTCTGCCTCCAGAGTGCTGGGATTAAAGGCAGGAGCCACTTGTCTTTAAATTCTCTCTCTGTGTTGTTGTTTTTCAAAACAGGGTTTCTCCTGTATCCCTGGCTGTCCTGGAACTCGCTCTGGCATCGAACTCAGATTCCCCTGCCTTTGCCTCCAGAGTGCCTGCCTCTGTCTCTAGAGTGCTGGAATTAAAAGCCTGTGCCACCACCACCCGGCTATCTACCCCCTTCTTAATCCTGGTTTTACAGGCATGCACTACCAAGCCCAGCTCTAGAACTTCATTTTCTTTTTCAGGCTTAACAATAGACTGTAGCTGCAGCTCAGTGATACAGCACTTTGTAAGACTTTGAGGCCTTAGCGCCACAAAGAAAAAATACTGCACCTGGGCATGGTGATGCATGCCTGTAATACCAACACTAGGCAGAGGCAGGCCGATCTCTGTGAGTTCAAGGCCAGCCTGGTCTACAAAACGAGTCCAGGACAGCCAAGGCTACACAGAGAAACCTTTGTTTTGTCTCAACAAAACAAAACAAAACAAAACAACAAAAAAATATACTGCACATCCCGGAGGAGTGGCATAAGCTTTTAATACCTGCACGTGGGAGGCAGACGAATGCAGATCTCGAGGCCAGCCTGGTCTACATGGTAAAATTCAGGACAACCAGGGCTATATAGTGAGACCCTGTCTCGAACAAAACACTGCATAATATCCCATTTCCATTGTGAACAGTATTTTGGGTTCTTCTAGTTCGTTATAATGAATAATGACATACAAGTCTGTTAGAATCTGTGTTTTCTACTCGTTGATTATACACCTAGACGTGGGACTGTTTGATCACGTGGCCAACTATAGCACTGAGTTTTCTTCACTGTTTTCTCGAGGCTGCAGCCTTTCCTACTAACCGCGCTCAAGGATTTTCTCGTTTTAACACCTGTTAGCACTCGGAAAAACAGCCTCCGAATCTTTTCCGCTGTTCTCGTGCTGCCGCAGCAAAGGCGTTAAAAGGGCATACCTTTAATTCCGGGTCCGGAGGCAGAGGAAAGTAAACTTCTAAGAGTTCGAGGCCAGCCTGGTCTACAGAGCCACTCCCCCCGACCCCGGCCAGGAATACGTAGCGAGACCGTGTCTCAAAAGAGTAAATAAAATGGATGTCTGGGTACCGGGGGAACTGTTTCCAACCCATCGCCTCCAAGTCTTTCCAGCAGCCCACAGAACAACGTGGACTAAGGCGCAGGAAAGGTGTAGAAGCCTCATCGCCACCACTTCCGACGCTTCAGGATGACGATTCAGTCTTATTCTGCGCATGCGCTTCCTCACGGTTGCCGGGGCAACGGTGCATCCCAGCGTATCTGGGCCGCATCGAGCCCTGCGTTCTCTCGGCCCCGCCCGGGGGAAACGGTCGCGCAGTGATGACGTCGCGGGGGCCTGGCTGGGCGTCGCGAACTCCGGAGATGGAGGAAAAAGAGCAGCTGCGGCGGCAGATACGCCTCCTGCAGGGTGAGGGGCCCGCGTTTGGGGCTTGTGTCCACTTGTTTCTTGTGATCGCCGTAGATCCTCTCAGAAGCGGGCGCTGTCGGTCGCGGTCTCCTGACGGTCGGCTTGGGTGGGCTCGGAGCGGCCGGGTCGGGTGCGGCCCACGGGTGACAGACCCGCCAGGCTTCGGGACGAGTAAGCGGACCGGGCCTCAGAGGGCTGGCAGGAGAAGCATGGTGGCCTACCCGCAGGTGGTTGCGTCAGCCGGCCTCCGGCCCCGTTCGGCTCCAAAGCGTTTCTCTACCGCTACCGTTGAGTGCCTTTCCCTCGATTCAGGCTGAACTCAGGGCTGAACAGGCATCAGCTCCCTCAGATTAAAATTTTAGATCCAAGTTGGTCTTCATAAGGTTTCACGTTGTTTCAAAAGTTTTTCCACAGAAAATACTTAGGGGTCTGGAAAGACTGTGCTGAGGAGAGTCCAGATAGCCTCCCTCTTTGTGGCTTCTTTTTGGGTTTCTCAAACATCCGACCTGAGGTGTCTGGGGGTGGTCTTTCTGGGTGGATTGAGGGAGGCCCTGTGGGTGGGGTGTTGGTTATTGGAGACCCAGTGAACCTGCCTGTGTTCCTCCAGGGCTCCATGAATCACTTCATTGGAAAATCCTTGTGGTGGTGGCATCAGGTGTTTTCTGTGGGAGACGCTGTTGTTAGCTGGTGGATCATCAGTGGGTGTATGCTATTGTCTGTCAAGTACAGGGTTATAGGGCGTCAGTTCTGAGTAGATTACTAAGGTGCATCTTTTCCATGTGTAGGCAAAGCAGAGAGTCTCTGTGGAAGACTAGTCTGTTCTTATCCAGGCACCACAGGTTTCTGGTGATGGTTTCTGGTCCCTAACTGTTTTTTCGTATCTGGAGTAACACTTGCCCTCAAGAACATTGTGGACCTATGGTACAAGAAACAGTCATGCCACAAAAGCTGCCGTTTCCAGGATAAGTGGGCAAAATAGTAATGAAGTAGTATTGATGGGGATGCACTCACAGAATTGACAAGTCTAGACTTTGGGCTGAACTTTCTGTGGTTTCCACTCACTCAGAGGTACTCTCAAGTCAGCACTGGGCTCAGGAAGGAGAATGGGTTCCGTTATTACGGTGGGGGTAGTAGCCTTGAGTGTTGCTATTTTTACTCACACCTCCTAGGTAACTGAGCCTGTGATTCTGCCTTCGCAGGTCTGATTGATGACTATAAAATCCTCCACGGCAATGGCCCTGCTGTGGGCAACTCAGCTACTCGGTGGCAGCCACCTGCTTACCAGAGTGGCAGGACCTTTGGTGCTCGCTACTCTCGTCCAAGTCGGAGGGGTTTCTCCTCACATCGTGGCCCCTCGTGGCGCAAGAAATACTCCCTTGTGAATCAGCCTCTGGAATCCTCTGACCCAGCCAATGATTATGCTTTGCAGATGTCCCTCAGGTCCAGGGACAGCCATCGTCCTGACCCCCAGCAGTACGTACTGGAGAGACAGGTCCAACTCAGTCCAGATCAGAATATGGTTATTAAAATCAAGCCACCCACAAAGCTGGGTTCCAGCAGTGCTTCCGGGGTCCAGCGGGGCTCTTTGGAAAACTATGGTGACCACTCGTGGAGTGACCAAAGACCTCAGGGAAGTGAGGTTGAGCTCTCTGATGGACAGCTGCAGCCTGCAAGGCCAGGAAGAACCAAGGCGGGTTACAGCGTGGACGACCCCCTCCTGGTCTGCCAGAAGGAGCCTGGCAAGCCTCGGGTGGTGAAGTCTGTGGGCAGGGTTAGTGACAGCCCTCCTGAGCATCGGAGGACCATCAGTGAAAGTGAAATTGCCGTCAAGGCACACTTTCCATCGCCTGCCCTACCCTCACGCACTGGTGTGGCTCTGGGCCGGAAGGTAGGCCCCCATTCTGCCAGCTATGCTACGCAGCTCATTGGAGACCAAAGAGCTGGCCATGCAGACCAGCCAGCGTCTGCTCCTGTCAGACCATCGACAGGAACAAGGCAGGTCAGGGAGGCCTCACTGCAACGAACCAGCAAGTTTCGTAAAAACAACTACAAATGGGTGGCTGCCTCAGAAAAGAGCCCCCGGGTCACTCGGAGAGCCCTCAGTCCCAGAACAACTATGGAGAGTGTGAACAAGGCCCCTTTTGGTACAGCTGTAAAGACAGAGAAGCCACAGTTTAAAGTTGACCCAGAGACCAGACCTGAGAAACTAGCGGTGTCATCCAAGCTTGGACCCTCTCCCAGCAAGTACAAGTGGAAGGCTTCCAGCCCCTCTGCTTCCTCCTCTTCCTCTTTCCGTTGGCAGTCTGAGGCTGGCAGCAAGGACCGTACTTCTCAGCTCTCCCCAGTGCTATCAAGGCCCTCCTCAGGAGGCAGACCAGCAGGGGGATCCAGCAGCTTGAAGCCCCTCTTTGGAGAGACACAGCTCTCGGGTTACAAAGTAAAGAGCCGTACCAAGATTATCAGGAGGCGGGGCAGTACCAGGTGTGCATTTCACCCTCTTGCAGCGTTCTGTCTAGGTGGGCGGGGTGGGGCTCATTAAGTGTTTTTGGTTCCTGAATTAGGGAATTTTGACCTTAGCTTATGCTCCCTTCCTGGTTTCCAGGTTGGGGGAAAAAGAAGGCCCATGCTGGGTCTGTTCCGCACCACTGATGTGTGACCTAAGCTCGGAGCTTTTTGTGTGATTTTGGGTCATGTTTCTAGTAGGGAGTACTGTTATGTAAAGATGTGTCAGGTAAAGACTGAATGATTCAGGGGCCTGCATGGTGCCCCAGCAGGGATGGGGAGGCAAGAGTTCTGGCGCTGGCAAAACTGGCTGACCCATCCTTTTTTCTTTCGGTGAGACGGTAGGAGGTCATTTCAGGTAGTTTCCCTTCTAGGTGGGCAGGGTTCAGAATCATACGGTGTCATGCCAGGTTATGTGCTTGGGGAGCAGAACCCTGGATATGTCCAGTGTGTAGCAGTGTGTGAATACTGTATGGCTGTTCTGGCCAGAGTAGTGGGTTATGTGTCTGAACTGGGTGATGGACTAGGGTGCTGCGCTCTGCCAAGTGTGCCTGGGCTTTCCTACTCTGTTTTTACTTGAGGGATTCAGGTTCCAGGAAGTCAGACATTGTGGGACACTGTGCCCTAACCCAGCAGAAGGATGCACCATTTGTGGTACATTCAGCGACAGTGAAAGGGACTGGTTCACTGCATTCCCCAGGCTTTCCCTGCTTTGTGTGCTGTTGCTACCTTTAAATTGTGCTGAGGTGTTAGGTAGCCATCACTCCAGAGGAAGCAGATTGGTTTTACATCCCAGCTGGTCCTTTGGTGGTGGCCAAGAGCCCAGGCCAAGCTACTGCTTTAGGAGTGCATATCACTTCTGAGATCGCTACCCTTGCGTGATTGTGGGAGACTGAAAGATGGCATCATAGCCCAGAGTATATGGTCAGGGGTTAGGAGCTTCAGGTCAGCCACTGATGGCAAAGGGCAGAGGGTCTACCTATGCCATTATACAGTGTTCTTCCAAAGGACATTTCCTCTCCTTGCCATGAATCTCCCTGAGGAAGTTCTTCCTGCTGTCTTAATTTGGTCTTTGATTCTCTATAAGCTCTCTCCTTCTGGCTCTGTGCTCCAGACATGTGCTGTTTGTAATTATTTGACCCTGAGTCCCATCCTCACAGTGCTTAGAGGATAGATTTGTTCTTATCCTACTGGTGCCTTCCTTTGGGGGGGGGGTTGTAGTATCCTTGAAGATGTGCTGGGTAGATGGCATGTAAGCATGCTAGCAGCTCCTTTTCAGGAATGCTGTCCTTCTCTGTCATCTTTTTCTCTCCTCTTGTGCAGGGACTCATCTGGCTTGGAGAAGGGTTGGGGCAGGGGCAGGGGCAGGGGCAGGGTCTGCCATTCTTCTCTGCTTTCCTTGGAGAGCATGGCAGCCTGTGCTGTCTCCAGATGAGGAGGGTGCTTGGGAAAGTGTACCCAGTGAGCCTGTTGGTAGTTTTTTTTCTGTTTTATCTTCATAGCCTTCCTGCGGACAAGAAGAACAGTCCCTCAACTGCCGCCACCACCAAGAACCATCTTACCCAGCGACGGAGACAGGCCCTCCGGGGGAAGAGTAGCACCGCTCTAAGGAAGACTCCCCAAAAGGGCCTGATGCAGGTCACCAGGCATCGGCCGTGCAGCGTGCCACCTAGCCGGGGCCACCTCTCCACCAAGGAAGGTACGACAGGGAGGAAAGCTCTGGGTACTGGCGGAGGGTGGCCTGCACTCTACCAGGGTGGTTAAAAACCATGTTAGGAAGGTGGGGTATGGAACCCGAGTGAAAGGCTAGAGAGAGGGGTGGGCTGGACATGGCTGGGCTCCCAATGGCCAGTTGAGATGGGTTGAAGAAGCTTACAGCTTTGGGTGGAGAAGATGGAAAGTCTGCTAGTGTTGTTGCCTGGCAGGGCAACAGGAAGGGCTGTAGGGCCCTTACTGGAATCCCTCTAGGTTAGTACCACTTGCTTGTGTCTGTGGAGTAGAGTGTGTGGCTGTATAGTCTGGGGACAGCAAAGATTGTTTCCTGGTGTAGTGGCTGGCACAGTGTCCTCCAGCGCCACAGGTGGCCAGGGAAGAGTGAGGGGTAAGGGGTCTTGAGTTCAGTGGCTCCATCTATTGTGCCTTGGATGTGTTAGGGGACTATGGAAACTTGCTACTTTTTCCACTAGGGGTGGGGGAATGGATAGCCTCATAATTATAGACAGATGTGATGACTTGCACAGTGCCTTTGGTATTCCTGTTACAGGAAGGGCTCTGGGGAGCCTTTCTGTCCATTATTCACCTGCTTACCCACCAAGCATGTGATGGGCACCTTGGGGCCAAGAATCATCATGCTGGTTCCTGGGGATGCTGAGCCATGTTTTATTGGAGACAGATGGCTGCGTGAGCCTTTGTAAACAGCCTAGACAGTAGGCTGTGGATAGTAAAGGTGTCCTGAGAACAAGAAGCAGAAGAGTACAGTTACAGGCTACAGGGAGGGTGTAAACACTAGGCAGGCATTAGGAGTACTTCTTAAGGAGACTTGAGTGAGGAGAGGAAATAGCACTCAGCTGCACAGGTGGAGGCAGTGGTGCAGCACAGATCAGAAGGAAGGCCATATAGCCAATGTGCTGTATGGGATCAGAAAAAGGGATTATCCCAGCGGAAAGGACACTACGTATTAGGGAAGGCTGTTTTTCTGCCACAGTAAGGAAAGGGAGTAGGTTCTGGCTAAGTTGTGATTTCAGGGCAGGATAGAAGAGGGAGCCAGGAAGTAGCTTGTACTGCTGCTCTCAGGAACATCAGGTGCCAGGGTTCGGCTAGCAGGCTGGAGTAGACAGTGAATCAGGATGACTAGTATGCGAGGCCTGTGTGTGAGCTCAAGGGAGGGCCGTCATCTAAGCAGGAAATGAGCTGTGGAAACAGGAAGGTAGCAGTTCCAGAGACTTCTATTTGCACAACTCCAGATAGGCAAAGACCACAAGGGTGGGCTGTCTACAGGAGGTGGGCCTGGCCAGTTTTAGCTAAGGAGATGAGAGTGACAGTAGTCGTTTCTCTGGGCTGGAGCCTGGGTGGATTTGGCATGCTCCAGGAACTGGCTGTCACTTTCTCAGTTCCCTGCAACAAGGCTCACTGTCTGCCTTTTTCCTTGCATGTCTAAGAACCCCAGCTGGAGTGATATTCAAGGCTCTGGCTAGTCTGTTTGATTCTCTGGGGTCTTGCTACATTGCTGAGTGGAGCTTTTCCATTTCCAATCAGGTGCAGCCCCCAGGCTCATGTGGCTGTTACAGTCAGTCTCCCAGTACGTGAGGTCAGTGGATAGGGGCTGCCCCTTAAGCTAGTACTTAGGGTCTTCTCTTACTGCTTCCCTCCAGGAAAATGCTTAGTCGTAGTTCAAAATTTTCCTCTTGGTGCCAGTGTCCTGGTGTTTAGGGAGTGACCTGATTGTTCAGTAAATTTTGTATGCCAAGGAATGTGCAGCTGCTCTGGTGAGCCCCTCCTCCATGTCCCTACTCGGCCCTACTGTGTGGCCTGTCGGCCAGCAGAGGGCGCACTTGCCCCTCTTATCTCTCCATCCACCTTTTTCTGGTAATTGATTGCCTAATTTCCTCTTTATGTGAAAGAAAGCAGATATCAAGTAATTTGCAGCAATAACCTGCTAATGCTGGGCCAGTATCGAAACTCCCCTGTTCATTTCAAGTGGCAGATAAAACACTAATACATAATTATCCTTGCAAATTGGATTGTTTTAAATAACCAAAAGGCTACGGCCAGAAGAAAGCGATCCCATCTCCCTCGAGTTACTCTTGCAGCGTAATTGCCGCGTTCAATCAATTTCCCTGGCATTAGAAATTCCATCACAATCAACATTAAGCTTTATTCATTGTGATGGCTAAGAGCCGGGCCATTTCTCCTCTTTTTCTTAACTGGCAAAATTAATCAGGGAAAAGATTTTAAACATTTACCCGTGTGAAAGAGGTCAGTGCTGCCACTATATTGCTCAGCAGATAAGGGGGCTAATAAAAAGAAAATTGAATTACTAATGATCACCAGGAACCAAGTATATAAAACCTGGCAATCGCCAGTTCAGGAGAAGGAGAATCAATTTTCTTGGGACAAGGTGCGCTCATTTTTTATTTTGGCGCGTATTATCAGCAATTTAATTTGAGAGCGCATAAACAGGAGGAAACAGTTAGGGAATAATGAGCCCGGAGGTGTAAAGTGCCGCAGGATATATGCTGTACACAATTTATTTGGCACAACAGATAATCGCTTTAATTGAATTCAAAACTGCATTGTTCAGCAGCCATGGGACTGCTCATGCCTGGGGACCAAGAGTGTCAGGAAGGTTCCAATCTGATGTGGCATCTCCCTTCTGGTCAGCCTTTAGTTGTGGGCTGGGGTGAGAGCCCCCAGAGAGAGCCAAAGAGACATGTGTGCTAGGTCTGCTGCTGAGACCTGCTTGGTCAAGGCATTTGGGGAAAGGAGAAGAATCTTTAGGGATGCAGCAGTTGGTAGTTACCATGTGATGCTCTGCTTCTGGTCAGTGTGGGGATATGGGACCTGGGAGGCTTGGAGTGAGCTCCCAGGCTTACTCACACAGGGCATGGTCTAGGCCTAGTAAGTGGCATGCTCTCGAGTTGTGTGCATAGGGTGCTGTTTAATAAACCAGCCATCTTTCACCTGCTGCCCTCGCTTAGCTAGCTGCTTAGTACCAGTAAGTCATGGGCTTCTAACCAGCAGCCTTTTGGAAGCATTAGCTGTCGACTACCACTGTGGGCAGACAGATTGTGTGTCATTACCTCTCAGAAGTGGGCTTGGATACGCAGACCCTTCTCTTTAATCTTCCCATACTGGATATGTGACCATTGCCTGTCCTTTTCTTCCTGTAACTATGTGTTAAAATTTTGGTCTTGGGGCTTAGTAGTTAAGAACATTTACTGTTTTTGCAGAGGACTCGTGTTCAGTTCACAACTGTTTTATAACTTTATCTCCAGGAGATCTGTTGCCCTCTTCTGCACTTCGTGCCTATCTGCATGCATGTGCACATATCCACACATGGACACACACATAGATAACATTTTAAGATAAAATATTTTTAAAAACAGGTTTGGAACAATGGCCTAGCAGTTAAGAGGATATACTGCTCTTCCAGAGTACTCCAGTACTTCCAGAGGACTCTGTACTGGAGTATTCCCAGGATTCCCAGCACCCATGTCAGGTGGCAGCCAACTGCCTATACCTCCTGGTCTAGGGGATGTGACAGCTCCAGCTTTCATGGACACGCATACTCAGGTATAGAAACACACACACACACACACACACACACACACACAATTAAAAATAAAATGAATTGGTTTGAACATGGTGGTACATGTCTTTAATCCTAGTACTCTGGAGGCAGAGGCAGGTCTGTGGATCTCTGAGTTTGAGGCCAGCCTGGTCTACAGAGTGAGTTCTAGGACAGCCAGGTTTACACAGAGAAATCATGCTTTGAAAAACTTAAACCAACTAACCAAACAAATACAAATTTAAAATATCTTAAATACACAAACTAACCTTGGTCATGCCCTGGAAGCAGAGCCTTCTTAGGTAAAAGGTTACTCTGGTATGTTCTGGGCTGGGGCTTACCAGAGGGTTGGATAATAAAGACTAAAGGGTTGGATAATAAAGACTAGGTGAATTGTCACTGTGATATCATGCAGATGGGCTGACCTGAGACATAGCAGCCTCCTAGGCGTTCACATGAGCCTCCTGAGCATAGTTACCTGCCTCCAATGCAGAGTTCTTTGGCATGTGGCAGGGACCATCCTTCAGTTCACTATGGCGGCCCTGCGGTATGAAGGAACCACTGCCAATGTTTATAGGTAAGAAGCAGAGTGACCAGTCATATTGGGTCACTGGAAGAAGGATAGTTAAAGGTATTGGCCCCTTGTCTGGCCATGTATCACTTAGTGAAGGTCCTCCTGTCTTGCCTAGGCTGAGAGTCTGCTGGGATGGGTGTTCATTTCCACATTCGAAGTTTTTTAAGTAAGTGCTCAGGGAGTCTTCCCAGTATAAGCTCTGTTAGCCTCTTCTTAGCCCAGTACTCACCCTGCCCAGTGCTCACCACAGACTGGGTAGTTCTTTTTGTCATCCTCAGCCTAGGGCTGGCAACAGTCTGAGGATTGGGAACTCCTCAGATGTTCACTGTTCTTTGGGAGCTGACCCTACCCTTTAGCTTCCAGACATTCTGAAGCCAGCCTCCCCAGAGCTCTGGCCAGGCTTTCTTGGTGTCTGGGTGAGGTTGCCTTCATACTGTGGTAGGACAGCTTCTCCATTGTCCTTCTTGGCTGTATAAACAAAGGTGCCCAAGCCTGCTGAGTGCTTGATCTTTGGTGCTTTTAGGCTCTGCCCATCAACTTACTTCTTTGACCCTTTAAAAGGCCTTGTGTTCCCTGATCCTGGCAGAATTCCCAAGCAGGCTTTTCTGGTATCTATGGGTCCTTTCAGAATCATATTTTTTAGCCATTCTGGTGAAGGGGTAGCTTGCAAGGTAGTTTTGAGCATGGGAGGAGGCCCATCTATATTTCTCCTGTAGTCATTGCTTCACACTTAATTTGTCGTTTGATCTGTGATACCGGGGATTAAACTCATGGCCTTGAACATATCCAACCACATGCTCTCCCTTTGAGCTATATAGTCTCTTTTTTTGCCTTTTATTTGTTTGTTTTTTGAGACAGGGTTTCTCAGTGTAATAGTCCTGGCTGTCCTGGAATTGCTTTGTAGACCAGGATGGCCTCGACCTCATAGCTTCCTGCCTCTGCCTCCCAAAGTCATGAGCCACCACGCCCAGCCCTCTCTTTTGTCTTTTATTTTGAGACAGTGTTACTAAGTTTTTCAGGTTGGCCTTGAACTCACACTGTAACCCTGAGAGGCCTTGAATTGTGATCTGCTTCAGCCTCTTTGGTAGCTGGGAGTCTTACTTTACATATTTAGTTTTTAGGCTACATATGTAGTTGAGGATGATCTTGAAATTCCTGCCTATGCCTCCTGAGGTTATAGGCATGAGCCACCATCCTGGCTTTCACTTCTCCTCCTTTGCCAAAGTACTGTTGCGCTTTTGCCTCTGATTAAGCCTGCCTTCTCTCTGGTTAGGTTTGGTCCTTTAAAAGCCCTGGGCCTTTTTGAAGGCCCTACTCCTTCTAGGCTAGGACCTATTTATTCATGGGCCAGATCCCACCGTTCCCTAGCCAAATCCTACCTGTTCTGGCCAGACACTAGACTTTGCCTCCTCAAGAGGCCCTGCCTCTGAAGGCCTTGCTCATCTCTAGCCAGACTTCTCGTTTCTGTTAGTAGGCCCTACCTGCTCTGGCTAGCCATACCTCAGCACTCTGCATCTGCCTACTTTTTGCGCTGTGATCCTCTTTCCTCAGATATCCAGGGCCCCAGCCTTCATCCAGGCCACTGCTAAGTGCCCATGGTCACGCTTATCTGCCTTAAGATCACCATGACATTCCCACTTCCTGCTTCATTTTTGGCAGTATGTGAATTTCTGTATGTATTGTTTGTATTACCTCGCTAGAAAGGTCCTGTATGAGGGCTTTGTCCTACTCTCGTCACTAAGATGTGAGTCTGTTGGTGCAGAGCAAGAGTGAGTTGGCTTATTCCACTGCAGAAGCACTGTTTGTAGTAGGATTCTCTTCTGCAGAGTGTTCTGAGTGAAGGTTGCTCTCTCTAATTCTGCCACTACATATGTTGGAAGCCACCTCCTGGCCTGAACCCAAAGTTCTTATTGGGTGAGCAAGCCCTGCTGGTTGGGGATAGCTGTTTCCTATGACTTAGGCTGGGCAGAGCTTGGTCAGCATGTGGGCAGGACACTGTGTATGTATCATGGTGCGTTTTGTCTGTTGAGAGCAGCACTGATCACTTGGGAGACCTTAGGTCTCTCCAAGGCCCAGAACTGGTGGTGCATCACTATATTCAGCAATTGAGGATGATGAGAGAGTCTGAAAGGGACCAACCTGGCAGGAGAAACAACAGGCCTACCTATTGGGATATCATTTCTGCCCTGTACCAAGTGTTCCTGGTGGATGGGAGCTAGTACTGTCATGCTAGGAAGGTCCATGAGCTTCCTGTAGCATCGGCTGCCTATGGGATGGCATTGTCTCACCATCTGTGTCACTGAGGACAGTTGGGGGAATCTGGGAGCAGGAGGGTTGGCAGATGAGAATGCTCACAGGCTGGCTATATAACAGCAGAGTGAACTGCAGTCCCTCAGGTGCCCAGTCCTCTGCTTGGCCCTAAGCTGTGTGTCCTTTGGGAAGCTGAATTCCAATAGACTTCATCCAGAAAGCAGAGACTGAGGTACAGAGCTTTAGAAGTGGCAGCTTGGTTGTGACAGCATCTTTTCCTACCTGACCTAGGCTTGGGCAGTAGCTCTTGGTGGTCTTGGCCGACTGCCTTCTCCAGTGCAGCCCAAGACATGGGTCTTATCTTGCAGGGGAGCAAAGAGCTGCAAACAAGACCCCAGGTTATACAGCAAGGATGCGTGTTGCTTTCTCTCTAGTCATAACCACAGCTGTGGCACAGATGCTGTGTGAAAAGTTGTAGAAATGCATTGGAGCCTGTGGTACTTGTTGGTGTGCTCACGGTGGCTTGTAATAACTGGCAGGGAAGGGCCAGGGGTCTTGATAGACACTTGATAGACACCTTTTAATGCTGGATTCTGGGAGCAGCCTCATCTGGTATTCAGGTTCTGGAACTTGCCAGAGAGATGGTGCACATAAAATGGCTTAGCCTATTCAGGCTGCCATTGTCTTGCTGAGAGAGTTTGGACTGTCTATGTTCTATGCACTACTGTCCTACTGTCTGGGTTTTTTTTTTTTGTTTGTTTGTTTGTTTTTGTTTTTAATCTGTAAAATTAGAATTGACTGGCCCCAGGGTCTCTGCAGACCAAGGAGCTGGAGCCTTCAGGTGTTTCAGACCAGTGTGGTGTTCCTGTGTGTTGTGTGGTGGCTGCTGCTTCTGCTGCCCGGAAAGCCCTGCTGCCCAGTGCCTCAGGGGTCTGCGATCCATTGTTGCTCGCTGGTATACAGCTGGGCTGTTTGATTTTACTACGGTTACAGCAAACACTGTTAAAGGGCATGAGAACAGTTAAATCTGGAGTCCTGCTTTCATAAGGGAAAAAAGAAAATGCTGAATTAGGCTCTGGGAAAGGCATCCGAAGCGATCCTTGGATCTTGCATAAATTATCAGGCACGCTGGAGGCCTCCAATTTTACGTTTGTCACAACCATGCTAATTAATTATTCCACAAGAATTGGCATGAACACAAGTGTGTGCTGCTCCTGGTGAGCTTGCCCCTTCTGACTCCTGGCTTGAAAAGGGTGGTGGTATCAGGGTGGCTGGAGCTTGTGTCTTTAAGACAGCTGGCCTTAGGAGAGTCTGGCTAGCTTCTCTGTAAACTGAAATGAGAACAGCTCCCTTGTCACTTGCCTCCTAGTCAAAGAATTGTCTATTTTCTATATGTCTTGACTGACTTTGAATCCAATACTGCACTGTGGCCACAGAGCGTGGACTGGCTTGAGGGTCTCAAGAGCTTAGCTTTACACTGGGTACTGGGTTGCAGAGTTAAGCTTTATCCAGCTGCCTCTTGCTGGGCCCCAGAAGCTGCTGACTCCCTTGAGGGTACACTACTGAGCACCCAGGGATTTTCCCGGGGAATATGGCATAAGAACTGTTCTAGATACCATCCCCCATGGCCTGGTCTCTCCTCAAGCACAGTCAGAAAGAACCAGAGGCAGCATGTGAATTCAGTTTAGCATACTCATCCCTTGTTTTATTCATGGCAATGGGGTGGGTGCCACGTGTAGGCAAACATCCCTAATATGGAATTAGAACCAGTTTGTGGTGGGTTGTGGGCTTCAGGACATAGTGACAGGGTTCTAGGTGGGCCAAGAAGGGGGCCCATACCCAAACCTGTTTTATGAGTGTGAGATAGGTTCAGGATCCAGGTTGTAGCCCATGAGCCAGCCTTAGCAAATGACTCTCCAGTGCTGGCCTGTGTCTCGATAGTGGGCTTTCCAGGAGCCTCTTTTTGTTGGCTAGTCTTCAGGTAGGTGGTTAGTGGTCTTAGGAATGTAATCAGTCCCACTGTACTGGGGCAGGTGACAGAACTCTGTGAGCCCAGAGCATAGCCGTCTGGTGGAGAAAGGCACTTGATGAGCTCCACCCAGCTTGTTTCTGTGAGTGCTGTTTTATCTGTGGCACTGTGTCTATGGGTAGGTCCCTGCCTGGTATTGCTTCTTATGGCATTTGGGGCTAGAACCTGGGTGTCCTGCAAGGATTTGGCAGACCATGCTGTAAGGATTCAGAATCTCCAACTTAAGATGTTTCACATGATGGAGAACAATGATGACACAGTGTGCCAAACAGCCTGGCGTGTGTCACCAGTTCATGACTTAGGTTCTTAGACTCAAGGGCTCTTCTTAGGTGTACTTTTTCATAGGTAGGGGAGAACGTTCCCTGTAACACCAGGCAGAGCCAACAGCAGCAACACTGTTCTTGGTGCTCAGGGACATGAGTCCCATGGAATGATACTGGAAGCTGCCTGTCTTAGAAGGGTGTGCTCTTGATGAGCTTAAGAGCATTCCATGTGGAATTTTTTTCCTGCTTAAGACAGCTGGGCATGGAAGGCAGCTGGGTAGTTGGGACACAGTGTTCTAGGATAGGCAGGGTTCCTCTTGAATTCTCGCCAGGGATTCTTCCTGGGTGCCTCCACACAGTGACAGGACCTGACCTGGTCTCCTCTGGTCAAGGACACTAAATAGAAAGGGTGTTATTCCTTGCAGAACTGCGCTGGGAGCTTCAAGGCAGCACCCTAGCCAAGACTGGCTGAGGAGAACAACCAGGCCTATGGGGGATAGGAGGTACCTGCTGAGAGTTCTGGGGACAGGTGGCTGAATAGGGAACCACTCTTACTCCGTGGGCTGGCCTTGTGGAGAGAAGCAGGGTGTGGCTTCATGGGACTAGCGGTCAGGCTGCCATTGTTGCTTGAGTGATGTACAGAGACCCTGTTTAGCACCTGTGCTGGAGCCCAACAATAACATTCTGAAATTTAGCCAGGGTGTGTCTGAATTTGACATGAGCAACCAGCTGGCTGGGCCTGTTCCTGCTCCTGTGCTTAGCTAGTAGGTCTGGACCTTAGATCTGATAGCTGTGTCTAGGGTCTCTAAGGATATGCTTTGCTTAAAAGGAGTCTCTGAAAACATTCTTTGGCCATTTCCTTCATGCCTGGGTCTTCTTATTTTTAAAGGGAAACACATGCCTGGGTGGGGTTCATCTGGTTCTAGCTCAGGATGGCCTCCTAGTCTTATAACTTGGTCTGGGCATCAGGGCTGCTGTGCATGGTTGGTGAGCACCTAAAGACAAGTGCTGAAAGTCACCCTGCCTCCCATGCCAGGGACTCTCGTCTGCCCTGAGAATGAGGATTGGTTGGTGTTACAGTGCCTGAAAGTCAACAAGCAAGGAGACCGAATATGGAGGGGCTCATGTTAGGACCCCACCTACCACAGAGGCCTGTCAGCCCGAGTATCTGAGGAAGCACTTGGTGGGACAGAGGCTTTATAACTATCTAAATGTGCAATCTGTATAATTTCATTATAGGGGTAGCTTTTCAGAATTATTAATTTCATTCATTCATTTATTTTATTTTAGTGTGTGTGTGTGTGTGTGTGTGTGTGTGTACAGTGTGCACACATGTGCCACAGCATGTATGTGGTGGTCAGAGGATGCCTTCCATTATGTGGGCCCTGGGGATTGAACTCAGGTTATCATGCCTGGTAACAAGAGCTTTTATCTGCTGAGCCATCTTGCTGCCCTGCTTTAGCTGTTTTCTTTAAGTTAATTATTTTTGTTTTTCTCCAAATACTTTAGAGTTTTTATGTGACTTCCCCCCTTTGACCTGTGGGTTATAAAAGGTACTTTTAAATTTGTAAACATGTAGGGATTTTGAAGTTATTTTAACTAATGATTTCTTCAGTTTGTGTATGCACTTGGATTTCAGGCCTTTGATGTTTCTGCAGTTTTGTAGCTCAACTTGGTGGTTTTGGTAAATTGCATTTGAAAAGAATGTTATTCTGGCTGGCCTGAAACTCGGTAGAGATCTACCTGGCTCTGCCTCCTGAGAACCGAGTGCTGGGATCAAAGGTGTGCACAACTAGGCTTTCACTTAGTCATTTTTTTCAAGTCCAGGTCTGGAAGAAAACATGCTAGTCCTGCTTTCACCTGTTTGTGCTGCAGATTGAACCCAGGGCCTCACAGATGTTTTGTGTACTTTATCTTACCGAGCTCCACATTCAGTCTTGTCACTGTACTTTTAAAGGCCATTCATTAATAAGATAGCTGGCCATCCCATTGTCTGTTGTGTTTTTTTCCTTAGTTTTGAGTCAAATCTTACTTGCTCACATATTCTGTTATTTTATATAAATAGTAGACAATGTGTATGAGAAATCTGAAGAAACTTGAGGATGGATGATGTCTTCTTTCAGTTGAATGACAGGACCTACAGAGTCAGTCTTCTAGGCCAATGGATGATTGTCTACCCAAGGAGGGAGTCTTTGCTGGCGAGGCCTGGCTGGACTATAGCTCTGTTAGCCCTAGGTTGCCTGTGAAGGGGTTGGGAGTATAGGACCATTAAAGTCCAAGGATGCCTTGTGAGCTTTCAGCTCTTCCCTGGCAGTACCTCCCTACCCCAAGAGTTCACTGGGCTTGATGGTCTAGTTTAGCTGAGCAGAGTCTGTCTTAGTTAGGGCGTCTGCTGCTATGAGGAAACACCATGACCAAAAGCAGCTTCAGAAGGAAATGGTTTGTTTTGCTTATACTTCTATATCACTGAAGGAAATCATTGAAGGAAATCAGCACAAGATCTCAAGGTAGGAACCTGGAGGAAGGAACTGAAGCAGAGGCCATGGAGGAATGCTGCTTACTGGCTTGCTCCTCATGGCTTGTCCTGCTTTTTTTTTTTTTTTTTATAGCACCCAGGACTAGCCCAGAGGTGACACCACCCACAGTGAGCCAAGCCCTCCCACATCAATCACCAGCCAAGAAAATGCCCTACAGCCTTGCCCCCATGACACTCTGGTGGGGGTATTGTTCTCAACTGAGGTTCCTACTTCTCAAATGACTAGCTTGTGTTACGTTTATATCAAGCCAGCAAGCACAGAGTCTACGCAGGAAGAGGGCCAAGAGTGAGCAATAGGAACTCACTTAGTTTAGCCACATGGCTTCACCAACCTTGGACTCACTTTCTCATCGGCAGGCTGAGGGTGTGAGCTGCTCTACCCAAACTGTCATTAACAGAAGAAGGTTGCTGTGTCTTGTGACCTCTATGTAGCTCACTGACCTGGACCTTCTCGGAGTTTCTGGAGCGGAGTGGTGGGAAGGTTGCTTAGTGGACCGGGCAGCTTTGGGGATCCTGGAGGCAGCCTTCCTCCTGCAACTTTCTCTTTCTTCTACCTCTAGGCCCCTGGGAGAGGCTTGAGAAGTCCTGCCTCGTTTGGATTCTGAACCCACTGTAGCTGAGTGTGGGGCTGCAGAGTTTGGTCCAAGTGGGGAGTATTCCCAAGGCTGTACTTGGGTGAGAAACTCCTGTGTTTATACCCAGCTCATAAAGTGGGCTGCTGAATGAGATTGAATGCTAGCTGCAGAGTAGAAATGGATACTGACAGGCCCCTGAGAGGAAACTGCAGGGAGACTCAGTACTTTGGAGTGGCCCAGGGCAGTGGGCTCTGATGTTCAGGTCTGTTAGGTCTCCAGTACTCATTCATGTTTTGGGTAAGTGCTGACTGGCTCAGGGATATTGTAGAATATAGCAAGGGAATAAATAGGGATAACCCATAGCAGGCAAGGACAGGCTAAGTTGGGTCTTGGGTTTCCTGAACAGCTTGCTCTTTGCTCTTGTAGCACATTGTAAGCTAGTGCTGTTAAGAAGGCAGCCAGGGAAAAGATCTGAGGGCCAGGGACCACCCCTGGCCAGGAGACCAAGCAGGGCCTTCTCTGTGTACTTGCTCATTGAGGAATTATCACACTCAGAGTCAAGTGAAAGGCCAGAGTCAGGCAGAAAGGCCATTGTGGTGCATTTGGTTGGAACGCCCCAGATTGAGCCCCTTGCTGGTCTTCCTGTTGACATCTGTAGCCCTTCTGGCCCACATGCCCCTTGGGAACATGTGGCCAAGATGGAGCCTCACCCTCCCATATCTTGCCCACTGGAATCTAGACCCCTAATGCTGAGGTCCCTTTGGTGGTTCTGCCAAAGGAAGATGTTCAGATGAGGATTTACAATATGGCCATCTCAGGACTAGGCTGTGTGTGCCTCTTCTGCTGTCAGAGCATCAAGATATAGGAATCCCTGGAGAGGAAACTGCATTCATCGTGACCTGGTTTTTGTGGATTTTCTGATTTCTTCCCACACCCCACACCCCCACCTTTCTGGCCATGGACATGGTGGTGGCTTAGTGTTGCTAACAATAATTTGTTTGCTGAAAAGGGCCCTCATTCTCCACAGGAGGCTAGTGCCTTGCCAGGAGGAAGAGGAAGAAGAGGAAGAGGAGGAGGAGGCATAGATTAGGCAAAGCCTGCTGGAGAGGAAGTCTTTCAGGGCCAGGAGTGGCCAAGAAAGTACCATAGTTACATAGCTGGGGGTTTTCAGGGCCCATGCCTTCCGAAGTGAAAAATTAGTCTAAATGCATAGAAATTGATGGAATTTGCAAAGAAAATCTATAGCTGGGCACAATGACTGTAAATCCAACAGCTTGTGATCATTAAGTGTCTAGTTATTTGTGGCATTGTCTGAGTATCTATCTCTCAGGCCTGGCAGGAAGGAACCATGGGCCTTGGAGATAAGCCCCTGGATCCCGATCTCTGTTTTGATACTTTTCATCCATTAGTTTTCTGGGGCTTCCTCAGGGGCCAGCAGCTGTTCATGGCCTACATGCTTATTTCCACTGTAGATTGGTCCCTGCAGAGTTAGGACAAAGCATCCAATTCAGGTAGACTGACCGGTCACTGCTGTAGGGGAGTCCTCTGACTAGAAGCCAACCACCGTCTTCCCCTTTCTTATAGTACTGAGTCCCACAGCCATTCAGCCCCGAGCAGGAGAACAAAGCTTTTTTCCCTTTGCCCTGAAGTAGTGATGCCTTGGTGGAGATGGTGGCTATATGCATACACCTAGAGGGGCCAGTCTTCTCTCCTGGGGCTAATGCACAGGCTGCCACAGGCACCTGTCACATACCAGTCACAGGTTGCCTGGCCTTCTGCTGTTATGAAGTAGGTGGAGTAGGCTTGGGGCACAGTTGGTTCTGGGCCTCTATCTCAGTTGGATATCTCATCCGGTAGATCTGGCTAGTGTGATTCAACCTAGGGCTTGACTAGAATCTTGCCTGTGTTCTTTCTTCCTTCTCCTTGTGGAATATGATATCTAACTGGGACACCAAAATTCAGGTAAATAGCCCAGACACAGGCTATCCTGAAGTGGGTTGGTGTCACTTATAGAGGATAAATCCTAGGTCATAATCTCAACTACTTTCTAAGCCCTAGCCACCTGAGAAGAAAGTTTTGGGAAAGGGTTGGGCACTCTAGCAGCTGGCAGCAGAATCCTTATGTGTGTCTCACAGGATGCCCTGGAATTCTGAATGGATCACATGAGGACAGTTCCAGGTAACTCCCTTGAGGTTGTGATAGTCCCAGCCAATTATCAGGAAGCTTGCTGGGGCTCAGTGGATGACAGGTTCTGGGGAGTTGCCATTTACCTGATATAGCTGTGCTGGGGGAGTAGATTTCAGAACCATCTGGACCTGTTCCATATCAGCCACTCTGCTCCAGGGCCCACTTGGGACATCCTAAGGGAACCCCGTGCTATTCACAGGACAGAGTGCTGTGCCCAAAGATATATATTTGGCATAGATAGCCCTCCCAGCTTGTTAGTGTATGTTGGGGCCGCTGTGAGATATGCTGCTGTCCTGGATGCCTTTCCTGAACAGTCATCCAGAGCCCAGGCTTTTATAGCCAGGGCTGAAAGTACTTCAGATTGCAGACAGTCCTGTGGTTAGGCCCTCCAGCCTCTCCCTTGTCATTCTTTGTGCTCGTCTAAATTAGCCCTAAAGCTGTGTGTTTCCTCTTTATAGAGCATTCAAAGCTGCATAGGCTGTGAAGGGATCTGGCAGCTTTTCTTTAATTGCCCTCTCTGCATCAGTAGCAGAGCGTCTAAGTGGTAAGGCGCATGTCTATGAGAGCCTGGGTAGAAGTTCTGGCTCTTGCAGTGGATTGGTGTCACCTACAGAGGATAAATCCTGGGTGGTGACATTGGCCACTTTCTGAGCCCTAGCCACCTGAGAAGAAGGTTTTGGAAAGCGTTGGGCAGTCTAGCAGCTGGCAACAGAATCCTCATGTGTGTTTCTCAGGATGCCCTGGAATTCTGAGTCCTCACATGAGGACACCAAGCCCTTCTGAGCTATGGCTGCACCACAAGTCTAGTCCTGTATACATTTGTCACCGTGTGGCCAGAAGGTTGAAATTAGACTAGTGTTTTGGGGATTGTCCCATGAGATTTGTTTTCCAGGCTCAGACCATCTGTTTGCCTCTTTCCCACTCAGAGTAGTGCTGCGAACCTTCTTTCTTCAAGACCAGCCGAGGAGCCCATGCTGGGCTTGCCCTCCTGGGAGGTATCATTCTAACGTACTCACTCTCTTCATTGTTTTCAGGACCCCACCTGCCCCAACTCCAGAGGCCTGTGTAACATATGTGTGTCTCCTGCAAGCTACACTTTGGGTCCTGGAGAGGCCTACCTGGCTTCTGACTATGCCATCTAGATGGGCAGGGGCAGTAGTCGTTCTGCCCTTATACCTAGGCTTCAGATCTCAGGGTTCCTTCTCTAGGTCTTATGGTCAGGTAGCCACGGGGGCTGGCTTGGGTTGTTGGTACTGACTTGGGATGGTTCAGGATTAGCTGCTACTGTCTGAAGCTCCTCTGTGGTGCCATTAACCTAGAGGAGGCATCACCTTGGAGCCCTCAGTCCTTGGGCTCTGTAGGTGAGTTAGAGGGCTGCGCTTGGGGTGGGTCAGGACTGTTTGAAGATGCACCTACCAGTCTTCCACTGCAGCTGTCTGCCTAATTCTGGTTGACTACCACCTGGTGGGCTTTGTACCCCCAGTCCTTCCCCATACCATAGCATGGTTTCTTCTGCCCCCTTATTCCCTCCCTGTTCCCGCCTCATTGGAGGGTCTGTGTTGTGCTGTAGTGAGGACCCATCCACTCCAGGACACCTTTTACCTGGCCTCATATGGCATTTGCCACTTCCTGGCCTCAGGCCTTAGCAGGTTTATTGCTACTGGATGGGAAACTCTGGAGGAAAAGGATATATTTTTCAGGTTTTGAGTGTGATGGTACCTATTTTACCAGTGGGCTTCATTTGAGGCCAGGGAGTTAAACCTGCTGTCTGCTGAGATCTATACTGGGCTGAGGCTCACAGAGATTCTTGCTGATTCTCAAGGCCCCAGTCTGTATTGTCAGCAATGTGGGCAGGCCTTCTTGTGCATGCATGCATGTGTGCGTGCATGCATGCATGTGTGCATGCATGTTATGTGTATACAAGCACACATGAGTGTGAAAGTGCAGAAGCACAGGTGGACATGTTTTCTGAAAGCTATGATATGAAGTAGATCTTCCCCAAGAGTGTAGTTCACAGCACAGGCTCAATGGCATTCTCCCAAAGGTGCTAGCAGCGAGGCCTAGAATACTTAGTGTCTAGCTCCAAGGGTCTCCCTCTGCAGCTGGCTCACTGCTCTATAGAAGGACAGGGTGGCCCAGAAGGAAACGGAAGAGTGGCCAAGAAGGGCCTGATAACCCGGTGTTAACAAGAGGAATACAGCTTCCTCTTAGTTGTGCCTGTTTTTATAGAGTGTGGTTTCCAGACTTCTTTTTAGAGCATCTTTTCTTGGCTCTAACTCAGGAAGTAAGAGGAGAGATGCCAATAGAAGGCCAAGCTGTGGTGAGCAGGATACTGGTGCCCTCTGGGGGAGGTTTACAAGATGGAGTTAGGACCTCAGGCCATCTGGCAGCCACCCAGCCTTGTGATCTATTCTCTTGACTTCGGAGTCTAGCCAGACTCCACTGGCGGGAAGGTTATATGCAGCTCACAGCTATGGGTGGGAGGGAATGAGCCTAGTGGTGGTTCAATCTATCGCTTTTTAGGGGACGCTGAGGCTGTTTCCTCACCTGGCTGTCTAAAATAATTTAATAACTTTAACAACTCAGGTTCTTTGGGGCCTCGGAGATGTAGCCTGGCCTTTGGCCTCTCTTGTCACTTTACCTTGAACACCATGCTGATGTTCACATAGCAGGGCCTGGAGTTCTGGGGATGTAGCTAGCTGTGACCAATGGAAATTGAGGGGATCTGAATCTGCATTGAGAGGTCACTGTGGCCTGTCCCCTGAAATTGACTGAGGAGGGCCTGAGCATTTTTCTGCCTGGGGGTGTGTTACTGACACAGGCAGGCCCTGTCCTCTGGTATTGTGCTTCTGCCCTTGCATATCAGAGAGTCTGGCTAGTTTCCATGTGTAAGCATGGTCTCTAGAGGGCATGGGATATGAGCATCCCAACGAAGAGGGGAAGGGACACAGGGTCCCTAGGTCACAGGGATGGTGGAGCAAGGATGAAACCAGTTGGGTGAGTTGGGGCTATATATATCCTAGGGATGGGAACAGCGGATTTAGGGTCAGGTTTTTATCTTTGATATGTACTACATTATGGGTTTTGGGCTATGTCACAGAGGGAGCATTGTGCCTCTTCATATTTGGAGCTAGTGTCACAGCAGATCAACAAGGTGAAGCCATCATGATCCATGACCCAGCCAGGACTCACAGGACAAAGGAAGGTCCTTTTCCATATGTTGTCCATATGCATAAGGTTCTGTAGAGTATTGAAATAGAACAAACTACCTTCTAGACCGCCTGGGACCTGAAGTTGTCTGGGTGTAGCTGCAAGCCAGTTTGGGGCTACCTGGGAGGTCAGTTGCACGGCAGGCCTGCCGCTACTCTGATGGTGGCAGTTCTCTGATAGTGGGTGGCACTATCCTTCCTTCTTCCCTCACTCGCCTTTAAGGTCGGGTAGAGTGATAGTTAGAAGGGGAGGGGAGATCCACCCCCCATAATCTATAGCGACTGTCACACAGCAAACTACTCCCATTTCATACAGGCGGGTCAGGTGTCGTGCACGATCGATGGCTAGCGCACAATAATTACAGGAACTAGCAGCTTGTGTTGCTTGAGTGACTCTAGGAAGAGTAGGGTCTCAATCTTCCCTCTAATAGGGCTCTGACAGTCGAGGCGGCAGCGGCTTTGGTGGCTGAGTGTTGGGCTGACAGTGTTGTCATTAAACACCAGGTAGTGTGGAACAACAGAGAACACGGATCCTGCACAGGGGGACAGGGTGCCTGACAGCAGTTATTTGTCATCACAGAGCTGCCCAAACTCCTCAGACTGCGGTGCGAATGGCTGCTTAGGGTGACTTATGGCCCTGTCTGGGGCTGCTGTTGTGATTTGATAATCTGTAAATGTTTGTCAAAGATGGATTCCTTGTTTCCATGGTGCTGCAATGAAGGCTGATGACAAGCCAGGCTGTGGGCTAGGGGAGGCGGCAGCCACTCGACCGTACACCTGAGGAGACAGAATGGCTGAAGTTTCTGGGCCTCTGGTCAGAAACCTGAGATGGGCTTGGGGTCTGACAGCAGAGAGCTCTTTCTCTCACAGGGCTGGGTCTTTCTGTTAGTTCTGTTTGGGTGAGCATGTGTGTACACGTGTGTCCCTGTCTCTCATGCAGCCGGAAAATAGAAAGCCTGTTCCTAGAGCTGCCCATTTGACTGTCAGTTCTCCTCTGCTGGTAAGGACTCAGGCATGTTTTTCTACCATTTTGGGATTCTGGCAGGGCCTTTCTAGAGGCTAATGAACTTCCACCTGCACGTTGCTTTGCTGCTGTTCCCATGGGGCCTGCTGTAAATACTGGCCTTGTCCTCAGAGTACAGAGCCCCATCATGCTGCCTGTGCCCACCTGCAGATCCAGGGCCTTAGCTGCTTGTGGCATGTCTTCTCTTTTTTGATTTGTTGGGAACTATCAAGCATGGGAAAAGTAGAGTGATTTATTAGACTCATAAAAATTCATACTTTGCGATTCCAGTCATCCCACATTTGAAGCTTGTTAGAGCACGGTCCCTGGCAGCTCCTGCCGTGCCAGCATGGCCGTGTGTGTGTGTGTGTGTGTGTGTGTGTGTGTGTGTGTGTTTCACTAGTCGTTCCCTTGCCTTAGCTGCCATTCTGCCTTATTTAGAAAAACAGACAGACAGGCTCTGGAAGCACATGAATGACTCTTTCTCAAAGGAGAGTGATTGGGAGAGCAGGAATTTTATTGTGATAATACAGCTGTACTGGGCTGTGTCCTTCTGGGTGAGAGCAGGTGGGTGGAGCTCATTGCTCTAAAGATCCAGGCAGAAGCTGGTCAGGTGTTAGAGCACTAAGTATGAGTGGTTTCTGGTGCCAGTTGAGGTTGGCATTACGTCTGTGTCAGACAGACAGCCGCCTGCCTATAGTCTGTGGGAATAGGTAGAGGTATGAGCATAGGTATAGGTGTGGACAAATTTAGAAGGCCAAGTTCAAGCGTGCAGGCATGATTCTAGCAGTTGTCATGGATGGAGGATGTAATCAATGCTTCTGTAATTATTGCCTGCCTGATACTAGTGGGACTGGAGCCCTCTGTGTCTTTAAGAGGCTCCTGTAAAGGCTACTTAGCCTGGTGCCCACATGGCCTGAGCTAGACCCATATGCTAGGTGGTATAGGCAGGTTGCTTTCAGTTCTTAAGAGTCTTGCTGTCTTCTCATCAGCATATTGAGGGCTTGACATGATCTTCAGTTCTGCTATTTTTTGGCATTGTTTTATGTGAGTGTATGAGAGGCAGAGAACTCTCCCCTTCTAATGACAGGGACATCTGATCATCTATCTGTTGCCTCCCTAAATAGGTGAGGGTCAAAGTTATCTGAGAAGCCAGGGGACAGGAGCAGACCTTCAGCTCTTTCTGCTTTGATTTTGTTTCCTCCATAGCCATTGAGCCCCACAGCCTGCCAGTGCTACCAGCAGGGAGGCAGGTGTCACGCATGAGCAGACTGGGATGCAGTGCTCATCAGTACTGATTATTTCCTGTACCCTAGGGGACTCTGCTGCTGACCGCCTGGCTGTTATGACCGAGGGCTAGAGGCCCTCTGTTCATAGTATCTGGAAAAGAAAAGCAGTTAGAACTTTCTGGCTAGGTTTCAGGGACCAGAAGGGAGAGAGTAGACTTCTAGTGGGTCTGGGCAGGGTCAGGACCTAATGGATACTCTTGGGACCCTGCCAAGGACTGGCCCTTAGGCTGTCTGGGTGTACAGTGCTATGAACTGATGCTAAGTGGGAAGCAGTGCTGGTTCTATGCACCCTGGGTCCAGTGGAGATAATTATTGCTGGGTAGAGTGAATAGGACATGGTAACATACCTCAGCTCTCTAAAAGCAGATGCTATACACTGGCTGCAGACTTTCTTATGTAGATGAGGGGTGATGATGGAGATAGAAAGAGATCAGAAAGACTGAGAGAAAGACACACAAAGGAGCCTCTGTGCCTCTGGCCTGGGAGACTGTGTGGTCAGCCTTTGACTTTACCTGGTCTCAGTAGGAGCTTGGCTGTTGGCACCACGCACAGATGTTCTTCCCCAGGTATACTTCCAAGCCGTGAGCTCAGGGCTTCAGGGCTGGGCTCTGTTGGAGCTGTTATTTCCTTTGGCTAGCCTCAGACCAGGATGTCCCAGCTCTAGTGTAGAGTCACATGTAACTTGGTTTGGCACAGAGCTGAAGAGGCAGTAGGAAGAAAGCTGAAGCTTTGGTTTCACCTTGTTCAGGAGCTATGGGTATCATACTCGGAAAGCTAGCCACTGAGCTATGAAAAAAGAAATTATATTTGTGGTGTGTGTGTGTATGTATGTGTGTGTATGTCTGTATTTTGCATTCTATGCTGGAGGCAATCTGTGGCACGGCAACAGTCAGGCAGGGTCATTTGACTCTGGGCTTTGATTTTAGGCAAGCTTTGTTATGGCAGAAATAGGACAGAAATGGGCCTGAGCCATAAAAGGTCCCACAGTCTCATGGGAAGGGTAGGATGGATTTAGATGGCTTAGGGATCCCCAAGGAGAACAGTCTCTTTTGGAACCTTTTTTCTTTTATTATGACACAGGAGTGCCAGAGCCTACCTTGTTTGGTTTTCCTTTCAGCTACCCCAAGGACTGAAAATCACACACATATATGGTCCTGGTCTCAGATTTCTCTAAGAGTGATGAACTGTGGGCTGAGGTGATCCCTTGTGGTCAGGAAGCGGCTGATGCTCCAGTGCTCACTTTGGACTGCTATGGCCCCAAGCTCTGGCCCCTCTGACTATGCCACCTGGTCTCAGTGTGGACTACAATGTGCGATAGTTCAGGTCCCAACCTCAGGCCTTACAGGGCAGGGTATGCCTGCTCAAGCCAGAAAGAGCCTCTCACCCAGAGCAGCTCTTCCCTGCCCTGCTTTCTGTGAGAGACGGAAATCCTGTTGACACTGCCTCTGTTCCATCCTGCTGCACTAGTGGACACTGTGCGCCTTCCAGGCATGTGGGGTTTACAGACAGCTCAGATGTACGTCACGGTTTTAAATGCAGGAGCAGGCCTTTCAGAAATGTGTGCTGCATGTTCTGTTTAGAATTGTGGCCGTTTTCCCAAGAATGCAATTCAGCAGTTGTTGGGGAACGAGGCTGTCTGACAGGGCCCTGTGCTGGCAAGTTGCACCATACTGGCTCTGCAGAGACAGACCTGAGTGTTGACCACTTTTGTCTGTGTATATGTAACATGTAGCCTTTCTACAGGAGTTGGGGAAGGA
This sequence comes from Meriones unguiculatus, assembly GCF_030254825.1. NCBI lineage: Eukaryota > Metazoa > Chordata > Mammalia > Rodentia > Muridae > Meriones > Meriones unguiculatus. The sequence continues at coordinate 25,259,374 of NC_083356.1, forward strand.
AGATGGGTTGCTGGGGAGGACTAGTGTCCCCTAGGGCACCTGCTGACTGCAGCAAAAGAGACAAGGGCCTCTGAAAAGTGGGAATTGGATGGAATAAGACGGTATCCCTCTCCCATTGTGCTGTCTCAGCTGCTGAGAGTTTGCCCAGAAGCCACTAAGCTCAAGTGACTTCTTCTACTGCTGCTGTCTGGATGTTGCTCATATCAGATAGGGAAGGGGTCCATTCTTCCCCTGGACCCTTGCCCTTCAGTCCTTTCCTAGCTCACATCAGGAGGGACAGGATACTGTCACATGAGCTGGACATCCAGGCTTGAGAAAGGGGTATGACTTGTCAGGTACTTGCTGAGAACCTCACCAATATGCCCTGATTTTTTACAATCTCTAGTTTATCTCTCCATTTGTACCAGAGCTTGGGGTAACCCTGTCTAGAACTGTTGTTGCTTCTTAAAGCCCTGGCACTTTCTAGTCCTGGCCTGTGACTGTAATCTGTGGCTACTCCTGCTCCTTCAGAGCCAGGTTCAAAGGTTACTCTGGAAGGTCTGGAATGATGTTTCCTTTCTTGCCCACTGTGTATGCATATGGCACTGGAATAGCATCTTTTGTAACACAGCTGATTAGGCAGTTAATTGTGAGAAGTCTGCTTTTGTGGGAGGATGCTCTGCCTTGGCCCTGGAGTCCTTCTGCAGTTGTGGGGACTCATGCACAGCTCTTGAACTGTAGGGTGGAAACAACAATGCATAAGGTAGAAGAAAAGGACTTACAGGGAAGGTGGGTGGCCATGAAGGTGTGTGGTAGTCCTCTGTGACATTATTAAGGAGCACTTGCCAGGCCAAGTTGATAGGCATAGCCCCATCTCTATCAGTCTGTCCCTGAAGGCTCTCATAGCTCACTACCACCTGTCTGTGCTAGTGAAGGAGTCAGATAGGTTCCTGCTGATTGCTCCACCCTGCCTCATACTCACGTTTCTTTTCCCAGGCCACTTGCACCAGGATAGCTCCTGAGCTGGCCTAGAGCTTACAGCCTCTTCAGAAACTATGATATGATGGATATATCTACCCTTTAGACTACTGTTATTGACAAAAGAGAGTTGGATGCCAGTGCCACTGTGAGCTAGTTAGGGACTGCCCATGCTGACCCTGAGGTGGGAACCATAGAAGAATATGCTACTGATGGACAGACAGGACAGCTAGCCTATGAGCTGAATAAGAAGGGAGCATGGTTTATGGAGCAGAGTAGAAATCAATGTGGCTTCTGGAAAGGCTAATCCATGATGACTTCTTAGAGTTGTCATCAGCCAGTGAAAAGTGGAGAGTTTGAAGATATCGAAGAAGTGTCAGTGTAATTGTTGATAAAAAGCAGATTAGGCAATATATAAAGAAAGTTGAATCATACAGAATTAGGGGCAGACAGCCTGACTGGGCAGAATACCCTCAGCCCTGTAGCCACCTCTGTGGCTTGGCTTCCTGTCCTCAACCATGAAGGGGTGTCATCCTGGGCAGTACTAAAACAGTTCTGAGAAGCCAGCCCCTGAAGACTTGTCCCTGCCCTCTCCTGCATCCTGGAGTGATGTAGTATTCCTGTGGATCTGACGTGCCTCTTTCCCAGCATACCTTCTGTCAAAACTTGGAGTAATTGTCAGAGTTCTATCAGCAGGGTCATAGTCTTCTTTATAGGCCCTGCTTCTCCTGTTCCACTGGCATGTCTGTCTCACAGCTGACCCTGGCACATTCTGTGCTCTGGTACCAGTCTCTGGCCTCCTTTTTAGCTGACCCCATCACCTGGCTGGAATGGAAGGATTCTTCTTAAGCCAGAGCTGAATTCTGCTCTGCTATGACTCCTACTGTCCTGTATTAGCCACCTCAACAGAAGCTGCTGTTTTTTTTTTTTTACCTGCCTGTTTTTGGAGGCCCCGCTAAGGGGTTGGTGGACACCGCTCTTGGGCATGCTCAGAAGTCTTTTGGCTCTCTGCTCCTATGGGTGGGGCAAGATTCTACTTGCTTGTCCTCCCCTTTCCTGAAGGAGCTTTTCCTGAAGGAGCTTTTGTGGCCAGGACACTCACCTTGGCTCTTCAGCTGGCTAGAGCAAGAGATGGGGAAGCAGCTTTTTCCTGGGTTGCCTTAGGCATTTCTTTACACAAAGTACTATTTCTTATATCATCCTATTTATTAACTGGTTGTGATATTAGCAACTTATTTTCTTCTCAGTTATTTCCCTTTAAAGTTCCATAAAAGTCTGAACTGCTTCTCAGCTCCTGCCTTATGGCACCCATCAGAGGATTCTGCCATCTGTAGTGGAGCCATCTAGAATGAGAGCAGTGCTACTGGACAGTAGGCCCTTTGGTCAGCCACTTAGGGGTTGTCCAGACTTCCTGGGGTGAGTGGTCTCCCTTCTTCCTTCTTGATAGTATGCTCCTGGTGAGGATACAACCGTGCTCTTATGGGTACCCTTGAGCTGCCCCTGAGCAACCCCCAGCCTGGGAGTAAGGGTGTTGAACCTCAGAGCTAGAAGGTTCAGTCTTGGACAGGAGCTGGAGCCCTGCTGATAGATGGGGCTCATATCCCATTCAAATATGATGCCAGCAGTTTTTTTGTAGTTTGTCTTCCATTGCGGTAGTAAAGTTTTTAATTAGGAAAGCTAATGAGTTCGATTAGTCATTAGAAGTGACCTCTGGACGGCGGGCGGAGAGGGCTGCATGTGTGGGCCTGATAACACAGCTAGGGCAGCGTAGGCAATAAAGGCGCAAGGGGCTTGATTTGAGTGAAGCGTGCCACAGGGGATACATCATGCGGAGAAAAAAAATTACAGCCCTGGGAGTCTGTAATGAAGGGAATTAAACCAACATCCTATCTAAATAACATGATTATCTACACAAAACCCTTCAGCCAGCAAGACGGGGTGGGCTGCCCCCACCTGTGTCCTCTGGGAGGAGGGCCGAGGCTGTTCCTGACAGTGAGTCTGGCGGCCCAGTAGCTCTAAGTCTTTATCTCCTGTCCACCAGGGAGGGGCCCATCCTCTTTTAAGCCTGTGTGGTCCCTGCATAGTCTTAAAAACCCTTGTTCCTGCTGGCTACTGCATCCAGGTTTTTTCCTTCCGGTAGCCCATCTGTCTGGCAGTTGCCCTGTGTCCCCAGGGTCATTGTTATGAATATTTCTAAGCTGTACATCCAGAAAAGCTGGGGACTGCAAGTAGTTTGGGGCCAGACTCGGGGGGCTGCCACCCAGCTGTCGGTTGGTTGGCATGGGCTTCATAATCCCCTCTGTGAACCCCTCAAATAATTTCACTCTCATGGGAGGACTGTTGTTTGGGACCATGGTAGGGATGAGGTTGTGTGAAAATACCCCACCTTGCTTTACAGTGATCTGAGGTTAGGGAATGCGAGTTGTTACTTTGTATTTTCTTGGTGTGACAATCAGATACTACTAAGTGAAATTCAGGAAGTTAATTTGATCCTAGGTTTGTTAGCAGGAGGAGTGAACAGAGGCCTTAGCCTGAGAGCTTCCACTGAAGTGCTGATTGTTCTAAGCTAATCCATAGCGGGAGATCCTTTCTAGAATTCAGTCCTATGGGCAGTTGGGGTGTAGGGCTTCCTAGAAGAGGTGGCATCTGCTGGCTAAGGGAAGGTTATTTTAGCTAGAAAGATGGCCAGAGAACAGGAGCAGAGCTGTTTTTGATCTGATGTAGGTTGTTGGAGGGAACAGGGGGTTCCAGAAGAGCCCAGTCCAAGCTCCCGTCGTGCTGGGCTGTAGAATTAAGTGTTGTGACTCCCAAGCAGTAGAGTTTTAGGATTTGTATCTCAGTAGCCATACACGGACTCAGAAGACCCATGAGCAGGGTGTGAACAGAAGAGATTGCTGGCTAGTGATTAGAAGCCCTGGAGCCCTTTGTATGGGGAACCTTAGGATGGGGGACAAGCAGATTGAGCCTCAGCATTGCTCTGGTTAGCGTGCCCCTGTCTACTGAGAATACTGGCATCAGGTAACTCAACTGTCCCATGTAAGGAAAGAATGGTTTCAGTAGGCCACGTTCTCATCTCAGGAAGAAGCACGGAGCCTGGGCTGGCCTTGCAGGCAGTGAAATCAACTTGGGGTTATTGACAGTGAGGATGCCTGTATTCTTGAGCTCTTAGTTGGAGCAAGCTTGTATTAATTGTTGGCCTCTCCTTGCCTCTAAGACCTTGAAAATTCAATTCAACAAACATTTTTTTATTGATACCCACTATATACCAGGCTCTCCCGTGCATCCTAAATATGTTGGGTTGTAGGGCAGTGCTCAGAGTTGCAGATTCACTTTGGTAACTCAGAAGATCATAGAATTTTAGGTAATGCAACCCCTACCCCTTTGTTTTTTTTTTTTTTTTTTGAGACAGGGTTTCTCTATGTAGCCCTGGCTGTCCTGAATTCACTTTATAGACAGGCTGGCTTCAAACTTACAGAGATCCATCTGTCTCTGCCTCTCTAGTACTGAGATTAAAGGCATGTGCCACCATGCCCAGCTGCACCTTCTCTTGGATGTATTATTTATTTAATTTTTTTGTTTGTTTTGTTTTGTTGAGATATAGCCTCACTTATGTAGCTCTGGCTGGTCTAGAACTCACTATGTAGATCAGAGTGGCCTTGAATTCAAAGATCTGCTTACCTCTGCTTCTTGATTGGTGAGGTTAAAGGTGTGTATTTTGTATGTGTGTCTGTATCTGTGTTTGGGTATGTGCGTATAAATGTAGGTGCCTGTGGAGGCCAGGAAAGGGCATAGCAGATTCTCTGGAGCTAGAGTTATAGGTGGTTGTGAGCTGCCTGATACGGGTGCTGAGATCAAGCTTAGGTCCTGTACAAGAACAGTGCGTTCTGTTAACTGCTGAATCATCTTACCAACTCTAATGCAGCTTCTTGCTTTGATGCCTGAACTTCTGTTTTCTCCTTGGTCAGATCTGCTGTTCTTAGAGACTTGGAGAGAGAGAGACTAGGAGGTAGGTAATAATGCAGATATGGAGGAGAGAGAAATTGAGACAGACAAAAATGAAAACAGAGAGAGCCAGAAGGGGGAGAAAAAAGAACACCAGAAAGGTTGATAAGAAGGCTCGGTGGGAAAAGGCACTTGTTGCCAAGCATAAGGACCTGAATTTGATGCTGGGGCCCACATGGCATAAGGAGACTCCCATAGTTGTTTTCTGACTCCCACATGGGTGATGTGGCACATGTGCCTGTGTGCATTCACTGGCATAAGTAAATAAAGAAATGTAATGCAGTCTTACTGATTTTTTAATAGAAAAGAGAAGAGAACCTGTTGAGAGTATGATGGCAGGTGGAAGGAGTGGTTGGGGTGAGTCACCTAGATGCTGCTGCAGCATCGTTTTGGCTGGCATCTGCACCTGTTTCCTGGGATCAGATAGCTTTTGCACTATCGCTCTGATGGTCACTCAACCCCAACACAACCCAGAGGGCTTTGATCAAGCGACCCTGAGACATTCAGTGTGTGTGCTGACTGAAGCCCTGGTTGATGTAATTGGGGCAATCAATGCCTGAGGGAGGGGCTTTTGCTGACAGCTAAATAAGGAAGGACAGTTGTGGTATGGGCACTGTGGGCATACGAACTCATCTTCTCCCTGGTCTTTCCAGAGGCTATGTGGCTGAGGTGCCACCTCAGGAAGCTGAAATGTGGAAGCTCTGCTGCTCTCCAGTAGATTACTTTCAGGAACTATCACAGCTGCTGGGGTCACTTAGAGCTATACAGCCTGAGTACAGAGCAGGGACAGACAGTGTCTTTGAGGATTCTTGGGGCGCAGCTAAGCACAGACTGAAGGGAGTCAGACCACCTGGGTATGTTTGGCTTGGCTCTGTTTAGGGCCCCGTGTCTCATGCTAGAGGGAAGCAGCCATGAGAGGCGGCCGTGTTAGCTTTAATTATCTGGGCAGTTAGAGCTGTACATTATGAAAGTCGGGCAATTAGGCGCGTTCCTTGAAGCTATGGAGAAATTGCTGGCTATCAAGTGGAAGGGAACTCGGGCAAAACAGATCCCTGCTAATTGCAAGAAACATTCAGCAAGAAAAGCCATCGTGGATATCACTCCACAGAATGTTATGAAAACAGTGATTAAGTACATAAATCTGTTTGGGCACAGTATTGGGAGGTGCTAGAGAGAAAAGTGAGTTTTCTGGCATCCCTCCCATGTACAGGGGCAGGACTTTGTCTGTCTCAGCCTCTGGGACCAACCCTGGAGTTTGGAGTCTGGGGGTTTCTCTTATGGACTCTCACTTGTGGACCTCCCTGTTGCCTAGGGCTCTCTTGCTGGGTTTCTGCTTTCACTGGGAGTAGTCATGCAGTGTTCCCATCTTGTAATGATGGCTGTGAGGTTGTTCTAGGCTCTCTTGGAGGCCATACCATCCATCCCCTAAAGCCTTAGCTGCCAGGCTTTTTGGGGACATTTTTGTGTGTGCAAGGAGTGAGGCAGAGGCAGAGGGTGGTAGAGATTCCTCTAACTCAGGATAGCCTTGGCCCCCTAGGGCTTCCTAGCTCTGCTGACTCCTGCTGACCTTATGCTAATGTCTGTTTTTTTCTTGCAGCCTCCAGTGTGCACCTGCGGACTCCCCCGTCCAATAAGGTCATCAAGACCCGCTACCGCATTGTCAAGAAAACACAAACCTCGCCCCTCAGTGTTCCATCCTTCTCCATGTCTCTACCCTCCTGGCGGGCCCGGCGAATCTCATTATCCAGGTAGGAGGACTTTATCTAGGCTTCTTCAAACCTGGGTACTGGGCTCACTGTCTGGGTATTGAGGGCTGAAGACTGAGGCCTAAGGGCTGTGGGAGCTCAGCTTACCTCAAGGAGCTGCATGGTGTACAACTTCTTGGCTAGCAAATAGTCTAATTTTTTTTTCATTTGTTTAGCAATTTGTATATCATATCCACAGCTGGCTTGCTATATTGCATGCTCACAAAGATACACGTGTGCACACGTCCACTGCTGATGTCAGCAAGCCTAATTGGTGAGACCTCATGCACATTGGATAGAGTTGCCCCCAAGATATTTGAGTCCTGTACTGTGGGCTGCTCATTGGGTGTCTGTGCTAAGGAATTTCTAGCAAGAGAAGCCAGGCTCTGAGAAGCTTCTCTGAAAACTTCCCAACATGTTAGCTGTCAAGAATGGTGATGTAGGGCTCCTCATTAACCTACCTAGGCCATCTGACACAGGCTTTCCTGGGAATGCACTGGCCTTGCTTTAGCTCCTGTGTTAGACAGCAGCAGTATGGGAAAAACCATTTACAGAAACAACCTATATATGGCATTCTTGGGGCTCCTGCTGGGTCCCAGGAGGAGGCTGGGTCTTTTAGGACATTGCTTTTTTTTGTAGGTGGAGGTGTCCTACCTCCAGACACAGCGAGAGGTGGCATCCCAATTGACAGGTGGGAGTCAAGGAGTGGCAGAGCCTGGCCCTGGGGGAAATTTAGGTCTGGAGATATGTGCAGGCCTACTTGTAAAACAGTGCATTCCAGGACCTGCCCTCCCCCCATAGTACTGCTTTGTCATTATTCTTGCTGCTACCTAGGGAATTCCAGGGCTAAGGCCAACACTAGAGGTACATCATGCCACGTGGACAGCCTGCCTTTGCTCTAGGGCCTAAGGCAGGTAAGCCTACTTAGCTTGTATGTCTAAGACCCACCAGCCGCCTACTAGCCACACCAGGCTCGGCCCTGTTGCCGACTTTTCTGGAGGCAATAGCTGGAAGTATATTTTAAATTAATTTTACTGCACTTTTTGTAATATTTTTGTTTTAAATAGATTTATTCGTATCTTGGGGGCTATTTCTACAAATTTATGAAGATAATTTTTACTCTCTCGATAAGGTTAAATTTACACCTGCTATTTCCATATTAATTCACATTGCTAAGTGGATCTAATTTTCTTCCGTTCCTCTATCTGGTGAGCATGGCCTTTCCTAATGCAATTTCCCCCTCACTAAATCACTGTGATCGGGAGTCATGATCGAGCTAAATTAACTTAAATTAATTTACTTAATAAGAGCCCCAGATCATCGTGAATGAGGTTCAGATTTATTGATTCTCAGCTAGTGAGAGCCTCCCCCTCCTGCAGCCAGTATGAGGCCTGTATCCCTCCTCTTATGGGGCATAGATAGGGGCCCAAGGTAATGCTCCTTGGGGACCCAGGCATCTTTTCCCTCCAACCTTGGGAAGCCAAGCAGGCTCTAGGTTTCAGTTCTTCACAACCTCCTAGGAAGGCCCTAAGGGAGTCATTATGTACCTAGGCTCCAGGGGGCTGAGTCCTGGAAAAGCGAGGTGTTGTTGCAGGCCTCGGGGTGTGCATCAGCAGGCATGTCACACAGTCTCTTGTGGAGACTAGGTGGTAAAGAGCAGCCAAGTCAACTGGGCTCTTCTTTCTAAACTTCCTGTCCTGCAAAGCTGGTGCCTGGTACGGTTCAGCTGTATGGGTGTGCAGGAGGTGGGATGGGTGCTGCCTTTTGACGGCTCAGGTCCAGAGCCATAGGTGCCTGAGTTGAATTTATCTGCTTGCTGTGTCAGCCCGCTTGCGTACTCCATGCCTCAGTGCTCTCTCCCTGTACTCAGAGGTACAGTTCAGCTTATCAAGATGGACACAGTTATTGAGGGTGTGTAGAGGGGCTCTTTCACTCACTCTTTCCTGACCACTCGACCTGGTAGTTTTTAACCCCTTGACACATTTTGGGAACTCTAAGGCTCATGACTTCTGTGCCTAGGGCTGGGGAAGGAACTAAGTTTAAGGGTACAGTTCTCAGGAGACCCTGGACAGTGACAGCCAGCAGGTTGGACCTTCCTTACCCAAGGTCACCCATGCCCTAGTGTAGCTTGCCTGCTCAGCACAGTGGCTGCCAGCCAGCTGCCTGACCTGCTATTGTTGGCTGCATATACTTGGGCTTGCCTTTATTGAAGCAGCAGAAAGTGCCGGTCTCTAGGGCCAGTGGTGGACTTGCTTCCATGCAGCTTACCCTGAAGGCTTCTCAGGTCTCCTTGTGCAATAGGAGGGTTTGGGGTGGTGTTGGATTCAGGCCACTGCAGACTAAGGGCTACTACAGTGAAGAGAAAGCAGTGGTATTTACTGGGGCTCACCTTGGGCCCATAGCTGTCCACTACCCTGGGAGGGAGGGCATCCTTGGAGGGTCTGGTGCGTAGCCCTAGCAGTCTTGGAAGTTTTGATGGACAGAGTTGGAGACCAGTAAACTCATGTGATGGGGTGGCTCTGCATGGGCATAAAATGCTGGGTCTCTTCTCATTCTTTGTAGATACTATGGTTAGAGATTTGGCTACTGCACAGAGGGTGGCTTGCTAAATGACCTTGGATAAGCCATTTCTTGCTTGAAGCCTCAGTTTCTAGTCTGCCGTTGAATTGGCATTATTTATTCTGAAATATTAGAAACGGAATAGCAGGCATTGGGTATAGAAGACATGGATAGTGAGTGGCAGGGAGGCTCTAGAATTCAGGCAGGTCCTCAGAGGTCCAGAGAACAGCATGTTGCCCTCATCCTAAGCAGGATTTGTCAGTGACTAGGCTCAACACAGTGCTACTTGACAGTTTGGTTACATCTCTGCCCTCCTTTGGTGATAGGGTGGGTAAGGTGGCAATACCATGATTTATGTGAGGCCTCTGACATATCCTGGGGTCTCCTGTCTATGCACTTCCCTTCCTGCTTTCATGGGAAGGCACGAAGTCTCTAGTACCCTGGACTATTGGCAAAGCTTCTGTTCTGGGAAAAGAGCGGAGGTGAACATCGTGTTCCCCTCCCAGAAGTTCTATACATCCCTTCCTTGGAGCCTAAGGTGGCACTGTAGAGTAGCTCCATTACCTATTGTCTCTGAACAAACTTCATGCTATGCTAAGAGGGTCTTTCTTCATGAGAAACTGGCAGCCATGTGTTCACAGAATACTCACAGGAGGGGAAAAGGGTTTTTACTGTTGGCAGTTTCTGGGCTGGACATGCTGGAAGTCATCTCATGGCCTCAAGGTTATTTTGGTTGGTCAATGCTTGTCTCTGTCTAACCCGAAGGCTGGGAGCAAAGCCCCTCGAACTTTGAGGTGCTCCCATTTAGGGTCTCTGAGGATGAGCATTCCCATTGAGGCTATGTGTGGCAAGCTCACCTGTCGCCCTGGTCAGGTGAATGCATAGAGGCCTGTGACAGAAGGTGAAAGGACCACAGTCCATTATGGTACAGGACTCTGACTTTGAGGGTAGTGATCTGTGGCACTGATGTCTGTTCTTCTTTGGCTGTTTGGCCGTGGCTGTTGGCTCAGCTCTGAAGCTGCTCTGTTGAATTTGGTTTTTAGCTCATGTCTAGGGGAGCCAGCAGTTAGCTTAGTACAGGGCCCCGGGGGCTTGCACAAAACTGATGTCTTGGCATAGGGCTTGTCCCCAAGGGTTTGGGGCATAGAACCAGCCCAAATGCTGTTCAAACCTACGGTCTAAGATGCAGGGGCAGACATTGAATGGGGCCTCAGAGAGGAGCCATCCCAGAATGGAGGCGCACATCCACATGGTGGGTGGTTTTTTCCCCTAAGATTTGTGGATTTGCCTGTGTCCTTGTGCCTTTCAGCAAGTTCATTAATCTGAACTGAAGCTGATGTGACTTATATCCCTAAACTGCCTGTCACTTTTTTTCTTTCTCCAAATTCATTTGACATGAAAGTGCGAAATAAACAGAAGCCACTGTGCTTAAGCAGATGAATCGAGAGGCTTTTCCAGCCTGACTACAAATGGTCCTGTCACAGAGCTGCTGCTTGCTGGGTTGCCTTATTTTATTTTATTTTGTGTCGGTGCGGTAAATCTTAAGTAATCTCTGTGCAGTTTGACGAGGTTTAGGCCAAGATTTTGAAAGGCTCTGAAACGCTTCTCCAAAGTGACGTCTCATTAAAGAGGATTCAGCCAAGAATGGGAGGCATCTCTACTGCACGGCTGGTTCCTGGGCTCTTTCTACATGTGTTTCCTTAATGAGCAGGTGCACCCACTAGCCCGGGTACCAGCAACTGCCCTGTTCTGCCTCCTGCCTGCTCTCTGTTCAGGGAACTGTCTTGTGATTGCCAGAGCTGCCACAACAAAGTATCACCATATGTATGGCTCAGATGCGGGTATTTGCCTTTTACTTCTGGAGGTCAAAAGTCTGAGATTGGGATGAAGACAGATTGTGGGGGCTGATAAGGGCTTGCTCTTGGCTTACTGGGAACATCTTCATAAAAGGGGAGAAGAGGAGAGATCATGAACATTTGTTCTTATCACTTACAGGACCCTTATCCCGTCCCAAATCTGACTCTTAATAGCTTCCCAAAAGCCTAACTTCTAAATAACATTTTGTAGAGCTAGGGCTGCAGCCTAGAAGTTTGAAGGGCACAACCATTTCATCCATGGCAGGGTGTGGTCCAATGTCAACTAGAACTGAAATTCCCACAGCTTCTTGACACTTCCAGGAAGTACAGTAGTGAGGGGTACTTAGGGTGACTCCTTCTGAGGCTAGTGCTCCCTTTTCTCCAGGATTGCTTTCATCCCCGTCCTCTCTCTGGTCTTATATAGCCCTCTGGCAGTTTGCAAAGGCCCTAGTTCATCTCAGGATGGGGTCCTGTTCACACTGATGGTCTTAGATGCCAAGGGGCCAAGGGCATATTAGGTTAGGGGCCCATTGGTACCCAGGTCCTAGTGGGGATGGCAGTCAGGAAGCACATGGACAAATGAAGCATATGGTTTTGTGAGTAGCCGCAGGTGGGATACACCGAGGCCCTTAAATCTGCCCAAGATGGCAGGTTGGGGTTGGTCTGAGGGAAGACCCATCTGGAAGCAAGACTTCCAGGAGTACGGGCTAGGGTAGCACAGGCTGTACCAGTAGGGCCTTTCTGTGGCCTGGAGAAGAATTTGGAGTATCTGCTAAGAGGAAAGAGTCTGGTATGCAAAGTAGGATCCATGGGTCTGCTCCTGGGCCAATCCAGTACTGGGTATCAGGGTATCAGAATAGGCATTGTTCCCTTCACAGGAGAGGAACAACTTGCAGTGAGGCAGCACTGCTGCAAGCTCTCCTTGGAGATTGGCCCATGGCTCTGTAGGTGACCCGTGTCCCTAGTTCTGGCTGTGGTAGAGAAAAACGTAGGATCACTCAAGATAGTCCACCTGCCCCTTTGGCTGTTCTTTCAACCTAGGCCATGCTTTGGCGTTAGGGACTGATGCCACCACAGTGCCACTGACATTGAACCGCCTCACCCTCCTGTGTTAAGACATGGAATTCTTCTACTGTCAGGCTTCCCGAAGACCAGGGGCTTGCTCTGCTGGGTCCCTCAGAATTGTAGCTTTGGGCTTCAGGGTGGACCTGACTGTGAGGTTCACCTCATCCAGGTGGCTTACGTTTGAGCCATAGCTCTGAGCCTCACTCTGCCTGATACTTTTGCATGAGTGCCTCAGTCCCCAGTCGCATGGGGATTGATGGGAGTGGTAATGAAAGAAGATGGGGGAATCCTTAGAGTGGTGCTGCATATAATGAGTACGGTGGTTAGAAGCATTGCTGTCCTGGGAGCCACCACAGCCTCTGACTCCCTTTCCTCAGCTTAGTGCCAGTATTGGGAATGGGAGGCACTGGGTTACATGTATACAAAGGTTCTTACCCCAGATCAGGAGACCCTGGATACAAGTAACCCTCAGCATAGGGGTTTCCTGATTCACCCAATGCCTGGATGGCAGGAGAGGAACGTCCAGTATTGTGGTTGTGGGGGAACTGGGTCTCTGGTGGATAGTATAGAGCGATGATCGTGTGGGTTGGTGTTATTCACCTGACTGGCACCCATATTTTACTTACTGACTCTATGAGTGTTGTGCCTCAGGTCAGAGTCTAGCTTCCTGAATTTTCTTCCAAGCTCCCTTACGTGGGACTTGTAGGCAGGCCACAGGTGGGTGAGGCCTCTCTTCCTCCTTAGGGACTAGATCTGAAGTTCCTGCCAGCCTGACTTACAGCCCAGGTGATTTCTGTTTTGGTCTTTTTATCATTGCTTTTGTGTTCCCTCACTCAGTAAGTAATCATTGAAGGCCCCTGCCTACCTGGAAGCTACAGCCCAGCAGAAGCTAGTCTAAACAGATCATTGTTTCTAGGCTGAGATGAACATTTGGGCCCAGGTATAACTCTCAGAACTTCTCTGACGCTGTGGTGCTTGTTGGTGAGTGAAAGGTCATAGACATACCAGAGGCTTCTTGGGAGGGGAAATGGCACAACCTAGATTGGGAGAGCCTAGGGAGCCCGTCTAGGAGGCCAGGGAAGTACCAATGCAGATGCTCAGCTGGGTCTGTGGTAGAGGCGTCTGGCCTTAGAAAATGAATATGGGGTTGTGGAATGGTCAGACAGGTCTGGAAATGGCGAGCCAGCTCCAGCTCTTGCTGCAGAGTGACAGTGGTGGATATATCTGTGTATGGGTTTAATGTAGCCACTGTCCCACTCAGGGCCCTGCTGACAACTGTGTACTGCCCTCTAGGGCCTGGTGAGGTAGCCTGTAGATGGCTGCCACAGGTCCAGAGGCCACAGCTGCTGGGCCTGAGCTAGAGGTGGCCTGGTCTAGGGCTGAAGCTTTTCTGAATGTGCTCCTTGGCTCTGGTTACAGGCTGAATAACCTTTTTATTTTGGTATGTTTTATACTTGAGAAAAGGTACAGAAATAATATAGAACTCTGATACTCTTTATCTAAGCCAACCAATTATTTTCATTTTGTCCATTTACTACTTTTTGCTTTTTGAACTGGTTTTTAAGAACCTGTCTTTGTGGTCCTGCACAAGTCTCTAGGCAGGAGGGACATCTGCTGCCTAACTTGCTCACTGTGGTCATGTCCTTAGAGAGTAAAGGCCCCAGGTGTTGTGTGGAACGTCCTGTTACTGGCCTTTTTTGATGTCTTTTTGGAATTAAGTATAGATTTGCTGTTGGGCAGGGATGTTGTATAGGCTCTAACGTGGTCTTGGCGTGTCCAGTGGGGGAGCCACATGTTCAGAAGTGTCTGGCCTGTCTTGTGCAGGTTACTCTGACCCATTGGTAGAAGATTGTAGAGGCTTGGCAGACTTGTGTTTCCTGTTGAGTTATCACCCAGTCATCTAGACCTATTAGTGATTTTCCAACCCCTCCTTCTTTCTGGTGGGTTAGCAGAACTCTGCCTGTGAGTAGTGACCCCTTTTACTTGTGTGTATTTGTTTATTTATAATGATGTGGTCCTGAACTTACACTGTTAAGTAGGCTGAAATCTGTTTTTATCATTATTTATTTTGGTCCCCATTCATTCCTAGCCTTCAGACTAAGTTGGGTCCCTTCAGCAGGCCTCATCATTTCCTGGACACTGACTTTCGGTGGGACCAGCTGCTCCAGGTTCACCCTGGACTTTCCCTTCCATGGTCCTGAAATCAGTCACTTTACAAAACCTTGCTCCTTATGGCAGTCGACACTTGGCCAGTCTTTGTACTGTGTAGAAAGCCTCCTTGGCCAAGTATCAGTAGAGTTGAAACTTAGTCCTGGGTGAACACGCTCTGCCATGTTGCTTTTACATCTCCTCAGTATCTGCTTGTGCTTGGATGTGTGTGCATACCACCACCACCAGCACTACCTTCTCCTCCTCCTCCAATACTTCCTCCTCCTCTATCATCACCTCCTCTTCCTCCTCCTTCTCCTCTACCTCCTCTAGCACAACCACCACCTCCTCCTTCTCAAGTCTGTGGATCTTTTCCAACTCAGAGAATGCTCATTCCATTAGTGCTGGTCTGTGTGTTCATTTGTTCAGGCCTAGAATGCAAGTCTCCCTTATTTTAACTAAGCTTTCAACCGAGAAAGGCAAGCTTATTAAGTAGTGAAATGCAGAAATATAAGTGTAGGTGTCTGTGGGTCTTGGCGAATGCTGTATGTGCACTGCTTGTCTATACAGAGAGCCATTCCTGTGCCCTGCGCTGCCTGGGCCATTCTCATGCCTCTTCCAGTGCCTCCAGCTCTAGTATAGCTCCCATCCACCCTTTATCCCTGTGGGCTCGTTTGTGTGTTTTGGAATGACACAGATATGACTGTCCCTCACTTCATTTGCACAGTGCAGTGGATCTGTTTTGCACTATCCCTGTGGCTTCTATAGTTCACTTACCGCTAAGCAGCCTTCCTTTGCTTATTTCACACTGATATGAATTCTCTTTGGGTGAACATTTGAGCTGATTCTCATTTGGGAGGTGTAAGTGAAAGCTGCCAAGCACCTGTGCACACCTGGGCTTCCCTTTTCCTCCAGTCAGGGATTGCTAGAATGTGGAAAAGACACATGTTCAAGTTATAGGAAACTGCCTAGTCTTCCTTCAAAGGGTAGGATTCTTTCTGTTTTCCCTATACCTGATGTTATTGGTTTTTGCCTTTTTTAATTATTATTATTACTACTCTTATTGTGTGGCATAGTCTTACTGCATCTCCTGGTGACCACAATGTTGAACACTTACTCAAGGTCGGTCATTCTTAGGCCGTAGTGTACATTTAGGTTTTTTACGGTCTCCCCCGCTCCCCAACCCTTTCTTTCATGAATCAGCCTCCTGAATTGGCTAGGGCTCATTGTGGCTTCAGGGACCTTATTCTTATACTTGCCTTCCTTTGTGTCCTACATACCCTCTCTGTCATCTGTCCCTATGCACACTTCCCTCTCAGGTAGGCTGTCTGCTGACACCATTGTGCTCCAAGCCCTGGTCCCATGTTTATACCTCAGGGAACATTTACTGGGTCACATTCTCTGTCAGCTCACTCATGTCCCTTCCTAGGCCAGTTAGAGATGCAGGCCTGGCTATGTCTGTTTTGGCCCCTGTCAGGCTGCTCACTCATATTCCATCTGATGTTCTGAAATTTGAGAAATAGATAAACCAAAGTAGGATATTTCTGAGGAGAACAGGAGTCACGTTCAGTAGCTCTTCTATCCTCTGTGCAGAAGGAGCTAAGCAAGCACCAGGTTGTATCAGTCTGCAGGAAGTCATCTTGGGATTCTCTCTGGCCCAGGGAGGGCTCTTAAGGTTGGTCATGGAGCCTTCATCCCCCCCTGTTCTGGCCACCCAAGCTTCCCCACGTGGTGTTGAAAGAGGCCTCTTCCGGCAGGTTTTTTAGAATTTTATTTTATGAGAACAGGCGTTACAGCTCCCCAAGTGCTGTAAAAGTTAATGTGATGGCCTCCCTGCGCCTGTGCTCATTTTTATAATTTTTTATTTTATGAAACAGGACAGGGAGCTTAGTGACTTATTACTATTCATTTCGTTTCAATGCAGTAAATATTGATTCAGTTGGGGGTTTTCAATTTAAACCACTCGGCGATTATATAAAATATTACTGGCTTCTGAAATTATGCTTACCGATCCCTTCGGCTGCTCATTAAGGAAGGAGTGCAATTTTTAGATCCCTTTGCCTTCATCATTCTAATAAATGGGCTGAGATACGTTTTTGCACGGAAGGTGCCACAGAAGTTGCTAGCAGGGGCTTGACAGCACGGATGCAACTCTTAATTTGGAAGTCATTTCAAAGCATGCCTTGGTTATTTATTTCTGTTTGAGGCAGGCAGGCCTTTGAGCTTGTGTCCTCTATGGAGCTGGCTGCAAGGCTGAGTGGCATCCTCCTGAGCCAGACACCTGCTGCTTCCACTAAAGCTGAGGCCCACGCCCTTTCAAAGCCTTTCAGGGAGGAACAGGCAGGATAGTCATCTTGTCAGAGACAGCAGCAAGCCCCTGACCAACACTGGGGCTGAGCTATACCTGAGGGATGCACGGTTCTCAAGAAGGGAGGGTGCTTTCTCAGAGATCCTGTTTATTGTTACTTTATCTTATTAATGTATAAGCTGTTTTGCCTTCATGTAGAGCTGTGTATCAGTTGCTGTTTGGTGCCTCAGAGACCAGAAGAGGGCATCAGATCCCCTGGAACTGGAGTTACAGACCATTGTGAGCCTCCGTGTTAGAAATTAAACTCTGGTCCTCTACAAGAGCAACAAGTTCTCTAAAGCACTGAGCCATCTCTCCAATCCCTTCTCAGAGATCTTTAAACCCAGCCCTTGCTAACTGGTGGGCTAGAGGCAAGGCTGAAACTTGAGCCCCTGAGGAGGAAGCTGTTGCTTGGGTGCCAGGGTCTAGTTGGTGCTGATGGCTGAGTTGATTACTGCTGTTCTGTTCTTCACTGTTCTGACAAGCAGAGCATGAACACTGTGCTTTGCCAATAGCCCTTCCAAGACTTTGGCCCCAGAGCAGGAAGCCAGACGGAGCTTCTGCACCCAGGTCTGTTCCTTTGCTTGGTTGCTCCACACCTGGGTAAGCTGTGGAATGGCCCTGTGACCAAGACATGAGTGTTCTGGACTGAGAGTTCCCTAGGAGACTTTAGTGCCCTGTGTTCCCGGGTAGGAGCATTAGTTGTTCCTCAACTGCTTCTCAGATTTTGGAAGACTAGGACAGGGCTGTAGTCTACAGGATCCTCTTCCCACAGAGCCACATATGCCTCCGACAACCTCTTCCAACACTGCCAACTGCTCTTTCATCAGGCTTTCAGGGATACTGGCACAAAGCTAGGAAGCGATGGCTAGTGTTTGTGATGAGACCATCTGAGGGGAGACAGGGAAGGGATACAGGTAGGACTAAGAGGCTTCTGGAAATATAGGTCCAGAGTCCTGGACTTGGAGTGGCCTCATGTTGAGGCCCTGTGGGGCAGAAGGAATGTAGCAGTGATCTGCTCCTCTGTCTTACTTGGTCATCCATGGTCTCTTTGACCTTCTAGTGCAGCACTGACGGTGGACAGACCAGCATGAGGGCATTGGGAGATGGTGGGACAGTGAGCCATCCAAAAGCAGTACCCACACATCCTCCCTGTTCAGGGCTCTGCACAGACACCCCTCCTGGGTTCTGTCTCCTGCTGGCCTTTTGCTGTCTTGTTTCTTGACTCAATTGCAGCCTGGTATGTTATGTGACTGCCTGCCAGTTCCATGTTCTGTCTTTTCTTCCTTCTTTCTCTTGTCCCTCTGTGACATGCTCTCTCTGCCTTCACTTTTGCCTCTTTGTGTGAAACCATGCCTGAGCCTGAGGCTCCATGCACAAGTGGGAGATGCTCTCCAGAATATGCTGCCAGGTATAAAGAGGCTGAGGCCTTCCCAGCAGAGGAGTAATTGCCATGCATGGGTTCTGAAGCCGCAGATGATGCTCCCTCGAGTACAGGCCTGAGGGCTGGCTCAAGTGGGCACACCTTCATCCTTCTTCAACCTGCCCTAAACCAAAGCCTTTTGGAAGAACCTTGAAGCTCAGTGCTTTCCCCTCTGATGGACAAGTCTACCACTGCTGTATTGCACATGAGCAATCTTCTTGGGTTAGGATGGTGGCAGAAGGCTTAGGCATTGAGGGTAATGGGATCTTTGTACCCATTGAGGAATTTATGGATGCCAGATCAAGGCAGTGGGTGTTGTGTCCATATCTGAGCCCCATGCTGCAGAATCTGAGCTAGAGAATGTAAAGGTGATTGGCCGCTTTACCTTTCTTTTTGGCTTATATGACTGCAGTTATGTCTGTTTTTATAAACATATGGTAAAGAACATCACAGTCAGGCGGGTATAACCTTACCCCATTCTGGTTTGTGGATGGCTGTCCCTTTTCTTGTGGATGAGGGCCAGGACCCAGGAGGGCTTCAGTGAAGTTCTAGCACAATATAACCACAGAGCATACCGTGAAGTGTTTAACAGAGCTGGAAGGCACATCCTTTCAAACTGTCTGAGGATGGTTGGTAAGAAGGAGCATTCAGAAGTCCTGCATAGGCTTTTCCTTCAGCTGAGGGAGCACATGTGCCAGCTGTACGCAGGTGCAGTCGGTGCCTGAGGCCCAAGGGTGAGGGGAAGGTGTGGACAGTCTTGGACATATATACAACAGAGAAATTGGAGATTCTACCCGGAGACATGAAGAACAAGGTATATTTGTCACTCAGTGCCACCTGGGTGCCTTACACCATTAAATGCTGCTTTAAATACCCCCTTTAGCCCGTTTTTAGAGGTGGTAGTAAAGTGTCATTCAAATAATCAATACCATATCTAACTTCCCATATATCAATCCTCCAGCTGATCTTGCCTCAAAACATGCTACAGTTCTCAGGGCTGGGTCTGGTATTGGGCTGGTGGGTAGTGGCCTTACCTTAGAACTTGAGAAACATGGCATTTCTAGGGATAGGCTCCCATGATAGCTGCTATCTGGTGGGACCATGCTGTTTCTTGGGCTCTCTGCTCACGTTGGATCCAGGTGGGTTCACTCCAGGACCCCACTGTGTCATGCTGAGGAGGAGGGTGGTCAGGGCTGGCACATCTGTCCATACAGTACTTCCAGGAGAAAATGATGCTTCCATGGGGTATAAGAGTGTCACCAGGAATCATGGACTCTCAGGTCAGGGTGAGGCCTCTCTTTGTCCTAGTCTTTTCACCTGGCTCCCCACCATTTACCTCCTTATAATGCTCTGTTTTCAGATGTGGGACTTTGTTAATACCCTTTTTCTACCCTGAGCCTAAGAAACAGGCCTCCTGTGGGAGCCCCTCCTTCTAGGTCCTTCAGTTTCTGTCCTCCACCACCTTTCCCTGCCTGGCATTTGCTATGCTGTTAGAGCTCTCAGTGCTTCCTGTGCTGCCTGGGCAGCTGAGGCCCATGGGGGCCTGAGGTATGTTTTGCTGGTGACATTGACCTGGTGTATAGATTGGAGTTGAAGTTTGAGAGACTTCTTTGTATCAGGAGCAAGCCCATGTGCCCTGGTCAGGCTGCAGGTGGGTGGGCAGGTTGGGACCCCAGCTCCTGTTGAGCCACTGCCAACACCAGGCCAGGCTCTTGAGGGCTTTCCCCAAGTCAGCAGGGTGCCTATGGCTCCTGCCCCTCCCCAGAGCTGCAGTTTCTTGTGTAATTTGCAGTGGGATGCCTGTTAAGATTGCGTCCACTTCCCAAGTCAGCACTTAATTGGCAAGGTGCTTGATTTAACAGCGTGGGAGCCTCCACCGGAAAAATGGCTTGAATAAATCTCTGCCTGACGCCAGAAAATAGATATAATCTCAGCATTAACTACATTAATAGTAGCAGGAGCTGAATTAAGAAAGCCATAAAGCATAGGCGGGAGCATAAATTATAGTCCCTCCTCCCCTCCATGTTTGGGTCAGGGAGGTCGGGCCTGGGCGGAGCAAGGGCTTAACCACAGAGCCTGAGCAGGAACCAGAGCAGAAGCTGGAGGGACAGCTCTGATGTGTCCTGATCTACGGTTCTCTCAAGGGTCTCAGCTGCAAGGAGGTTGGCTGCGTGACCGAGCTCTTCCCTTTCGTTTGTCCCAGGTCTGGGTAATCCTGGCAGAGTGGACCAGCAGTGTCATGAAGTGCTAGAATAGCAGCCATCTTTAGGAGTGACAGAGCCAGACTGAGGTCTGCTAGAGCAAATGATTCCAGACTCCATGCTGTCCTCTGGTATTTGCATCTAAGAAACCTCAGAGGAGGCACCATCCCATTGCTGGCTGGGCGTCTGAGCTCCCCCTCAGCCTGGCCTTGTTCATTATTGTTCCTGTGGTTTTCTTACCATAGGCACTCTCATGTGATAGCAGTGGCTCTGACTAGGGCAAGTGTCATTGGTTGGGCTATTGCATGGGTCTGGTACAGGGCCGTTGTTGTAAGAGACCGGAGGCGGGCATATTCTGCAAATGAAATTGCCTGCTGCTCTGCCCTGTCTTTGTTGGCCACTGTGACTAGAAATGTGAATTCCTGAGTTTTGGTTTGGTTTTTAATTAAGCATTGTTTATTATCATTATCTTGCCTGTTTCTCATGGACTCATAGGACCTTTTAGTGTTCAGGGTGTCACCTTTGTCATTTACCACTGTTTCAGTTTTGCGCTTCTGTTTAATTAAGGTCATTTGCTGGAAGGTCCAATTTTTCTATGCTGTGAAGTCTTCTAAAGATTCCATGCGTTAGTTTCTGTAGAATGGTCTTCCCTGCTCTGCGTTGAACTCTAGAGACCTGCCTACCTGCTACCCACAACACTGATTTCCAAGGCTTTGTCCTGGGCTTTCCCTGGTAATAGAAACATACAGCAGGCTAAAGAGTTACCTCTGTTTGCCTTGTGCTGTGGATTGAATTGTGTCCTGTTGGAACTCATAAGGTAAAGCCCTGACCCTCATGTGGCCTTCCTTGCAGAAAATGTTGTCTCTGGGTATGAATGAAGTTAACTGGGGTTATACATGTTTAGCTCTAATCCAGTATGACTGGCATCATGTTAGAAAAGGAGGAGACATAGGTTCATACCTGGAGAAAAGCCAGGTGAGAGCAGTGGGAAGGTACCTTCTAGAGCCGGGAAGGGAGCCTCCCTGAGACCAGTCAGTGGCACCTGGGTCTGGAGTCAGTGACTTCAGGCGGAAGCACCCATGCTGCAGCATTCTGCAGGGTAACCCAAGCTGAGCACCTTACCACTGGTCCGCAGGCTGTCCAGGTCGCTGTGTGTGGCAGTAGCTTTCCCTCAGGGTTTGTCCATTTTGCAGTTGATGGGTGTGTTGGTTACTTTTTGCCTTGGCATGTGCCCCAGAGCTGCCCCTTAGCCTTTTTAGCTGTGTTTTGAGGTAACAGAGAACCTTCGTGTCTATGGAGTTCAGCCTTGGGGTTGGTGGACGTATTTTAGGTAAGCCATCTAGCTCCTATGCTGCTGTCTCACACTGCAGTCGGTTACAGCATAAATATTGCAGTCGTTGTGTTCTCTTATTGGTGCCGTGCTGCTGGTATGCGCATATGCAAATTGAGGTCAGATGACAATTTGTGGTATTCTATTTTCTCCTTTTACTGTGTGTGTCCCAGGGTTTGAACTCAGGTTGTTAGGCTTGGCGGCAAGAGCTTTAACCTGCTAAGCCACCTTGCCAGCCCTTTCACTGAGGGCTTCATTTATACATCTTGACAAGTAAATGATGCTGAGCATTTTCCACACTTAGTATTCTGTGGTGTACTTTTTCATGGAGTTCTTTTTCAAGTCTTTTGCCTGTTTTGTAGGTGTTTGCCTTTTTATTGATTTACTGAAGTACTATGTGTGTTATGGGTACATTCTTCTCCTAGCTGTCTTCTTGCATTCTAGGGCTTGCTGTTTGTATTGCTGGGGATGAAGCTGGAGCCTTGTACATGCTGGACAAGTGCTCTACTGCTGAGCTGCACCAGCAGTCTGAGAGGTGCTTTTTAATGCTTGGATTTATCATTCTTTTCTTGTATCTTGTTTAAGAAAGATTTGCCTATCCAAGATCATATTTTCCTCCAGAAACTTGGAAGTCACATCTGAGTCTATAATCCTTCTTGGTCTGAGTTTTATTTTATGTGGTGGCTCAACACCCTTTGGTCTCCCCAACGAAATAAGAAAGGAGTTCCCTTAACTTGCCCAAGTACATGGGCATCAGCTTTCCTTCAGGCCCTTAAACAGTAGGGCTGTTTCTGACCTCTCAGTTTTTACCAGTGGATGAGTTGTGTATTGGAATTATTCCTTAACACATATTCTTCCATGTGAACTTTAGGAATACTGGGTCCTGTTTATAGCCTTCCCCAACAACCATCCTCCTAAGCAACACGATTGCATTTTCTTCTTAGTGTTCCGCTTCTTGCATAATCTGGAAGACCCTGCCTTGCTGTGTGAGTTTCCTGTTCTCAGTGCCATGGGGGTCGCCACTGTGCCTCCACCTGTGGGCCAGATACACCTGCTGTGAAGTTCTGAGTTCTTCCTACTTTTTCCCCTGTATGTATTCTACCTGGCCATCTCAGAAGGATATTGATCTTCATATACATTTACCTGTTCAACCCTCTAACTCTAATGAGTGTTAGTGGTCAGCCTTGTAGTCTTTCCCTGGTGTTTGGTGTAGAGGCCACTTCTTAATGAGGCTCCCCTCATACAGGGAGCCAAGTGGATTCCCTGTACAGTCTTGGGGGGCTTTTCCCATGGCATGGTGGAAGAGCTTGTTGTTGTGGGTTTGCTTAAATAGTATGACCCATGGATACCTGAGGGCCTAGTCATGCCCCTCAGCAGCTGGCACATTGGTATTGAGTGGGTTCTGGGCTGACAATGTGGGAAAACTGGTGCCTAGTTGTGGAGGACTGGGGGTAATGCCTGTGGTATATACCAGCCATTACCACCAAGGATAATTGTGTTGGCCACTGGGCCCCAGCCTCTTTACCCATGTTGCTGAACTCTGCACTCTGAGTAGAGCCATTAAGGCCTAGCAATACCTGTTTTTTTGCAGCTAACATACAAAACACCAATAGCTTCAGCTGAAATGGATTTTTAAAAGTGTCATTTTATGGAGAATTTTACTTTCCATCTTGTTGTTTATTAGGCTCTTAAAGGGAAAGCTTGTAATGTATCCATTGATCGAAATACCAATTGAATAGACGTGAGCACATAAAGTACATAAAATCGCCCAGCCCCTCGCAATAGGGCAGCGGCATTTGTAATAGAGGCAGTACAATTAACTTTACCCACCACTGCTGGGCTGGGCTGGCAAGGGGTGCCCCTGAAGCACTGTTGCTCATTAGTGTGTGTGTAAGAGAGGGTGGAGCAGGATCCCTCAAGGAGCAATACCCTGAAGAGTCCTTGGGTGTCAGAGCAGAGCTTCCTTGGAGTCCTGCTCATGGGTCAGCGTTGGACCCTAGTTAGCCAACTGTGTCCCACCTCCTTCACCAATAGCCATCTACTTGCATTCTTACCAGGTAGTCTCACCTGCCCCAGGCTGAGCTCTTTTCTTTGCTACAGTACACACAGTCAGCCTTCTCCATGGATATTCTTACCCTCACTGTGGCTCTCCAGGGCTAGATTGCCCTTTTCGTTTGTACATGGTGCCTGTATCCCAGGGATAATGAATCTTCTTAGTCACCCTCAACCTTATGCTTCTGCTCTGCTTATTTCGCCTGGCCCTGGTAGTCTTCTCCCCAGGACTGTCTTCATCTTGGGAACTGGAGATGCTGGGTTGTTTAGGTCATTGAGATAAGCCTACTGAGTGAGGCTTCTGTCTTCTAGAGCATTTCATGTGCTGCCCTGCCCAAGATGTGCAGGTACTGAAACCCTTAGGTAATACTAGCAGCAGAAGAAAGGAGTGTTTCTACTGCTTGGTACCCACACATGCTCGTGTACTTGCATACACACAGGCACACACACTAGCTCACTCTCCTGAGCTGAATGGCTGGGGTGGGGCGGTCGGTTTCTGGTGGAAAGCCCTGCTAAGCAGTTTAGTGCCTGTCACGGCGGCTCCGCCTGACCTACTTGGGGATTCGCCGTGCAAGCTGCCTCTTCTGCTGACTGCGCACTCTCGATCGCTCAGCTCCAAGCTTCAAAAACCGTGCTCCATTTCCTGAAAAATGCTTCCCTGGTTGTTTTCTCTGCTCCCCAGCCAGCCTGCCCAGCTCCTGTTCCATTCCCACCAGCCTGGGTAGCCTGGCCCCACATGCTGCTGTTCTCTGGCTAGCGGTGTTGGGACCACCATTCTGCTCTCGTGTGGTCTCTGACCCTCCATTGCTTCCTTGGTGCTCAGCCTTTGATGTACAGACAGGTACCTTGTTTGCCAGATCTCCTTGCACTGTGAAACAAGCCCTCCTTGTTCTGCCTCCTGCTATTCCTGTCTATAACTCACCAGAGCTTTCAGACACACCCAGCTCCCTGCCCTTCTGAGAGATCCTGGGAGCCCCATACTCCACACCTCCGCTCCCATCCAGCATGTGTCCAATAGCACAGATTTCTAGAGTTGCCTGCATTGCACACAGCACAGGCCTTGTCCCTTGGGAATCCTTGACAGACAAATGGCTAGACGGAACTCATGTCTTTCTTATTCTGGGAGTGTCTCATCCTCACTGGGTATTGAGGACATAATGCCTGAGCTTAGAAATAATCATGTCTTCGGGCAGAGGGACATTGTATGCAAAGGCCCAGTACCAGGAGACACGTTACTTTGTAGGTTCTACAACTTTCTAGGGTAGCTGGAATTCTAGACTAGACAGAAGGAGGGTTTGAACATGACCAGCAAGGACTCAAGAGCCCAGCCCTGTGAACCTCTTGTAATACATATAGAATTAAGAAATTGGAGGAACTTTATCAATTGCATAGTTTCAAACAAATGGTCAGGGAAGAGTGGATGAAGGGACCCTTAACCCCAAATCAGTAGAAACCAGGCTAGACTCTAGGGTATTGGAGGAAGACAAATAGGTGAGGCCTGGGGATGAAGGGAAGGTGGCAACATCTTCATTTCTTGGAGATCTGGGAGGCAGAACGTACTGGCGATGGAGATGGACAGAGGAGAGGGCAGGAGGTAAGTATAGAAA
This sequence comes from Meriones unguiculatus, assembly GCF_030254825.1. NCBI lineage: Eukaryota > Metazoa > Chordata > Mammalia > Rodentia > Muridae > Meriones > Meriones unguiculatus. The sequence continues at coordinate 25,284,666 of NC_083356.1, forward strand.
GCAAGTGTAAACAAGTATTACTTGGACTTTGGCTGAGGTCTTTTGTTCGTTTCTTGTTGGGGAGAAGTGTGTTCATGTGAGTGTGGGTACATGTATATGTTCAGGGGAGGGAAGGGGGAAGGGAGGGAGGGAGAGAGAGAGAGAGAGAGAGAGAGAGAGAGAGAGTGTATTCACACATGTACATACACATGGAGGCTAGAGGCCAACCTTGGGTGACATTCTTCAGGAGCCATCCACCTTGTTTTTTGAGACAAGGTTTGTCACTGGCCCAGGGCACACCAAGTCAGCTAGGCTGGCTGGCCATTGAGCCCCTGGAATATGCATCCCTGGTACGGGGATTATAATTAGACACTCCTGTGCTTAACATTTTACGTGTGTGCTGGAGATTGAACTCTGCTCCTCATATTTTCATGTCAAGTGCTTTGCCGATGGAAGCATCTCCCCAGGCACCTGTTTGTCTTTCACAGGCAAGACTGGAGTGTGATGGATAGTAGCAAGAGCCAGAGCACAGCTGGGAGGGACAGGAGGGTTCTGGGTGGGGCTCTCACTGTCTTCACCTCAATTTACCTTTAAGGATCAGATTTCTTCTATCTGTGCTGTCTGATATGCTGAAAGGAAATGAACTTCAGGTCCCATCCTAGACCCTCTGGACCTCTTCTCTGTAATGGCCATACCTCCTTGCCCCAGCTACTAGAGTAACTCTTCCCTCATCACTAGTCTTTGTAGAGACCCAGCTTTGATCTCAGTATCTGTTGTTCAAAGATGCCATTGGACCCGGTACGTGTGGGTTTCCAAGTTTAGAATTACTTGGCTGTGGCCTGGGCCTCTGCATGCCACCTGACTGTGTGCTGCCCAGGGTCCTTGGCCTTTGCTGGATCTGTACTGGTCACAGTGGTCTCTAAGAGGGATATGTTCCATGTCCATGTCCCATGCATGAGGACATTACAGAGTCAAGAGGATGGTACCCAGAGTTTGGGTTGCAGAAGCCAGACTGCCTGCAGGACTATGTACAGAGGGCAAGTGGGCAGTGGTTAGACAGAGCTGTCTGCCAGATGCCTGTCTACTAAGCTTTAGGCTGTGCTGGTTATAAGTGTTGGAGCATTCGGTTGTGTCCAGACCCTATAAAGCTAGAGAATGACTCGGCTTAGCCACCTAAGTACCCCCAACCGCATCACTGCCTCTCTGCCAGCCCAGACAGCTTCAGGCTTGGAAGTTTTCACTGCTCATAAGGAAGTGGACACTTTTTTCCCCCTTTCTTTCTTAAAAAAATAAAAAAATAAAAAAAAGGAAAAAAAAAACTACCTTTGAGGTGTGTGTCTTTCTCCCCATTATCACTGCTTTTCATTTAAAATGTTATCTCCCCCTGCCCCATCCTTTGTCCCCCCCCCCAAGGGTAAGAGGGGAGGCCCAGCCTCACCCTGGTGTAGTCAAGGTTATGGTGATAAATCCTGGGGCATTGTCACTTCTATTCGGAGTAAATTGGCTGGCCGCTTTCGGGCTGAAGGAAAGATAATTTGCTGTAGTATTTCAAATGGATTAGAAATGGATTTGAAGGGAAAGTTCATGCCTCCCATTACAAAGGCGAGAAAGAAGACTATCTTAAGGCACTGTTCCCTCCCTGGCCTTCATTATCCACGCTTAATACCTTTCCTATTTTCCAGCGTTAATGAAATTTCCTGGCGGCATGGGCCTGCCGGACGGATGGGAGAAGCCTTTAGATCTGCGGCTCCCGTTGCAGAAAAGGAATTACAGAGCCGTGCCGTGAGGGCAGGCGCTTGCAGGGTCCTTGGCCCTGCTATTATCTCATTAATTTTATCCCCTCTTCTCTGTACAGTTCGTTTCCAAAGGCTGTCCTCTCCATTAGGGTAACAATTTACTGGAGTGCTGTGACACCCATGGCAGTAAAAAGCTACAAGGCCCCACCTGGCGCCCTCTGCTGCGGCTTCCAAAGCCAGTGAGCTGGCAGGGGTGTGGGTGGATGGTTAGAGGAAAGGCCTTTACCTTGACCTGGTTCAGCCCCAGGGTCCAGCCAGCTCTTCTTGAGTTTTCGTCCATATCAACACCCCAAATGTGGCTTTTTCCACACAAAGCTCCCAGGTTCATGGTTGAGCAAAACAGCAGGTAGCACTTGTCCCTATTCCCTGCAGGTCCTGTATCCACAGGCCTTTGCACACACAGTCTGGAATAGGAACAGAGGGGCTGCTGTTTTGCATCTTGTCCAAGTGGATCCACAGATGGCCCACAGTAATTATCACCATCTACTGAGCTGGGTTTTTGTTTGTTCTGTTTCATTTTAAGGAAGAAAGAGAAGGGGACAAATGGATATTTCCTGATCATCCATAAGAATTTAAATATGTCAAGCCAGGTGTTATGGTGTATACCTGTAATCCCAGCACTCAAGAGGCCGAGGCAGGAATGTTTCTGGTTTGAAGTCATCTTGGCCTACATAGTGAGAGGATGGGTGATTGGGAGGGAATGAGGAAGGGGGCTACAGCTGGATACAAAGTAAATAAACTGTAATTAATATAAAAAATAATAATTAAAAAAAGCAAACCAAAATAAAATAAACACGTGGAATAACTAAGACTGTCTTGGGGAAAAATTGTAACCACAGATGAGCCTTTCAGCTCTGAAGACCAATTATGAGAAAATGGCTTGTTCATTTTAGGATGAAAGCAGTGGGAACCAGGTCTGGGCTGAGTCATCCTAGCCCAGCGAGAGCCCCATGCTGGCTCCTGACTTGTGGTTCCTTGACACAGGCCTTTGACAGTCCCCAACTCAAGACTCTCTCAAGCATAAGGAAGGGGATGCAGGTTTCTTTCTTGAAGAAGTAAGGAAACTCTACAGTTCTTCCTGGACCTGGCTAGGTCTATGGCTGCCTTACACTGTTTAAACCTATGGCTCTTTTCTGTAGCTACATCTAGGGAGGAATAGGTGGAAATCACATTCAGAGCTCTCTGTGCATTACACAGCCCCTGAAGATGTCTGTTGTACTGTTGTACTAAATAAGAGTGTGAGGGTACACACACATACATATACATATATAATTATATATATATAATTGATTATTAGCCCTAAAATTATCACGGTGGTGTTATTTAACCCACTATCACAAATAACAAGACATAGACACTTGTTAGATTTATAATTGTGTCATTTACCTTGGGCCAGGTAGATGTTTCACTTACACTGTCTCAATATCCTCACCATCTATCTCCCAGTCCCCATCTAATGCCATCCACTCTAATTCTCATCAACTGGTCTACCTTCCATACATAATCCCTTGGTGCTTGCTTCTATTCCTCATCTGGGCCTTTCCATGCCATTACTGGAAGAGGCCTTTCCCCTCGCCCACGTGATTTTTTTTTTTTTTTCTTCACACTAACCCATCCTGGCACCCTTCTTCTACCATCCGTATTTCCTGTGATTCTCGTGATTCTCCTGTCCTCAGAAGCCTGGGAACCTAGCCATGCCTACCCCATTCTGCCCTGCCCAGGTATAGACCATTTAATGAACCAATCAGGTATAATGTTATAGGCAAGTTTACACAAACAAGGATGGGTGTATCCAGTGGGCAGTAACCAGATCTTGAATGCCAGTAGTTAGCATTAGACCAGCCTCCAACAGATGCTTCTAGAGGGAGAGCATCAGATGTGTTCTCACCCTCATATTTCTGGTGGCTGTGTATTTGCTCATATTGTATTGGATGGTTATACGATGGATAGAGATGAAGTGCATGGGAGAAGTATTATGAAGAGAGAGCCTGGATGGACCCTAGTCAAAGGGCTCATCAGATCTTCTGATTAAGACCACAGCTGGCTTCTAGCTTGAGTTGTAGGGTGGCTAGAAGCTAGATGAGAGGTCACTGTACAGAATGGTACTCCATTTCTCCAGTTCCCAGTCTTCTCTTCCTCAGAATGCTACTCTAGCCCCAGGGTTGGCGGATGCAGGAATACCTTCCCCATGAATAGTGAGGAGCCAGCCAACCTCAGTTTGAACCAGCTCCAGCAGCCACTGCTCTAGTACCAGTTTACTTTCACTGAGGATTTGGGACTAGGTTGAACATCCCTTTGTGAAGTGGCCATAGCTCTGATGGAGAGGTTAGGACATACCACTGAGCCTCTAAGAATGACAGGTAGGATTGACAAGTAAGGGGCTGGAACAGTAGAAGATCTCTCCTGGTTGGGCCTTTCCTCATACACAGTTAAAGCCAAGGGTACAAAGTCTGATAGACTACATCCCGGGGGCTCAGTCTCATAGGCTGCCCCTCTCTAACCCAGATGGTACCCAGTAGAGGGCTGATGAAGTCTGTGATGGGTAGGGCAGTGAGAGGCCAGGCAGACGGATCACTGCAGCCTGGCTTCTTGGCAGGACTCTTTCCCTCCAAGATTGGTGTTTGTGAACTTGAATTTTAATTAAGAGAAACTGGGTTAAGTGCCTTCTGTGGCCTCCCCACCACTCTGTTTGTACTTACACCGCAGCTTTGGTCCCCTGACGTCTGGCTCGCTTTGCTCACATTATCTCACTAATGAGCCCTCTGAGGCCACTGGCTGGCAAGAGTTATCCCAACCTGCAAGTGGAGAGACCGAGGCTCAAAGGGGCTATGGTGCTGAATGTTAGAATGGTAGCTGAGCCTGAGTACATGGCTGCCCCTCCTCTAGTGATTTTCTTTCTGGTTGGCTCCCCCTGGGTGGGCAGAGCAGGCTGTGGTGGGCAGTATAGCAGGTGTCTTGGCAAGGCAAGTAAGCTAACCCTCTCTGGCTTTTACTTTATAGCTCAGCTCTGAGGATACTTGCTTGGCCCTAGTTTGCTAGAGAAGGTCTCTTACAGCTGTGGGATCCTGAAAGACTTCAGACCTTGCTTCCCTCACAAGCTAGGCCTGGGTAGGCCACAAGGCCATGGGAGACAGTTGGATTACCCTGTGAGAGGTTACTGCCCTGTACCAGACTGGATATGCTGCCCTTACCTTCCATTTTAGCTGTTCTCTGGGGGTGGGAACTGCTGTTAGGAAGGCCTGTGTGCTCAGCCTGATCTATCTCTGGTGCCCGTTGCTCACACTTGCCACTAGAGGGCAGTGCATGCAGGCTGTGATCATGTGATAAGTAGTGTCTGATTTACATAAACAAGACACCACAAAAATGTATCTTGAAGATTGGCTGCATGCTGAACCCCCTGGCCTCACCTAGCTGCTAGAACACCAGGTTCCCTCCCAGGGGACAACCTGTTGGCATCACAGTTAGGCAGGGGCTGTCACATTCATGGAGAACAGAGGCCTTCTCTCTGAGTGATAACAACATCAAGGCCCTTCCTCAGCTTGCTTAGTGCTTGAGTGAGTTGCAAGGGGCTCTGGGGTGTCTGGTAGACCTGAGGTCTTCGAAGGAACGATAATAGGGTGGCCTCTGAGGTTCAAGACTGACCTAGCTCAGGTCTGTTCTCCAAGCTACCAATCCTACAGCTGCATCTTGAACAGCAATTTTTTTCTCTCCCCTCGCCCCTTATTTGTTTGAGACAGGGTTCCTCTGTGTAGCTCTGACTGTCTTGGAACTCACTCTGTAGATCATGCTGGCCTTGAACTCAGAGATTCACCTGCCTCTGCCTCCCAAGTGCTGGGTGGAAAGGTGTGCACCACCGCTGCCTGGCTTGAACAGCAATTTCTGTCCTACACAGTGGTCCTGGTGGGCTTGTGAGACTGCCCTCATACATTCTCAGGAGAAGGACATGATGAGCAGTAGTCCCTCTTGATTCCTTGACATCTCTTGTGGGGCAGAGTCTGCATCAGCCTTGGCAGGAACCCAAGTGAGTGTCACATACTGGTGCCAAAGGGCCAAGGCCCTGCACTGCTTTTCAAAATACAGGTGCCCAGACAGCCCCAGGGAACATCCCCAGCATAGGGATACCCACCAGTGGCCAGGCTAGGAGACTGCCTCCACGGACAGGCATGTGTTGGAAGAGGCCATTCCTCTGTGTGGCCCTTCGGGGGCTCATGATTTTTTAGCCAGCTTGTATAATAATGTGCCTTGGGATTCTTGTCAGAAGTCCTTGACTACTGGTACAGAAGTGTCTATGAGAGCGAAGCAGGCAGAGGTCTCTTGGCAGCTGGACCAGAGACCCCAGCCACCTCAGCTCTAATACATCCCATACAGCAAGTACTTTTGACCAGCAAATCTATAGCTTGTTCTGGGCCACATCTGGTAAAGGGTTTATTTTCTCTGTAGGTCCATGATGCTAAACCGCCTTCGTCCGACCGTCAGTGGGAGCGGAAAAGCCCCACCTGCTTCCCCTCGATGGCGTAACAAAGGCTATCGCTGCATAGGAGGGGTTCTCTACAAAGTGTCTGCCAACAAGCTCTCTAAGACCTCCAGCCGGCCCAGTGATGGCAGCAGGGCCCCCCTCCGCACAGGTGAGGTGGGATGCTGGAGAGTATGTGGGTGGGCACTGAATGTTAGTGTGCCTTGTTTTCTCTGGGCCTTGGTTCTACGCTGATGCTGTCAGCTGTGGGCATAGCTGTGAAAGGGGGGGACAAGGCCAGGGTCCTGGAACTTAGGAGAGCTGAAGAGCAGATGCACTCAGAGAACTGTATAAGCACAGGGCTTTAGGAACTATCCCTTATGAAACTAAAGGGGCAGCCAGAGCTGGGGCTGTGTTGGGAGGCCCTGAAACTCTCCTGGGAGTCTGAGTGGCGCTTGCCTCTTGCTTGGCTGAGCAGCCCCAGATTTTCTGTGGGAGACCATGCAGGAGTGCCCGTGTTTTGCTTTTGGACAAAGGATGAACCAGGTATGGTAAACATGCCCGGGTGAGCGAACACCTGGGGCCACAGCACCCTTAATCACATTGGTGATGCCTCGCCAACTGTATCTGGAGGCAGGCACCACCGCTGCTGCAAGCCCCAGCGGCCTGGGGACAGGCTGAGGAGAAGGAAATGCTTTGGATGTGCTTATTGTACAAATTAACTAGAAAAGTATTTTGGTTTCAGTCCAATTCTATCCTTTTCTTTGTCCATCAAAAAATAAGGCAAGATTATGGGCTGCTAAGGGACTGCAGAGGCCCAGCTGTACCTAGCAGCCCTACTCACTCACCAGAGGGGCTGAGAGGAAAAGAGATCAACTCAGGAGAAGTCAGTGCCCAGGGCAGCAGACACAGGGAACATCCCATTTGGGACAGCCAGCTTCTCTGTGTCCCTGCCAGGCTGTGCTTGGGAGCTGCTCTTCAGGCACGGAGCTTCCAGGTTTCTCTGGGCAAGACACACAGGGAACATGGCTCCTGAGATTTATTCCTTTGGGTGTGGGAGAGCCTAATAAATTCTTCTTGAGAACTGTGCTAGTAGCCTGGGCTCCTACCTTGACTCTTACATGCCCTTGGGTCTCCACTTCCCCATCATTGCCCTCTGTGGTCTCCTTGTGCCTGTGGTTTTGCTCTGTCTCATACTCCAGACTTTCTAAGCACCAAGGCTTGGGATTGGGACTGAACCTTGGGCTAGGAAATAAACTCTCTCATCTCCCTATAGTGCCCACCATCACTATATAGTGACTGTCCCATGGTCCCATCCTCAGATACTAGGACTAGCTATCTTGTTCTGGGTCCTGATTTGCACTCTCAGGCTGGATGGGCTTAAGGCATGGGGCTACACCAGCCACCTGAGCTTCTTGCATTGCTCATGTCTCAAGGAGGTGGAGATAAGAGGTATAAATTCTGGAGGGCAGGTGGCAGTGTTGTATTTGGCCTCTCATAGTCAAATGTCCGTCACTTGGAGATGGTGGGTTCTAAGCTCTGAAGAGGGCTGGGCTGCTTCCCTGTGACTTCTCACTGGGAAGCTGTGACTGCTCCCGTGACCCAGGGCCAAGTGCTGAGTTCCATAGACTCTGCCTTCCTAACTCCCACACTCAGGGCTTTCACATCACTGTGCTGTGAACAGTTCCCCAGGCCTGGCCTTTTTGCCCCCTTTCTTTGTTGTAGACCCAACTAAGAAGGACTCTCTGTTCCCAAAGCTCTTGGAACCTTGTTCCCCAGTGCCCTAGTAGCTACTCAGAGCCTGCCTCCATTCAGCCAATTATCTAAGGGATCATGTGATGAGAGCAGGTGGGAGTCCAAGGGACCTTTCTACCACTATCTCTACTCCTGTTCCTGCTCTTGCCAAGGCCTCAACCTGCTGCCAGTCAGGACTGTCATTGTCCCTGACCTACCTACCTAGGTCTTGGCACCACTCTGGGGCCTTTCTGGGGCTTAGCTTTTCCCTTCTTGGGACGGGATGAGGGGTATGTTGAGAGACAGCCTGGCAAAACCACACCCTTTCTTCTGAGCCAGGGGAGATGATCCATGAGCTGGATAGCACCTGCTGCCTGGATACCCCCCATCTGACCCCACCCCACAGTGAAGAAGGTATATTGCTCCCAACTGTGCACTACGGCTGACTGGCCCACTTACAGTAGCCATAATTAAAGAAATAAATTTCCTTCCCTAGTGTCAGCAAACCCTTGACTTCAACAAGAAAGTACAACCCTTCACAGGAGGAATGGGGCGCTAACGCCTCTCCTGGCCACCCCTCCAGGCCCTTAAGGACTGAGTCAGCATTAGCCATGGCTTTGTGGTTTTCGGAAGTTCAGCTCACCCTCCTGGGTCTATGTGCTATTCAGATGTCTTAGTTCCTTCACCCTTGCCTTGAAATTTGGCCTGGGACCTGTGCCCTTGGTTGGCTGGACTTGCTGAGGGCACAAAGAGCCTGTTAGTCCCTTCAGTGAGGAAGAGAAGTCCAGTCTCAGACTACAGGGCTAGCTCTGGCTTCTTGAGGAGCTCCAGGGTCCCCAGGTCAAAGAGAGGCAGGTGCGATCTGTATTTTCTGCTGCTGACTAGTACCAGCATGTTCCTGGGCAAGTGAGGTCTCTTTTTCTTTTCTTTGTTTGTTTTTTGAGACACAGTCCTTCTGTTAGGTAGATCTGGGGGTCCTGAAACTTACTATGTAGACAATGCTGGCCTCACAGAGATCCATCTGTCCCTGCCTCCTGAGCACTGGGACTAAAGGTGTGCACCACCCTCTGCAGCTAATTATGTGTGCCCTGCCTTCCCCTCCCTGGGTGCCAGAAGGTCACATAGAGGGGCATGCAAGGAAGTCTCGTCAGCTGCACCCCAGGGGTGCAGAGCTACCAGCTCATGGAGAATCTATTAATTGCTTTTCCTCACTGGGACTTCCTCTGCCATTTTGATTTTTTTTTTCAGGACTATAGCTCTAGGTGTCTGAATGTGCCCTGCCTGGACCTGGCAGGTTTTCAGCTAAGTAGACCTGGACTTTAGGAGGACCTTGCTCTAACCTCCTGGGAGCAGCCAGTCATCTCTCCAGTGGAACTGGGGACAGATACTTGAGCTTGACCCCTTGTTTGCCCGGTGGGCTCTGCCAGAGCGATAGCCAAGTGCTGAGGAGTCTTTGACCTCTTGGAAAGATGAGCTCCCTTTGAGGACCAGGGAACAGGCAGGGCAGTAAGCAAGGGTAGAACTGGCGGGAGGCAGTACTTATTTTGGGAAGCTCCAGCAAGTGAAGGTGCTCCAGAGTGCACAGCAGAAGCAGCACCTTGTGCTCCCAGGTCAGGGCTGTGCCGTTGAGCTCTTTGCACCTCTGGTTGCTTCTTTTCAAGCCAGCTACTTTATGTGCATTTTTAACACTGCAAAGCATTTGGAAAGGTGCCTCCCATCCTTGTCAAAACTCCCACCGTGAGCCCCATGCTGATGTGTTTTTAAAAGCAGAAAGTGGAAAGACGAGAAAGCTACTCCCTACCAGGTCCTGACAGGTGGCACGTGATGCCCGCGTGTCCCTGGCTGGGAGCAGATGGTGCTAGTGTCACCAGTAGGCTGGGTGACAGCCCGAGAACCAGTGCTCATTGACAGACTATCACATTGCACGTCATTGGTTACGAAGACTGGCAGGTGTGAGTGTGTGTCTGTGCCACCTGGACAGTACTCCACTGCCACCCTAAGGACAGGTGTCCTCCACTGGAGATAGAGGCCACCCTAAATTCTTTGCTTCTCCACGCTTTGAAAGCCTTGCCACCCTTCCTTTCCCCTTGTTGTGTCCTGCTCGGACCCTGCAGTCTTTCTTGTGCCCTCAACTCCCTGTCTCCCTCTTGAGGCCCTCGTCTATGCCCTAACTGCCTGAGCCCATATAGTTATGCAATAGAGCCTCTGCTTCCCACTGGGACCCCGTGGATGCCCTTTAAAAACTCAAGGGCACTGAGGTTAAGTGTGGAACAGCCTCTTGCCAGAGAGTCCTAGCAGATACCTCAGGTACTTCCAAGCAGCAGACAAGATTTTTCTAGCAGCTTGGTCTTGTCTTGGGCCCAAAGTACCTAAGGTACAGTATACCACCCACCCCTGCTCGGGAGGATGTTAGAAGTGTGTGGGGAACACTCGGAACCAAGTAGCTTACAAGGTGCTCAGGGGAGATGGTCTGAGTTTTCAACTAATGAGCTGTGAAGGGCTACAGTGGGTCTGGGGTAGAGTGAGGGATGCTGCTCTGGAGCAGATCACAAGTGTTCTGATGGAGGAGCAGGGCCTGGTTACGTGGGTTCAGGCACTTTAGAACATCCCCTTTTAAAACCTAGATGGCTTTGTCATCGCCTCAGGTCCTCAGAATTTCTGAGTGATGTCACTTGTGCCTCTTAGTGCTGTATTCATTTCAGCAGCTGCTCTGTAGGAAATTGGATCTGGTCTGGGAAGGGTCATGTGCGTATTTGAGGAACCAGGGGAAGCCATCCTGAGCAGGTCCTGCCCTGCCTGCCCTGTGATCCTGGGGTTGGTCCGTGTCTTTAAAAGGCAGGCAAAGCTGTGGTGAGCCTGGGTTTCCCCCCACATAGCTACTTTGAAGTTCTCAGGGATCCCGTTCCCATCCCATTGTCTTCTTCATGCCACATGGTCACCTTAGAAAGGCTAATTGGGTCTTGATGTTTGGGAGTTTGAGGGCTATGAAAGGGAGGCTTCCAACTTTTAAGTAACACGCTCCAATTGGACCCAGACACCTTTGTCTGCAGCCAGTGTACAGAGAGCTGCAGGTCAAATTTCCAGCAGTACCAACACAATTCTTCCTCCCCTTCTCCTTCCCTCTCCTTTTCCCCTCTTCCCCTTCCTCTCCCTCTTTTTCCCTTACCCCGTCCCTTTTCCTCCTTCTCTTCTCCCTGTTCCCTTCTCCTTTTTCTCCTCTTATCCTTCCCCTCTTCCTCCCCCTCCTTTCATCCTTCCTCTTTTGCTCCCCTCTTCCCTTCCTTCTTCCTCTTCTTCTCCCTTCCCCCTTTTCCCTTCCTCTTCCTTTTTTGCCGTGTCTTCCCCTTTTCCCCATCCTCCTCTTTCCCTCCTCTCCTTCTCTCCTCCCTCTCTCTTCCTTCTTTCTCTCCTAACCTCCCCTTCCCCTCCTCCTTTCTTTCTCACCTCTCCTCTCTTTCTCTCTCTTCCTTCCTTCCTTCCTCCCTCCCTCCCTCCCTCCCTCCCTCCCTCCCTCCCTTCCTCCCTCCCTCCCTTCCTTCCTTCTTCCCATCAATTCTTTAAACTATTTTTCTCCTATACTGCCAGGCCCATATTTTCTACCCTGGCATAAGCAGCCCTTCTGTTTTCTCCCCAGGCTCTACAAAGTGAAATGCCATCAGCCTTTGCCATTTGCATGATGGTCTCCTTGGTAGCCAGGCCAAGGATGAATCTTAGAAACATGTCCATGGGCCAGTCGCTACCTCTTCCCAAGAACCTGCCCCATGAGCCCCATGGGCACTGAGAGGGAGTAGGAAGCTGGGAAGCTAGTAGGGAACCAGTAAGCACCAATTTGATCTTAGGGAGCCTAGCTGCTTGGAGACATCAGGGTCTGGCAGGCTGTTCTAGTCCTTGTGTCTGGCATGCTGGATCCAAGGCTGCCCACCCTCGACATAACTCATGCACAGGGCCCAGAAGGACCCCATTCTTGATGCTGTGTCCCCAGAGGGAAGGGCTTCTAGAAGCATCTATGCTTGAGCTAAGTGCTGGGGGGCTCAAGGGGGCTTGCCAAAATGGGTTGGCAGGAAGAAGGTGCGAGCCAGTCAGGCAAGGGTAGATAAGGGTTACAGTTGGGCTGTGGCCTGATGTAACCTGTTCCTTTCCCCCATAGGACGACTGGACCCATCCACCAGCAATAGTCGTTCCTTGGCCAGGTGCGTCCCTTGAGGCTGGGAAGGTAGGGGCTTCCCTGCTCACTCGTGGGCTCACAAACCTCTCCCTGTATATAGCCGGGCCGTCCAGCGAAGCCTGGCTATCATCCGACAGGCAAAGCAGAAGAAAGAGAAGAAGAGAGAGTACTGCATGTATTACAACCGCTTTGGCAAGTGTAACCGTGGTGAACGCTGCCCTTACATCCATGACCCTGAGAAGGTGGCCGTGTGCACCAGGTGCCCTGCCCAGCCTTACTTACAACTTGGGGGGTTTGTGACAGAACCTGGCACCAGCCCTCCCCAAACCTTCCTATCCCATGCTGCAGATTTGTCCGAGGCACATGCAAGAAGACAGATGGGTCCTGCCCTTTCTCTCACCATGTATCCAAGGAAAAGGTGAGTGTTGAGTGGCCAGCAGGCCCTCTCTTCCGGACATTCCTGGGTGCCACCCAGCCTCCAGGCAGACTGTACTGTGTAGTTTTCCTTGGTCTTGAGTTAGCAGCTCCTGCCTCCAGTGTCGACAGGCTCAGGTACTCCTCCAGCTCTCCCCTTCACTCCCACGTCCTGGCTATTTTGTGCTGCTCCTTCCTGCAGCTGGAAGCAGCACCAAACCTGGGGTCCCAACATACCATATACAGAGTCTCCTCTCTCCCATTACCATTATCCCAGGTCCTACAATAATGCCAAGCTCCTTCTCACCTTCACTACAGGTACAGGGGAGGTAAGCCTGATAGATGCTCCTAGAGCATAGGGCCATGGTCTCATCTACCTCATGTCCCAGTTCTGCCATGGATGGAGGAGTGGTCAAAAGAGCCATGGCAGCACAGGCAAGGTTGCAATGCCCAGGTGTGTCCCAGCCTGGAAGGCCTGAGAGCACTGCCATCAGGGGGTGGTCTGGGGGCCACAGACCACTTGACCTTACTTATACCCACTGACCTCTGAAAAGATGCCCTGAGTGTGAGGAAGGGCCTGGGGCCCGGGCCGCAGTGCAGAGGAGGCGGGTGGGTGAGGTCTGCTGCTGCTCCGACAGCTTTTCCCCTTGAGAAGCTTGGAGAGAATCAGCATTTTTCTCCCTAATCTAGCTTCGAAACTCTGTCGTGAGCAATTTGGAAATTCACGTCGAGTTTCAGGTTCATTAAGCGCCAGCTCCAAAGCCCGTGCGCACTCCAAGCTGTCTAATGTGTGGGCCGCACCAGCGCCCTGAATTAATGTTATTGTTATTTGTGTGGACGTGGCGGGGTGCAAACAAGGTTAATTGAAATGAGAATGCAGTTTCCTCTTGGTAACGGCCCCGCTCTGACAGCCAGGAGGAGCTCTGTTTGGTGCAAGAGTTGGCTTTATTATCCCTTTTTATTAGAGCTAATTTGGGCTCTATATCAAAAACCACATTAAGGGAATTGTCTACAGCTTCTCCACCGCCAGCCCAAACGGGGCCCCCCAGCCCCTCTCCCCTCCATGGCTGCAGTTAAAAGACAATTAAAAATAAACTCTTGCTCAGTAAATCACCCTTTGTTTCTTCGATTTCCCCTCCTCTCTCTACTCCAGGGCTGCTGCCCTGGCCTCTTCCTCCCTGGCCTTCCATAGGTTCCTGCATTACCCTCTCCCACCTTGCTCCAGAAAAGTGACTTTTTAAAGCCTATGGGATCCTTGGGACAGGAAAGTACTCCTCAGACCCACTGCTAGTCCAAGTGTGGAGCTTCTGTCAGCAGGCTGAGATGTGCAGGGTGAGATAGGAGTGACTGCCTGGGGCTGAGGGGGATGTGCTGGGCCACCATAGTGGCAATGCCTCTTCTCCAAACAGTCCGGGAAGGGCTGGTGGCAGCCCCACAAGAAGAGAAGGAACAACGGTCAGAGGTAGCCTCTTCCCGGGGTGCTCTCAAATCTGGTCTGTGTAGGTTTTGCCCATTTGGCGGTTGCCCTTCCCTCTCTAGGCCCTTATGGTGGTAACAAGTAGGAACTATAGCCAACAGTCGACAGGGCCCATAGGGTTCTCTGTTGAGAAAGGAATAGGTATATCTAGCTCCTGGGCTGAGTTGCTTGCCCAGGCCTGTCCACACACAGCTGCCAGGGTGCGTCCAGACTGCCTGCTCCAGGACCCAACCTACTATCAGGCCAGGTTTTAGTGCTACCATGTGGCCAGTGCCTGACCTGCTTCGCTGGGTGTCCAGCTCCAAGACTGCCCCACATAGATAGTAGACCCATGTCCCAGGGCTCCCAGGATATACCAGGCCATGTTTTCTGTGTTCAAATGGAGAGAATAGCACACCTAGGGACAAGCCTGCTGCAGACCGCTTACCTCCATGTCTTCATTTGGGCAGAGTTACAACAGATAAGGAAAGTGGGGTTCTGATGGGAAGGTGGCTCCCAGGCCCCCCGCTGCTGCTGGCTGGCATGTGTATTCATTTCTTGTGGAGTTTTTGTTTTTTCCCCTGGAATTTCACTGTGAAGCCCAGGCTAGCCTAGAACTCACTATGTAAACCAAGCTAGCCTGGAACTCAGAGAGATTCACCTTTCTCTGCCTCCCAAGTGTTGTGATTAAAGATGTGCCATTACACCCAGTTCTGTGTTCATTTCTCCCACAGGAGGGCCATGCTGATGGTCTCCAGGCAGGATCTGGGTGGCTGTTGTCCAGCTGTGGGGCCCTCTCACGGGCCTGCAAGTCCTGGTATTTTTTGCCTGTACAGTAGGTATAGTGCAAGGGCATTAACCTTCGGGTCCTCACCCCTCTCTCCTCCCCACAGATGCCTGTGTGCTCCTACTTCCTGAAGGGGATCTGCAGCAACAGCAACTGCCCCTACAGCCACGTGTATGTGTCCCGCAAGGCTGAAGTCTGCAGCGACTTCCTTAAAGGCTATTGCCCGCTGGGTGCAAAGGTGAGGGGGCTGCAGGTGGGCATAGGACAGATTGCTGTACAGTCTTCAGTACTGACTACACTGGCTTCTGTCGCCTTACACAGCTTGGAGGCAGTAACTATAATTCCAACCAGCTCACAGATGACTCAGAGCTATAGCAACTTGCCCAGGGTCCCACAAGGCCAGGTAGCATCCCAGGTCCTCATGCAGGAGCATTAAGGGTTTTATAGTAGAGCCCATCCTAAATATGGGAGGGTCATAGTGGCTGAGACAGCGAAACACAAGGAGACAGGGTGATTAGGGCCAGTGATGACTGAAAGAGATGTTAGAGGTTGGAAACTCTACAGGACTGAAGTGGCTGCCTGCTTTCCTGGCATGCTGGGTACATGCATATAAATGTATGTATATACATACATGCATGCATTATATATATATAAAACACACACATACCATCTCACCTATGGTAGAGGGCAGCTGGTAAGGGTGAGCTAGGGCTGGATCCCATTGCCCATTGGAGGTACCCAATGCCAAGTTAAGGGTTAGGAAATGGGAGGAGGGCTGCCACAATATCCCTGGGTAACTGGCAAGCTGTCTCCTTCTAGATGTCCCAGATGACTTACTTGACTGCCCAGGCAGCTCAGTCCTACCTGTTTCCCTTATGGGAAACTCCCCATAGCTACGCCAGCATGCTCTTACCAACTACACAGCTACAGGAGTCCTAGGGGCCCAGCCCTCTTCTCCAAGCTTCTCATACCTGAGCTCATACTGGGGCTCTGAGATGCCTAAGATGGGCCTGAGCATGGCTAGGAACTCTTGAAGAGGGTCCTGCTATCTTAAAGTAGAGCCATGACACATAACTCAGGGGCCTGTGGAAAGCCCCTTTGCTATCTTTCCTGTGTGGGGGTCCCACCCTCATTCCCAACCTTACCAGTGAAGTGAAACCAAGGCCAACAGGCAGTGTGGGCTAAGTCAGTGCAAGACCAGCCCCTATCCCACTAACTCTTAAGGCCCGTGTGACAGGCTAGCCCTCTCTTATGAGCTTCAAATCACAGAGGCACCAGAAGTAGTGTGTGAGCCCTATCCTACCTGGGCATAGCCCTCTAAAGTTGCTTGAGCTCTTTGGTGCTTTCTGTCTTCTATGCTGTGGCTGAGACTCCCTTTCAGGGAGGACACAAGCAGTGACTTCCCTAAGCCCAGTGATGCTTCTGTACTGCTACCGACAGGAGTGTGAGTGTGACAGGAGCCGTCAGGTCACCTTGAAGGGCACCATTCCCTGGCAAGGAAGCCCTTCCGGGAGGTGGGGACTGACAGGCTCTGGCAGGGGCACTACTAGGTGCTGGCCCAGGTGAGAGGCAGGACCCCATGGAGGCTGCAGCTGATTATTGTAAAATATTCCAATTTAAATGAAGATATCAGAGCGATATTTAAGTCCTGCTTCTATTAGTGGAAGTGCTTACTGCGTCCCTTTCTGCGTGTCAGCGCTGCGTCCCTGCTGCATGATGGATAGCAGCTTGTAATTATATATGGGGGAAAGCGCTGAGCAGGCCAGATCCAGCGGGAGGGGAGGCAGCAGTCTGGGCCTGTGAGGGTTAATTTTATTCTCTAAATAATATAAAAAGTGCTGAGTCGTCACCTTGCGCCTGAGTTAGAAGTCCTCAAATGGGCCCTAGAGAGTTTATAATATTCCACTGAATCAAGTGAAACTGTTAACCTTGCTTCATAAAGCCAAGGCTTGTTAAAGAGGCGCGTTCCCTTTCCTTTTGAATAATTTAGGCTGGGAGTGAGCTTCTGCTCCTTCCCTTTCTGGGGGCCACAGGGCTGCTCCAGGTCTCACCACTCAAAGGGTGGCCTCTGCCAGCTGGCAGGCAAACTCTCCCGGACTTGAGGACAGACTGGTAACTGCAGGCTGGTGACTGTTTTGTAGCGTGCCTCTCACTGTCATGGTCAGGCTCGAACTGTAGTAGAAAGTGGAGAGTGTGGCCCTGTGTCACTTCCTCTCATTCGTGGTTGTGACCTAGCGCACACTTTGATCACTTGATGGATATCATACCAGCTTTGCCTCACCATGTAACTCCTTGGATTGTGAGAATTCTGTGTGCACATGCCCCAGGGCACATAGCTGGTGAACCTGTTCTCTATATATGCTTACGTGTGCTTTTGGGGTAGGTGTGTGCATGTGCCTTTGGGCACCATCCTTTAATTTGTATGTATGTGCATGTGTATGTGGAGAGAGAGGAAGAAGGAAGAGAGAGAGAGAAAAAAAAAAGTGTGTGTATGTGTGTGCTCATACACACACGTACCTGCGTGGGCTTGTATCCCAGCTTCTTTCACCTCCCTGCCGAACCTGCTGCTCGGCTTCCCATTCTCCGGTCTCCAGTCAGGGCCTCCTGTTCTGTCATCCCCTGCATGCACTCAGGCCCGTATAGGACTCCTGACAGATTTAGGTTTTGGCTTTCTGAACTAATCCGTTCCCTAACCCGCTTGGATACTGAAGCACCGAGTCCTCCTATAGCATCTTTGGTTTTCCTGCCCATTGCCACATATTATCTCTGCCTTGGGAAAGGGCATCCTTCAGTCAACCCAAATCCTTATTTTTAAGTGTGGCCGGCCCTTCCATTTCCCCCAGAATTTGCATGCTGAGTCTGTTGAAGAGCCTATCCTCATTCATGATCATAAAGAGCTCCCATGTTTGGCACTGCTGACTCAGCTAGCTGTGGCGAGGTGGTATGGGTAAGGGCTCAGATCCCATTCCAGCTTGCCCTGCCGCTTGCATCCATGACCCTGCATAGGTCATGACCACTAGCGATGTGTCCTTTTCTAGAGATGAGGGCTCTGCGTCCCACATGGGTCTGTGATGGTGAAAAGTGCCATTCGATAACTGATTGTCTCTATGCAGCCTGCCTTGTACTCTGTGGTCTCGATGTTGATTTGCTTATCGTGTGAGGCCTCTGCTCGATGTGTCTTCATGTAGTAAGCATATTTCTCAAATGACATTTTACCTGTCTTCCTTTTCCTCAGAATGCGGAGGCCTTAGAGGAAATAACGGCTTCATTGAGATAGAACTCACAAAGCATGCAGTTCACCTGTTTTAGTGTCATGACCTTTGGCATATTGTTTTTTGTTTGTTTCTTTTCAGTGCTTGGGATTGAGCCCAGGGCTTTGTAGGCAAACACCCCATCATAGAAATAAGCCCTTATCATTCACAGTTTGTTTGGTTCTTTAATTATGGCATGAAATGAAAACGAAAAATTGTGGTGCAGAGCTGGGATGTAACTCCACGGTAAAGCACCTGCCTAGCATTAACAAGGCCCTGAGTGCGAATCCCAGAACCCCAGTCAGATCTGTCACGTAACATCCAGCAGTGCTCAATATTTCATCCGTTCTTCAGGCAACAACTCTGTCATTAATTAACTGAATTTACAATATTGAGCCAGGGCACACTCCAAGAATCCTAGCACTTGGCCTGCAGAGGTAGGAAGATCAATACAAGTTTATGAACAGTCTGGTCTACATACTGAGTTCTAGGCCAGCCAGGGTCACACAGCAAGACCACATCTCAAAAGTGGATGAATATTCATAGTATTCTGCACTCACCACCACTGTGAAATATTTTCAAAACTTTTCAGGACCCCAAATTGAGATACTATAAATACAGTAAGCAGGAACTGTCTTTCTTCCATATCCCCAACTCCTGTCAGCCTTGTCTAGGCATTTCACATGATAAAATCAGGCCTGTGTCTGGCATCGAGGTTCTTTTTCTCAGCATAGTGTTTTGAGGGTTCATGTTGTAACACGTATAAGAACTTCATTCCTTTTTATGGCCAAGTAATATTCCATTGCATGCATGCAGGCATTCTATTCATCCCTGCTCGTCTGTAAATAGATGTGGGTTAGTGCCACCCTTTGGCTGCTGTGAATGATGCTATAACGAACACTGGCACACAAGTATCTGCTTTTACTTCCTTGCTGGATCATGTGTCAATCCTCTATTTGTCTCTTTGTAGACCTGCCAAACTGTGTTCCATGGTGACTGGACGACTTCACATTTCTGTAAACAGGGCATTCTCCCCACTGCATGCTGAACATTCATTTGTTAATGCTGATAATTTTCTAACGGTTCCTTATGCTTTTTGAAACAAAGTCTCTCATCTGAAGACAGACAAAATGTTACTGCTCCCATTGCACTCTGTAGGCTTTTTGTTTCTTTTCCTTGTCTAGTTCTGACTGGAAAGTCAATTCTATGTTGAGTAAAAGTGGACATCCCTCTCCTTGTTTTCTATCACTGAGCATGCTGCAAGCCTTGGGGTGTTGATGAACTGTGAAGTTGTGGTTTCAAGGTAATGATGACCTAATGGAGAAGTTTAGAAATATCACTTTCTAAACTTTCCAGTTATGAAAGAAAGTTTGAGAAAAATCACTGCTAATTCTTTGTTAAATGATATAGTAGAACTCACCCATGGAGCCGACAGTCTGAGGTCCTAGGCTTTTTCTGGGTAGGTGTTTTTACACAGTTTTTAGTGTGAGAGTCAGTGTCAGTAGAAAGTGTTTGTAGAAATTAATAGTTTTATCTAGGTTGTCAAATGTGTGTGTAGTCTTAGTTATGTTGTTCATTTATGTGTTTAGGTTTATTATGTATTTTATGCTGGATTTTTTGTTTGGGACAAAAGTCTCACTATATGGACAAGGCTAAACTCAAATTTTGCATCTCTTTGTTTCCCAGTGTGTCTGTCCCAGCTGTGCTTCAAAACATGTTGAACCACAAATGCCAGTTGTCTGTTGTTATATGAGAGCATTAGGTAACAAACATCTCCATGTAAAGAAAAAAGGAGGTGCTGTTGTGTGCTGGAAAAAAGTTTCCTTCTTTTGTTAGGTAAAACATTCTGTGATTGAGTAATAGATTGTGTAAGATTTTTTTTTTAATTTTTGTTATCATTGTATGTATGTATATGTATGAGGATGTATTATATGTATATGTGTATGTGTGTTACTTATGTGACCAAGTTCATACCATCAAGCTCCTTTACCCACTAAATTGTCTTGCTGGTCCTAAAACTGTTTTTTGAGTTCTGTATCATATCCTTTCTGAGTTTTTGTCTAGCTTTCTCTTTCTTTTCTTTTTTTGAAACAGGGTTTCATTTAGGCCAACCTGACTAGTTAAGGATAATCTTGAACATTTGTTCTTCCTGCCCTTTTATCCAAAGAGTTGGGATTACAGGTGTGTGTTGCCCTGCCTGCGTTATGTGGCATGGGGGACCATAGTAAGCAAGCATTCTGCCAATTGAACTTACCCCCTAGGTATCAAGTTTTAATGAGCCTGTTTATTTCTCCTTCATGTCAGTGAGGGTTTTTTTTTTTTTGGGGGGGGCGGTATTTGTGTGGTTGTGATACACATATGCATGTACATGTGTATTCTGGCATCTGTGCACATGTGTGTGTTGTGTGCAGAGGCCATAGATTGACATAAAGTCTTCCTTAGTTGCTCTTCCCCTTCATTTTTGAGACAGGATGTCTTAGAGTTTCTATTGCTATTCTTTTTTTTTTTTTTTTTTCGTGACAGGGTTTCTTTGTGTAGCTTTGGTTGTCTTGGACTGGCTTTGGAGACCAGGCTGGCCTCAAACTCACAGAGATCCGCCTGCCTCTGCCTCTCCAAGTGCTTGGATTACAGGCATGCTACACTGCTCCCGTCTAATGGCAATTTTAAGAAGGAAAACATTTAATTGGGACTGGCTTACAAGTTTAGAGGTTTAGTCCATTATTGTCATGGCAGGAAGCATAGTGGAATGCAGGCCACCATGCTGCTAGAGAAGTAGCTGAGAGTTCTGCACCTTGATTCACAGGCAGCATGAAGGCCACACTGGGCCTGACTTGAGCATCTGAAGACCTCAAAGCCCACCCACAGTGACATACTTCCTCCAAAAAAATCATACCTATTCCAACAAGGCCACACCTCCTAATAGTGCCACTCCCTATCAGCCTGTGGGGGCCATTTTCTTTCAAACCACCACAAAGGACTTTTCACTGAAACTGGAGCTCACCATTTGCCCACATAGGTAAGCCCTGGGGATCATCCTTCTTTCCTACCATTGAGATTACAGGCATCGTGTTATGCCCACCTCTTTATGCAAGCTCTGGGGACCAAACTTAGGTTCCTTATGCTTTTACAGCAAGCGCTTTACCAGATGAGCCATCTCTATAGCTCCCTCATAGCTCTTTTGTAGGGCTTGGGAGATAGCTCAGCAGCTAAGAACTCTTGCTGCTCTTTCAGAGGACCTGAGTTTGGTTCCCAGCACCCACATGTTGACTCATGACCATCTGTAACTTCAGTCCTAGTGGATCTGATGCTGTCTTTTGACCTCTACAGGCACTAGTCATACACATCATACACATACATACTTGCAGGCAAAACACTAATACACATAAAATAAATAATGTTTTAAAGAAAAAGTTCTTTTGTTTAGTACATGTGCATTTTAGGTTTTACTTTATTAGGTTGGGCTTGTTGAGACATGGTATCTATGTAATACCAGTACTGGGGAGCAGGAGTAGAACTGCCACAAGTTGGAGATTACCCTTCTCTAAATATGAGTTCTAGACCTGCATAGATACCCTGTATGTATGTCTGTGCATTGCTTACGTACATGCAGTGTCTTAGAGGCCAGAAGAGGACATTGGATCCTTTGGAACTGTAGTTACAGACAATGTAAGCTGCCGTGTGGGTGTAGCCAATTCTCCAGCATGCACACACATACAAATGTATTTTTTTCATTTTTGTTGTATTTTTAATCATGTATACTTGTGTGTGTCTGTTTGTGGGTCCGTGCATATGAATACAGGTATCCATGGGAGCCAGATATATCAGATCCTTCTGGAGCTAGAGTGACAGGAAGTTATGAGCTCCTAATATGGGCACCAAGAACAGAACTGTGGTTTTCTGGAAGAGCAGCATATACTTCAAAATCATTGAGCAATCTCTCCAATTCCTCCATATACATGTATACACGCACACACATGCACACACACGCACACACACACACAAACACACACACACACATGGACATGGATACAGTCTTATTACATAATCCTTACTGGTTTGGAGCAGGCTGGCCCTGAGCTCACAGAAATTCCCTACTTGTTTCTGCCTCCCAAATACTAGGATTAAAAGTGTGCATCACCACACCCAGCTTCCATATTTTTATTTTCAACTTACCTATTCATTGTATTTGAAGTGTCTTTTTCTAGATAGCAGATAACTAAGTCATGTTTTTAAATGTATTCTGCCAATATCTGTTTGTTTGTTTTTTTAATTAGTGAATTTGTGCCATTTATATTTAGTGTGTTGGGTCAAACCTGAAATCTTAACACTCAAGAGGCTGAAACAGGACTCTTAAGAAAGCCTTGACTCCAGAGTTAAACTCTCAAAATAAGTAAATAAAAATTAAAAGCACATTCAACACTCTTTTGTTTTAGGCATAATTTAGATATTCAAAAAAAAAAAAAAAAGAAAGCTAGGCATAGTGGAGCACACCTTTAATCCCAACACTCAGTAGGCAAAAGTAGGCTGATCTCTGTGAGGTCGAGGCTAGTCTGGTCTACATAACAAATTGCAAGACAAACAGGGCTACATGGTGAGACTCTTTCAGAAAACAGACAAATTCTAGCTTAATATTATTTTTTATTTTTATCTTGAAGAAGATTATGCTGTTCTCTCTTTATGATCATTTAATTCCCCTGTGGAGAAATATTATTTTTCATTGGTTGCTTTCAGGGTGCTTTCTTTTGTCTTCAACTTTTATGAGTCTGATCATCTTGTATTCTAAGAGGAGTTTTTAGTCTGTCTAGTTTGGGGTTCACTCTGCTTTCTTGAATTCAAGTTGTTGTTTTTTTTTCTGTTTCCTCTACTACAGGACAGTTAGGTCTTGGCTTACAGTCTTCAGGTCCCCGGTCTGACTTTATCTCTGTGGTTAATTTCCACTGTAGTTATGCCCCTTTGTCTGCTGCTGAATTTATTTCCGTTATTGTACTCTTCATCTCTAAAATTTCCATTGGCTCTACTACACCTTCTTGACTTTTGACACTCTCTGTCTCATCAGTTTGAAGCATGTTTTAAACTCCTGTCAGTGGCTCTAACACCTGTCACCTCCTGGTTGGCACATATTGATGTCTCAGCATTTATCTTAATTAGGCTTCTACCGCTGTGATGAAACACCGTGACCAAAGCAAACTTGGGGAGTAAAGGGTTTATTTCAGCTTACAGTTTGTAGTTCGTAATCTAGGAAAGTCAGGGAAGGAACCTGGAGGTAGGAACTGAAATAGAGGCCATGAAGGAATGCTGCTTACGACTTGCTCCGCTTGCTGTCTTACAGAACCCAGAACTACCTTCTCAGGGTGGCACCATCCACATTTTGCTGGATCCTTCCCCCATCAATCACTAACAGGAAAATGTGTTGCATACTTGCCTAGAGGCAAATCCTATGGAGACATGTTCTCAGTTAAGAGTCCCTTTCCCTAAATGACTCTAGCTTGTGTCAAATTGACATAAAACTAGCCAGGATAATCATCCCCTTGTCAACATGATGTACCAACACAATACTATTAAAACAGTAATAATTCTTTTTCTTCGTCTCCAAGATCTCATGCTAATATCACAATATAAACATAGTATAACTTAAAAGTTACATAGTCTTTTAATTTTCAATACTTTAAAAGTCCAGTCTCTTTAAAAATATACATAAAATCTTCCAAAGTCTCTCTAAAATACCCAATTCCCTCTCAAATTATCCAAAATCTCTCTGTCATGTAACGTGGGTTCCTGTAAAATCAAAAAGCAAGTCAAATATTTTTTCTTTAAGAAGGAAGAACCAGGGCATAGTCATAATATGAACAAAGTAAAACCAAATTTCAACAATGTAAAAAACTTAGTGTCCAGTGTCTGATACCTGCTCACTGTCTTCTGGGCTCCTATAAAGGGCTTGGATCTCTTACTGGGCTCAGCTCTCTCTAGCACATGCAGCTTGCGACCTAGGCTCAGGCTCTGTTCTATAGCTGCTGATGTTCTTGACGGTCAACCCATGGTCTGACATCTCAATAACCTCTTCCTACCTTCAAAACCAGTACTGTCTGGATGACTTGTACACTACCAGGTTTGACTGCCAGCACATGAGATACAACTTTGGCTCTGTCTGGAACACAGCTTCTGTGTGCTGACTTCAAGGAATCACTTCCTGGAAGATTTTAATTGTCCCAACAAAACAGAAGTTTTACTTTAATGGTTCTGGGCTCTTACACATAGACCAAACTTGCCTCAGACTCACTTGCCTTAGCTTCCTGAGTGCTGGAAATGCAGGCATGAGTCACTGTGTGCGATTTCCTTAGTAGAATATAATTTTTTCTTTTCCTGAAAAATATTTTTTAATTTTATTTTTGTGGCATACTTTTGAAAAACAAATTTTGTTTTGTTTTGTTTTGTTTTTTGAGACATTTCTCTGTGTAGCCTTGGCTATCCTAGAACTTACTCTGTAGACAAGGCTGGCCTCAAACTCACAAAGCTCTGTCTACATCTGCCTTCTGAGTGCTGGGATTAAAGTTTTGGGATTAAACTACGCCCAGCTGTTTTTCGCTATCTTTACCCTCATTCTTCCAAAAGTATATTTTATTCTGTTCATTCATTTTGTATATGCTGGGCAAGTATGATGCCACTGATCCTGGAAGTACAGTTGAGAGTCACTTTGTCAAGTTAAAAAGATTCTTGGGTTGTCTTGCTTCTTGATTTTATTTTTTATTGTGTTAGTATTTCCTTTATGTATTGTGTTAGTATTTCCTTTATTTATGTTCTACCTGATCAGAACCACAGGTTTTTTGTTTTTTTGTTTTTTTTGTTTGTTTGTTTGTTTGTTTTTTTCAATGCAGTTTATTCAGGAACCTTGAACAATCACCTGACCCTGGGGAAAGCCAGACAAGCACAGGTTTTTAAGTCAAGCTACTATATACATACCTCCGATAGAGTCTGCTTCCCTCTGAAACTTCGCAGCCATACCTCCATTGTCTGTACTGCTCTCAGCACTCTTGGATACCATGTCTGTTATTGGTGGGGAAGTGCCTCATTATCACTGCTGCCTGCCTGTCCCCCTTGTCCAGTGTCCTCCTTAGTGAAGACAGAAGCTGCTGGGGATGTTGCCTCAGTTGGTAGAGTGCTTGTTTTGCATGCAGGAAGCCCTGAGTTTGCTCTCCAGCAGCACATAAGCCATACATGGAAGTACACGTCTATACTCTCAGCACTTGAAAGGTAGAGACAGGAGGATTGGAAGTTCAAGATCATTCTTGGCTACACAGCAATAGCAAGTTCCAGGCCAGCCTGGGCTACATGAGACCTTCCTCAAAATAAGACAAACAAAATGTCTATGCTCATTGCTCCTCACCCCTGAGCCATACATACCACACAATCTCTCCCCTCATCCTGATCTCCCAGCTAATTTTTTTTTTACCTTGTCATTCCTGTGACCTCCCTTTGGCAGAGTCCTAGGCCCTTACTAGGTTCACATCTTCTAAACTGCTGCTGTTCTCCCCAGAACATACACAGATGACTTCTGCCTGCTTCCTCAGATCTGCTGCCCCATCATATTCAACTCACTCAAAACCAGCACCTCTCTCTCAACCAAAGGCCTCAGTCTTTGTGCTCTCTAGAGCATCAGAGCTCTTACTTTCATCTCCCAGAGACAGCCCAGACTCTGTGAAGAAGATAGTTATAGAAAGCACTCTCATCAGCTGTCCATATCTAATGGTCTTGAACCTGGAAGTCCCTAAGAAGCAGTTTCTCCTCTGCCCTATGCGCTGTTCCTGATGTTGAGCTCAGATCCTGCCCTGTGGGACTTTGGTGCTCTGGTGGCCTCCATTACTGGTTGAACCTAGGCCCTATCTCAAGGCTGTTATCTAGCGCACTGCTGCTCTGATTTCCTGTCCTCTCAAACCTAGAGCCTATAGCCATTTATTTTATCTAATAAACTTTTACTTTGGAATAATTTTAGATTCACCAAAGGTGTATAAAAATCCCACGGCCACTTCTGAATCCCTTGCTGTTGATCCCTTCTGTACTCACAAGTGGACAGCAACTAGGAGGGATTTGTAAAACAAACAAAAAGCCCATTAGAGACCTGCTGCTCCATTAATGTGTACCTGCTGCTGCCAGCTTCTGCTTCCTTCTGTCCAAGCTTCATGTGGGTTTCTCCAACACCCCACCTGTCTTCCATACTTCCATACTTGCTGGGCAAGTATGATGCCACTGATTCTGGAAGTACAGTTGAGAGTCACTTTGTCAAGTTAAAAAGATACTTGGGTTGTTTTGCTTCTTGATTTTATTTTTTATTGTGTTAGTATTTCCTTTGAATTTCATTTATTTATGTATGTATATACCTGTGTGAGCGGCATGTGCACATGGGTGTGTCTGCAAGTGATAACTATGTCTATGTATGCCTGTGCATGGATGCCAGAAGAAATGAGAGTATTTGGTTTCTTGGAGCTGGAGTTACAGGAATTTGTGGAATGCCTGGCTTACGTGGATGCTGGGATCCAAACTCTGTAGTCATGATTGCTTAGCAAGTGCTCTTAACTGCCTTGCTTCCTCTTTAGCTTCATGGTTTTTTGTTGTTGTTCGTGTTTGTTTTGTTGTTGTTTGCTTGTTTAAAACAGAGTCTGGCTGTATAGGGCAGGCTAGCCTCAGACTCAGAATTCTCCTGCTTCAGCCTGCTGAGTGATGGGATCCCAGGTGGGTTTACCACACCTGCACACTTGGTGTTCAGATTGGGGTTGTTCAATCTGTGAATCTGGGCAGTGAGAATGGACATAGGCCGTTATCACAGTCAGCTTTCCAGCTATTAAAGTGGCACCGTTATTATTACAATAGAATATAATGGTCTGGGGATATGACTTAGTGGTAGAGTTCTTTTCATACATGAAGCCCTGGTTCAATTCCAAGTCCACACATACACATAAAAAAATAGTATTTTAAAATTTTATTTTTTCACTAATCGTTCAACCAGTCTAAATGTTGCTTTTTGTTACTTACACCCTTGCTACATGCTATCCATGAAAGTAATTGTAACAATTCATAAACAGTAAGGTTTTTTGGGTTTTTTTTTTTTGGCTATTTTTTTGTTTTTAGTCCAAGCAACATTCCTTTTGCCTTTCCTCTTCTTACCTGTCTTGAACATAGTATATGTAGTTCCTTTCCTCTGGACCAACCTTTCTGAAAGTTTGTATTTTTGTTTTCTTGGTTAAAGATTTACTTATAGCCAGGCAGTGGTGGTACACACCTTTAATCTCCCGTACTCAGGAGGCAGAGGCAGGCAGATCTCTGAGTTTGAGGCCAGCCTGGTCTACAGAGTGAGTTCCAGAATAGCCGGAGCCTCACAGAGGACCCCTGTCTTTAAAAACAAAAGCAAGACTTACTTAATTTTATTCTGTGTATGTGTGTTTTGCTTGCATGTATTCTGTACACTGCATTTGCGCCTGGTGGGTGCTGAAGCCAGAAGAGGGCACTGGAGGTTTTGAGCTGGAGTTAGATGGTTGTGATCTTCCATGTGGATGCTGTGAACCAAACTCAGGTCCTCTGCAAGAGCAGCCAGTGCCTTTAAGAGAGGGAGGAGATGAGTGGGGACAGCCCGTCTCAGGCATCAGTGAACCACATGATGAACCAGGACACAGTGAGCACTGAGGGTAGAGAGAAGCCTGCGGTGGTCATTCTTCGGAGCAGCATATTTGTTCTTGCTGTTTTCGTCTAATTTTTTTTTTACCTTTTTATTGATTTAGTGCTTCTGTATGTGTGTACACACACATGTGCCTGGAGGCATACTTGCCACAGCATGCAGATGGGGTAAAGGGACAACTTGTTGGCATTTTTCTCTTCCCTTCCACCTCGTGGGTCCCTTGGAGATTGAACTAAGACGTACATCAGTGTTGGTAGCAGCAACTGTCTTTACTTGCTGAGTCATTTCATTGGCTCATGATTATTTCTTCTGAGACAGGTTCTCACAGTGTATAGCCTGGGCTGTCCTGAAACAATTATATAGACCACAGACTGGCCTCAAACTCACAGAGATCCACTTGCCTCTGCCTCCCAAGTGCTGGGATTAAAGGTGTGGGCCACCGTGGCAGGCCTGGAAGGTTCTTTATATTAAGGTTATATGAACCTTTCCATTACTAATTTGCCTGTTTTCAACTTTGAATTAAGGTTGGATTTTGTTAACTAATTTTCTATGGAGACGATCTAAGGCTGTGTCCTCTTAATTAGCCTTGTAATATACAAATTTCTGCATATCGGTTGTTTAATTGTTTAATTTTTATGGACGACTTATTTGTTGAATGTGTGGATGAGTGTACTGTGTTCATGCAGGTGACTCCAGGGATCAGAAGAGAGCTGTGGATAACCTAGAACCTAGTTAGAGATAGTTGTGACTTGATTGACCTGAGTTCTGGAAAAACAAACCTGGGTCCTCTCTCAGAGCAGTACTCACTGTTAATCAGGAAGCCATCTCTCCAGTTATTGTTCTGAGTTTGTTGTTGTTGTTCTTGTTTTTGGGGTGTGCTTTGTTTTGTTTAAGCCATGGCTGGCTTGGAACTCACTGTGTATACTGTATAGACCAAACTGGCCTTGAACTCACAGAGATATACTTGCTTCTGCCTCCATAGTGCTAAAATTAAAGGCTGAAGTCACCTTGCTTGACGATCTTTTTAATTTTAATTTTATTTAGTACTGTGTATGGTGTCGGGGTGGGGGTGGGGAATGCACTTGTCTCAGCATATATTTAGAAGTCACATGAAAACTGTAGCCTTAGCTCTCTCATTCCAAGCCTTTATGTGGGTTCTAGAAGTTGAACTCAATTCATCAGGCTTTCAGGGCAAGAACTTTTACCCACAGGAACATCTTGCCAGCCTCTAGTCTTTCTTTAGTTAACTTCTTACCTCTTGTTTGGTTGTTTTTATTTGTTGATTTCCTCATGGTCCTGGTAGCTTAGGCCTCTTCATGTAGCTTCTTTATGCTCAGTATTGGCCCAGATGTTCTCCATGACAGGCTTTTTTTTTTTTTTTTGACCAAGACTATTCTGGCCACATAGACAGTGGTTTTACCCTTCTGTGAATTTGATTTGTTCATGAGGTAAAATTGTGTCTTGTAAATTCTTGGAAAACTATAGTGAAAACCCTTTGGCTTGGAACTTTCTTAAATACTGATTGAAATTCCTTTATGGTGATAAGAAAAATCTAAGTTTTATTATTCCTTGTCAGTTTTTCTATAACTTGTCAGTTTTACCTGTGTATTCAGATTGATTGTCATAAAGCTCGTTCATGACGTGACATTGTTTTTCTTTTTTTTAACTTTTTACTGGTTCTTTCTTTATTGGGGTTCACATCATGCACCCCAAACCCACTGATATCCTCCTCCCCTCATTCCTGCCCTCTACCCTTGTAACCTCTCCCCCAACAGAGAAAAAAAAAATCTCACTGTGGAAGCTGTTGTCACAGTGTGTCCCATAGTATACCCTTTGTCCGCACTTCTTTACTTGTCACTGTTCATTGCAGTGACTTGTTGGTCTGGTATGAGGCCTCTGGCTTCTGCTCCTCTACCAATTCTGGAACCTCACTGGTACTCCTCTCAGATATCCTATTGTTGCCCTGTATCATAGAGCTCCTGTAGTTTTGGATTTATAGGGCCAGCTCCTCATGCCTGCCAGCAGTTTATCAGTTGGGTAGGTGTTGGGGTGGGCCAGTTCAAAGCCCTGGATCTGGGCTTGAGGGCTGTCTGAGCTGGTCAGCCCAAAGGCTCTCCCACTCTCAGACTCTCAGGCCCTCGGGGCCAACTCAACCGCAACTTCTGCAACCAGTGACAGCTCTGCCCTGCTACCCAGAGGAGGTATAGGGCCTATTCTCCTGGCTGTTGTAGGTGGTGAGAAACGTGACCAGTTCTCCCACTCTCATGACCCTCTCCTGCCTGCCATAGATGACAATGGATGAGAGAGTGGAGGAGGGTGTTTCTCCCTCATCTAGATCAATGACCAGAAGACAAGAGGCAGGGCTGGCTCTCCTGTGCTCATGCCCTTGGTGTAAGAAAAAGAGCCTTTTATTGGACTTACAGAGAAAAATGTTCAGAGAATATCTTGTCTCTGTATGGAAACTCACCTGTCAGTAATGAAGCTGATGGCCTATAGCTGAGGCAGGAAATAGGAGGTGGGACATCTAGCAGGCAGAAAGGATTCTGGGATACAGCCAGGCACTTGGGATTCAGCTGGCAAGATGTGAGGAGAAAGGACTCATGGTACCTGAGCATAGGTAGCCAGACACATGGCAGAATGTAGATTAGAATAAATGGGTTATTTTAAGTTATGAGCTAGTCAAAGAAGAGCCTGGCTCTATGGCCTAAGTATTTGTAATATTTTGAATCTTATGAGTCATTCTTCCAGGAGCTTGGGCACAGGCGGAAAAGTTCCCACAACACTTTGGGGTGGCTCACCGGCAACCATACATCCAGAGCTAGCTCTACTGTGCTGCCAAGGCAAGATGCAGGGACAGTTCTCCTGCTTGGTGACCTCAGGGCCAGCTCTCCTGCCTGTCATAAAGGGAAAAGGGGCCATCTCTTCTTTGCCTGTGCTACTGCACTCCAGACAAAAGGCAGAACCAGCTCTCCCACACTGAACCTCTCCGGCCAGCTTACCTCTGCCCTACCACCAGGGTCAGTTCTAGGGTACTGTCCAGGTGAGGTGCAGGACCCTCTCTCCAGAGTGCTGCAGCTGGCTAGGGCCAAGGTCAGCTTTCCTGCTGTCATGCCCCCAGGGCCAGCTCTCAGGACACCCGGGTGAGAGGTGGGGCCAGTTTTGCACAGCCCTCAGCAACATGGTCCCACTTTGCAGCCCAGACCAGGGGCATCCGCTTGGCCTTTGGTGGTAAAAGACCCCTGCTTCTGCAGGTTCATGTCCCCTTGTGGTATCACGAGCCAGGACCTCACCGTGATCCCAGGTAGCATCACCAGCTACTCACCTCAGGTTGTTTCTTACTACCTTCGACTCTCCAGTTCTGCCTCTCTTCATTGTGCCCACATCCTTCTGTTTCTTTCTTTTCCATTTCTCCACCATTTACTTGCTCTTCTTAGTGGCACCGGGGTCTCTGAGTGTCTGGGGTCATTTCAGGAATGTTCTGAGGAGTGCTGCCAAAATGAGGAGCCCCACATTTTGGCACTGGGCTGGGTCATTTCTAGCATGGTCTGCCCACTAGGCCTGTGCTGTACTGAACTGATGGTCATCTCAGGCTCACTGCTTGCCTGGCCCACCCAAGTGACCCCTTGCAAGAGTTGTCTGTCTTGTTTTCACTCCCGCCCTGGGCCTGGGAATAGGGTTCTTCTAGTTTTTGTCCTGCTCTCTGTCTTGAGATCCTGTCTGGGCACCAGACTGGTGATCATGTCAGGCTAGCTCCCTGCCTGGGCCCCCGGTGCTGGACTGATGGTCTTCTCAGGCTCGCTTTTTTCAGGGAATGTTAGGCTACTAATCATTCAGATGTTCATAGGTCAGAACCCTGGGCGTAGACACAGCCCCTTTCCCCTCTGCCACCTACTGACTCACAGGTGACACAGCAGCCACACCTGCAGCGCCTCTAGGGGCAGGTGGTCTTTTTTTTTTAATTGCAGGTGATTGAGCCCAAGGCTTCATACCCATGGCTTTATGCTGTGCCACTGAGCTGTCCCCGCCTTCTGTCTATGTCAGCCACAATATGGGGTTTTACTCCTGTGCTAGCATTGCTTCCGTGCTCATACCTTGCTTCCTGATTATTGATTAGGAGAAAAGGCACTTTTTCAGTTTCTTGGCTTTAATTCCTGCTGTGTTTTACCTCTTTCAGATTTCTTTGGTTCATTTTTCTGCTTTCTGTCATCTCTGGAGATGGGTTTTCTTTTCTACACAAACATTTAAGGTTCTAGATACTAGGGACCGTACCGCCCTCCACAGACG
The DNA here is from genome assembly GCF_030254825.1 of Meriones unguiculatus. Taxonomy (NCBI): domain Eukaryota; kingdom Metazoa; phylum Chordata; class Mammalia; order Rodentia; family Muridae; genus Meriones; species Meriones unguiculatus. The sequence continues at coordinate 25,316,649 of NC_083356.1, forward strand.
GTGCTTCACTGCCATAGTGCTTCCCCATGGCTCCTTACTTGTGGCTCCTTACTTGTAGGCCCTACCCGCCTACCTGCCCACCCTGGCCGGCCTGGCCCTACCCTCCTGTAACAGGGTAATTAATTCCAGGCTCTTGTTTATATTACTGGTCAGGCCCTTGCATCAGTTCGTGGCCCGTGTTCAGGTCTGGGAGGGAGGTGGTCCTTGCCCCTGCTACCTAGGAATTTTCTTATTCTAGCTCTTGGATGATCTAAGGAAGTTCTTCACCTTTCTTCCTAGAGTTTTTGGTCGTTTTGAGGAGTAGTAGGCCAGCTTACCACTTTCTGGGAAGAATGCACACATGAAAAAAAAAAAAAAGACGGGAAACAAGTGAAAGCTATTTTTCATTCAGTATATCAAACAACTTAAGATGTAGTTAATGGAAAATAGAATTCCATATTCTACATTTTTTTTTTCTGCCGAAGTCTGCCCTGTTTGACCTCTGAGGTGTATCTCTGCATATATCCATCCCATGTTAGGTGTTCGTGGCCACAGTATAGAGCAGCAGAGTCCAGGCAGCCTCTGAGTCAAGCTGTGCTGGTCTGTTACAGCTTTGACAGAATGCGTCTGTGGGGCACCTGGCACAGCTCTACTGTGCCTGTTCACGCTGCGCATCCTCGCCCTGGCTCACATGGCCACGTGTTCTCTGGCCACTCCAGCTTTTAGTCCCTCTACCTGTCAGGCTGCCCTGAGTTTTAAGTCCCAGGTCGCTGGCTGGGCCCACGACCCAGGAGCTCACATTCCTTGTAGTAGTGAATACGTGAGTCTGTGAGGGGGGAAGCTTGCCTGAGGGGGGAAGCTTGCCTGAGGGGGGAAGCTTGCCTGAGGGGGGAAGCTTGCCTGAGGGGGGAAGCTTGCCTGAGGGGGGAAGCTTGCCTGAGGGGGGAAGCTTACCTGAGGGGGGAAGCTTGCCTGAGGGGGGAAGCTTGCCTGAGGGGGGAAGCTTGCCTGAGGGGGGAAGCTTGCCTGCACCTGCTTATGGAGCAGGAACAATCACACTCAGGCTTATTCTGTCCAGTTCTTCTTTCTGCGGCTGGACACCTGCTGAGAAGTATATGCTCTGTGTGAGGCACTCCGCCAGGCTTTGTCCTAGTTGTTGAAAGCAGGGTAGGGACACTCCCTCACAGGTTACATTCCAGTAGGTCCCAAGGCCTGTGAGGATGTGGCCCTAAGACTATGAGACTCACTTCCCGCTGGCCTGCCATTCTGTAGACATGACTTGGTGGTGCAATGGCTGCTTTTGAGTTTTTCACTCTTGGCAATCCTGTAAGTTCAGTGGGGTGTCTTCAGTTTGACCTGGGGCTTGTTTCCTAGTCCAGTGGGAGGTATAGTTTGGGTGCCCAAGAGTAACTAGACTCTGGCTCTCTCTGCCAAGTTGTGTTGATCTGTACTGTGCGGGAGAGAAAACCCCTCCTTGCAGAGGCTTTTGATTTGCAGCAGTGGGGCCACAGAGTAGTGCTCAGGAGCCCTAAACTCCAGTCAACATCCCTGGGTCTCCCCCTGGCTGGGCCTTGCCACTGTACACTGGGCAGAGACTTCTGGAGTTCCTGATGTGGTCTGGTAGACAGAACTGAGTCTAAGCCTTGGCCTGGGACACCTGCTGCCTGGCATGCCCTCCCCCTACCCTCTACACTGGTATAATTAGCCCCATGACAGGTGCCATGGATCGAGTGCCTGGCCCAGCCCTAACTCAGTGATGCCCGGCCTCAGCCGACCTGCCTTGCCTGCTAGCCTGGGCTCCTGTCCCAAACCCTATCCCATGAGGTCCCCTGAGGCCTCAAGCCCCACCCACCTCCCTCTGCTCCAAACACACCCACTGGAATAGAGACAGGCTGACAGAACAGACCGGCAGAGCCCCAGCAATGGCCTGGCCTCAGGCTCTGGGAATCCCCAGGCAGGCCCTGGCCATGGCCCTGCCCTCAGTGCAAGTCCAGGTGGAATAACTGTGGCCTGGTGGCCTCATCATTCCAACAAGCAGCCTTTGGTTCTGAGGCCTGGTGGGCAGCTTATAGGGTCAGTGGGCTTTCCCTGAGCTGTATTTGGCAATCCTCACTGTGTGTAGCCATAACATCCAGTAAACCCTATCAACTATTATTCTTCCCCTAGTGCAAGAAGAAGCACACACTGCTGTGTCCTGACTTTGCCCGCAGGGGTGTTTGTCCCCGTGGCTCCCAGTGCCAGCTGCTCCATCGTAACCAGAAGCGACATGGCCGGCGGACAGCTGCACCTCCTACCCCAGGGCCTGGCGATGGAGCCCCCAGAAGCAAGACCTCAGCTGGCCATGTACTCAGGTAACAGATCAGTGGGTGCTGTGCTGCATATGTGAGCTGGGGGCAGCCCACCCCTGCTCTAAGGACACTTAGGAACCTCTGGGATGAAGCGTCAACCCAACACTGTGGGCTTTAGGTCCAAAAGAGAATCTCAGTTGGTGGCAAGATCTCCTAAGATGCTTACATTCTGGATCTCTGAACACGGACAGAATCACAAGCATTCCCATGCGTGGAGACTTTCAGAAACCCACTCTCTGTATGAAGGGGAGTGAGCGCTGCAGGATGGGGATCCCAGAGTTGTGCCCATGTCCTATGGATTATGGGGGTTCCCTACAGGTGAACTGTAGATCCCAGAAGGTGAGGAAGGAGCTGGAATCTCACAGGCTTCAGCCCCATCTGCCTCAGGTGAAAGGCTCTGGAAACAGCCTGTCCTTAGACTGTAGGCCAGCCTTAGATCTATATAGACATGCCCAGTGTCCTCTAGGGTTAGGTATGGGGGTGAGAGACTAGGAGCCCTGTTATAGGATAGGTGTCATGCAAATGATTGACAAGCACTCTCTTTCTCCAACATCTGTGGAAGTAGTCACCCACCCTCACTTTTTTCCACCTTTTTTTTTCAGGAAGCCCTCTACTGCTCAGCGTCCTACCAGACAGATGTCTGCTGGTCTGGTCTCCAGAACTGAGGCCTCAGCCTCCCCTCCCCCTTCCCCAAGGGTATTAGCCTCCACCTCTACCCTGTCTTCAAAGGCCACCGGTGCCTCTTCCCGTTCCTCCTCCCCTTCTGCTAGTTCCCCTACCCCCTCCTTGGACCAGGAAGAAGCTGCCTCTGGGACAGGTGGGACAGGCTCAGGAACAGGCTCTAGCAGCCTCTGCAAGCTGCCATCCTTCATCTCCCTGCATTCCTCCCCAAGCCCAGGAGGCCAGCCTGGGCCCCAGTCCCCCAGGAGCCCCCGCACCAAGGACTCAGGTGAGCAGTCCGGCCCCTCCTGGGTCTTTTTAAATGTGTACTTCGGAATGGCATCTCTGGATGGGGCTTGGGAGTTAGTGTACTGGGTGCCCAGGGCAGGCCAGTGAGGAGCAAGCACAGCAGTGGCCGCCTCGAAGACCACCCCAGCGAGGGCTGATTTAATTAGAAAGCACCCATTTCTGTTAATTTGTTCTGGAAGATCACTGCACACTCCTGGAGAGAACAGATGTTCCCTCTCCCCAATGAGCGTTTGGGGCTTGGTAAATGGCTCCACTCAGCCTTGTTTAGGAGAGAAAAGAGGATTTTATGGCTGCAAACGACCCTTTCTGTAAACATTTTACAGCTCTCTGCGCGTTTGAGTGACGATAAACCCCACGCAGCTTGGCGGGCTGCAAATTTGCGACCATACGGCTATCATTTTATTGTCATATTTCACGGCCGTAACGTTAATGGAAGATGCTTGCTGCAGGCTTCTCTAACAGCCCCACTGAGCACACTGACGCGCCTGCTGGAGGGGCTGCCTCCTGGTTACATCGTCCTTCTTGGGTGCAGAGTAGATGATACCAGGCCCTTGCCAACTGGAACCTATATGGGACAAAAGTTCCTTCCATGTAGGGGGCCACTGGCTGGGGTGCAGCTGGGAACCCCGAGGGAGCATGTGTTTTTTAAAGATCAGGAAGCCAGAAGTTAATCCCAAGACCAAAGGAGCCACAAGGGTATGGGTACCCTGCATGTAGGTTGAGCCGACTAGAAAAGGGCTCCAGAAAGCTCACGAGGCTTGTTCAGCCAGGAAGGGAGCTGGAGGGGCAGGTGCAGCTGAGCCTGGGACAGTCTCTGGCAGGAAGCCTGCCTGTGCCTGTTGAAGCAGCCCAGAGGACAAATGGGGGCTAACCTGGCCGAGGCTGTTGAATCTGCAGGCCTGGGCCCAGCTGCTGGGCCTCACTCCTGTTGCTGGCTGGCCGGACAGTGAATGGAATTAACAGCACTGAAGAAAGGAACCCCGCCATGAGAGAGGTCTTACAGGGGCACGTGGGCCATGCCACATAGCCACATTGAAATACCAGCAGGATACTGGCTCCTGGGAGAGTGAAAAGAAAGCTCTCACCAGGCAGGAGCCCTCAGGACCCTCCAGGGACCCTCTTCTTCCTGCCTCTCCTGCCTCCAGACCCTGTCAGCTTCTGCTGGTCTTACTCCACCCCCTTGGGGGCCACCTGCTCGCACACACCTCAGTTTTCCATGTGGAAAGCACACTTGCCTTGTCTGTGTCTGGCAGCCTTGCTCCCAGGTGTGAGTGTGGCATGTGCTTGCGTGTCTGCACGCACCCAGTATTTATAGCTCAGTCTGCAGAGTGTTGTGGCTCCCACCTGTGGTCCCGCCCACTGCAAGGGGCGCCTGGCCCCCCTAAGCTGCCACAGGAAGACCTTGAATTGGCAGAGTCCCCGTCCCTTCCCTCTCTACTCCTTAGGGCCTGGTTGGTGGCAGGAGTGAAGAGGTAAATGAGAGCTGGAGGACAGCAACTGGTTCCTTGCAGACCCTTGCTGGCAGGCCTGGACTGCTAGGTTTCCCTTTCTGGAGCCTCAGCCAGGAACTTGGAGTGGGGTAGTTGCTGCTGGACTGGAGTGGCTTGATGCTTGACCTTTGCTCTCTATATAGGGAAGCCGCTACACATCAAACCACGTCTGTGAGGCTCCCTGGGGACCAGCCCGCACCTACCTCAAACCCTCACCCCTGGAGAGGATGGAGGCTCTACCCACCACTGCTCCTGAGGAGAAGCAGCCTGCCACTGAGCCCAGCTGGGGCTATAAGCAGGGATACATAGCTCCTCCCATTTGGCTCACAGCCTTTGGAGGCCTTTGTGTGCCCAGGCCTTGTTCTCCCTCAAGCCAAAGCCCTGTCCATTCCCTGTTCCTCTCCCTCCCCATCCCCACCCCCAAAACACTCAGCCTCACACTAGGACTTGTCCATGGCTCCCACCCATCAGGGTGCCATGTGAGGTTCACCCAGCCTGTCTCCTGTGGTGGGTGTGGCGGTAGCTGTAGGGCTGGTGCCCCCAGCCCTCCCCACCCAGGACTCCTGCCCAGAGAAGAGGCTACTGGCCAGGCCTCTTTGGATATTTTATGTTGAGCAATAAAGGTTTTATCCTGTGTCTAGCTGGCCTGTCTTGACTAAAACAAAAAAACACAGGACCCTGGACATATAGGGGAGAAGGTCTCTCTGGAACAGCCCTCCACCACCTTTGCAGGAGCGAGGCCTGCTTGCATCGGCTCTGCTGTGGCTCAGGTCCAGAAGCAGCTTCTCTCCTGGGCCAAGTCAGTGTAAAGGGGCTCTGCAGGGTTGCAGGGCCCAGTCTGAAGTTCCAGGCAGGCTGGGGCCAAGGCAGAGGAAGAGAAGGCCTCCTCTCTGCAGGTGTCTCCAGAAGACTGGGTTGAGATCTCGCTTCCTTCCATGGAGATGCTGGAGAGGGAAGACTGGAGACGCAGGATCATAGGTGCCCCTTCCAAGGATGAGGCATAGATCATCAAAGAATTTGCTTACAGGTCCCCAGTGATTTAGGCCAGCAACATCCTGGTGTCTGTACTGATATGTGTGTGTAGGTCAGCAGCTGTCCCATGCTGTAGTGTAGCGTGTGACACCACTACCATGTTGTCTGGGCCCATATTCCTGCTGTGACTCAGTAACCCAAGCCCCTCAGCCTTTGCTGCACCAAGTACGTCCTTCGGGATCCTGGTGCCCAACTCACCACACCACAGGTGGCAATGACCTCTGCCCTCAAGGCTATAGGAGGTATGGGTGTGCTGTTTCACACTCTGCCCTGGCCCCTAATCAGGTGAGTTTCCTCACCCAGGCTTACATAAGAAAACTGAAGCTGATCCACAAAAACCACATCCAATAAAGGAGGTCTAGCCATGTAGCCAGACACCCCGCACCATTACCCCATCACTGTTACCAAGGCCCTGCTCTAGGGGTTCAGCAAAAAGGTGGGTTCTGAACCTAGTCCAGAAGAAAAGCACGAGATTACCCGTCAGTGAAAGGATCAGAGTCCCCTGATACTGGACCCCTGTATCCCTGATGGACAGGACCTGTAGGAAGGCCAGGGTGGTGTTCTTCTGTTGGCAGGTCCAAGCTAGCCAGGTGTCCTTGCCTGGCATGTCCTGGGGCTCCTACATGCCTTCTTGGGGGTTGCCCTTTGTCACCAACCTTGGCCTCAAGTAGACAGGCTGTTATTAACTGCCCTCAGCCCTCCTTCATTGGATAGCCAAGGTCCCCACATGAGTACCAGCAGAGGAGGTGAGGGTGGAGTGCAGGGAGCACATGCTGCCGAACCACAGTACTGGAGGTGGCGTGTAGCTCAGAGGCAGAGCGCTTGCCTACAATGTGAGGCGCTAAGTCCGCTGAAATGAAGTACCATCCATACCACAGCCATGCAGGGCCATGCCTGCAGCCCCCCCCCCCCCATGCTTCTGGGATAACCACCTATGGCACCATGAAAAGAAGTTTCTGGCAAGCAGATCTGGTCTCCCTCCTGTCCCTGGGTAGGGGGAATAGAAATGGATATCAGGGAAGGATACCAGGCTGTGGCACTCACCTTTTCCCTGCTCCCACCTCTTGCCCTATAAAAGCACATGGCTGGCTCCTCAGGCTGGGATCCCTGAGCACTCTGCCTCACAGGTAGGTTCTAGGTGAGCACACTTTCATGCTTTGTGTTCGCCTGCCCAGTGAGCATCACTTCGGGCAGGACTCCTGACTGGTTCAAAGGATGCCTATACTCACCTAGTATTGGCATAGCCTGAGACAGCCATGGTAGGTGCTGCTCTTCTGGCCGTAACTCACCTTCTTCATCATGTCCAGGACTTAGCAAGCACCTGACAAAGTTACATACGGCCCACAGACCATGACGGATGATCTGGAGGCCCTCCACCTCACAGGAAAGTGTAGTGGAAGTTTGGGTTTCTTTAAAAACTCAGTTATGTTATATAAAATGTGTTTTTGTTTTAATCCCAAGGGTGGGATTTTAGTTTGGGCTTTAATTTGTCCACAGCTAATAATTGCCTCCTGTGGGGTGTGGTCTGTGCCAGTTGGTAACAGCCTGCTTTGTGCAGCACAGAGAGGGGCGTGGTCTAGCTCTCTGAGGGATATAAATACAAGAGCGTGGAAAGAAAAGGTGTGGCAGTTTGGAGAGGCCAGAGATGAAGGGTGTGATGGTCTGGAGAGATGTTTTGTGGCACAGCACCTTGGAGAAGATAGACGGAGGAGACTTTACTGTTTGGTGTTGATGGAGAGTGATGTAGCCCTGAAAGAACCCACCCATCCTAAACAGCTGGGTGACCCCACTCCCCACTAACCTTCTCTCTCTTACCTAGGGTTAAAGGGTTGGTGGAAGGGAGGTAGAGGCCTAAATACCCCAAATAAAATAGTTTTTAAACGAGTGCTATGGGAAAATGATCTCATATAGCTGATCCCCACATGATCTAGTTCCCAAGGAACTGCGACACGGGTGTATATGAGCAGTTGACAGTGGTAGAGCCTGCTGGACAGAGCCGTGCAGCAAGAATTCATGAGCTTCAAAGCTGGACCCCTGAGGCTAGCACGACAACCTGCCTACCTCCCAGCGGAGGAGCCTTCCAGCTCCGTTCATCAGAGGGCCCATCTCTTGCTTCCCCTAAGTGGAGGGAGGACCCAAGCTAGAGACTGCCTGGAAGTGTATTTGTATAGTTCTGCTTCTTTGTGCCTAGAAGAAGCCATGGGGACCAGGGATGGGAATGTGGGGGGGGGGGGAACATGTCACTGGCCTGACCTACCCGGAGGCTGGCAGTGGGCCTCTTGGTTGGACCTACTGCTTTCCAACTGGTCTCCCTTTATGAAGTGTGCACCCACTAATGGTGCCTGGATCCTCAAACCAGACACTCTGTGTGTGTGTGTGTGTGTGTGTGTGTGTGTGTGTGTGTGTGTGTGTCCTCAGGGGCCTTCCAGCTTCTGCTTGAGACAGGACCTATCCTTGGTCTGTAACCTTACCGTGTAGTTCAGGCCAGTTGGCCCACTGCTTCCGGGGATCTACCTGTCTCCACTTCATCCACTTTTCTATCACCAGGGTTATAAGTATGTCACCACATACTTATAACTTTTTACATGGGTTCCAGGAATCCAAATGCAGGTCCTCATGCTTATAAGACAAGCACTTCGCTGACTGAGCCATCTCCACAGCCCGGTCTATCTTTTTAAATATAAATGATCCCAATGTAGGGCTCTTTGTCTTAGCTGCCATAGGACCATACAGCCTCCACCTGGAAAATACAGAATGTGTCTGTATTTTTGTTGTTTTGAGACAAGGCCTCATTTATCCCAGTCCGGTCTTGAACTTCATTGTGTAGATGAGCACACCCCTGAAATTCTGATCCTCCTGCCTCCACATCTTGAGAACACAGAAATTCCAGGCCTGTGCCAGCACACCCACCTTATGAGGTGCTGGGGATCAAAGCCGGGGCTTAATGTATGACAGACAAGCAGCTAGGCCATTTCTCAAACCTGAGACAGAAGCTTTGTACGTTCTGGCCTGTAACCCCAGTACTCAGCAGGTAGAGGAAAGATTACCTTCAGTTTAAGGCCATTATTATGCTACATAGAGAGCCTTCCTGACAAGGGGCGCTGAGTATGGGTTCGGCTCTGTGTGATCTGTGTAAGGTGGCACTCACTGCCACACCCAGGACATGGCTCTGTTCCCATGAGTTAAATGCAACAAATGACAGGTCAGATTTGCACACAGTAGGGTGCTTTCTGATGGGAGATATTTAGAAAGTCCCTCTACCATGGAAGTTAGATCAGGCTTGCCTGTGACTCATGCCCTGTGTTATGACCATAGCCAGCAGATGCCATCCAGTAGTTGTTGGAGCTGCTGAGCTGAGTATCCGGTGCACTGAGCCCAAAACAAGCCAATAGCAAGCAGTAGCCTTGGGTAGTCTCAGGAGGGAGGTGGTATTGGTTGTTGGGGGTGGCATGATGGGCATTCCAGTGTCCCGTTCCCTTCTACCCAGAACGATTGAGGAATCCCTGGGCCACACATGGTCGCCCAGGCTCCTCAACATCCCCCACAGGGTTGGCCTTGATCTAGCTGGCCTGCCACTGCCATGCAGCCCCTCCCAGCCCAGGTTCCCTCCCTGCATTCAGGGCTCACCCTTCCCTCTGCTCATTTCTGAGGCTGTTTCAGGCCCCCTCCCCCACTTCTCTTAGCCAACCCAGCAGCCACCAGCCGCTGTCCTAGAGTAAAAAAAAAAAACCAAACAAACAAACACAAAAAAACCCTGTCCTACATGAACCACAGCTCACTGCAGCCTAGGAAATGCTGCAGAAGCCCCTGTCAGGCCCTGCCTAAGTTCCCTGAAACATGCTCTTTTGAGGTGCTGAGCTTGTAATGGTTTGTGGCACACTGGACAGGAATCAACATTCTCCTCTCTCTTTGTTTTTGTGTTTGAGACAGGGTTTCTCTGTGTAGCCCTAGCTGACCTGGAGTCCGCTCTGTAGACAAGGCTGGCCTCGAACTCAGAGACCTGCCTGTCTCTGCCTCCTGAGTGCTGGGATTAAAGGCGTGCACTGCCACGCCCACATTAGGCAATGGGGCCGGGAGGAGGCTGCCCAGTGTCAGCATCTTCCTCCTCTGCTGTCTTTCAGTGTGCCCAAGGCCACATGGAGTGCAGTGCCTAGACATGTAGCTCATCCTTTAGGCCCCTGGTCCAGTGCATTTGCCAGGCTGCAGGAGACATAGGCAGCTGGAACACTGGCCCTCTTGCTGAGACCTCATGATCTAACTCAAAAAAAAAAAAAAAAAAAAAAAAAAAATGGCTCTCCTTTGGCCACAGGTGCACCTGATAGGTCATCTTGGACGAGGCCTGTTACTTTTCACAGCCTCGCTTCTTCACTCGTAGACGAGGCATGATCACACTGACATGCCTTTGGCTGGCACCTCAACGCTATAGAATTTCAACCAGTGTTTCCAGAAGCCTCCTTTGGAACAGGCTGCGGGGAGACTTTTTGTGGGGTCTCCTTGTGCCTTTTTGTTTCTGAAGACCAAGGCCTGCACAGAGGAATGTGAAGGTGAGGGGAATCAGGATGCTGTGGGTTGTTGTGGGAAGGAGCAGGAAGCTGTTCACGCTTCCTCGCCGGACATTCCCCCTGTAAGATAGCAGGCACCTGTAGGGGGAGCAGGCGGAGCAGCTGGACCACGGCATCCTGCCATAGGTACAGGCATCCAGTGAACATTCTCCCGGGCTTTCTTTTCTGTGCACAAATGGTCTCCATGTAAGAATTCATTTAAGTATCTATCTATCTATCTATCTATCTATCTATCTATTTGAGGAAGGGTTTCTCTGTGTAGCCTTGGCTGTCCTGGAACTTGTCCTGGTTCTGTAGACCAGGCTGGCCTCGAACTCACCAAAATCTCCCTGCCTCTGCCTCCAGAGTGCTGGGACTAAAGGCGTGCACCACCACTGCCCGGCTTAAGATTTTATTTTTAATTGTCAAAGGTGTGTAAGAGCAATATTGATAACTGCGAGGAGAAAACCCCCACTCTGGGTCATGCCCAGCCATCGCTCCTGAGGGCAGTCTCTTTCCATGTTCTGTTGGGATCAGGAATTCGCGCGCGGGGTGTGTGTGTGTAGGGGGGGTGTGTCACAGAACTCGTATCTCCTTGTCACCCACCCTCCTTGTTCCCTTTGTGGCTTTCTCTTGCGCTGAGTTGGCCTCCCCGTAGATATGTAGAGACATTCAGCGGGTGTGAGGGTGGCAATCTGCTTTCCACCTGTCACCTCGCACCCACCCAGCCAGGCGCCTCGCCTCCAAACCCAGCGGTGGGCAGCTGAGTCTGAGACTCCTTGGGGGCTCTCCTTGCTAACTTTCCCGCAAGCGTCCAGACCCATCAGCCCCACGCATTCAGTGGGCCCTCGGGTAGGCCCTGAGACCTGCTCCCCCAGGCTGATGGTGGCCCACAGGCGTCTGTCCCTCTCCTCACCACACCGCTGAGAGGCCTGAGGTTCCCCGCTGAGAGGCCTGAGGTTCCACGGTGCATCCCGCCGCCCGAGGTGCCAGCAACTTTGTTGACTGAATTCCTGAACCCGTCCCAACCACAGGATAAAAATAGCTGGCGCTCCCTGGCAGCTCGGAGTCCCCGGTGTCAGGATAGTTAGAGGTCCCGGTTCTGGAGACTCCAGGCCATTTGGGTCGGGTGCGATACACAGCCAGCTAGGCCACCTAACGGAGCCGACACCCTGGGAGAGTCCCCTAGGTGACGGCCTCCCCAGCTCCCTCCGCACTTTTTGGCGATCTTGGAATCGCAGGATCTGCGACCTGGTCTCGCGCCCTCCGCTGTGCACTCCCTCGCGGCTGCCACCAGGGGGCCCTGCCCACTCCTCTTGCCGCCGGCCCTTCTCCACCCGTTCCCACAGCTGTTTCCCGCAGGAGATTGACAGCTGGGCTCCGGGTTGCCATGGGGATAGGCAAATGAGGGCGGCAGGGCTGGGGCTCCGATTGGCCCGGGGGCGTCGGCCCCCACCTGAGGGGGCGGGTCCAGAAGCGCGTCTCTATAAAGGCTTGTGCGGCTCTGTGCGGGGCCGAGGGAGGCGGGGCCGGCCGGCAGCGCGGGTGGGGCGCGGGGCGGGGCGGGAGAGCCCCGAGCACGGCTGAGCCCGGGGCGCGGCCTCTGCACCCGCCTGGCCGGGACGGCGGAGGAGCAGGAGGAGGAGCGCAGGATCAGGGCCCCGCAAACGGGCCGGGGGGCCGCCCGCCACGGGCCGGGGGGCCGCCCGCCACGGGCCGGGGGGCCGCCCGAGAGGCCCGGCCGGGCCGCGTCCCCTGAGCGCAGCCCGGAGTTGACTGCACGAAACTTTTCCTGTGCCCTTCGGCGGCGCGACCGGAGCCCGAGCCCACCGCGGGCCGGGGGGGAGCTAGGGGGAGAGAGAGCCGCGGCTCCCCCCGCCCGCGCTCCCCCGCCGCCCGTCGGGGCGCGGCCGGGCGCGGCGGCGGCGGGGCTGGGGCCCCGGGCGATGGCCGCGGAGCTGGCGATGGGCGCAGAGCTGCCCAGCAGCCCACTGGCCATCGAGTACGTCAACGACTTCGACCTGATGAAGTTCGAAGTGAAGAAGGAGCCGCCCGAGGCCGAGCGCTTCTGCCACCGCCTGCCGCCTGGCTCGCTGTCCTCGACGCCCCTCAGCACGCCCTGCTCCTCGGTGCCCTCTTCGCCCAGCTTCTGCGCACCCAGCCCGGGCACCGGCGGCGGCGCGGGCGGCGGGGGCAGCGCGGCTCAGGCCGGGGGCGCCCCGGGGCCGCCGAGTGGAGGCCCCGGCACTGTCGGGGGCGCCTCAGGAAAAGCGGTGCTGGAGGATCTGTACTGGATGAGCGGGTACCAGCACCACCTGAACCCCGAGGCGCTCAACCTGACGCCCGAGGACGCCGTGGAGGCCCTCATCGGCAGCGGCCACCACGGCGCGCACCACGGCGCGCATCACCCGGCGGCCGCTGCGGCCTACGAGGCCTTCCGGGGCCAGGGCTTCTCGGGCGGCGGCGGAGGCGGCGGCGGCGCGGACGACATGGGCGCGGGCCACCACCACGGCGCCCACCACACCGCCCACCACCACCACTCCGCCCACCACCACCATCACCACCACCACCACCACCACGGCGGCGCGGGCCACCACGGCGGAGGCTCGGGCCACGGCGGAGGCGGCGCGGGCCACCACGTGCGTCTGGAGGAGCGCTTCTCCGACGACCAGCTGGTGTCCATGTCGGTCCGCGAGCTGAACCGGCAGCTCCGGGGCTTCAGCAAGGAGGAGGTCATCCGGCTGAAACAGAAGCGGCGCACGCTCAAGAACCGCGGCTACGCGCAGTCGTGCCGCTTCAAGCGGGTGCAGCAGCGGCACATTCTGGAGAGCGAGAAGTGCCAGCTCCAGAGCCAGGTGGAGCAGCTGAAGCTGGAGGTGGGGCGTCTGGCCAAAGAGCGGGACCTGTACAAGGAGAAATACGAGAAGTTGGCGGGCCGGGGCGGCCCCGGGGGCGCGGGCGGGGCCGGCTTCCCTCGGGAGCAGTCGCCTGCGCAGGCGGGCCCCGGGGCGGCCAAGGGCGCGCCCGACTTCTTCCTGTGAGCGCCAGACCCCGGGGCCTCGCCGCCGCCGCCGCCGCCGGGGACGAGTTTGCGCAGGCCGCCCCGGCCTGGGGGCGGACTCGGGGCCCGGACGCTCGCGCCTGCGCTGCGCTGCGCTGCTCCTCCCGGCCGTCCCGCCGCCGCCGCCGAGCCCCCGCTCCGGGGACCTCCCGCGGGGCGCCGCCGTCCCCACCTCCCCCAGCTCCGAGCGTCTTCGGGGTCGCCGCCTAGACGTTGCCCGGGTCCCTCGGCGCCCCGGGAACGGTGACTACGAGGGAAGCCCGAGCCAGGTCTGACTTCCTCGGCAGCGTTCCGCGCCCAGACCTCCGCCCACCCGCAGCCCAGCCGGGGCCGCCGCCGGCCTCGCGCTTTTCCTCCGCCGCCGTCTTTCTTTTCGCCTCTCTTTCCTTGCCCTGGTTTTTTTACTCCTCCTCCCTCTCCTTTTTAAAGCGGTCTTATTTTCGCGACGTTAATAACTTATTTTGCTCGGTCATTAGAAACCCAGGAGGAACCCCTGGTCCCCGTGCGCCCTCGGAGGTCGACGAGTGCCCGCATGTGCCCTTGCTCCTTCGCTCCGAGGGGTCTGGCCCTGCCTGCCTTCCACCCCGCTTGTCCCCACCCTGCCCGCTGCTCCCTGTAGAGGAAGCCGAGGAACTTACCTGTGTGTCGGTCCCACTGCCCTGCTATACTCGACTGGGGGAGGGGGGTGGGGGGCGGCCGTGCTCAGCCGGGTTGGGGCTGGCCCGGACTCCTGCGCTGCTATTTCTCTATGCACCAGATCGTATTTATGACTCCTGGGGAAATATATCTTATTTTAACCTTCCAGAGAAGCGAAAGAATTTAAAAAGTAATGCACAGTTCTAGAAGAAAAAAATTTAAAAGAGGAGGCTTAGGCCTGAACCTCCTGGCATGGGCGGGTGGAAAGGTGTTTTTATTTCATTTAAATTGTGTTTCGTTTGTGGAATCTTTTTTAAAGCTTGGTCGCTTTTTGGACTAGCCGGGAGAGAGGCTCGGCTAAGGGTATTCTAGGCTGGGCGCGTCCGCACCGGCTGAGATCCGGTTTTCTGAGGCCTGGCCTGGGTGCTCTGACGCGCCTCCGTCCTCTGCTGCTGCCAGGCGGCTCCTGCTGAGCCTTCTGAACAGGACACTAGACAAATCGTTGAAAAAAAAAATTTGTGTTGTTTTTTTGTTGTGTTCTTTTTTTTTTTTCATTTGTTACGAAACTGAGGAAAGGAAAAAATACAAAAATAATAATAATAATAAATCTGTTTAGATCCAAAAGTCACTGGAACCTGGCTGTTGTGTCTGTGGGTTTCATTTTTTCACATGTTTCTCCTGGAACAGAAAAATATGGAAGTCCCTGGATTGGATTTTACCTGAGCTGTTGTGTCCAGATACGCAAGAGTAGGGAGAAACTGACCAAGAGGCAAATGTGTCTTTCAGTAACGAGACAAAATTCTGTGACTAGCCTTCTAGGAGCCTGGGATCCCACGGAGGGCAGGGCAGAGGCTACAGCCCTTGGTGGTGAGTCCAAGTGCATTGCAATTGTGTCCTGGTGGCCTGAGCTGTCTCAGCCGTTCTTGCCCCTCACCCAGGGATGACCAGCTTCTGGTCTCCAAAGGGTGCAAGCCCAACCTTGGTAGTAGGAGAGATGGCTGAAAAGTCTCACCCTCTGAGGCTCTCTAGGCAGCGGCAGACTTTTAGATGGCAGTCTCCTCCCTCCATCAGAGTACAGTGTAACGGTCCGAATTGGCAAATTTAGAGCCAGCCAGGCTCCTGCCTAGACCGTGGCTCTCTGTGGGAAGCTGGGAGCTCTGGGAGCTCTGGGAGCTCTACCTCAGTTGCACGAGAAGCCCCAGTCTAGAGAACATCAGCTGAGTCTCAGTCACAGGCCTCGTTTGTCCCCCTGCTCCTTTTGTCTTAGAATAAAACTTGGGCAGGGCCCTATAGGACCAGGCTGGGAGCCGCTGAGCCAGCCTTTTTTGAGAAAATGCTGTTGGAAAGAGAAGGACACTGGGGTTGAGTTAAAAGCGCTGATTCCGTGTGAAGAGAGACCTGCAGGTTCCGGGCAGCCTCACTGGGGAAGTTCACAAAAGTTGTCTCCCCCCCAGAAAGCGATCTAAGTTGAGGGCTGTTGGGGGCTCAGTGGTGGGTAAGTCTAAGTCCCAGTCAAGAACAGAAGACCAAGGAGGTGTTCCGTGTTCCTACTCCATTACCAGAGCCATTACAGAACCACTCTCTGCGGGAGGAAGTTCAGAGACAGGTCCTCAGTGACCTCCACTGGACTTCGTTTGGGGAGAGAGGGCAACAGCTGTGTCCTCCCTCCCTGCTCAGCAGGCTGGCCTCTTGGCCTCTCGGCATCCAGTACTCCAGGGCTTTGTCTGTCCTCTTTGAGCACCTGAGACTGCTGTGGTCCTGCTGGGTGTGCCCCTTACCGTCTCCTTTCCCCTCTCTCTTTACTCCCCAAGGACTATGGAGCTTCCCAGGAGTCATAGCCACTCACTTTGTAATTCAAAGATTGTCTTTTCCAGAAGTCTTCTCCAGAGCTCTGACACCCAGGGAGGAAGCCCCATGTGTGGGAAGTTCCTTTGGCTTTCCCTTGTCCTGTGCCGGGAAGGAAGCCCTTGGCCTGTGCACAAGGACAAGGGGACTAACACAAATCCCCCTCCTTTTTTCTATTTGGTTTTCTGAGACAGGGTGTCTCTGTGTAGCTCTGGCTGTCCTGGAACTCACTCTGTAGACCAGGCTGGCCTGGAACTCAGGGATTCACCTGCCTTTGCCTCCCAAGTGCTGGGATTAAAGGCAGGCACCACCACACTGGGCTTAGGGCTCCCATTTTCTGAGGAGGTCTCAGTCTGTCCTTGAGGACCACCGTGGTGAGGATGGTGGTGAGGATGGGAGGGCTTCGTACATCCTGTTTTCTGTCTCCGAGGTGGGGATGGGCTGTCAGAGATTTTGAGGAGCCTTAAAGCTCCACTTAAGATGGGCTTGAGAGTCCTGCATGTGCCCCGTGTAAGTGTGTCTGTGTGTACAGGTGTGCGTGCTTGTCCATCCTATGTTGGTGTGTCAAGGCAGTAGCAGTACCAGGTATCAGTCAGGACCTATCTGGACCACGGGGGATAGAGGGCAATGTGGTTCCAGGACTGAGGCAAGGGTGACCATAGTCCAGACAGTGGGATTAGCCTTCACCCAGCTCCCTGTTCATTATTACTATTCATCCAGAGCCTTCCCCAGGTGCTCTCAAAGGCAGCTATGAGCCTGGTGTCTCCTGAGCCTCGGCCTGTGAACCAGAGCAGACCAGGCCTCTAGTCCTCTCCCACCAGCCATTCTGGTCTGAGGACAAGGCCTGCTTTGTAGATACCTTGCTGACAAGACTGCCTGAGGACCCACAAGATCTGCTCAGCCTACACCCCACACCCTGCACCCAAGCAACACCCCCACATCCTCCCCACCTGCCTCCTGGGGACCAACGAGGGCTAAATGACAAGAGATCTAGCAAGAGAGCGCAGCTGTGACCTGGAGGAAGGTTTGAGGCAGCCTGGCCTTTTCCTGTGCTCTGCAAAGATCTCCCAACACACCGTGAATTCCGGCAGACGAAGAACCTCACAGAAAAGCCTGCAATGCTGGATCCAGGACTCTCTGTGTGCTGCTCTGCCCAACTCCATTCTCTCCTTCACACACTGAATCCCCCTCCACGTCTCTTACTCATAGCTAGCTCCAAGGTTGGGGCAAGACAAGACCCAAGTGTCTCCAGCACCCCACAATGCTATGGATACACGAGGGACATCAGCCCAGCACATGTGGATGTGTCCCTGCAGATATGTGGGTGCAGAATATGTACCTATGGACGCCTCCAGTCCATGCACAAGGCTGACTCCAAGCAAGAGCACAGGTCCTGTAGTACACACTGGCAGGTGAGGGCCTGTGGGTCTCACGCAGATTCCAAGGGGGAGAAGCAGGGGTTTCATGCATGCCAGGCCCCTGGTGCCAGGCCCTGTGCGTGCAGCTGCTACTTGAACAGGGCAAGCATGAGGGAGAAGCTGGCCACGCCCCAAGCTAGGGGTTTCCTCATCAGCGAGCGCTCTGGAAAGAGCAAGTGTGGGAACTCCGAGTCAGCCATGAAAGACACAGAGGAGGAACACCAGTCCTGCAGGAGCTAGGACTCTCTTACTCATCTCCCCCACCAGCCTTGTCTGCAGAACCCAGCTGCCTGGTCAGCAGTTCCTGAGGCCATGGAGTCAGGCTAGAGGCCAGGGAGGCCCTCTTAGGTGCGGGGAGTGGGTCTCCGCCACCTGCTCTTCCAGATTCAAGCCCAGCCCAGGCCAAGGGGGATGGGGGTGGGGCCCACCATGACCATCACCTCAGTCCTTCTGCCCCTGCCAGGAGGCATGTCCTGGAAAAACCTGAGCGGTCCAGAGAGGTGATCCCTTTATTTGAGCATTTACTGTGTGCTGAGGGCTCTTTTAGGAGGTGACAGTGCCAACCCAGAGGGGAGAAGTGAGGATCTCCTTCTTGAGGGGCCGGTGTGCAGGATGAAGTGATGGGGGGGAGTGTCATGCAGAGTGAGAACCAGGATGGAGTAGCCCAGGAAGAGTTTCCTATGCAGAGGGAACTGGGGAGAGGCAAAAAGTGGGGGAATGTGTAGATCATGGGCACTCTCAGATGAGTCAATGAAAGTAGCCCCCCCTACCCCCAGTCCCATAGCTGTGTAGCTGTGTAGCAGTGTGAGACCCAGGAATGCTGCGGGTCCAAGGGCTAGAGGAGGAACGGGATGGTGTACGTCAGGGACAGTGGGAAGGAAGCAGCAAGCGCTTCCTGCTTCCTTCCCAGAGCTGCTTCTAAACCCCAGCTCTCGGGGTATCTTGTGGCTACTCTAAGGAGCCCCAGGGGTCCTCTAGGGCCCACTTGAGAGGCTTGTGAAGCCAGAGATTCATCACTGCCACTAGCCACTGAGGCCCAACCTGAGGCAGGGGATGCAGAAGAGCGGAGAAAAGGAGGATATCAGAGTACCCCCCCCCCCCACACGAATAAATGGAAAGATTCGAAGTGTCAGGGGTCGGAGGGGTGTGGGAAGGTGAGTCCCCTTGGTCGACTTGAGGAAAAAGGAGGAAGACAGGGCCCTGCACTCTCTGGCCCGTGCACGCCCTCCCCGCTCAGGTGCAGGCACACCGGAGGAGCCGAGCCGCACTCCACGTGGAGCTCACACCTGATAAGCAGCACAGCCGGCACTAACCCAGCAGAGGCAGGGTAATTTGCGACTGGCGGGCTCAGCGCCTGCCTAATTCACAGCGACACTGCTCAGCTGCTGAGGGCTTGAGCTGTCACAGCCAATTAGCCTGGGGCTGGGGAGGAGCGTGCCCGGGGGTGCTCCTACCACAGCCAAGCCTGGAGACAGTTCCTTGATGTGAGCATTAAGTCACTAACTTAAATGCCCCCTTAGCCCGGCTGCTCCTGTGTGGCCACCTCTGTGCTGGATGCTGGACTCCACCGCTCTTGTCCACTGTCTAACGTCTGGCAGACAATTAGAATCCGCTCTAGCCTGGGGGTGATTCATCCCCATCACACACCCGTCACCTCTGACAGAGCTGAGGAATTCAACTCTACCGCCACTCCCCTGTCCCACCACCCTCCATGCTGTCTGGTGGTCAGGTGCAAGTCACCAGAGACCTGCCCCGCCTCCCAGCACCTCCCAGTCACAGCCTCATCCTGGCTCGCAAGGTCAGCCCACTCCTTCACTCCAAACCGGCCCTCGGAGATGAGCTGGAGACTGGAGGACTCCCGAGTGTGCCGGATGCATGACCTGCTTAGACTCCTTGGCGTGGTCTTGGGGGTGGCAGACACTGACTATGCTAATGAGGTGGCTGAGGCAAGTGCTACCCAGTGCCACCTAGCTAGTGTGCTGCCCAGGTAGCTTTGAGGTACCCCTAGGGACCCCTTTTGGTGGTCCAGCTGCACCAGGCTCCACTCCAGATTCTCCTGATTCTCCAGCCAGATCTCTTTAACCCAAGACAGGCTGTACAGAGGTGGAGGCCATCACCGAGTCTCTCAAAGCAAGGCCATCATATCGCTGCAGTCTGGGCACTGGGAAGCTGTTCCCTTTGCCCTGCCCACTCATTGTCCCGCCTGTTGTCCTGGTCTTGCCTGGCTGGCATCTCCTGCTCCTACTTCTCCACTACAGTTGGAGGAGGGGTTATGCTTTGCCAAGGTGCTGTGACTCTGGCAGCTAGGTCGGGAAGTAGCACTTACACACGCATGCACATTTGTGTGTTGCTGCGTGAGACGCTGGCTGTGTTACCCCGGGGACCTGGAGCAGAGCGGTTCCACTGGGGCCTGTTATGTCAGAGCGGTAGGTAAGTAAGTGTTGCATCCAGCGTGGGGCAGTTCGAGAAGGGTGTGGCTCAGCTCTGAGGGCAGAATCAAAGATGCAGATGTGAGGCCACAAAAGTGAGCAGGGGTGTGGAGAGAAAAAGAGGGGTTGGGAGAGAGGGTGTGGGAGGAAGAAAAGTAAGGAGGCTCCCTTGAGGCCCTTGTGGGGGGGGTGGAGAGAAAGAAAAAGAAAGGGAAGGAATGGTAGAAGGAGAAAGGGGAAAAGGCAGAATGGGTGGTGTAAAAGGAAGAAAAAAGAGGGCCTAGGGAAGAGAAAAGAGGGAATAAGAGGGAAAGGGGAAATGAAAGACTAGAAGGGAGAAGACAGAAGAAAGGTGGCTAAGAGGGAGGATAAAGGGGAAGGGCCAGGGGAGGAGGGTAAGGATTAGGGAAGGACAGAGCCAGAGGGGAGAAAGGGGAGCCTGATATAGAAAGAGAATGCAGCTCAGGTGACTCACTT
The DNA here is from genome assembly GCF_030254825.1 of Meriones unguiculatus. Classification (NCBI taxonomy): domain Eukaryota; kingdom Metazoa; phylum Chordata; class Mammalia; order Rodentia; family Muridae; genus Meriones; species Meriones unguiculatus. The sequence goes on from NC_083356.1 coordinate 25,336,874, forward strand.
GGCATCAGCAGGGCACCTGCTTCTGAGGCAGTCAGGCTCAGGAAGGCAGCCAGCACCCCGAGGAAGATCGCTGCAGGCTAAGCACCCACAGCAGCTTCTAGCCATCTGATGGGCTCCTCCAATAATTCTAAGCCCTGTATGATGGGAGTCACTGTAGCTGCAGCCATGTCCCTCTGTGTCCCGTGGGCCAGGTGGGTGATGGTCTCAGCACAGGGGAGGGATACACAAGCTTCACCTACTGGACAGTCAGGCCAAGCCTGCACTCCGAGCTCTGAGCTCTGCCACACCCCATCAACAATAAAATGACACCGAGCTGTCCCCACCCGCCCCTTCCCAGAGGAGCATGGGAAATATCTACAGAGGGTCCCTACATAGTTCTTAACTGGTCTAAAAAGCCCTGACACAGGAGGGGTTATGCTTTGCCAAGGTGCTGTGAAACCAGGTGGACCAGGTCCCCCACCCCCACCCCATCCACGTCCAGAGGCATCTTGGCCATGTTTGTAGGGTACTTGAAGAACTAGGGGCATAGCTATCTAATGATGGTAGTAGCTTGGCTTTAGAAGCTGGGTCCCAGAGATGCCTGTCTGTAGGGATGAAGCCTAGCTGAGCTCTGTCTAAACCCACCTTCCTGCACGCTGCAGTTAGGGACTGCTATGTCCAGTAGGAGCCTGTCCCCAGTGGGTCCTCTCCAGCAGGCCAAGTCTAGCCCTGACCAGCCCTGGAGGGGTGTTCTGGGGACAGTGTACCGTGTACCCTAACTCCTCTTCAGGTTTTGTTGTTGTTGTTGTTGTTGTTGTGGGTTTTTTGTTTTTGTTTTTTTTCCTGTTAAGTTTGGGTAGCTGGATTGAAGACACTCAGGAGCCCTGGACTTGGGAAATCAGAATCCAGGGAGGCATGATATTTAGAACCCAGAGAGAAATATTCTACAGGAATTTACAGGAAGAGCCCAAAGATAGTCTCAGACCTACTATTTGGCATATTATAAATATCAATCTTGCACTCACACATCAAATAACATTGCAAGCGCATTGTGTGGAGGTAGACAAACAGACATTGCTGATTCTTGCCTAGAAAGGTATTTGGAGAAAATGCTATTGTCAGACCCATCTGCCGACCACAGGCCACTAGAGTACCGGGGGAGAGAGCCACGCAGGAAGAACCTAGCACCCTTCTGCCTAGAGTTCCACTTGTTTGAAGACGGTGAGAAGGGGAAATAGATGGGCCTTTCCACCTTGAGTGGGCAAGGATACACTCTTACCCATTTTGAGTGATCAGGGACACGCCTTCACCCTTCTTCTAGCTTGAACTGCCCACAGCTCTGTCACACCTTTAATGCAAAAGGCCACAGTGCACAGTGAACTCAGGTCACAGGGAGCTGAATGAGCAGTGACTCAGATGAAGCAGGCAATTTTTACTTTTATTTTTTTATTTTTATTTTTTAGATAGGGTCTCGTGTGTCCCTGGCTGGCCTTGAACTCTATATAACTAAGGATGGCTTTGAGTTTCTGATTCTTCTGCCTCTACCCCTACCCCTAGAGCTGGTGTTTATAACCAAGCCAGGTTTATTTGGCACTGGGGACTGAACCTAGGTCTTTGTTTATCCTAGGCAAGCACTCTACAGCCTTAGTATTGCGAGTTGAATTTCTGTCTTATGAAAATCCAGAGGCTGATGGCCCATGACTGCTTCATGAAGTACTCTGGGATTCAGGCTTCTTTTACCTGGGACTATAGGGTCCAAGTCTCATGATCCAAACCAGCTGCTTCAGCTCTAGGCATCACATCTGTATTCTAAGAAGGAGAAAGAAACCATCACCGTTTGTTTTGGGACAGGGTCTTACATAGTCTAGACTGGCCTTGAATTCACAGTTTAGCCAAGGACTTCTTGCTAATCTTGGGAGGGGGTCTGGAAAGCTGTCATATGTCTAGGAAGACCTGTCCACCTATATCTATGGTCAGAAGTCATGGCTGCAAGGAAGTCCAAGAACCACAAGTTTTAACCGCTGAGTCCTTGTGGAAAGGACCTAGAAAGGAGAATGAGTGGTCCCACAATTCCATCCAGGAACTGGAACTGAGGCTTGGGAGACAGAAGGAGTAAGGGTCAACCCAAGTGAAAGGATGAGAGAATGGCTTGGCTTTCAGTGTGTAAGATGTTACCTGAGTAATGACGGGAGCCTATGGACCCTCTAGAGACTGCCCCAGATAAGCTACCCCCAGATGTACTCCAAGACCCTCCTAGCCACAGTCAGGGTTACTGGGAGAGAGCTAGAGCCTGGGGATCAGAGATAAGGGGTGGATGGTGACTGGGTAGAGGAATGCACAGGTGATACAGAATGGGTATGTGGATGGACATATGTTTGTGTGTGTGTGTGTGTGTGTGTGTGTGTGTGTGTGTGTGTATGTGGATGGATTGGGGTATGATGGATAGAATGGTGGATTGTTGGCCAGGTGAAGTGATGGATAGGTGTCTGGATGGATATGTGGGTGGATAAATGGGTAGATGGATGGACAAGTGGATGGATGGGTAGACAGATGGGTAGATGGATGAACAGATGGGTAGATATGTGGATGAATGGGTGGGTGGACACGTGGATGAATGGATGAATGGTAGACACGTGGCTAGGTGAGTAGAACTAGGAGTGAGGCATTGATGAGTGGGAAGGTAGGTATAGAGAGCCATGGGCTTCTCCCACTTCACACAACGGGTCTCTTTTCCTCAGTGGTTAGAACACTGTCTCCATAGTAGCTGAGCTGTTCCCCCACCAAACTCTCTGCTGGATCCTCCTCCATCCAGGTAGGCCTGAGAGGCATTGCTGGCCTTGAACCCCTCCCTCTGGTGACTGGTCCCATAGTGGGCTTTCCCTGTTCCTTCAGGTGAAATGACACTAGCTGCTCCCTGACAATTTCCCTCTGCACCACTCCCACCAGTAGGGTCTTGATTCCACCCGCTGTTACCAGATTTGCAGCACTTGAGGCTTTTCCCATGGTCACATTGGATGTGAACGAGCCTTTCTGTCTGGAGGTTCATGTTTTGCCGTTTCTGGAGGCCCCAGGCCATTGTCCTGGTTTTACCCCCTTGATCACTGATTGACTCTGGCACCATCCATGACTAGCATCTCTCTGAGGACCCTAACACAGGTGTTTCCACTGCAGGTGCAGGAAATTGGGCCTCCTGGACCATCACGACATTGAAATAACACTCTCAATTTCTGTCTCTCTGCTTATTGTCTATTCTTCTAATCTTGCTGGTGAGGACATTTCCCCATTAAACTCTCTCTAGCTCCATGATTATTCATCTCCCCTCCCTTGGACCTCCCCTAGATTCTTTGACTTTGGGGGAGATTTACGTGACCTTATTCAGCCTCGAGTCTATTATTATAGCGCTGCTGAGGTCTGGGGTTGCATGGTGAGAACTGAGAATCCTTGCGTCTCTTCAAGTATTCTCAAGGCCTGAGTCTCAGTGCACATGCTGTCATCATGTTCTGGTTCCTCAGGCTCCATTTCTCTGACCGTATGGTCTGCTTCATAGAGTGAACATCATTACTCATTTATCTATTACTCTTTAAGTTACGCATATGCGTGTGTATCTGTGGGGCGGTGTGCATGAATGGGGTGTCCGGCAGACCCTCCGAAGCTGGAGTTCCCGGTAGTTTTGAGCCACCTGCCGGCTCCCCACATGGGCTCTGGAAACCAAACTCAGGTCCTCTGAAAGATCGGTGTGTGACTATTCCTAACTGCTGAGCCATTTTCCAGACCCACACAGGTACTTTATCACCTGCCCGTTACATACTGGTGGTTAAGCTCTCCTGAATTAGTTACAAGTGAAGACACAGCAATACAGCTCCTCAGAGGAGGTCCGGTTTTTTTGGGGTAGGGCCTCCCCACAGTCTGGCAGCTCCATGGAAATCACTGTTGTCAGTCCTTTCCTTGAGAGCCATGGGACTCTCTCAGAGGAGGCTAGCCCGCTTCTCTTCCCAGCTGACAGACACCTGGTGTCCTTGATGAGGGGAGGAGGGCCTGAGTGTGGAATGTCACTAAATCCCTGGTGTTCGGTGCGGGCCTCCTGCCTGTCCTCAGTAAACCTGGTCCCAGGAATCCCCAGGAGCCAGAGGGAGGGTGTCCGGTGGCTCAAACCACAGAGGTCCACCAAACAGAGCTTTGGCATTCCTGTCCGGAATGCCCTCAGTTCACTGACCCTCCACTCTCAAGATTCTCTGCCGCCTCCCAGCTTACCTTACTCACTACACACTATAGCTGTCTCCAGATTCTGCCTTTTTTAGTGGCATTTGGGAGACTTCAGGACCTGAGCTAAAAGCCACCATGTCTACAGGATGGAATTTACAGGCCCTCTGGATGCAGGCCACAAGAGCTTAAGACAGGGGTTTCTGAGGGCTTTGGGGGCTCAGGATGTGAGGCTGAGGAACGGGGTGTAGTGACTGCCTGCAATGGGCTGGAGGTGAGCCACCCTCCATGCCACTCTGGGGCAACCCAGTGTGCTGTGGTGTTGAGGCGACCAAGTCTGGTTGCTGCCGGCTGGCCATCCCCGGTCCCCCATTAAGGGACAATGGGGAATAAGCACTTTTCTTTCTTCATTTCCCCTGCTGTCTGCTAATATCATCTTGATGATAATTTCTCTTAATGGGCTATTTGTGGTAATTATGATACACTGAGTGAGTAATTGTATGTGACTCCGAGCACCCACCATGGACAAGGGAGGTCCATAGGCCTCCACGCTCCTGGCCTGGAGAGCCCTGCCACCACTGCGAGCATGCCACCACTGCGGCCCTGGCCCCTTGGCTTTGCTGAGGTTCCAGGCTATCAGCTCCCACCCCCACTCCCATCCCCCTCTGAGCCCCAAGCTAGAGTGGGGTTATATGCCTGGAAACAGCAGTGTGCTTCCTGCTGGGGACTTCTCCTGGGGGAGGGGAGACAGCAAAGAAACCATAGGGTCGTAGGGTCGTAGGTGGTGCCAGGGGCCTTCTGGTTTTTCAAAGTGTACCCTGGCTAACCTGTTTGCAGGACAGAGTCCTGGCTAGCTGTAAGAACCACTGACACCTGCCCACTGCCTCAATTTACCTTTGGGGAGGAACATCACCCAGGTGGGCGTTTCAGGCACAGCAGAAGCCATGCAAGATAGGGCTTTCTCTCCAGACCTCCTGTGAAGATGCTGCTTCTGTACCACAGGCCTCTCCCTGGGCTTAGAGGCTGGTTCCTACACTCCCCTGAGGGTCCTGCCTCTTCCCTGAGTGCTGTCACTCTCTTTGCAAGTCTATGTTGGTCTCTCCAGGTCTCATCATTGACAGGCCACCAATGATTGGGACCTTCCATGTGCCAATATGCCAGCTCAAGTAGACCTCCAAGGTCAGCTAGAGCCCTGCCATGAGTTTTCCTAGCTACAGCGTGGAGGTCAGGAAGGTCTGAGAAGGCACAAGAACCCCAGAACCCTTCTGGCCTCTGACCAGGACCTCTGACTTCCAAACATCCTTCAAGAACACTTGGGTCCTACCTTCTCTCTGGACCAGGGGAGGACATACACACACACACACAGGCACATACACAGAGACACAGACACAGACACAGACACACACACACACACACACTCAAGACACAGACTGCTAGAGTCCCTGAGGGTGTCACTAGGCAGATCCCTAGTAGGTTTAAAAGACATCATTCTCAGCCTCAGCTGCACAGTCCCCAAAGCCTCTCACCTCTACTGCTGTGTCACCACCACCACCATCACCACCGCTGTAACTACCACCATCCCCATGTCCTTTACTTCCACCACCACCACCACCACTGTTTCCACCATCGCCATCATCACTGCATGCATGAGGCTCTGGGTTCAATCATCAACCAACCGCCTCTCCCAGATACACACAAAGAAGAGCGGAGCAGGCTATGAGATGGCAATACCCACATCTACCCCTCCTGTGGTGCCCTATGCATGATGTGATGAAGGAAGGCAAGGAAGGGGTGTGGGGCTCAGATGGCTGTGACGTAGCAACCGCAACTGCAGAGGCAGTCCAGTGCTTGCTATCCTGTGGGGAGTTGACTTCTAGCTTTCCTCAGAAATATGATTGTGATGGTGAAGGTGAGAGGTTAGTGTTCTCTACAAGGGTTCATGTGCTAGAAGCTTGGTCCTTAACAAAAAGAGATGATAAGGCCTTTAAGAGGTGTAGCCTGGTGGGCGGTCCCGAGATTTTGGAGGGCTTCCCTAAACGGAAGAGGCTGGTGGGTTAGGGAGGGAGGGAGGGAGGTACTGGACACACACACACACACACACACACACACACACACACACACGTGCTTTGCTGCCTGCTGCCTGCCCGCCTGCCCACCTCCATAGGCCCTGCCAGCATGGGCTGTGATGACAGTTCTCCTCTTGTGATGTGCTTGTTCTGGTCAATAACCCTCAGTCCCCGGAGGAGGTTGACGGCACTGCCCCCTCTGTCATAATTAAGCTCATGACGCCTAATTAATTGAGTGGTCAGGATACTAATTATCGTCTTTATTGAGACTGGAGGAGGGTGAAGGGCAACCTTGGCATTGAGCACCCCCTGCCTGGTGGCTTTGCTCTTGAAGCCCCCACAAAAGCCCCAGTGCCAGCCTCAGCTTCTGCCACCCCTTGGGGCATTCACTCTTCCCACCCAGAGCCCCACCCCCATCCCAGCCCTGGTCTTTTTGCTTCTTTGTGATTCTGGTCCTTAGTCATCGGGTCCACTTGTTCCTCTCTGGGCTTCCACAGGTAGCCACAGAGCCAGGGAGTGACCCAGACCCAGTGAGCAACAGAGAACAGTGGCCTTACAACTTGGAAGTTCTTTAAGCAGCCCCTTCCTGACAGGCTCCCGAAGTGCCTGGAGAGGCTGAAGGGCAGGAAGGCTGATGGTTGGGGAGGAGCGGGAGGTTTGGTTTTGGGGCTGGCTTAGAGCTTTTCCTCTATTTTCATCCAGCACACAGTGGGTCTATGTCTGCCCATTTTAGGCTCACTAGGGTCCTGGCCGGCCACACCTCTTCTTGTCTGGGCCCTGCTTAGATTGTCCTTACCACCTCCGAGATGGTAATGGCAAGCCTGGTGGGAGTTGCCGAGAGGAGCTCAGCGTGATCCTTTCTAGAGCCCCGTAAGGCGGTGGCAGCTGGGGGAGGGGGAGAGGGAGGGAGGAGTCCTGGGAGAGTTTGAGAGGAATGAGCCTGGAGAGTGCCCTCAGCTGGCCTGTGGGAGGGGCATCTCGGGCTCCAGGACTCGCTGAGGAGCAGCTAAGCAGTGAGGATTAGGGAGTCCTCACACCCCGCAGGGCTCAGCAAGATTGGGGCAGACTGGTGCTTGGACCGGATTTTAGCAGCAGGGCGAACGCCCAGTCCCCAGAGATTGGGAGGACCCACCCGAAAGGTCTCATCTTGGAAGACAGGGTCCTGGCACTTGCTGCGCCCTTGCCCTTCCGCAATCCCTACCACTGGCAAGTCCTCCGCCCAGAGACAGCACCCAGGGGAAGAACGGACCGACACCGCAGCCCGGGCTCGGGGACTTGGGGCTCTGAGGACAAGGGAGGGAGTGCCGGCCAGGCCCAGCTCGTGGCCTGGCGCGGTTCCACGGCCGACAGATGGCAGCAAGTGAGGGGGTCCCGGCGCAGCAGAGAAGGGAGTCAGATGGCGCCGCCCGAGGAAGCGCAGGGGCCCTGGGCTCTGCGCATCTGGAGGGGCTGCGTGCCCCCTGCGCCGCGCGGGTGGCAGGGGAGGTGACACGATGAACTGCCACCGCCGGTGCCCCGGGCTGTCCCAACCCGGGCAAGTGTGGTGAGGTGGGAACCGCGGATCGCACAGCTGTCTACACGCAGCTGTGCGCCTTTGGAAGACAGCCCTTGCGCACGCGCTCAGGCTCGTGTGCGGGTTTAAATACGGAGCCAAAGGAAAAGGACAGGAAGTTCGCGGATGTGCACCCTCACGTTCACAGATCCCCTTTATCCCTGGGGGCCATCCCCGACCCATGTCGCAGCCCACCTATCTGCTTGCCGTTGACTTTGTGACCCATGCCTGGAACACTAGTACCATAGAGACGGTGTCCCAGGAGATTGGGTAAAAAGCAGTTTAACCAGCAGGAGCATAGGGATGAGGACACATTCCGGTCCCTCGGGAGCCCTTTCTGATCTGAGCTTTGAGCACCTAACTCAGCTGCCATCTTGTTAGGAAATGAAAAACAGCCCCTTCTCCGACGAACCTGGTACCAGAGTTAGTTCCCTCACTGGACATCCTGCAGGAGTGCTTCCATCAACAGCAAGCAGATGGCATGGCCTGGCTGGTACAGCGCAGGGTGGGCGCGGTATAATCCAGGCAGAAGCTTCCTGAAGGTTGGGTTTGGCCCAGCAGTGAGTTCTTCTGCAGGAGGTTCCTGAGAAATGTCAGTGGGACGCCTGGACAGTTTCAGGGACCCCCTCACTCAGGGTAGGGCACAGCACTCAGACTTGACCAAAAGTTCAGGGAACAGTGACCATCTCTCCCTAAAATCCTGGGTGCTGGGTTTTCCTAACAGAGGGGCAAATCCCATTTTCTTGCAGACCAGAGAGAGAGCCTGATGAGGTAAGACCACAGCCCAGGGAGCCATTACATGGCTGTGAAAGGGAGCCATGTGGGGGTGGGGGAGATGGTAGTTGCCCTCTAGTTGGTGACTCTGGGGCCTGGGGGTGGGGGTGGGGCTAGGCTCTGACTATTATTTGAACAATTATCTGAACAATTATTTGCAGTCCTTCAAGTCCCAAGGAGGAAGGGCAGTGGCTTTCATGGTTAGACCCCAGGAAAGGGGTTAGAGCAGAGGGCCTGAGGCCCAGGGCAGCGACACACAGCAGAGAGCAGCACCCAGTACTGCTGTGGCCAGCAGAGACCCTGAAACCTCTTCATCCTGCCCATCCTCCTCCACACAGAGGACAGGGACCTCTGGGCAAAAGTCTAGGAGGAAGGCACTCCCCCCAACCATCTCTCTCACCGTGGAACTCAAGGGTGTAAGCACAGTTCTCCCTACCTAGCCCAAACAGACTGGAAGTGTCCCTACCAGATGAGCTGGGGGCTGGGTAGGAACTCCTCCCAGAGGCATCCCACCAAGCCTTGCCTTGGTTGACATCAATGTCACCCAGTGTCAACCATGTTGGCGGATAGAGTGGGGATGAGGAGTCCGAAGGGCAGGAGGGCAGGAGGGCAAAGTTGTTGGATCATGTTGCAGAAGAACCTGGAGGCTTGGGCATGGTTCTGCTGCCCCACCCCACCCCCCGGCTGCCACAGCATTTCTCATACTTCCTGCCTATATGACCTGGAGCCTGAGGAGCCCCGAGGCCAGAATAAAAAGCCCAGCTTGGAAGCATGGGGCAGGTGCACCATGGCAGGAGGCAGAGCTGGGCTCTTGACTAGGGGGACTACCACAGGCTGAGTCATAGCCTGCGGTGGCTTTGGGACCATATGGATTTTTTTGTTGTTGTTTGCTTGTTCGTTTTGAGATGGGTTCTCTTTATGCAGCCCCGGCTCTCTTGGAACTTGCCATGTAGACCTGTATGGCCTTGAACTCACAGAAATCTCTCTCCTCCTGAGACCTGGCATTAAAAGTGCCATAACTTGGGCCAGAGAGATGGCTCAGAGGCTAAGAGCACCATCTGTTCTTCTAGAGGTCTTGAGTTCAATTCCCAGCAACCACATGGTGGCTCACAGGTGTCTATACTAGGATTTGTTGCCCTCTTCTGGCACATGGGTGTACATGCAGACAAAGCAATCATATACATTAAAAAGAAAATAAATTAGAAACAAAACAAAACCAAAGTTTAAAAAAAAAGTGCCATTACTCTTGGTCCCACTATGCGTGGCTCCCTATGCTTTATTAAACAGAAAGATTATGTCTGTCTGCCTCTCAGTGAGGAAACAAGCTAGATGGTTTATCCACCAAACCCACAGGGCGTTTTGTAGAGGAAGGAGACCCTCAGGGTCTCAGGATAGGGAAAGCTGGGGAGGTAGGGCCTTTTTATCCAGCTGTTCCAGTCCCTCCAGGAGGGTCCTAGGACGCACATGTGACAGACTTCATCAAAGGCATCCACAAGGTGGCCCTGAACACGGGGCACCTTTCTTGCTCCACTCTGGGAAGCCAGGTGCCCCCGGGGGAAGTCTGAGACACCACATTTTGACAAGCACCCTTGCAAAGCTGTCGCCTGCTCCGTGAGCACTCAGCGTCAGTCAGGGGTGCAGTCAATGAGCAGGACGGGATGGAGAAAGAGTGGAGATCTTGCTGCGGAAGGCAGGGTGGGCATCTATACGGGATTGGGAGTCCTAATTCCCAGGTGACCGCAGGGGGTCAGAGATAGGATTGTCCAGGATCTGCCCAGCAGGTCTGAGAAGGATGCACAGGGGCCTGGCTGGCATGCAGCCAGCAGAGTAAAGGGCTTCCAGGGTGACATGGCGCCTGCTGTGGGCTTTAAGGCAGAGGCCAGAGCTAGGATGAGCAGATCCCGGCTGGGTGGCCACGGTCTACCCATGTTGTTCCCTCTGGTTACTGCTTACCTGTACCCCTACCATGTCTTCTTCACCATTATAGGACTTCTGAGGGGCTTAGGAGATACCCACAAACCAGCCTAGCCTCTTTAGTGGGCCAAAGGGAACCAACAGGAGCTACTGGGTTAGGTTTCAGGCCACTCTGCCAAACTATGAACAAAACAGATAACCAGTACTAAAGGTAAACTTAAATCCAGAGGCTATCATTTTTTAAAAATTAATTTTATGTTCATTGATGCTTTGTCTGCATGTATGTCTACATGAGGGTGTCAGAATCCCTGGAACTGGAGTTATAGACAGATGTGAGCTGCTATGTAGGCGCCGGGAATTGAACCCAAGAACCACTGAGCCATCTCTCCAGCCCCAAGAGGCTATCCTTAGATCTCCCAAATGCTTCCTTCTGCTGCCCAGAAGACCGTTACCATCTGCCTCTGGTTCCTCTGTTGGGTTCCCCGTAGAAGGGCAGGGTAGTTGTCACCTGGTCATAGGTGAGAAAGGCTTGAGGCTGGGGACCCTGAAGAAGGGTATCCTTCATTAGGACGAGGTAGGAGTTTCCTTAGGTGAGACCAAAGCTCTTTGGTTGTCACCCAGAGCACCAAGGAATGGACAGGACCAAGCAGATGGTGCTAACGGCAGAGAAGAGGCTCACTCGCCCCCGGCAAATAGGCTCGCACTTGGCTACCTGGTAGAAAGTGACCCAGACAACCACGGTGCTTCACACCGCTGAAAACAGAGGGTCCAGCAGGGTAGAGTAGAGACATGTACAGAGAAGGAAATCAGAAAGGTAAGATGCCTCACGGGTGTGCGTCCCTCCCCTTGCAGAACAGGGATCCTCTAGGGATCTCTGAGGTGATCTGAATCTCAAGAGCCTACATGCTAGAGGTCAGAGCACTCAGAAATGGGGGGGGGAGGACTAAGAAGGAGGCAGTCCCAATCTCAGCGAGCCAAGTGACGGGGCCACAGGAGAGGCACTACCCCATCCAGGTGATAGGCACATAGGAGAGGAGGCTCAGAAGGGACACGGAGGCACCAAGTGTGCAGGGTGTGTGTGTGTGTGTCAGGCCACATGTAGGCAGAACACAAGGCTGGAAGTGTGAGAGGGGAGGGGAGGACACAGGTGTAAAGAGAGGGAGGGAGAGGATGAGACGGGGAGGGGGTTCTACTCTAACTTGATGGATAGTATTTATCCAGCCAGACCTGGTGACTAGAGCCAGAGGTGATGAGGTAAAGGGATGAAGGCTTGTGCTCTGCATGCTGTGTATTTCCAGGCGGTACAGAGCCTGTTAGGCAGCAACACACACACACACACACACACACACACACACACACACACACACTCCCTTAAAGCTCAGAGCCCCTGTGGCAGGGCAGGTGGTTTCCTGCAGAGGGAGGTGCAGGGCTCGGCAATGGTACACCTTGTCTCTCTCCAGCTGGCGAGAAACTACATCCCCACCAAACCCCCACACAGCGCTCCCAGCAGCTTCGTCTGGGTGCAACCGGAACTGAAGCAGCCAGGGTGCCCTTCAGCTAGTGATGCGCGAATGAACGGCAGCCCATCCAGACAACAGACTCAGACCCAGCCCTGAAAGGAAGCACCCTGCAAAGCTGGGAAGCCGCGTGCAGATTCCTCATGCAAAAGACAAGAGACAGGCAAGAGTCCAGCTGTGCTTAGCACACCACCAACCGCGCTAGTGGGAAGGGTTGAACGGTGCGCAGCCTGGTCCTGGCAGAGGCGCGGGGACCAAGTCTAAAGTGGGTGTGACCAGAGCCACCGCAGGGCTGCGAGTTGTAACCAACTCAATCACAGCAGTGCAAGCTGTGGCTGGCCCCCAACTCAATCACAGCAGTGCAAGCTGTGGCTGGCTGGGGAGGCCGAGGGGACTTGGGACTCCTCAGTCATTCCTCTACAGTCTGAAACGGCTCAAGGAAGTAGAGCGATTAGTTACGTGTATAAAAGGAAACTGCAAAGAGGCATCAGGGTCTGGCACGGCACCCGCCTCTGTTGGAGGGAACACAGGCTTGGGGATTTCCCCGTCCCTGGGGTCACAGGTCTTGAGTAAGACCTGAGGAGGGGGTGGAGCTGTATTTGCGCCTGCCCCTTACGCTGCCTCTTGCCCTGCCTCTTCCCTTCGGTCCTGCTCTGCCTCCCCTCCCCTTCTCTGTCCTCCTCCCTTCCCCTTTCCCTCCTTCGCCCCTCCCCTCTCCATCTCCAGCGCCAGCTCCCCTGATGAGCTGATCAATGCTCATCACCATTCGCGGAGATTCTAACTCAACTGTGGCATCCCAATCAGCGTTGCCGCGTCCCAGCCCATCGATGAAGTGCTTGCGGACAAATGAGCCCTTTGACTAGCCGCCGGCTTCCACAGAGCTGTGCTACCTACCTGGGCTCCATGCGCCTTCTGGTGGCCGTGGGGTGAAACACAGCCTAGAAAGTTAGGGGCAGAGTGGAGGAAGGTAGGTGGGAGAGGATGGGGGACTTGGAGGGCAACCTGTAGGAGGCACAGCAGAAGTCCACCCTGTGTGGCCTGTTCCCTGACCCTCTCCTGTCATACCATACACAGTCCTCCTTCATAAGGCGCCAGAATGGGGCAGTATTCCCTTTTGCACGCTTTAATCCCAATACTTGGATCTCTGTGAGTTCAAGACCAGTCTGGTCTCTATCGATAGTTTTAGGCCATGCAGGTCTCCAAGGTGAGATTCTATCTCAACAAACAAACAAACAGCACCACAAACATACCAGAACATACCATTCCCAATCTGGCCAGAACACCACCCCCCCGACACACACACACACACACACACACACACACACACACACACACACTACTGTTTTCCTGCTCTCATAAATTCCACAGCATCCCACAGTCCCCCTGGCTGGCCTTGTGCCCACCTCCCTTGTGCTCCAGATCACTCTTCTGCCCACAGTGCCTGCGTCAGGACTTCTACATGTGGAAGTCCCTAGGCATCTCCATCATGTCTGGAAGCCCCTCTGCTGGTGACCAAACCCACCCCCACCCAGCCTGCGCCCCAGCCTCAGGTTGTCCCGGAAGCCCTTTGCTGACCGAAGGCTATCCATCAGAGCCTGGTACACAGCATGTACTCAGGAAGTGTCTTTTGTTGACTGAACAAATGAAATAACCAGGAAATGAGAGGAGGGGCAGGAGAGCCTGGTGGTCACTGATCTGACTGTGGAGTCGGGGCTGCAGGCTGCAGCTCCTCCGAGGGCTCTTAGCAGAACCTGGCTGTTCACCTGAGGAATGTCCCGAGTCATCTGTTGAGGCCAGAGCTCAGGGCTGGGTCCTTCCAGAGGGTGCTGTGGAGGCAGCATAGTAGCGGGACCCACTTGGACCCTCTGAACACTCGTGAGCCCTGGGGCTGTGAGGAACTTCAGAGCTACCTCACTACCCCTTCCTGCCCTGATGTGGCAAAACTGTGTGCCTAGTCTGGAGGGTCAGAGACCAAAGGCCTCGTTCACTCCCCTTGGCTCCTCGTCCTCCTGAAAAAGGCTGGCACAGCTAAAAGGTGAGGAGATTCCCTGGCTCCCTCACCCCTACCTACCTCAGATGCCCCTGGGCCCTGGGCCAACACTTTGGGGGTCCCTGACACTCCTTCTGGTGTAGTACTTACCCACTCTATCTGGTCATCCGGTGACTGCCTCCCCCATCATATTGGCAGCCTGGGCTAGACATGGCAGGAATCCTGTGAGTGCGTGAACTCTCTGGGCCAACTTCTCTGTCTTCCTGTTGGCCTGGGTCAGTTCCACAGTGGGGGTGGGGGTGCGCAGGGGCAATCCTGCTGCCAACTCCCTTCCCTCCTTCCCCAGTTCCCAGCAGAGAGTAGTAAGGCCCAAGGTCAGCGGTCCTCATATTGACAATGTCTCTCCGCCCTGTGCTGTCGGGGGAAGGGAGGAGGCTGCTTGGCTCGATACGGCCCATCTTGTGAGACAATAAATTTGGCCATTGACCCAGCAAGCAGACGTCGATAAATGAACGGTTAATATAAACATTGTCCTTCCCAAATTAATCCAGGCTGTGGGGAGGGGGCTGGGAAAGCGGGAAGCTGAAATATGGAAGGAGGCAGGAGGACAGCCGCATCTCTGGGAGTCACTCAGCCTCCTGAGAGGAGGGAGAGGAGCCTCTCCCTGGGAGAAGGCGAGCCGCATCTCTGGGAGTCACTCAGCCTCCTGAGAGGAGGGAGAGGAGCCTCTCCCTGGGAGAAGGCGGACTGTACTTTTCTCCCTCAGTAAGTGTGCTCTGAGGCAGGCATCTGCTCCCCTGGTGCAGCTCTTAGAAGCACAAAGGAAAACAGCAGAACCGACCTAGATGTGTCTCCTACTTTTCTCTCCCCCAGTGTTGCTTGAGCTATGTTGAGCTGGCCCGGGGTTCAGTGCTATTTAAAACACGTCTTGGAGCGCTTACATGTTTCCTGGAGACCCTAGTGTGAAGGGTGGGCTTCCCCAGCCTGGGCTGGCCACCCCCATTTTCAGAAGTAGGACCCACGGATCCACGAAGAGTGCTGGCATGCTCAATAACCGTGGTTGTCACTACCCTCAGGTAACTCTATGGCCCCTGTGTCCTCCACGGAGAAGGCTTGGGATGGTTTGAATGAGAATGACCCCCATAAGCTCATATAATTGAATATTTGGTCCTCAGTTAGTAGGACCATTTGGGAAGGATTAGGAGGTGTGGGTTTGTTGGAGGAGGTGTGTCACTGGGCGTGGGCTTTGAGGGTTCAAAAGACTCACACCGTTCCCATTGCCTCATTCCCTGCCTCCAACTTGTGGATAAAGATGTGACCTCTCAGCTACTCCTGCTACCATACCTTTGTCCTCCTTCTAACCCTCTGAAACCATATTCCTTCAGATGAAATGGATATATGTGTGTGTGTGTGTGTGTGTTTGTTTGTTTTGTAGCCTTGGCTGACCTGTAGATCACACTGTAGATCAGGCTGGCTTGAACTCACAGAGAGCCTCCTGCCTCTGCTTTCCAAGCTCTGGGACTAAAGGTGTGCATCACCACTGCCCAGGACATCAGCTGTTTTTTTTTTTTTTTTAAGTTACCTTGGTCATGGTATTTTATCACAGCAATAAAAACTGAGGCAAGGCTGGAGGTGCTATTTATGTGGGGTGTTATTGGCTGTGTCCCAGGGGCACTGCTCTACCCTCTGCAGTGTGGCCTCTGGTATCTCTGGGACCCGGGTTGAGGCAGCACCTCCTTGGAAGCCTAGAACTAGAAGGTACATCTATGAACAGCCCCGGCCTGTGTGGAGGCCTGGACCTTGGGCAGCTCCTGTGCCAGGCCAGGCAACATCCTGCATTCAAAGCTTCCCCACAGCTCCCAGAAGAGCAAAGGGGCCACCAGCTATTCCTGAAGGCTCGCAGAAAGCTCTTGGAAGCCCCCAGAATCTGGGCAGCGAGCCAGGGGTTCAGAGGACACTCCAAGAGGGGCTAGAAGAGCAGCTGGCCCCTTGCTTTGTCTTCTGTCACCTGTGACCAGCTGTACTCAGCTGGCCTCCCATGTCCTATGTCTCAGCCTTGGGCAAACAGGCCCAGAGCTCCCTGGATAGGCTGTGTGGCATGGGTGGCTTGCTTGTTAGCTAGGCTGCTGGTAACACAGGCGGGTGCCCATGGGTTTTGGTCTGCCTCCAGGTAAAGATGGAAGTAGGCGAGGAAGCTTGCTTCAGTATGAGGATCCAACTCCCCGGAGGTGCTCCCCATCTGGATTCCTCTGTGGGAAAGCTGCCCGAAGAAGCCCCCAGGACAGGGCAAGGTGGAGAACCCATGATGGATGGTCATGGGGTGGGGGAAGGGGGAAGAGAAAGGGGGGGAGCTTTGCCTGTCCTGACTGGGCAGATGGGAAGCAGCTGTCAGCACCTAATGGGCCTGTGACAAATGGGGTGGGGTTCAGGGGAAGCTTCCTCTCTTTGCTTGCCACCAGAAAGGCTCCAAGGGTGGGATATTTCCAGCCCTGCACGTAGGAGTCATCATGTGAGCCTGGGAAAGCCCGGGATAGGACTGTATCCATTGCCCTGAGTTCCTGGGGACAGTTCCAGGATCCCTAGCATGGAGCGAGGCAATCCAGTGGGGGCTGGGGCCTGAGGTGGGCTCCCAGTGGCCCACGCCCTACTGACTGTCCAAAGCAGCTGCTGAGCTCAGCGCTGGCTGACCGAGGACTTTAGGGACCATTAAAAACATTCTGGGCTGCCGGCCGCCAGAGACATCAATCTATACTGGACACAGCTCTGCTGCCCTCCCCTCCCCCTTGCTTCCTCTGGAGCCTCTGCTCTCCAGCTTCTCTTTGGCCTCTCTTGACTCCTAACCTCCTAGACAAGGGCCCCTCTGCCCTGCCATGCTGAGCGATACCTATCCTCAGAACCTCAGAGGGACATGCTGGGGAACACTCTGGGGGTCCCCCTGAGAGGATGCTCTAGAGGAGATACAGGAGAAGGGAGTGCCCAACTAGGGAGGTGCCACCAGTGGGTCAGAGAACCAGAATGGGAGGATGGGAAGTCAAAGGTGACAGTAGGGATGGCCGTAGCAGCACTATGCTTAATGTCAATGCTGAAAATGGCTGAGAGGAAACTTTGGACTATTTTCTAATAGGCTGTGGAGGTCCAGTTCAAGCCTGTCTGGGCAAGATATGGAGTAGTTGTCTGACTGTATTTCCTGGGCTTGCGTGGAGCCAGGCTGCCCAACTGGGGGCTCTAGAAGCTGAGGAGGCAATGATGGAGGTTGCTGGGCTCGGGCAACAGGTGTGGCTCCTGGGTTACATTCACTGCTCCCAGGAAGGATTGCAGAGGAATAACAAGCCAGGGACTAGGCTACCTGAGGTGCTGATGCGAAAGCTGTGTGTGGTTCCATGGAGAGGAACCACCCCAGACCTAACTTAGGAGTCTTGTGGGCCAGTAGGATCACTGGGACACTGCTGTTACCCACCTGCATGGTGCTCTGGGATCTCTGGGAGGTGCTGGCTGAAGCCAGGGTGCTGATGTGGCAGGAATCAGGGCCGAGTTAAAGGAGCCGTTTTGTCTTCCCTGCCCTGAGCTCCTGTGTCTCCAGGCCCCCCCATGCACTGGGCCAAGGTTGCTGACCTGGCAGGGGCAGAGGGCAGGCTGCCACTGAGGCTGAGACGCCAGCCCAGAGGATTTAAAGGGCTGCTAGCTCACCATTGATCGGCCAGGAGGCTCTTTTGAGGTGTAGGATGCTGCTTGTCCTGGTCAGAAAAATGGCCTTACTCTGGGGGTAATTGATTGATCCTCCTGTTTAAGAATATTCATAAAACTCAGTTCCAAGAACAGGCCCTGGCCAAGCCAGCCATGAGGTGGGGAAAGCAGGAGGCCACCCACAGCCTCCACAAGGCAGAAGGCACAGGCTCCTGGCAGGGATGGCTGCAGGTCAGAGGACAGATACTGGTGGCAAGAGGGTGGGGGCTGCCTTCGGGCAGATGCAGCCAAGTGTCCTGAACGTTCCAGGAGGTAAAAGGGTCAAACCCAGCTGGACTCCATACGCTGCACGATCCTGGCAGGTCTGTGAGCCTCTCTGGGTGCTAAGACAGGAACCCGCGTCTAGCCCAGGACCTGTGAAGTAGATTGGAGCCCCAGGCACCTCCCCTCAGTCCCTCTAACCACGTCCACACAATGGCCAGGTGCGTCTTTGTCCATAGATCTTCCTATTCATCAGGTGAACTATCTGCCCTGCCTCCTCCTCATCCTGCCTAGCCACACAGGGGCACGAAATCCTCTTCAGCCAGCGCAGGGAATGCCCAAGAATTCTTCAAAACCCTCTTCTTTCCCACTTAAGCTTATTGCATTCTGGTGCCTGAGCATCGAGTAGCAGCTGCTGTTCTTGCCCGTGCTCGGCCCCTGTTACTCCCTGGCCCATTAGGATGGAATGTTTGCCAAGGGAGCCCTTGTCCAGCTCCCTGTGATGAGCTCTCGGGTCAAGTGGATTATAAAACACAGAGGGTGCACTTTAAAGATATGCTCTTTTGGCCTGTGTGTGTTTTGCCCCAATCACTGCTGGTAAGGACATAGAGGCCAGATGTTGCTGAAGCACGAGGTAGACATCACCATCGAAACTGCCTCCCCCAGACCCTCGGGCGGCTAGTCTCCTGGCACAGGACCCACTCCTGCAACCTGGGAAGTCACCCCAGCCCTGACACCTGACATGCACCATCTCCCGGGTCAGGTCTGTAGGAGAGTGCTGGGAGTGGAGTCTGGTACAAGCCCTACACTGTTTTCATGTGTCCGCCCTAACGGGCCTCGGAGGAGACAGCAGAATGGCGATGCCACCAGCTGATGGTCTGACCTCTGCGTCAGGGTGGCGCCTTGGTATGGGCAATGGGGCCAGGTCAGCATTGCCTCTCCCCAAGGGGCTGAGACCAGCAGGGATCCGGATGATCCGCTATCGACAAGGAGAGCAGGAGGGAGCAGGCCTGGCCTGGGTCAGCAGATCCGCTACGCACAGGATGTGCCTGGCTATTGATTGAACAGACACAGGCTGGATTGGGCTCTTGGGGGTTAGTCCACTCAGACAGGGGCCATGGGAGCAGGACTGCTTCTCCATCAGGAGTGTGTGATGTTTCCAAGTGTTCAAGCTACTGCCCCAACAGGCACCTACAGAGGATACCTGGCCTTCAGCTCCACCCCTAGAAACTAGGCTATGGCTGTCTTGCTGATTGGTTGGCCTTGGGCATCCCAGGACACAGACACTGCCTTGGAGACCATGATGCTAGTGATAGTGTGTGGTGGGGGGCACCCAGGCACCCATAGGCAGCCTGAGACTCATAGGCCAGAAAGGGAAGCTGGCACAGGCATACTGAGTGTCCTCTTGAACCCTGAAGATAGGCATATGAGGGAGATGTAAGAGGAGGCCCTGACAGGCAGGTCAGCAGATGTGCCGATGGTGACTTGGATTCTGCAACTGGCCCTGGAAAACCTTCAGAATGGGTGTGCCCATGCTGGTGGGTCACGCAGGTGGGGCTACTCCAGCCCTCTGTCTGTCTGCATGACTTGCAGCTGGTCTACGCGGCCACAGATCAATAGTGGAAAACTGGTTTACGTGGTGGGTTCCGGCAGCCTATGGGGCCACTCTAGACAGCAGACAGGGCTCGGGGCTGCCCACACTTCTCACCCAACCTCCATCACTGATGAATTGGGAGTTAATCTAAACGACCTTGGCGGGCAGTCTGGCTCCAGGGGAGATGTGGTGAGGAGTGAGCAGGTGGCTGGGTTCTCCTGTTAGGCTATTGATCAACCCACCTGCTTTTCGGGGGGGGGGAGGAACGACAAGAGACAGGACAAAGCCCCCCGCTGGGTAGTTAATACCACGTGGTATATCTACTACACGAGGGACTCTCTCACGAACGGATGGAGTGAGAAGAGAAACCGCACAATTCATTTGGCAGCTTTGGGAGCTGAGGTTTCTGGAATGTGAGTCTGAGCAAGGCAGGTGTGTGTGGGGGGGGTGTCACGTGACCTTGGCCAGCGCAGCGTCAGGCAAGGGGATCCTGAGGAGCAGGACTTGGGGGTGGATGGCCTGCACAGCTCCTGAGGGGCACTGAATCCCAGGTAATCCCTGCCTGAGGCCATGTCCAAGAGAGACCCCTGAGGAAACCAGTAGAGGTGCCTACTCTGTCTTCCTTCTAGGGTCCCAGGGCTGCTGTCAGGATGGCAGCGAGCGTCTCAAGACAGTATTCCATAGAGAGGGAGAGGAGGGTTTTGTCAGTTTAATGAGGAGACTCCAGCCAGTCTCCTAGCCACATACCTGCCTCACACAGGGCTCAGAGCA
The DNA here is from genome assembly GCF_030254825.1 of Meriones unguiculatus. Classification (NCBI taxonomy): domain Eukaryota; kingdom Metazoa; phylum Chordata; class Mammalia; order Rodentia; family Muridae; genus Meriones; species Meriones unguiculatus. The sequence goes on from NC_083356.1 coordinate 25,357,176, forward strand.
ACCTCAGGCATCAGCCTGGCCCAGCAGATGGCTCAGAATGTGGATGGGGAAGAAGCCCCCTCAGCCAAGCCTGACTGTGGACGGCCTCAGACCTCCTGTTGAACAGGTCCTTTTGGCTTCTTTGACCTCTACAGCTTGCAGCTTGCTCTATGTCTCTCCGGTCTCCCAGCCTTCCCATGCCTCCTCAGCCTCCCTGCCACCCCTAACATCCCTGGGCTTCTCTAGCTTCCTTTGGCCATCTTAGCTTTCACGGCTTCTTCAGCCACCCTGAACCTTTTTAGCTTTCCCAGTCTTCTTGCTGGCTTCCCTGGATTGTCCCAAGCATCATATCGCCTAGGAGTGAGGGGAAAAGGGATCTCAAGACCAGACCTTTCGGGCTGGAGAGATGGTTCAGGAGATAAACGCACCATCTGTTCTTCCAGAGGTCCTGAGTTCAATTCTCAGCAACCACATAGTGGCTCACAACCACGTATACTGGAATCTGATGCCCTCTTCTGGCGTGCAGGTGTACATGCAGATAGAGCGCTCACACATAAAATAATAAAAAATAAAAAAAATTTAAAAAGACCAGTCTGTTTTTAGATGCTGGGTCCCAACTGTCCTCCTCTTTGGATAGAAAAGGACAGGAAAGCCACCTGCTTTTGTAGGTAGTTCGTCCCCAGGTGAGAGCTGCTTAGATCCTCAGGGTGGTCTCCAAGTGACCAGCCACCCTTTGGTCACCTTTATGGGTGCATGACTCTCTCTCAGCAACAGCTTATGACAGCTCCTAAGTAGTGACCACCATCCTTGTCCCCCTCCCCCACCCCACCTTTGCACAGCAACGACACCCTGCCAGGTATCATGGACCTGGCGACACTCCCATGGCTACTTTCGTAGTCACCTTATCTTCATGGTCACCTCCTCTCATGGTCGCTTCATCCTTCTAACAGTCACCTTACTCAGTGGTCACCTCATCCTCATGCTCTTTCCTCACAGATACCACCATCTACCAGCGGCAGCACCTCTCAATCTTGCCTGTACCACTATTCGCTGAGGTCTGCACTTTCACCCTGTGGCTTCCCACGCTGGTCCTGCTCGTCCATCCGGTGTGTGTCAGGGAGCCGATGGCTCACTTCCCGGATGGGGGTCCGGGCCTTGGGGGCCTCCTGGGGGCCATGGAGCCAAGAGCTCCGGGCTGACAACAGGGGCAGGTGTCAGTCTCAGAAGTAAACACTGCCCGCCTGTAATGAATGGCGGGCCGCGGGGGAGCCACTGCGGTATTTAACAGCCGATATTGGACTGTGCGGCTCAGCCTGGAACAGGCACATTATGAGGGCTAATGGATTTTTGAGGCCAGATTGATTTTTCATTAATTTGGTAAAAATCTTTTTCCTCTCCCCTATAATTCTGTCTTAAAACGCTCCCCCTGACAGCTCGATAAGTCACTCCCAGCCTTAATGCACGTCTGGCTCAACGGCTGGGGCTGAGGGGGAGGGGAAGTCAGAGTGGCTGCCAATCACCCCGCAGGTAAATACTGCATTATGCATGGGCATGGGGCCTGGGCCACCCCCGAGGTGGACACATAGAGCAGCAGCCAGTCCAGGCTGCTGTGGACCCCTTCTTGGCCACAGGCCTCTTAGGACTCCTGGGATGACAGGTAAGCTCAGAGACTCGGTTGTGAGGGGAACAGACTCCCTCCAGGAAGGATGGGACCTCAGACTGGGGCCTCTTGCTCAGCTTCCCATGCCCCAAGACTGAAGTCCACAACCCAACCTCACACAGGGGGCTGCCTTCTCAATCCACGGCTCTGCACCCAGCCCTAACCACTTTCCAGCCCACCTTGACTTCCTCCTCTAGGCTCTCCCAGACTTCTCCCTGGGGTCTCCGTGCTGTCCTCCCCTCTTCTCTGGCCTGTTACTTTCCTCTGGGCTTCAGGTGATGTTGGCCCTTCCCTCCAGCCAGAGACCATACCCAGCATCTGCTTCATTTCCTTGGTGTCCACTTACTTGCATGCCAGTACCCCTAGGTCCCACTAGCAACCCTACCCCATTTCCTGGAGTCATAGCTCATGGTTGCCCAGGCGCAGACTGGACATTTAAGCACCAGAGATGGTGACGATGGTGGTAGGCCAATGATCGTGGGGGGAGGTCAGGCTGATAGGAGCCTGGCAGGAGCATGCTGGCTTGCTCTCCAGGGCTTGCTCAGCTTGCTTTTCTTTTCTTCCTACCTAGGACCACCTGTCCCGGGAAGGCACCACCTACAGTGAGCTGGCTCTTCCACACCAAAGGTCAATCAAGAAAATGCCCCCTACAGACTGGCCCACAGGCCAATCTGATGGAGGCAATTTCTTGATGGGGTTTCTTTTCTCCAGGTGACCCTAATTTGTGTCAAGCTGACAAAATAAAAATAAAATTCTGAGACAAGGTTTCTCTGTGTAGCCTTGTCTGTCTTGGACTCACTTTGTGGATGACGCTGGCCTCAAATTCACAGTGATTCCCCTGCCTCTGCCTCCCTGAGTGCTGGGATCGCAGGCATGTGCCTGGATCCCACCCCTGGCTCGACCTGACAAAAACAATCAGCACAGTAGCGCCGCTGACATCAGTAATGACAGCTGTAAGGTGATTTTGACATAAGCAGCGGTGGAATAGGGTGATGGAGGCTGGGTAGTGAGGCTGTGACGATGGGGATGGAGATGGGGTAAAAAGTTGGTGGGGAAAGAGGAGGAGGAGAAGGAGGAGAGAGCAAAGGTGTGGAGGAAAAGGTGAGAGAGAAGAGAGGGAGAGAGAAGGAGAGTTGGAGGGGGAGAAGGGAAGTGTGAGGGTGACGAAGTTGGGGACACAGAAGATGGGAGTGACAAGGAAATGTGTTCCTAGCAGGGCAGTGCTGGGGCCTCAGGGGACCAGAACACTACTATAGCCTGGTGGGGGGGTATTGGGGGGGCTGAAGAATGGGACACAGGCCTCAGGGGTGGACAGGGGCAGGGTTGGGGCCCCTCTGTCCCTGTTCTATTGGTCACAGAGTCACAGAGGAGCAGCATGCTGAGGACACGGAGGTGCTCTGCTTCGGCCCCGCCCCCTCACCTCCTCAGAGCTGAGGGAGGAACCTCAGCGAGGGGGCTGGTGACTTCTGTGAGTCTGAGAGACTTGTAGGGGTGCAGTGGCTCAGAGGACCTTTTCCTGAGCCAGAGCAGGAAAAGGCCTGGCCAGTATCTTCTGCCCTCTGAACAGGACCAACGGCCTCTCTACCCCTGAGGGAACCGGAGTCCTCAGCTCCCGATGTCCCAGGAATCTTGTTGTCCCACCCACCACGGCGTGATGGCTGCTCTCTGATCGTGGCTTCCCAGAGGCCTTAACAGTGGCTAAGGCTAGAGTTATCGGGCTCCTCCAAGGCTAGAGGCAGGTTTCGCCTTCTCTTCCTATTCTGAGATGCTGGGACATACACAACGAAACCTAACTCTGTCCCTTGCACTAGCTTGGCTGCCGCAGCCCCAGCCCCTGTTGCCATGCCCCTGCGTCTGTCCTACACCAATTACCACGCCCCACTCAGAGCCAGGACCCAGCCAGAGACTCCACTAAGCCCCCTACTATGGGCTCCTGCCCCACGTGCCCCATCAGGCAGGCCATGTGTCTGGCTTTCATCTTCGCCCCTCTTCCTTGGGCACTCCAGCCGTGCAGTGTATGTTTGCTCAAGGATGACAGTAGATGGGAGGGGGTGGGAAGGGGTGGAGAACCATCTCCCTGGCCTGGGAGCTCCTGTCCCTTGCTCCCATGCCTGCCGATGAACTAAAAAAAAATCCCTGGCCAGAGGGAATGAGGAACAAAAATAAAATATTGATGGGCATGGGGGTGGGCATGGTAGGTGGAGGTGCTGGGCTTGGGCACGGCCTCAGACCCAAAGCACACATGCAAAAGGAGGGGCCTAGAAGGCGGTCGCCCTGAAGGCCCTGAGGCTGAGGGTTCCTTCCACCTGTCCATCTTTATTTGACTATCCATCACCAAACGCCCACTCCACGCGCGCCCCCGCCCTCACTCCATCCCCACCCCCCACTCTCTCTCCTGCGCCTCCCTCTCCCACATTAATCTCCAGGCCTCTCACTGCTGATTCAAGCAAAACGGAGTTTGCCTTTTCCCCTCTCTGCAGTTTTTTGTTGGCAAAGCAAAACGGAATCGCAGCACATACATGCTTCAGCCTCCTGCCCAGGGAGCCACTCCGAAAATGAAATCCTCCTACATGGTGTGAGGTGCCTTGGGGTGTGGGCTCGGTAGGTGTGCACAGACACCCCACTTCTACCGGCCTTATGTTCTGTTTGCTGGCCATGGACCCTGGGTGTGCGGAGGCTGTGAGGAGACAGGCAGGTCCCCCTTCTTTCCTCTCAGCCAGCACGTGTGTGTGACATATGTCGTGTATCTTCCTCGGGTATTCCGGGCCCTCACTGGCCAGCTCCTTGATCATGACCCGAGGGTCCACCTATGATCCACAGTAGTAAGTATTATGTGGCTGGGCCGGAAGTGGCTGCAGTCCGGAGCAGGGGTGTGGCCAAGCCAGAGATGCCCAAGGAAGGGACATTGACCCTGAAGGCTAGGTAGGAAGGTTTGGGGAACTGTGCGGGGTAGGAGGGGGGGTGCAGGAAGACACATGCCAGAGTAAATGGGCCAGAACCAGGATTGCTCACACTCCTGGTGGGAGTGCTCATCAGCTGGCCCACGAGGGGATCTGGCATGTGTTGTTAACATCAGGGCCAGGACCCTTCAGCATGCAGGGCCCCTCTGGCTGGCTCCCCCAGCGCCTGTGTGTTACCTACACTCAGTTGCCATCTAAAAAAAGTTCACAGAGTGATAGGTAGGGCTTCCCTACCCCTCTGTCCTCACCTGTACAGAACTTTAGCCCCAGGGAACCTGGTCCCGGGAGCTTTCCCACCTTGACAGCTGGGCCTCAGCCAGGGACCTCTGCCTGCCCAGGGACAGTGTGTGTGTTCCACGCACACTCATATCACTCTTGGGAGTGCAGGGATGACCCACTCAGACACAGTGACACAGAGCTGCGCCTGACATCATCTGAGAGGAGTCACTGTGGCACAGGCACAGCCTGAAGAGAGAGACCCCTAAAAATGGTGAAACTTTTGAGCAGCGGGCTTCTGACTTAAGGTGGAGAGCTCAGTTAGCAAGGGCCAAGGAGCGAAGGCCCAGCCGCGGTGAGGTCAGCAGAGTGTGTAGACAGGCCGAGGGGGCCTAGAGCCACTGTGCAGGACGTGAGGGGCAGCTCCTGCCCTCTTCATCTTGAATGTGGGCCGGGGGCCCCACATTCACTATCCTCCACAAGGGCTGCCAACCTTGTCATCCCTGATTATCGTGTAATGGCCTCCATGACACACGGTTTGATTAATGAAATTAACAAGTGCCGAGGAGCCCAAGTGACCTTGACCATCTTGCTGAGCTGGAGATTGTCCCCGGAGGGCAGGTGAATGATGAGGGACGCATCTGGGTCCCCTGGGAGCCTCTCCTAACTTCGGGCAAAAGCTGCACTTGGATCTTTCAGACTCACGTGCTTACGCCCTACGTGCATCCGCTGGACCGTGGCGCTGAAGTCTGCACGGGTTGAAATACAGCAGAGCCCTGCACTGTGTGAGCAGAGCTAGAGCGTGGGCTCAGGTGCTCTCAGCTGGGAGCCCCTCAGCAGAGGCTGGAGGATGAAAGGCTGTGGGGCGCTGACTACGGGAGTGGGGGGGCAGGGAACGAGGGAGGAGCCGGCTGCCTCTTTCCTGGTCCTTCCTCAGGTTCATGGGTGTTGGAAGAGCTGCAGCTTCCTAGGGCTGCATGAGTGGGTGACAGCTGCCCCCTGGTGGTCACAGGGAGCAAGTTCCCCATCTGATTTTGTTTGTTTTTCTAGTTCTGGGGATTGAACACACACACACACACACACACACACCCTGTCTTCATTCATGCTGTACCATGGAGATACACGCAGCCTTTCTGTTTCCACAGAACCTTTCAGGGACTTTGAGGGAGAACATCTTCATGGATTCATGCACAGTTTAGGACTTGCTTCCCACATGGTGGCCCCCATCCTGTCCTTTTGGAGTCCAGAGCCTAAGCCCACCCTTCTGAGGGACCTGCCAGGGCCTGCACGGGAGCGGGTGGAATGGGCATCAGGCTGGTCTGAAAGCTGGGCTGCAGATAAAATGCTTTTGCTGGGACCTTGCACACAGAGAGACTGACTAACCAGCAAGGGAGACAGGTGGCCAGAAGGGCTACTGTGTATCAGGCAGAATCTTACTATTCAGGGGAGGGCCCTGAGGGTACACGCCCAAAGCAACCGGACTTGAGGATAGAGACAGGCAGCAGCAGAGTAGACGGGGCATGGCAGGAGCCGGGAGGGTAGCACCATCCCTGCTGCCCTTGGCATAACCCTGTGTCCTGAGTACACTGAGATATATTCCCAGTGGGGTGAAGTGGCCCACGGCCCCAGCACCGGGCTCCGACTCACCTCCTCTGACCAGCATTTTTAATAGACATCTCTAGCTCGAAGCAAGGTGTGTGTGGGGGGCAGCCTGATGGTCCCCTAGAGCAGAGGGACAGAACGCACTAGGCGGCCCTGGCTGGCTGGAGCTGGTTACAGGCTGCTGTGCCCAGGAAGATGCCCCCCTCTGATCACACAGGGGTACAGGACGCCCAGCTCAGGGACAGGTGACACAGTTCCTGTTGGTGCAGGGGTCAGGGTGGCTCCTGGGCTTGTTTTGTTTGGTCTTGCGGCTCCAGCCAAGGATGGGCCAGGGGCGGGCACGTGCAGGCACCGGTGTCTCTAAACCACACTCTCTCTGGCCCCACAGCAGTGCTGAACGTCGGGGTCCCTGGAGCCAGGACAGAGATGGACGTGGTCAGCCGCCGCTGCCTGCTCTATCGGCGGCCACCCAGGGAAGAGGTGGCTCTCTGGGTGTGTTAGGGATGTGTTGGGGGCATTTGAGGTGACCCTGTGGCGCTGCTTGTCTGCTGCTTGCCACCCAACCCGAGTGACCACGCTGAGTGGACGTGGCCTCTGGAACAAACTGGCTTAAAAGCTTCTGTTCTGGGGACAAATTAGTCTGGAAGCTTCATTTGGAGCAGGGCAGTAGCCACACTGTGGAGGCACCGTCACAGGTGACCACCGCCCAGAAGGCCACCCCCCAGTCGAGGCCACCTGCCCACTTTCTCTCTGAGGCCTCCTGAGTACCCAGGGGGAGGACCAGGGCTGGGGAGGGCAGAGGGTTGGGAATCTTCTCCCCGGGACAAGGGTTCACCGTGCTGCGTGGTTCGGGGCCGGGCAGCAGGGACACGACCTCCAGGCTCACGCCTTCGTCGCCCGTGCCCCTCAGCTGGGCCACCACCTCCACGTGCTTCCACCACTTGCAAGGATGCCCATTCACCGACGTGATGTAGTCACCCTCCTTCAGGCCGGCAGACTACGGAGAAGGCGGGTCAGTGAGGTCACGGCAGCTCACCAGGACGGTCTAGGACCTCAGCACGGTGGGTGGGGGATCTGGGGGGGGGCTTTACCTCAGCCTGGCCCCCGGGAACGACGGCAGCGATGAGGACGGGGGAGTCCCCCCTCAGGGTGAAACCGAAGCCACCCTCTCCTCGGGTCATGCGCACCGGTCCTACCAGCTGCCACCGGTTCTTGGTTGAGAACACAGACAGGGGACCCTGGTGGGGAGGCAAGTGATAGAGGCTTGGCTGAGTGGCAGGTCAAGGAGCCCTGACTTGTCTGGCACCCCATCTTAGCCCACGCACCCTGGAGCAGGAACAGCTGAGGGGGCAAAGGGAAGAGGGACAGGGAGGAAGAACTGGCCTGCTCACCAGACGATGGAAGAAGTCCGTCACCTTCATCTGGGACAGGCTGGGCATCTTCACCTCTGGTGCCTGCTGGGTCTTGGCTGACCGGGAAGGAGGGAGAGAATTGGAGCTGAACTCCAGTCCCTTGGTCCTCCCGGAACCAGAGCTCCACCAGTGGGACTTGGCTCAACTCATACGAGTGTGTGGCCTGTACCTTTCCTGGGTCTTTAAAGCCCAGCTGTCCCTACCGACAGCCACGGCTGTACCGGCTCCCTGAACAGATAGGGGCTTCCAGGAATTGACCAAGGAGCCCCAACTGGCACTGTGTCTCTGTCCCCTCTTGCCTTGTATGAGTCAAGTGAGGAAGGAGGTGGCAGGGGATGCTGGCCTGACGTCCTTCCAGGCTTCACTCTGCAGCCAAGCCTGCCTCCCCGGCCACCCAAAGAGAGTTTCAGGGTTTCACTCTGCAACCCATGCTGCCCTTCAACCTTGCCCTCCCGACCCAGCCTCCCTAGTGCTGACTGCCTCTGCAGGGGCTCCGCTGGCCTCTCTGACTAGCATACTCATCCCAAAAGGCCCTGGGTGCTCACGCTGGATGTCGGGGGCCTCCACAGCCTCGAAGAAGTCATCCTCGCGCTCAAGCTCCGAGTACTTGGCCAGCGAGCGCCGCAGGGCCTGCGTCACCACAACCTGGAGCAGGTCCACCTGGCGCAGGACTCTGCACAGAGTGTGAAGCCGCAGCGCCTCCTCCTGGCCCAGGATGGCACGCTTCAGGTGGGCCTTGGCTGTGCACGGGCATAGCACTGTCACGCATGCATGCACGCACGCACGCACGCAAACAAAAGGGTCCTCCCTCCGCCAGCTGGCCCTTCCAGGCTGGGCCCCCCGACCCTCTGTCTCAGGATGCATCAGGAAGTGGAATGGGCCACAGGGTCAGACATGGTTGGCCAGATTGGGAAAGCTCTGCCAGGCCAAACAGTAGAGCAAGGGAAGAGCGGTCCCCAGCTATGTCGCTATGTTGCCACCTATCCAGCACCCCCAAGAACTTCTCTCAGCAGTTTCTAGCAACCCCAGGAGGTCAGCTGCTGAGTGACTATGGGGAGAGGGGGCACCCTGCCACATTTGGCCCAGGGCCCTGTCTGTGATGCCTCACCAAGTTTCCTGCGTTCCTCCGGGTGCTGCGGCAGCGTGGGGCCTTGGGGCTCACAGGTAGTTGAGGGCTGGGAGGTGTGCTCCTGCCTTGAGAGTTCTCCCTTGGCTGCTGTGAGGGGTTAGAGAGGCCATGAGCCTGAGGAAGGGAGCCTCTGTGGGCACACACGGGCATGTGGGGTTGGTGACACTCACAGGAGCTTTCACAGAGGGCCATGGCTGTGTGATAGTGGGCCAGGGCGCAGAAGTGCTCAGCCTTGACACGTGCCAGGTTAGTCCAGGAGGTGGGCAGGTAGTCTCGGACAGGCGGCTGGGCCATGGCCCGGTGCACAAGGCCATACTCAGCTGCCACCTGCCAACAGGCAATCGGGTGCAAGTGGAGCCTCTGCCTTTCCTCGGGCCCAGGGAGCTCAAGGGACAAGGCCAGTCAGCCCCAAGTACACAGCTTAAGTTCCTGGCCTATGCACCCTAGGCTCAATCTCCATCTACTCTGCCCACATTCCACAAGCCTCTCCCTAGACTCCAAACTGAGCCAGACCTGGGCATCTGAGGCCTCAGTCCCTGTTCTTGGGACCTCGAGAACCAGGACAGCCACCAGCTTTAAGGAGTGACAGAGCACTAGATGGGGCTGCCTCATCCGGGGCTGCCCATCCTTGCCTGACCTGGCTGCAACCCAACCCCGCCCTGGTTCCACTCAAGGGCAGGGCTCCTTGGCCTCACCTGGGCAGCTTCCTGAGCCAACTGCAGCTGAGCCGGACCGTTGTCAGGTGTTGCAGAGGCTGACAGCAGGAGGCCCTTGAAGATGCACTCCTGTGCCTGGGCAACCATGAGCTGCTCCAGCATGGAGAGGGAGGCGGCACTCATGTCTGGGCTCGGTGCATGGGAGAAGTTCTCTCTCAGGAGTCTGAAAGCCCCTGGAGATGAATAGAGAACTCACATGGGCAGGAATTTCCCATGCCCACCAACACTGCTTTCTAAACTTTCCACCGAAGGGCTTATGTGCAGTTTCTCATACAGTGAGGTCATGTCCACCAACCCTAGTTAGTTCCTGCCACAGAGATGGGTGCCATACCCCTCTTGCTATGGTCTACTGCCCTCACCAGCAGCCCTCTGGAAAGCCTCAGTGGCATGGGTGGCGCCCTCGGTGCAGGCGCAGTCCTGCCGCGCTCCGATCTGCGTGTGGAGTGCCCCAATGTTAAACAGTACACTGCCCTTCTCGAAGGCCAGAGCCCGCTGCTGTGCCGGGACCCCCGTGAGCGAGTCGTACCTGTGGCATGGTGTCAGGGTGGGTATGGGTCCCATAACAACCTGGCCTCTCCCATCCCAGGGCCTCCACCTCTGCTGCTAGCCCCTACCAGTGGAAGAGCAGCCCTGGGCTCCGGGAGGGACTGAAGAAACGTGCGTCCAGGAAACAGAGCTGGCTATAGTAGGCTGCAAGCAGATCCAGGCCTACCTCGTCTCGGCTGGGAGTCCTCGTGGCCTACAAGGGAGAGTCCGACTGGGCCCGGTTCTAAGACCCGCCATCATGATGCCACCCTTGGAACTGCGTGGGCACCGTCCCCAGGGAGCATTTGCTATCCTAGGGACTCTGAGGGCAGCCTGGCACAAGAGGCCAAGTAAAGCCCGGAGGAAGGGACAGGCCCCGCCGCTTCCCAGAGCAACAGAGCATGGACAAAATGGAGTCACCTATTAGTCCCAGGTCCTTCTGTGAACACTGGGCATGCCCATCTCCCAGATTTCCTCCCAGCATTTGGGGATTCCCTATGAACCCCTACACTGGGATCCAACCTTCTGTCTTTCTCTTCTGTCTCTGGAGCAACAAGAGGGGGAGCAGCCCACCCACCTGCCGTAGGTCCTCTAGTTCCTGGATCTCTGTCTCATAGGAGGAACCATCTTCTCCAAAGTGCTCAGAGATCAGCTCCTGATGGGAGAACAGGTATTGCCCTTGGGGCCCTCTATGCCTGGCAGCCTGCTCTGGGGTTGGGAGGGGCCAGGGAGAAGGGCTGAAGACCTGGGAGAGGAGGGTGGGGACATTGTTGGATGCTGGTGTTCTGGTCCCCAAGCCCTGGGTTCCTAAGACAGAACTGGACCAGGATTCTTGTAGGTACCATTTTTACACACATTCACTCATCTGGCACCTTGGAGGCTCAGACACTAAATCATAAGGTCATGGACATGGCCTGTTCTGGGGTCTGAACCCTCTCTGGGTCCCTCAAAGAATAGGTTCTAGATGGGGGATGTCCCTGAGCCAGGGGACCCTGTACAGGGGATCCTGGAACCCGGTGGTCATTCTGGGCCACCCAGAATAGTCATTCATCATAGTCATAGTCATCTGGGGCAGGGTCCCAATCCAAACCTTCATATGCCCCTTAGCCCGGGTTGTGAGGACCAGAAGAATCAGGCAGCAGGATGGCAGAGCCAGTCCTTCCTCCCCGCTCTGCCCCAGTTTCCTCATTTGTTCAATGAGATGATTACATTAGGAAGCATCTAATCCCCCTCAGCCCACTTCAGGGCCACTCCCCTCAAGGTTGACAAGCCAGCACTTACCTTCAGGGGTGTGGCCCAGTCCAACTCAGTGGTTTCCTTCAGGCCCAGGGGGATCATGGGAATGGTAACACTTTCACTAGAACCAGAAGAATGGGCTCTAGACCCACTGCCCATAGAGGGGGCCTGGAGTCCCGTTCCGAGGCTCCCATCACCCGGGTGCCCCCTCCACAAGGGTGTGCATGCCCCGCCTGGGGTCTCACACCCCTCTGGCTGGTCCACATCTATGCTGCTGCTCAGCTCCGCCAGCTCCTCTTTCAGCAGCTGCAGGTTAGAGTTGACATAACTCAGCTCCAAGGCGACTGTCTCTCGGACCCAGCTGTTGCTGGTGGCTCTGGGAGAGGACAGAGAAGTGGGGAAAGACCCATGCCTCAGGAGATCCAGTGACCCAGACTCACAGAAGCTCTCCCACTCCACCCAAGCTTCAGAGCCCATCCAAATGGGGCGAGTGCTGCCAGGCTAGGCCCCACTGCCGGAGTAAGCGTGGCAATAGTGGGGCTGGCTCAGAGGTGCCTTCCTCTTCTCCTATGACGCCTCCTCTCTCTCTCTCTCTCTCTTAAATTTCATGTGCATTAGTATAAAGGTGTCAGAACCCTTGGAACTGGAGTTACGGACAGTCGTGAGTTGCCATGTGGGTGCTGGGAATTGAACCCAGGTCCTTTGGAGGAACAGACAGTGCTCCTAACCACTGAACTGTTTCTCTAGCCCCTATACCTCCCCTTACTGCTTATTCTCCAACGCCGTTGAGATTCCAGCCCCAAGCTCCCTGGCCTATGGGCACAGCCAGCCCTCCGTGTGTCTGTATTGGGAGGTCTCTGATGACAGGGAAGGGGAAAGATGTTGAGGGGGTATGGGCCTGGGGTTCCTGTAGAGCATGGGTTGCAAAGGCTGTGGGGAGATCAGAATGCACAATGTTGCCACACTTAGAGGAAGCAGCCTGGGTCAGAAGGCCACTTTCAAGGTCTCCAACCTTGGAGTGCTCGGCCGCCTACCATACACAGCCTCTTCAGAGCAGCCTCTGAAGTTCACTAAAGAGGCTTTTGGTCCTCCGGCCAAGCATATATGGGAAGGCCCAGAGGTGGGAACGGGCCTGGTTTGCCTGTGAATGTCTAGGCTGAACAATGAAGTATATAGTAAGAACCCGAGTGGCAGCCATGTCGGGGCCCATGTGTCCCTCTTTCTGACTGATGACAGGATCGCTACCCAGTCCAGGGCCAGGCGGTAGCAGGGGCTCACCTGTAGAGGTTTTCAGCACCGGTCCTCATCCGCAGCTCCTTGCTGATCTGCTGGTGGAGCCGAGCCCTGTGGCTCTGCAGCTGGCCAGGCGGGTTCTGCACCAAGGAGTCATAGCCCTGCAGGCAGGATGCAGGTGGTTATTCAGGTGGTTGGCATACCCCCTGCCAAGCTCAGAGGACCTTGGCCTGTCCTTGGTCCTCTGAGCTTGGTTACTGTGGGCTGGAGCCTGAGCTAGCATCACAGGGAGGGGCTGGGGGGGCCTGGCTGGAGACGTGGGTGAGATGCTTTTCCACAGTGTTTCACAGATGCCATCAGCTCCATCTTATCCCAGCCGGCTAATTGGCTCATACATCAAGAGGTCTCCCCATATAACCCACTCTCCTAACACTGGGTACCACAACAGTTTAAAATGTGGTACAATGGTGCTCTGGACACAGCTCTCTTCAGAGATGGCTCAGTGGTTAAGAGCCCATACTGCTCTCGCAGAGAACTTGAGTTGGGTTCCCAGCACTCATGGCAGCTGGCTCACAACTCTCTGTGATTCTACCTCTGGTGGGTATCCAATGCCTCTGGCCTCTAAGGACAGCTGCACTTACATGCAAATAACCACACACAGACATGCACGCACACACACATAATTAAAGATGAAACCTTTAAAAAAATTAAGGTAAGGGGCTGGAGAGATGGCTCAGCAGTTAAGACCACAGACTGCTCTTCCAGAGGACCCAGGTTCGAATCCCGGCACCCACACAGCAGCTCGGAACTGTCTGTAGCTCCAGTTCCAGGGGATCTGTCACCTTCACACAGACATACATGCAGGCAAAACACCAAACACACATAAAATAAAAATAAATTGGTTAAAAAAAAAATAAGTTGTGACTCTCCATCTGGAAGCCCTTTCTAATTGTCCTTGCTGGAACCAACATCATATGCTCTGGGGACTCACCAGATCAAATATGCAGGAGGTACAATTTGCCTTGGGGTCTGGCCACTTCTCCAAAGAGCTACTACGGAAGCCGAGGATGAGCCCCCTTTAAAGACCTGGCCTGTGTAGCCCTAGGGACTTGTCTCCGGGGCTCTGCCCACAGGGGACTGTGCTGCCTGTGCTGCTCAGGCAGTAATGAGTACCTGATCTGTGATACAGACAACTAGGTGTTGGGTTCCAGGGTTCCTTTGCCAGCTCCAGGAGGATGAAAGCTCCTCCTGTGTAACGTGAGAGAGGTGCCCTGGGTTATCTGTGACATCCCCTCTTTCCAACTGCGGGCTCAGCCTCGGCCTACGGGCTTCCTCCCAGAGCTGCCGGGAGCGGGGACCAGTGATGCGGGACACAGCCTAAAGTCCTCCAAGCCACAAGCCACACAGGATTCTTACCCTGTCTGGCTTAATCCACCAGCCTAAGACTTGGCGGTAAAGATTTTGCAGATGGCTCTTTCCCTGGGGAATATCCTCATTAGGGGCCGCTGACCATCTAACAGATGGGGGAGGAGGTCACAGAGACTCAAAGGCTCTAATCTAATGATATGTTGTGTGTGTGTGTGTGTCTGTGTGTGTGTGTGTGTGTGTGTGTGTGTGTGTGTAAATCCTGGCAGTGCCAATACTGGCCATGCATCCAAAGCATGGCTTACAGTCATGCAAAGAACAGTATCGTCAGCCCACAACACCGGCACCTTGCACAGCTTTAAGCAAGGCTTACACCTTACACTTTGGATGGAGCTCCTGGAGGCAGTCCCTTCTACTGTAGCTCCGGCCCCTCACCACAGAGCCAGTTTTCTAAGAAAGGATCCTGTCACTGAAGAGCGCCCACAGGAGTGGCCCCCGGGGTCACTCTGAAAGAAGGAGGCCATTAAGTCATCCTTGGGTGACCACAGACAGGTGACTCACTCTCTGGATGGCTGGCACAAGATAGCATAGGGGCAGGGCAGGGGAAAGCGCTGGACCCACGCTGTACTGCCTTCTTCTGGGGCCCATCCCTTCTTGTGCAGGAGGGAAACCGAGGCCCTGGTAGTCTCCCCTCTTCAAAGCTACTAAGAAAACTACAAACACCTGCTTCCCAAGATCCTACTACAAGGCTCTAGCTGCCTAGGTTCTGGTAAGCAGTAAGACTAGACATGAGCTGGGCTGTAGGCCTCAGCTCAGTGATGGCCTATGGCCCCCGCCCCTCCCCCACCCACTGGGGAGCTGCAGCAGCCAGGCACTCTGGGCTTTCTAGGCACAGCAGCCAGTCACTCTGGGCTTGTCCAGCCCCAGGCCCTGGGCCTGTCCTTCCCCTTCTTAACCTTGGTTCACCGAAGGAGGCCAAGCCAAGCTCCTAACCTGTGTTGGCAGAAAGGCAAGATAAGCAAGCCAGAGACAGATCTGTAGGGCTGGATGGATTCTGGAAGCTGACGGTCCACACCCAGTTTTCCACATGGGGCTGAGGGAAGTGTCCAGCAGGGAGGCCACAGATGCTGAGTAACCAGCTCTCTCCCGGTGCAATCTCCCCACCCTCTGGAAACAAAGGCCACCTAACCATGGATGACCTCCTTTCATGCCAAACTCTGGGAGAGCTTGCCACCTTTGACACCCCAATAGCAGTGACCCAGGACAGGGTCTGGCTGTGTTCAGAGAGGACAGGGATGGGGTCAGAGAAACAAACCTTCCCACTCAAAGTCCCACCCAAAGTGGCCTGAACTGGGCTGTCCCCCAGGATTAGCAAAAGGGAGGGGTCAGTTATCCCCACACAGGCCTGGGAACAGAAAGCAGGAACAGGATAACCCTAAGCCTCCTCAGGCTGCCTCTACTGAGTTCGCTCTCTGAGGGCAGTCCCACACTCATGACAGGGAGGCTACCCAACGCAACATGCACAGCCTCCAAAGGGCAACTGCAAAGCACAGCTGCCCATGAGGAAGAGTTCACGGAGTCCATGTTGCAAGCTCTGTCTCCCTCCCTCCTTCCTTTCCTCTCTTCCCCATCACCCACTCTCTCTAGTGCCAGCTAGTCACTGTGGCATTAGGCATGCCCAAGTAGGAGGGAGCCCTTGAGAGATCTGTCCAAGTCCCGGTGCCTCCCCCGTCTCCTGCTCCCCTCGGAGACCTGAGCCTCACACACACAAAAACTGGATAGACTCAGCCAGCAACACTGTGTAGTCTGACACCAGGGAGGAAGGAGGGCAGGGTGCCATGGCAGGCACCTGGGAGTAGTGACAGGAGCCTCTGCTTAGCAGCCTCCCGGGAGTGGGCAGGGGTACCCCAGGGCCTGCACAAACCCTGAGAAACTAAACCGCCCACTGACTCCTAGGAAACACCCAGACTGGGGCAGCAGAGTGAGTTCACCATAGCACCCCATGAAGCAAAGAACATACAGGTCTCCGTTCTACCCCTATTTAACCCCGTGTTCCAGGCACACTCATCCCCAGAATCAGGGACTTTGGAAGGGGTCTATGTTCGGGAAAGTGGCAAGAAGACAGGCTGCCCTGTGAAATCCGCAAGGTTTCTGCAGTCTGTCGCTACAATCTAACATCTAATGGACTCCGGCATCTGTGCACCCAGAGGGCACTGTTGGGAAAGGAGGCTCTCCGGGTGTCAGAAAAAAACCACCTGCTTGGGATGGTGGTGGTGAGGGAGTGGGGGCTATCACCCATCAGAACCAACTTCTTGGATCCCTAACTTCAGAGAAACCATCCAGACCTTGGCTGCGCCACTGGAATTCCCACAGAGCTTGAAACACCTCCGGCCTCTCCTCCGGGCCTCAGTTTCCCCAGCTGGCTTGCAGGGGAGCAGGTCCCAGGAAGGAAAGGCCGCGAAGGCCGCGCTGCACAGCCCGGGGCAAGAGGCTGGAGACCTACACCCCTCCTCAGCCCCTACCTTGCGGATGCTGCCTTCGTCCTTCTGCCGGGCCCTGTCCTCGCCAGCGCCTTGGTCATCTGGCCTCTCCTCGAGGATCATCGCCGCCCGCCTGGACGCTGACCCCGAGAGGCCCGAAGAGCAGCAGGTCTCTCGTGCTCCAGGGAGGACCAGCCGCGCTGCCCGGACTGTCCCCTCCCGGAGAGTCCAACTGACCGGTGCCGCAGGGCGCGGGCCCCGCCTGCAAAACTTGGTGCTGTCCAATTAGAGGTGACAACTGCTCCGACAGATGGCAGCTGCTACCAACCAGAGAGAGACATAGGCGGGCTCCTGGCAAGGGATCCGGTAACCCCTAGCAACCAGGGCCGCTCGCGGAGTAGGGTACGCATGCGCCACGCTAGTTGCTGTAGGTGCGGGAAAGTTACTAGAGCCAAGCAGAGCTAGGGGCGGCGACGGGGCGCGGCCGCGGTCCCTGCAGGGACTTCAGGGCTTTATCTCGTCACCCCGGCAACGAGACCCTCCAGGACTGCTCCAAAAAATGTTTACAATGGGGTTTTTAAACGGTTTGTTAGGGACAAGTGCTTGTGCTGATTCTTAAACAATGCCTGCTTTCTTCCCTGCGCTGTGGAGCAGAGCGCTACTGCGGTCCCCTTGCTTCCAGAACCGCCCCCAGAACCCTCGCCTCCGGGACCTGGGTATGCATTTGTTTCCAGAGCCTGCATCCTGGTTGACCTGCTTGCACCTCCAGAGCCAGCTTGCCTCCCGGACCTCCCGTTTTTAGAATGGGACTTTTCCCAGAACCCGAGCTTCTTACGGGGAGCGCTTCTCGGATTCCACGTAGGCCGGCTCATACTGGATGAGCCGAGAACACATCACGGGAGTGAGTAGCCAGCCCCTCCTCAAGCGGCTCCAAAGGTCAACCTCCTCCTCGCTGCCCTCCACCCCGTCACTGCTTGGCCCTACTGCGTCAGCGGCTCAAGTCTCCACGCCCCACCCGCTCACACACACCTGGCTCTGTCGGCCCCAGGTCTAAATCCTCTCAGCTAAGCTCTGGGACGTTCCAGGACACCTACAGTGGACACTCCCAGAAATACAGCTCACCAGCCACTCCAAACTTCCTGGCTTTTCTGAGGCCAGGGCATTCTTTCCCCCTGCACCTTCCTGGTGAGCTCCACCTGTCTTCACTTGACCCTCCACTGACATGCTCCATCTCCCATCTGCCACCCTCCTGTATAGGCAGCCAGGAAATCAGACCTCTTCCTGTCTTCAGAGTCCTGTGTACATAGACCTACTGCACTCACTCAGCGAAGAATGTGCTACTGAAGTACCGTCTGGTTTTAAAAAATATGTTTATTTCATTTTAATGTGTATATGTGTGTGTGTGTGTTTGTGCATATGAGTAAGTACGGTGCCTTCAGAGTCCAGAAGAGCATACCAAGTCCCCTGTAACAAGAGAGCTGGGCACATTGGCACACACCTGTAATCCCAGCACTCGGGGAGGCTGAGGCAGGCGGGTCTCTGTGAGTTCGAGGCCAGCCTGGTCTACAAAGCAGGCCCCACTCTCAGTGGTCCTGCAGGATGTCTTGGCCCAGCAGGTAAGGCTGTGAAGAGATGAGGGTGGCGCTCAGTTGTTGAGGGGCTTAAGAACTCCACAGGTTTTCAAATGAAAATCCTCGACTCAGCCGAAAATCAGGTTGGTGGAGGTGGGGAAATATAGTTTGGTTGGTAGAATACTCGCCTAGCATGCATGAAGGAAGCCCTGGAGTCAATCCCCAACACTGCATAAAACATCATTAATCCAAGTGTAAACAATCTAGAAGCAGGAGGACCAGACATTCAAAACCATCCTTCAGTTAGTAAGTCTGAGGCTAGCCTGGAATCTACAAGTCTGAAAACAAGCCAAACCAACTAACTAAACAAACAAACAGGTTGAAGGATAGAATAAAGCCATTTTCGGATGGAGAATGTAGCCTCAACATTTTCCCACTACACCATTTTTTTTTTTTTTTAAGTTTTTCAAGATAGGGTTTCTCTGTGTAGCCTTGACTGTCCTGGAACTTTATCTGTAGACCAGGCTGAACTTGAACTCACAAAGATATGCCTGCCTCTGTCTCCTCAGTGCTGGGATTAAAGGCCTGTGACGTAGCCACCCGGCTCCACTCCCCCATTTCTTAGGAAGGCAACAGAAGACGAAGGTCAACATCTGAGGTATCAACCCAGTAAAGTTGCTGAGGCATTTGACAGCTGGTCCTCAGTGGGGACATTCTGTTCTCAGCGTTTTCTGTTTGCTTCCAGTGGTTACTCCCACTCTGGGAAGAGATGGTTCTGAGGGCCATGCCAGCACTCAGCCAGATGAAAGCTGAGGCAGAGAAGACCCTGAACAGGCGCCCTACCCAGGAGAGTTCCTCAGCGAGGGGGCAACCAGGCCTGTGAACTATAAAGCAGAATGACATGGTTCAGGAAGCTGAAATTGGCAGAATACTTGGTGTGTCTCAGTTGACAGGGGAGCTTGGAGTGAACTCATGAAAAGTATATGAAAGGTGGTTGTGAATTCCAGGGAAAATTAAAAAGCTAGGAGGAAGCGGTGGCACATGCCTGAAATCCCAGCCCTCAGGGAGGCAGAGAAAGTCGGATCTCTGTGAGTTTGAGGCCAGCCTGGTCCACAAAGCGAGTTCAGGACAGAGAAACCTTGTCTTGACAAACCAAAAAAAAAAAAAAAAAAGAAAGAAAGAAAGAAAAGCAAGCTAGGAGAAGAGGAGAGGCCATGTTGGTGAGCTCTGCCAGGGTGTCTGAGGCCAGAGGGGAGTTCTATATCCTGCCTCATTCTAAACTTCTTCATAGCTGGGAGTAAAGAATCCTTCAATTTCCATTTCTTTTTCAAGCATCTGAACTTCACACAGTGAGTCTACGCAGCCTGCCATACGAAGTAATCAGTAACCGGCAGCTTATGTAACAGAAACCCATGTCCTAGGAGGCTCTCAGGCTACTGAGAAAGGCCTCTCTGGCCTGGAGAATCCTATAGAGGATGCCCATGTTTTTTACCCTGGACGGTACGATGGTCAGGCCCACCCCAAGAGCTGTGCAGTTTCCTGGGGCATCCCGAGAGTGGCAGGGAAGAAGGGCCTCCAGGAAGTCCATGCAGGACCTGCTCCTCCTCCATTCTGATAGGGCAGGAAAGTTTCCCCCACGTCACCTTGAATGAGATAAATCAGCTAAACTTGATCAAGATCATATGGAACACAGGCGACTGCACATGAGAATCTTCACAGTGGGGTTCTAGGAAACCAGGTAGGGATGGGATCCCAAGTGCTTTGTAGCTTCTAGTCACGGTGCCGATGCTGGGAGGAAACATTTATTATCAAGTCACTGGACTCTTTAATCTGAAAACCCCAAGAAGTTCAACCACAAAACAATTATAACTAATCAGAGAGTTGAGTAGGGCAGCCAGTTTTAAGCCAGATCATGGACTTGAGTATCTGTGTCCAGCCCAGAGGAGGTGAAGCCTATCTCCTCTCCCCTATGGGATGCCATGAAGAAGGGGCCTTCTGGGTCAATGAGGGCTGGAGGAATTGCAGCTGGGCCAGTGCCTCCTAAGAGAACTGACAGCTCTCTATACCCTCGGGGGAGGCAGCCCCCTAAAGGTTGAATCTGCAAATGGGAAGGGTCCCTCCCCAGGAGCTGAATCTGCTGGTACTTTCCAAGAGCTGTGGGGAAGGAGGTTCCTGTTGTTTAAGCCTCCCCATTACCACCGCTTGTTACTGCAGACTGACCAGACTGATATGACACAGTATAATTGCTTTAAGAAAGAGAGAAAGGAAGGAAGGAAGGAAGGAAGGAAGGAAGGAAGGAAGGAAGAAAGAAAGAAAGAAAGAAAGAAAGAAAGAAAGAAAGAAAGAAATAGAAAAGACATGGAAATAGTTTGCAGAGTATTTGATCCCATTGTGAATCCCAAAATTGTGAACTGTAAAACACTGCTTCTTGCTTGGTGTGGTTGAGCCCTATCACATTCCTTTAATCCAAGAACTTTCTGTTTAATGTAAACACCCAGCCGTAGCAAACACCTTTAATCCAAGAGCTTTCTGTACATGGGATTTAATAAAGTTAACCCTAGGTCAAGAGGCAGAGAAAGAAACCAGCTGACAGGGATTAAAGAGTAGAAGGGACTTTGAGTTGAGGGTATTTAAGACAGAGTGAAGAAGAAAAATGAGCTTTTTGGGCTTTTAGCTCTATTGCTTAGGCTTTAGCTCTCTGGCTTTTTGGGCTTTGAGCTAGCATGCCTGTGGCCTTGGTGTTTTGTTTTGTTTTGTTTTTTGCCTTTTCCTGCTGGCCTGTCAGCTGAGCTAGTGGGCCTTTTGGGGTTTTTCCATCAGGACTTTAGCTGAGAAGGACGGTCAGCTGGGTGTTTTCTCTGCCTCTCTGAGCTAGCAGGTTTTCACCACAACATCGGGCTCTTAAGTCTTTATTGGTAAAATAGAATGGCTGGGATTTTCATTTTTAAAAAACAGCAGAAATAGAAGGATATTCATTCACAAATGTGAAATAACTATAGCTGTCTAGGATATTTCTGTATAAGAAATACATTTATAGCTGGCTGTGGTGGCACACACCTTTAATCCCAGCATTGGGGAAGCAGAGGCAGGTGGATCTTTGAGTTCGAGGACATCCTGGTCTATAGAGCTGATTTCCAGGACAGCTAGGGCTACACAGAGAAACCCTGTCTTGAAACAAAACAAAAAACTCAAACAACAAAACCCAAAACAACAACAAAAGTGCCTTTGAAGTAGACATATGGAGTTAAGAGTAGTCACAGTGGCCCCTAAAACCACACAAATGTGGACACAATGGCAGTGTTCTGAACACAGCTCAATAAATACACCAGCAGAGGCTTCTAAGACAGTACCTCATGATACAGCCCTGACTGGCCTGGAACTCTCTCGGTCAGAACAGAGATCTACCTGCCTCTGCCTCCAGAATGCTGGGATTAAAGGTGTGTATCAACCATGCTGCGATTTCTAACTATCATCTCTTCATAACTATCAGAATAATTTGCTAGCCAGGCCATGTTTGGGGTTCAACATACAACACAGTCACAACAATAGCTGGGTTTCGGCATGGAGACCCTTGGTTGGCCTCTAGAACCTATGTAAAGGTAGGAAGGGAGAACAGACTCCTGGGGTTATTCTGGGGGTTATTCTTTGACCTCTACACTCGGGGGGTTGGGGAGCAGCACACAGAGTTAGCTGCAGTTAGTGAGCTAGGAGGAAGCACGGGCCACATATCCAAGCGAATAAAATAAACTTAGAGCAGCTGTGGGGAGAGGCCTGTGCCGACATTTATGACAGGGAAAATCAAGGAAACGTCACCACTGTGACGGTGAGGTGATTCCTGTCACCTCATGGTCCTCAGGGCAGGCAGAAGGGCACTGACTTTAAGTACTCCTGGTCAGCAAGGATGGCTTGCTTTTTATGGAAAATAGAGAGGAGGAAGAAAAGTGAGTGGGCAGATGAGTTCAACTGTGAAAGGCAGAGTGTAGGGCAGTGGCTGGAAAAGGTTATATGCAGGAGCATTTTGCAGTCAGGAGGTAGAAAGTGGGCTGCTCTCCTCTCTCTCTCTCTCTCTCTCTCTCTCTCTCTCTCTCTCTCTCTCTGTATGTGTGCTTGTGTTGCTGGGGATGGAACCCATGGCTGTATTCCTGCCAGGCAAACACCTACTATTCAGCCGCATTCCCAGTCCTTGGTAGGCTTTGATGTCATTGGTAACTTTGGGTTTTTGAATTGGGCAGACAGTGGCTCTTTTCTGAGCTACCACGTGAGGACCTGGAGGTCTAGAAAACACCACTCACTGGCCCTGTGCCATGTCTGGCTGCTCCCACAAATGACAACCTATCCCCTGGAATGGGTCAGCCTTGGGGGTCCACCACAGACCCAGACTTACAACCCGAAGGAGAGGGGCTAGAGAGAGCAATGCGAAGAAAGCTGCTGATTCTGAAATATTGCTTCGCCTGGATTGGGCCGCTTTGGTGATTGCACCTTCCTCAGTGGGTATTGAGGGGTTTGGTTCTGGGGACCCTCGGATCAGTCCCGCTTAGTCTGGATATGCAGTTTGCCGAGGCCCATGACTGGAAGACTTGGGGGAAAGTGGAAACTTTCAGGGTGGGGCCTAGTGGAGGGAGGCCCCTGGGAGTGCACCCTCAGAATGAGACCCTGTCCCACTTTGCTTCCCGGTGAGGTGAGTAGTTTCATGCTCTCACCATGATGCCCTGTCTCCTCCCCCCTGCCCCTCCCCACAGTTCCCCAAAGCAACAAGCTAGCTGAGTGAAACCTCTGGAATCATGTGCCAAAATCAACCTTTGTTCCTTCCAATCATTCCAGGTCACAGGAATGGAAGGCCCAAACAGACACGGAATGCCTGGCGACTTTTTTTTTTCAGTGGTGACAGTTACGTCAAGATTCCTGGGCTCAACCGCTTGTCTTGCTGACACGCTGTTTACACTTGCATTTTTCCAGAAATGAGGTGCAGAGGAGGTAGTCTTTGAGGGGGCCAAGACTGGATGAAGCCAGAGGATTTAATTAGCGGTTTGTTTGTCCACTTACTGCTTGTGGACATCAAGATGTCAGAGCTGGGGTTATGCATCTCATTCAGGGGTCACAGAACCACACAGCTGAAGTACAGAGACAGCAAGTATCGGGGACAGGAGGCGCCCACCATGCCCTGCCTGTGTGAGCGCCTGTCTGTGATGAATGGAGGGACAGGTATTGCAGGAGGACAGGAAGCCTTAATCAATGTGGGTAATAGCCACCCATGCATCATGTGGAGGGGTCCCAAGCGTGAGGGGCAGGACCGGCAGCGTGTGAAAAATGAACTGTTTGTAAATACAATCAACAGTTCCGTTTTTTGTGAGGAGGCCATTTGTCATTCGGAAGCTACCTTTAGTAAAAGATGGACCTCACTTCCAGGTGAGACGGGCCATCAATCACTGTCATGTCACAGGCACTGTCAGAAGCCCTGGGAAACACATGAGTGTTCATTCCTACCTGGAGGCAAGTTCAGTCGCTTTAGAGAGCAAAATGGCGCCCCCCCACCCCACCCCAGAGCACAAGCTTGCATCAGGCACCACAGTGAGCCCTCCCCTCCCAAAGCCTCTCCCTAGAGGCCCTGCAGGGGAGCCTCAGAAAGCGCCTGCCCAGCTCACAGCCTCGCCCAAGGGTTTGCATGCTTTCAGAAGGGAAAAAGAAACGGAGGGAGAAGTTCTGTTCAGAGCAAGAAGGCGGTTTGCTTGAGGTCTTCTGGGGACGGAACAGGAAAAGGATCATGGAGCAGAGTGACACACAAATGGTTGTCCTTCCACATTGAACAGAGGGACTTGCATGGGTCCTTTCACCTTGAGGACTGTGCCTTGCTAAGGCCTGGGGCACTGATATTGTGTTGGGCATTGGCAATTGCTGGACACCGCGCGTAGCGGTTGGCCTGAGGTGCCCTTAAGAAGCCGAAGCTGCCCACAGTCTTCTGCCCACCAGAGAGCACACTGAGACCACGTGAGTGAGCCCATGTAGCCAAGCTGGAACCGCGTAGAGGCTTGCTGACAGCCTGACGTGGGTGCAGGGAACGGGTGTGAAGGCTGAGCCATGAATTTAATGGTGAGCCGTTTAGAGTGCTTAGTTCTTAGTGGATGGCTCCAGGAATATGTCCAAGAACTGTTGAGCCTGGAGCTCATGGACCAGCTGGAGGCAAAGGTCCATATTTGCTTGTTTTTTTGTTCTGTGGTGGCAGGAACAGAGTACATGGCAGTTCTCGGCAGTGCTCAGAAAAGGAAGCACAACCTGGAGCAGTAGCAGGAGGAAGCAGCAGAAGCTACAGGCTAGGGAAGGGGGTGCCTCAAGCAGAGGTCGTGGCTAGGGTGCTGTCCAGCGCTGTCAAAGGTCGTGCAGAGGAGAGCTGCTAGCTGTAGTCAGTGGGGTGTGAGAACCAGGCGGCTTTGGTTGGGTTTACGTGAGCCAGAACTGGACACATCGAACTCAAAGAGTTGGTACAGTTCCAGGCTACGAGGCTGGTAAAGGCTAAGGGCGTGGTGATGTGCAGGAGGAGATGGAGAATTAGGGCATGGGCAGGGTGCTTCTGGTGTTGGGTGGGTCTGGATACTCCTGTGGACTGTCTGTCCTTTCTGAGGGGGGGCGGCTGAGGGGTGTAAGAGGTCACAGAGGGGCTGGAACAATGGCTCAGTAGGTAAGTGTGCATATTGCTCTTTAGAGGACCGAGTTTGGTTCCCAGCACCCACACTGGTAGTTGACAATAGCCTGTAACTCTAGTTCCAAGGGCCTCCAGTACTTTCTTCTGGAGTCTGTGCGAGCCTGTACTCATGTAGGCACAGGAGAACTGCATGTGCACCTACACACACAGAAACAAAACCTTTTTTAAAAATGAAGAGGAGGAAAAACAGCAATGTAGGTTGGGCTCAGTCAAACTGCTCAGAGGCAGCGGGAAAGTAAGCCAGGGCCAGCCATCTACCTTGACAGACACACATGCACACACCCCCCTTTCTGTCTCCACATACCCCACACACGTGTTCACACTTCCTTTCACATGCGTACACATACCATGTACACACACATACACAGAAAGAGAGAGCTGTGCTTTCAGAGTCCGTGACACCTTGGAAGGAACATTGCTGGCACTGAGGATGGAGAGCATTTGTCTCCTGGAGCTGAGGCCCCAGATCTAGTCCCCCCCAAAGCTCTAATTACAAGGGCACTTACTCTTTTGTGGCCTAATCTGGATTCGACCTGGACAGAGGTGACTCTGATGTCATTACCCTGTATTGTCAGACATTTTTTTGGGGGGGGACACAATTTGTAATATATTTTTGATACTTGTTTTAAACACCCAACTGACAATGAGACCACCTAGAAGATATTTGTCAGCAGGAAATATATATCATTTATTTACTATGCAAAAGAGGGCGCATTATTCAGCGCAACCATCCCTCCTTCTCATGAAGCCCTGTTTCTATTTTCCACGTCTGACTAATTTTTAATCTCGGTGACTGAGTGGTGATTCTGTTGTCACTCGCTGGCGATGGTGTTTAAGAGGTGTGTGATAGATGCTGCCATCACAGGATCCTTTTCGGTGATCCGTTCCCATGGCATTGTGAAGAAAATGAGTTCAGCCTCCATGTGGTTTCAGCGAACCCAGGCACGAATGCATATTAGATGCTATCTTTATGCAAAGGCTCCGCAGACCATGGCAGCAAGCCATCTCCGTGGTGACGTCGGGCCCTCATCACTCACCAGCACAGGAAAACAGCCATTTGCCTAACACCTATTTGTAAAGAAGACAGGAAGATAGCATCGTTAATAACCCTGAACACGGGCTACGATTTATAAAGCGGCCATATGTAGAGGGGGGGAGCAGGTTGGCAATAGCCACTTTTCCTCAGTGTCCATTTTTCCTAAAGCCATGTAAACTGGAGCCCAAACGCTATCCTCAGTTCCTCCCAAGACCAATGTTTAACCCACTCCAACCTCCTGCCAGGCCTGTATTCAGACCCCTTTTTGCCTGAGACCCAGCATGGAAGGGCACCTGCCTAAAGGCCCTAGCTGATGCCAGCCCTCCTCCCACCCTGCCAGGCATGCCAGGAGTGGGTCCTGTGCTCCCCAGCCCCAGGATATGCACAGTGTGGCTGATGCTCTCAGGACCTTGCCAGCCCATCCGTCCTGAAGGCCTCTAGGGCTCCTTTCAAGGCCTAAAGATGCTCAGGGCCCATAGCTTGCCAGAATTGCCAAGGCTGATACCTCATAAACTGCTCCATCCATTTGTGGATGGAGGCCAGAGAGAATCACTGCAGTGTGTCGCAGGAACTGCAAGAGTTTCCAAGTCAGAGGAAGTGATCCTGAGCATGTTCTTGGGTCTGACAGGTCATCTTCATATCTTCATGGTAATCAAGTATTTAGAAGGCAAGCATACAGTCTCCTGAAAATGTCCAGCTGACCAGGCTTGCCTGAGTTCTAAGGCTCTCAGTCCAAAGCAAGGAGGAAACTGTAACTAGAGGGGGTACAGGGTAACAGAAGAGGAGTGGTCAGGTCTGAGAGTAGAGAAATGAAAAGGGAATGGGAAAGACCTGCGCAAAGACCACAGAGAGAGAGTGCGGGAGCCTCGGTCCCTAAGGTGAGTGGCAGGGGCTGTGGGGTCCAGGCAGGAGAGCCCTTCAGCCCAGGAGGAAGAGCCAAGGGACAAGCTCATCCAAAGAGCTTCCTAGGTTGGGACCCAGTCAGATTCCCACATGTCTTGAGTCCAGGTCTTGTTTGATAGGGGCAGCCACAGCAGGCCAGCCAGTCAGGGGCTGGGCCTGAGTTCCCGCACAGAAAGTTTTTCAGATTGCCAGTACACCAAAAGAAGAGGACCCTGGAGGACACCAAGGAAAGAGGACACATAGGAACAGGGAGCACCAAGGAGAAGGTCATCACCCAGGGTAGACTGGTCCCAGGAAAAGAGTTATCACCGAGGAAGGTCGACAACCCTCCTGCTCTCTGTGCCTTGCTCCAGCCCACTGGCCAGGTCCATCTCCTCTACTTAAATCCCAGAACCTTTGTGGGAAGGCACTCAGCAAAACCCTACTGTGCACACACACACACACACACACACACACACACACGCACGCCATATTTATTCAGGAGCCTACTACCATAGTTCCTACTACAGTTCCAGGAGTTGACACAAGAGAGTTGACACAAGTGAATGAGATGCTTGCTTCCTGTTGCGGTGGGCAGACCTACAAGGAATCACAGATGAAGTCCGGGGCATTCACAGCAAGCAAACCAGATACCAGCTGCTGTTCCATCACACTGACCGGAAGAACACATCAGGGAGAGATCCCAAGTGAGGGAGCACACGGGCCAGGGTAAGTCCTGAGCAGAGAGCTGCCAGCTCAGAAGCAGGGCCTTGCACACACAGATATCATTTTAGAGGTGGGTCCAGGAACCATGGGGTGAGGAGCTAGAAATATAACTCCTGAGAGACCAGATATATCGAATGGGATCAACAGGAAATAATAACTAATGGACACTCGGAGTCAAATGACTTCGCTGTTCTCTGGGTGGCGGGTTGATGGGAGAAAGCCATTCCTGGGTGCTCCATGTGGACCCAGCTACTTGGAACATCAGCCACAGGAAAGGCAGGCCATGAGGCTGTCCTTGCTGTGGGGTCCAGAACTCTCTTGTGGCTGAGGGCCCCTTCAGCACCTCCTTAGCCTACCTACTTTCTCAGCTAGGGAGATGGGTGATGGGGAACAGCCAGGACCTAGTGTGAAGGAGTTCTCAGTGAAGGACGAGACTGCTCTTTGACCTTTGCTGGCCCGTGAGCTGTGAATTTCGATCATGCGGCTTCTGTGCTTGCTGACTCATGTTTTGAACCGCCGTATTCTGCCTTGATCTCACCCCTAAATAGTGGAGACAGCTAAGAGAGGGAGAGGTATGGGGCAGGCAGTCCGGGGGCCTGGGCTGGAAGTTGAGGAGAGCTGAGGAGGAAGGAGATGGCGGGACCGCTGCCCGGATGGCTTGTGTCTCTTCCCATTGGAGGCATCATGGAGACACCAGCTGTGTGAGTTTCCCCTCTGGAGTCACATTGTTTGTTTCAGGAAGAAAGAATCGTGAGCAGATGAAACTGGAAACCATAAAGAAACCGAAAAGGCAGGAGGAGCCGAACCAGGAACACTAAGGATAACCTGGAACTCGGGTCCTCTCAGAGCTGGGTAAGCACCTCACCACTGAGTTACGTTTCCAGCCCTGGGTTTGAATCTTTTATTTACTTTCAGTGTCCTAATCCAAACTCACAAGATTCAGTATGTTCCTAACTTTTATTCACAAGCTTTAAAATTTGTATTTGGAATGTGAAAAGCATTTTTTTAATCTTTTGATTTCAGCTATCTGTTGAAAAAAAATTTAAAGATTTATTTATTTATGTATTTAATGTATGCATGCCAGAAGAGGGCATCAGATCCCATTTTAGATGACTGTGAGCCACCTTGTGGTTGCTGGGAATGGAACTCAGGACCCTCTGGAAGAACAGCCAGAGCTCCTAACCACTAAACCATCTCTCCAGCCCATGAAAACTCTTTTTGGTTACATGTTGGTGCACTGGAAAAGTGCAGGTGGCCAATAAGATGGTTCAATGGGTAAAGACACTGGAGTAAGCTGAATCTTACAAATTGTTCTCAGATCACCACACGTGTGCTGTAGCCTGTTTGTGAGAGTGTGTGAGCATAGTAAATAAAGGTAATTTTACAAACACATGCATTGTGTTTAGGCAAAGTGCCTTTACTTCACAGTTCTGGAGGACTGCCCCTGCCTGCAGCTTGCTGCTTTCGTAACTCCTATGCACAGGAGCTGGTACTGGACCCTGGGTGGGCAGCCTGTCCTGTTCATGGGCGGCTTTGGCATGATTCTCACCGTGGTGGTCACTTTGGCCTCCGTGGACACACTGGGCACATGGACTGGTAGGAATCCTGAGATGGGAGCCTTCTGCTCACACTATTTTTGCCCATGAACAGGACAATCACATGATGGCCTTTCTTGTGTTGTCAAGGACACTCCCACTTTGAGTCATGACATATAAAATGCTCTTGGTGTGAATCCTATGTTTGTGACGTGTAGTTATGACCCAAAGAAAAAGAGAAACCCCCCGGCCAGAATGATCCCGTCACTAAGTGAGGTTTGTCTTCTTGCCCCTGTCCTGTGTGGATAGTAAGGATGCCAGGGCAGGGTGGGTAGGGGAGACCCCACTTTTGTTCTAAGAGCCCGGCCATGCTGTAGAATTCAGGCCGGCAGCCTTTGTTTTGGTCGCTTAGGAATCCAGAGACGGAGGAACAGGTTGGAAATGTGAGCTGTGTCCAGACACGTGAGGAAACCCAGTCCCTGAAGATTTGTGTGATAGTCCTCAGGGGACTGTCCTCTCTCTCACATGCTGTGGGCCCTTTGTGCGTGTTTGGTTTTGTTTTACGTAGATGATCCTGTTGGAAAAAGCTGTATGCTTGGTGACGGTGCCTGTAACCAGAGGCTCCTCCGAGAGTGTCAGCAGTTGGGAAAGCGAGGCAGGCATGCCAGGAGTTTCTTCATCTCCTAGCTGTTTTGCTATTTTTTCAGCTGCTTTCTTGTGACCGGAGGAGAGCAGTACAGACACAGGCCTGGAAGGGGAAAGCCCAGGGTTTTGTTTTTGAACAGCTGGACGCCATAGTGGAACTCATGGCCTACTGGCCACACTGACATCTCAGCTCATAGTGGACAGAGTTGGATTTAAACAGTTCAAGAGTTGGCATCTTCAGATTCCCACCTGAGAGCTGTGCACCTGGCCTTGGGACTCAGAAGCAGTTGAATTCGATGTCTGATCTGCAACAGTCAAATTGGAGCTAATTTCCTGCTGAGGGCATGGTCCATCCTGTTTACATCAGCCATAGCTGCAGTCCTAGTGTGAGCAGAAGGCTCCCATCTCAGGATTCCTACCAGTCCATGTGCCCAGCCATTGCTCCATGGGATACTGACTTGTTTAAGCAGAGACAGGCACTGGAAATTTCCTAGTGAAGCATCTCAAGTTTCAAGTGCTGTTACAGTATTGCAGAAATGTAAACACTGTGTTGGCAGCTGTGGCTCTGACTGAATTCTCAGCTTCCCAGTCACAGAAGAAGAGTGAGTTCTGTGACCCCCCCCCCATTGCTCTCTGGCTCATCCTATTTCCTCACAGAAAACGTCAGGACAGTGTAGGGACCTTCCTTTTACATTCTTTTCTCAGTCTCGATAAGACTTGCATGTCGTGAAGCCCTCATCTTTTGTCACTTTGAAGCATCTAAGCATGGCAGCACTGAATCACATTCACAGATATCACCCCTCTCTGTTTCAAAGCTCCTCTCTCACCTCAGCAAGTCTGTCCACAGCCACTGCCCTGCTTCCGGTCCACGGGCATATTTTGGACATTTCAGATGATCGGAATCCTACAGCACCTTTCCTCCTGTGCCTGCAATTGTCCGGTTAGCATGCTTTCAGGTTCTGTCCACATGGCAACTGCTGGGACAGCGTTTCCTCTCGAGGCAGGAAACAGTGTGTTAGTGAACAGACGCCTTTGTGTGAAGCTCTGTCCACTGGACACCCAGGTTGTTTTCTCTTTTCGGCTACTGTGAACTTCGGTATGGAGCTGTGTTTGCTTCACTGCCTGTTCTCACCAACACCAGCGGGAGTCCGGTTAGCATTCTCTTGAGGAAGAGAACCCGGAGAGTGAGTGTATATCACAAAGAGGACTTATTAGATTCGCTTCCTTAATACGGTCTGGGTAGTCGGTCCATAATGGCTCACTCACACTGGAGGGACCGAGAACCAGTAGTTGCGGTTCGATGTCTGGATGACTGGGCCATCTCCAGCTGGTGCTGAAGGCCTGACGTTTCTTGGAGAGCCACCGATCTTCAGCCCACCGGGAGGGTTCCGCTGTTGGTGCAGGATGGCAGCAACAGGGCTGATTAACTCCAGAGATATAAAGCCACACATGTGGTGTGCATGAAATAAATGTCCCCCACAGTCACGGGAACCTGAACTTGGTTCTCAGCTGAGAGCACTATTTGGGGAGGTCTTTCAGGATGGGTTTTTGTTTTTGTGTAATAGATCCCTGGAGGTTCTGGAATTTAAGGAGATCCGCCTGCCTCTGCCTCCTGAGTGCAGGGATTAAAGGCGTGAAACACCACCTCCGCCTGGCAGGAGGTGTTTTCTTAATACAGGTTCCTCCTTTCAGGTGACCCCTGCCTGCGCCAAGTTGAAATAAAACTATGTAGCACCAATTTGAAACTGGGTCCCTTGAAAGGGCAGCCAGTGCTTTAATAAATGAACTAAAAGAGAATCAGAAAGTGTAACCGAATGCATTGGATTTCTGATTCTTTGTTTGTTTGGTTTGTTTTATTTTGTTTTTTTTGAGACAGGGTTTCTCTGGCTAGCCTTGGCTATCCTGGACTCACTTTTGTAGACCAGGCTGACCTCGAACTCACGGAGATCTGCCTGCCTTACGCTAAGGTTCAGAGGCACTGAGTCCAGCGGTTGCCTAGCATGTTCAAGACCTTGGATTCAGCTCCCAGACCCGTAGAAATCAAAACTAGGGAACCCGGGGCCAGCTGAGGCACTCTGAGAACGCTCTGGGAATTTGATGCCGTTAAGGGATTTTGTCTGTTTTTAGAGTGTGATTATGGCATCGTGGCTGTTATTTAGCAGATCAGCCCTGACATGTGAGGTGACGCTGAGGTGTCTGTGGGTGAGGTGCTGTGCCGGGTGGAGCCGCCTCACAGAACTCCCATGGATAGTGAGGAAGGGCTCTGAGCAAGCACACTGTTGGGATCATCTTTATATTAGACCAGTGGCCTCAAAGAGTTGAGGCAGGAGAATCCATCACACCGGGACTCTGCTTTGTCAGATGTGTTCCCTAGTCCAGACCGCAGGAACTCAGCTCTGTCTCTCCAGCAGCTGAGAGGCACGGCAGGCTGAACTCTATTGTCGGCCTCAGGGCAGTGACGACACGCAGCCAGATCTACTCTGTTCCTTCCAGGAGACTCCTTGCGAGGGTGGGAGGCGGAACCTGTGCGTGCGTGCGCGCGCATGCGTGCCTGCATGCCTGCATGCCTGCGTGTATCGTCCTTTAAGCCAGCGGGAGAAGAGGTGGCACTTTCTGCACGCTCTTGCGCCACTCTGTGTCCCTGGGTTAGTACCTGAAGGAAAGTGCTCTTCTTTTCGTTTTGATTTTTTTTTTTATTTTTATTTTTTCCGAGACAGGGTTTCTCTGTGTAACAGAGCCCTGTCCTGGACTTGCTTTGTAGACCAGGCTAGCCTTGAACTCACGGAGATCTGCCTGCCTCTGCCTCCTGAGTGCTGGGATTAGTGCCGAGGACCACCACGACCAGCTGAAGAGTGCTTTTCAAGGGCTCCTGGGAGTGGCCTTGCTTTGTCAGCCGCTTTGAGACTGGCAGCTGATTGGGCTTAGGTCCTGTCAGCCCAGAGCCCTGCCAACCACACCTTGCAGTACCCAGACTCCAGTGTTGGCATAGCCCACAGCTAGATCTGAAGGAGGGCTTGGAAATGGATCTTCGGAAGCCACAAGGACCACAGAGGCTACAAGGACCCTTGGACGGAGCCTGTGGCAGAGGGCCACCCGGCAGGGCTGGAAGTCCTGTGTGTACCCGAGGGGTTTTAGTCTCTTGTTGTTCTCTCTATACTCCCACAGCACATTTTCTGGTCACTGTGCTGGTGACAGGGACTCAGAGGTGGGAAGCTTGTGTGGAGCAGCAGGTGGCTGGGCCTTCCCTGAAAGAGGGAGCTGACGGGGACTCTGGGACAGGGAGAAGGGATTTCCCACCCCAGAAGTCCACCCTCAAAGCAGGAGGCTCCTGCCCGCCAGACTGCAGCAGTAACTCTCAGTCTCCTTACAACTCAGGTCCCTGGAATCCCAGGGTTTGGGAGGTGGAAGTAGGAAGATGAAGAGTTCAGTGTCATCTCCAGCTACATAGGGAGTAGGAGGCCTACCTGAGCTTCATGAGACCCTGAAAGAAAATTTCCTGGACCGTGACCTCCCTTCATGATGAGCCCCTTTCAGTTCTCCTCTGCTCCAGCCTTTAAAATATATTCCACGATCTCCTGGGATCTTGGAAAGCAGATCTGAAGGCAAGGCCCGATCCAAAACTCTGGTTTCCAGTGTCTTCTGGCATAGTTCTCACTCTCTACTCTGAAGATTTCGGGGGGGGGGGGGAGGCAATCTGGCCTCAGACTTCTTGCTGGGAAAATCCCAACAGTTCTTTTCTTTTCACCCTCATCTGAGGCCTTCAGGTTGGCTGCTGGACCTCTGAGCGAAAGGGACCCTCAGCCACACAGGAGCTGAGAAATAAGCCTCACGTGAGTTTTCATGCATGGTGACAAATGGCAATGTCCCTCTGGAGACCTGCCTCAAAGCAAGGCATGCCCCAATGCCTATGTCTCCAGCCAAGAGAGTGTGACATGGCAGGTCTGTGTGCCCACTACTAAGGAAAAGCAGGCCTCTCCCAGAGTGACCTCAACCTCTAGGATAAGGCTTTATGCATAGCTGTTTAAAAGTCAGGTGGATCTAAAGAGATTCAGATTATTTTAGAAGCAGTGACAGCCATTGGGCTTACTGTGGAGAAGAGGCATGTGAGCGGGACTTTGCCATCTTTCTGGTGATCGATTTTATCAGAAGCTTCAAGTGTGAACTCTGCCCCCTCTTGTGTTCTGAAACTGTGTGATGTGCTCTTGTATATTTTATGCAGGCCCCGAGTGGGTGCTAAACTTTACTACTCAAATTAATGCAAGACGAATCAGTGTTTTAATTTAAAACAGAGAAAAACTCTGCGTGCTCAAGTGCCAGCCAGTGGTGTGAGAGTACAGCCTGGGGCTCAGAGAGGCTTTGTTCTGCATGGGTGTGTGAGTGACACCTCGTAATGACAACGTATGTCTGTGTGTGTATGTATGTGTGCGCGCGTGTGTGTGTATGCGTGAGCGCTCATGTGTTCAGAAAGATCTGGCAGGGCCAGCCAGTTCTCCGTGGTTTGGGCTTGCATATTGCTGCAGAGATCAGCAAGCTCAGGCTGGTGTCCTTGGATCCCTGCATCCAGTATCCATACCAGATCACCTTCCTGAGTGCTTGCCTCTTGTGGGCCCTGTCCCGACTGTTCCGACTGTGCTTCTTCTTCACTTGGAGTTCTGCCTGTAAAGGTGGGTCTCAGGGATGGCCTGACCAGTGACTAGAGTGGGGCCCTGTGTGCCGGGCTCAGTACCTGGCACTTCCTGCAGACCCCCAAAGACACCATCCACCCTGGACCTGGGGCTGTCCCAGGCCATGATGGAGTTGCATCCACGGAGGGGCAGGATAGAGAATTCACCTCACTTCTCTTTAGCACTATGTTCCAGAACCACCCAGCTCAGCGTGTGAAGTGGGAGTGGCTGACATGAAGAAAGAGACAGGTTCATGGCTGCACAGGGAAGCTGCTCACTGGGGACCCAGCAGCAGAAGCATGGTCCCACGTGGCAGCAAGATTCTCAGCTTATAACCACTCCTTATAATTTTATTTGCAAATGCCGTGTGGAGAGTAGACAGGTTCTACTAGTATGAAATATCTAGTTCTAGGTGACTATCAAGTCCTAAGTGACTGATGTATTGATTGCCTATGGTCAAGTGAAGAAGTACTTGATATGTTTTACAGTAGAAATAGTAGAACAAAACTGTAAATAGCTTTTAAAAATTACTTATCGTTTATTTTCTTTTGTGTGTGTGCCTGTGTGCCATGGTATGCTTATGGAGGTCGGAGGATAGCTTGTCGGAGTTGATTCTCTCCAAACTGAACATGGTTCTGGGATGAAATGCAAATAATCAGGCTTTACCCACTGACCCTGTGGGCCATGGACATTAAAGTTCATTCAACTTTAACTTGATGTCTTGTACATGTTACACACACACACACACACACACACACACACACACACACTGTTGGTATAATGTTCTTTTAAAATGTATAGGCCTTACCCTTGTTAATTCAAATGCTGATTTCCCCACCCCCAACTCTGGTTTCAATCCGGATATTGCATTGTGATACTCATTATAAGCATCCTGTCTCAACTCTTGTGTAAACAGGACACAAATAAAGCAACTAGATACAATGTTGTGCAATGGGAGGAGCCAGAGATCAGGAAAGAGTGGGAGGAGAAGGGGCGAGAGGAGAGCGAGGAGAGCAGAGCTGGAGGAGAGATCTTGGAGGATGTGGAGCATGAACCAGACCTAAGATTTCACAAAAAGCAAGTATAATGTGGAAAATCTAAATGTTAGGAAACTGAGGGCTTGGAGGTTTAGGAGGGAGTAAATATTGCCCAGCATTGTGTTCTAGGTTAACTAAAAACCCAGTCTCTGTGTGGTGATTTGGTTTTACAGCTGCTGAGGATTAACAACAGCATTACCAGAAGTTAAACCAATAGTAAATATTAATAACTGCCTACAACACACACACACACACACACAC
Organism: Meriones unguiculatus; assembly: GCF_030254825.1. NCBI lineage: Eukaryota > Metazoa > Chordata > Mammalia > Rodentia > Muridae > Meriones > Meriones unguiculatus. The sequence goes on from NC_083356.1 coordinate 25,392,743, forward strand.
ACACACACATTGGGCAAATGTGTTCTGATTTTATAACGTCTAGCCTTTAGATACTAAATCAGTTGCCAGTGTAAGCGAACAACAAAAAAGCCAGGGCTTGGAGGGTGAAGCAGTCCTCTCTCTGATTGTCTCAGTCGAGTGCTGTCTAGGATGTGGCTCGCTCACAGTATGTTTTCTCATGTGCTGAGCCCCCAGGCTCCCAGGAGGTCCCACAGACAGGAAGAAGGTGGTTGTCAGTGGACACGAAGGGGGTCTCTGTGAGGCTGTACCTCCAGACCCAAGGACAGAGCATGAGGGAGACAATAGCCGTGTGCCTGCTGTAAAGCAGAGCAGGGGTGCTGGTGCTGGCAGTGTAAAAATCCAAAAGGACAGGAGGAAAATGAGGAGACGAAATCTGAGGAAGAAAAGGAGAAAGGACTTAGGAACATACCATGTCAGGAGACAGGCCAGCTTTATGGACAGCAGTGCCCATGGAAAGTTTGGCCAGACCCAGGGGCCAGGAAGACTGGGGCTGGAGAGGAACAGCGACCACAGGAAAGGAGATGCTTGATGTGTGAGCTGAAGGGGCCAAGAGAAAAGAAAATGGCATGTTAGGTGGAAACACAGGGTTGGGAGATAAGCCACTCTCTGGTAAGTCTAAACTGGAGGCTTTGGCTCCCGAGAGAGAGAAGAAAGGGAAAGCAGAAAAGACCACTGGAGGGGGGACTGGGAGAGCAAACCCTGGAGCAGGACACACAGCCCACTCAGAGACACGTGTGCTGTGAGAGTGAGCTCGCTGGCAACTGCCAGGGCTGGGGGCAGCATACAGAACTGGGAGGGGGTACCCCTAAGAGTCTCAAAGAGATAGGACGAGTACAACAAGCGAGATGATGCTGGGGAGCTTTGAGAGGAAACTGAAAAAAAAAAATATCAACAAAGGGAGGGCAGGATGTTGAGGAGGCAGCAAGAGCAGATGGCAAACAGCAGGACCACGGCGGGGGCAGTCTTCTGTGCTGTAGGTGATTGGGGAGGTGTGAGCTGCAATTCAGAGGAGGCCCGCTCTAAGTGGAGCTATGCATGTGTGTTCACATGCACACACAGTGTGTGCGCGCGCACCATGTTCATGGATCTATGAGAACGTGTATGTGCAAATAAAGACCAGAGGACACCCTCAGGAACTCACTACTTGGCTAGGCTGGCTGGCCGGCCATCAAGGTGGTTGAAGTTTTGAGTATGCGTCCTTGCTCTGATCAGACCTTATGAGGGAGGTGCTGGGGGAGGGTGAGCTTCAGAGAAATTAAAACTTGTCTGGGAGAGGCGCTGATGATGGCCTCTCAGAGGCAGGCACAGGCCATCGTAGCCCATCAAGTTGAGGAAAGCGAAGTGAAAAGGCTCATATGTTAGTCGTAATGAGATGGCTGTATTGAGTGTGTGTGTTGAAGTCAAATGTCCCTCCTTAGCCTGAACTGTGTCTCCTCCACAGTGTAGGACAGCCCTCCTTCAGCGGACATTGCTGTCACGGAACAGCCTGATGGTGGGCTTTGGGGTCAGGAGGTCTTTCAGCTCCAGTATTCATCGCTGTCCACCTGAAATGCTTTCCCAAGCCTGGTCTCATGCAGAACACCTGATGTGAGGACCTGAATGCTGTGATGCCGTGCTCCCAAACCTGGACAAGCCCAGCTGGTCTTCCAGGACGCGAGGGTCCAGGGAAGGCAGCTACAGACCTGGAATGCCTAACACACTTCTCAGAGCCTCTCGCCGGCCTGTTGACCATACCTAGCAAACTTTTGGTAGTGCTGGCTGTGTCCAGCAGGGGGCCCACTAGCCTCTCCCCGCCTCTGTTCCTGCCTCAGGCCGCTAGATGTCAGTAGGAATCCAGTTAAGTTGGTGATGGTGGGCGGGACCTACAAGGCCCGCTAGGCCTGTCGGTCTCCGCTCCGTTCTCACCTTTCCTATTAGGTCACCCGCAGGAGCAGGCTTATATGGCTGCTTTCGTGGAAATACCAAGGCTGCTTGCGGCTGGCTGGGGCCCAGCGGGCCGCTTGGTTGGGAGGTTTTTGCTGCTTGGTACAAATGTCTTGAGATCTGAGTGTGGGAAAGGAAGTGCCTATGGTTCACGACCTTGGTCTCTTGGAGGCGGGCCTGGGCAAGAGCGATCTTTACAGGACTTCCAGTGCTGCTGGTCAGTCGCCCGGGGGAGTTTGTTTTGGGCTGGACATCTGGTGCCTGCAACTACGTCCTCCTGGAGGTGTGGGCATTTGGTGTTTTGACACTTAGGTAGGTAGATAGGGGCCTCTGACCATGTGGGTCTAGTCACGGCTTCCTCGGGCTGCCATGGCAGGTAGAGGCGCTGGAAGACGAGAGAGAGAAGGCACTACTTGGCCCTAGCAGGGGAAGCCGTCCCAAAGGGCGTGGGGATGGCGGGGCTCTGGGTAGAGTGGGGGCGGGGCTCCGCCTGAAGGGCGTGGCTTCAGACGGCGGCCTGAGCCCGCCCACGCTTACGCATGCTGCTCTTATGGCTCAGGGTCTTGCATCGGCTTTTCCAGCATGGGTCCCTCCGCGTTCCCTGTCGACAGGCGTCCCTGGACGCAAAGGCTCGCAGAGCCGGGTAAGGCGGGTGGGACGGAGCTCAGGCGAGACAGGAAGCAGCATTTGTCACCGACTTGCTGAATCCTGCCCCCATGCGGGGTAGGTCACACCAGACACGTTGGGAAATTCGGCCAGCCATGTGGTTGGGCCTGAACCTCCAAGCTGCCGCGTTTGGTTTGGAGGAGGTCGCCCTGGAGTTTGGTTCCCAGATTCCCTGGAAGGTCTCAGGCCCACGGTTCCTACACTCTTTGTCACGTGGCCTTAGCTTTCAGTCCCTACCCCAGATCACCAGCATGCCCCGCTGGACTTCCTAGGGGTTGAGATGGCTGTCCAAGATGGTAATCTGTGAGATTCGGACCTTTCAAACTTGCCCTTCTGTACTGAGGTTCCCGAAACCACATAGCCTGGGCTCTCTCTGTTGAGGGATTATTTTTAACTTAAGTGTTTGGGAAGGGGGTGTCCTGGTGTGATCTCAGGAGTCGTGGGGGCGGCGAAGACAGCCCTGACAGGGTCAGCCTTTACAGCAGGCCTGCTGGGCTCCAGGGATTGCAGGGAAAGACAGGCTTGTCCTGCCTGTCCGATGGGGCTGAGTTGGGGCCTCTTGGAGAACTGGCTGGGTTCCAGTGCACGGTAGGACATCCATCCGGGTAACTTGCTTTTGATGGCCTTGCTTGGTACTTTGGCTCCAACTGGGACAAAGGAATGTCACTCGTGCCACAATGTTTATTGCCCCAAACTCAGTGTCCTTGTCAGTGAAATGTCCTTGTCAGTGAGAATCTGCCAGCTCTTTAACACTCAAGGTGTAGGTTCTAAGGTGCTTGTCCACATTTTATGACATGGAACCGGGGTGAATGCTGGAGGAAAGAGGTCTGAGTCCGTGTAATGCACTTCCACATCCTGCCATCTTCAGTTCTCAAGATGCTAGAGCAGGCCGACAGCAGACTAGAGCAGGCCCAGTTCCTCATCTGTACCCATGTGATAGGTGGAATGGGATTTGGCCCCTGGGAACTTTTGGCCACCAGTTTTCTCTCCCCCTCCTGCATTGTTCAAGGGATGCCCCTTGCCCCTCAGGCATCCAAATTTTGGCTCTTTTGCCGGAGCTCCTAGTGTTTATGAAGCCCGGTCCAGTTCCTTCCTTTCTCAGAGCATACCTGGAATTGCTTGTGGTTCAGGACCTGGTCCCTTGTGCCCTGACCTCTTTACCTACACTCACTTTCAGTCACTATAGCTCCACCCCACCTGATCCCTTTTTTTGCAGGAACAGCAAGAACACAGCCCTTTAAAAAAATATTTGTCAAGCCAGACATGGTAGTATGTATTTATAATCCCAGCACTTGGGAGGCTGAGGCAGGAGCATTACAAGTTTGAGGTTAGCTTAGGCTACATGATCTCAACAAACAAAAACAAAATGCCTTTCCTCATCCTTTCCAGCAGGCCTCTTGACCCTCATAGGATACACATTTGAGCCAACCAGGATGGCTGCCTGGACAATGGGCACCCCGCTTTCGGCCCAGGCATGTGCTTAGGGAAGACCCAGCCAAGGTTTTAGGAATGCTCCTCTCAGTCTGCCTTCTTCCGCCCCAGCCAGGATTGCTCCTCTGTCCATGCCGGTACCTGGGTCCTTCCTGGTAAGGAGCCTCCCAGGCCCTGTTCCGCCTTCTCCCTGCATCTCGGTATCCAGCTTCCCTTGATGTCTGTATCCGAGGATGTGGAACAGTGCTGGCCTGGGGCAGGTTCTGATGAACAGGAGAGTTCATGCAGTTAGGATGTGGCCCCGTGCTGGGCTCTGTCCTACTGGTTCCATAGTGGGGCTAGCTTGGGAGAGGATGCTCTGTATTGGGAGGATCGGGACACAGACTACAAGGACTTTGTAGAGAGTCAGCCAGGGCGTGCTGTGTTCCTACCATCGGAGTTATGGCACACACCCAACATCAGTACCTTCTTCAGAAGCTCCTGGCGTGCCCTGCCTCTGTCCCTGTCGTTGCGTCCCTCACCTCACTGCTCCCCTGTGTATTTCAGTCATAACCTCCATCTTCCTGCTCTGTCATCTCCCTGTTCCTCACACGCAGGGCTCCCCGTAGCGGCCACACTCTTCTAATTGCCACCTGTGATAACTACACCAAGGGGCTCTCTGTGGGACCTCGTGAAGAGGTTCCAGAGGGTCCTGGGGATCCCTTGAGCCTTAGAAAGGGGAATTGCCCCATTTTCAACTTAGCTGGGCCCCCTGAGTTTGCACCCTGGCAGGTGCACCCTGGAGTATGGCAGCCTGTCAGCTTTTGCCCTCTTTTCTTCGGGTATTGACTTACTCCTAGGTGAAGCGTAGGCCAACGGAGAAATCCACAAGGCAGAAGACTTGAAGGCCTGCGGCCCGGGTGGAGAAAACAGGGCTCCACTTACGTGCTCTCCTGTCTTTTTCAGGTGGGAAGAAAAGAGCAAGAGCAGTGTGAAGTGGAGGCAGCTGGAACACAAGGGCCCATACTTCAGCCCGGCCTATGAACCCCTTCCTGATGGAGTTCACTTCTTCTATGATGGTGAGGGCAAGGGTGTGTCTACTCCCAGGTTTGGGCTGCCTGAGTGCTTTGGGCTCACTTTCTCTGTGTACATGTATGCTGAGAAGATTCGCTGACCTTCCTCAAATCGGGTGCCAAGTCCTCTTCCCTGCCTGGGGTTCCGAAATTCCTGATGGATGGGCAGAAGGCAGAGATGGTAGGGGCCAAGGCTGGAGTCCCCTAGAAGAGTGTGTGTGTGTGTGTGTGTGTGTGTGCACAGATACAGATGACCATTGACAGGCTGCTCTGAAGAAGGAGAGACATAGTTTATGCTTCAGGGACACAAGTTGTGTCCAGACTTGCCCAAGGTTGGGGTGAGCTGCTTTGGTCTTCTAACCTCTCCTGAGTGTAGTCCTGATGTGAGGTGCTGTGTTTGTGTCATGTATGTTCTTGTATGCTGTGGAGCACTGGACTGGACCTGCTCTAGTTCATTTGTTTGGTTTGGTAGTTTGAGACAGGGTCTCACTGGGTAGCCCTGGCTGGCCTGAAACTCTATGTAGACCACACTGACCTTGAACAAATAGAGGTGTACCTTCCTATGCCTCCTGAGTGCTGGGATTAAAGGTGTGTGGCTACACCTTCTGTCTGTCTGTCTGTCTCTCCAGGGTCTGTCTACATAGCTCTAGCTGTTCTGGAACTCACTACGTAGACCAGGCTGGTCTCAGACTCACAGAGATTTACATGCAGGGCCCACACACACCTATGATGTGGTCTCTGCTGCATGTGCCATGGTACACTGTGGGGGTCAAGAATGACTCTGTGGAGCCAATTGTCTTCTTCCATCTTATTTTCACATGGGCTCCAGGGTCAAACCTAGGTTGTCAGGCTTGCTCGGCAAGCGTCTTCAGCCGCTCAAGTCTTTTTGGTTGAGAGACTTCCATGCTGTGTAGGCTCCTGTGTGCTCTTCTGTCACACTGCTTTACATGAAGTGCAGGAAGTCGCTGGGCGCGGAAGGGTTAACCTACAATGGCCCACAAGGTCGCACTGTGACACACTAACTTTTATTTTGTTCCTGTAATCTCCTCCGTGGACATTTGTGTTTTAGAATTGAACACATTAGGCTCAGGGGTATAGCTTTGGTGGAATGCTTTCCTGTTGTGCGTGAGGCCCTGGGTTCATCCCCAGAACTGCAGTCAGATAAAAATGTTTTTTTTTTTTTTTAATGTGGGGTTTTTGTTTGTTTGTTTTTTGGGGTGTTTTTTTTTTTTCCATCAAGATGGGCTTCCTGAGTAAAGGCATTTACCACCTAAGCCCGGTGAACTGAGCTTGATCCCTGGGACCCACATAAAGATGGAAGGAGAGAACCAATTCACAAATCTGACTTCCACAGGCACTTCATGGCATGCGTAGTGTCCCTGCTCCCTTTGTCTGGTGTGTGAATAATGAAATCCATGTGTTAGCCTTTTTACATAATACAGACTTAGCGGAAGGTGCGCCGTAATGGAGAAAGGAGTGGGTGGCTTTGCAGACCCCGCAGTGATTCTCTGGGATCCTGTGACCGTGACCTTACCCGGGTGCTGGTCACTTTTTACTCAGGGTGTGCACAGAGTACACTGTACTGAAGTGGGAGGTTGTGCCACCTGGACGGGGCCTGTGGCAGTCCCTCAGTCAGTCAGCACGTGTGCTCTCTGCAGGAAAGCCGGTGAGGCTGAGCTTGGCAGCGGAGGAGGTCGCTACTCTCTATGGGAAAATCCAGCATCTTGAGTGTACGACCAAGGAAGTCTTCCAGAGGAACTTCTTCAGTGACTGGCGGAAGGTACGTCTCAGAGGCCTCGGCAGCAGCCCTGGACCTGGTTGGTGGGGACACGAAGGGTGGGTGCCCCAGCCAGCTGCCATCTCTGAGGCCTTCCAGCTTTCACTGGCCCAAGTGTTTGCTCAGCATGGCTGCATCCAAGACGGTTTTGTGTTTAGCGCGTGTGTGTTTAGGTATAGTATCGGAGATAGCTTACAGCTTGTGGTTTAAGCTGAGTTGATGTTCTCCTACGTGGATCCCTGGCTGTCCAGCACCAGTGGTGGGGACAGTGTGGTCTGTCCCCATGCAGGGCTCTGTCCCCAGTCCTCTCTCCCCCTGTGACTCTCACCAACTTCTGGATGTGCAGCTTTGGAAAAACATCCAGGCATGAATGGAGCTAGCCACCCAGTGTGTGTTTCCAGTCCGTTTGTTCCTTCCCCGGTAATTCATACAGAGGGGGAAGGTGGGCAGTTCTGCCCTCTGTACCTCTAGGCAGGCAGGGGAAGGGCCCCCGATCCAGGTGGCCAGAGGGTGGCTGATAGACTGGCAGTGTGGTTTCTGTGGTGAGGAAGTGAGGTGTGGGAGAGGGGAGAAAACCAACTTCCCCTTTCCACGTCTGCATCCGTGTCTCTTCACACTTAGATTTTGCACAGTCGTAATCAGCATACCAATGATGTTTCTCCCACCTGGCATTTTAGTGTCTTATTTTCCCAAATTGCCTTGGAATCATCAAATTAGGTTCTGCTGTGATTTCCACATTCTCTCCAAAACTCTCCCCTGGGATGTACTGTCCACTGCATTAATATTTAGAAGTGGTACGGGGGAGAGGGGTTGGAGAGATGGCTTAGTGTATAGCTTTACTGAATTCAGTTCCTGGCACTCACATCAGGTAGCTTACAACTGCCTGTAACTCCAGCTCCGGAGGGTCTGAAGTTTCTGGATTCTGCAGGTACATGCATTTTCATGCACATAACTACAACCCCCCACAGTTAAAAATAAAAACAATCTTGCCAGGTGTGGTGGCGCACACTTTTAATCCCAGCAATTGGGAGGCAGGAGCAGGTGGATCTATGTAAGGTTGAAGCCAGCCTGCTCTGCAAAGTGAATTCCAGGACATCCAGGACACACACTGAGAAACCTGTCTCAAAACAAAAACAAAACTAGAAAAGTGTTAAGCTGATCACAGTGGTGCACACCTGTAATCCCAGCACTCAGGAAGGCAGAGGCAGGCAGATCTCTGTGAGGGTGAGGCCAGCTTGATCTACAAAGCAAGTCTAGGACAGCCAAAGCTATTATACAGAGAAACCCTGTCTTGAAAAACAAACAAAAACAACAACAAAAGATTGGAAAATTTTAAAAAATATTTTTAATAAAACACATGGGTCCTCCTGGAGGTACTCAGGCCCTGGGGGCTCTGCCTGTCAGGTGGGCTCCTGCCTTGTGAGGGGTGGGAGGGGGTTAACCAGGCCCTCCTATCTGTCTGCCTCTTCCTCCATGGAAGCAGAGATCGGGCCCTCTGCAAATATCAAATGAGATGCAGCCCCCAGCTTCAAGGACTGTGGAAAACGACTCAGCTTTAGGCATTTTGTTGGAGAAGCATGTATAGACTTTTAAATTAATTTTTAATATTCTACTGAGCGAGCTTGCTGTAGTGAAGAGGGAGCTTTATAGCTTTCTTCTTTAATTGTCCCTAAGGTGCAGTTGTCATCATACCAACATGGATGATTTACATGGGATGGGATCTCCAACTTGGAGCTAGTGGGTCAGGGATTTTACCACTTTCATTAACTGAAATGTTAAATTACATTTGGAAAGGGGTGTCTTTGGCTAGCCCATGCCACCACACCCTGAGTTCATATTGGTAGACTCCGTTACTCAGGCTTAGGGTTAGCGTCTGCTGGAGTTGTATTCAAGCTCCATTACTGTTGGCTGGAGTCGGGGTTGTGCGGTTCTGTCTTCGGGAGCATGTCTGGGGTGGGCTGCTCCGTCAGCAGAATCTTTGGCCCCTGATGGCGTGGGGCATGGGAGGCCTTGCCTTGGGGAAGGATGTGGATTGAGAGGCTTACTTGGGGATTTCATTCGGCTGTTTTCTGAAGGAGCAAGGCTCGGGATATGAGTCAGGGAAATAAGTCTGAAACTGAGACTACACGTGTTGTCCTCTAAGTGTCCCTGTTTGTCCTGGGTTTACCTTGTCACACATTCATGCTCTGTCATGAAGCCCTGAGGGAGCTGCTTCCAGCTGAGGCCACGTGACTTATTCCCAGGGCTCCATGCACACCTGGGCCTCTCGTACAGCAGCTGGTGGAGGCTGAGGGTCTAGTGGAATGGCCTTAGCACTCCGTCACGGTGACCCTGCGCTGTGGCCACAAGCATGGACTCCCTGTGCCACAGAGAGGCCTGTATTAGAGCACTGAGCACATGTTGCCGATTTTGGTACAGGAAATGACAGCCGAGGAGAGGAAGCTTATCACACACCTTGACAAATGTGACTTCACGGAGATCCATAGGCACTTCATGGAGAAAGCTGAGGCCCGCAAGACTCTGCCCAGGGAGCAGAAGCAGGTTGGCAGTGGGTTCTGGGAAGTAGCTGGGGGTGCAAGCCACAGGGAGCCCCTCACAGAGCCTTCCTCCCCAGAGGCCTTAGGAGGTGGACCAGGTTCTGGGTGCTATCATAGCAGATATCAAGTAATTTCAAGTAGCGCCCCCCTTTTTAAGTGTGGCTGGGCTATAATTCCATTCTCCTGGGGCACATTTGGAAGGGCACTACCATTTGAAATGTCAGGAGTGGCACAGGGCCAAGGGCAGGAATGTGGGGGTGAGCTTGGCTCCACTCTGCTTCTTTCTACATCTCCCTCTATTTAATGGGAGCCTGTCACGCAGTTCCTTTTCAGTTGTCTGCTTCTTGGCTAGCTGTTGCAGGGAATCTGGGGGTGATTCCAGAACCTGCCTCATTTCCTCCTACCTTGAAGGCTACCCTGCCCCGTCTGCCGAGCTGAAGCTCGAGGAGCCTTGTTCCTTGTGCTCCTCACACCTGCTGGAAAGCCTCGGGTTTCAGGCCTACAGCAGAGCAGCAGCAGCAGGAGGGACCTCGGTCAGCACAGGAAGTGGGTCCGTTTTAGCTGCTTCTCTCCTAATGCCCACGTATTGTTTCAACTTAGAAGCTAAAAGAAGAGGCAGAGAAGCTTCAACAGGAGTTCGGCTACTGTATTTTAGATGGCCACAGAGAAAAAATTGGCAATTTCAAGACGGAGCCACCTGGCTTGTTCCGTGGCCGAGGTGACCATCCCAAGATGGGAATGTTGAAGAGGAGGGTCGTGCCAGAGGATGTGGTCATCAACTGCAGCAGGTAGGTGGGACCCCTCAGTGGAGATGTAACAGGAGACACCAGGCACTGTTCCCGTGTCTCCTGGGTCTTGCCAAGGCCCTGGGTCAGCTGGGCTAGCGTAGCTCTGCACCCAGTAGAACCTCTTGTCTTGCTCAGCCGGGCTGAGATTCCTTTTCTGGGAGGTGTCCTGTACATTCTCAGCGTTTGGCCTTCCAAATGCCTCCCCGAGCGCTGGGTATGGGCTTGCTGCGTTCTGCTGGCGCTGTGCTCTTGTTACCTGTGTGGGTCCCGTATAACCTCTCATCTCCAGGGACCCTGGGTGACAGCTGGTGTGCGGCGTCCACCTGGCACGTGGTCTGGGGCTTCAGAGCTCTCTGCCCAGAGTGTGCCAAGTGACCACTCTGTTCTGGTCTGACACTGGTCTGTGTGCATGTGCGTGTGTGTATTGCCTGTGTACAAGCCACTGTGTATGCCTCAGCGTTGAGAGTATGCGTGCTGGCAGCTCTTTTTGGTCTAGGGAGCTCGGAGCATGCCTGCAGGACACGTATAGGGAAGTAACCCAGAGTCACCCCCGTTTCACTGCAGAGATTCCAAGGTCCCCGAGCCCCCAGCTGGTCACCAGTGGAAAGAGGTGCGCTCCGATGACACGGTCACGTGGCTGGCGTCATGGACGGAGAACATCCAGAACTCCTTCAAGTACATTGTACTGAACCCCAGCTCCAAGCTGAAGGTGAGAGCATGGCCTCTCAGGGAAGCTCTGTGTCCCAGAGCACATGTGTCAGGCCCTCCCCTCTGGGCTATTCCAGGGTGGCAGGCTTGGGAGACTCTTCACCCCTTTATTTCAACCTTTGGAGATTACCCAGGATCAGGCAGCCAATGGGCCTGGTGGCTGCAGCCTAACAGGAACCCACGTGGGGCTCGTAGTTACTTCACATTTTTCTGAGCCCAGGCTCTGCTGCCCTAGCCCTCACCTCACCTAGTCTCATCTCTCTGAGGATGCCTGAGGTAGGAAGGTGTCCCGTCACCTGCTCCACCACTTTGTAGGGCCGTGGAGTGACATTTGTGGTCTTCACTTAGGGGGAGATGGATTGGCGGAAGTATGAGGTAGCTCGACGCTTGAAGGGGGTTGTTGACAAGATCCGTGCTCAGTATCAGGCTGACTGGGAGTCACCAGAAGTGAAGAAAAGGCAGCTGGCTGTGGCCCTTTATTTTATTGATAAGGTATAGCATGGTGTGGGGACCTTGAGAGCTGGGCAGCAAGGACAATGGTGGCTTCTCTGTGGAGCTGGAGCCTCCAGCAAATAGGTATGTGTGTGCTTGTGTGATTGTAGGTATATGTTTGTGTGTGTGTGAGAGAGGTCATTCCTCTGTGTGCATGAGTGCTCTGCGTGTGCTCCTGCACCACAGACCACAGCCCTGACCAGTGTCTACCCCTGGTCTAGCTGGCGCTGCGGACAGGAAATGAGAAGGAAGAGGGCGAGACGGCCGACACCGTGGGCTGCTGCTCACTTCGTGTGGAGCATGTCCGACTGCACGCACAGGCTGATGGCCAAGAGCATGTTGTGGAGCTGGACTTCCTGGGGAAGGATTCCATCCGCTACCATAACCACGTGACGGTGGAGAAGTTGGTGAGCGCCCTCTGACCATGCTCACCGTGGGGCCGCTGTCAGAGCATGTCAGAGCCTCGGGGCTGTGCAGTGGCCTTGCTGTACCTCCCGAGCATCTCCTGTGGCTGTGTGATGAGGCATCACAGCCAGGGCTTACACCACACACACACACACACACACACACACACACCTCTATTATAAATGTTTTGGTCTAGGAGGCTCGAGTCCAGGGTTTGGGTGCTGGTTCCTTAGGAGGATGGGAAAAATCTGTTCCTTGCCTCTCTCTGCTGCCCTTGGTGCCATGCATCCTTTGGCTTTTTCTCGTCCTTCTGACACCTCTCTCCTGCTGGCCTGGCTTTTGCCCCATGAGACCCGATGCGGCTGCTGGCTGTGCTCCACCTCTGTTAAACACAGCTGCTTTCTCTCCGTAGTCTCCTCCCATATAGTGACATCCTCATGGGCCACTGTGCTCTACGTGACCTCATCGTGACAGCTACACCCGTGGTCGCCCTGTTTGCACAGAAGGCCACGTTACGAGGTTCCAAAGAGGATTTGGTGCCATCTCAGTACACTTGGCAGGATGGGAAAGCTAAATCCAAGGGGAGTCCAGTGCAGCATGGGCAGTCTTCTCTGGGCAAGTTGGGCTGGCCAGGAGGAACTTGATGCCAATTCCTGAAAGTGGGCAGAGGAGAGAGACTGGCCTCCTGAGGCTCTATGATGTTAGGTGTGTCTGATTTGGTCACGAGTACAGGGCCCTGGGTCACCTGTGTGGAAGTCAGTGTTGCCGGTTGAAGAGGGAACCAGGCAGGGTCAGCTGTCTGCTAAAGTCACTGAGTGGGTCTGTAGAGGCACAGAAGACCAGCCCCAGCTTTAACCACAGCTGTGGATGAGTCAGCAGTGAGTGACCGTGTGCAGGCTTGGGTTGGGAGGCACAAAGACGCAGGTTCCAGTGGGTAGGCCGGGACTGTGCTGCTATCACCTCTTTCCGGGACCTGGTGTATGCACCCCTCTGTTTGTGTGCATGATGTGATCTTTGCTGTCCTCATGAGACCTCCTTCCTGCTCAGCTGGCTTCTGCTCCAGAAGTCTCAGTGTGGCTAGGTTGTGCTCATCTCCGTTTCAGGTGTTCCAGAACCTTCAACACTTCATGCAGAACAAGGATCCTAGGGATAACCTTTTTGATGCACTGACTGTAAGTGTGTGTGGTTTTTGTTTGTTTGTTTGTTTTTGTTTTTGTTTGTTTTTTCAAGACAGTGTAAGCCCTGGTTGTCCTAGATTAATTTTGTAGACCAGGCTGGCCTCGAACTCACAGAGAGCCACCTGTCTCTGCCTCCTCCTAAGTGCTAGGATTACAGGTGTGTGCTACCACGCCCAACTATGGATGTATTTTCAAAGCAGGGATGATTTCTTAGTCATTGTTCTATTGCTGTGAAGAGACACCATGACCATGGCGCCTCTTGTAAAGGAAAACATTTCATTGGGGCTGGCTTATAGTTCAGAGGTTTAGTCTATTATCATCATGATGGAAAGCATGGCAACACGAAGCCAGACAGACATGTGCCTAGAGATGTAGCTGAGAGTTCTACATTTGGATCTGCAGGCAGCAGGAAGTTAACAGTGACACACTGGCCAGGCTGAGCTGCTGAGAGCTCAAAGTCCAGCCCTTGGTGATACACCTCCTCCAACAAAGCCACACCTACTCCAACAAGGCTATACCTCCTAATAGTGCCACACCCTAGGGGCCTGTGGGGTGGGGGCATTTTTATTCAAACCACCACTGATGGGCACAAGGAGTCCAGGAAAGGAGTGGGGGTTCAAATCTAGCTTGTCTTTGCCCCCAGTGTGTTCTGTGTTCTCACCCAGCAGCTAAAGCAGCCTTCCTTACCCTCTCCTGGAGGCTGAGAAAAGCCCTTGAAACTCTTGTCTCCTGACCCCTTTCTCTTCTCTGTACCCAGACTTCCAGCCTGAACAAGCACTTGCAGGACTTGATGGAGGGGCTGACAGCCAAGGTGTTCCGGACCTACAATGCCTCTATCACTCTGCAGGAGCAGCTGCGGGTGCTGACCTGTGGTGAGTTGGTCTTTGACCCTGAGGGCTACCCAGACTGTCCCCTATGGGAGCCACCTAAGGCGTGGCCTGCTCTAGGCATGTGCAGAGGTAGGGCTGGGCACAGCTGTCTATTGGAGGAAGAATGCATGAGGTCAATCCCAGAGTGGGGTGGCCTCGCCGGCCCCCAGCAGGGAGGTGTCAGGCTTCCTGCTCCGCCTCTTCTAGCTGTTGTTCATTGTCTGCAGTCATCCTCACCCTCTCTCCTCTAGGTAGGACCTTGCCTCTTTTCCTCACTTTGGAGGTTCCTCACAAGCCTCTGCACCCCACCATTCCTGACCTCTTCTGTATCCCCAAACCCCCCCAGCTTCGGGTCTCATTTCTCTGCTGTCATCCTGGGACCTTTGTCCCTCCACTGTCTTCAGACACTTAGCAGGGACAAAACCTGCCCAACATCTCCCTTCCTTCTCTTAGCACAGAAAGCCATGAAGGGCGATGCCCACCTCCCATGCACACACCACTCTCTAGTCAAGAGTTTTCTCAAGGAGACACTGAGCCCCTTAGGCTCAGGAACTCTCTGGTCATGGCAAGGTGAAAATACAGTACCATTAAATGTTGAATCCAGGCTATTCCCCCTCTAAACTCAGGTCGCCAGTATGGCTGACCTGGGGCCAGTGAGCTGTGTGGCTCTGAAGGCATTTCTCATACATCAGGGTGGGCATGTTGGTAGAGAGCCCTTTCTAGAGGAACTTGCTGTATAAAGCCAGAAGCCTGGGAGGTGGAGCATCCTTCAGGCCCAGCCTTGAAGAAAAAGTTCAGGGTCCTGTTTCCAGGTATGGTTTTGTAAATCTTGTAAGAGTGGCCAACCTGGTCTTAGAATTCTTCAGGTGGGAGGTGGTGTGAGAGCAAATGGCCATGCAGATGGGTGACTCTGAAGTGACATAATATCCTGAACCTCAGTTTCTTGATGATGTAGCTGCTGAGACCGTTTCTCAGTAAAGCTGGGGTGTACTGTGCCCAATACACCCAGTGTTGTTAACTATGGGTTCTTGTGGTGAGGACCCTGACCTACACAAGATCAGACAACACTGCCTCACCTATCCTCGGGCCTCAGGGCCTCCAGGTTACCTTTCTAGAAGGAAATGGCTGGGCCTGGGATGACTTTGGGGCTCCTGCCTCTGCCCCAATAAGACATAGCCCAGCCCCTACATGAAGAGGAGGACTCTCAGGGCCACCATTACTATGGCTAAACCCACTTGGCCATGGCTTGTAGGGCATCTTAGGTCATTGACTTCTTCCTTGGGACTGTGTCATAGAGGAGAGTTTTACAACAGAAAGAGAGCTTTTAGGGCCAAGGGCCAAGGATGAAGCTCACCATACAACACTTGCCTAGCATGCCAAGGCCCTGGCCTCCGCTGCCAGTACCGCCAAAGGACAGGAGGGAGGACAGGAGGCTCAGAGCAGCTTTCAGTTCAGTGACAGTTGTCATTGTCTTTGCTCAGCTGAAGACAGCCTAACCTGCAAAGTTTTAGCTTACAACCGGGCGAACCGGGCTGTGGCTGTCCTCTGTAACCATCAGAGAGCAATTCCCAAGACCTTCGAGAAATCGATGCAGATGCTCCAAAAAAAGGTGGGAAGGTGCCTGCCGTGTCGATGTTCCCACAGTGTCTGCTCCACCCACCTGTCTTTTCTGGGTCCGGGAGGCATTTCATGGAGGGCAGGAGGACAGGGTGGGGATACCTGCCCCAGGGGGCTGGGACCGGGGACTTGGAGGGCCATATCCTGGGCAGCCGTGGGAGGAGCCAGCTCGGAGGCCTCCCATTTCCCTGCTAGGACGGCCAGTGTTCTGGTGGAGGAAGGGTTAGGGCAGACTTCTGGTTTAGAGCAGCGGGGGTATTGAGGCAATTTGTGTTTGGTGCAGGTGGCATGGTTGGACCCTAGAAGCCTGGTGTCCCCACTCAGCACCTGGCTACAGAACAGGATAGTGTCAGCCCCATGGGGCTTCATGGGGTCTTTCCCTGGGCTGCTGTGTCATCTGAGGTGTTTCAGAATGTGAGGCCAGGGCAGGGGTGGCAGCTGGAGTAGCTCACTAGCATCTGTGAGGCTCTGGGTTCTATCTGCTGTAACCCCCAAAAGGATGTTGGGCCGTGGACAGAAGTCCCCAGGACAAGTCTGGGTGGGGACAGAAGCAGCGTGCAAGTGTCTATTTCTTCACAGATTGAGACAAAGAAGGCACAGGTGGCCGAGGCACAGGTAGAGCTGGAGAAGGTGGAAGCTGACCTGAGGATGAGAGGGGACAGCAAGTCCAAAAGGTATGTGTAGGGGGTGCTGTCTTGAAAGCCTTGACGCCAGGGCCCAGCCCAGCTCAGTCTGGGTGTGGTCAGCCTTAGCGTTAAGCTTTTCCTTAGTTGGTTTTGTGATTTTTGAAAGCTTTATTGCTCATAGACAGAAGTAATTGATTACAGGACCTTGTAAGGAGTAGCCGTGGCCTCTGATGCAGGCTGCAAGCGGAAGGCTCTTCGAGTGCAGGGCTCCCAAGCTGCTGATGGCTCCTTCTGGTTTTTGTTTTGAGCAATTGGTTCAGCTAATTTTCATGGCACATATTTTGCCCTTTCAAAGCGTACAGTTCTGCTTGGCATAGGGGCACACGTCCCTTAAGCATTCGAGGAGGCAGAGACAGGCAGAACTCTGAGTTCAAGTCTAGTCTAGTCCACAGAGTAGGTGCCAGGTCATCCAGGGCTATAGAAAGAGACCCTGTGTCGAGAAAGACCAAAACCAAACAAACCAAAACACAGCACACAGTTCTGACAGATGTGTGGCCAGTTTCAGAAAAAGGTCCTGTGTCCATCAGCAGCCCCTCTTGCCCTCCCAGCCTCAAGCCACCCCAACCTGCTCCATGTCCTTTCAGGCTTCTCTGAGGTTGAGCTGGGCTTGTAGGTGTGGCTGCCTTGCCCAATGCACACACTGGGTCTTGTTTTTCTTCTCTTGCACTGTTGGTGTTGGGCCTAACACTTGGGCTCCGTGATGCAGTTGGATTCCCAAGTTTTCTACTGTGCAGTTTATCGCCTTAGCTGTCACAATAGTCCTGGGCCTGTCTCAAATTTGCTTTGATCTGGGGCCTGAAGGTCCAGCCTCACTCCCGTGAACATGACTCCCTGGCATTATGTGCTTAGAAAATGTCTCTGACATTACCAAATGCCCCTAGCACCTGTGTTGAAAATGGTGGGGTTCATTTCTGGACTTTGGTTTTGTTCTGTTCGTCTATATCCTGTGTCAGCCCCAGTCCTGGTGGGTGAGTGTGAGGATCAGTAAGAATGAGACCTCCACCTTTTTTCTTTTCTTTTCTCAAGTTGTTTTTTGTTTGTTTGTTCTGTTTTCTTTTATTTAAAGCAAAGTCTCGTCGTGTAGCCCAGGCTGCTCTCGAATTCACAGTCCTGGCATACCCTCCCCAGAGCTGGGCTTATAGGCACCTAACTCTGTCTTTCTCCTTAAAGATTGCTTCGGCTACATGGGGACACTTGAAATCCCCCTGCCCCTTGGTTTGGGGCTTGGTGGTTGATTTGAGGGTGCCACCTCGTGTGGTGCTGAGCCTCAACACACTTGTAAACACCTGTAATCCCAGCGCTCTGGGTGGAGGACCAGGAGTGTCGGAAGTCAGGATTATTCTCAACTACACAGCAAGCTCAGGGCCGTCTGGCCTACATGGGAGCCTATGTTTAAAAAAAAAAAAATCAATCTCTCTCAGCAAACATTTCTGGTTTTTCAAGGGAAAGCTAAGTATTGTGTTTTTATGCAGTTGTAAATGGGCTTTTTAGCTCGTGTTTGGATTGTTCATGGCTAGTTTGGTTAGGGGTTTCCCAGGCTACCTCGGGTCCAGTGATAACAGGTCACACTGTGCTCGTGGCTGAGATTGGCTTCAGGGGAGCGTACAGAGCGTCTGGCTGAGCCCAGGCTTCTGTGTGAACTTTTCTCTGCAGCTGTGTTGTCACTTTGTGGCTTCAGAACCTCCGTGCTGCCCCTTCCTCACTTAAATTTCACAGCTGTTGTCCACCACAACACCCCCTCCATTGCACACACACCTTGATCCACGATCCACATTCCCATTCAGTAAGTAAGGCCCTGCAGGTACTTATTTTCCCATCCAGAGGCCACATCTGGACAAGAGTGTTCTCACAGATGTGACTCGAACGCAGGATGTGTCATGGGTGAAGCCAAGCGTGCTCCCAAATTTCCCAGGTGTAAGGGGGCCCATGTGCCCTGCCCAGGCATCGCTCCTGATCGCTTATGCAGTGAGCAGTCCCATTTGGAGCAAACTGTGTCTGGCAGCCACTCTGCCTCCCCAGGGAAAGGCGGGATGTCATCGGGCTCTTTGCCAGGGGCTGCAAACTGCTCATGCAGGGAGCTGACCTCAGCATCAAGTCCTCCCCGGCCGAGTCCCATCTGGTATGCCTTGTGCTACAACAGCACTTATCGGAACCATGTGCTAGGAGTGGTCACA
The DNA here is from genome assembly GCF_030254825.1 of Meriones unguiculatus. NCBI lineage: Eukaryota > Metazoa > Chordata > Mammalia > Rodentia > Muridae > Meriones > Meriones unguiculatus. The sequence goes on from NC_083356.1 coordinate 25,411,067, forward strand.
GGCCGCCACTCCAGATTTCCCATGGTGGCCAGTGCTAGGTTCCCAGCCAGCAGGCAGCAGAGGTGCTTGGCTTAGGACCCCAGAGAAGTGCCCAAAGTTGGTAGAGCAGGCAGTGTCGGGTTTAGGTCAGGACCAGGACCAACAGGAAGATCTGTGAATTGAGGACCCCAGAGGGGTAGCCTGGAGCTAAGGCCAGTCCTGACCCTTTGCACCTCAACATGTTAGAGTCAGAACTGACCTGCTCAGAGAAGGCGTATCAGCCCGGAGTCCCCAGCCTTTGGCTGCTAGGTGGCCCAGGCCCAGAGCTCACTAGCAACCCACCTCTACTTCAGAGCTCAGGGTGGATCCTCCCCTGGTCTCTCTCCCCCAAAGCTTCCAGGAGGCAAAATAGTCAGGCCTCTTAGGGAGGCCTTTCAGACCTTAACACTCAGGGTTTCAGATCTAACCTTCCCACCGGCCACAGAAGCGGCTGTGGCCTTTAACACGCCCATTCCTGCACTGTTCATGCTGCCAACCGGTCTGTATTATGGCTGAAGCCTTTGCTTGTTCAGCAATACACCAGTCTCTGTGCATTTAGGTACAGAAGCCATTTACCCCTCTTCCATTTGTTTGTTTGGGTTCGAGACAAACTCTCACTACCTACTGGCTGGCCTGAAACTTCCTATGTTGTAGTCCAGGCCAGCTTTAAACTCAGAGAGATCTGACTGCCACTGTCTCCTGAGTGCTGGGATCAGAGGCATGGGCCACCACCCCTGGTCCCCCTCAGGTGATCTTGACATCTTAGCTCACCATTGTGTTTGTTTGTTTGTTTTTGAGACAGGGTTTCTCTGTGTAGCCTTGGCTGTCCTGGGGCTTTGTAGACCAGGCTGGCCTTGAACTCACAGAGATTCGTCTGCCTCAGCCTCCCTAAGTGCTGGGATCACAGTGTGTGCCACTGTGCCCAGCTGCCTACCATTGCTTTTTTTTTTAATTATATATTTTTATGTGTATGGAAGTTTTACTTGCATGTATGTCTGTGCACAGGATGCCCAAGGAGACCAGAAAGGGCATCAAATCCTCTGGTACTGGAGTTACAGATGGTTGTGAGCTGCCTTGTAGGTCTGGGCATCAAGTCTGCGTATCTAGAAGAACAGCCAGTGTTCGTAGTCTCTCTCTCCAGCCTCCCTACCCTTGCTTTAATGCATTGAGTCCAGGCCCTGGGTGCGCAGAAGTGTGTTGCCCACTGTGCTATGCCCTTTATCTTGCTGCATCACTTCCACCATGTCTCAGTGACTCTAGGGCCAAGTGAATCTACCTTTGATGCCCACTGTTGTCCTGGCCTCAGGGGCACATCTGGGTTGATGCCAGCAAATATGACAGGAGCTGAGCATGCAAAGGGAAAATTTCATGAGGGAAGGAAATATCAGAGGACCCAGGCTCCTTGCTTACTTATTCCCTTTATTCCTGGCACCTCAAAGGGATGACATGTGAGGGGCCGTATATTGAGACACCATTCATCTGAGGAGTTTCTGAGACTTGCCCCAGCCCTCTGCCACAAGCCGAGACCCAGACTTTAAGGAGGAAAGCCAGGCTCAGCACAAACTACACTGTCCGTCTGTGAAACAGGTTGAGCCTCGTGAGCTTACTGATGAGCGAGAATAGAACGAACCCTTGTGGAATATTGATTTCAGGCACCACCCAGAGGCCAGCCTGCCCTGTGGTCCATCCTGTGGGTGGCTAGCCAAGCTGTGGTGCCTTTTGTCCCGCCCTGACTTACAGAAGTGTAGCTGCTGGTGGTCTTTATACCTCCGTTCCCTGCTCTTGTAAATGGTTGCTTACATCTGAGTGTGGACAGGGTAGCCACCACCCATGCCTGAGGAGTTGCTCGAGCATTCCCTTCTGGCACGGAGGCCTTATGCTTCCTCCTCTTGACTTGGCTAGACCTTCCAGAACAGCGTTAATAGTCGGTGGAGGTCACTGTGTCTCGTGTCCAACCCGAGAGGCAAAGCTTTAAGCCGTCAGTATGATGTTCACCGTGTGCTTTCATGGATGCTTCTCACGGAATTTGCAGGGTTGTATGTGCGTGCGTGTGATCGTGATGGGGGCTGGTAACTGTCAGGTGTTCTTTCTGCTGAAATGATGATGGGGGTCTGTCCTTTTAGAACCATGCAGTACATGACACTGATTTGTCTTCAGAAATGAAGCTCTCCCAAATTCCCCTGGCTGTGATCTGAGCCCCATACGCATGCGGAATCTGGCTTCTAGTCCCTTGGAGCTTTTGTTCTGTATCTGGAGGGATGCCTTTGTCTAGCCTGATCACAGTAATGCTGGCTTCAGAAAATGAGTTGGGAAGCGTTTCCTTCCTCTGAGACCTGGTGGTGGCTCCTTAGGCATCTGGTGGGGTGCTCTGGCAGTGATGTGCTTATGGGGCCTTTGCTTTGGGAGAAGCTTTCAGTGATCAGTCTGGTCTCTGCTTGCCATCTATCTGTCCAGGTTTCTTATTCCCTCAGGAGCCAGTGGGTTCTGTTGTTCCGGGGTTATAGTTGGTGATGAGACTTTTTGTGTCCAGCTATTCATGGCATCCCCACTGTCCTTTGTGCTTCCGTGATGTCCTGAGCATTCCTGGCCGCGTGACTGTGGCTCTTAAGAGCTGAAGTCTCATCCTTGTGACAAGCTTCCTGAGGTCTTTTACACTGGCATGCTGCAGATGTCAGTTAGACCAGAGGGCATTCAGTGAGGCATGCAGCTGTCACAGAACAGCTGCTAAGAAATGTCCCACATGTCCCCAGAAGTGCTCTGCAGGGCATGAGGCTTCCCGCATACGGCGGCCCACAGGTCACACTTGGCCTCCTGGCCTTTCCACTTGTGCTCTTGACAGCGGTTTTATCACTGCTGGAATGTGGCTGTCAGGGAGCAGGTGGCTGCTACGCCAGGGCTCCAGCCGCAAGCGCAGAGTGTTCCAGCCTTTTGCAGCATTTCCACAAGTGCCCATTTTGCCACATTTGTGTCTGGAGCACCGATTCCTAGGGTTGGGATCAGAGTATCACATGGTGTCATGATTATTATTAGCAGGTTGCCATGGGCAGGTAAGAAGAGTAAAAGGGGGGAGGGATTGGGGATTTAGCTCAGTGGTAGAGTGCTTGCTAGAGGCCCTGGTTCTGTCCTCAGCTCTGGGGGGGGGAATGAAGGGTAAAAGGAGCATCTCTTTTTAAAAGTTCTTTTCTTTAATCAATCTTTTTATCTATCTATCTTATCTATCTATCTATCTATATCTATCTATCTATTGTTTTATGTCTATGAGTGTTTTACCTGCTTGTATGTCCATGCACCATGTGTGTGCCCGGTGCCAGTGGACTTCAAAGAGGGCATCAGATCCCCTGGGACTGGGGAGTTACAGGCAGTTCTGAATTTTCATGTGGGTGCTGGGAATTGAGCCTAGTTCTCCAGAAGAGCAGCCAGTGGTCTTAACTGCTGAGCCTGTTCTCCCGTCCCATTTATTTTTGGCAGGAAAGAGAGCCTTCTCTAGTCACAAAGGCATCTTTTGGTGTTGCCTGCTTTAGCCTTGCCTGCTCCGCTTTTTGGCCTGACATAGCTCCCTTTCTCAGTGGAGCCAGTAGCTTCCCTGGGTGTAGTGAGGGCTTGCCTTGGCCTTCCGACCACCTCTGGACTCCTCCCTTTGTGCTTGCAGAAGGCTAAGAAGGCCATTTGCAGGAGGAAAGTCAGGATGGGGCAGAGGAGGCAGCATGTGCTCAGCTCTCAGCAGCAGGCTCAGGCACCCCTCCTCTTCCAACAGTTACCTTCAAAAGCAGCGGCGGTTGCTGAAGCTGGAACAGCAGCTGGCCCAGTTGCGCACGAAGGCCGCAGACAAGGAGGAGAACAAGCAGGTGGCCCTGGGCACTGCCAAGCTCAACTACCTGGACCCCAGGATCAGCATCACCTGGTGTGTAGGCCTGAGGCTCCTGTGCCTGTGTGTGACCTAGGGTTCTAGGAGGCCCTGGCACTGTGCCCCATCCTGTACCTGGCACTGTGCCAGGCACAATGTCCTGTGACAGGGACTGCCTAACTGGATGTCCCTGACACTGAGTCTTCTTGTCTTTAAACCTTCTTCCTCTGAGCTTCGGGATGGCTGGGGCTGGCAGTGCCCTGTGGGCACTAAATCACGTGGGTGCTTGGCCTGCCCACTGGGAATGGAGGGCAGGTCAGGCCTAGGGGAGGGGATGCAGTTGGCTGTGGTGCCAGGACAGCAGGTCTGGATGGCACAGGATATCTTGGTCACCCTGATGTACAGAGGCCACCACCTCTTTCCACACCTTGACCTCCAGGGCGAGACCTTCTCTCTAGTCCTACCACAGCTCTCAGCCTCTGCTGGCTTTTTATAGCCTCTCCTGTTCCCAGAAGTCCAAGAGGCAACTGACACTGAAGGGCATAGGGCCATTTAAAGGGCCAGACACACAAAATAAACCATACTTCGGGACTCAGAACTGATGTCATTATCTACAGGTGTAGGAGATTCGGAGTGCCTGTGGAGAAGATCTACAACAAGACCCAGAGAGAGAGGTTCGCCTGGGCCTTCGACCAGGCAGGTGAAAACTTTGAATTCTAAGTATCCCCTTTGCCACTGAAACTTTCGTTCTATGAAGCAGTTTTGTAGTTTTCTGTAATAAAATGTTGGAGGAAGGTGTCTGTCGTTATAATGTAGAACAAAGGCCCCAACAACACAAACCTTGGAGCACATGAAGTATGTCCTGACTCCCCCACCAGCTGCTCCCACCCCCCAGGGTGAGGCTTCTGCTGGAGGAGAGAGCAGAAGAGAGAGGGGGTGCCTGGAGGCTGGGGCCCTTGGGAACAGTCACCATAAATCTTAGCTCTTCACAAGGCTGCAGATGTACCTTATTATAGATCCCAGTGCCCGTCTTCAGTTCCTGCCTCAGTGGGCTTGAGACGGACTCCAGGGCTCAAACATGGTTAGAGCATGTTACCACTGAGCATACCTCTATCCATCTAACACGCCCAATTCATGTCTTTGTACCTCAGTTTCCCAACCTGTATTCTTCCAGGTCTTGGCCTGCTCCCTGAGTTTCTGTGTCCTCTGGGGCCATTGTCCTTTTGGCGCTCCATTGCCTGGGTGTCCCTGCAGCTGTCTGCTCCTTTGCTCCGATGCTGTCGCTGGAGTTCTGTACCGTGAACTAAAGTGAAGTTCCAGCTTCCCAGGCAAGTCCTCTGGCAAGCCCAGAGGACTCCAGAAAAGTGTGGTGGTTGTCGGTGACCCTCCAGGCCCAGGATGCTCACAGTGGCTGGTAATGTGCCAGCAGCAGCCACAGTTTACAGTCCTCAGCCAGCAGGGTCCTGCTCTTCCACAGTTGCTCTATGCTCTGCCTGCGCCCCTCCCATGCCATCCCCATGCCAGGGCCTTCCTGTGCTTGGACAGTAAGAAAAGGTAAATCCTAGGACGAAGGCATCAGGTGAAGGGCTCAGGGCCCCAGGAGGGAGCCAAAGCAAAGTAGGCTTGGCTTCACAGAAGGCAGGCAGGATGACCGTCAGTGAGAAACAGACTAATGCAAGCTTGAGAACAAGCCTGGGAAGGCTCTGCTCTGGTGTGGTCCCTGCTCTTCAGGTCCAGTGGTTTACTTACCCTAGGTCAGGACAGTGAATGGGATGTGGCAAAGGTGGAGACTGCTTAGGACAGAGGGTGGGCCTCATCCGGGGTTCTCTGAGTGACTGAGGGAGACTGAGGCTGTGTGCTCATAGTGTGCGATGTACTGAGCACACTGCTAGAGTTTGTGCCTCTTCAGATGTAACACCATTTTGTCTTGTCTCTGGTCAGAAGTCTTTGAGTGGACTCAGGGTCCAGATAACATCAGGGCTGCCAAGTGTGGTGGTGTACACCTTTAGTCCTGGCACTCGGGACAGAGGCACATGGATTTCTGAGTTTGGGGTCAGCCTAGTCTTCATAGCAAGCTCCATGACAGCCAGGGTTCCACCTATCTCAAAAAGTAAATTAAATAAATAACTGAATCAGGGCCGTGGCCATAACACCCAGAAATGTTTTAGATGGTCCCTAATACCCTCTAACAGACAATGCTGTGCCCAGTATCCTAATACCATACAAAGCAGAGGAAGGGTTAACCCACAGAATTTTAAGAATTTTTTTTGTCTAACAGCATCGAGTGCAATCTACATAGGAAACACAAGAGTTTAAAGAAGTCTGAAGTTCAAGACAATTCAAGACGGAGTTCTTTGTGAGCAGTTTGAGAAGAGTTACAGAGATGGCCTGTTCTTTCAGTACCTACTCTCCATGTCTTGGTTGTTTGTGGTTTTATGGTGGTGGCAGCAAACCCAGGGCCTGGCACATGCTGAGCATGTGCCGCACTGAGCTGCACCGCCCCCTTCTGTCTGGTACCAGAATTTCCCGGCTTTGTCTTCAGTTTGGGCTATCCTTCCAAGCTCAAGACCTCTCAGTTGTTTAGGTGTCCTTTAATGGGTGTGGGACTCTGGAGGCTGAGGCAGAGAACCGCCTGAGTCTACAAGCAGAGAGGCCAGTGCCAACATAGTGAGACCTTGTCTTCAAAAAGAAAAAAAAATAGAGAGAGAGAGAGCTAGAATGGGCAAAGTAACGTGAATAAATGCTTTATTTAATGGCAAGGTTCCTTTCAGTCCCTCTGCACTCCCATTTTTTTTGAGAAGGGTCTCTCTGCCACTCAGGCTGGTTTCAAACTCCGAGGCTTAAGTGATCCTCTTGCCTCATCTTCCTGGGTAGCTGGAGTGCATGCTTGAACCATCCAAACTGGCTCCCTTTAGTTTAAGAATTCTACTTTTGTTTGCTTCAAGTTCATGAACATTTCTCTTGCTTTGATGGACTTGTAAGTTGTCTGTGAAAATGATCGTTAGACACCTAGTCACTGGCCTTGTTTTGCTCAAGTGAGTGAAGGGACTCATTGGCCAGAGCAGCCCTGGGGATTAGACACGGGTCTCCTCAGGTCTCCTTTTGTTGGAAAACTGGCAGTTTTTGTCTGGTGCTCTCTGGTCCTAATGAGGAAATAAAGAGATCCCTGTCAGATAGGGAGAGGGGCCGCAGATAAATGATAAAGATGGCAAACTTTTTCCTCACGCTCCTCACCCAAGCAAAAGGTTTCTTTCCTGCCAGCAGGACTCCTGGCTGACCAGTCCAGGCTGGTCCGACATTTTAAAGACTGGTTCAGAACACATTTACTTGAAGCTGTGGGCCTATCAATTCCCCTTTCTTTAAATTGACCAGTCCGAAATGAGGGGGAAGGGGACCCATTGTAGGCCTCCAAAAACATCTAAAACTCCTGCCCTCCAGGGGGAAGTGATTTTGGTTTCCAGATCCCCCAAGACACATACACCTTGTGGGGTGTCTTTCTGTGTGTCTAGTGTGTTGCTGCTTCTGCGTATCTTGAGATTTTTCCTGCCTTTTAACTCTTTAGCTTGCAGAGGAAACAGACTAAGACCCTAATAACAAAGTCACAGGCCCTTACTATGTTCCTGTCCAGTTTCTGCTCTCCTCCGACAGAGTCTGGGGCAGGGACAGACACACTAAGGATTTCAGAGGCAGACCCTTTTTTCCTCACTGTTAGCCCTTCTCCATATCACCTGAGACCACACAACTGTGATGTGGGAGTAGTCCTGGGTGTGCTGGGTGCTGCCTTACAACCTGCTCCCGTTGGGTCAAAGCAGTTGAGTCAGCAGTGTGCACTCACTGATGGTGGAGGGGATGAACGCTCAGGCAAAAGGCCCAGCCATACCGAGAGCAGCAGAACGGCGTCTTGCCTGTGTGCACTGCTGATGCCGAAAGAAACTGGACTGCTGTCACCACCCAAGCATAGCCCTGAGTAAGACTGTGATCCAAAGTCAGGGCTGTAGAAAGGCACCCTGCCTGTCATCTTGTTCTACCCTGTGGACCCTGTGTGCCTCTAAAATAGGTATTCTGTGGTGACACCGATGCGATCTCAAATCAAAGGAACGCTTTAGAAGGTATCTCCTCTTCAAGACTTTACAACTTTCGATGTTGCTTCCATGACTGCTGTGTCAGCAGCTTGTGTTTGTTGGTTAAATCTCACAGAAATGGCTCCTTTGCCTTCACATTCTAGTTGCCTCCTGGAAAATTGGCCAACAGCCCTCGGCACTGGGGCCTTCCAAGGTGTTTCTTTCCTTTGATTAGCAGCATGTGCACCATGTCCTGCTCCTTTAAAGTCTACCGAAAGCCATATGTCATACCCTGTGGTAGAGGCCAGGGTCCCACCTAAGCTCAGAGGAGAAAGCTCTGGGAAGTGCTTCCTCAGGCCACCTTGACTAGAATCGCAATGTTGGAATTATGTGTTCATGTTTTTATTTGCAGAATCAGTTTTTCATCTATTTACACATTAGCCTTCAACAAGGCTCTTACCGTAGGATCTAAGAATTCCGCACTTGTAGAAAGCTACAATAAATTAAGCCACTTGGCCTAATGCAGACTGCAGCTGCTTGGAGGAGGACTGCTTACTGCTGGTTCGTCCTGCTGATGCAGTTCCTGTTTGCTGATTTGCTGGTTACCTGCACTTCTGGATTTCTGGACAGTGATATTGGTATTGCCCCCAAAAGAACCCAACGACCCTAACCAGCAGGAAGCAGCTAAGAAAGAAAAAAACATGTCCCCTCTCTGACTAACCCTTTCTCTCTCCTACCTGTTGTTGGGGTGTTGGAAGGGACTGGGGTGGAGTAGGGAGAAAAAGATAAAAGAAACATACATAAAAGAGTTTTTTAAAAGTACGCCAACACTGGACGGTGCAGAAGGCTGGGCCAGATTGGCTGCACTTGGAAGGCCTCTCTCCGCTGTTGCTGGTGTGGCTGCCTCAGTGTGATACGTGCTGAGGAAGAAGCTGCAGCTGAAGGCACAGCCAAGGTCCTCACAGGTGTAGGGCTGCTCCCTGGGTGCACCTGCTGGTGCTGGATGAGACAGGAGTGCTGCCCGAAGGCCCAGCCACAGTCCTGACACTGGTTCAGGTTCTGGCTGTGGTGGCTGCACTGGTGGTGGACCATGGTAGAGCTGTGAATGACCAGCCTGCAGCTAGCCACGTGGGGCTTCTGGTGTTTATCGGCATCTGGCTGGTGGCTGAAGGCCTTACCGCACCCATGTGGCTTCTAGCCTGTGTGCATGTGCTGGTGTGGCTGCCCTTTCCAGAGGCTTTGCTGTTGGCCCAGAGACTGTCCAGAGGCTCTGCCAATTGGCCCAGGGACTGTCCAGAGGCTTTGCTGATTGGCCCAGGGACTGTCCAGAGGCTTTGCTGATTGGCCCAGGGACCGTTGACTTTAGAACCACATCCAACGTGGACCCATCCTTGTTGGCTACTCTGTCCTGCAGCCACCTCACAGATGATCAATCTCTAGGAGTCTTGTTAGGCCCTCTCTTGGGCTTCCTCAAGTTCACAGATGTCAAGAGGCTCAGATTTCAAACTGGCCCCTGTGGTGGTCTTAGTCAGCTGCTCCCTGGGACTGCCCTGCTTCAGAAGTCTGCTGTGTTCATGCGGAGCTCCAAGCCATTGCCCAGGAGCTCAGGCTGTACAGGGAGCAGTCTGGCTGCTTAGAGATTGCACTAAAAAGGCAGTGTTTGCAGCTGTAAGAGAATGGATACAGTCCACCTTTGACACAAGAAGTCATCCCAGGATGCCAGGCTGTGTGCAAATATGTATGTGACTGTGACCACCTGGCAGTGAAAATAACCAGGAACCTGCTTTCTGTCCCGATCCTGCTCAGCCTTCCTCCAAGCTCCCTCACGCTTGAGTCACCTAAGGGGACCATGAGCAGAGCTGGCATTCAGGTGCACACGTGTGGTTCCAACACTCAAGAGGCTGAGATGAGAGGACCTCAAGTTCAAAGTCAGCCTGGCTGACAAATGGGACTGTCACAAGACACCAAAGGGTGGAACTGGAGAGATAGCTCAGTACTCAGGAGCACTTGTTCTTGCAGAGGATCTGAGCTCAGTTCCCAGCACTCACAACCATCTATAAATCTAGTTTCTTGGGATCTGATGCCTTCTTATGTACCAGGCACAATATGGTACTCATAGAAACATGTAGGCAAAGCACTCATATACATAAAACAAAAATAACAAAATTTTTTAAACCTCCAAAGGGAAAGAAGGAGCCTGTTATCAAAAGGCATGTGGGAGCTGGGCATGGTAGCTTACGCCTTTCATCCTCAGGAGGCAGAGGCAGGCTGATCTCTGTGAGTTTGAGGCCAGCCTGGTCTAAAAAGGGAGTCCAGGACAGCCAGGGCGACACAGAGAAACCCTCTCTCAAAAAAAAAAAAAAAAAAAAAAAAAAAGAAAAAGAGGCATGTCTGTTGGTTTGAATGAGCATGGCCCCCACAGACTCATATATTTGAATGTTTGGTCCCCGGTTGGTGGAGCTATTTGGGAAGGATTAGGAGGTGTGGCCTTGTTTGGAAGAGGTGTGTTACTGGGGCTTTGAGGTTTCAGAGGCCCATACTATCCTGGTTGTGTGTGTGTCTCTCTGTCTCACGCTTGTGGAGCAGATAGATACAAGCTCTCAGCTACATCTTCAGACTGTTAGTCTCTAAACATCTAGAGAAATTTCCACGGGTTTATTTATTTTTTTTCTTGATAGTAAAACCATCTAAATATTAAAATATTTTTAAAAAGCATCAGAAAATAACAAAAACATGAAGTGGCCAAATACATGCATAATCCTAGGATCATGATAGTTAAAAACCAGTCTTGGCTACACAGTGAGTTCCAGGCCAGCCTAGGATACAGGAGACCCTGTGTTAGTGTGCAGGCGATTCTGCTGGCCTGCCCTCCGGGACTTAGCAATGTCTTATATCATCACCTGCCGCCACCAGGTATGCCAGGTGTCATCTCTGATAAAAGGACCCCGCCAACCCAGCTCTCTCCCTGTGCCCGCTGTTTCTCTCTCTGCTCTCTCTGTTTCTGGCACTCTCTCACCCCTTTCTGTCCTTCTCTGAATCCACCCTTCACTGCTCTCTTCCTATCTGTCTGCCTTCCCATCTCATCTGCCTCTACTTCTCCAGGCCATCACTCCTCTCCCTCCCCCTAATAAACCTCCTTATTCCAGATCTGTTGCATGGTGTAATTCCTCAGGGCATACCTTGGCATGGTCCTGCCAAGGTACCCCCTCTCTGCACCGTTATATTTCATAATATCCAGCCGCAACAACAAGACAAACTAGTAGTAATCAGGAAGGGGTAGAAGGTTGGGAATGCCTCTCACCAGGCACGAGGGTGTGGGTTGGTACCTACCCTAGTACCTGCATAAACACTGGGCATGGGGTAAGCTTGGGTAACTGTGGCAGTTGGGGCAGGGGCAGGACACAGGAATCTGGGAGCTGCCTAGAGTAGCCAGTGGGTGACTGAGTATCTCAAGGAGAGTGGAGAACCGCTGGGCATATTCTTTAATCCCAGCAAACAGGAGGCAGAGGCAGGCAGATCTCTGTGAGTTTAAGGACAGCAAGAGCTACGTACGGAGACAGATTAAAAAAAAAAAGGAAAGACAGACAGACAGTAGAGAGCAACACCTCTGGCCTCGATAAACACTCACCACACAAATACATAACTTGAGTGGCACCAGCTAGGACTTCAAACAGGCTGTCCCTAGACTACCATGAAAAGCCAAGTCCAAGGGTAGGCTAGGCAGAGAGGCCTAGCTCCTACCTGGCAGCTGAAGCACCCCACCCTGCATAACTCCCCAGGCAGCTCATTGCTTGCTGGAAGCACTGCAGCCCTGCCCTGCCCTCCCTGGCTGTTCCTCAGTGGCCATGCCTGCTGTCAACACATATGTATACTAGTAAGCCCACCATGGCACATAGGTGCTGCCAGGGCCCCTCTGCTCCAGCCAGAAGGTTTCATGATGAGCAGTGCTGGCCGGGGCCAGTCTAATCAACTAGGGAAAAAGACATACCTATGTGGAAATCATACGTGGATGCTTGACTGGTTAGAACTTTGAAGTTTGGTTGGAGTGTTGTAAATCCATATACATACTGCAATATAAATATTGCATATTGCAATATTTATTGCAAAATATACACATTGCAATATAAAACCTCTTCATTGGTGGTACTAGCGGATGGAAAAACAAACACATGAGGGCTGGGCAGGGGATAACATGCTAGGTTAGAAAGCACCAGAACCAGTTATGTGAGGGAGCACCACGGCAGGCTCCCACACCAGGACGGAGGACAGCCCACCTGGCCTTCAAGCATAGCTTGGAGAGGGTGGGCACCTCTGGACAAGTTGACCCTGTCCTCATTGGCTCCAGGCACTCACCCATCCCCAGGGTCTCCATTCCATGGTATTCTGGCCCCTCCCTAGTTTCAGGGCCCAGCCCCACCCCAAGGACTCTTAGGCAGGGAGCTTGTGTTTTCAAAGGCAAAACCCACAAGAAGACCTTGAATTTGTCTGCAAAAATAAGCCAGGAGCTGTGCTGCTCTGACAAGGTTAGGTAGTCATGACAACCTCAAAATAGTCCTTGAATGTCTGCATAAGCAGGTTACAGAAGCCAAAAAGGGAAAAAAGAAAAAGAAAAAGCAGCCATATTTTAACAAGTAGATGGTGGTCTTGGCTGTACATTTTTGGGTGGAGGTCATTGAGTCACGGTTATTGGGAATTTATCTTCCAGGGACTGGAGTTAGAGACAAATGGCTAGTAGGTACCAAGATAGATTTCTGGCATAAAATGGAGTTTCTTTAGCCATCACATTCCCAAATGGCTCTATTAGAATGAGTTCAGGAATTTAAATTGAGGGCCCTTGGTATCTATCGTGTTCTACAGCATATTTACAAATGAGAGTTAGGATGTGTAAAGCAACGGAGACAGAAACAGAAAATAAGCATCAGGATAAAATTTGGTAACCATGAAGTAAGCCATTCAATCACATTCCAGCCCCCATCTTGAGTAACCAACCCTTTTTTGTTGTTGATATTTTGGTTTGGGTTTAGTTTTCTGAGACAAGGTTTCTCTGTGTAGCGTTGGCTGTCCTGGACTCACTTTGAAGACTAGGCAGGCCTTGAACTCACAGAGATCTGCCTGCCTCTGCCTCCCCAAGTGCTGGAATTAAAGGGTAGGACTGGGATTAAAGACATGTGCCACCACTGCCCAGCTGAGTAACCCTTTTTGTAACTCTCTGATTTTAACAAGTATTTGTAAATCTGAAGGGTCCTGGAGGCCATGAGCTGTGGTATGCTAACAGGTATCATATGGCTATTATCCCTTCTGCCCCAGAGAAAGGCAGCCGCTCCTTTTGTAGAGGGAACTAGTTTCCTTTGGACCTAACGTTCCAGCATTTTGTTGATGATAAGGGACGATGGACTCTGTTCTATTACCACATCTCAGCTAACATTGAGACTTTGTTGTCAGGACCCAGGAAGGGTAGAAAGATGGTCAAACGCTGGGAGGGGGCAGGGCACATCTGGTTTGCTGCCCAGGTTTTACTGGACTGTGTGGAGCCAGTGAAGTGCAAGCAGGTCTGAAATGCTGGCCCAAAGAGGGGCTCAAACTGGTAGGAAATTTTGTTAGAAACATCAGGTTTACATCAGCTTTCAGCAGGTACGGTGACTGCAGTGATTTTGGAGCAGTCTGTAGCTGATAGGAAATCTGCTGGGACAGATACAGACTTTAGGTGGGGAACCGTAAGCTGTTGATTGACAGGAGTACTCCTCTGGAGTCTGTTTGACAGGTGGATCAAAGTTGAGACTCTCTGAGGCTCACGTGAGTATTTTAAGTCTACAAATAAAGAGAGGAAAGTTTTAGATACATCAGCGTTATCCATTGTCTGTACTTGAAATCCTCATTTCAGAAAAAGCAGTTAACCAGTGTCTGCAAACAACTGGAGTAAACTTACTGCCTTTGAGCCATTGCAAAAACTTGGGGACCCAAAAGGACAATCCTGGGTTAAAAGCATGAACACTCTTTTCTCTGTCCAGAGATCTGGATATATAGACTGGTCAGCGATGTTTTCAGCACAATGAGAAACACGAAATCTATACTCAGAAAACAACCAAAGGACATTTTAAAAATTGAGCTTATGACGATAATAGTAGTTAGTGGTTTTCCAGAGCTAGATTAATAGCTTATCAGAACTTCACTGATTAATATTAAAACTTCCAATTCTGACATTAAAGCTTCTTAGTATAACAATAGCATAATAAGAAGGAAAGATTTCTGATATTTTTTACAATTTTTATATACTTTAATTTTTATACCTTTATAACTTGCATTTACATACCTTAAATCATTTTCTCAGACCCTCACAACTTACTCAAGCTTTCCAATTCTCAGACCTTTTCAATTTGCATTTATATACCCTATATCATTTCCCTCCTCATAACTTTTTTGTTTTTGTTTTGTTTGCTTTGGTTTCTTGAGACATGGTTTCTCTGTGTAGTCCTGGCTATTCTGGAACCCGCTCTGTACACTAGGCTCTCCTCAAACTCAGAGGTCCGCCTGCCTCTGCCTCCAGAGTGTGGGATAAAAGGCATGTACCATGTGGGATAAATATGCTGTAGAACACAATAGATACCAAGGGCCCTCAATTTAAATTCCTGGCTAACCCTTACAACTTTTATAAACTCAAAATATCTTTTAATACAGTTATTTACCATGAAACATGCATAGCTTTGCTGGGTGGTATTGGCACACACCTACAGAGAAGCAGGCAGATCTCTGAGTTCTGAGTTCAGAGCCATCCTGGTCTACAGAGAGAGTTCCAGGACAGTCAGGGCTACACAGAGAAACCTAGTCTTGAAAAAAACAAAACAAACAAAAGAAAATTTTAAAAATAAAGGAATAGTAAGTTATGTTGAAGCCTGTTTTGTGAGTTTATTTCTTTTAATGTGAAGTTTGCCCTTTTTAGCAGGAGATTTAGTAGCTCTAGAAAAAAGCAAGGCCTGATTTTTACATATCAAATGGACTAACTAGGCAATTGTAGCTGTGTGTGGGGGCAGGGATGGGGGTCTGAGTGCTTGCTGTTGTCAATTGATAAAGCTACAGTTGGCCATTGATGTCATCAGAGATCTGATAAGGCTATGTTTGAGCAGGGAGTATAATCCAAATGGCCTCTCTGCCAGTTAAAATGACAGACTTACCCACAACCTAGATGGCTACCCTAGGCTCCTCCATGGTGATCTCCCTGGTTTCATTAGGGGCAAAGGTTAGGGTGGTGTCAGTCTTCAGCCATCACACAGGACAACATTATCTCTGGCTGCCACAAGGGGCAGCATTAGCTGCCAGGCCCAGAAGGTTGAGAGACATTCCTGTAGATGAGGAACTTGAGAGATTGGCCTGTCATTGGAAAGCAAAGAGGGGCATCAATTCTCCAGTGTCCTGCTTGTTCACAGTTCAGGCAGGGTCCTGGAGGTGGGCAAAGTTCGGAGCAATTCTTTGCCCGGTGGTTAGTGTCACCATAATCCTAGTGGAGTCTGTCTTCTGTGCCCCGTCATAGTTTTTGGAGGAGTCCTAGGAGCTGGCATTTTTATTATGGGAAGTTTTGGTTTTTAAAAAAACATTTAAAATGCCATACTTAGCAGATCTAAGGAGTTTGAGGTCCATTATCTAGTCTATTTTGTAAACCCGATTTTAAACAAACTGTACTTAATTTTTTTTAGCTACTTACTTTAGGCTTAACCTTGAAAACACATACAGAAGGTTAAATGAAACTTGTCCCTGTAAATGAATTACATTTGCACTTGGCATGACTACAAATATAGTTTTGAGCACATTAAAGAATTTAATCATTTATAAGGTGATTATTAACTTGCATGTCTTAATAGTATATAACAATTTAACAGCTTTTATAAAATTAGGATTTTATAGTTTTATCCATGTTAAGGTTTAGCCTTAAATTTTTGAATTGAAGATTTAATTGCAAATTATTTAGAAATCAAAATAAAACTTTAAACCAGGAGCCGTATTTTTTTTCTTTTTATATCACAGCTTTTATTTTTTATTTTTTATTTTTTTTATGATTCGGTTTATCCAAATGGCTAATGCTTAACAAGGTCAGCAAAGACGAGAAGGCTAGACATATATCTCTTAAGTTTTTGTTAACCTGAGTAGACATCTATAAAAATTTGAAAATCTTAATCATTAAGTCCTTTTTTGCTTGGAATTTTACATGTGTGTCATTACCTGGTACCCGGAAAAGGTCTTACACATCCCTAAAGAAAGTAAGTTTATATTTTATTAAGAGGTCTGAATATCCATGACCTTGCGTTTAGAAACATTTGTTTGCTAACAAAAAACAAAAAAAGGAGGAAGAAGGTCAGAGCTAGACATCTAATTACATTTAGCCACCCTAATTTTTATATAAATCTTTTTATTAAAACATTTAAATAACATGGGACATATAAATAACATAAGACAAATAAATATACCATTTTTTTGTAAGAATTTTTTCCTAAAGGGGTTTTAGACAATATCTGTAGCCTGTAACATCTACAGCTTTCCCATTGCTGCATAGATGGACTCCCTCTTTATTCTTAGTTTTTAGCCTGTATACCTTAGTTTTTCCCAGCAAGCCTTGAGGCCTCATGCAGTTTAGGGCCTCACTGCATACAGTTATCTAGGAGTGACTGGATACTCCGGTGAAGGTCCAATGACCTTGTCTATCTCTTCATTTTTGAAGGAATAGTAACTTTTAACAAGCCCAGCTCTGATTATTTTAAGCACCCATATCTGGATTTATTAGTGAGAGATTTCAAACAGAGGATCTTATTTACTTTATAACCAGTTTGTGTGTATCTGCAGATGGAGGCAGATGACCTGAAAAGCTTCGTAAGTATTTTCTTTCCTTATAAAGTCATCAAGTTGCAGAATCATACCAGTATCTGGAACCTAGAGGCCATTAAACAGAAAACTATAAAAACAAGACATCTGTGGGAACTCAGAAAATGCTAGCATCAGGTTGCTTTTGTTTCCTTTACAGATTTTTAACTGTATCCATAAGCTCACAAATCTTAAGGCACAGCAAGTTTCTATAACAGTCTTACAAGTCTTGAGATGAGTTCGTTTTTCAGCAAATGTTTAAGTAAAACCAAGAAAAGGAGTATGAGATGAACAGCAGTAATTCCTGTTGGAACAGTCTACTTTTTAGCTGTCTTGAAGCTCCTGGTGTCTTTTTTTTTTTTTTACTGTTTTATTTTTCATTTCCCTGCCACAGGCAGGAGACCTGACCCAAGACAGAGATTTCGGGGGAAACTTTTAAACAAGCATGCTTAGGTCTTGAGAGGAGGGTCATACTTCCAACTCCAGTGCCAGGTTATAACAAAGTAGAACAGCATAAAGCAATACTTCAATATTATCCAAATCCAAAGACACCGGGAATCCCCAGAAGACTGAATCCAGTGACCATAGGGAGGGGCCAGAGCAAGCAGAGAACAAAAAGGGCTTAAAGGTAAGACATTCTGGGTGTGGGCCACTGGCACAGAGAACAGCAGGTAGTGGACTAGGGGGCTTACAGTGCTTGGGCTGCCTGTGCATGGGGTTGGGGTGGGGTCGGGGAGGATGTGGCAGGGCCAGGAGATGCAGTAGGCAGAGCTCCATGGTCAAACGGGAGCCGGCTAAGAGATGAGACAAGCAGGGAAAGAGACCCTTCGGGAGCTGAGCTAGGGAAAAAGGACTGCACACGGGAGGGCATGGAGAACCGCCCGATGCACCTGTGGAGCTCAACAGCAGGCTCCAGCGAGCCAACCAGAGGGACAGAGGCAGGGTAGGCAGCTCCTAGGGCAAGAGGAGGAGAGACAAATGGTTAGCCACGGTAATAGGCAGAGTAAGCTTCAGGATGGAGCTGAGCAAGTGAGACAGAGCAAGCTCCTGAAGAGAGCTGGGAAGCTGTGGGGAGGAAAAGTGTCTGTGGTTTGGTTTCCCACGTCCATGACAAAACTCATGAGCACACCAGAAAACACAGATCCACTGGACAAAACATCTGCAAGGTTAGTGGAGACCGGACAAACACAGGCATGTGGTGGCCACCTTCGCTCAGATGCCAGAATCGGGGACAGGAGGGGCGTCACCTGCACTGTGTCTGGAACTGGGTCTGTGATCATGTCTGATCTCCCCTATGTCGACCCAGATGTCCAGACTTCCAGAAGAGAACAAACCCATCACTCTGGGTTTCAAATGTTTTTATTTTGTTTACAGATTTACAGTGGTCAGTCTGGGATCCCCTGGGCCTCCGAGTCCACAGGGTACTTGCCCACATCTAGGGCCTATACTCCTAGGGCCTCTGAATGGTAGTACTTGTCCCATCTACAGTCTGTCCCAGACTAGTGACTCTTTCATTTGTGGCAGCCTTGCCCCTCTTAGCTGAAACCCCACCCCTGAGCCTGGGGTCTCCCAGGGATCCTGGACAATCCCCCAAGTGTTTTGAAGTTCAAGACCCCAAGGAAAAGACCACAGACTCAATCGGGATTATGCTTAGTTAAATTTATTGAACCTGCCGGCAGGACAACCATGTCTGAGCCAAACCAGAGACTACCGTGTGAAGTGGGTGGCAAAAGGACTTTTAATGACAAAACCCACAAGGAGACCTTGAGCATCCGTAAAAATGAGCCAGGAGCTGTGCTGTTCTGCCAAGGTGGTCCAGGTGACCGCAAAATAGTCCTTGAATGTCTGCATAAGCAGGTTACAGAAGCCAAAAAGCAGTTACTCATATCATAGTAAGCAGATGGTCATAGCTGTACATCTCGGGGGTAGGGGAGGCCGGGGAGGTCACTGAGTCAGGGTTGCTGAGAACTTACCTTCCGGGGACTGGAGTTAGAGACAAATGGCTAGTGGGTACCAAGATGGATAGCTAGCATAAAATGGAGTTTCTTCAGCCATCGCACTTGGACCCTGGACACGTCCTGCCGTGTACCTGTAAAGCCTCCCCACGTCGCTCAAACGAGGAGCAAGCTTACCCACAGACTTTACTGGGGGGTGCGCTATTCGTGGTAGTGCACCCTCTGGTGCTGGATGAGCTGAGAGCTCTGGCCAAAAGCTTTGCCACACGTGCCGCAGGCGAAGGGCTTCTCGCCGGTGTGAGTCCGCAGGTGCCGGAAGAAGTGCGAGCGGCCGCGGAAGGCCTTGCCGCAGTCCTCGCACTCGTAGGGCTTCTCGCCCGTGTGGATGCGCTGGTGTTCGATGAGCACGGAGCTCCAGATGAAGGCCTTGCCGCACTCACTGCACACGTACGGCCGCTCCCCCGTGTGCAGCCGCTGGTGGCGCACCAGGTTGGAGCTCTGGCTGAAGGCGTGCCCGCATTCGCCACACTTGTAGGGCTTCTCGCCGTTGTGGATGCGCAGGTGCTGTGTGAAGTGGGAGCTGTGGCTGAAGGCCTGGCCGCACTGGCCGCACTGGTAGGGCTTCTCGCCCGTGTGGATGCGGTGGTGCTGCATGAAGCCCCACCAGCTCCCGAAGCGCTTGCCACACTCATGACAGGCGTAGGGCTTCTCCCCGGTGTGGATGCGCTGGTGCTTCAGCAGCAGAGAGTTGTACTTGAAGCATTTCCCGCAGGCCTCACAGCGGTGCGGCTTGGTGCCCCGAGGGCCCGTTGGCCGGCAGTCTCGGCCCAAGCTACTGCCCAGTTCCGCAGTCTTCTTGGTGCTGCCCTCGGTCCCTGGGGCCCCCTGTGGCAAGAGTACCATGTGCCAAGTGTCCTTTTTCTGAGAGCAGGGCGTGGTTCCTGGAGGCTGGCCTGCTGGCTGCTCCAAGCTACATTCCTGGCTGACGCCATCCTCACACACAGACATGCTGGGAAGAGTCTTCAAGGGGCTCTCCGGTGCCCTCCCATCTGAGGCCAGACCATCTCCAGGACTGCCGGCATTGGGAGAGGCTGGGGTCTTCTCGGGCTCCCGCTCAGGGTCTGAAAGGAGAAATGGCAGCAGATAGCTCCCAGCCTCACCCCTACTGTGGCTTTCCAGGAGCTGAGCCCTGGGAAAGTCTGAATGGGGACTATTCGGAGGAGGAGGGCGAGGCTGGGTGGGAGAGTGTGCATGTATGCTTAAGGTGGGGAGTGGGGGTATACTAGAGACTTATAAAGATGGCGTCAGGACCCTGTCTGTTGGCCCTGGGCCTGCATGGGCCCCTCTCTGGTGGTTAACTAGAACTGTGACACCTCACTTGGCTGGGAGAAGTACAGGTTACTATTAAGGGCTAGCAAGGACCTAGAACTCTGAGCGCTCTCTACAGTAGTCCTTCAGGCTGAGATGGCTAGGAAGATACTTATCTTAGCCCACAGCGTCAGGTAACAAGAGTGCCCAAGACCTGCTCTGCCAAAGGAATGGGATCTGGATGGTCCTAGGACTGATCCAGTTTCATAGAGGCTGGCTATAGCCCCGGTTACAGGCACAGGCACACCCCAGCCCAGCCACCCTCTATGGGTGGACAAAACTGGAAACTAGGCTCAAGGAGAGTCCCAGGCAGCATGGCCCTGACCCTTAGCAGATCCAGGTAAATGCTGAGTGTTGAATCCAGTTGGGTGTTCCCAACGCTGCCTAGAGCGGAACAGGAACAGGGCTGCTTGCTCACCAAGCCCCATGTCTCTGCTGGTCCACTTCTTGGAGGTCTGGGTCTGCTGTCTGGGAAGGCACCTCAGGGCTAGAACAAGGAGAGCCTGGAGGCAGGGAACTAAGGCTATCCAGAGGGCAGCATCTCTGCCCCTTCCCTCCTTCCTGAACTTAGAGGAGGACTCCAAGACACTGAAGCCAAGACCCTGACACACAGTATATCCCTCACCTACCCAGCATCTCCTTATGGCCCCGAAGAGAAGTTCAGCTGGATGTGGTGACTGTGCCCCCATCAAGGAAACCCTCCTGAGGCCCTGTGGCTCTGGGAATGCATTCTCCCTCAGTTCTGTAGGCAGGCACAAGCCCAGCTGCCCTGACATCTCCTGTCTGGGTGATGCTGGCTGATGTCCTGGCTGACTCTGGTCTGGCCTCCTTCCCACCCATCCCTGCTCACTACACTCAGCCCTGCAGCTGCCCCAAGATCCCATCTTCTCTGTTCTTATGGTCACAAGCCAGCCATGACTCCTGATCTGCATCTGCAAGGCCAGACAGGTCCTAGAAGGACTGCTTTATCCCCTACAGCCTAGCCAGGCCTCTTGCTCGGATATGGTTAGCCAGGGTGGACTAGGCTGTCGATTAAAGCCCTTCCTGTAGGACCTTGGTGGGGGCGGGGCTTGTGTATTCTTTGCTTATGCTTTTCCTTGCACTACTCCCAAAGGAAAGGACCCCGAAATGACTTGTGTGCAAAGGTCACACTGAAGATTGCTGGGACCTGGATGTCCTGGATGTCCTCTTTTGGAGCCCAAGGTTTCAACAAGTCCTGGTAGATATGCAGGCAGGCTTCAGAACACTGGGGTCTTCTCTGGCAAGGAATCTGTGGAATGAGCCCAAGTGCTGTGACACGTGGTAACCCCAGAGATTCAGGAGGCTGAGGCAGGGAGTTAAAGGTTAGCCTGGCCAACACTGTGAGACCCTAGCTCAACAAGAACAAAGGAACACAAACAAAAATGGAATCCACGGGCATTCAAAAGTAGCAGGAGAATGACTTGGGCTCTGAGAGGTAGCCCTGCCCTTGCTGGTAGTTAGGAGGCAGGCATAAAGACCACGTATCTCTTGTATATCTGTGCAATGGGTGATGGCCATTCTCTCACCTACCTCCAGATGCTCAGGGCCCTCCCAAGCTCCACTGTGACTTGGTAAACACTCTTCCACCAACAACCATACCTTGGTCCAGAACCCACTCTGCCCCATCGTGTACCCGTTCACGGGCTCACCAGGAATAGCATAATGCTGTAAGTCTGTCTAAGAATTGTTCTAGGGGCAGTCAGAAGGGTCTTGGAGCCAGGCAGCAAACAAGACAGGGCTTGGGGTTCCTGCCTGGTCCTGGGTTGACCCCTTAGTTCCCTGGGGAAGTCTAATCTCTCTGTCCTCATCTATGAGTGTCCCTCTGTAAGCTGTGGCTGGGCTCTCTCACCTAAGAGAGCCTGGCACAGAATGCAGCTGCACTGTATCAGCCACTAGAATTCTAGGACCCGGTGGAGATCTGGTCTCCGTGTGGGGTCTTTTCCTCACTGGCCTCTCATGACAGCAGTGAGGCTTCCTATGTGTCTCAGGAATGAAGCCTCTGGATTACATGGCCTCTGAGACCTGAGGTGTGCTCAGTGGTATGACAAGGTCAGAACCCCTAATACCAGCCGACTGATGAGGCTACCCCACCTGAGTGAAACAAGGCTGCCAGCTCTGTCCCTGCAAGTCAGGAGGCAAGCACACCCAAATTAGCCCGGCAAAAATGCTGCCTCTCTTTCTAGCTTAGGACATGGTGTAGGAGGGGGGCTTTCTCTTCTGAACCCAGGGCCCATTCTGAGGTCATTTGTCCTTTTATAGTGAGGAAGAAACATACCCCGGGGGTGGGGGTGGGGCTGTTCCCTGGAGATTCAGAGCATGGCCTCAACCATTGCTGCCTTCCATCATTCCCCTCAGGGCTTTTCCCAGGGGCCCCACAACTGAATGAGCTACCTAAGTGGCCCATCCCTTCCTCAGGAGGACAAGGCACAGATCAGACCAGTCTCATGGGGTAGAGGTGGGGCAGAGGGGTACAGCAGTCTGGGGTAAATACCGTGAGGATGCCCGTGGAGTGCCACATGGCGCTGGTCTCCAGGTGTCCCTGGTGGTGACAGACTGCTGGGTGACAGGACGGGAGTGGCCTCCTCAGTGTCCTCTAATGCTGCCATCTTTCTAAGACCTGCTCAAGGAGTGTGCACCTGGGACCTGAGGAAAATGAAAACCAAGGTAGGTGATGGGAATAGAGTACGTTGTTGAAGAACACCATGCCAGCTTCTGAGCAGTCCTAGGTGATACTGAGCTTCTCTACTTAGCAAGAGAAGGTTGCCAAAGAAAGGCAGGTGAACTCGTGGGGGGCTGCAGGGCCTGAATGCTTATTCAGTGTGGAACCCTCATCAGTTCTGGCAGCCCCGCCAGCAAGGCAGAGTGACCCCAAAGCTCTTCTCAGTGAGGTGTTCTACATGGTCTTCCCCACAGAGCCTGCAGAGAAAAGAATACTTACTCTTCCAGCGAATACTCCTGCACCACAGTTGGCGCTTTGGCTCATGGGAGTGTGAGGCGTGAGGATCCTAAATCTAATTTTTAAAGGGGTTACTTCATGAAAATCAGAAGGGATACATTTCCAGAGGGAAATTATTTTCCTCGGATCCTCAAGAGTCTGAGGCTGCAACCCCAACCCCAGATTTCTCACAGCACCACCCCACAGGCGTGCGTGTGCGTGAAAGGCACATTTCCAGGGCAGAGGTGAAATGAGGCTCAGTTGACTGAATGCTTGCTTAGCATGCCTCACGCCTTGGCCCAGTCCTCAGCACCACAAAAACTGGGTGCGGTGGAGCATGCCACTAATCCCAGCACTTCAGAGGTGAGGGCAGCAGAATAGTAAATTCAAGGGCATCCTTGGTTACATAGCAAGTTCGATGCCAGTCTGAACTACACAAGACTGGAGAAAAATTTAAAAAGGGAGGGAATTTGTCCTTAACTTGGCTTGCCATAAACTGATGGAGCCCAAAGAGAGAGACTGGTTTTCTTCCACAAAGTGACACGGGGAGAAAGGATGATAAGGAATACACATGGGGTGAGATGCAGAAGCACCAGCTGGGTGCAGTTGCGGGGTGGACACTGGCGTCGCCCTGCTGGGTTCCCTAGGTTGAAACTACTCAGACGCCCCGATGGGGCTAACCGAAGCCGCTGCAAGGAAAGCTACGGAAGAACCGAAGGGTCCGCTTTGGACCTACTGGGAGGGGCGACCACTCACCTTGCGAGAGGGAGGAGGCCGACCGCGCGCCGGCCGGAAGTGCTCCGCCTCTGGGAAGTCCCGCCCCTTCGATTCCGGGACGCTCTGGACCCCGGAGGACCACGCGTCGGTGGTCTCTTGGCCATTAAAGCCTTTCTTCTGTGTGGCTTCTCCGCAGAGGGTTTCTTCCCCACGGCTCAACGCAGTCCGAGAAGCCCGGCAGAAGCCCTCGAGGCAGAGACGTCAGAACCTGGGTGTTGGGCCGCGGAGGATATCGTAGCCGCGTCATTGGAATTGGCACCAGCCAGTACCAAACATGATGCCACAGGCTGCAACTGACCTTACCTCTTAATGTGGCTGTAAGAATTCTCGCTGCAAACAGATTTTCATAACCAGCGACAGCATCAAGACGCTGGAAGCTGCTGTCCGTTGTGACTAAGCCACTGCCAATTGTAGTGGAGTTCGAGATCCCTAGACTTGATTCAGAGTATAACTAAGCAAAAATTTAAGACTGCTAGCAGGGCCACAGTCTCTAACCCAAATCAGAGATGGACTGCCTAGAAGCCGGTGCAGGAAGAACAGCTTTTAAGGGTGAAAACCACTAGATCTGTTTTGTTTTGCCAAGATGAGATGATGAAGGTGACCTCAAAATAGTCCTTGAATGTCTGCATAAACAAGTTATAGAAGCAAGCCAACCGTTAGTCTTATTATAACGAGCAGATGGTCACAGCTGTGCATTTCATGGGGGAGGGGTTTGGCAAGGAGTCAAGGTTGGGAAGCTCTGACCTTCCAGGAACTTGAGTCAGAGACAAAGAACTATCAGCTTCCAAATCAGATTTCTATATGGAGTTTCTTTACCCATCATAGCAGGCACTTGTGATCCCTATATTAGAGTCTCTCTCTCTACCCAGCCTGATTGATAACAGCTGGCCCTCCAGGCTGTGTTTAGGAGTGCCGAGCGGGTTCCACCTCCCCCAGCCATCACATGAACCTCCTAAGCTTTTCTAGGTAGGAGGGCTAGTCAACCCCAGAATCACTTACATGAGGCTCTAAGAGCCCTTCCCACACACATGGCTGGTCAGTGTGTAACAGGCTCCCAGACCTTAGTAGACCCCAGACCTTAGAACAACTGATTTCATGGTGGAAGTACCAGTTAGGCCATAAAACTCAACACAGAGACACCTGCCAAAAACAAAAACAAAGACCTAATTCATCAAAGTCTATACTTCTGTGAAATCTCTAAATGTATCGTCCTTGCTTTTTGGCTTCTGTAGTTGTGCTTCTGGTTAATGGTTCCTATTAATTGAAATATGGCAAACCAGGATATGGTTTTTGTGCTTAAAAGCTCACCCGGGAAAAGGCTTGGTGGTACAGTGGGATCCTGAACACCCAGTGTAGTCCCTGGCTGGCTAATAAAGACTTTTTGTTGGCTTAAACCCATGTCCAAGCAGTCGTATGGACACCCCACATTATTTCTGGAGGCCCCACAGAGATCCCCAGAGGCTAGACCCTGAGACAGGAGGGAAGGGGCGTGTGGGGAGGGGGGGTTGTCTCAGATGTTCTCAGAGCAGTGAAATGCAACAGTCGGGGAGCTCCTGGGGGGTGCACAACCTGAGATGTTCTGGGTCCCCAGGACTTCCTTTGATCAGTCATTCCCTAATGCTTTGGAGGGGCCTGACACCTTCATCCCAAAAGGAAACAGAAAGTCTCCTGGTCTGTCACTTCCAGAGGTAAGCCTGGTTAAGGTGCCTTCTGTTTGGACGTATGGGAAAGGTCGGGACGTGGCTGTGTTGTGTCCAGGCTCTGTGCAATGTGTCACTAGAGTCCTTCTGTCCATTCAAGCGAATTGAATGCGTGGCAGCCACCCGACTGTCTTTATTGTAGGTCTTTGTGTATGTGTTTCTGTCAGCTGTTTCCCTGTATTAACCAATGGCTGTAAGACACTCCCCGCCCCCCATCTCAGCTAAGATCAATGCCTTTTGTTGGGGACCCAAATTCTTTTGGCTCTGCCAGGTTGCCCTGAGAAACCAAAAAAAAGCCTCCTCCCCCCCCTGCCTCCCCCATCCTTGACTCCTGGTCCCTGTGTGGAGGGGGGGAGGGGCCAGGGCTCTCATTCTGGACCCCTGGCCCTCTGAGCAGAATGCACACAGGGAGGGGGAAATAGTTCCCTGAGGTGCATTCCCTCTGTTCCCAGCCTGCTCTAAGCAGAACAAAGGAAGGAGAAAAGAAGAAGCCCTACTCCCTCCTCTTTCATGATTTATGGCTCCTTTTCAACCAAAGCTCACCATTCTCTGCGATGAAAAAAAAAAAAAAAGAATTGAAAAACGGCTCCCAGGCTTGAGGGTGGGGTGGGGGTGGGGGAAATCTCTGCTGGACAATGCAGCCTGGCTAGAATGGATTTTTTTTCCCTTCTGTCCAACACCGATCGAGACGTGGTGGTTTAAATAAAAATGGCCCCCATAGGCAGGCCCATGGGAAGCGGCACTATTAGTAAGTAAGGCCTTGTTGGGCTAAGTGTGTCACTAGAGAGTGGGCTTTGAGGACTCGCTGCTCAAGTAGATCACTTCCTGCTGCCTGTGGATCAAGATGTAGAGCCGTCAGGTCCTTCTCCAGCACCATGTCTGCCTGCATGCCGCCATGTTTCCCACCATGACGATAATGGACTAAACCTCTGAAACTGTAAGCCAGCCCCAATTAAATGTTTTCCTCTGTAAGAGTTGCTGTGGTCACCGTATCTCTTCACAGCAATAGGAACCCTAAGAGATTTTAAACAGTCTCTTTCGGGAGGAGTAAAGACAGCTGCTACAAAGATTTCCTTTGTATGCAGCTGGCCCCAGGTATTAGTTAATAAATTATTATATATTAGTATAAAAGTTAAACAATTTAAAGGTATGAATAGATCACACAGAGAACCAATTGAGGAAACAAGATGTGTTTTTTTGAAAACTGAAAGCCACTGTCACCGTCTCTGATCATGAGACACAGTTAGACTTACACATATCCTGGAAAATTTTGGTGTCCTGTCTTCTGCCGGAAGAAAATTTTCTAGCTGAAGGTCCTGCCCCTATTCAAAGATGCAGCTGGACTATCAGATTGACAACATAGATTCCCAGCATATGGGGGAAACTAACCTGCCAGGACTGGTCCAACACCAAGTTCAGCCACCCCCATCCAGATTAAGCAATACCCAATGACCCTAGAAACACAAAGGAAAATTGCAGGCCGTATCGCCTGGCTTAGAAACACAGGCATCCTGGTGCCTTGCCAGTCACCCTGGCACATGCCTCTCTTGCCTGGGAAGAAACCTGATTCTCATGAGTCTGATTCTTCCAGAGAAAGAGGTGTACACTGTTTTGGATCTGAAAGATGCAGTCATCAGCCTCCCATGGGCAGAGGTGAGCCAACCCATCTTTGCTTTTACATAGGCAGACCCAGAAAGAGGTTACAATGGGAAACTCACCTGGACCAGGTTGCCCCAAGGATTGAAAAATTCTCCAATTCTGTTTGATGCGACACTAAATGCTGACCTCCTGCTCGTCCAGCAGATGTTTCCTTGGGGCCATACCCTTCCAATATATACTCTTATATACCCCTACCATACCTCCTCCTGGCTTCTCAAATTAAAATAAAGCATAAAAAGGGCCACTGAGAGACCGCTGAGAGAGTTACAAACTTTGGGCTACAGAATGTCAGCTCAGAAAGGCCAGCTTTGTACATCAGAGGTTATCTGTCTTGACCGCCAGCTGAGAGGAGGCAGGAGAAGCCTGTTTCAGAGTAGGATTGCTGCCATCCTTCAGATCCCAACTCCAAGGATTGAGAGGCACGTCTGAGAGTTCCTCAGTGTGGCTAGGTACTGTTGCCGCTGGATACCAGAGTTTGTGGAAATGGCAAGGCCTGTGTATGTCAGCACAAGGGTCGGGAGGCACTGAGCCCCTAATCTCGGCTGAGACTAAACAAAAGCATTTGAGGCTTTAAAAGCAACTCTGGCTTCGGCTCCAGCCCTGGCACTTCCAGATGTCTGAAAACCTTTTCATCTGTGTCTGAGAGTTTTATTGCTGTGAAGAGACACCATGTCCAAGACAAGTCTTATAAAAGAAAGTATTTAATTGGCTCTGCACTGCTCACAGTTTCAGAGGTTCGGTGCATTATCATCATGGTGGGAAACATGGCAGCGTGCAGACAGACATGGTGCCGGAGGAGCTAAGAGTTCTATGTCTTGATCCACAGACAGCAGAAGACTGTGCGCCCCACTGAATGTAGCTTGAGCATATGTGACCTCAAAGCCCACTGCCCCAGTGACACACTTCCTCCAAAAAGGCCACACCTACTCTAACAAGGTCATACCTCCTAAGAGTGCCACTGCCTCTGGCCAAGCATTCAAACACACTAGTTAATGGGGGCCGAATCTGTTCAAATCACTACGATCTGTTTGTCCATGAAATAAAGACATTACAAAAGGATTTTTAAACCTAAAATTTGGGGTCAGGGAAGCTCCCTGTGACATACCTGCTCAAAGGACTGGATGGTGCAACCTTGCAGGATGTCTCACCTGTCTAACCTGTGGCAACTACTGCTAGTCTAATGAAACAACAAACAAACAAATTAACTCTAGGTCAGGGTCTTAAGACTCATAACACTCCACACCAGAGGCCCTTTGAAGAACACCAGAACACGGGCTGTCTAATGTCCATGTGACCCAGTACTAGGCCCTACTCTTGGACCATCAAGTCTGGTTTGAGAAGCCCACTGCCAGCAATGCTGCTACCCTCTTGCCTGATAATGACCCATAGGTGCTCATCAATGATTGTCACAGAAAGATGAAAGATTAAAACCAGGTATATGGGAGGTATATGGTAGTTAGGTACCTCAACCCATACAGCAGAACTGACCAATCAGACCCAGGCTCTCAGATGGGGAAAAGAAAAGTCTACTGCCTTGCCTACAGACAGTTGCTATGCTTTTACTACCACGCGTATCCATGGTATGATCTATAGAGAAAGAGGGCATCTCACCACTTGGGGAAATCACACTTAAATCAAAGAGGAAATCTTGGCCCACCTAGAGGGTATTTGGCTTCCCCTATAAACTGCTGTCCACCACTACTCAGGACATCAAAAAGTTGTCCCAACTGGCAGGATGCTGGTAACTAACCTTCTTCACCAGGCTACTCATCTGGGGTCTACAAAATTTTCTGAGCAAGACCAAGGTATGTTACGGCTAGACTGGACAGCCTGGCACAGGATGTCTCAGCCAGATGCCAAGGCTGTACTCAAGTAAATCCAAGACAGAGAGTCCGTATCTAGGAAGGAGTCCGTATCTAGGAAGGAGTCCAAAGGAGAGGCCAAATACCTCATCGAACTCTAAGGAACTGACTTCACTGAGATCAGGCCTGCCAGGGGAGGCTGATTACTCCCGATGCCTCTCTGCCTCAGCTTCTATGCTAGTGTTTATAGATAGCTTTTCCAGGCATGTAGATTCGTTCCCCATCCAGACCGCAACTGCTCAAATAGTGGCTTACAAGCAGATCCAGAAAATGATTCCCTGATTTTATCTCCACCTAGCAATGGCATCCTAGAATAATTCAGCTTTCATAGCCAAAACTTCTCAATTAATAGCTAAAGCTCTAGACATAGATTAAAAATTCCATTGTGTTGTACAGACTTCAGAGTCCTGGGCAAGTAAAAAAACAAACCAAACCCCGGCACGTTAAACAACAACAAAATTGTCAAGAGTGCAGCAAAGGGTGTATAAACTTTCTTCTTTGCTTCACTTTGGGCCTTCTGCACCCCATATTGGGAGGGAATTACCCCCCACCATGTGATGATATTTAGAAGACCCCCCCAATTGCTGTCTCAGCTCAGAGACCATCAGTTGGTACAACTCTCTAACCATTACTTGCTATGGATTTAACCTTGATGGCATAAACAGAAAGCTAAAACTTGTCACTCTGCAAATGGATGTACTTAGCCTGACTATAAGCATAGTTCTGAGCACATTAAAGAATCTGATCATTTATAAGGTGGCTGATCATTAACTTGTCTTAATTATCTTTAACAGTTTACAACAATTTAGCAGCTTTTACAAGATTAGAATTTTACAGTTTTATCTCATTTAAGTTTTAGCCTTAAAAATTTGAAATAAAGATTTAATTAAAAATCCTGTAGCAATAAAATAAAACTTTAAACCATAAATACAGTCCATTGAGGGACAAGGGATCTTGCTTTTTTTTTTTTTTTTTAAATCTTTTTATACCAAAGTTTTTTGTAAGACTCAATTTATCCAACTAGCAATGCTTAATAAAGTTAGCAAAAACAAAGAGGTTAGACCTATATATCTTTAAGTCAGTTTCTGCTAGCCTGAATAGGTGTAAGGATTTGATAAACCTTATTTATCTAATATCTCCTTCATTTTATGGAGTATTAACAAGTTCAGCTCTGATTATTTTAGGCAGACATCTCTGGAGTTATTGATTGTAACAGCGTGGTCCGGCAGCTGGGTAGAGCAGGCGTGAGAGGCGGAGCAAAAATCTGCAGGCTTTGAGAACAAAGGGATCACGGGAAGGAGATGGACAGGTCTGAGAGGGAAGAAGGAAGCAGCACTGCTTTGGGTTAGCATGGAGGGAAGCCCTTGGCCGGGAGGAATACTCTGGATCAGCATGGAGAGGAGCAACCCGATGGAAGGCACAAATGTCCATGAGGATGTTAGATGGGAAGGAGCCCACATAGAAGTGATTGAAGCAAATGCCGTGGGAAGTGGGGCTGAGAGGTAACAAGATAAAAAGGGGGTAATATCTGCCCAATCCCAGGTGAAATAAGGCTTATTTCAAATTCTATCAGGTGTCTGTTTCTTTTATTGATATGGTAGAGGGTTAGTAATAACCATTGTAATAAACATAAACAATTAATAGTGAACATTATTAGCCATTTATATTTTCTACAACAATTAGTGAGAGATTTTGTTTTTATTTCTTTTTATTTTTTTTACATAGGGTTTCTCTCTGTGTAGCCCTGGCTGTTCTGGAACTCACTCTGTAGACCAGACTGGCCTTGAACTCAGAGATCCATCTGATTCTCTTTCTGGAGTTCCAGAATTAACCGTGTCTTCCACCACCACCATCCAGATTTCAAACAAAGGGTTTTTTAACCACTTTGTGTGTGCCTGCAGTGGTTACTTTTTAACCACTTTGTGTGTGTCTGCAGATGAAGGCAGACAACCTGAAAAACTTCGTAAGTATTTTCTTTTCCTTATAGAGTCATTAAGTTGCAGAATCATATCAGTATCTGGAACCTAGAGGCCATTAAACAGAAAACTATAAAAACAAGACATCTGTGGGAACTCAGAAAATGTTGGCATCAGGTTGCTTTTGTTTCCTTTACAGATTTTTAACTGTATCCAATAAGCTCACAAATCTTTTTTTTTTTTTTAAGCTTACAAATCTTAAGGCACAGCAAGTTTCTATAACAGTCTTATAAGTCTTGAAATGAGTTTGTATTTCAGCAAAAGTTTAAGTAAAACCAAGAAAAGGAGTATGAGATGAACAGCAGTAATTCCTGTTGGAACAGTCTACTTTTTAGCTGTTTTTAAAGCTGCTGGTGTCTTTTTTTTTTTTTTTTTTTTTTTTTGAGCTGTTTTGTTTTTCCTTTCTCTACCAGAGGCAGAAGACCTGTCTGACCCAAGACAGAGGGAAACCTTTTAAACAGCATGCTTAGGTCATAAGAGGAGGGTCACACATGCAACTCCGGTGCCAGGTTATAATAAAGTAGAACAGCATAAAGTAATACTTCAACATTATCCAAATGCAAAAGACACCGGGAATCCCCACAAGACTGAATCCAGTGACCAGAGCAAGCAGAGAACAAAGAAAGCTCAGAGGTAACGGTCTGAGAAACCCACAGGATTTAAACAGCAGGCTCCTTGAGTCAATGAGAGGGACAGGGAGCGAGCTGGTGGTGGAGGTGGTGGTGGTGGTGCTGGTGGTCTGGGTCCCATGTCTGAAATAAAACTTATAAGCACATTAGAAAACACAAATTCCTCAGACAAAAAGCAAACAACTTAAAAAGACAGAATTCCACACAGTCAGCAGAGTCCAGACATGTGGTGGCCACCTTCATTCACCCCTACACCAGAGCCAGGGGGCCAGGAGGACCTTTCATGCTTTGTCTTTGAGATGGTCTATGATCATGTCGGATCTATCCTATGACTCCCCAATGTTGAGACTTCCAGAACAGAACAACTCACTAACTGGTCTGGGTTTCAAATGAGCATTGGCTGGCAATTTTGACTTGTTTGTTTCTCCTGCAAGATAGAGTT
The DNA here is from genome assembly GCF_030254825.1 of Meriones unguiculatus. NCBI lineage: Eukaryota > Metazoa > Chordata > Mammalia > Rodentia > Muridae > Meriones > Meriones unguiculatus. The sequence goes on from NC_083356.1 coordinate 25,443,161, forward strand.
TTTCTGTGTAGCCCTGGAACTCGAACTCCCTCTATAGACCAGGCTGGCCTCAAATTCACAAATATCTGCCTGCCTCTGCCTCACGAGCGCTGGGAATTTACCAATGTAGTGGTCACAGTCTGTGGCTCCCCTGGGCCTCCAAGTCCACCTTAGACTTGTCCCCACTTAGGGACTATCCCCAAGATCCTTTACCCTGAGCCTGGAATCTCCTAGGGATCCTGGACAAGCCCCCAAATGCCATGGAACTCCAGACCCCTGGGAAGAGACCAGACTCAATCTGGAATACAATTAGTTGAATTTATTGAAACTGCTGGCAGGACAACAATCTCTGGCCCAAACTAGAGACTGCTGTGGGAAGAGGGTAGGGGAGGGTTCTAAAGGGTAAACCCGCACGCACAAGTGAGCCAAGAGCCATGCCGCTCTGCCAAGGTTAGGTAGTCAAGGCGACCTCAAAATAGTCCTTGAATGTCTGTATAAGCAGGTTATAGAAGCCAAAAAGCAGTTAGTCATATCACACCAATTAGATGGTCATAGCTAAACATTTCTGGGCGGGGGTCACTGAGTCAGGGTTATTGGGAACTTATTTTCCAGGGGTTAGTAGGTACCAAGATAGATACTTTGCATAAAATGGATTTTCTTTTTCTTTTTACTTTTTTTTTTTTTTTAATGTAGGTTCTCTAGCCATCATACTATCAACACTGTCTGGGCCCTTCTCATTCTGATTGTATTAATGATTGTATTAATGATTGTAGAGCCCTGTATCTTAAAAGTATATGACCAATTATGTAACAAGTCAGTAAAATTAATGGTCCTTAGCACTATCTACACCTCTTTAGAATGGGATGAGTCCATGATTTGACTCACTAAGACCAGTGCAGAATGTAACAGGGACCCAGATTTTAGTAGGCCTCCAGACCTTAGCAACACCGACTCCATGATGAAAATACCATTCAGGCCATAAAATTCAGCATGTAGACATCTCCACTTGACAAAACAAAACAAAGACCTAATTCAGCATAGCCCATAGTTCTGAGACAGCCTCTAAATGTACTTGCTTCTGTTGTTGTTAACTGAGGTGTGTCAACCTAGGGTATGGCTTCTGTGCTTAGAAGCTCACCCTCAGAAAGGTTCAGTGCTATACCGGGTTCCCAGAGACACTGTATAGTTGCCAGTGGGCTAATAGACTTTCTACTGGCTTAAACTCATGTAGTCTTCTCTGGTGGATACCCCACAAGTGGTGGCCTGGAGAGTAGAGACTTGATGTCCAAGAGAACCTAAGGAAATGCTATTAAAGGAGGGAGAGAAGGTGATAGGGAGAGGCAAGACCATTTAAAAGAAAGTGTGTGTGCAAAGCTCTTGAGGTGTGGGAAGTGTTGTCACCAGTGATTTGGACCTGAGAGTGAAGATAGGCTACACACAGTATGTGAAGCAAGCAGAGAATGGAGCAAGAAGAGCAAGGGCCTGACAAAAAACAGCCCTAAAGCCACTGTGCATTAGTTGGATTTTATTCAAAGTATCCTGAAAGGCACTGGAACAATCGAAGGGGAGGTGATATTTAAGTTTTTGTCATAATGTTTTGCCTGTTTATTATGTCTGGGTACCGCTCGCATGCCTGGGCCTGTACAGAGCAGGAAAGGGAGACAAGTCCCCTGGAACTGGAGTTACAGATGGTTGTGAGCTGCCATGTGGGTGCTGAGAATCAAACATGGGGCCACTGGAAGAGCAACCAGTGCTCTTAATCACTGAACCACCTCCCCAGCCTCCCTTCCTCGTTTTGAAAATGCTGGGGATGACCTGGAACCAGAGTCTCAAGTACCGTGTGCTTCATCATCAGGCTACACCTCCAGCTTTACCCTCCCACCTCATTTTTGAGATGGGGTCTATTCTTATCCCAGCTACTCTTGCAAGCTCATGGGACCTTTTTACTTCAAGGTTAGTCTTGGGGCTGTCAGAGGAGGGATCAGAAAATAGAAGAGTTTCTCTAGCATTTCTGCTGCCTGTGAGCCCAGTCCCTGGCATCCTGAGTACCATGGCACCAGCATTCCCTGTTGCTGTAGTGGGGATGATCTGTATACTATGAAGTACGGCTAAGCCCTTGCCTCCACCCATCAGGTCTTCCAAAAGAAATTGTCCCCAGGTACCGTTAAGTGTCTCATGCAGGATCACCCTTTGTTGAGAATGAACACTCCCCAGGATTCCCTCAGGACCCCCACGACAGGTGCTGAGCAACTAACCTTAACCTGGCATCCTAATATCTGGGGTCAGAAAGGCAGAGGGATGGTTTGCTGCTGTAGAACCTCTACTCTCATCCCCGTTGTACAGCAGTGACGACTTTTCCGAATTACAAATTTTACTCTCATGAGTTTGGTCACTGGAAGCATCTTACACAATCCCAAGAAGCAGTGACCAGCTGGGACCCTGGTCAAAGCTCACTGTACCCAGTGGAGAAGGCTGGTGGCTTCCTTGAGGGCATCTAGCCACACTCTAGGGAACTCGACAGAGCACAGTAAACAGGTTGGAAACACATTTACTTTTATGAGAAAATAGAATCCAGTAGCAGCAGCAGCAGCATCTGCTCACAAAAACCATGGCAGCAACAGGAAGGCAATGTGGAGGTCAGTGAAGCTGTCCATGGAGTAGAGGGATCACAGACGAAGGAAGCCACCAAGTACACAGCAAAACAAAATATCTAGTCCAATGTGCACAACACTGACACAGCACCAGGATATTACATGAAAGTAAGCACTAACAGCTTTGACACAGAAATACCAGACTGGGGACAGCATCTGCTACAGCACAGCAGGCCAGGCTGTGGCTGTTAAAGAGGAATTCACCACTGCAATTTAGCACAGGAAGGCAGGACACAACCTGCAGGGAATGAATAGAGCATTAAGACACTCAGGTGTCTGCACCAGCCAGATAGAAGAAAGATGAGTCCACCAGATCACTGATGTGTCTGAGGTAAGGTGTGGACAGCTGAGTGCTACCAGTTCACAGGTGCCAGGAACCCTCTGCAGGTCCAGAGCCAGGACTGTAGGCCCAGCCGCAGGGCAACACCCTCACCTAGATGTTGGCTGGGAGCTGCCACACGAAAGCATCAGTCTCTGGTGATTTAAGTCAGGAAAGGACAATTTACTTGTCTTCCTTGAGAAGGAACCAGGAGAAAGCAAGCACCCAAGTCCACAGGCACAAGGTTCTGGAAGGGATAGGCTGATGGTGGGCACCATCTCTTGGCCTAAGGGTAAATGTGGCACATAGGCCAGACTCCTTGTCTGCACTGTACCTGGGGTTCACACCAGAGGTGACCCAACCCCCTTGAGTCTTCCCGAGAAGCCACAGAACATCTGTCCCTTGAGTAAGGGCACACAGCCTTTCTTCCTCAGCACTGCCTTCTTCAGGGCATCTTGGGTGTCCCAACTCAATGACACAGGAAAAGATTGTGTCTTGATGTCAAACTGGGAGGGGACCAATGTCAGAAAGAATAAAGTCCAGGTGTGCCCTGGAGCTACAGGCTTCCAAGACTGGAAGGAGCCAGCTATCAAGTCTAACCCACTGGTCTCCCCAAACGGAAGAGTCTCTAGAGGTGGCTCCTGCCTTTTCTCTTGGCTGGGAAGAGGCTGCAGGGATGGATGTCAGTACGGCTCAGAGCTCTGGCTCCCTCTCTCTTGTTATCAGGCCCTGGCAGTGCTCTCTGCTCTAAGTGAGGCTCAGCAGCAGCTGTGCTGGTCAGAACTCTTCCTGTACAACAAGGCCCACCCGATGTGGCAGTGAACGTGCTGACAGCTGGAGCTGCCTTGCACGTTCCAGAAATTTCTCGATGCGGCTGAGTACGCTTCTGGAATCAGAATCCCAACACTTTGCTGTAGTGCTCGTAATTGTTCTAAGGACACATCTCAAGGCATTCAGGAGGTTCTGAACATTTAGTTTGTTGCCAGGTGGCTGTCAGAGTCTCTCGTTGAAGTAAAGAGCTGGTGCTGGGGATTCTTCAGTGGGCTGACAGCAAGCCAGAAGTAATGGTTGCTTGTGGGTGATGTGATGTGGCCCATCTCAACTTCAGGGTGGGAACAAGTGAGAGTGCCCTGTAGTCATCACATGGAGTCTAAAATACCACCCTGAGCTCACCCATCTACAGCTCTCCTGTTGCTAATGGATTCTGTGATGACAGCCTCCCTGGTGTATGACCCGCTTGGCCTCTGCTGGGTCCTGTGGTAGAGGTAGAGGCCGACTCTCTTGAGTCCTCTGAGCTTCTTGCTGGGGAGATCTGATCTAGCAGCCTGGAAAAAAACAAAAAACAAAAAAAAAAAAACAAACAAAGAACAGTCTGGGTAGATGAGAAGAGGGCAGATCCTCATTCACTAGGAGACAGCAAACAGAAGGAAATGGGTGGGTTATGCGCAAGTCAGTTCTGTGGGCTCCCCAATGAAAAGTGAACGGTGCAGAGGGATGTGGGGCTTCAGCTGTGCATGAGACCTCATGGTACAACACAAGCCTCAGTTCTGACATTCTCCCATTTCTGCTGGGGCTGGACCATGACCTCCTCCTACTTTCCCCATAGTCACGAATTGCATTTGGAAACAAAACAAGACAAAACATGTTCTTTCACCGTTTTCCATGCTGACTTTGTTGAATTCAACTGTGCCCCTAGGGAAGGAAGCATCTAGGGCCGCTAGCTTGCAGGCTTGCCTTCCATGTGTGTGAATGAGTCTTATTAAGCATGCCAACAAGGGGCATCACCAGGTAAGAGCCCTGTCTGTTCTTTCAGAGGACTTGGATTCGGTTCCCAGCACCTACAAGATGATTAACAACTGACTGTAACTGTAGTTCTAGAGGATCCAACACCCTCTTCTGGCCTCTGAGAGCACTGCATGCATGTGGTAAACAGACAAACACATAAAGAAAATCACAAAACAATGTAAAAGCATGCCAACACATCAGGAAGAGCTTGCAATGTATTAAGGCCACAGGCACAAGCCAGTGCCATACCTAGACTTCCTTCCTTTTCTTTTTTTTCTTTTTTTGAGAGGGGGTCTCATTATGTAGCTGTGGCTATCCCGGAACTGGTTAGGTAGACCAGACTGGCTTTGGACTCACAGATCTGTTTGTCTCTACATCCCGAGTGCTGAGATTAAAGGCGTTCACCGCCATACCTGGCCACACCTCAACTGGTGCACATCGTCACTGAATTCTAGTTGACTCTTCAGAGCCTAGCACTGCCTTTCACCTTGCAGGGGAAGAAACTGAGGCACAGGTTCAACAATACACCCAACATTGCAAGATGCACGCAAGGAGACTTCAGCTGAAGACCTCATGCTCTCACCGCCTCCTTTCTCCTCAAGACATTGGCTTTAAACATGGTTCTGTGGCTATGTGTGCTGATCTAAGCCTTTAATACCAGAGCCTAGGAGGCAGAGGCAGGTGGGTCTGTGAGTAGAGGCCAGTCAAGACTATGCAAAAACAAAACAAAAAAACCAACTCAATTCTTCTTTTCAAAGAACCCTGGGCTGGGGTATAGCTAAGTGGCAGAGCACTGGCCCAGCACCCACAAAATCCTGGGTTCCATCCCCAGGACCCCAAGGGCACAACAATGACTATGAACCCACCTGTTGGCCGAAGGGATGACTAGGAGGGATGACTCAACTCTGCCCCCAGGCACTGCTGCAGGTGTTTCTCAGGGCCAACATGGGGGCAGTATTATTTACTTGAATGGCACTCTGTATCTAGAGCCTTTTCTATGCATCCTAAAATGTGGAGAGGACACCAAGGAATGAATTATTTGTAATCTAATCCAGAAACAGTCCACGTGGCTAGGTTAGGGAGTGGCTGAGCTGGAGTCGGCTCTATTTCTCTAAGTCAACAGCTCCTTCCATTCAAAGTGATACTTCTCACTGCCAATGACCGGTTTTATCAGGGCACTGCACAAATCAAATTAGACAATGGAGGCACCCCTGGGTTGTGTTTCACTAATATGGGCTGCTATGCCCACATGGTCACTCTCCTGGAGCATCAAACTGCAGAAGGCTCCTTGCCATTCATAGCACCAGTCCAGTTCCTGCACCCAGGGATCCAGATGTCCTTAGCCAGCTTTGTCTGACCAACACGTGGCTCTAGCTCTGAAGGACTTCGCCTACACAGAGCTCGAAGCAATAAGCCTGCAAGCTCTCTGTGCTCAAACTCTCTCGTGTTCCTCATTAAGAATTGGGGTCAGAAACAGATGTGGTGGTGCATGCCTGTAAATCCCAGCACTTGGGAGGCTGAAGCAGGAGGATCATGGTGAGTTCAAGGCCAGTGGGCTATAGAGTTCTCAGCAGCCTGAGCTATATATCAAGATCCTGTTTTAAATAAACAAATGTAAAAAACAGACACTAAGGAAACACTTCTACATCTACTTTAACCACGTTTGATGGTTCACGCCTATGGCTCCAGCATTCCAGAGGCTTAGGCGGGACTGTGAGTGTCAGGCCAATTCAGGCCACACAGTGAGAGACAAGAAAACCTGGGCTGTTGAAACAAAACAAACCAAATAGGTTGGCAAATAAATTACGGCAGCACCTCTTTCTGTTAAGTTTGGTGAGCACATGGCCACACCCATTCATTCTGTGCCATCTCTAAGGGCTGTGGTATTACATGCACAGGTGAATGGCTCCAAAGGCAAGAACAAAATTCATGAGGAATGACACTGGGCCACCTGCCTAGTGGCCCTCTTGGTGTGTGTGAACATATATTACCTTTGGTTTCCTCTCAACCCTGAAGAAATTGTGTGACTCCATACGATGAAACCTTAGCACACATCCTTAAGGTCAGGGCTACAGGATGGGACCAGGATGTGGCCCTGCTACTTGGCAACACTCCAGGTTTCTAATGTTCCAGTAGTGTGTGGCCAACTCCTCTAACCCAGGACCATGCTGCCTGAGCATGTTAGGCACACATCTATACCAACTGATGCCCATTTTCCCACAATTTCACCTTGTTAGATTTTTGTCTTAGATGAAGCCTTCCTCTCCCATAGGGATCAAGTCTGGTAAAACACTCCTAGGGGCGCCTGCATAGGAGAGGCCAGTGTGGGAAGACTTCTGCCTAGAATGCCCTGCTGCAGTCTTGGCTTGCACATCAGCAAACCTGGCCAGACCACCGCCACAGGAGGCACCAGAGAAACACTCTGCTTGTTTCAGCTTTTAGAAGGAGGATGGCTAACCTGGCATATTGTTGTTTTTCTCAGTGTTGTGGCAACTGTCTGAAAAAGCAACTGAGGGTTTCCTGGTCTCCAGGTTTGAAGGGATAGAGACCACCATGGTGGAGAGTGTGACATGGTTGGTCACATTGCCCGTAACTGGGGAGCAGACAGATGAACGCTCAAGTTTTTCTTTTTAAATCTCTAGCGCTGCTGTTTGCATGTGGGAGTCAGAGGACAATTCTGAAGAGTTGCTTCTCTGGTGCTATTTTTTTTGCATGGGTTCCAGGGGTGAGCTCAACTTGCCAGGCTTCTGTGGCAAATGCCTTTGCCTGCTGAGCCATCTCACTGGCCCAGCTTTCTCCTTTTTAATTTAGTGTAGGCCCTTATGATGGTGCTACCAACGCTCAGGCTAGGTGTTCCCTCTTCGGGGAACTGAATCTCCCTGGCAACACCCTCACAGACACACCTGATGTATCTCCTAGGTGATTTTATATCCAGTCACGTTAACCATGGAGATGGACTACCACACCTGGTCAAACATTCTCACCAGGGAACATAACTGCCTGCAACATTTGGGGCAGTGCCCTCTCAAGGCCTAGAGATGGCCTTGTCAACAGGCCATCTGACTGGAGACCCTTTTTGCAGGGCAGGGTCCCCAGACTAAAGCCACTATTATTGAATGTCCAAAATCTCTGCCAACTTTCCCCCAACTTACCCTCCCGGTCAGTAGTCAATTTGTTGTCCTTAAGACACAGACTTCACAGAGCACTTGCGACAGAGCAGACATAGCCACATGGTCTTGCCCTGGTGACCGGCAGAAAGTGGATCTAACCTGACTAGCAGGGGACAGGCCACAGTTGTTTTTTTAAAGGTACAGTGGAGAGATGCTGCTGATGGCATCCTAGAGCTACAAGACCTAGTCTAAAAAAAAAAATCTGCCACTATGGCAGGGTACAAGGGTCTGCTAAGCCCATTTCGGGTGGGTCCAGGCTACTTGTCTAAGATGTGGCTGGGACAAGGAAACACAGTGCAGCCCAGTTCCAGGCCCAAGTGCTGAGCTCAGAGACTTGTTCCAGACAAAAGAGAGACTTCAGCCAAAAAAAGAAAAAAATTCAGGATCACTGAAGTCAGCTGCACAGAGATGAGCAGGACCTGGGACTGTCCAAGGGGATTGGGACCTCAGAGCTGGTCAGTGTTGCCTGCCATCCATGTCAGGGTTCCCCACCCCTAGCAGACTGCATGGGGCTGGGCATCCAGAGCCAGAAGCCTTCAGAAGAACTGCCAAAAGCACAGCGGATGGTGCAGGCAGAGGCATCAAAGGAAGGCAGTGGCCCTTGCCAACAGGGGCGCCTCTCACGCTGTTTAAGTTCTCGGCTACCCAAAGCTATTCCAAAGATGGCCCTGAGTAGCATGGAGTAGTCTGGAAAATGGCTGGAGCTGCAGGAAGCCCTGGGGAGCACCGTGTTAGCACTAGGTTAGACTCACAGGGCAGAAAGTCTCTTTGGGCTCTCATGTCTGATGGGTGAGTTTTCCTTTTTAGGACAGAAACAGGCAGCCAGATGGGCAGTCAACAGCGCACCGCACAGGAAACCTGGATCATCATCAGATATGTGACAAGGATCCATAGCTGCAGGCTGCCCTGCTCAGTGCTTCTTCCTTGGATGACGCTTCCGATGGCGGATGAGGCAGGAGCTGTAGGCGAAGGATTTTCCACACTCCTCACAGCCGTAGGGCTTCTCTCCAGTGTGCGTTTTCTGGTGTTTCAGAAGGTTGGAGCCACAGTTGAAGGCCTTTCCACACTCGCTACATTTGAAGGGCTTCTCACCGGTGTGGATTCTTTGATGCTTGGTGACATCTGAGCTGTGCCTGAAGGTCTTCCCGCACTGGTTACACTTAAAGGGCTTCTCTCCAGTGTGAACTCTCTGGTGGCGAATGTGATCTGTCTTGTGTTTAAAGATTCGCCCACATTCACTGCACTCATAGGGCTTCTTCCTTTGGAAAGGAACAAAGACAGGGACACCCTCAAAGTCATCTTTAAATGAGGCATCGAAGGCATCGAAGAGAGTCGCCTCATCTTCGGGACTGAGGACACGCTCTTTGCGGGGCTTTCGGGCTTTCCTTTTGGTTGGCTTTTTCCCTCTTGATGTTTTCTCTGCTTTGAGAGTGGCCTTTTGCACCCCTGCTTCCTCCTTTGGGGCCTGGGTCTTCTTTTTCCTGGTTGCAGGCTTTTCCATTGCTGCTCGTAGGAAGTAGGAAAAACCCTGGAAGCCAGGGAAGACTGAGGGTTCCCAGCCAATGGCTGCCTGGCTCCTTCTCTGTGACTTCACTGTCAGAGACAGCTCACCAAATCCTCCTTATGAAGCTGCATTTTGGCACCAAGCAGACAGAACCGCTGTCTTCTTGCTTCTGGGGGCAAAAGCATTAACAACAAGTCAAAGGCAGCTCTTAGGGCTGCAGTCCCTCATTCTACTGCCTTCCCAGCTGCTCATTTGATGAGCTTCTCAGACTACCGTGGACTCCCCAGAGCTGTCCACTTCAGCAGTCCGTAGCATGCTTATTTCTTTTACAGGCAACTCACTCACTCAGCTACTGACCAGGAGACACTTCTTGGCCTGAGCACAAGGTTTTCATTCAATCCAGAGAACTCCATGTTCATCATGGACCAAAGGCCACTCCCCACCTTCCCAACTGGAACCTTCCCTGTTCCTTCTTATCCTCTCTACCTGCCCACACTAGGACTGTGTGTATACCCTGAAACAGAAAGAAACATCATCACACACAACCTGGTTCTAAGACTAGGAAACTCAGGGCTGTCCTCATAATCCACAGCAGCCAGCAAACCCCATCACACTCCCAAAGGCTTCCCCTCACACTGATGAGCCTCTCTATGTATGTGACCCCTCTTTATCTCCAAACCCGAACCATCCCTTTCACCCCTGGAGGCCGGAAGGGGTAGGCTATGCTTGCAGTCCCATCTAGAGCTCCCACGCCTTTCCAAAACCACAACTGTCACATCGGGAGCACACTGTGTTTTGTTCTAAGCACTAAACAGATGCCTACATATCTAACCCAGCAGATAAAGTTCTTATCTGGATTCAGAGTCCAAGTTCCAGGTCAGCATCTGAAAGTGTTTGTCTCTTGTGGGACTACTCATCAGGAAGAGACACCTGAGAGTCCCTGTCTGACAGCATCTTAAGCTCAGTACCAATTGGAACACCACCACTCCGGTGAGAGATATTACAAACGGGACCCAGATGTCTGAGTTTGCTCACCGAAGCTGAATGAGTTTGCTCATCATCACTGAAAACTGAAATAGCCATTAAAACAAAACCAGGGCAGAGCACCGCGATTGTTTTACTCGCCCCCTCCCTTCAGAGAAGGTGCGAGTGATTCAGGTAACTTAGTTCAATTCAGCTGGCCTAAGGACTCAGGTCCACCAAGGTGCTGCTGGACCCGGCGGGATATGCTCAAGGCACCCAGCAACAAGGGGCTTCACTAGGAAGCCCGCCCCACCTCCCCCGCCTCCAGAACCTCCGCAGCACCGCCGAGGGGCTGGCGGCCCACGGAGAAACGACCCAGAAACCGGCCTTCGGCCGGTCGGTGACACAGAGCGTACACGCAGAAGGTACCTGGTAGGTGCCGAGCGCAGACGCCGGCGGAACTTGGCGGTGGGCAGGCAGGCGGGCGGTCGAGGGACCGTTACAATACCCTCTTGAGCCCGCCACTCCCGCCTCTCTCGCACCCGAAGGCGCCCGCCCCTCTGGCTGGTGCCGCTCTACCTTCCCCCGCCTCTCGGTGGTGCTGCCGCGCGCCCCATAGCCCCGCCCACCGCCTTAAGCCGTCTCTAGCGCCGCTCTAGGGTCCTGGCCCGGCTCTCGGTGGTACTGCCGTACGCTCTGTAGCCCCGCCCGCTCATACGTCATTCTAGCGCCGCTCTAGGAGCGGTCGCCAGGCCTCTCTGTGGTAGTGCAGTGTCCTCCGTAGAGCTCCGTAGAGCCCCTTTGGGTCCGCTCTAGGAGATACGGCCCCACCTCTCTGTGGTGCTGCGGATGCGGCCTTGCGCCTCTTTTGCGGACATGCCAAGGAGCTTTGTGCGCCTCTGCAGGCGTTTGGACTGCGGGCGGCGCTTTTCTCCCGGCGTTCACAGGCGCGGGGGCGCCTCTTTTTCTCAAGGCTTCTAGCCACCTGCAGTCTTAGTGTCATCGAGCATGTCACCTGTGCTGCCCATCAGCTCCGGAACGGTGGACCCAGTCGTGCCTGGCCTGTGGCCACCCTGAACCCGCCTCACTCCCATTCCCAAACCCCTTCAAAACTTGGGTCAGGCCTCCTCCGCTCTGTCCTCCACCCCGGGCTCCCAGCCTTTATCTCTATAGAGACTTAAATCTAGTCACTTTTTGTGTTATTCCGCCTTTCTGGATATAATCTCCATCGCTATATTTTGTCCAGGCTGTTTTAGAACCAGCAATCTCCCGCCTCAGCCTCTTTCGAGTCCTGGGATTACAAGTGTGCCCCACGGCGCTTGGAGATCGTTGCAATTCTAATGCAGTTACGAGAATCCGATCGAGCTGCTGTGTGCTTGGCTGAGTCTCTCTGGGGACGCCATTTTGCGTGGCTAGTACACACCGTTAGGGCCTTTAGTGCTGGGGAAGCCGGTATCTCGGACTTCTAGCAAACCACTGATCTGTGGTCTCCCTCTCATCCTTTTAGACTCCATGCCAATATGCTAGACAAAGGTAATTGTCCAGCGTGCAACTTTCAGAGCTTGCTATTAATCACTGGGGGAGGGGGGTTCCTGTCTAGATTCACAAGGGTGGCTTTGTACTGAAAGGTGGTTCATTCGGCTTCCTGACGGAGCTTTCTCCGCGGTTTGTGCACCGCAGCTTCGCATCCTTTGTGGTTTGTGCGCCACAGCTTTGGATCCTTTGTCTACTGAGGGATGTGTCACAAGGTTGCTGTGAAGCCTCCTCCCCCTCCCCCCCCGCCCCGCCCCGCTCCGCTGCTGTTTCATTTCCCTGGGACCTTGCTCAGGAATGCAGTTGCTAGGTCCCAAACTGCTTGTTCCCTTTCCAAAGACTCAGGCAAGCTGCTTTCCAGAGAGACGGTGCCATTTCTCATTCATTCCTATCAGCAGCCTGGAGCTTTCTGCCTCACCAGCATTTGGCATGGGGAGGTTGGCTTCTCTTTGCGTTTCCCAGATGGCTGGTGGTCTGTGTGCTTCTTGCCATCTGCATATAGTCCCCAGTAACATTCTCTTACCTATTCTCTAATAAAGTGGGTGGACTATAGATACCATCCTTATCTGCCTGGCTCTCAGGCATGCTTTCACTCAGGCTTGTCCTGACGCCCTACCCACATTTCATTTGTGGAACAGGTTCTGTTTTGGAGTGGCTGCCCTCTGGAGAATTCTACTCTTGTTGGTGGGACCCAACTGCTAGGACCATGGTCTGGGTTTGCTTACGTGGTCCAAGATTTTCCCTAAGAAGATAATGAGGTGCCTGCTGCTGAGAAGTCCCGGTGTCTGGACACTGCCTTTGAGCCATCTGGACACAGATCCTCTTTGTCTGGTGGGCTGGAGTATTTGGTGTGCATAATCTATGATCAGCCTGAGGAAGTACTGTCTTCAGTGATAGAGAACTGAGATGTGTCTGTATACCGGAGAATTCCTGATAGTGGACATTTACATGGGAACCTGGATACAGAGAACTGGGTAGCGTAGGACCTCCCCAGTGGCAATGGATTGTCCCTGCGTCACTGGCTGCTACAAACCACGGGGTCCTTGGAAGGGCAGTGGTGATGAGTGTCCTCCCTCAGGATTTCCTGCCTTAGGGATGGCACCTACGCCCCCCCACCCCCTCCCAGGGTTTTACAGCCCAGTGAAGAACAGTAAGAGCGCCTTCAACGGACGCCTTCTGTCTCGGGAGGCAAGGAGGCTCTGGAGAGCCTGGAGGAATCAAGTCCCTGGGCTCTGTCCCTGTCTGTAAAGCTGCAACTCTTGTCCAACATGAGGCAAGAATGGGAGCAAGTGACCCTGCAGTGGGTGTTTGTTGTGAGTACACGATGTCAGAGACAGAGATGAACACATTTGTGTCTTTTCACAATGTCAGAATTTATGGAATAATAAATTCAAAAGCTGCACTGGTTTCTTTGTTATTTGTCAAGTGGTCATGATTTGCCCTGATATCGACTGGGGCAGGCACAGCTTCTTTTATTCCTGTTGCAACCATGAACGTTAACGTGTCCTGTGCACATGTGCAGGCCAGAGGAAGACAATATCAGGCATACGGTTTTGTTATTTTCTGTCTTATTCCCTTGAGACGGGGTCTCTCATTGACCCTGGAGCTAGGCTGGAAGGAAAGCCTAATAATCCTCTGGTCTTCATCCCTCCACAGGTCTGGGCTTATGTGCAACCATGCCCACCTTTTAATTTGTGTTCTGGGGATTTGAGATCAGATCTTCATGTTTGCATAGCAAACATTTTAACGCCTGGACCATCTCCCTAGTCCTAAAAGTGGCTACTTTTATAGAATTATTTACATGTTTTAATTTAACCCTTTCTATGCCTGTGTTGTTAACATGATATTGGCCAAAAGAATAGATGATGTGAATCATTTCTTCCGCCTTGGGTGATGATGTGACATTCTGTACTGCTCCAAAGATCGTAACATTACTATCTAGCAGGGGCCTTGTGGTAAAAGCCATCATCACCTCCCTTCAGTTAACCCAAATGGCTCTGTCACTCACCTGGGCAGGAAAACATTCTCAGGAAAGCCAACTATTCCAAAAATATTAAGAAAATTATCTAGGACCAACAAGATGGCTCAGCAGGTAAAGGTGATCTGAGCATGGTTCCTAGAATCCACATGCTGATGGCTGATTCTGAAAAAGCACAGGTTTCATTGGAGACAGATCCACAGAAGGTAGATCTCTAGTGCAGAAAGCAGAGAGCCCAGCATCTGCTTCCAGGCTGGCATGACTAAAGGGCAGAAAAGGGAAAAGGGGAAGAGGAGTGAAATGTTCTTTTTTAGGCCCACTGTTGGCTGTTGCTAGGGGTAGCTAAGGAAATAAGGCACATGGTGAGCAAAGAACACCAGGAGATTAATAAGCATCCCTCATGGCCACTGTTACCTGAATGGAGAGGCTGGGGAGCATTAAGAATCAAGAAAAGTCACTGGGAACAAAACTACTTTAGTTCCAACAACTGTCATTGTTTAACCAGAATGAAGGAGCTTTACAAAGTGACATGGCCGTGGCTGGCAGGTCCCACCATACTGTCTGCTACGGAAAGAGATCTCTGGGGTGGGAACCACCCTAGGGCTCTGAGGAGATGACCGAGAGTTCCTAGAAGTGAGGCCATGCAGGGCGACTGGAGGCTTTCTACTGAACCCTGGGCCATTGTGTTCCTAATATGTAAAACATTTGAGCTTTGATGGATGCTAGACCGGAATGTGCTTGGAGTCATGGGAACACTGAGAGCCCAATGGCAGTAGTGGTTAGATAGGGATGAAAGACAGTGCACATGAAAAACACTAAGCTTGTCCCAGGGTTAGGCAGTTAGCCTTTCGAGAGCACATTTTTAATATTTCTCCTTAGCAAGAAAGTATGCTAGGAATGGGCATGTTGCCGAAGTCCATTCCATTCTGCAAACCCCTATTTTCTGTGTGTAGCTATTTCTTCTGAATTGGAACATTCCTTTTCCCCACCCCCAAAAGGGGGAAGCTCTTAAGACTCCGGTAGTAAACAAAATGTGTAAGATTTACAAGACTCCTGCTCAAGGTTGCAAAAGCGGTGAATAATTGCTTGTAAGAGGAGACTTTCCGCTAGGCCAAGCTACTTGCAAGTCATGCAGAGAGCTCCAGGGATGCAGTATTTCTGAGTTGTTTCCTATGTTGGAGGTGGGATTTTTGGTGACTGCAGCTACCTTTGAATTACCCATGCCTCTACAAGTAACCCCCCGAAAGAATTCACTGGTTCACTAAATTAGATGCGGATTCTTTTCTTTTTTTCTTAAAAAAAAAAAAAAGAATTACATTTATTTATTATATATACAGTATTCTGCCTGCATGTATGCCTACACACCAGAAGAGGGCACCAGATCATTGTAAATGGTTGTGAGCCACTGTGTGGGTGCTGGGAATTGAACTTAGGACCTTTGTTAGGGCACCAGTGCTCTTAACCTCGGAGCCATGTCTCCAGCCAGAGGGCTTCTTTCTTTGGTCTGTCACTGGTGTCCTGTCTGGAGCGAATAGACGTGAGTTCACACATATCGCTCCCAAGGAGGAATCACACAACATGATGGGGTACTTTCTCCTGATAGCATGAACGGTAAAGGCAAAGCGGGAGCCTGAGTCACAGCTACCATCCAGGGATTAGGAAAGGTGACTATTTGCTTAGTCCAAGGTCCTTTCAATACTGACAAAGCCAGACATGGTGCTGTAGAGATGCCTCCATGGTTAAGAGCCTTGGCTGCTCTCTCAGAGGACTTGTGTTCCATTTCCAGCACTCACACATAACAGCTAACAACCAGCTATAACTCTGGGTTCAGGGGATCTGACATCCTCTTCTGGCCTGTGGAGGCACCAAGCATGTATGTGGTGTACACACAGGCAGATAATTCATACAAGTAAAATAAAGCTGAGTAAGTAAGTAAGTGAAAAGAAGTCTGAGAGCTGATGGAGAAGACTGTGGATTACAGAGATCCCAGTAACACAGCGACTCCCACATCCATACCATTGTAAACAACAGCCATACCATTGTAAACAACAGCCATACCATTGTAAACAACATTGCTGTTGGGCAGAACTGATACGAATGACAGGATCTTTCTTTGTTGCATTGGACCTTGCTAACACCTTTAAAACCATCTCTATAGGGTCTGGAGATGGCTCAAAAACAGAGTATTGCTCTTGTAGAGGATCTCAGCTTAATTCCTAGGACCCACGTTGGGTGGCTCACAAACTCCTGTAATTTCAGCTGTAGGGGCTCTGATGTCCTCTTCTGGCATCTGTGGGCACCAGATACATAATTGGTGCACACACATACACACAGACGAAATGTCCATGCATGTAAAATTAAGAATAGACATTTAAAAAAAAATCTTTAAAAGGAAGGGTTCACTACGTGGATGACAGGATGCCAATTTGAATGCCTCCCAGAGTTAGAAAAGCACCTGGAAGTCATACGTAAGATTCACTTTTAGGACCAAGGATGGGAAGCTCCAGGTGCCAGAGCCAGGCACAGCTGTGAGCTTTGGGGATCTTATGGTAGGGTAAGGTATTGATGATACTTAACATAGGCATTCAGAAGATCCTAGAACAGCCTGCACCTGCAGGAGTAAAACAGCTGCAGGTGTTCCTGGGGCTTCCCGAAACACTGGAATGCTTTCATGTTTCACCTTGCCTGAGTTGCTCAGCCTTTGCTTAACTTGACAGAAAGGTGCCACATGGGATTGGGACAACAAGGCTTCAAGATTTTTGTAGGGCAAACTAAACAGTTGTATGCCCCAGTCCTCCGATCTTCCTTTGTGTTAGAAGTCAACAGAAGCTCAGAAGGCTACAGTTGGGGGTCTACATAAGAAATGGCGGGGCTGGAGAGAGGGTTCAGAGGTTAAGAGCACTGGCTGTGCTTCCAAAAGTCTGAGTTCAATTCCCAGCAGTGACATCGTGGCTCACAACTGTCTATAATGAGATCTGGTGTCCTCTTCTGTCACGCAGGCAAGAGCAATGTATAAATAAGAAATAAATCTTAGGAAAAAAAAGAAGAAGAAGAAGAAGAAGAAGAAGAAGAAGAAGAAGAAGAAGAAGAAGAAGAAAGAAATGACTTGAACAAAATAGTCCTAATGGGGCTTTGGTCTCAGTCATGGAAAAAGATAGGAGCTTGGTATATAGTGCCAGAATGGTGACTGCTAGCTGTGTACAAAGAATTGTGACAGATGGTCTCTATTGCTGGTTCTGTCTCAGTGACAGTGAAAGCAGCTTATCTGATAAAAGCCTGGGATGAAGGAAGGCCTTCTGAGGGGTCAGACCTCTTTCGGGGGTGGCACAGAATGTGACTCCGCAAAGGTAGCACACATTTACAGTGCTTGCAAGCCCTCTCACCATCTAAGTGGCACTTGGTTCAGCGTCTTTTCAGGCCGCTGAGCCCCGCACAGGGGTTGAACCAAAAGTCCCACCAGGCAAATTGCTGACAACAGTTCTCATTCTTGTAGATGCTTGCCTCGTTGCTGGTAGGAACAAGGCCACCAGACAGGAATGGCTGTTTGCAGCCATATGAAGAAATGTTTTCACCATGTGGCTGGAGGTGGGGGGCAGGGGGAGTGTGGGTATGAGCAACTTGAATGGTGCCAACTCTGAGACTTGACCTGTGACATTATCTGCTGACAGTTGGGCTGTATTCAATGGTCAGTGGGGAAGAGAGAACTGGCAGGCTCTGGGTTGGCCACTGTCAGGACAACAGATGTGAAAGGGATATATAACAGAGCTCAGCAGAAACTGGAGTCTCTAGTGGCAGCACACATTGAGCCCAATGAGCCTTCCTGGAAACTAGGGATCAGATGTCTTTACCAAAAATACAAAATGAAGACCATCTGCCTCAGGTACCATAAGAAGCTGTCTGATGGGTTCATATAAAGTCTGATCACCAGAGAGCCAACATCCCCATAGAACACTTGTATATTCTGCATGCTGTTTCAACACCCAAGGGCGGCTTCCGACTAGGACCGTGGAAGATATGCGATACGATGGGACAAGTACACAATCTACCTGTCCCGTATGGAAACGGCAAGTAGACGTCATAGGGTTATGACTGTTGGGGGGAGGGCAAGGAAATGTCATCTCATCTGCACGCTGTCGTGCCGTCTCTGACAAGCATCACTAAGTAACAGACAGTGGTGATGTCACCATCGAGGGTCTCACCCAACTCAGTGTCACATATGGGCACCCCAGAAAGCCAGCAGTCACCAATGCTGATGTGCACAACCAGGCTGAGAAAGTCCAATGGTACGTCTGCCTGCCCCGTAATACTATAGAGGCTGGGTATTTGATAGAACGGATTGCAATAACTGCAATTAAAAGACATAAATGCAGAATGTACCCCAGAGGTCTGGGGAGAAGTATCCTTATAATCAAGAAGGTTATTGAATACAAATCCCAGTGGCAGCGTTGATTACCTCATTGTGAGCTGTTGGCCTGGGAGGCTCTTGGGGTCTCCCATGCCATATGGGATATTTTTACTATGGCTGGTTGTACACTAGAGCTAGACAGTAAATCGCTGTTGCTGGAGGCACCACATGCTCTGATTGCAGGACCTGGGGAAGTTAACCTGTGATTGAGCCGGAAGCTTCCTGGCTTGCTTTCCTAGCATCAGAAAGTGCTATGCAGGCTGCAAGAGAACTGTCCCCAACTTTGCTGCATGGTTGTGGGCCCAACCTGCTGCAATATCAGCATGCCAGGCAAATGTGCAAAGGGTCAGGACTGTTAGAGGTGCAAACAACTGAATTCAGATTGAATTTAAGGCCCACCCACAGTATGCCTGGTGCTGCAAGCCAGTACAAAAACCTGTGGGTGGAGAAGCCATAGGCCCTAGCATGAAGGCTCTTGCTATTGCTGGTTAGAAGGATGCGATGCACTTGTCAAGTTAACCTTCTAAACATATGTGCTTACATCCACAGACTACTGCTGCTGATGTCCAGCAGAAGTCCTTTTTATAGCTGTGGAGGTTACTGCAGAGATTCGTAAGTGGTCAGACTGCTGGATTTGTGGACAACTGACTGTCTCAGGTAAAGCATGCATACCCCGGACTGACACTTCCTCTGTCCCCATGAATTAGACTGACTTTTTAGGACCCCTTGGCATGCAGTTGTATCTTCCAGTAAGTAACATGGGCACTGAAAAAAGTATTTGCTGGTGGGCTCAGTTCAAAGGACTCTCTGGCTATTGTTGTCCACTAAGGCAGGATGAAAAGGACACAGGCCATTCGGTTGTCTGTGACTTAAAAAACAACAACAACTGGGTTTTAAACCTAGGATCTTACAGATACTAGGTAAGTACTCTGCCACTGAGCTGTATCCCCAGCTCTTTCTACGTGTGTGTGTGTGTGCGTGCGTGCGTGTGCTTATGAGTGTGAAGTCTAGAGGTTAATGTCAGGTGCCTTCCTCTACCACTTGCTTCTACCTCTAACTTATCTGTTTCTAGAAAGATTTATTGATTTTTATGTGTGTGTACTGTGTGTGTGCATGATGCCCTCAGGTAAGAAGAGAACGTTGGATCTCCTAGAACTGGAGTTACAGAGGGTTGTGAGTTGCTATGTGGGTCCTGGGAACCAAACAAAGGTCTTCTGCAAGACTAGCAAGTGCTCTTAACTGCTGAGCCATCTCAGAAGCCCCCTCCACCTTACTTTTGTTTTGTTTTGTTTGAGACAGGCTTTCTCTCTGTAGCCCTAGTTACCATGGAACTCACTCTGTAGCCCAGGCTGGCCTGGAACTCACAGGTCTGCCTGCCTCTGCCTCCTGAGTGCTAGGGTTAACGTCGTGTGCTACCATGCCCAGTTCCACGTTATTTCTTGAGATATGGTCTCCCACGGAGCTCACCAATACAGCAAGACTAGCCACCAAACAAGCCTCAGAGAGCCTCCTGTGTCAGCTTTCCCAGAGCTGGGATTACAGGCATGCTGCCATGGCCAGCTTTCCACGTGGTACTAGGGATGGGAACTCGGCTTCATGACTACGTGGAGAGCACTTTATCAGCTGAGCCATATCCTCAGTCTTCGGATTTTTAATTTTGAGACAGGGTCTCATTAGTCCAAGGCTGGCCTTAAGCTTATCGTCCTGCTTCAGCTTTCAGATTTAGTTGGGTTTATAGACCTGTGACACTGTGATGGTTGGAGTCAGTTATCAACTTGACGGGCTCTAGAACTGTGGTTCTCCTCTTGCCTGGGGGTTCTCTCCCATCAGCCCATGAGGTCAGGAGGGGCACGAGACAGAGCGTGCCTGGAATGGCCTGCAAGCACTCTACAGAGATCACACACTCTGGGAACCACTGCAGGGAGCTAGTTCATCTTTAATTCCAGAGAACAAAGGCTAGCTACCCCTTGGAGAGTGGGTGGGGAACCCTCCAGGGATAGGGGTACATAATTGGTTGGAACTAGGCATTTTTGAGGATGCTTGTTTTGCATTAAACAGCATAACCCTATCATATGAACAGGAACACGGTACCTAATTATCCCATAGGCACAGGGAGGGGAGAGCTAGCAGGGAGCTGTGTCAAAGGCCATATATCAGATGTGGTTAGGGGCATCTGTGTCTAAAGACCCTCTCCAGATGAAGTCAGGCAGAAAGCAGGAGGTCCTGATGGGGAGAGGGAGTCCTGCACCTTAACATCAAACTCAGAATGGCTATCTGGGCTGGGCAGACTGTAACCTCAAACAGAAGGGTCCTTCTAACATAGAATCACCTGGGTGGCAATCCTCTGGCCTTGCCCATAGGGAGATTACTTTGATTATGTTGCTTGGTTACATCTTGACTGTGGGTGGCGCTGTTCCCTGGGCAAAACTTCCTGTACAGAGTGGAGAAAGTGAGCTGAGCACCAGCATTCATTGGTTCATTGCTCTCTCTCTCTCTCTCTCTCTCTCTCTCTCTCTCTCTCCCTGCCACCTGACTGTGGAAGTTACTGTGACCAGATGCTTCAAGTTCCTCCTGTCTTTGACTTCCCTGTCCTGGTGGTCTGTATATGGCCTTTCTCCCTTAAACTGCTTTTTGTCAGAGTATTTCATCACAGCGACAGAAACAGAAACTGAGATAGCACCGTGCCTAGCTTGTCTGTGAGACTTTGCCCCCTGGCTTGGGCTCCTCCATCATCATTCTAGGAATGAGGGTCCATTGCTGTTATCTACAGTAGTGCTGTGACGCACAGTGCCCCTCCCTGAGGAGCAGAGAATATACAACACCTCTCCTAAGGTTCAGAGAGAAACACTGTGAGAGTTAGGGGAAGGAGAGAGCATAGCAGTTTCTTTTGAGCTTGCTGTGACCTTTACCATCACAAAAGCAGAACAGCTGTGACCAACAGGGGATCTTGGGCCAAAGTCTTACATGCTGGTTAGTTTTTGTCAACCTCACACAAAATGGAGTCAACAAGAGAGAAGCTTAATTGAGAAGAAGCCTCCATCAGATTGGCCTGTAGGGGAGTCTAAGGGGGGAGAGGCGCATTTTCATGATTAGTGATTGATGTGGTAGGACCCAGCTTACTGTGAGCAGCGCCAGCCTTGGGTAGATGATTCTGAGGTGTATTAAAAAGCAGGCTGAGGAAATTATGGAGAGCAAGCATTCTGCATATCCTCAATTCTTGGCTCCTGTCTTTAAGTTTATGCCATGACTTCCTTTCATGATGGACTGTGATGAGGTCATATAAACCAAATAAACCCTTTCCTCACCAGGCTGGTTTTGGTTGTGGTTTTTAATCATGGCAACAGAAAGCAAACTAGGACACAGAAGTAAGCTGATCTGTACAGCAGGCAGCCAGGTCTACAACACTTGGCTGTTAAGGGAGGGTCGCAAGATACCTATCCAGAGATTCCAACTGCCATCCCTCCTGTCCAAGCTGTGTGTCCTTTTAGAAATGTTAAATAATGCCAGAAGTTTAAAAAAAATAGTGGTTGGGATTTTTTTTTAGTGATGCAGCTGCCTATGAATCACTCGTGTCCCCCTGTGTAACCCCAACAGACTCATTTGTAAATTCTTCCAAGCTAAGCTTGGCCAGATCTTACTTTAGTCTATTGGATCCCTCACTATTTGAAGCAAACAGTTTTTTTCTTTTATGTGGAGGGTCACAAGACAGGGAACAAACACACAGAACACGATCTAGGAGGGGCACCCCCAGGGTCTATACAGAGGCAAGACCCTCTGAATATGCCAGTGAACCACAAGGGCGTTTTGTAATACTGGGAAGATCTAGGCCTGGATCTAGGCTAAGGACCTCCTCCACCTTGCTCTAGCTGGCAGCTCACCAGGGGTCCACACAAGTAAAGAACTAAGGGTCTTGGGCCCCTCTATGCTCCCAGGATCAACCAGAGGCTGTTCTGCAGCCTTGGGCTTGCTTCAGCTGGGTACCACTGGCCAGGGAACTAATGTCTTCTTCTCTGTTACAGTCTCTCCAGCAGACTGAGTTCTGCCAGAGCCAGGCCACATGCCAGGCGTCTCTCTGCCTAGATACCCAGGGATGAGACTGGGAGTGTCATGTAAGAATAGAGCCAGCTCAAGGTAGCTCACAGCAACAACACCTAGCCCCGTAGGCCAGCAGTGTTCCAGGCTGGACTTGTATATCTGGACCAGCCCATTAAAGTACAAGACTCCCCCCAGACCACCAACCATCTTTATGGTCACCTAGCCGGACATGTGTATGTGTGTATGATGGCTGAGTGCGATTTGTGGCCTCAGTACCTAAGAGTTCCCAGAAGCCAGTCCTCTACCTGAAAAATCCTCTGTCTCCTTGGTCTCCCTGTTCCTGACAGACCAGCAGTTCTGTCATGTTCTGGATGGTAGTCTAAAAGTCACACTTAATTCCTACCTGGCCCCATCCCATCCCATGGAAGTGGCTGTGTTTAGAGAAAGAGTCTTTACAAAGGCAGTTGGGGTAAGACTTGGTCATTAGAGTTGGCCCTGATGCAATACGACTGAACAAGAAGAGACTGAGATACAGGCATACCCAGAGTGATAACCCTACTTGGAGGTAGCTGACACCCACACTTGTTTGGAAGCATGACAAAGCTTCCATTTTGTTTATTTATTTATTGTTTGTTTGTTTGTTTGAGATGAAGTCTCACTCTGTTGCCCATCTCAGCCTCCCAAGTTGGGAGTATAAACAAAGGTACTGCAACCATGCAACCAACAGACAAGAGCATCCATTAAAAAAAAAAAAATTGCAGTCGGTTACATTTTCTGCCTGGCATCTGAAAGCAAATCGATGTTCTGGGCTGAAGCTAAGTGACTCAGTAGCTCAGAGCATCTTTGCTGAGTGCTCCAAGCCTTCCCAGGAGCCCAACACCCAGGAAGGGCCCACAGTGGTCTCAGAGTATGATGGGGTCTGGCAGATACTCTGCTTCTCAGGCAGATCCGGAGCCAGCTGTCATTTCTCCTCACCTTCGGTAGAGTTCTCATCACCCTGAAGCTATGGCTGTCAGCCAGGCTGGGGAACTTGGAAGCTGGGAGAGGAAAGAGCCCTGAGGGAGGGTTGCAGGGGAGCCTTCACCGAAGGGGCTCCTGGCTTCAAAGAGCTGAGCATGGTGCCTCAGGGGCTGAGGCTGCGCAGATACTGCTCTTGGGGAGCTGCCTAGCTCATTTCATGGTCCTCTGGAGATGCGCCTGGGACCTGGCCTCCGGGCTCAGGGAGCCATAGAACAGAGGCAAAGATAGTTTGACAACTCTATGGCTGCCTGCTAATTTGCTCACACGGGCAAATACGTCACTGGGAAATCTGAAACTTGCTAGAAATGAGTCTGGAGTCCCACGAAAATGACCACACAATCTTGTCAGCAAGGCAAAAAGTTTTACTTCTGGAGTGTGGAAAGATGGCTCAGCCATTAAGAGCACTGGCTGCTCTTCCAGAGGGCCTAGATTTGATTCCCATCACCACCCAGTGGCTCTCAACCTCCTGTAACTCCAGGCCTGTAGCTTCTGGCCTCCTAGGGTACCAGGCACTCACATGATACACAGACATATAGGCAGACAAGACTCTCCTACGCATATAATAATACAATTAAAGTATTTTACTTTTGCAGAAGGATGTGTATCTGTGTCAAATCAAGCAGGCAAACACACCCAGCAGAGGTCCCTCTGGAACTCTTTGTCAAATGCAAGATGGTCCCGTCCCTCTGAGGGGTCAGAGATTGGCCTCGCGCTCGCGCTCTTATGCTGTTGTCTGATTTAGAACAGGGCAGCTGATAAGCAAAGTGCATTTTTTCTTTTCCTCTTTTTTAAAGAGAGCACATTAAAGAAGTAATGAACCTGGGGGAATTTGAATTTCTGCCAAGTGGGTGGCTTCTTTATAATTTTTGAAAATGAAGCTTTGTCTTATTTAACCCTTTGATAGAAAAAAATGGTATATTTTCTTTACATTTCCCACAGAATTAAGAGACAAAAAACCTGGGCACATCCAGGCACAGTGGCGTGTGCCTTTAATTTAATTCCAGCACTCAGGAGGCAGAGACAAACTGATCTCTGTGAGTCTGAGGCCATCTTGGTCTATGTAGTGAGTTCTAGGACAACCAGAGCTATATAAAAAGAATCTGTCTCAGACAAAAAAAAGTCTGGGCACACTGAGGAAGAAACCTTTTAACTCCAGGATGCCTGTTTGTTTCCCTGAGCAACCTTGGCCCCACCCCTCAGAGTGGGTATGGAGCCATCTCTAAGTGGGGAGGAGGCTGAGTCTTGCTTATGGTTGGTATCGTTGGTACCTCCTTCAATCTGCCTGCACTCAGGTAGATTTACAATCCAGTCTTGGGGTCTTTACCTCCTGTCCCTATGGCTGTGGGCACAGGCTGAGACTATGTATGGGTATTAGATGCCCATTGCCCTATTGTATTCTGTGAGTGTGTGTGTGTGTGTGTGTGTGTGTGTGTGTGTGATGGGTGGTGGGCCAGGGCGCTGCAGTGGGATGGTGTTAAAAAGCAGAACACCATAGACTCATATGTTTAGATGCTTGGTCCCCAGTTGGTGGAACTGTCTGGGGAGGATTAGGAGGTGTGGCCTTGTTGGAAGGGGTGTGCCACTGGGGGCTGGCTTTGAGGTTTCAAAGTTCACACCATGACCAGTATCCCAGACATTCCTTCTGTGCCACGCTTGTGGATCAGACGTAAGCTCTCAGCTACTGCTTCGGTGCCAGGCTTACCTGCCTGTTGCCATGCTCCCTGCCATGAATTTATCCTTGAGCAGCACGCCCCAATAAACTCTTCTGTAAGTTGCTCAGGTCGTGGTGTTTCCTCACAGTTATTGAAAAGTAACTAAGAGGGACACACACACACACACACACACACACACTCCCCTTAAAAGTTCCACCTCTTCCCACACTGCCACATCCTCATGCTCTCATGCTCAAGGCTTCAACACCGACGTCTGGAGGACATTTAAGATCTAAGCCACATTTTTTGAGACCAGCACGCAGGAACACTGCAGGTTGAAGCTAGTCTGGGCCACACCCTCCTCCAGTTCTGCAGCTTAAGCTTGGACTTCTGGGGAAGTGAGCACGTGACCTACTGCAGCAGCCTTGGGAAACTGACCCAGATGGGAACCTCATCAGGACCCAGCACCACCTCCCCCTGCCTGGCTGGGGGATTGGGCACGGCCCCTCCCTCGCATCCTGTTGTTCTTTCTTGGGATCACATCCTGCACGGGGCTCTGAGGCAGGCACCTCTGACCTGCTTAGGAATTGTGGGAAGCCCGGTGTCAGGCTTAGGCACCTCACCGAATCCATGCTGCAGTCCCACGTCACAGAGGCGATGGAGTTGGTAGGGTGGATTGAAGATTTAAATGTAGATAGTCTGACTCCCCAGCTGTGAACCATTCAGGGCTGTGTCTGTGTGTGTAACAAAGCAGGCGTGCAAACCCATGTGCGTGACCACGTGTGGAAATATGAGCAACAGAAAATCAAGACAGTTAGCTTCAATGAGGGAGTTTACTTCCCTCCTAAGAAAGGGGATCTTGAGGTAGACAGTGCAGGGCCGGTGTAACGCTTTCCATTTATTGACATTCCAGAACCTTCTTCCATGTTGCCCTGCTATTATCATGGTGCTTTCTCGTGGTAGAAAGAGCTGCTGAGTTCCAGTCAGCAGGAAGGAGGAAGAGGAAAGAGGAAGAGCTGCCTCCGCCAACCCAGGGTTCTGTCCTCACACAACCCAGCTAGTTACTGACACTACATCAATAAGGAAAAGGAGTGACGGGGGATAGAAGGGGTTTCTTACTGCATGCCAATGAACAAATTTGGCGTGAAAGAGAGGACTCTGGACTTCTAGTTCTTGCAACACTGAGCTACTGGGGACCCAGGAGTTCCTTGAGCCTTGCTCCTTTGCTGCACTAGTGGGAAAACTGAGGCCCAGCCAAGTCAGCGGTGGAGCAGTGGTCCAGGCTTAGCCTTTTTTTCTCCCATCCCAGAGATTTGCCCTGGCACCAACTGCTGGTAGAAGTCAAGGGAGCCGAGAACTCTGCTGATAGGGAACACACCCCGTCAAGGACATGCCCATCTGCCAGGTTCCCTGCCTCCTCAAGGAGATGCTTACCTGCTCAACAGCTAGGGGCCTCTCCACACCAGTGAAGGTACCCCATCCCCCAAGGCAGGGATGGGTGTGCCATGTATTTCTCTGCTTCAGGAGCCCATGGGGCCTTTTTTTTTTTTTTTTTTTTTGACTGTTCCTAGACTTGCTGCTGCCTACCTTGGGCTCCTAGGGGGCCTAGGCTAGGAGAGAGGTTCTGGAATCCAAAAGAGGATGGATTTCTGGGCCAGGTTTTGGGCCTTTCTCACCCTTTCTGACCCCCCTACACACACACACACACACACACACACACACACACACACACACGAGGTCACTGCAGGCTTACCCTGTGCTTCACACCTACGAAAGGACTGTTTTTATCTTGATGGTGGCTCTGAGGAAGAATTGCTGTCACATTCAGGATGAGAAGGGACCTTACAGGCTCATCATCACCTCTGCACAGCTAGGCAGATGGGATCCCCCGTAGGCCGAACAGCCCCCACAGCACAGGCAACAGACACCTGGATCTGAGGTGGCCACGTTACCTATGTTGCTGCCCATGGAGAGAAGAGAGCAAGAAGACCTGAGGGTGAAACTGAGGGCAGAGAATTGCCAGAGGAGCGGCAACTGGCTAGATTGAAAAAAAAAAAAACAACATTCAAGTTTATTCTCTGAAGCTGGTTGTGGGGAAGGGGAGGCCAGGGGCTCCTGGTAGGAGGGGGACAGATCTTCAGGCCCCTGATACCCATAGACTGGTGAGGAAGCTGAGCAGGAGGGCTGTATTACCAAATTTGGTCCAGCCTGGAAGGCACCCTGCCCCACTGCCCTGGGGCCCATTAGCCTTGCCACCCTTGGGTAAGCTAGCCCCATCATTCCGAGGGTGGGCAGCCTTGACGACCTGGGGGTGGCCAATCTTGCCGCCTTGAGGATGTCTGGCCCCGTCATCCAGAGGGCTGCTTGAACTGCTGCCTTGAGGATGTCTGGCCTCCCCATCCAGAGGGCTGCTTGAACTGCCGCCTTGAGGGTGTCTGCTCCCCCCATCCAGGGGACCATCTGCCCGGCCACCCGGAGGACTGTAGACTTGGGGCTGTTCCCAGGGTAGGGTATTGCAGAAGGAGGACTGGCAACATGTCTGGGTGATGTGGGTGTCTTGCAAAGTCCTGGCGAGGGGTTGGCAGGTATCAGTACACCACACGGAGTAGGTAATCAGGAGACCTTTGTCTAGGGGGTTGTGGAGAACAGAGGGTGAGGGTGGAGCATGGGTGTTCGTGTGGGCTCTTTCTCCAGCCTCCTCCCTGGGTATGCCTCCCCAGATGCTCACCAGTGTTGGTATGGGAGATGAGCGTGGTGCAGAAAGGCTGGCTGTGGGAGCACTTCTGGGTCTGGTTGCAGCTTTCCCCAAAGCCTAGCACCTGGCAGAAGTAGCACTGGAGGGGCACTGTGGGCAGCAGAGCAGCTCGGGTTGAGAGTGGGCCTCCAGGGCCCAAGTCCCCCGCCACCACCACCAACCACTCTTGAGCCCTCCTGAAGGAGCCTGTGCCTGCAGCTATTAAGAGGGAGGACAGAGCATGGGGATTGGGTAAGGTAAGGCCCAGGGCTAAGGTACATGGAGCTGAGATGGGGCAGACCTGGGTGTTAGCTCAGAGTGGAGAAAGCTGCCTGAGGGGAGAGCCACTCTGGTTTGGATGCTCGCAGCTTGCTTTGCTTTGCCCTCAGGAACGGAAGGTAAGGGTTAGAGGAATGCTCTATGTAGAGCAGGAAGCTGGGCCCTCGGCTGGGGTGGGGTACCTCTGTCCCTGCTTCCAGGGATCATGTTGGTCTCCTCTTCTTCCTCCTCTTCATCATCATCATCATCATCATCATCATCATCATCATCATCATTATCATCGTCATCATCGTCATCGAAATCGTCTCTCTTTGGCCCCAAGTTCACGTCACCGTCTTCTTCTTGTGCCCACTTGCTCCCTGGTGGTGCAGGGACATCAGTAAGCCTTGGCTGCTCAGATGCAGAAGACACCCTCGGGGCTGAGCACTAAGTCCTGACGCCTCTTTTCCCTACCCTTTCCATTGTACACAAGGAGACAGCACTCTCCCCACCCCTATCCCTGCAGGGCTGAAGCAGCCAAGCCTGCAACTGGCAGAGAGAAGAGCCCAGCCTTCCATCTTCTTCCCTGAGCCTATTCCTTGTCCCTGGGATAAGGGGGTTCCTGGAGGTACTCATGGGTGAGGACTTGGTCACCCCTTCCTGAGGTGACCCCGCACCTGGCTGTCCACTTAGTAGCAAGATCAGGAGGATAGCCCTGAGTGCCTTCATCCTGGTACCGGGCTGTTCTGTCCACTGGTGCAGTCCTCACTCGGGGTTCTGAGTCTTCACTAAGTGGGACACAGGGCATTGCTAGGGGCTTCCCGTGGCCCCCACCAGCTCTAACTTCAAACAATGGGCCTTGCATTGGTCTCTAGCTGCAGGCACCAGGCCAGAAACATCACTTCCTGCCAGAGCCTGCCGGCAGAGTCGAACGGCTCTTGAGTCGGGAGTAAGGATTGAAATTAATAAGCCAACACACAACACATGGGACCTTTCCGAGAGGCTCTAGTGGAAACTAGACGCCTTGCTTTATTTCAGACTCCTTTTAAGCCAGAGCAAAAGTGCCTCAGGACAAATAAGTAAATTCACAAGGAAGTCAAACAAAAGGTGTGTCCTAAACAAGGATACCCCACTTGCTGTCTCAAACAGAAGGTGAAATAGACTTGGAAATTCTTCACTGACTCCAAATGAAGGCCAGTCTTTCCGCAGCTCCCAACAACTTTCCTCCAGAACCTCTGGAGATAGAGAGGAAGGAGAATTTATTATATTGGCCTTCGGTGTGTTGTTCACCTGAGCTGTTTCCTTTGCCTGGTGGGGACTACAAAAGGTGGTCTCAGGAGCCACCTGATCCTGTCCAGGCTCCTTGCCCTCCAGGCTTCAACATTGTCATGTTGATGTGAGCCCAGACCTAAGGTGCATTAGCATCTATTCCAAACCTCTAGGGACCCTGGCTGCACAGCCATAAGGGCTCAGGACTCTTATCTGAGCACCTTCCATCTGAGTGGAGTCATGCAGGAGTTTTCAGATAAGAGCATGGCCTGTCCAGCTGCAGCTCCAAGAACTGCTTGCTCTTCCTCTCACCTCCTGTCTGTCATCTTGCTGGCCCAGGTCCTGCTGCCCTGGCCTCCTCTTCCTTAGACAGGCTGTTCCCTTAGTAACCTCCTTTCCCTTCAACTCTCTTCATGAGTTACCATCCCTAAAGGCCTCCGTACTGCTCACACTTTCTCGATGTCTGGCCCCCTGATAGTGCAGCCTCTAACCTCTCAGGGATACCCCTGCCACTGATAAGGCTGCAGAAGGTAGGTTCCCTTGTCCCTGGGCCTCTGCACCTAGGTAGGTGTTGACTTGGAGGTGGAGAGCCTTCTGGGACTGGCTACAGTCTGCCTGGCCTGGCTTCTGCCTGGCAAAGTTCTAGCCATTGTCTCCTGCAGTATGCTCTAAATGAGCCCCTGGACTCCTCAGATCTCTCCCAGGGTCTGGGGGAGTTTGCAGATGGATAAGCTAGGTACTAGGTAGTCAAGTTCCCTCACCTTAAGTATGGAGGGAGGCGCTGGGCTCTGGACAGGAGTCTGAGTCAGGGTCAAGTCTTGGGAAGTCTGCCCGTCTTGTGGCTTGAGCCAGCTCCTTAACTCGCCTAAGCCTCAGTTTCCTGAATCATCAATGGGGAGTGGGAGAAATTGCCAATCTCCAGGGATTACTTGGAGCAAATATTTGAGTCCCAGTTCCCTATCTTACCTCATCTTTCTCCTAGGGTGACGTGACCGTCAAGGACTAGGACTCACAAATGTAAAGGACAGTGCATGGCATGGGTGGTCTCTTTTGGGCTGACTTGAAGACATCTTTCTGATGCCTCAGTCAAGAGCACGCTGGGCCTCTTTGCCTCCTCTTGAACTCTCTCCTTTCCCAGCATTTGGGAACTTGCCCAGCCTCCTGTTGACCTGAAGTTCCTAAGTCCTCACGGCCATGGCTTCTTCCCAAGTCAGGTCATCTGCTTTGGACTTTCTTCTGGCCCCATGCTCTGCAGGCCATGTGCTTACTTCTAGGTGCCAGCTGCTTCCTCTGGAGGGGGAGGTCCCTCTTACCTGGTGAGGGCCTGGACCTTCCAGGACCCTGTAGGGGGACGTATAGACTTGCTACTACACTTTCCTTCCATTGGTCTAGGCTCTGCCAAGCAGTCTCCCTGTGAGCCTAACTCCTCTACTGCCAGAGCCACATACACCCAGGCCTGAGCTTGCGAGAATTTCAGAAGAGTGAGAGCAACAGTTAGGAAATGTAGGGGGCAGTGGTGTGGCCACCCTGGCTTCAGTAGGAGGTGCACTTTGTCCCCAGAGCTGCACAAACCCCTCCCAGTCCCAGCACATACTGTTCCCAGCCCTACAGGAAAGGCTGCTGGAGTCTGGTCCAGCTAAGCCAAGGTTGATGGCCCTTAGATGGAGATGAGATTGCCTACCTGACACCTCGATGGCAGATACCTGCTCCCCTCAATTCTGATCCAACTGTGGGTGGGAATCACTTTGTTCAGTAAGCATGGATCCCCATCTCCACACCTTCCCTCCCACTCCCCGCCAACATGGCTGCTTGAGCAGACCCAAGGGAGCCTATACCTCCTCCAGAGTAAGGCCATGTCCCCTGAGAGCGCAAGAACCCTGGCTTCCGGCCTGCAGACCTATCTGCCTGTGGGCTCTCGCCCGGCCTTTAATACATGATTCCTTGGTCTCTGAGGATGCTTCTGGACTCCGGGCCCCTCCCCACTTTGTTATTTTTTTTTTTTTTTTTTTTTTTTTTTTTTTTTTGCCAGCAGCAGTCTTGGCCTCAGACCTTGGTGCTGACGGTGGATAGGGAATTCCTGGCTACTTACACTCCCTCTAGTGAGGCGGCTGATGAGGTGACTGGAAAGGCTGGGCAGGCAGCTTGGGTGGGGGGATATATGGTCCTGTTGTGGCCTCTGGGGAGACTATGGTGTCAGACTGAGAGCCGTGCCACCTGCAAGAACACTACTGAGAGAATCAGGGGGACATTTGGGAGATGGGGCACATTGGAGCTGCAGCAATTGATAGAGGCAGCACTTGAGGTTAACATCTGGTGTCTGGCTTGAGATTAGGCCTTTGAGGCAGACATAGGCTATAGTTATTGCAGCCTTCACGCTATGTCCTGGGTTCCCTCCATTCCCTGAAGCTGACTCTCTTCCTGTTATGGTTGGGGCTCCTTTCTTGAAGCACAGCCAAGATCCTCTTCCCCTAACTCCCTCAGAGGTGATGTGTAGGTTCTCCTGGGCGAGACAGGCACCATTTTCTTCTTGAGAACCTCTGCTCAGAGGCAGCCATGATGGATGGGTCAGAGCCCATCTCTTCTTTCCTATGAGCTCGTGAGGGAGACACACCACAGCCTCAGAAACCCCTTAGACAATGGCTTCCTCCCAGCTGCCCCAAACCCAGGGACCATGTTACATCCTTTCTTTGATCCCTAGAACCTACTCAGCCACCCATATCTGCCTGGAGAGTTCCCTTTCCTTGGGCCCTGTAGGGGACAACAGAGGCTGCTGAGGCCTCACCATGCGACCCTTGGTCTTCTGACCTTCATGTGGCTCCCTGAGGCTCCATGCTTTGCTGCTGTTTTCCCAGCAGAGAGTTCAACCCCTGCTTCTCTGAGGAGGCCAGTCAAGGTCCAGCTCTAATGTCCTCCACCACTGTGTGGGCTACTGGCACCCTCCCCACCTTGGGAAATATACAAGCAAAGGAAACTCTGTGTCACTTATGACATCTGGTCAGGCATCTATCTCCCACCCCCAGTGTGGTCAGATTCTAAAAATTGTGCCAGGTTCTTTACAATGGAGAGGAAGGACAAAGATGCTCTTCCCATCTGGAACTGGAGAAGTAGGAAGTGGATAATGAAGCTGTTTCCTGCTTAAAAGGAAGGCCTGAGTTCTGGTGTGTGACTTCATAAGGGGCACCAGATTCCTGGCTGTCCGTTGTCTTCCCTTACTGTCCCAGGTCTGCACGCGGCTCTCCCCTCCCAGACTTGTACCTGTCCCCCAAGGCAGGGACCGTGGAATCCTGCAAAGGAGTGGCCTGGCCCACAGGCCCAGGAAGGCAAGATTGTTTGTGGAGGAGAACAGGACATTGAGCTGGGACAGGGATCTCTGGTGAGGGTACCCAGGAGGCTGTGGGCGGTGGAGACTGGGACAACCGCTGTTGGAGAAGCTGAAGCAGCCAGCTCCAGGCACACAGGGCCTCTTGGTAGAGTCAGCATCTTAAAGTAGGCAGGTGTCAGGGCTTTGGCAGCTTACATGGACCCTGCCAGATGTGATTATGAACTCTCAGGTGAGGTGCTTCAGGCCACAGTCCCACTAGAAGGAGTTAAGGGGTCCTATTGGAATCCAGCACATCCTATCCACGCCCACTATGATCACCTTGGGCATGGCAGGCCCTGCTGAGCCAGGGAGAGAGTCACCTTGGTGGCTTATCCTTGTCCCTCCTTTGAGATCCTCTGTGAGAAGTGGGAGAGAAGGCCTGCTCAGGCCTCAAGGTGAGACTAGGACAAAGCTGGATAACTCCTGAGATCAGGAAGGCCATCTCACAAAGAGCTCAGAGTGGAACAGCAGTCGAGATTTGCCTATACCTCAATGAAGGTGACACTCACCTTGCAACCTTGGGCTTCCAAGGGTGTTGGCATTTAGGCAGCCTGCTTCTGGGTTGCCTAGTAAACTATGATGTCATCATGTGTCACCCTCCAGATAGACGCACCTGGCAGGCAGGGTTCAGCTGTGCAGGAGCTATAAATGGACCCCTGCCTCTTACACCTCTCTCTTGCTCTCTTGCTCTTACCCCTCTCTCCTACTCTCTCCTTTTTCTCTGCTGGGGCACCCCCTTCCCTCTCCCTATCATGTTTCTCCTCTTCTCTCTCTCCATCTCCATCCAATAAACCTCTATCACATAATATTTGTTGTGCGCATCATTTTTAACATTGGAGTTTTGGCGGGGAATCAAACCCAGGCCTCCAGCGTGGAAGGCAAGAATTTTACCCCTAAAAGACCAATGCAAGGGGCCTCAGTGGGCTGTGAAGAAAGCATGCACCACCCCAGACTAGGGCCCAGAATGAGGCTGAGATGTACAGATTGACCCCTGATGTTCCCAGCTGGGGCAGATACTGTTGTGCTCCTGCACACACCACTACCCCCGCCAGCTGCCTGAGCTTCAGCTGGGGCTCTAAGGACCAGGAGATCTCTCTTTCAGACCTTTTCAGGCTTCTGTCTGCTGGGGCTCAAAATCCTTAAAGTACATTTTAGGAGGAGAAACAAGGAGGCAGGCTGTCTAAAGATGGCCTTGAGATATGGGCTTGAGATATGAGAAGCAGGCCCCAGTTCCTGCCCTCCACAACCCACCCCTCTCCCTCGAGGCAGTACCAGTGGGTACTGGTTGCTTCCTGTCCTTCCCCATGTCCTGGGAGTCCAACTAGACCAGGCTGGATTCTTCTCTGCACAACAGCCTGTTATCTTGGCAAGGGCCCATGCCCGCCTGGAAGCAGCCTCGGCTCCCAGCCTGGTGGATTCTGCATGCTGCTGCAAGCCATATTCTTTTAAGTGAATTTTTGTGTGTGAGAATGACTATGCCTCGCAACAGGATGTGCCCACCTCTAAAAGGAAAACCCTTGGGTAAGGTAAATTTAGCAGCTGTAGGCACAAATAATGATTCAAAACCAGTTGGTCCTCACCATGGGAGTGGGTCCTGGACTTGACTGGTGAGGCCTGCCCGGGGCACTGTCCTTGATGTGATATGCTACCTGTTTGCAAAAACCTGCTCTTGAGTTAGGCTTCAGCTGGGCTCTGAGTCAGTGCAACCCAGGGCTTGCGTGTTGGGGACATCTTAAAGCCACATTCAGTTTGGTTCATGGTTCAATCTCATGGCTGGGGAACAGGTTCAATGAGATGCACTGTCCAGGTGTTCTTCAGTAGTAACTTACACAGTGGGGCCTGGGCCTCCAGCAAGGGCTGTGTTTCCTGACCTCACTCTCTTGCCTACAGAATAAGCCCAAGAGGTGGTCTCTGAGGGCACTTCAGGCAAGATTACGTTATGGAAGGGTTGGGCCCTGTCTTAGGGTTTCTATTGCTGAGGTGAAACCATGAGCATAAAGCAAACTGGGGAGAAAAAAAAGTTTATTTGACTTACACTTCCACAGCACTGTTCATCACTGAAGGAAGTCAGGACAGGCACTCAAACAGGGTAGGATACTGGAGGCAGGAGCTGAGGCAGAAGCCATGGAGGCGTGCTGCTTACTGGCTTGCTTCCCCTGCCTTGCTCAGCCTGCCTTATAGTTTTTAACCCAGGACCATCCAAGGAACGGAAATACCCACAATGGGCTGTGCCCCCTCCCCCCCCCCGTTAATCACTAAGAAAATGGCGTCCAGGGTTGTCTACCACCTGATCTTATAGAGGCATTTCCCCAACTGAGGTTCCTTTCTTTCAGATAACTCCAGTTTGTGTGTCAAGTTGGCACAAAACTCGCCAGCACAGGCTCATAGCAATCACGTACAATAAGAAGGAAGAGGACCGGACAATGGAAAAATTAAAAGTGGGAACACTGGGTGTCCCCCCTGAGGTGGTGGCTTCTAGATTCTTGTGGGGTTGCTTGTACTAGCCTTTTCAGAACCTTCAAGTGGGTCCATTGAGCAGGGCTATGGGAAACTGTCAAGGACCTTCAGCCTAAAGAGCCGGCAGGAAAACACTAGCATAAGAGATGCGAAGGCTGACGTGATGGCTACTTCCTGCTATAGAGAATTCTGTTTCGAGATGCCTAGCTGCATGTCCTGGGAGCAACACTGCAGCCAGAGGAGGGAGCTTGAGTTGAAATCACCATGACCAGTTGACAGTCACCCTGTGCCTGCCTTCCTTCCTTCCTTCTTTCCTTTCCTTTTTTTTTTTTTTTTTGGTTGTTGTTGTTGTTTTGATACAGGATCTTTCTACATAAGCCTGACTTTCTTAGACTATGTAGACAAGGATAACCTTGAACTCACAGGAATCCACCTGCCTCTGTCTCTGCCTTCTGAGTGCTGGGATTAAATTAAAGGTATGCGCCACCACACTCTACTCACTTTGAGTTTCTCAATTGCCAGGTAGTGTGGGGAGTTAGAGGGAGGGAAGTAGCCCAGAGAGCTTGTGCCTCTGGCCATAGTTCTGACTGCTGAGACCTTGAGGGGGCAAGCTGGTTGGGGTTATATCCTACCTACCCTTACCTTGAGGACCTGAGTACTTGTGAGGGGTCCTGAAAATTGTGGCTGTGTTTATTCACCCCAAGAATAGGGCACATGGCTAAAGGAGCTAGAGAGCAGAATTAGGACATTACTCTGTCACCGCTCCCTCATCCATTTCACCCACACACGGATGCTGTGGACAATCGGAAAGCACAAAGCTGAGCAGTGATATCCCCAGTCTGTCTCAGACTACCCAAGGGATGAAGGTACCTTCTTGTCCACTTTGCTCGGTTTCTCTGACAGATGGCAATAGGCTCCAAGCAAGGCTTCTAACAGCAAGCACATCCAGGTTTGTGATTTTCTTTTTTCCTAGAACGATATGAAGAAATGTCATTCATCTCAGTTAGGGCACCGATAACAGACCATAGAAACCATTCTACCCAAATCTAGGGGACTGAACCAGTGAGTTTATTGGGGTTACCTGCAGGAGCATGCGTGAACCACTCATGAGTTTGAGCTCCCACCCTGACTGGCTCAGCTGGTGCTGCTCTCCCCAAGAACTGTTTCTGTTTTGTAAACTCGGGGAGGGCAATCAGAGAGCACAAAGCAGTCCAGTGATAGCCTGGAGCTAGTCCCTGGTGATTTTCAAGAGGATCTGAGACTTGTAAGTTTTGTTTATTTCCTTCGTCATTCCTGCTAAGTCCATGAGCTGATCTGCTGCAGGTGGTGGATAGGGGTGGGGCGGCTGGGCCCTGTCCCTAACTGCAGGCCTTGGTCAGGTGTTCCCTATTTCAGGGGTTCCTTATCAGTTGAACATTTTGGGGCTCTCAGCTGCTTGTGGCCACTGTCAGTTTTAGGTTCCCATCAATGTCAGTGGGGCAGATCTTTACTGTCCGGCCAGCTGCTGGAGCTGTCCTTTTGAACATAGAACCTCCACCGAGAGACTCCAAAACAGCAAGCACATTCGGTTCAAACTCAAACGGTGTCCTCCCTATCTCCGAACGTATTCACCAGAGTTCCGCAAATGTAAAAATCACATCTTGTGAATCTTTCCTGCATAGCTTCACTTCCAGTTTGAATAGGCTGGGATCTGGCTGGAGCCCATAGGTAATTGGAGGCATCTGGTGTAGGGAAGTTAGGGCTACTCCTGGATGCTTCCGGCTGTTACTGTCTGGGAGGAGAGTCTTCTGGTGCGGATCCTGGGCAGGAAACTCAGAAAACTGCCCTGCCACCTGCTGGCCTGCTGGGACCTGGCCTGTGTGCTAACGCTCCCTGAGGGTGGAATTGCTTGCTGCAGACCCACACCCCTCCAGGTGGACTGGGCCAGGACTGTGGTGCCTGGGTATAGCTGTTCTTTCTCTGGTTTTGTTTGTTTGTTTGTTTGTTCGTTTGTTTGTTTCTAAGTGCCTTGCTCTAACCACCAAGACTGTGCCTTCCAGGGCACTTCATTTCAAGTGACTCAAGAGACCTTCTGGACTATTCTTTTTAGTACCATGTGAAATGTGGGCTGTCACAGGCTCTCCCATCTCTGCTTGGCTGTGTTTTGCCTGCTGTCGGCTCAGCCCAGTCCAAATCACCAGCCTGGCATCCCTCCACTCCCCATCATGGTGTCTTGTCTATCTGCCAGGGCTCCTAGCTACCCACAGCAGGCATGATCCCCAGCTTACCGGAGTAGAAAAGGAATTTACTGGAAGGCTACTGAGCATCTGTGGCTTCTCC
The DNA here is from genome assembly GCF_030254825.1 of Meriones unguiculatus. Lineage (NCBI taxonomy): Eukaryota > Metazoa > Chordata > Mammalia > Rodentia > Muridae > Meriones > Meriones unguiculatus. Next base: position 25,480,553 of record NC_083356.1, read on the forward strand.
AGGGAAGGCAGGATGAGGGACAGCCATGAGTGATCCTCACAGATTCAGGCACCAGAGTCCGGATGCTCCGCCTGCTGCCGCTCTGCTCTCTCCCAGGGTCCCTGCCTTCAATCCTGCAGGACAGGTGCACTGAGCCTCCTAGCAAGGGAGGGTGCGGCTGTGGGGACAGGGAGCCCCTCTGCCCTGGCACCTGTGATGAGTCTGTGGTGGGCGCCCATGCACAACATATTCCTCTTCTGGACTGTTGTGATGTGTGCCATGGACCAGGCAGCTTAAGGAACTGGTGCTTTATTCTGCATTTGGAGTCCAAGATAAAGGTGTTAGCCGGGTTGCTTGCTTGCTTTCTCTTTGTGTGTAGATGCCATCTTTTTCCTGTGTCTGTCTGGGTGTCTGTCCATCCATTCTGATCTCTTCTTATTAAACCACCTCTTTGGTCTGTTTCCAAGCACGGCTGCACTCTGAGGCTCCAGGATATGACTTTGAGAACGCAACTCTGTGATTGCCTCAGTCAGTCCTGCCAGCGTCCATGCAATAGACATAGTAAAAGCAGAGATTAGGACTGAATGGAATGTTAGGGTTAAAACAGCGATGCTGGGGAGAGAGAAGCTTTTAGCTGAGTGTGAGACAGAGAACTAAGCTGACCAGACAGTAGGAACCACAGGGCTCTGGTCAGTGTTGCTGGCTCTGTGGAAGCTCCCTCCCTCAAGGAGTGTTGGAGAGGCAGCCCTCAATTTCTAACCCAGCTGATTGTAACAAACTAAATTAATTGTGAGTGAGGTCACCTCCTAAAATGTTGCCGCCTATTTCAGAAAAAAGACCACCCCTGAGCAGCCTGTAGACAAAGGGGCTAGGTGTGGGGTAATCAAGAACTACTGGAGCTGTATTTTGTAGCTGTGCTGGGGTTAGCTCCATGGAAAAGCTACACGCTGAACAAAGCTTAGTTTAATAACATGTGCAGGCCCTGCTGAGGACTAGCCAGCGAGACCCGCAGGTTGGACGCGTTAGCAACGGCAGCCCAGGCTAGCGGCATCAGAGAGAAAAGGCCACTAGTTAACAAGGCGAGTTAAAGATGAATAGGGATCTTCACAATGTGACTACTCTCCTGAGCACCGTCTACCTGGTTGAGCCAGGAGGACCGGCATGGAACATTCTTTCTGTTGTTCAGAGAATTATCCAGTCTTAATAGAAATTCCCTCAGCCTTTGTCAGGTGTCTGCCATAGACCTTTACAAAGCCCCCGACAAGCCGCTCTGTGGGTTTCCTCCTCTCTTGGGCCCCTTTGGAGCTTTCTTGCTTTTCAGAGCATATTAGAAAAGAAAGCTGAAATTCATCAGCTGTGCATTTGGCTTGGGAAATTAGAGAAATAATGATGTCACCTAAAGCAAGAGAAAAGATGGGCGTGAAGACAGCTGCAGAACTTAACAAAGTGGGGGGGGGGGGCGCAGCTGTGTGTGTGGAGAGCTGGAGAGCCAGAGGATGGTTCCTTGAATGAGGCAGGGCCCTGGTTGGAGGCCTCGGAGCTCAGGGCTCGGGAGAGCAGAGCCCAGGATCCTGGCATCTTCCCATTTCTCTGCTCTCTACTGGGTCATGTTAGTTCCATCTGGAATAGAATTTTTGCAGGCTTCCAAGGATAGATATGCTTCTTTGTGTGTGTTTTGGGGGTAGGGACACATACTTTCCAAAGACTTCAGAGAGTCCTATATGAGGGCTCCTCATACTTTAGTGGGTCAATAGAATCAGGAACCTGAGAGGTACATAGTGATGATTCCAGACAGAGCCCTCCCTCTGCCGGTGTTGGGGCTCCACAGGTAAGGTCACCAAGAAGGTCACGTAAGTTTGCTGCTCACTAGATCACGTTATTGCGCAATAATTAAGCCTAGATTTCAATTGGCTCTCTTTGTGCTTGGGTGGCAAACTTCACCTCACGAAATTCCCAGGGTTCTTGTTCATCTCTGGGAGGCTCAGGCGGCATGAAGCTTCAGGAGTCTCTTCAACCTCTGAGGAGGCACTGACACATTAGCCCAAGTTCCAGAGAGGTCAAGTGGCTCTGCCTACAGGTCACGTCTCCTGTGACTCCAGCCACCAGACTTCTCCATGGGAAAAGGCTGCAGATGGGCTGGATGTCATGACGGTGGAGCCGCTGCAGTTGCCTGAACAGAGAGAAGGAACCTGCAGCAGCTGGAGAATGGATAGAGTTAGCACTTCCGGCACAGCTGAGAGGAACTCCTTCATGTGTCACTCCCCAGCAAAGCTCTAGGACCCAGCATCCCCTGCTTTCCCAGAGCTTTGGGACCGGAGCCTTACCCTGAATTTGTGGCTCCAACAGAGGGCCAGGAACCCTTAGCCTTGGTGTCCACATTCTCAGGCTGTGCTGGAGAGCTGAGGCCTGGGCAGGGTCTCTCTTCTCTGGTGCAGGACGCTGGGTTTACTCTGGCAGGGTAATAACTGCTCTCCTGCAGACACAAAGAAGTAAGGTAGGCAAGGTTCAGGCTGGGGCTGAGGGCAAAAGGGTGTTCTCTTTCAGAATGTGATCCGGTCCCATTGTTTGGGGAACTGTTGGGTGCTCCCTGAGGCCTGAAGGTGGCTTAAGCTCTGCTCTTTGAATTCAGACCCTCTAGTGACGGAGCAAATGTGCTATTCAGAATTACCTTAGGCCTGTGTGTCAGCTCAGTAGGAAATGCCTTCTGTTCCCTGGGGAGTCCCTGACACCCTTCTCTACTGGCCAGCTTGTGCCAAGCCCCAGCATGAGGAGACACTGAGTCTCAGAGTATATGGCCAGCAAGAGATAGAGCACTGCCAGCCTCTGGTGTAGCGACATGAAAGCTTCCATAGAAACACTGGACCCTTCAACACCTGCTAGGTTCTCCTAGAGCATCCCTGTCTGTCACGGTCCTGTTCTCTTGTTGGAGGCATCTTGATGCCCTGGATGGCATCTCAGCTGATGGTATTATGTCTAGGACACTGAGTGTGGAGTCCAGGCTGAGCCTTGTCCTGAGATACTCCATATTGTATAAACAGTGGTTTCTATTAAGGCTGTGCCTTTCCCTGAGAGATCAACTCTGACCCTTGCTTGACTTTGGGGCCTCCAGCATGGTTTGGTATCTAATTTCTTCAGAGCTTCCCTTTGTATCTACTCTCTACCCGCTTTCTGCTCATTTCAGCTAGCCTCCTGTTGGGCTTTTTTAGAGCCCAGCTGCACCCTCATTAATCCTTTATGGCCATTCTGTAACTGACATTAATACATGTATGGAGATATATTTACTGTGTGATGTGTAATGTGTGGTCTGAGAGTTATTATTAGTGATTAAGACTGGACCAAAAGAACTCGAGTTAGTCTCAGCCAGCTACCGAGGGAAATCAAGATACTTGGTAAATCAAAGCCAACAAACCATAACTCAGCAGAGGACCGGAGTTTGGTACCCACATCAGGCAGCTCACAATTGCATGTAACTCCAGATCCAAGTGATCCAATGCCCACTCTGGCCTGTGAAGGCTCTCATGCCCACATAGTGCACATAAACTCATGCAGACACATGCTTGGGAATACGTATAGCATGTGCGTGTGTGTGCGTGCACACACTCTCTCGCACACATTAAATAAATAATTGAAAAACTGACATAGCTTGTGAATTTGTTGTTGTTCAATGTATTCTGACCATGTATGACACAAACATTGTCAGAAAAGGTTCATAGAAAGGAAGGGAAGATGAAATCACACTTCAGAGGGGTTTAATAAGGAGCATCACAGCCTGAAGGAGGAGAATGAGTCCACAGGTCTAAGATAGTGCTCCCCAAGGAAAGACAGCAGGGGCATGACAGCTGTCTCAAAGGGAGAGAGCCTCAGCTCCCTTCAGTCCCCGGCATACAAGGAGAGTTAGTATCAAACATCAGGCAGCATGGCAGGCCCTGAAGGGACAGACAAACCCTCTAGTTCTCTCAGCTCCCTTCAGACCCAGGAAACAAAGGGGGGGGGGTGTCTATTTTTTTATAGCTTTCCACGGGAAGGGTGCTCTATAGACTACCACATGACCCAGCCTAGTACTGACAGTGATAGAAGTCCCAGCGAGACCTCAAGGCTGTCTTGGGTCTGAGGAGTGGGGAGGAAGAGTACTCTGTGAGCCGCAAGGTCACTTACACACTGGCAGTGCGGTGAGACTGCGGTGGGCTGGCAGCTAAAGGGTGTGCGATCTAATACGTGTACCTGTGACTCTGACAGTGTTTTCCTGACCCCGAGCCCCCCGGATCTTTCTAGGCAGCACCAAGTACTCAGAAGCTTGGAACTGGCTGGATAGGCTGGAGGGGCCCAAAAATGCAAATACAAAGCCCTCCCCCCCCCCCGAGGGTGAAACAGCAGATATGGGATGGAGAGCCAGGCATCCTGGAAAGAAACTGTAGGTTCAGCCCTAGGCCAAGGTCACCCAGGCTTCCAGCTCTCAGGCTCTCAAGGAGCTGGGGAGAAGCGGGCCGGAGGAGGCACAGGGACTTGTGAGCCCCAGGGAAGCTTCTGGCTGGGGAGTCAGCAGACCACGTGAGTCTGAGCCTGTCAGCAAGAGCAGTAAGAAGCCACCAAGGAGGTGGGGAGCCTTTCTGACAGCATCTCCCACCCCTTGCAGAAAGCCTGGCCTTGCAGAAAAAGAGGCCCTTTGCCCTGGGGTGTGGGAAGGCAAATGGAGGTTATTACCAAGAACAATAAGGGGATGGCAGCAAGGGAGAAAGAGGTGAGAAGGGGGAGACAGAGAAAGAGTGATAAAGGACAAAATAATGTGTGACTTATATGGCCAATTGAGGCTATTATTAAGGTTAATTAAGGTTATTAAGGAAAATCTCCCTGAACACTAAGAAGCTCCTGAATATCGAGTTGGGGAAGATATAAAAAATAATAATAAATCACGAATGAACAGTTTCACGCACTCGTGAGTATGTGAAGCAAGCGTCTCCTAACTCCATGAAACTCAGTAATACTGCTCACTGGCACCATGAGGATAGCTCCACCTGGCAGTGCGGGGTGATCACCGGGTGCACCTTTCAGACACCCACAGCCTGTGGGGAGAGACTTCCTGTCGGTGGCACAGAGACCTGCAGATGGAACCCATTTCCGTCCACTCCAGGAACCCATTCTAACGGCCACACAAGCGTGCCTCGTGGCACGCACTGAGTTCCCACCACGGCGACCTCTGTACCAGCTAAGGTAGGGAACTTCCCAGGAGCCACTGCTACATGGCTGTCTGGATGCGCTGGTGCATGACTCCAGCCCTCCCCCAGAGTCACACAGCCCAAGATGTGCTGACACGTAGAAAATGCCAGTGTGCGGCTGGTGGCCACACTTGGTATAAGGGGAGGAATGCTAACACAAGCAACTTTTCTCCTGTGGGCAACAAAGAACTGAGACACATGTGCCAGGTGAAGGGGGGAACTCTGGAAGAGGAGACAAGGATGGAGCAATAGGGTTAGGGCCTCAGGAGTGCTCTTCTGCCGAAGAGCCTTGCCCTAGACTTCCAGCTTTGTAATAATATGGACATTTTTACACACGCACTAAAAATGGTAGGTTAAAAAAAAAATACAAGTCCCTTGAGCTGGGTAGAGCGGTGCACAGCGCACACTCAGTTCTCAGGAAGCAATGACAAGGGAATCAAGACATTCGAGTTAGCCTGAACTACATGATACCTTGTCTCAGCACACACACGCGTACCCCCCATCTTTCAAAACAGCAGCAGCAACAGCAAAACCCTTAGAAATAGGAAACAAACAAACAAACCAGCTGTGTGTCAAGTTCACAGAAAGGATAACTAGAAAAAGGCAGCAGCCTCAGAATGTTGTTCTCTGAAGGTCTAGCTTGTGACACCATCAGGACGAGATGACCTGCAAAGAGATGCTAGAGTTAAGTCTCAGCCTTCCTGTCTGGAATAACAGCAGTGCAATTTTGAAGCATCACAAAGCAAGCAAACACGTGAATGTTAAGAATGATGCCTCCCCTTCTCAACCCCCAGCACTTTAAGGAAAGACACACAGGTTAAAAGGATGACGAACAAAAGCTTTGAAACCTTGAATTTGAAGTGAAAAGCGAGTGAGCGTTTCTGGGGATGTTTTGTTCATGTTCTCTGATTGCTTCTCATTTTAGGAGAGGGCGCCTGTTTCATGATGTTCCCTGAGCTACAGTTCTGGTATGGTTTGTCCTCCAGAAGTTCACACGCTCAGAGTGTTTGGTAGGTTGAGGGGTGGGACCTTTAAGAGGTGGGGGTCTCATGAAAGGTCATGGGGCTCACTCTCCATGGGAGTGGATTGGTGATATTGGGGGAATGGGAGGATGTTCATGGGCTGGGATCAGTTCACGGCAGTTTGGTGTCTGACTGCTTTGCTTCCTCTTACCGTGCAACCTCCGTGTGGGCATAGTTCACTGAACACAGTTTTTACCTCGGTAGTGTGTGTGTGTGTGTGGGTGGGTGGGTGTTTAGGCACACGGGCCACAGCATGTATTTGGAGGTCAAGAGCGTGTGCTTGCCTTGCCCCTTGTTTGAAACAGTTTCTCTTATTCGCCATCCCAGTGCTTCCAGGGACTTTCCCATTTCCACCTCCCAGTTCCTGTAAGAACAATGGGATCACAGCTCTGCTGTGTCCAGCTGTATGTGGATTCTGGGGATCTAAACAGTCCTCACTCTTGTGTGACAAACACTTTTCCCACTGAGCCATCTCCCCAGCCCTGTCTTTTCTTCGTATGCGACTCCGTGTCAGGACACGTGGCACTGAGCACCCCCAGTGCGGGCTTCAGATGCTCTTGTAAGAGGTAAGAACCTCAGCAAGACATAAGACTCCAGGGCAGGAAGCAGAGGGAACCACGGGGGAGTTCCCAGAGCTGATCCACATCACAGAAAGTGCCTGTCAGTACTGCGCGCGCGCACACACACACACACACACACACACACACACACACACACACTGAAATCCCAGCACTTGCTTAGAACGTCACCTGACCTTCAGCTCTAACAGGCCACACCCAGATATTGACTGGAGAGCATGGGAAGGTCATGTCCACTTTATGTCCAGCGTCTAACAGCCAAGCCTACTCTTGGATAGTCACCTGAGTGAGCGTTCCTCCCCAAGGCAAAGGACAAATTGCTAGCCTGTAGTGACACAAGATGAGAAATGATACAAAAGACCATGCCAAGTGTGTGGGTTAGCTTTTTTCCTTTTGTTTTCCTTGTTCATTTATTTATTTTTGTCAAATAAATAGACACAAGCTAGGGACATCTGGGAAGAAGGGATCTCAATTTCGACAATACCTCCATCAAATTTGCCCATCGGCATGTCTGTTGGGACATTTTCTTGATTAGTAGTTGGTGCGGGAAGGTCCAGCCCACTGGAGATGGTGCCACCCTTGGGGCAGATTGTCTTGGTCTATGTAAGAAAGCAGGCTGAGCAAGTCATGGGAGCAAGCCCGTAAGCATCCTGCCTCCATGGCCTCTGCTTCCCGTTCCTGCCTCCTGATTCCTGCCCTGGCTTCCCTCCACATTGGACTGTGACCTACAAGTTGCAAGCTGAAACAAACCCTTTCCTCCCCAAATTGTTTTTGGCCAGTGGTGTGTGTGTGTGTGTGTGTGTGGTGTTGTAGGCACAAGTGCATGTTGTGTGTGCATGTATGTGTGTGTGTGTGTGTGTGTGTGTGTGTGTGTGTGTGTGTAATGGCGATGTCTGATTTGGAGGGGACTTTGGGTTTGCAGTTAATAGAACTTGCTCTGGAATGCTTCACCTGGGGCTCGCCCAGTTCACTAAGATTTTGACCTCTGAGATCACAGGACACTGTTGGATAGCCGATGGCATGCATGCTGAGGTCTTAGAGGGACTGTGCACGTGTCTACAGCTTCTTTTGAAGCCTGTCAAGAAGGCAAGATGGGAGGGAGGATCGGAGGGACAGGGAGACACGTGGCAGGCTAACAGACCGTGTGGGGCTGGGGATGTGGGTGCTGGTTGTTCAATCCTTTCAACTTTTTTCTGGCCATAAAGTTTTCCATAATGAAACTCTTATGTTGGAGGATGGATAATTCAACCTGAAGAGGCTCCACAGGCCATGGACACACTTGAAGAACAGGGAGGTGGAGACAGGAAGACCCCTGAGGCCCACTGCCTACCAGGCCAGCCTATTTGGTGAGCTGGAGAGGTGGCATGGCAGCTTGAAGTGGCTGTTGTGAAAGATCACCACAGGCTTTACACATCAGAGGTGCCTTTTTTTTCTCCCATGCATTCAGAGACTAGAGGGTAGGTTTTGTTGTCCTGGATTGAAGCTAGGATCCTGTGAATAATAAGCAAGAGTGATACTACCGAGGATAGAAGGTTTCTGGGTTTCCTTTGTTTGTTTGTTTTTTGAGACGGGGTTTCCCTGTGTAGTCTTGGCTGTCCAGGAACTCACTCTGTAGACCAGGCTGGCCTTGAACTCATAGAGATCCACCTACCTCTGCTTCCCCAGTGCTGGGATTAAAGTGCATTACCACTGCCTGGCTCATTTCTGGGTTGTTTTGTCTTTGAGATAAAGTCTTACTCTGTCACCTAGCCTGCCCTGGAACTCACTATGTCCCTGGATGGCCTTAACCTTATGGCCATCAGCCTTCCAAGTAATCAAAGGTATCAGCAGGGCCACACTCTCTTTGAGGGTCTAGGGAGACTCTTCCTCACCCTTTCAGGCTTGGCTCATGGTCACATGACATCATCTGGAGCTTTTCACCAGGAATTTTTTGGAAATAACGATTTCTTCATGCCCTGGGTGTGAGCCACTTGCAATAGGGCCATAGTCTTCGAGTCCTCCAAGCTCACTCAACTGTTTGGAGGAATCCTGGTAGCCCTGGCCAAAGCAGCAAGCTCTGCAGCATGCCTCAGCGAGCCCCTTAACCCCTCATCCCTGCCATCTGCCCTCTTCTTTCTAGATCTGGGACTCCTGGGCCCTAGGCAGCTAAAGGCGTACAAACCGACACAGGCGCTGTCCCTGGTTCTGACGCTAGTGCTGAGAGGCCACTAAGTTCACCAGTCCTTTGCGTGAAAAAGAGATAGGGGGAACTGGAGAGCTGGTTCAACAACTGAGAGCACTTGTTGATTTTGCAGGGAACTGGGGCTCGACTCTTAGCACCCACAAGGTGACTCAGTAATCTGTAACTCTGGTCTCCGGGAATCTGGTGTCCTCTTCTAACCTCCCGCCACACTTGTGCCAGCACGGTGTGTGTGTGTGTGTGTGTGTGTGTGTGTGTGTGTGTAGACAGGAGGATCCCTGAGGCCCACTGGATACCAGGCCAGCCTATTTGGTGAACTCCAGAGAATGAGGCTTTGTCTCAAACATCAGTGTAGTCTCTCTCTCTCCCTCCTCTCCTCCCTCCCTCTCTCTGTCTCCCTCTCCCTATTCTTGGCTGGCTTGGAACTCAATATGCGGATGGAGCTGGCCTGGAGCTCACCGAGATCTGCCTGTCTCTGCCTCCTGGATGCTGGGATTAAAAATGTGTCCTTCCATGTCCAGCCCAAGATGAGCAGTTTCTGATGAACCACACTCAGCTTGGCTGCTGGCCCCCACAAAGAGGTACACACACGTGCACCCCCAACATGAGCATACACACACCACTGCAAACACACACCAAAATAACTAAGTAAATAAACAAACACTGAGCCACAAACACAAGCATGGTACTTAGTACAGTGTCCCAGGCAGGGTCAAGACCCACTGTCCTTGCAAACTCATGCCCAGTATGAGCCAGTTTGGAAGAGGGTAGTCAAAGCCTACTGCAGGGAGGAGGTGGGGGGGGGGCTGCCCAGGCTAGAGGGGCCAGGTGACACCTTGGCAATTCATATTCATTTAAAAAGGCCCTTTCTTCTGCTAATCATGGCTACCATTGTTCTTGCCTGCAAAAAACCTGATAGGGAAAACCAATAGACTGAAAGCAGGAGGAAGTCAGAGTAGCTTGGAAACCTGGTTGGGAATCTCGTCTCCCTGGCAACCAAGTCCAGCCTGGGGAGAGCAGGTCTCAGGCTCTCCATTTTCCGTGCTCCGGAGGGACCAGCCTTCCCCTCCTCACATATTATTATTTCTCCATCCTAGCCTCCCCTTGTACCCTGCCCCCACCCCAGCTCATGCATAAGTTAGGCCATACCCACCTGTGTTTTCTGGTGCGGCAGGCAGATTGCCTTCAAATATCGGAGCTTAAAACAGCAAATCCATTTCCTTTTAGTGCTTATGGCAGGAATCCAGGTGTTTTTCTGGGGGCTCTAGACCGTGATCTCATGCCAGGCTTGGGCTTCTGGCCCATCTGAAAGCTTAGCTGGGTGGGGTCCACTCCCAAACTCACTCATCAGCTGGCTGTGGTCAGGAAAGACCCTCACATGCCACACCATGAATCCCCCACAGCCACACCACGTCTGTATGGAACTCCAGAGTCAACTGATAAAGGAGGCAGAAGCCAGCCTTTTGCTAGGACATCCAGAAATACAGTCCTGTCTCCTGCCTCATGAGGGATAACGTGAAATAAGAAACGGATGAACCAAACATGGTTAAGGGTGGCCATTTCTGGCCATTTCTGCCCTGCCTCAACCCATCCTTCTGTTGCTTTCTGCAGTGTATATCCTGAGCCAAGCCCTCTCCTCCCCATCTCTGTTGTTTCCCCTCAGGGAGATCCTGTCCACACTCTCACCTACACCCCGGGTGTTCATTCACCTTGCTGTTGGCCTGGATTGCCTCAGTCTACTTCCCCAGCACAGGAGCCCCCACAGACATGACATCGGTCTTCTATTGCTGTCACATGGAAGCACTGAGCTGGCATAGAGGTCCTGAGTAAGGACCAGCTCACAGAAGGTAGCGAGGGCAAGACTACACCTTCTGGGTGCTTCCATACCTTACAACAATCCTTAGCAATCCCATCCCTGCCAGTCACTGTTCGTGACCAGAATGGACCACAAGGGTGGTTCTGATCACTGTCCATCATTACTGTCCTACACTACCCAGGGTTCTCCAGAGACCAAATGGATGTGTAAACATGCAGGGTCATATGACGGGGGAGACTGATAGGTCTAACCCTTGCAGGTGGACTAACAGGTAAGAGCCCACAGGCAACCATGCCTAAAGCTGGGACTAGCAGGATTCCCTTCTGTTTAGACCGTCAGTTTATTAGATGTGGCCCACCCACACTATGGAGGACAGTTTACTTAGCCAAGACTTAACCATTCAAATGTTAATCTGTGGGCTAGTGAGATGGGCCAGTGAGTGAAGAAAGGCTCTTGTTGCTAAGCCTTAAGTTCATTCTCTAGGACCCACATGACGGAAGGGGAGAACTGACTCCTGTAAGTTATCTTTGACCTCTGCCCTCTGCCCTGTTGTGTACCAATTTTTTCCTAGATGAACCTCCATCATGGAGGAAAGATGGTTAAGACATAGGATTCAGGATGTTGTAAAGGCAGGCAAAACAGTCTGTCCTGTAGGGAAGCTCTCTAAGTTTAGGAAATAACCAACATAAAGGCTTCAGGAAGTCCCTGAAACCTACCAGACTCACTAGACCCCCTTCCCTAGCAAGTGTATATAAACAGTGAGGACTACTGAGACCCGCACTCAGAGCAAGGAAGCCACCTGAAAGAGACAAAGGCCAGCTACCTGGAAGAGACACTTTGTAACCTATGGATCTGCCTGCGGGCTGTGCAGTATTCTTGGTTTCCAGTGGTTCTGAGCTTATTGCCTATGTTAGGATGAGCTTTTGGTGATACAGCTGTCTCTGAGCTATTTCTGTTCTGTATGGGGTACCCATATTTCTCTAAGTAGCTCTGAAATGAATGAAACCATTTGTTCAGGAAGTTGAACTTTAGTGGTAACCTTACTTTGCTCTGTTGTGGGTTCTCTATCTGGGATGAGAAGATACTTGTTCATATCTCCCCTCTACTGTCACACAACACACCTGCAGCCACGGCACACCTCCCCAACAAACAAACAAACAAACAAACAAATGAATAAATGAAATGTAATAAATGCTAATCTGGCTAGGTCAGGTGGCACTCATCTGGGTTACATGGTGACTTGAGACTAAGCTAGGCTACATAAACTTGAGGCTAGCCTGGGCTATATAGTGAGACCCTAGGAATACAGAAGAGAGAAGAGAAATGAGTACTCTTTCTGCTCTCTGCTGGCTAATGTTAATCTCATCCAAAAACTTCTTCACAATTATATCCAGAATAACGTTTGACCTACCATCTGAGTTCCACGGGCCAGTCAATTGTCTTATGAAATTAGTTACATACTCTTAAAGAGAAAATTTCTCACTTACAGCCAAGCTGGCATACGCTAGTTCTCAGGACACAGTCCATGCCCTATACTGTGGACCCCAAACCGTGAAGGTTCTGGTATTTGGTCTCTGCCAGTCTCGTCTCTCTATAGATTCCAAGGCTCTCTGTCTACGCTGTCCACCCCACCTCACTTCACAGGGCCTTCCTTCTAGCCCTGCATCCTTGGTGTCTTTTCACTTCCAGTCTTTGCACGTGTTTCCTGCCCTACATGTGGTCCCTTCAGTGAGAGCTGCTAGAGGTTGCCCTGGAAACCTTCCTCTGCATCCTGAGCATCTAAAAGAGTCTAAAGTTCATTGCTCACTTAACTGCTTCTTAACAATGTAGAGTCTTGGATCCCCCATCCCAGAGTGCCCTCCTGACTGGCACGTGCTGCTGCCAAGGGCTCCAGATGTCTAGAAGCCCTAGGGCAGACACCTTTGTTGGTATGAGATTACTTGGGTTTCCCTACTTGTAAGCCAGTTCTCTGCTCACTCTTGTATCTGGGCCTCCCTTCATCCTCCTCCTCCTTCTTGAAGTATCTTCTTTATTTGTTTATGTAGTGAAGTGTGGACAGTGGTAAAACCCTCTGAATTTTATCTGAAAATATATGTGTATTTTAACTATAGCATTCCAGTTGTGATGTCACCTGTTTATAATCCCTGCACTTGGAAGGCAGAGGTAGGGGGATCAGGAATTCAAGGTTCGTCTGGGCTATATAGCAAGTTCAAGGACAGACTGAATTACACGAGAGCTTATCTTTAAAAAAAATTAACATCCCCAAATTCCCACAAACAAACAAATGCAAGATAATCAACCAAAACCTTCAAGTCAGTTTACTAGCTTTCTTGTTGCTCTGACAGAAATATCTACATAAGCAACTTCGAGGAGGGAAGATAAAACTATGGCTCACTTGTCTCAGAGGTGTCTGTCCATGTTGCTTGGCACCAGACTTTGGGAAGGACATCATGGAAGGAACATTTGGTAGAGGTTGTTCTAATTTCTTGGCAGGATCAGGAAGTACCAGGGTAACTCCACAGGACCCACCACCAATCCAAATTTCTCCATCCCCACCTCCTACAGTTTCCAGAAAGCGCTCCCCAAAGGTGTCATCACCTGGGGACTGGCATTTGGGGGTTAACCTTTATGGCCAAGCATAGCCTGTGCAGTGGTATACACTTGGAATTTCAGCACTCCAGAGAGGCTGAGGCAGAAGGTTAGAGGTCAGCTTGGGGCTATCCAGCATGACCCCATCACAACACATGAAAACAAAACAAAGCAAAAAAGTATTTCAGTTGATTAATTATAGTTGTGTGTGTTTTAGGGGCACCAGGGAGCCTTTAGATACACAATACATTGTAGAATAACTAGATGAAACCAATCAACTTTTCACCCTGTGAGGTTTTTCAATGAAGATGTTTAAAAGACTTTATCTTACTAATTAAAAAAAAAAGAAAAAAGAAAAACCACATTGTATCTTATCATTATGTTATACAGCCCTGAGCTGTGTAACAGGTCTTAATGACTTAACTTCCTGTCTGTGTCTCTTGATGCCCGACTCCTGGTCTTCATCATTCTATCTCTGCTCCTCAAACGAGATCATGCACACATTCCCTTCCTCAACATCCTGGCCAGCACTGTGGCACACCAGCTTTCTTGTAATCATCATCCTAATTGATATCAGGTTACATTTCATTATGGTCTGAATTAATGTTTTCCTAGTAACCAACGATACTCAGTATTTTTCTGTAAACCTGTCTGCCTTCTTTTGAGAAAAGACAGACTTTTTGTCGATTTTAAGCCAGACTACTTGTCTTCTTGCTACTAAACAAATGGTTGTCTAAAAATTTGTTTCACACTTAATTTTAGAAAATGATGTGAATAAAATTCCAAGTTAGGCATGATTTTTCTGAGTATGGTAATGGCACTATTTCACCTTCTTTGGTTTTGGTTGCTCTGCCACCAGATTATTTAGAATTATCTCCTCCATTTTCCAGATTTTCCTGTATTTGGTGGTTTGCAATTTTGCTGAGCTTAGGTACATTTTCATTTGTTGTTTTACTTATTATACATTAAAATCTCTACCATCACTTACCTTTCACCAGTTCTGACTTCTTCTAAGCAGAATGTCTCCAAATACTGTCTTTAGGATTTCAATTAGATTTTCTTAGCTCCCTGCATACAGTCTTTTGTAGTTCTTTATGCTTCTAAATTTATCTCTTGTGTTCCATTCCTGATCATTTCTGGGCAGGAGTTCTACCACTGAGCTATACCCACAGCCTTTCTTGATGATTTCTTCAGATTTGCCTTCCAGTTCATAAATTCCCTCTTCATCTGTGTCTAATTTGCACAGAATAATCAACTGAAAACTTTAAGTCAGTATATTAGCTTTCTTGTTGCTCTGACAGAAAAATATCTACATAAGCAACTTCAGGGAGGGAAGAAAAAGGAAGGCTCACTTGTCTCAGAGGTGTCTGTCCATTTTGCTTAGTCTTTTTTAAATAACAACTTTATTAAGATAGAACACATCGCATAACATAAAACTCACTATACATTTCAGCCACTTTTAGTATATTAACAAAGTTGTTTCTCCATTCCCATGATCTCGTTTTAGGGCTTTTGTTACTACAAAATGAATTTTTTTTTCCACTTCACTACTTTATTAGTAGTGCCCAAATCAGTCATCCTCCTTCCGTCCTCCCCCACACTTGGCTAATCTTTCTGTCTTTGTTGGCTTTTAAAATTTTGGTTATTTCATGTAAATAAAACGCATATATAGGGTGTTTTGTTGTTGTTTTTCTTTCTTGGTGACTAGCTTCTTTTGCTGAGAATTCTTTCAAGGTTCCCACTGATCTTTTTTTTTTTTTTTTTTTTTCATTTAAGTGAAGTCTCTTATTTCAAGTTTTTCTTTCAGATAAAACCTTCAGTTCAGCTTGTGGTTATGAGTTCTCTTAGCATGTCTTAATAAGTATATTAAGTTTGTATTCTAGGATTAAAGTTTGTTGTTGGTGCTTATCTCTGTGTGACTCTTTGGTTTGCTAGCATTGGAGGTCAATCTAGGTAGGCTGCCGGTTTTTTTCAAGTGGAGGTTATGATGAACAGGGTCCATAGACCATTCCCTCCCTTGCTGGCAGCCTGCTCCTTGCCGTTTCCACAGAAAACACTTAGCTAGAAGCCTCATCAAGCCTCTGCTCTGCAAGAATCTGCACTCTTCAAGCTCTGCCCACACTGGTCTCTGCCCAGCAGGGTGGCTCTGCGCTCC
The DNA here is from genome assembly GCF_030254825.1 of Meriones unguiculatus. Classification (NCBI taxonomy): domain Eukaryota; kingdom Metazoa; phylum Chordata; class Mammalia; order Rodentia; family Muridae; genus Meriones; species Meriones unguiculatus. The sequence continues at coordinate 25,496,084 of NC_083356.1, forward strand.
ACTGTGGTATTAACTTATTTTGAAGAGAATTGTGTATGAACTGATGCTTAGCCTCTGCTTTCTCTTCAACTAGATCCCGTCCTCAAAGTGTCTAGTTTCTCTCTTCCAGTTCCTTTTGTGAACTACTCAAGGGCTCAAGCTGTTTGATCCCAATACTGGCTGTGTCAGCTGGTGACTGGTGTGGCACTGGGCAGGAGGCCCTACTGCTGTGTGTTCTCCTTACTTGTAACTCAATCCCGAGATAGCAAGACGGTGTGCACCTATAGCGCGCTGTTTAGATCAAGGAGAACAGATTCTCTGTGCTCAAACTGAAAGCATGGTGTTGTCACATCTAGCAAGGACCTGGTATGAGTGACAGTCATTTGTCTGGTGTTGAGGTTCTGGGGTGGAGGTGAAGCCGGGGAGAGAGAGAGAGAGGAAAAAAAAAAAAAGCTTTGCACACTTTTTCCAGGGACTAGGGCTTTGAACACGGAACACATTTCCTCCTGTATGAAAAGGAGCGACAGTAGCTGTGGCTTGCCCAGAGCGCAGGAGATGAAAGGGCAGGCGGGAGCAGGAGCGCAAGGTGTGAACCTGCCCAACCCTTCCTACACCCGGGCCGGGATTGTCACCTTCTGGGTGTGGGTGTGGTTGGTGTCAAAAGTCCCTGGGGCTGAGTGGCCCGTGGGCGTCGTCATGGGTCCTCTTAGAAGTAGAACTGGCTGGAACAATCGGAAGGGAGATGGAGGTTGGGGAGGGAGGAGCCCCAAGGCTGGGCATTTGAACTTCTCGGCTGCTAGCCTACTACTTCCCTCCTTCGCTGCGTCTTTGTGCGTTTTTGCTTCCTTTAGCAGCCAAACCTCTTCTGAGAATCTGCCAAGGGGACCTCGGCCAAGCAGAGGAGGAGGTTCCTCCCACGCCGGGTAGGGAGGTGGGCAACGGTGGGGGTCTGTTGCGGGAGCAGGAGGCCTAGAGGGGGCGTTGCGCGCGGTGGAAGGGCGCGGAAGCCGGGTAGGGAGACCTGCTGCGTGGCCTCCAGCCCCGGGCGCCCCCCGCCCCGCGCGTCTCCCCTACGCGAGCGGCCCCCGCCCCGGCTCCGCCCCGCCCCTCGCGCGGGGTCCGCGTCTGCGGCTGCGTTCCCCGAAAGACGAAGCTGCGCCCCGGCTCCGGTCCGTAGGGAGACCGAAGGGCATCACTCCCGCCGCCGCGCCCGCCGCTGATCCCGGAGTACGGACACCCCAGGGATGTGAGTGCGCCCCCGACCCCGAGGCCCGCACTCCACACCCGATTCTCGGTGAGCGCCGAGGCGCGCGCGCGGGGACCAGGGGAGGGGACTCGGTGCGGGGTTCCCGGACCCCCAGCCCAGGGGTGGGATATAGGAACGGGGACTCGGCGCGCACCCCTCCCCCGCCGGCAGGTAAGGTGCGCTCCCTCCTCCCGCCTTTCCTGTCCGGAGTCACCTACAGCTCTTTGGGGAAAGAAGATATCCTCCCCAGGCAGGTGCAGGGCTAAGGTTGCAGGGACCTCGGGCGGCCACCTCTCTGGAGAGGGCAGACCTTCCTCCCTGGAGGGGAGGTAGTGATGGTGGATACTCTTGGTAATGGGTTGGGGGTGGGGCATCGCGAGCTCCTGGAAGGACCCCCCCACACACACACACACTGCGCTTTTGATTCTTGGGGGATGGTCGCGTCCTCAGGCCAGAAAAGGAAAAGGTCCTTGAGGTTAGGTCCTCTGACCGAGGCTATTTCCCTCCAGACCTGCACCCCAGAGGACCCCTCCTGCAGACCCCAGTTCCACTCACAGGCCCTCTGGGAGCATGCTGCCTGCAGCCATGAAGAGCCTTGGCCTGGCGCTGCTGGCCTTGCTGCTTTGCCCCTCGCCGGGTGAGTCGGGGAGGGGGCCCGGGGAGGGGTCATGTCGCGGGGAGCACCGCTCAGCTCCAGCCACCAAGGGCTTTCCCCACACTGGAGGACATTCTGGTACACCGGGCTTCTGATACTGCTGAGAGGTCCCTTATTCTCAGAGGTCCACTGGGCTTCCTATTAAGTCTTGGAACCCACCTGTCTTTTGGGGTGCTGTGTGCAGGAGTAAGAGAATGGGGGAGGCAGGATGTGCAGGTTCAGGGACAGAGTCAGCCTAGAGGCCCACTTGTGTCCTGTGGGCATGGTTATGCCATGATAGCCCTAGCAGGTTGGGGAACAGGGGGTGCAGGGTCTGGCTGTTCAGGCCTAGGTCCCCCTGGTTACTTCCCTCCCTATGCCCTGCCTAGCCCATGGCCTGTGGTGCCAGGACTGCACCCTGGCCAATTCCAGCCATTGCGCTCCGAAGCAGTGCCAGCCGACCGACACCGTTTGTGCCAGCGTGCGGATCACCGACCCCAGCAGCAGTAAGTCTGGACCTGGAGAGGGAGCGGGGCTACTGAAATCTAGACTCGGGAAGGGGTCAGAGGTGCCCTCTGAGTTCCTCTTGCCTGGGACAAGAGCATGAGTTTGAGGCAAGACAACACTGGCTTGTTTCTCCCTGGCTCCAAGTCCCAAACTGATCTGGAGGGTCCTGAGTACTAGGGGAAGGGACAGAGCTGAGGTTGAGGTGGACCTTAGCCCCGTGCCTCCTTCTTTCCCCCAGGCAAGAAGGATCATTCTGTGAACAAGATGTGTGCTTCCTCCTGCGACTTCGTTAAGCGCCACTTTTTCTCAGACTATCTGATGGGGTTCATTAACTCTGGGATCTTAAAAGTGGACGTGGACTGCTGCGAGAAAGATCTGTGCAACCGGGCATCAGCAGCGGGGCGCAGCCCCTGGGCCCTGGCTGGGGGGCTCCTGCTCAGCCTGGGGCCTGCTCTCCTCTGGGCTAGGCCCTAAGGCCCCTCCCTCCCTCCCTCCTGCTGGGCTTTGGAGCTTGTCCCCCTAAGCCTGTCACTGCCCCTCCCCAGCCTGGCCTGGCCTGGCTAGGGCTGGGACAGCACAGGCTTGGCATCAAGGTCTGAAGCTCCCCACCTCCCTAGATGTGAACCTTCTCCGTTTCTCCACCAGCTCTATATCCCAGGCAGCTGGACATCTCCAGGAGACCAGACATCCTGGCAGGAAGCTGGGGTTGGGGGGAGGGGGGAGGGCAGGGGGGGACTGGGACCCTCCAGGTCCTAAGGGGAGGGAGGCCAAGCCAGGGACAGCCCAACAGCCTGGCCTGAGGGGGCATTAACTACAGAGAAATAAAGTCACTTATGCGTCTTGTGCCCGGGTGTGAGCCTGGGTGTTGGAGGTGGGGCAGGGTCTTGGTAGGGAGCAAGGGCCAGGCTAAGCCCTGAGACACCTGACATGGGGCTGTGGTCAGGGGTTCAAGGTGGTGGATGTGTACGCTAGCACACCTGGGAGGTGCCCTGACTAGGGCTGCCTGGGGCTGGGAACTTGGCAGGGGACACTTAACGAAGGCAGGGTGAGAGCTGAGATGGGCAAGAGCACAATGTGTGGCTTCGGGGGAGGTGTGAGAACTTTTCGCTCACCATGGGTATAAGTTGTGCTGGCAAATGCATTCCACGATGCACATGGCCAGCCTGCATATGTGCCTCCCTGCCAGTGCCCACAGAACACGGTGTGTGCGATTCTGCTTACGGTCACATGTTCATATTCACCGGCGCCTGCACACACAGGCACCGAAACATCCTCACATCATCCCCATCACCCCACATGATGTGTTCAGACACATATTCACACCCTGACCGGGATGTACGGTTGCAGACACTGGTGTGCCTGCTCGGCTCTCTTTTAGTTCTACCTGATCTGAATCCCCAGGTGCTAGGATTTGGGTGCCTGAGAGGCCTGGGGTGGTTAAAAGGCTCTGGGGTTGCTTGAGGTGGAAATGGAATTCTCGCTTCCTGGTGACGTCTGCACCCTCTGCCCCATTATGAGCTGGGGTCCGGCGTGGATGGAGTCCTAAGGCCTGAAGATGCTGATTCGCATGCAAGGTGGGAAAGAGGGGGAAGATGAGCTGCAGATGTAGGACAGGTAGATGAGCTGTCCTGGTCTTTCTACCCCACCTACTGTCTTGAGTTTCATCCCTGAGTCCAGCACTGCCTGCTGCTGCCTGCAGATGCTCCACGGGTGGTTTGTGTGGCCAGGCTCACCCTGTGATGCTCCGTAGACATCCCAGGCACCCCTTGGGGCCTGCATTTTGGCCAGTGTTTCTTCCATGCCACCTGTGGCCAACCTAAACCCATGGTCACTGCTGGGTCCTGGGCCCCCAGAAAGAACTAGTTCCTGAAGGATCTACCCTTGACATCACTCCTGGGTACTGCCAGTGGGGGGCAGGAATAAAGGTTCAAGTGGGCGACTGGGAGGGGGGAGTTCCTGTCATCACTGGTTGCCGATGTCCACAATCTGCTGTGGACACAGCCAAGGACTTGTCCCTAGAAAGTTGGTTTCTTTTGCATTTGAACTTTTCAGCAATGGACCCTTCTGCCCTGACTCCTGAAGTACATCCCCTGCTTATGCCTGGTGTCTGGGAAGTCTGGGCACAGCTAGTGCAGGGAAGGATGTATATATATGTATATGGTACAAAGGCTAAAAGTGTGGGTGCCTGGGACAAGTCCTTGGAGCTTCTGGAAGGTCAAGCTGAGAGCTGGAGAGAAGCTTGGAGCCCACATTTGTTCAGGCAAAGCTTTAGGTGCCAAATGTGCTGTCTGAATGGTCTTTACAGACAAACAGGAACAAGATTTTTTTGGCCTCATTGAAGAATTGCATGAAGTTAGAAGGGAAACCCTTTTGCTATATCCCTGGGGGAGGGGCAGCAGGTATAGAGCGTTGGCCCCCGTCAGTGACCTTATCTGAGCTGCCAATGTCTTCATCTCAAGGAGCGTTCCAGTAGCCAGCTTTGGCGTGGTATTGGGTGCCTTCCACAGCGGTGACAGGTACAGGCACTCTGGTGAGAGATGAGTGTTCCTGGTGTCCCTGGCCTTTACCTCTTCATCATCATCATCATCATTATTATATTTACTTTTTATTTGTTATAATGTGTGCCATGGTGCACACATGAAGGACAGAGGAGTTGATCTTTTCTCTCTCCATCATATGGGTTCTGGGGATGAAATTCAGCATCAGGCTTGGTTCCAGGTGCCTTTATGGACTGAGACCTTTCATCCCCACTCTTGGCCCTTTTTACTAGGAGGCTTCTTAGCAGCCTCCTTCCAGGGAGTTATGGTTGGTGACCTGTGGTTTTCAAGCTCTGACTTGTCCTGGAAATGGATGGTTCTGATTTATTTAGCCAGCCCTTAGTAGGGATTCTTTTCAGATTTCTATCACTGGCTTTGGAGGGTCTGTCCTTATCCTCCTGCTAGGGGGTGAGGGGGTCAGGTATGAAGGGTTGATTTTGAGAAAGGGGAAGGCAGGCAGAGAGGAAATCTTAGGAGAAAATAGGTCTTCTAACAAGGTGAGTGTCTGCCAAGCTGTTATGTCCTTTCTGGCTGTGTCCTGTCAGGGGTTTCTGTCCATCCAATGGATAAAGGGTAGAAACCCGCTGACAATCCATCTGACAACCTGTCAGCAACAGCCGAATGTCCTTGAGGCCCATAGCCACAGTGTCCCTTGAGGAGTTCCTGGCGCCTTCCTGCTGACCTCCCAAGAGAGAGCTTTGGCCTCTTCCTGGCATACACGATCCAACGTAGGCCTGGCAGTCTGGTGGCTACCTCCTTCTGTCTTGCTCTGTGGTCTTGTGTGTGGTCCGAGGCTGGAAACGTTGGAGTCTATCTAATTCTTGTACAGTCCAGGGCCTCCTGCCTCAGAACCTCCTCTTGTCTTCCTGTGAATCTGCACTATGTGTTCTTGAATGTCTGGCCAGGTTTGCCAGCTCCTCAGGCATCCGTCCACCCGAGCTCCGTCACGGCAGGAGGGCGGGAGTTGTTCCAACTGGCTGCTGGCTCTCCGTGTCACTGGTGAAGCAGCCCAGCCTCCACACTGACTTGAAACATGACCTTTGCAACGTGATGCCCTCCCACCCCGACAGGATGCTCCAGCTCTGCCGCCCCTGGGGTGGGGGAGGGGGAGTCCTGTCACTGGTCGTTGCCCTGCCTTTTTGATGTGGGGAAGCACTTCAGTGGCTGCTGAGGCACGTGGCTCTCACGACTCCTCTGGAGACATTGGCACATCCTGCCCTCCACACATAGAGGTGAAGCCTCTGTTAGAATGTGTTTAGGGTTTGCTCTCTGGGGTCTGAAGCTGGGGCGCGGTTATCGTTCCTCTCACTCAGACCCTTCAGGGCTTCTAGCATAGCATCTGGGCTTCTGGGATGGCATCATTCTGAAGGGCCATGTGGCTTTCTTCCAACCTCCCTAGGTGTGTGTGTGTATTGCTGGGCTATCCATAGTTCCTGTGATAGCATAACGGTAGGCCCTCTTCTTTTAAATCCAACTAGTCATGTTTGTATGTTTTTGGCTTTCTGTGTGGTATTTATTTTCCTAAGTGGTTTGCTCCATAAGAGTGAGAAAATGAAGGCTACTGGGTAGGTCAGTGGTGAGGCCTTGAGCCCCCTCGCCTTTGTGTCTCCAGAAGCCTAAAGCCGCTTTGCTTCTCTGAGAGTGGAACAGACACTCTTAGACTTGTTCAGACATTTCATGTGATCAAGTGGAGGTTGGTCTATTCAGCTAGGAAATCTTTATCATGGGATGCATTCCCAAGGTCCCAGATTTGAGGACGAGGATGGTGTGAAGATGGGCCACAGGCAGCCCCAGAAGGGACAGGCTGGAGGAGTTGGCACTTATAAGGATGAAGATCCTCTTGGCTGATGACCACTGGGCTGACACAAGCTCCCGCAGACACCTACGTGCCGGATGCGATGATCTGATCTCTCCGCCCTCTATTAGGCGCCACCCCAGGACAATCTGAATGGCTGCATTGAGTAAGACAAGCGCAGCCTGCCTTGGTGAAGAGCTACGTCTAGAAATGAAACAGCAGGCTACTGCTGCCAGGCTCCTCACCTAGCTGAGTGCTGTTCCCTGCACACACACGCAGCTCTAGCGCAGACCCCGGAGTCTTCCTGATGGCTCAGGCAGAGGGTTTCGCAGGACTTTGCTGGTGAGTCCGGCAGAGACACGTGCTGTACCAGCCAAAGGGCCCAAAGGCTGGGGCGGCAGCTCTGAGTGACCTTTCCCAAAGTCAAACCTGCTCACAGCCTCAGCCGTCCATGGTGCTGCGGGGCTGGGGGAGGTAGCTTCTATGGGGAGGCGGGTCCATAGCACAGAGGCTGGCCAGACACACAGAAGGGTTTGCACCGTTGGTACAGATACAGACCACACTACAACCAGGGGAAACAGAAGGAAACTCCCTGCTTCTAAATGGCCTTGCCAAGACATAAAAGCACATGGTACACAAATGAAGGCATCTGGCCTCCATACCAGATACCAGTTTTCCTGTTTTCTGTTTAGTGTCTGTGTTCACAGAGTCTTTGCAAAGTGTGGCTGAATGGTGACAGCAGCCTGGGCCTCTTCCCAGAAGGCCTTTCTTTCCGATATCCCAGGAACTATGCTCACCTCTACTCACCTTAGACTATTTACTCATATTTCAATTCAATTTTAAAAATCAAGAAAGGGTGAGAGATTAAAAAAAAAAAAAAAAAGCTCTTTCCCATCTGTTGACACAACCACATGTGTCCCCAGCTTAATGAGCAGACAATTCAGTGAGTTGCGTTGCCAGATTTCCTGATGGCCCTGACGACACAGTTTCAAACATTACCATGTTTAAATAGGCAGTGTTTGGTCAGGACGTTCCTGTCACATATTTGCTTGCGGTTGGCTTCACATCTTCATCGGAGGCCGGTTTAGCACCGTGGCTGCTGTGCAAGGCCACAAGTGTCCCCTGCCTCTCCATGCTCTGCTTGGAAGCCAGTGGAGTCCTTCAACCCCTCTGGGTGGTTGTCTGTCGGCACCAGTAGGCATCCTGTGCCACCCCTGCCCTTTCTTTCTCTGTGAGTTCAGGGACTCCTCCCTTCTCCCATGGCATGGAGCACACAGCCATCTTCTCTTGCACCTGAGGAGTCCACTTTGTCTTATTGCTCCCACTTCAGACATGAGAAGTAGGTTTGAGAGAGATAGCATGTCAAGGACAAGATGGAGGTTAATGGTAGAACACTTGTCAAGCATGTATAGTCCTTGGGTTCGATACTCAGCCTCCCTTAGAAAGAGAAGTGTGGGGAGGGTGGGATTGGGAGGGAATGAGGAGCGGGCTACAGCTGGGATACAAAATTAATAAACTGTAACTAATATTTAAAAAATAAATAAAAAATAAAAAAATTAAAACAGAGAGAAGTGTGAGGCTAGGCAGATGGCTCAGCTGTTAAGAGCTTCTGTTGCAGAGAACCTGGGTTTAATTTCCAACATCCACATAGCGGTTCACAACCATCCAGAGCTTCAGTTCCAGGGGATCCAACTCCCTCTTCTGACCTCTGTGGGCACCAGGCACATGTGTGATGCACATACATACAAGCAGGAAAAATATGAACACACATAAAAGACATTTTAAGGAAGCAGAAAGAAAACAGGAAAGAAAGGTGGGTGTTGAGACAGGAGTCTCCATCGATTTGCAGGGAGTACGGGGCTTCCTCCACTCAGATTTCTCCTCACCACTCTCTGCTCTCTGATCCCGTCTGTGTGTTGCTCCCTCACAGCCTGGTCCTGAGGTGTGAGGTGGAAAATCCTGGTGAAGGGCTGACGTGCCTGTGGAGCTGGGGTTGGGCTAGCCTCTGGCTTGGCTCCTTCTGTTCCAGGCTGGCAGGACACTGGTCCTTCTCCCACTCAATTCCTTCCATCTATACCCCATAATAAGTAGGGTGGGGCATCAGGAGGGATGGAAAGAGCAGGCCAAATATACCGTTTATTAATCTGCTTTATTACTTGTTGGGTGCCGAGTGCTAGGCTCTAGGGTCTGGGATGGAGCAGTAGACAAGAGAGAAGGGGGAGGTACTCCCATAAGCTGTTGTGTGCGTGAATGTGTGCATTCAGGGTATATGGGTAGCCAGGGCGTATGGGTATTCATTTTCAGCAGAGGTTCCCAAGTGGGAGGCACACCTGTCTCAGATTCTACAAGGCTCAAAGACTGAACTTAGCGATTTTTGGAGAGTTAAAAATGTCACCGACCAGAGCCAAATTATCTTGATCTATTTTTGGTCTCTTTGACAGTCATTCCTTGCTCATCCCTATGTCTAACCTAACAGCTTTGTGACTATGCTGAAAAACAAAACCACCCAATCTTTAAAACGTATTCTTAGCAAGCTACTAGCTTTTCCTGGTAATCCAAAAACTAAGACTGTAACCAAAGAGCATCTGGAATTCAGTAGAGACCTTCCTACTTTGCTTTGCTACAGCATGCCTACCCATTGTTCCCAAATGTAATTCTTTTCCCTCTTCATGTATCAATGGGGTGTGTGTGTGTGTGTGTGTGTGTGTGTGTGTGTGTGTGTGCGTGTGCATGTTCACAAGCATGTGGGCACACGTGTGTGTATGCATGTGCATATATGTGGTGGTCCAAGGTCAAAGTATTTCTTGATCACCCTCCACCTAATTCACTGAGGTAACGTCTCTCTCTCTCTCTTTTTTAACGTCTCTTGCTGAACCCCAATGCTCACCTATACATGGAGTCTATCTAGGCAGCTTGCTCGGGGGGGTCCCTCTCTGCCTTCACAGCCACAGCACTGGAATTACAGGTAGGCGATGTAAACACACCCACTATGTGTTTACACGAGTGGGAAGCATTTTAACCACTGACCCACCATCCCCACCCCATAGATTTATAAGTATTTTGATTTATAGCTTTCTTTGTTCTGTTACTATAAAGATTTCATGAGGCTGTTACCGCCTCGGAACATGGAGCTTGAGGAAACCTGAATCCGTGTTCCTTGGATACTTCTCGGGATTTGTTTTCAGAGCATCTGTTTTAAGGTGTCCATTTTGTATGCTTCAGCGGCATTTTGGATCCCGACTATTTGCTTTTGTTGGCGGTGGTTTCAGACCTCTGAGGGCATTTTGGTTTGTTAATTTGTTAGCAACCAGCCTGGTCTCTGGCTATTCCTTCAATATCTAATTTAAAGGAGAAAGAACCTGTGGAGAAGAAAGAACACATTATTTGGTACTCCAGCTGGGTTGTATGCTTGATAACTGCTAATTCAAATTGCACGGGTTTTAAAAGAAAAAGAGGGGCTCTCGCTAAAGATAACTTGACTTTGTGCTTCCCTCTACGGGGAGCATTTAATGCCTTTAAATTGTTGTGTGTGTTAAATGAGATGTCCTAGGTAATAGGATTACAGATCACAAACGGGCAGCCTGCTTTAGCTGGATTTTAAACACTTCTAAAGAAAAAAAATGAGGAAAGTGGTAATTCACAAATTAATAATAAGAGTTCTAAGTTAAAGGGAGATGTTGAAAAGAATAGGAAATTAACAAGAAAAACTTAGAGATTACGTCAGAACTAAAGGTGAATTCTTAAAACCGTGCTCTCAGCCTGGGGCTAATCCACCCTACCCGACTTTACCTCTCCTTTATCTCTAAGCAGGTCATTTAGTATCAAAAGAAATCTCTTTTGTGGAGTTTTCTAGATTAAAACCTAGAAGGAAAGGTGATCCCGCACCAAATGAAAATTTCCCGTTTGTGAAGATGACCATCTCTGCTGATTAGTCGGTAAACAGGGAACGATGGTATCTTAGTGTTTCCCCTACTGAGAGGAAACACCATGGGCACGACAACTGTTAAAAATATTTAACTGGGGCTGGCTTACAGTTTTAGAGGTTCAGTCCATTAGCATCTCGGTGGGAAGCATGGCAGCGTCCAGGCAGACAAGGTGCTGGAGTAGCCGAGAGTTCTACATCTTAATCCAAACGTGGAGCTTTGGGCATATATAAGTGAGACCTCAAAGCCCACCCCCACAGTGACACACTTCCTCCGGCAAGGCCACACCTGCTTCAACAAGGCCACGCCTCCTAATAGTTTTACTCCCTCTGGGCCAAGCATTCAAACACAGGTGTCTGTGGGTGCCCGAACCTATTCAAACCACCACAGATGGTCATTTGATTCTATGTGACATGCTTCACCTTTGACCTTTTCCCTCTTGCCAGGCCTTCCTTAAGCTTAGGGACATGAAGATGTAAGCTTTCTGCTTAGTCTCATTAGGAAGAACGCTTTATATTGTATGTGTTCATGGCAACTGTTTATGGTTTTGCTTTTAATTTTTAAGTTTGGTCATTAATTAAATTAAAGTAATCAATTAAAAAAATTTAAACAATGATCTACTATATAGCCAGCTGTCCTGGAACTTGCTATGTAGACCAGGCTGGTCTCAAAATTGCAGAGATCCATCTGCTTCTGCCTCCCAGGGCTGGCATTAAAGCTGTATGTTGCAACTTTGGTATTTTTTTTTTGCAATAGGTTTTTTTTTTTTTTTTTTTTTTTTTTTTTTTTTTTTTTGGAGAGGCCCAGAGTAGCAGCCTTTTATACAAACGGTAGCTGGTGGCTGGGTTAATTTTAACCCGCAGTATTGATCCAGCTATACTAATGGATGTGTCAAAGAGGGTGAGAATTTGAACTTTATATTGAAGTCAGTGGTGTCGACGATGGCTGTTTTGTGGGTGGGTAAGTGGAGTTGGTAGCAGTCCAATCCAGAAGATTTAACTAGAAACAGCATGCATCCTTTGATCAGGGATGTGGGGACTCGGAAGCAACAATCTGTGAAGCTAGACTTTTTTCATGTGTTTGATACTTGGATGGTGTTTGAGTGGTTTTATAGTAGGGGTGGAGCAGGTTAGGGAAACAAAGGAGAGCAAATTCCAGGAGACTGTGTGAAAGAAAAGGGTCAGGCCAGAGGGTGGACACAGCTAATGTCTGAGCAGAGAAAATGATTCCACCAGCAGCAGTGTGCATCAGTTTTATGGAGCAGAGCAAGAAAAGCCCAAACCGAGGATGTTTGAGAATACCGGAGTCGATAATAGAAAGTAGCTTTTATTCTCATCGAAAGATGAATCTAAATACGGGTGAGTTCCCAGAGGCGTAATCTTGGAACTCTCCCTGTGTGAGGCAAGAACGAGAGCAGGGTTTGTTTGCTTGCTTGCTTATTTGTTTGTTTGGACGTGTCTACTCTAACCCCCAGGTTTGAACAATGGAGGAGGGAGGCTCTTGCCTTTGTAGAGGCTTATATTCTATGTGTGACAAATTCTGCAGTCTGGTGTGGCTTTTCCTTTCTTGTCTAGCAGGAAGGACAATTCTCCCTGGTAAGGAAAGCCAGGGTCCCCCTGTGTCATCTCCATCTTCGATTATGTCTTCTTGTTTCCTCACACCACGCTTGGGAATGACTGAGAGAATAACCAGGGCCTCTGGGGCGGAGGGTAAAGAAAGGCTGAGCCTTTCTTATCTGTCTCATTGTTTCCCAGTGCCACTCACTAATGCCTGCTCCTTCGATGGCTCTTTCAGTAGGTAACTACAATTTGGGTCAAGAGTTTGGTGGTTGTGATTTGAGTGTGGAGTGTCCCTCATAGGGCCTGTGTCTGAACACTTGGTCCTCAACTGGTGGCACTTGTCTTGGAAGGTTGTGGGACCTTCAGGAGGTGGAGCCTTGCTGGAGGAAAAGAGTCACTGGAGGCCTGTCCACTCTTCTTCTAGACCTCACACTCTGGCTGCCATGCATTCCCTGCCATGATGGATTATATCCCCTCAAACTACAAGATGAACAAAATGAATACTGGTCTCTGAAGCCACATCTTGTCAGGTATTTGGTCAGAACAATAGGAATAACGAATATAGCAGGTTCTGTCAGCTGTAGATGAAGAGAAGTGTGTTTTGTGGGTGAGCTCGGGAGTGGTGAAAGTCCTCTAGGCTTTCAGCTTGCACCCCATGAGTGCAGAATAGATTGGGTGATGAAGGCAACTCTTGGAAGAGTACTTTGGCTTGTAGTTCCGCTGGGAAAGTTCATAATACAGGAGAGGCATGGCAGCAGGCAACCAGAGCAGGGAGCGGAGAGACCACATCTTTAACCACAAACACGAAGCAGAGAGAGCCAACTGGATACCAGGACACAGCTGTGAACTCTGGCCTCCCATGGCCTGCCCCACAGTGGTGCACTTTCTCCAGCAAGGCCTCACCACATCCCGTGCCATTATCAGTGCTATCAACTGAGGATCAAAACCTAATTCCTGAGCGTATAGAGGATACTTCTCACTCCAGTTACCACGGTGGGAAAGGCATAGCCGGAGTCTGCGTAGGTGTTAAGTCTTTGATGCCTTCCCAGGATGAGAGAGATTTGGTAAAAGGAGTAGGTTCTGCAGATGTGTTCTGTGGTCAGGATGAGCTCTTCGTGAGTTGTCACTGTTCCAAGTACAGGAGTGGGTAGTCTGTTATAGCTACATGAACTTCCCAACTGTACCCTAAAACTTACAGGCACCAATGTATCCTGGGTCCTGCTGTAGAAAGGAGGGTTGTGACGTTTAAGAGATTTTATCTGTGGGTAGGGATGTGTAGACTTCTTAATAAGAGCTGAGACTGGGTGAGGCAGTAGCTGGCAAGGTACTGTTAAGAGTTATTTTGGGTATCTGTCCTTTGTTCGTATGCAAACTTGTTAGAGTCTGGGTTAGTGGCAGGCAGCCACTGCCCAGGGCACAGAGGACAGCCTTTATCAGTGATGTCAAGCTGTGAAGAAAGGAAAATCAGCATTCTTAAGTGCCACCATGCTTTTGCCCCGGAAGTCCTTTATATGCTTTCTATAAAAGACAGTTCTTTTGAAGGTTGGGAAAGGCTGTAACTGGGGCCATTTGAGTCTGGTAGGCAGTGATGAAGGAAACAGCCATTTAGTGGTTTACATTCTGGTCCCATAAGGCCTTGTATAGAGGTTTGACAATAGGTCCATGATTAGGTCTATAATCCCTAAGTAGCACGTGAGGCCAAGAAAGAAGCAGAGTTCTAGTAATCTTTGGGGTTGTGAGGATGTGGTAAAGTGTTTCCTCTGGGTTATAATAACCTTTTGTCCTGAACTGGGGGGAGAATCCTTGGGAGGCAACAGATTATTATTTGAAGTGGGCATTTCCTGGGCAGACACCATGTCCCCTTCAGTCTAGGAAACTTAGTGGGGTGATGGTATCGGAGAGTGACCTTTGAAGGGGAGGGCCTCAAAGGTGTAGGCAGATGAAGGTAGAGAACAGTGCGTGCACACAGAAAAGAGAGCAAAGTTCCGAAACAAGGGATTATGCCTCAGAATGCACCGGGGAAGGACTGTCCAAGCGCGCTTTTGACTGAGGCAAAGCTTGGTCCTGGCCAGGCTTCACCAGCACCATGCGGCCTTGTGAAACACCCTGGAGGAAGGGAGTGTGCCAGGGAGGGCCTGTGGGTGTCATCTCCGCCATTCCTCCCCTGGATGAAGTTCCCGAATTCCCAGGCTGCCCTGAAACCACAGTCTTCTGCCACCAGAGTCCCACATTCCTTAACCTCCTGCGGCTCCTTCTCTTGGCACTGCCGGACACTGGCTGAGAGAACGCAGACAAGGGGTGCCGAGAAACCTTTTGAAGCGTCTGTTACACACTGACTGCGGCTGTCGGGCAGCTTTTAGAGACAGCACTGAGGTGTCAGGCAGAGAAGGGACAAGGGCTTGGTCCTCAGGCTTTCTTTTCCTACTTTCATTAGGCACTGGGCGGTCTGGCTGTGGGAGGGACTGGGGCTTGCCCTACCCTCCTCCTCAGTTTACTGAGCGGTTCCCTCCCATCACACATGGGTGGGCGTGGGCAGGTGGGTCTGTCAGGATAGCCTCTTAGAAGACCATTGGTGTTGGAATTTTGTTGATTGAATACAAGGAAAGGATTCGAGTGGGGTAAATGGCGGTCAATTAACTGTAAGCCAGGAATCAAGTGCCCAGTGACACGCAGGCAGGGCTGGGCTGTGTATGAGAGGGTTATACTATGAGCAGCAGTGAAGGGCAGACGGCCTGGAGGAAGGAGCTTTGCTTAGCTAAAAGCTCCAGGGTCAACCCTTTCCTTTTGGCCTTGTCTCTAAACATGAAGAAGTCTGAGGGTTTCTGTTTAAGCCCTCCTCAGACCGGTTCCTTCTAGATTTGCAGGGCCTGAACCACACATGACCACAGCTGAGTAGTATGAGCTCATGGGCCTGATTGTGGTCCTGATTCAGAGAATCTAGAGGACGCAGTCTGTCTGTGGAACACGTCTGAGACAGATGTTCCAGCCGGTAATCACCATGGTTACCATGGCCTTCCTACAGAGCCTTCTTGGGAAGCGGTGCTGTATGAACTTTCCTTTCTTACCCATGCAGGCTGCATGTGGCTCCTGCCAGCTCTGTTCCTTGTTGGAGGACAGACAAGGTCTGTCTTTTGAGGCCTTCAGGGAGTCAAGGCTCAAACTTAGTATATATCCTAACAGGTCAAGACCCCAGTGAGGGAATTACCACTTTAGGGACCAAGAACGCCAGCTGCATGCTTGGGGTCATTACTCTCTGTTTCCCAACCCAGGCTTGGAAGGCCACCATTGTCCTCATTTACAGTGGAGGAACTGATAGCAGTGTGGGCCTCCAGGAATAGACAGGGCACGTGCTGTGGGGCATCAAGATTCCTCAGGGAGCCACAGCGGCAGTGAGCAGAGGACATGGCTATAGGTGGAAAAAACTGTCCAAGACCAGGTACCCAGAGACAGAGCTAGCAGTACACAGAGCCCAAGTGACGGGAAAGGGAAAATGAGGGTCCTTTTAAGAGTGAGCTGGAGAGGGGACCTGGATATTGGATCCCTAACCTCACACCACCCATCAAAATGAACTCCAGGATCAAGGGGAGAAGTGTTAGGAGAGAAACATGAAGAGCTTTGATAGACAACAGAAGGGCTTTCCTGTGACCTGGGAACAGGGAGAATTTCCAAAAGCAGATACAAATAGAGCAAATTATAACAAAAGACTAATAAATAACAATCACAAGCCAAAAGCTCTCCCTTGTCACAGTCCTAAAGAGAGCAAGAGGAAGGTTTACAGTCTGAGAAAAGAAACAGAGTAACGTTTGAAGACAACCTCGATAAATAAGACCCAGCCTGGGGAGATGAGGACCAGAGATCTGGGGGAAAAGGCAAAGGCTCCCACACATGGGCAAGTCACAGAACAGGTCCTCAGTATGGAGGTCTCCAGTTTCACCAGTTGCCAGGGAAACAATTGCAGACATGAGCTGTCCCCGCTGGATTAACAAACCCCAGAGAGCTGACAATGCCACGTGTTGAAGATGACAAGTCCTGGACTTATCAGGTCAGAGACAAATTGTGCAGCCACCTGGGAACACACAGTTACCTTCTGGAAAGCTGAGTGATCGTGTCCCCCAGGACCAAGCAATCCCTGGCCAACATTTCACCCAAGAAAAATGTCCCAAGTGTGTGCACACCCAGAGACGTGTATTTGATGCTTATAACCTCGCTGTTAAGAAGAGAAAAAAAAAAATGCAGGAAGAGCCTGTCAAGAGGAGAAAAGTGTTAATGAACTGTGATCTGGTTACACAATGGAATAATACACAACGGGCATAAAGGACAATGCGCACAGCTATTGGACAACTATCATCGAAACAAAAACTCAAGCGCATGGCTCAGAAGAGTCACAAACCTGCCGCTCAGACAGCAGTTATCCCACAGTGCTTTATAGACCTGCGGTAGGGAAAAGAATGGAATAAATAAATAATAAATAAATACAAGGAAGTGGCGAGACAGGGATTTTTCTTTTGTTTCCTACTCATGGTAGTTTTTGAGGCAATGTATCATCTATCGGAGGCTGTACTCTAAGTTGCTATATGGCTGAAGGTTGACTTTGAACTCCTGCTCCTTCTGCTTCAGCTCCCAGGCGCTGGAATCACAAGGCTGCACTACCACATCCAGTTGTGTTAAACCCTTGCTTCGTGCATGATAAGCGAGTAAGTTCTTTACACGCTCAGTCGCATACCCACTCTCAGAATTATTCTTGAGATGGGATCTTGTTCTGTTGTTCAGACTCCAGCTCTGGAGCAGCTGACACTAAACGCTTAGCTTCCTGTACCTAGCTAGACCTAATAAAATTTCTTCCATCTAGCATCTGTCCAGTATCAATCAATTGATATCTCCATCTGTCAATTAATCTCTACTATCTACCTTTCTGTCAATTATCATTATCTATTAGTGTATTATCTATCATCTTTCAGTTATCTGTTGTCTATAATCTGTCTGTCTGTCTGTCTGTCTATCTACCACCTATCTATATCTATCTGTCTGTCAGCCAGTCGTCTACCTATCGTATCTAATCTAATCTGTCTATCACCTACCTACCTACCTATTGATCATCTCTCCTCTGTATCCATTATCTGTCTGGGGCGGATTGAATAAGAACTGTCCCTCTCAGGCTCAGGTAATGGAACATTGAGATGGCAATGGGGAGGTGCAGCCTGGCTGGTCTTCGAGACCCTGTATAGTCTTGCCTTACTTCCAGTTTGCTCTGTGCTTTCTGCATGTGGTTGGAGATGTGATGTTTCCTGCTTCTGTCACAGTGCCTGCTGCTTGCTGCCATGTCTTTGGGAGTCTTCTTCCTCCCTAAGTTTCTTTGGGCTATGATGTTTTATCACAGCATCAGAAAACCCTTTCTCCTCTAAAGTTACCTTGTCAGGTTAAAAAAAAAATCACAGCAACAACAACAACAAAAAACAAGATGAGGAACTGAGGTGATGAGGTCATTTAGACCCTTGTGTTCAAGGCCAGTAAGCCTCTGGAGTGGAGAGGGACATGAGGACAACAGAGGGTTCTTGGAGGCAGAGCTTCCTGGGAGGGTGGGCTCTGCGTAAGCCTGAAAGGAACCCTGGATATGGGCTAGACACGCCTGGCCAATATCTTGGCACGGGGACCGCAGTTAGCACTGGCATGGCTGAATGATAGTGCTGGTTAAAGCCCCAAGAAGGTAAGGCTTTACATTTGGGTTTTTCTTCCTGTCCTTTTCTAGACTTTTTTTTTTTCCACGTTTGCTTCAGGTGCTGCTTGGCACCACGTTCCACACTGGTTTCCCTAGAGACGCTCAGAGAGAGGCTGCTGTCTTCTGGCAGGGTCGGCTTCCCCTGGGCTCCCTCTTCCAGTAACCAGTGTGCTGAGGGGCTTTTGTTCAGCAGCAGATGACTTTCAGGTGGCATTGTGTAGACACCTCCCTTCTGTTGTGAAGGAGCCCTGAACACTTACATCTGCCATCCCCTGGGGTAGCAAGCTCAGCACAGCCAGCTAAATGAGAGAGAGCGAAGCCAAGTTTCCCTTTTTTTAATTTTAAGACTTGCGCCATTAGAAAGCAGGTAGCCTGGCGTGGTGGTGCATACCTTTAATCCCAGCACTCTGGGAGGCAGAGGCAGGTGAATCTTTGAGTTCGAAGTAAGCCTGGTCTATAAAGTGAGTCCAGGACAGCCAAAGCTACACAGAGAAACCCTGTCTCAAAAAGCAAAACAAAAACAACAAAAAAGAAAAGAAAAAGAAAAAAGAAAGCAGGTGGAGGTCACCTTGACCAGCGATGTCCTCCTGAGACACACACTTATTGCAAAACCATAAATAATTTCTTAATCCCAGCCTTGCCACTGGCCTTTAAGAGCTCTAGAATGTCCAATAATCCTGGGAGACCGGAGGACACCAGTCCTCTCCTGGAGGTGTTGAAGGTGACCTATTTCCACTGGTGGTGATGGTAGGGGGCCCCTAAGTGTGCTGAGCCATCTCCTGGACGAGCACACCCTCTGGTGTCCGTTCGAGGGATGGCACGTGGCCTTCTCCAGCCACTCCATGGCTGCGAGCCGCGTCTTCTCCCTGAGGAAAGACAAGATCAATGTCCCAGGAGGCAGGACCCAACTGTATGAACTCCACCCATGACCCCAGCAACTCCACCCATGACCCCAGCCCCCACGTGTGTCTGGAGGCTGCTGTGGCTGGGCTACATGTACCCCAGGTGGCTCATCAAGGCCACCAGGCCACCAAGTTGTGTGTCCACTCATGTGAGGCTGCTCTTGCATTCCTTCCACGCACGTTACCTACGCTGCTCTTGACACATTTAGTGGCTCATACCTGATCCAAGTTGTCCAGCACATGAGGACAGTAGCCGAGGCAGATTCTTGAGCCAGATGTAGACCCAGGCACTCCCCTCATGGGCACGTTTCCTGGGAAACTATGAGGTGATAAAGACAGCCGTGCAACATCCCCTGAGCAGGGGTTCCAGGTGGCCAGTGAGGAGGGTTGCTGGATCCCTTTTGCTCACACCCTGAAATTATCCAGGTAGAGTCCCTCTTGATTGGGAAGACAGGTCTGCAGCCTGGGATCAGGGAAGAAGGGCTGGAGAGTTAGACTCTGGCCCTGGGGCTCTCAGGGGGGAAAGCCCAGGGTCCTATAACATCCTTTCTGTTGGCATCGTACCCCTCAGGCCCTGTCTGGCTCAGGTCTCTAAAAGGGTTCACAGCATCCATGCCAACTCTTCCATTTACTCCACCCCATCACATGGGTAAACAGACTCGAGTGGTCCAGCTGCCCCATGACAGTCCACCTTTAATAATGAGCATGTGGCCCTGGTACTACCGTCTGGCCATAAAAGCCATGTTGGCTGGTGGGACAAATGTAAAGGCATATATCCCCTCCTTCATGAAGCCCTCCAACAGATCTTGCTGTCTTCCTCTGTAATGTCAGGACTCCATTTAAACAACTTGGTCAGCTCTGCATGGTGGTGGGCATCTATACTCTCTGAGCTTGGAAGGCCGAGGTGGGAAGATTGGGAGTTTGAGACCAGCCTGGCTACATGGCGAGACCGTGTATCAAAAACAAAATGAAACAAAAGAAAATACCCCCCCACACACACCTAGGGCTCAGGTTAGAGAGATCACTCAGTGGTTAAGATCCATGGCTGCTCTTCCAGAGGACTTGTGTTCTAGTTCCAGCAACCACATAGCAGCTCATCACCATCGTTAACTTCAGTCCCAGGAGATCTAATGCCTTTTCCTGACCTCCAACATACATGTCTATGAGGTACATAGACAGGTGCAGGTAAAACACCCACATACATTACAAAAATAAATACAAGTTAAAAATAAATCTCTAATCTCACACAGACACACAGACACACACACACATACATTAAAATAACTTTTATTTGCCTGAGATAATTGTCATCTTGGAGGCTTACTGTCTCTGTCTGCTAACCTAGGCCTAGTTCTGGAAGCTTCTAGCTTCTATACAATCTAATTTAGGCCTAGAATGTTTTCAGCCTCTGAGACTTATCACATCACTGAATAAGATTACCCTATCTATCTATTTCTGAACTCTAGATGGCTGGTTCAGCTCAGCTGTTCTGGCTCAAACTCCTCTCCAAGCTGACTGATTCAGGCTGGCTTCTCTCTCCGCCTCTGGATTGCTCTGCCTAGCCTCAAACTAGCTCTAGCAATCTGTTCTAGTCTTCTGGCTCCCTCTCATTCTCTGGTTCGTTCTGTCTTCACCTGTGTCTAGCTTGTTCTCTCTTCAACCTGTCTCTGTAAAAATCTCCTGGTAAAAACTTCCTCTGAATTCCACAAAGTAAACTGCCAAAAACTCAACTCTATTGCACTACCTCTCAACGCACTGACTCCACTGAACTGCCTGACCCGCACTGACTAGAACTCAGAGATCTGAGTGTCTCTGTCTCCTAAATGCTGGGATTAAAGGTGTGTACCACCACACCTGCACCTAAGCTTTTCTTTACTTGAAATTTGCTCTATACCAGGCTGGCCTTGAACTCTGATCTGCTTGCCTCTGTCTTCTGGGATTAAAGGCATGTTTGTATTCCAGCTGGATCACACAGTCTTTGGATGTGATCTCTTGCCATTTTTTCCGTCTTGGAGATTTTGCAGATTAATTGTGGTGGTGGCCTGTGTCAGCAGGATATGCTGAGGAGGTGGAGACAGTAGGATCATGAGTTTAAGGCCAGTTTAAGGCTACATGATTGGGAGTGCGATTGGAGAGGTTAAGACCTCTCACGCTGTTGCAGAGGACCTGGGTTCAATTTCCAGCACCCACAGCAGGCAGCTCATAGCCACCTGTATCCCCATGTGTGCCATGGTATGCATGCACACACTCACACATGCATGCACACACACACACACACACACACACACACTCACATACAAAAGAAATAAAGATAACCTTAAAAATAAGAAAAATGTTATCATCTACATTAAGAACAAACAAGAAAATTAACATTAGTTTATACAAAAACTTTTTACAAATGAAGACTGGTATAATTAACACTTTTCTATGATCTAGGATCTCCTCTGACACACCAGGAGCCCTGCAAAGATAAACAATTCCATTTCATTCAGCAATGAAGTAAGACGGTCTTATAAAACAAGAACACAAAAGCAGGGCTGGCTAGATGGCTCAGCAGGACAAACGTGCTCGCTGCCAAGCTTGATGACCCGAGTTTGATCCCTGAGACCCACGTGGTGGAGGGAGAGAACTGACCCCCGAAAGTTGTGTCTGACCTCCACACATAGCTGCAGCATCTGTGTAAA
This sequence comes from Meriones unguiculatus, assembly GCF_030254825.1. Lineage (NCBI taxonomy): Eukaryota > Metazoa > Chordata > Mammalia > Rodentia > Muridae > Meriones > Meriones unguiculatus. The sequence continues at coordinate 25,517,566 of NC_083356.1, forward strand.
CACACACAAACACGTATTTAAAAATTTAAGGAGACTGTAAGAGCAGAGACATGGAAGCTGGAAAGGGAGAGATACAAATGCCACTACCATTTGTGGGGTGCAGAAGGGGTTGGTAAAACGCACCTCTGGCAGCATCTGGCCACACCTCCTGCTTTCAGTGAAGGGCAGACTGCTCTGGCCTCTTCAAGTTTGCTAATTCCTGGGTGACAAGCTCCTTTCCACCAAAAAAGACAGGAAGCTGCAATAGCTCACTGATCAGCAGCAGCGCTTTCTGCAGCTGTCTCTGGGAAACTGCTGCCTGAGATTGTTAGTCGGAAAGTTCCAGAAGTGAGTCATTCATTCTTTCAGAATGTGAGCTGTCCTGAGGAGTGTGATGAAATCTGTGACACTAGGTCACAAGCTATTACCTTCATTACCTTCATGTCTAGCTCATGAGGCTTCCATGGTTCTTAGTTTGACCTTTGCAGCTCTACAAAGCCTGGCTCCAAGACCCTGTTCATTTTATAATGGCTCAAAGCAAGGGAGCTGCAGGACAGGCCATTTGAAACAAAGAAGAGTTAGAAATGCATATGTTAATGAAAGAGGGAGGTTCCTCATTTAGAAAGAAAAGATCTTGTGTTGACTTTAGTAAACTCTACTAGACCATACGTTATTTTGAAAGAAGGAAAGAGGCCAGGTGTGGTAGCAGATGACTTTGATCCTAGCATGTGGGAAGCACAGGCAGGCAGATCTGAGTTAGGGCCAGCCTGGTCTACAAATAGAGTTCCAAGAGAGCCAGGGCTCCATAAAGAGATCATGTATAAAAATAAACAGAAGATGACTATCTACCACGTTATATGATGGACTTAAATCCAAAAAATAAAATGTTAAATAGTATAGGAGTATACATAGTTATTGCTTTGCTCTAGAGGGACAGGCATTAAATAAAACTTGAAGAGGGGCTGGGCATGTAGATGGTATGCAGTGCTCGCCTGGCATGTATAAAGCCTTGGGCACCATCTCCAAAACCCACACAAGCTGGGTATATTCTTATAATCCCAGCAATTGGGAACTGAAGGCAGACGGATCAGAAATTCAAGGCCATTCTCAGTTACATAGTTCGAGGCATTCTGGACTGTAAAAACAAATGACTCAGTGAATTGATTTTAAAAGGTTGATGAAATCTGATAAACTCATCAATATAAAAAAAACATGGCTAATTAAAAGCATCTTAAGGAGACAACATTCCTGCTGTCTCTAGACCTTTTGCCCTGGGGGCAGCAGGAATTAGGTAATATCTCCCAGCCACCTTCAAAGTTTCCCTGAAGAGCCAATGACTTTATTGGACTTACTTACAGACCATGAGTGAGGAATGTAAAAGCGCTGTGGGGGCTGCACCCGTGGACGATGGCTTCCCTAAACCTTCCATGAGGGAACATGCCCAGTCAGGGCATCTGCAAGAAAGCACAGATGAATGCCTGAAGACAGTGGTCGTTTGGCTCAGCCAATAGTCCTGTACAACATTAGCATTTTTCTTTCTCTGCTTGCTGGCCCACCGTGAAGGGATGGGAGAAAATATTTATAGATCATGTATCTGATAAGAGGTTGGTACTGAGAATGTGTAAAGGGCAGCTGTCCGTCAACAAGAAGGAAAGAAATAAAAATAAGGGAGCATTCAAATAGGCTTTTCTGCAGGGGACATGCCGGAGTGGCCAAAATAGGCCAAATAAGCAATGAGAAGACACCCAGCATTGGTGTGGCTAATGCGATGGTTCCTCTCCATTGTCTGTTTGGATGGATCTAGAATTGCTTAGAATCTACATCTTTAGAAGCGTCCGAGTGAGGTGCCCTGAATGTGGGGGGCACCATCTCATGAGATAAAAGAGAAAAAGAGGAAAGCGAGCAGATTGAATCCCATTTCTCTTCTTCCTGACTCACCACAAAGGGAACTACAGGACACCTCCCCCACCACGCTGGCTGAGCTCTTAAAACCGTGAATAAAACAGGTCTTTTCTCTTTTCAGCTGCTTCTGTTGGGAGTTTTGGCTCCCAGTGACGCAAAAGGTAATACAACTGGGAAATGTGAATCGCAAATAACACCCATTAGAATAACCACTGTGAAAACTGAAGGTGTAGGTGAGGAGGTGAAGAAATCAGAAGCTTTGTGCCTTGTTGGTGGAAGAGGAAAACGGGGCAGCTGCCGTGGGGACGAAAATAAAAACAATTATTGTATCTTTCAAATCTGCTTCTATGCCCCAAAAGAACTGAAAAGCAGGTGGTAGGTTTTGATGTGTGTGTCTTACTAAAACTAAGAAAAGACACCTGGAGAGACATGGAACCGAGTTACAGACTGGGAAGAGGCGCAGGGCCGAGGAGCATCATCAAGGATGGTAGCGTTTCAGCCACTTTTTGTCTGCCTGGTCAGTGATCCAGATCCCCATCAGCCCCTCCTGAATGCTGCACGCTGACGGGCCTCACAGTGCAGTGTAAAGGTGAGCAGCAACATGGGGCATGCGCGTTGCTTTGGGGGCGGGGCTCTCCAATTGCAGTGAAAGCGGGGGAGGGGTACGGGCGGCTCTGGTGCTGTGGACTCAGGTCAGGCATCTGGATGGAGCAGCCGGGAGGTTGGGGCTCCAGAGCCCTGTGGCGGACGTGAGGCAACTTCTGGGCTTTCTCAGTAGGACTCCAAGTGGGCACAGCTGAACCCAATGGAGAAACCTCCCCTCCCTTCCTCCCGTTCCCGGGAGCTTGCTCTGCCTCACCAGGTCACCCTTGCTACCCTGAAGAAATGATTTTCTGTTGGTACCCACCTCCACACATGCTTTGTGGGTACAGAGTTCCCTTCTTATATGGCCTGGGGGGGGGGAGGTGCTGAGCCATCTATTCACACAGTAAGTAGACAGTAGGACTGACAAGGGTCTTCAGGGTGTGTGAGGGGCCATGGGTGCCCCCCGTACTCCCTTCAGGTGGCTGTGGGTGGCCATCAGTCCTTTCCTGCTCCGCAAAGGAGCCCACTGTCTTAAGGGGAGAAATGTTACGCCACCCCAGGCCATTTAAATTAGCCTGATCTGGGCAGGCTCTGAAGAAGCCAGGCCCCTGCCTCCAATCCCCGTCCCTTTCCTGGGCTCCCAGGCACTATGGTTCCCCTACAGGATATTATGTCAGTTTCCGGGACAGAGGGCCCCTCATTGGTTGATAACAGCCCCCAGCCCCAGGCTCCTCACAAAACTTACTGATGTAGGTTTCTGACGGCCATCTCAACTGTACATGTGGTGTAAGTGTGGGTGCGTGCATGTGCATTGTATGTGCGTGTGCATGTGTGTATATGTGTATGTGTGTGTGTGTAACCTGGTCCATGGACAGGCACAGAAACCCCCCCTGGCTGGTAGGATGATAGTTTTGCCAAATGAGGCCCCTCCACAGGGAGTATCTTAGTGTGTGTGTGTGGGGGGGGTCTATTGTGATAGGCTTCCAGATTACAGCCTATCAGCTGGGGAAGCCAAGGCAGGAACTGAAGCAGAGACCATGAAGGAACGCTGCTAACTGGCTTGCTCCTCAAGGCTCGCTCAGCCTACTTTCTTATACAACCCAAGGCCCCCTGACTAGATGTGCCACCACCCAAGTAGGCTGGGCCCTCCCACAGCACTCATTAATCAAGAAAATGCCTCACAGACTTGCCTCTGGGCAAATCTAAAGGAGGCATTTTTCTCAATGGAAGATGAGCCGCTTTCCCAGATGACTCTGGCTTGCGTCAAATTAACAGAAAAGAAAATCTAACCAGGGCAAGAGCTTATGGAAAATACACCCCGAGGCTCCACTTTCAGGACTATGGAACTTGGGCTGAAATGACAGGGGCTGGACCTCCTCTCACAGGGATCCTTCCCACAGAGGACAGATCCCATCACCCAGGTCAGTCAGAGAGGGGAAGGGGCATGTACCCCACTCAGGGTTCTGGCTGCTGTGCTGCTGGGGACCCAGTGGTGCACGTTCTTGGAGGAGCACAGGACCGGACCTTGGTGCTGGTGACCTTGAAGGGGGAGTCTCTGGCACAGTTATGGATTCAATTTAGTTGATGTTTGTCATTCTTTCCAGACCTGGACACGCGGGGGAGAAGGTCTTCACAGCCTGGAATCCCGGACTCTGGGATGGCACAAATCTTTCTGTAAGGTGATGAGGAGAAGGAGGACACTTAGGCCACAGGCCTGAGGTTGCAGGGTGGGGGATGGTGGCCAGCCTGCAGAACTCTGTCCTGGGAGTGAGTCTTCCACCTTTGGTCCATCCCAGCAGAAACCTCTGTCTGAGTCTGTTTACAGGGTCTTCCTGACAAATCAGGAAGAATGACAGGCAGAAAAAATGGTAAGGAATATGGGCCTGTGGGCGGCAGAACTATGGTCCTATAGACATACCTGACCCAAACCGGCTCTGAGCTATGGGTGTGACAGACCCCTGGAGGACTGCAGGATGCTTTGGGTCCTTCACACATTTGCCCCTATTTCACAAACTTGGGAATGGGTTCTGGGGCTTAGTAAAGACCCCTAAGATTAACTTTTGCTTTATCATTGCAGCCAGACAGCCTCAGGCCTGAGGAGGGCAAGCCAGAGAGGGGACAGGAAGGGGTCCAGATGCTGGCTCCAGGGGCTGCTCAGATTCTGGCCATAGAACTATTGTCTATGGGCATCTAGTGCAGGCTGCTCCAGTCAGGGGGTGGTGTGGTCTATCTCCTCGCCACACGGGGGCCAGTTTATCTCTTAACTGGTGTGTGTTTATTTTCATTCTCCACGATATCAATGTCAAAGAACAGCTCTCACCTCCAAGGAGAAAAAACAGTTTATTCTGGAACCAGATATGAGAGAGTATGGCCCAGGAACACAGATCCCAGTTACCCCAAATAACAGTCAACATGGTAATGGAAGGGTTTTTTTTTTTTTTTTTTTTTTTAATAACCAAGCAAGAAGATCATAAATCAAGACTCTTCAAAGCCAGGTGGTGGTGGTGGTGCACGCCTTTAATCCTAACACTCAGGAGGCAGAGGCAGGCAGATCTCAGAATTCGAGGCTGGCTTGGTCTATAGAGTGAGTTCCAGGACAGCCGGGGCTACACAGAGAAACCTTGTCTCAAACTCTCCCCCTCTGCCCCTCCCCCACCAAAAGACTCTTCAGATCCATTGGTAGACACATTAAGCAGGTAAGTCAAAGCAAAGCTGGGGGAAATCTTGGGGTTTGGCCTTAGAGAACTCCTGATGACAGGCTTAGCCTCTTAGTTGATCTGTTCTCACATTCCAAATGGTTTTCCTCATAGTCATAAAGAAGCTAGGCCACATACAGAGGTCAATCATAAATGGCCATTAAGGGACCCCAAAGCCCCCCAAAATTTGTAGTTAGGGCTTGGACCAGCAACATTCCAACCTTTCTACAGTCACTGAAGTTCTTATTGGCGTGGGGTCAAGCAGATGTGCTGTATTTCCAGGAACTTTTGTGCGCAGTGCGACAAAGGACTCATTGGCTGGTGGCAGAAGGAAAGGTCGGGGCTGAGGAAGTATCCCAACAGCATCGCAAGCTCCAAAAAGGGGCCTGGTGTTCTGCAGGAACCCCGGCAACTGTGGGGAGACAGAGACTAGAGCAGCCAAATCCCCAGAGCTGAGCAGTGTGGCAGAGCCCACCCGAGGGTTTTGCTGTCGAAGGTCCTGGGCACAGCAGGGTGGACCAGAGAGATCAGGCTCTCACTAGGTTTCCAACCCAGTAATCCCAGTGCCATGGAGAGCAGCCTCCTTGTTGGAGAAAGGAGAATTCTGGCACCCAGAGAGTGGCCGGGCCAAGCAAGGCGGCAGGAGCACGACAGAAGATGCAAACCATGTGGCCCCCGTCCTCCATCCTCCTTCAAAAGTGCAGGAGAACAGGGCTGCTGGCAGCAGCAGGACAGATGGACCTTAGTCAAGGGGGCTGCCGCTGTCATTGTCCACAGTGCCGTCAGCACCCTCAGGTGCAGAAAGCTCGGAGCATAGCTCATGTTGGGGTGTCCACATGTGCATTGGCACACCATTGGACTAGATCGTCACATTTCAAAATGGTCTCTTAGCTAGACTCCCCAGCAGGTGTGCAAAATGCCCCAGGCTATGGAGGAGTCAGTAGGACCATCCTACTGGCCCTGGTTTAATGAATTAGAGGCACAGCCTGGAGCCTATGGTAAGAAGAAGCCAGCTCTACTTCCGCTGATTTTTTTTTTTTGGGGGGGGTGCACCACAGGTTCAAGACAGGGTTTCTTTGTGTAGCCTTGTCTGTCCTGGACTTGCTTTGTAGACCAGGCTGGCCTCGAACTCACATTGATCTGCCTGCCTCTACCTCCCTGAGTGCTGGGATTAAAGCCATGCACCACCATGCCTGCTGCTTCTGCTGGTCTTGAAAGTACTACAAAGCAAGAGAAGAGCATGTACTCTCTAGACCTGAGAGTCAACCCTGAACAGCAGCCTCAGGACCAACAGCTGGGGAGGTTCCTGCCATTTGGACTCCTCCCATAACCAAGACCACTAATACAAATTCTTCTTCCTCCTTCCTTTCCCCTCCTCTTCTTCCTCCTCTCCTTCTTCTAATTTTTCTTTTCAATCTGAGCCCACTCGGCCTCTGTGGGCTTCCTGGCAAGACCCTCTCCTCTAACCTGACCCCTGAGAAGCCTGTCATTGCTGTCCTAACTTATCTGTCCCATGTGTGGTTCTTATATGCAGCAGTCTAAATAACTGGGCTTTGCTGATTGGGCATGGTGGTACAGGACTGTAATCCTAGCACTTAGGAGGCTGAGGATGGAGGATCCCAATTTCAAGGCCAACCTGGGCTACAGAGTGAGACCTTGTTGGGGAGGGAGGGGAGCAAGAAAAGAAAAGAAAAACAATCAGGCTTCAAATAGAGGAAGCAGAAAGGCCATTGTAGGTCCACGGTTGGGTCTATGAAGAAGGAAGGCTAAGCAAGCTGGTGACCTTGTAGCCAAGAAGAGCCAGGATAACAGGGGAGTTCCTAGCTCAAAATGCAGCCTACCCTTTCCAGAGTTGCCTAGGCCAGGCACTGGCAGTTCACTAATGTTGATGACGTCTCTTGGGTGTTCCGTGCTCTGAAGATGGGTCTGCAAGCCTGAGTGTAGCACCATTGTCTGGGGAGGCAGGCTGGAGTCTGAGGACACCCCATGGACACCCGACCCCGAGCCCTGAGCATCTTGGACCTGAAGCTGACATCCATACCTGTGGGCTAAGACTATGTATTCACCTCCCCTCTGAGGCAATGCGACCAAATGTACCTGAGCACTGACTATCTTCCTGCAAGGTCCTTAAAGGGGTGCTTCCTCCATGGAATGGCTTTCCCTCACATTCTAAAGATACCAACTATTAGACCTGAGGAAAAAAAACCACCTCCACAACTGTCTGAGTTTAGACTGGCCAGACGGCTGCCTCTCCTTAAGCTGGGATTTCAGAGAGCAGCCTCTCATGGGCTTTTGAGGTCCCTTGTATGAGGGAGGGTTAGAGTTGGTAGAAAACAGCTGTTGAGATAATTGGCTGTTAGCACCTGGGCAGAGAGAGGTAGATAAGTACAAGAGTCCATCTCGAAGAAGGGGAATCATCATAGGCATTGAGGAGTTTAGCAAGGGGGGGGGCATACAACATGGGGTTATGAGTTCAGCATAGGTTGAAAAACAAGGTTTTCAGGATACATTAGGTTTAGGAAACAGAAACTTAGGCTTGTAAGGGACAGAGACTTAATAGCAGTGTGTAACAATGTGGCTCCTTAGCTACAAGGTGGATCCTCTTTTGGCTTCACACAACCCTCTACCTGCATCAGGCCTTCGCCTTGCTCTGCCCACTAAGGCTGACCCCAGCGTGTGGTCAGGCCATATCTCCAGCTTCCTGCTCCTCGGATGTTCCTTGGACGCTGCTCCACGGGACGCCCCACCCATGAACATCCGCCACCTGCACCCCACCACCCCATCCCTGGTCTAGTGCGATTTGCACGTGTTCTGTTGGTCCTTGTTCTTCCCCTGGGTTAGTGTAGCTTAAGACAACCACAACCCTTTCCCCAACCTGGCTGGGCCCTGGCAGAGGAAAGAAAGTACCAGGATGCTTCCTGAGTTCTTAAGCTGTATCCCTGGGGGTCCTGGCAGGAGGGAAAGCTGGGTCACACGGCACCCCGAAACCAGCACCAGGTCCCTCCTCCACTCCACTACAGCTCCGTCCTGAGCTGTGGTTCCTAACCTGAGGATGTGAGTGGCTGGGATGGGGTCAAGGGTTGAGGATCCTGAGGACAGTTTGTTTTCTCGAGTTGATGTTCCACAGAGCATACTGGTCAGGTGGGCCCCTCAGGCCCTGACTGTGCAGGTAACTGAACGCCCCTGGCACTCAGCTAGGTGTGTGAGGAGGGAGTTCACTGCTTTCATTCAAAGTGTCCAGATCTTATCGATTCTCACCAGTACCCCCCCTTCACCCATGACACTCCTACCGCCTCCCAACCTCAAGTTGGAAATTAATAATGAAAAAGGCAGCTTTCCAGACTCAACACATTTCCCACGAGAACCTCTGTAAAGTAGTTTGAAGGAATGAGTGAGAAAAATCTGGCTTCTGACTAGAAGGCTGGAAACTGGGGGCCAAGCTTATCGGGAAGAATAAAGGTTAATATTTGGTTGAAGGGTTCATTTTTTTATTTTGAAATAATTTTAGATTTATTAAAAAATAAGTTGCAAAAAAAAAAAAAAGATAGGTGCAGAGTCCCACCCCGATAACCCCAGCATTTGGGTGGAGGCAGAGGATCAGAAGTTCATGACCAGCCTTGGCTACATGAGACCTTATCTCTAAAAACAAAGCAAAAGCTGAAAAAAAAAAGTGTAAGAATTATTCTGTACTTTTTATGCTCACTTTTCAAACACTGACATTTAACTTAACTGTGGTGCAATTATCAAAATCACCAAATATGGCACAATCCTAATTCTTACTGGAAGAACCTGCTCGGCTTCTCCCACGTCCTCCGGCACCTCCTCCTCACACCTGCCCCAGGTCTCATCCCCTCTGCTTGCCCAGCCTGCGTCTCCTGAATCTAGAGCAACATCTCAGACTCAGCTTTATTCATGACCTCCACCCTTCACAAACACAAAGGCTCGTCTCCGGGGTGGCTCTCTTGATGCCACCCCCTGCTCTCACCACTGTTCTGCCCAGGGCCACCGTGGCCACGTTACACCTTCTCTTCTCACCGGGAAAACCGTAGCTTGTGATGATGGTATGTGGTATGTAATACACGTGTTTCTTTGGATTTCATCGCTTGCAGGTTCACTGACTCTGGGACACACGGGCTTTCGCTTTATGCCTTTCTCTGAGATGAGCACATTTCCTTCTTTCCTGCCTGCCTTCTCCCAGAGTCTTACATACTGGGCGAGGCACTCTACCGCTGAGCTGACCCTGCCACCAGCTGTCATTTCCTCAAATGTTTCTTTCTATTGCATTGCTTCTCCACAGCCTGTGGGATAGTTGCCATATGCACATCAGGCTTTCTGGTGGCCCTGCTCATGACTTGCCTGTTTCTTCTGTATGTGTTCCAGTCAGCTGTCACCTCTGACCTGATGTTGGGCTCCCAGCCCCCCTTTTCTTTACTTTGGCAGTGATGTCTTTGCATTGTATGCTTCCATCCAGCTGCTCTTTGATGTTGTACTTCCTTGCTGAGCTTTAGGCTTTCACATTCACACCCAAAGAGCTTGCCCTTACTATATATAGAATACACACACACACACACATATTTACATGAAAGATGCTGTGTTGTCTCAGTATCCCATCTTCCATGTTATCTCAGCATTGGCACCTGTTTTCAGTTACTTTTTGTTGCTGCAATAAAACATCATGAGCCAAAAAGCGACTTAGGGAAGGAAGAGTTTATTTGGGCTTATTATTTCAGAGGCAGGGTCTAGAATGGCAAGGGAGGCATGGCATCAGGCAGCCTGAGCCAGAAGCTGAGTTCAACACATTCGACAGCAAATACAAAGCAGGGGAGGTAGGAGGGGGAGGAGGAGACAGCAAGAGATTTGGAAGTGGGACTAGGCAAATGAACTCTCGAAAGCCTGTCCCTAATGACGAACGTCAAACCACCTCAGCGTCCTTGAGCTCAGTCATCTATTGAGCACCCTTGTCCTTGCTATTGAGGTTTCCACGACCTTTAGTCTAAGAAGTGATTCTGCTGCTGGGAAGCTGACTCTCTTTGACAGAGTAGGCACACCAGTGAGCGCCTTTGCTTCGGCAGCTGCTGGGGTCTATGGTGCAGGTGCAGACTCACCTGCTATGACTGCGTTGGGCAGCTCAGTTTCCCAAGCCTTGGCAGTGTTCGGACCCACTGCTAGCCTGAAGCCTGGTGACGGGATCGCCCCCCCGAAGACCCATCCCTTGAATGCTTCTGGCCTTCCTCTGTTATCTGAAATCTCTCCTTTAGGCTGGCGACCGACCGGGAGCTGCAGACAGCACGCAAGGACACTTCCCACCCAGGAAGTCACATCAGGCTCACAGACGAGGGGACAAAGCTTAGGGTTGACCCACAGCCTGGGTGGGCGGTCCTCAACCCATCCCCGTGGAGGCGCGAGCCCCCTTCCCTCAGAGCTTAGGCATTCGCTGTTTGGTTCGGCTGCCTGCTGCCTGGAGCTGCAGGGTTCACAGAGAACTGCCAGCCTCCTCCTCCCGGGTGCTGGGATTAAAGGCTTGCTTTGAATTTTGAGTTAAAGCTCCCTCCTGTGCCCAGGCTATCACGATGCTTTATCTCCCCTCTGCCATTTGCACCAAGACTGGAGTGGCCATAGGACTCTGGTGCGTTAAGACAAGGTTGAAATGGAACAAACTCATGTATAGATGGCAAGGGTAGAGACACAGGCAACTGGAACAAGACAGAGAAAATCGGTTGGCGGCCACCCTTCACCGAAGCCAAAGAACCGGATAGACTTAAAGCTGTGAAGCTAGAAGAAAACAGGAGCAAATCCCATCTGCCTTGGCTTGTGGTGCATTTTAGCTGGGTAGGTTTTCCCTACTTTTCTAATCCATTACCTAGGAGGCCCAGCCACCTGCGCTCCAGACCTCCGCATGTCCAGAGAGGAAAGGAGCTGGCCTGAATGCCTGCACGGTCCCGCCCAGCATGTTGGATGCTCATAGCCTGGCTGGACTGCTGCCTCTAAAAGCCACATGGCTCTGGTCCAGGCAATGGGAAAGTGCCAGGGATCCAGGAGAGACTCAGACAATGATGATGTTTAGATAGGTCAGAAGCTCTAGGGAAAGCAGTTGCGGGAGAGACAGTGGCCTCTCACTACAGGGCAGGCTCCATGCCCTTCAGAGGCCTTTGACCGTTCCTTCTGTGGTCTCTTCCGAGCAAGTGGCTGGCCTGATTCTCAGTTAGCACGCGTTTACCACCAAGAGTTCCTGCCTTAATCTCAGGATTATTTCACGTATTGCTCAACTTTTTTTTTTCTCCACTAATTTCTACTTGTGTGTGTGTGTGCATGAGAGTGTGTACATGTGGAAGCCAGAAAACCTCAGATGTCATCCTTAGGAACACCATCCACTTCCTTTGACATGGTTTCTCATTTGCCTGGAGCTCCCTAACCGGGCAAGACTGGTTGGCTATCGAGTCCCAGGAATCCACCTGTCTCTGTGCCAGGATTCTACACACACGCCACCATGTCCAGCATTGTTTAATGGGTCTGAGAATCAGAGCAAGTACTTTAGAAACTGAGCCATCTACCCCCACAGTTCACTAACTTAAAAATTCACTTATTCTGTAGTTTCTGATTTGCAGCTGAAAGGTTACCCCCAAAAGACTGAAGCCCAGAGTCCTCTCTTCAAAAGAAGAACTTGGGTCCCAACTCCAAAGGGTATAGAGTAACTATGTGATACAGAGGTTGGGTGGAAGAGCTCCCCTAGCTCAGGTCCACACTCACCTGAGGATACAGGAGTTAGCTGTCTATAGGCAGTAAAGGAAAAAAGGCCTATGGTAAAACTGCAATCTGATCTTGTAAACATGGGAACACAGAGAAAATAGTTTTATTAATGACCAGCAAACAAAAGCCAAAGTCAGGGTCCAGCATTACCTGCTGGCAGTGCCTGTCAAGATCTGTGTGGCTTAGCACATGAGTCAAAGTGAGCAGCTAAGGAAGCAAGTAATAAATGGACACAGGAGGATTCGCTGTGTGGTCATCCTCAGTTGGGCAAGCAGTATGGGATTATCTCCTGGCTGGGTGGGGGATCTTAATACTTAAGCACCTGCTTCTGGGTTGCCTAGCAACCTATGATGTCATCACACCTGGCCGGTGTGGTTACAATGCTCCTTAAAAGGACCAACCCACCACATTGTACTCCTCTTGGCCTCTCTTGCCTCTTGCCCTCTTGGCTCCCTTCCCTTCTCTCCTTTCTCTGTCGGGCACCCACCCTCTCTTCCTCCCCATCATATTCTGCTCTCTCTCCTCTCTTCATATCCATCTAATAAGCCTCTTTCATATAAAATCTGCTGTGCACCTCATCATTCATTACTTGATCCTAATAGGGGAGGCATGCACAGAGCCTGTGAACCCTGCCATTGGGTTGGCCTTTGCTATGTATGTCTGGAGGATTAATGCATCTCAATAAAATTACCTTAATCTTTTCCTAGTTCTAACTCTAATCCTTATTTAAAAAAACAAACAAACAAACAAACAAACAAAAAACCTCCCCCCCCCAAAGCTCCTGAACAAGGAGCTTCACAGTGTCTTCCTTGCCTCGTCCCCCATGATGGGAGTTCTACTCTTGCCTGCTCTTTTCTTGGTAAGGTTTGCTTTCTCGTCTCTCACCTGTGTCTCTGCCTCCTCAATCGTCGATGTAAGACAAAGGATGGAAAAGCATCTGTCTCAGTTTGACTTTTGGTGACTGTTGATTGTTTGCCACCCTTAGGACCTGGGTCAAGCACATCTGGGCCAAGAAAGGCCTTGTCTCTCTCAGATGCGTGCATCACCAGCACAGGACCCAGTTGGCACTTACACACACTTTTTTTTTTAACAGGAGAATTTGGCTCCTAGGAGCCACCTAGTCCACTCTACCACAGCATGATGGTCCTCTTAGTACCTGCTCCCTTAGAAGAGGCCTAGCAGGATACCCCAGGCCTGGAGACCCAGAGACTCCCAAAGCCCTAACACCTCAGGACTCCTGCCCTGGGCCACTAAGCAGTTGGGTCAGTGTGGGGAGTGAGTGGGGCCGAAACTCAGTGTGAAAAGCCATAACTTGCAGGGAAGGATTGGTTTTAGTCAGGGACCCTGGGAAGATAGACACCAGACCCAGGGTTATCCAGAGCCACTGAAGGGCTGTGGGCCGTATCAGTCACTGGGCCAAGGTGTAGGATAGGAAGAAACTGCAGGATCCTGGGAGGACATTACAGTGTGGCCCGCCCTCCCGGGGTTATATAGTGCCACCTGGGCTGAGAGAGTGGTGCAGGAGCGCGAAGAGCAGGCTCAAGGAGGCAGGAGTGTGTGTGTGTGTGTGGACCAGCACAGGCAGGTGTAAGGATCAGGAAACAGGATACCACGCATGCCCCACCCCCACCCCTACCCCCAGGCTCACTTGTTAGGGCCTGGATCTGAAACGCCCTCTTCAGGGTCAGATTTCAAACCTTATTCCCCAGCTGGTGGCACTGTTTGGGGGGAGGCTGTGGAACCTTCCTGTGAGTCTAGTGGAAGTAGGAGGTGGCAGTGGTTGGACCCTCTGAAGGTCCCACCTGGGCCCTGGTTCCAGCTTCACTCTCAGCGTCCTGGTCTGTCAACGGCCTCACCGTACAATTCCAGTGCAGGGAGCTGGGCTCCGCCATGCCTGCCCACCATGGTGGACGGAAACTCTGAGCCAAGTAAATCCTCCTTGTGTTGTTGCACTGTGGTCATAGGCTAGAGTGACATATTTGCCCCATACCAAGAGTTTGCTCACTCATAGCAAAATTCTTGGTTTTGTTTTTGTTTGTTTGTTTTTGTTTTTTGTGGGTTGTTTTTTGTTTTTTTTTTTGTGGGGACAATCCCTTCATGCCCAGTAGAACCCACTCAGCCTGGCTGGCTGTAAGCTGCCAATCAGTCTCCTAGTCCCTCTCTGTGTGACTTACCTGTGCCCTTACCCAGGGACCCAAGTACCCAGTCATAGTCACCAGGCCTCACTTCCTGCAGTGACGCTTCAACCAAACGTGGTTTTAGACCACCCTGGCATTCTCTCCTGTCCTTGTGGCACTCCTGTCTCTGCTCCCACCCCCTCCTCAGACCGTGGCCAGTGAGCCCTCCTAGGACTCCAGATCTGAGCTTGGCTTATATGCTTACCCTATGCTGGGCTCCAGGCTTTGGGGACAGGTCTAGGTGTCACCTGGCTGGATGCTTCCATGCAGGTCTATACTGGGAGCTGCAAGAGGGGTGGCTCGCCGGGGCAACGGGACAGTGAAGGAGCAGGAGCCAGGCTGTGGCGCAGCAAGGGTTCACTGTCTCTAAACAGTGAGATGCAGCAGCCCTGGGTGCACGAACAGGGGACCCCATACTGTTTCTCAGCCCGGACCCCATCTGTAAAGTCAACTGCTATGAGGAAGATGGAGCAGTGTCAGAGTGTGGCCGCACCTCTGGCTTCACCAGGTCCTCCTGCCACTCACAGATCTTGACAGTGTACCAAGGGCCTGCAATGGAAATACTCCTTTGTCTGTCTCCATGAGGAGCAGTAGGGTTTTATTCCCAACTTCCTGAGCCAAGATGTCAGGTAGGAGCAGGCTGCTAGGTCCTGACTGAGCAAAGGGTATGGTGTCCTCTTTTCTACCTCAGCGACTGAGCATCACCTTGCAAGTCCTGGAATGGATGAAGGTGGGATAGCCATTTGAAGTGGAAACCAGGAGGTGCTAGAAGGGTGTGTGTGTTGGGGGGGGGGGTGTCACAGGACAGGTGTGGACAGCAGGGTGCAGAGGAGGCTCAGAGCCATTGGCGGCAGGAGCTTCTCTGGTAGGTCCCGGTTGTCGGGTGCTCTGTTGCAGAGAGTTACTGAACAGCATTGCCTGGTGATCTTGGCGTGAAATATATTGTTCACTGGCCACTCATAGAGACTGTTGGAGTTGGAACACCCGATGGCACAGCGCTTGCTGATCTGAACTCTGCTCCTTGTGTCTGCACGGGAAAAGAGAACAGCATGTGGTCCTAGAACCCTGAGGCCAGAGGGGAGGTGTTGGGGGGAAGCTTCCAGCGTGGAGGACTGGCCCTGGCCCTGCTGTCCTTTCACAGCCAAGACCCACAGAGTGATGAGAGCTCTGCTACCCAGACTCACCACCAACCTGGGATACAGCAAAGAGGTGGGCTCTCTCTCCAGCAGCCCTCGCTGACCCAAAGTAGAAAAGGACTGGGTGCCAAAGAGTACATTGCTTGGTGGGACAGAACGTGGGGTGACCAAGGACATTCTGGCAGAGATTACGGAGACTGTGGCCTCCTTGGAAACCATGAACAGTCCTCCCCCAGTGATTGTGTCAGATCTCCCCCAGAACAGGTAGCCCCCAAAGGGAATCCTGAGAGCCCACTCCCTGCACAGATCTGCCAGAGCAGATCTCAAGAGCAACTGAACAAAAAAGTTGGGGGTGAGGGGGGGCAGTGGGCAGGGGGGGGGCAGAGCGTAAGGGGGGCAGCAAGATGAAGGGTTCAAGACTGAAAGAAAAAGTTGGAGAAAGTAGTTCATCCACTTCAAAAAGATCTTTAGTACACAAACCCCCTTCACTGTAACAAGAGAAAGGGACCCTAAGGGCAGGGTTGCAACTGATTAGAAGAGGGGCTACACCCTGGGGAAATTGCTGCCCTCCCAGGGAAAAAAAATCCCTCTTGGGAAAAGGTGGCTTCAGCCTGACAAAGCACAAAGGAGGAAACACATTAGCGAGAGGCAGCCCCGGGGAGCTGTGGATACTGCTGCAGAGGACAGTCTGCCAGGCCACCCTGCCTGAGGCTTGCAACGTACCCTTCCTTCAGGGCTTGTCCTAGGCCAAGCTCAAGCCATTCTTCTCAGGAAGCCAGGGAACAAGAGAAGCCTAGAGTTTACGGATGACTCTGCAGCCAGGCTCAGGACTTTTACCTCAGAGAGGAGGCAACTCAAAGGCATCTGCGGGGTCCCAGGGAAGGGGCTGAAGCAACCCGCCATGGCTGTGCACCTCTGGTTTCTGGACATTTTCCTATTTTCGCTTTTCCATGCAGACGGGGAAAGCAAAGCGTTGGCTTTTGTTCCATTATCCTCCGTAAGGCCAATGGTCCCACTGCCTCTGCAACCCCATGAGGTCCCTCCCACGTGAGTGGGTGGCTTTGGCAAAGCCATCCCTGCCTGGCTGTCTCGGCTTTCGCTCACCTGTTCATTTGGAAATTCAATGTCACATCAGAGCCTCTGCCCTGGAGAGAGCTCTAGGAGTGACACATGAACAACTACAGCAATTGGGAGAGAAAAAGGAGCACCTGAAATTCAGATCACACCTTCCCATATATCCAGAACCTAGAGGATACACGTTGGGCCGGGACCCAGCCTTGCCACTGGTCCTGGAGCTGCCCAGGCTCAAGGACAGACTCACTAGAGTAAAGGAGCACCTCGTTGCTCAGACAGACGTTTTCGTTGGCCTGGCACTTCTTGGGCTTACACTGGTTGAAGTGGGAGACCTTGAAACACTGGAAGCAGCTCAGGTTTTGGGCTGTGGACAAGAATGTGCGTCCGTGGGCGGGGAGCACAGGTTAGACTCCCACTCTGATCCCATCCCCCTCCATCCCTGTCCAGCTCTTACCCGGTGCCGCCATGATCATCAAGTCCCAGGTCAGCTCCACAAACATCAGAGATGCCCAGAGGGCCAGAAGCAGCTGGGTCATGACGCTGTGCTCTGCACACTACAGTCCTGCCTCAATCCCACACAGCCAGCCCTGTGCCCTGCCCTGCCACAGCTCAGTGCACCCACATGGTGCCTGGGGGAGGAGCTGGAGGACTGGCTGGAATCTTTGTTCCCTCCTTGAATGCTCCGGGGGGGGGGGGGCAGGTGACTGCACCTTGCCTGTGGGTGGAGGCACAGTGAAGACATCAGGACACCTTCTGTGTCCTCTGGTCCTTGGGTCCAGCCACATCTGCAGGCCTTGTGAACCTTTCCTAAGCCCATTTGCCTCAGGAAATGCTGCCTTAGTGTGGGGGTCTAACTCAGTTCCCCCTGTGTCTCTTTCTCAGGTCTGTCTTTCAAGACTGACCCCTTGAAGGCCAACCCCCTCCCCCATAGGGGCCACTTTTCTGTTTCAAGCCTGCTAGCTCAATCATTATTCCCTGTCCCTTCCCTTTGCTGTTTCCTCCCTTCTCTCTTTTTACCATTTAACCAACGTAGTGGTTTGGATAAGATTGGTCCCCCATGCTCATATGTTTGAGTGTTTGGTCTCCAGTTGGAACTGTCTGAGAAGGATTAGGAGGTGTGGCCTTATTTGAGAAGGTGTGTTTCCGAGGATGGGCTTTGAGGTTTCAAAAGCCCACTCCATTCCCAATTAGCTTTCTCCGCCTTGTGCTGGCAGACCACAAGCTTTCAGCGACTGCTCCAGCTCCCCACTCACCTGCCTGAGGCCCTGCTCTGAGCCACGATGGCCAGAGATTCTCACCCTCTGAAGCTGTAAGGCCCCAAACCAACTCTTTTATAAGTTGCTTTGGTCGTGGGCTTACAACAGCAATGAAAAAGTAACGAACACAACTACGTATGGGAATGGAAGAGGCGGCTCAGCGGTTAACTATGAGGACCAGAATTTAGAGCCCAGAACTTGGGGAGCCTGGACAGCCCACAGAGGCCCATAGCTTCAGCTGAGGGATTTGACTCCCTCTCCCAGCTTCTTCGTGCAAACTGGCTTCTTCGCACAAACGAGTGCACATCTGCACATGCTTGCGTGCATGTACACCCCTCCCACACACACATATACCAAATCTTTAAAATAAATCGTGTTGGGATTCAGATCCGGGACAAGTAGCTGAGGTGCCTATTTAACCAAAATGGGCCTGGCCTCCAGGTTTCCCTAGCATCCTTCTCAACCTGAGATACCCAGCCCAGCCCAGCCTAGCCCAGCCCAGCCCAGTCTGTGTGTGTGTGTGTGTGTGTGTGTTTGTCTGTCTCTGTCTCTCCCTCCCTCTGTCTGTCTCTCTCTGCCCCCTAGACAGCACCCCCTCCGAAGCTTTTCTGTCTCCCTCAGTATGGCGACTTAACTGACCCCGCTCCTGTGAGGCCAGTGTACCTTCCCTCTTGCAGAGGGTCAGAGTTCAGTTCTCAGCATCCATGTCAGGCGGCCCCCAGTAAACTGGCCTTTATACTTTAATTTGGCTTGAATCGGCTCTTTTCATCGGCGGGAGAACACCTGTTGGAATCCATGCGAGTCCCTAGATGGTGACTAACTCTTACGGCAAGGAAGACTCGGCTCCTCATTCTTCAGGTGTGGTGCTGACGGTACTCACTGTAACACCAAGGACTCATCCAGCGGGACATGCTGGGAGAGGTTCCGTGGGCAGTCTGCTATCTCACAAACACACATTCCTGCCACTTAGCTGAATGTACAGCAGTCCGCATTCCCATCTAACATGGCTTGCTGGAGGTGACAGGTCAGCTGAAATTTACTCTGCTGTGGACTCGGGGAGCTAGCGGACGGCCATGAGCAAGCGTGGGGATTGAGCCCTTCACAGCTTTTACTTTTTGCTTCAGGGTTCCTGATTTAAGAAATGGTGAAGGTCATCTGCTGCATTCCTATTCCACTTTCCTGGAAAACCTGGGCTTCCTGTGGACCCCGGCGTGGTTTTTGTTGTTGTTTTGTTTGTTTGTTTTTATTTTTCAGGACAGGATTTCTCTGTGTAGTCCTGGCTGTTCTTGGAGCTCACTCTGTAGACCAGGCTGGCCTCAAACTCACAAAGATCTGCCTGCCTTTGTCTCCTGAGTGCTGGCGTTAAGGGCACCACCACCACCCTGCCATGCAGGCATTCTTAATAAGGCTTTGACACACCTCGGAAGGACAAGGCCCCAGGCTGCACCAGATTCCCACTGGCAGTTGCAGATTCAGCTAGACTGGCTAGCTAGCAAGCCTGGGATACCTTAGTCTCTGCCCCAAGTGCTGTGCGATTGTACACACAGACCACCAAGCCCGATTTAATATGTGAATGCCAAGGCTCAAATTCCAGTCCTTAGGCCTGTGTGGCAAACAACTTGCCTGCGGGGTTGTTTCGGCTGTTGTTTTGGGGTGTCACTGCTTTGACTGTGTCATTCACAGTCTAACATGCGGAGCATTGACTCTGGAGACCCTCTGATGGAGTCAGAGTGAGCTGGAGTGAGGGGGGATGCATTTGCCTTGAAGCTCATCTGGAGCCCGGCATGGAGAGCAGCGTGACCTGGAAGCCTCTGGCTCAGGACCCTCCAGGAAACACGTAGAAAGCCAATCTCACAAGGCTCAGCCAGGCTGAGAGCCCAGTGATCACCCTAACTCTCTGCTGCCCGGTGATTCATCTGGAAAAGCAGAACTGTCAAGTAGAAAATAGTAAGAGCTGGGGGGGAGGAAGGGGCTAGTCAGGATGCAGGCCATAAGGCTAACACATGAAACCAGTGGTGTCTTTATAGACCACCAGTCGAGAGCTAGATGAAGTGAAGCGAACAGTTATTTTATAATAACCTAAAAAAGAAAAAGAAAAGAATCAGACACCTCTTAGCACAAGCCTGGAACATTAAAAGCTGTGAGCCCCTAGCCATGGCACCCTTCTGGGGAGAGCGGCACTCGGGTGTATCTAAGAAAATGAAAGCGTGGAAAGAGAAATCCTAATAGGCTACACACACTAAGACATGCCCTCGAACAGAGAAGATAAGTGGAATTGTGTGTTTGTATTTTAAACATACATGTTTAACAGGTTATGGATCTTTTCTACTCTTTTATGCTTACTGTGGGTCTTTTAAGTGCATGGTATTTATATTACAGTCAAGTTAATAGGTTGTCAATATGTCCCTCAGGTTAAAAGTTTGCATATGGTTAAGTTACACATATATGTTTATTTATGAGCCACCATGTGGGTGCTGGGAATTGAACTCAGGACCCCTGGAAGAGCAGACAGTGCTCTTAACCTCTGAGCCATCTCACCAGCCCTATTTATTTTCTTCTCTCTTTGTTTTTTATTTTATTTATTTTTTACTAAAGACAAGTTCTTTTTACATATCCCTTGCTGTCCTCAGATTCACTGTATAGAACAGGCTGGCCTTGAACTCACAGAGATCCAGTTGCCTCTACCTTCCTCATGCTGGAATCAAAAGTGCGTGCAACCACGTCTGCTGTGCAGCTTGGGGTAGCCTTGACCTAACTTGCGGCCACCCTCCTGTTTCGGTATCCTAAGTAGTGGGAATAAAGGCATGAGCTCTAGGTTTAATCCCCAGTTCTGCCAGAAAACAAACAAACAAACACAAAAAACACCAAAGCAACAAAACAAGCAGCTGAAGAAAATTTAAAGCAGCTCGTGTGTTGGAGCCCTGAAATCTCCAGTGTCTCGGAACACAGCTGCAATGCATCAGGGCTATTGACGGGGCTTGACCGAGACAAAATAAGGCCGTTAGAGCAGATCTTACCCAACTGGAATGTTTGTTCACTAAGACGGTACCAGGGCACAGAGATAGACATCAGAAAACTGGGGAGACGATGCCACCTGCTGGCCGAAGAGAGGGTCCACAGGAGGAACCAGCCCTGACCACGCTGAGCTCAGGCTCTTGCCTCCAGCCCTCTGTAACTCAGTCTGGTCTTGAACTTGAGATCCTTCAGAGATGGGATCACAGGTTTGTTCTCCAGGCCCTACTTCCCTTACCTTCTGTGAAAGAATTTACCTGGAAAAGCAGAACCATCAAGTTAAATAATAATAATAATAATAATAATAATAATAATAATAATAATAATAATAAATAAATAAATAAGTAGTATGAGCTTAGGGGGCAAATTGAGCCAGAATGCAGGATAGGAGTTTAACACACGAAATCAGTGGTGTCTTTATAGACCACCAGGCAAGAGCTAGATGAAGTGGAGGGAACAGTTATTTTTATAATAACCTAAAAAAAAAAATCAGACACCTAGGAATAAGTTTACACAAAGCGTCACAAGCCTGGAACATTAAAGCTGCAAAAGAAATGAAGGCAGGCCTACCTAAGTGAAGGGTACTCTAGGCTTACAGATAGGAAGGGTTTTTAACAATTAACCTTCATTTATTAGTCACATGAGTCTGTGTGCACATATGTGACATGGAACATGCGTAGAGGTCAGAAGCCATCTTACAGGACTTCTCTTTCTACTGTGTGGATCCCAGGGCTGAAACTCAGTTGTCAGGTGGAGGTCAGGGAGACAAAAGGAGAGAAAAAAGGAAGAGAGGAAGGGAGGAGAGGGAGGGAACGAGAAAGGCAAAGATAGGTTCCTACAGAAATTCACAAGAAATTGGAAGAGTCACAGGATTTGGTGTAATCCTAGGACTCAGAAGGCAGGGGCGGGAGAATCGGAAATTCAAGGTCATCCTCAAACACATACCAAGTTCCCCGGGTTATTTGAGATCCTGTCTCGAAAAGACAAAACAAACAAAAAATAGTGTAACAAAAACATATAGACAGGCGAGAGCGGAGTCCAGACGAATACCTCATGTACATGCTCAGGTGATTTTTTTAACAGTAGTGTCACGTCTGTCTGTGGAAAAAAGAATAGTGCTTTCACAAATGCTGCTGGGAACTCTGGGGAACATCAGAATCAGGTGTCCCTTACCTCAACACACCATGTCAAAAATAAATAAATAAATATAAATAAAGTCAACCCAAATGGATCCACGATTTCACCTCAGGATTTAAGCAGTAACTTAATGACAAATTCTGTGACTCTTTAGGAGGAAGGCTGCTCCTGCCTCAGCATTTTCAGCCTTTGTGCTTTTTTTTTTTTTCCAGATAAAACCCTTCAAAGAAAGCCACATAGAACCAGCCCAAAGCTTAACGGTGCTGGTTGTCATGCTAAATTATGCCTCTAGGGGCGCTCCTCTCTGCAGGTAAACTAGAGATTGAAGATGGACCCCTATCCACCTCTGCAAGAAAGTATGTCTCTCTGATACCCTCCCTTCTGCACTGCTTAGAAAGGCAAGTTTGGGGACTCTCATTTCCTCTTTTCCTGACATGCCCAAGCTGTCTCCGTGGGGTAAACCCACTGTATTCAGTGGGTTACAAAACTACAGTTACAAAACTGTAGTTACAAAACTACAGTTGTTGGGAGAACTCCATAGACCTAGATTTGGTAGTGGTGTCTTATACCAGAGCAAAATCAGTAATAATAGATACCCCTGACTTAAGATGAAAAAAATCTTAAGCCAGTTGTGGTTGTGCTGGCCTGCTCTCCCAGCACTGGGGACATGCGGGCTGAAGGAACATGAGTTGAGGCCAGGCCTGGGCTGAAGAAGTGGCTCAGTGAGCAAGACGGCTTACCGTACAAACAGGAGGACGTGTGTTCCTAACCTCTGTGGTCATGTCAAAAGCCTATTGTGTCTGTGTTGCCCGTAAACCCCCTTTCCATCCTTCCACAGGAAATATCACTCCTATTCTATAGCCTCTCTTCACTCCTCCCCCAAGCCCTGACGATCTTCTCTCCATTTCTGCAGATTCACCTGTTCGGGATACAGAGTCAAGCAGTGCACCCCTTCTGTGTCTGGCTTTGTTACTTATTCCAGGTGCATCCTTTCAGTATCCTGTCCTTCCCCCATCCCTCCTTTTTTTTTTTTTTTTTTTTTTTTTTTTTTTTTAAGAACCATATTGCATTGTAGCATGACTAGGTGAATCAGCCTTTCAAAGGGTGGTCTCTTGGTCGGGTGATTGACAGGCCCAACTGAATGAACTCCCAAGGGAGGAAGGGAGGACCCAGCAGTACAAAATGTTCTAATCTTTGGAGCAACTCAGAACGTCATGTCTCTTCCCAAGGCCGGGGTTATTATATTCTTTCTACTAGGCCTTAAGGATGTTTACCAGGAAATGGAGACGGGAACTTAAAAGGAAAGTTTCAGTAAATGTGTTGCACTTTGCCCTGGATCACCTACAAAGCTGATAAATGAACAGAATTTCTGAGACTGCATAAAGGTTGGACTATTGCAGGTTCGGAGTCATCATAATCTTCATTGGGTGATAAAGACATCCTAAGGGAACTAAGTCACCTAAACAGCCATTCCTTACCCACTTCTCTTGATCTAACATCTGGTGAGTAACAGAATCTTTTGGGATGTTTTAACAAAACCCTAATTCCTCTAACCAGAAGGCCGTGAGTAATCGGATAGCACCTGAGGCCTGTAGCAGAGATGTCTTGAATTTGTTGTAACCCACTTACCTGATGTTTTCACCAGTATATTTGAAAGTCCTTCATTGAGGACTTTCTTTGTTCCATTACTATGAAAACTTCATCAACTATTGGCACGTGGAACCTAGGGTAACCTAAGGCCTTATTCCCAGACCATCCTCATTCATATTTGGCTTCTGAATAAACTATCTTTTATCCTCTTTGAGGTGAGAACTGAATTTTGGTGTCAACGGGTCCAAAGTTTCCATAGTCTCCAAGGCCACAGTAACAGATGTTACAGGGAGCTCACTGGAAATGAGCACTCAGTACAGTGTATGGCTAATTGAAGATCTTTATTCCAAGCCTGGCTTGGTAGCACACTTTTTTAAACCTAGCACCCAGAGAGGCAGAGGCAGTTGGGTAGAGTTCAAGGCTAGCTTGGTCTGCACAGTGAGTCCAGGATAGCCAAGGCTACAGAGAGAAACCCTGTCTCGAAGCTCCACTCCCTCCAAAAAAAAAAAAAAAAAAAAAAAGTCTTTATTACAGCCAAGTGTCGGGTAACTAGTAGTGGCCCCAAGTGTCTAAAACATGGTGTTTTTAAAGCCTGAAAGCACATCGTAGCATCCCAGCCACAGCAGCTTAAAGGAAGTAAGCCATTTCAAGGAAAGTGAAAATAAGCCTTTAGCCAGCTGAAGCAGGGGTTTCACACAAATGGGCAGTTTTAACAAAGGCTAGATAAGTTAGTTAGGACATCCTGACCTTTGGTTCCTAAACTAGAGCTGGGAAGTATTCCATGGGATGCTCCATCAAGAAGATCAGATTCTAGTTAAACCCGGAAACGGCCTCAGCAAGAATACAGGAGGGAGGAACCTCTCCACTGTCTTGCCCCATCACACAGATGGATGGAGACACGGAGCAAGTGTCGTCAGAATCAAAGTAGACTGACTCTTTTAACGCTCTAACCCACACAGATAAAAACAAAAAGACTATATGAAAATAGCTATGAGGCTGTGAAAGGAAGGAATCTAGTGCTTATATTTGGTAAGGAAGTACAGAAAACTCTCAAAAAAAAAAAAAAAACCACAAACAAACAGCCATCACCATGTGTTTGCCACATTTGATTAGGGAGGGCTAGGGGGATTTCCTGTATTCTCCAAAAGAAGTCAAGGTCATGTGTTAGGACAGAGCAGGTTCCAGGAAACAGAAACTTACTTTTTACAATAAATCATAATGGTTCCTGCCTTCCAGTTGGAGCCAGGCAGGTTCCTCATAAGCCATTGAGTGGCAATAATTCTAACATTGTTTATCTGACAGGTGACCAAGTTGGTAACACATTGAAGGGTGCAGGGCCTAATTATATTAACCAGTAGAAATAAGAGTAGCAGGCCAATAAGAGAACCATCTTAGCCATATTAACCAGTCAAAATTGGTTTGAGAGATTTTGTCTATTTCTTTATGTAGGTCATCAATTTAGTTGTCAAATTTGGTAGTACAAGAGAAATCAGAGATTGAAACAGCACATTCCAGTAAACTGCTGACAACCAAGATTAGGTTTAAATACCAGATAAGCCATAGTAGCTCCAGTTTGTAGGACAGTTGTTCTCAGTTCTCCCATTTCTTGATTCATTTCCGCTAACTTGTTGCCTGTAATATTAATAGCTTTCTTGAAATTGGGCAGGCTATTTTAAAAACCTCTCTTTGCCGTGTAAATTCCACCAGGAGAGAATAAGACCACTACCACAATTTCTGAACCAAATTTGAAGCAAGCTTCATTAAATACTGGACAGCCAGCTCCATTTCATTGTGGCTGGTGTTAGTATTTAAAAATGGTGCCACACATAGACAACAGATATGATAGGAAAAGATATTTATTGGGTGGAGTTAGCGAGAAAGAGGGAAGAGGGAGAGAGACAAAGACACACACATACACACACACACACACAGAGAGAGAGAGAGACATGGTGTGTGGGGGTGCCCCGATAGAGAAAGGGGAGAGAGCAGGAGAGGAGCAAGACAGAAAGAGTAAGAGAGAGACAAAATAGCGGGTTGGTCCTGGAACCTCATCTGCCAGATGTGTTTGCCATGGATCTCAGTCTCTGGCTTGCTAGGGGGCCCTGTTGCTCATCTGGGGGCTGATCAATCAATACTTGGCAAATTAGTGAGGTTTGACTTATTGGAATACCATGTCACATGGCAGTGACATAAAGGCCAGGGAAACTCCTGTCCTTGTGGGGCGTCTTGGACCTGGACCTTTTCGGTGTAGGGACATGCAGCATGCCAAACCCGATAGCGGGGAGAATGAACATGTAGCTTCTTCGCAGAGGCTTCTGCAAGACAGGGTCTCCCCACTCTGGGCAACTGTGGGGACAATGGGATCATTCACCCTCTGCAGTAAGACTGTCCTGTGCTGTGAAAAGCATCCGTGGCTCTAGCCATAAGAGGCCAATAGTATCCTCAGTCCCATCAGGCATGGGTTAGTATCTCCCATCCCACATGTCAGTTAGTTCTTGGCTTGGGACCCTTACTTTGTGGACACAAGACCCTGTTAAGGGTTTGCTCAGAA
The DNA here is from genome assembly GCF_030254825.1 of Meriones unguiculatus. Taxonomy (NCBI): domain Eukaryota; kingdom Metazoa; phylum Chordata; class Mammalia; order Rodentia; family Muridae; genus Meriones; species Meriones unguiculatus. Next base: position 25,543,408 of record NC_083356.1, read on the forward strand.
CCCACTCTCCCTTCTTCAAACAAGCAGATAAGCAACTGACAAGTACTTGGAGCCTGGCTCTGGTGAGCAGTACATACCCTCTGTTTAGAAACAGGAAAAAGCCAGGTTGGTGGTGGCGGTGGCAGTGGAGGAGGAGGCTATGGTGATGCACACCTTTCATCCCAGCACTCAGGAGGCAGAGGCAGGCAGATAGCTATGAGACTGAGGCCAGCCTGGTGTTCAGAGTGAGTTCCAGGACAGCCACGGCTACACAGAGAAACCCTGCCTCAAAACAAAACAACCAACCAAACAAAACAAAACAACCAACCAACCAACCAAACAAACAAACAAAACCAAAACTGTTGGGGCTTGGTCTGGTGCTATGTATTCAAATGCTTATTTCAGTGCCTTGAAATAATTCTGCCCTGCCACGGTCATTGTTTTTAATGTTGAACTAACTCCTGTACCTACTTGATGAGAAGGAATGCTCTAATTATTCCTGGTTGACTGATTAAAAGGCCTACACTTGGGCCGGGCAGAAGGTAGTAGGTGTGGCTAAGGTTCAAGGGGCTTAGTGGGGAGAGAAGGATCTTGGGAAGGAGACAAGTACAGGGGGATGAAGAAGGAAGAGGCCACTGACAAGGGTTAACGGGAGAAGACCACATGGCCAATCAGCATGGGTGGAGGAAATTGGTCCAAATGAAGAACAGTAGCAAGTATTTTGGGATTATGGATGGGAGGCAGCCCAAATAGGAATGATTAAAGCAGATGACATGGAATGAGGACTTAGACGCGATAAAGATAGTTTAGGGGGTTAATATTGGCCATGCCCCAGGTGAAATAAGGCTATTATTAAAAACAAACAAACAAATAAAAAAACTATTGAATTAGATCAACCTGCACACTTTAAAAATGTTTTAACATTAGAATGTAACTCAGAGAACCTGTTACGTTGGGGAAGAGGCTTTGCCTATATATCCATAGGTGATGAAAGACTATGGATTGCATCTAAATCGATAAAAGATCCCATCCGAATAAGAGAAGCTTCCAAGTGAAAGGCACGACTGAAGGAAGAGACACAGAAGGCAGATGCCCCCTGTATGAGAACAGCTTAACAAGCCAGCTGAAGAGGGACAGATGGAAAACCTTGATGCTGAAATGGACTGTTGCTAAAGGACTGATAATCAGGGCTGCAATTACGCATCCGGCTGGGTGGGTCTTTGTAAGGACATTTGGACTGTTTGTGGGACTGGTAATTGTTTCTTTTGTAAAAGAGAAACTGTATACAATTTTTTTTCTTTTTTCTTTTTTTTAGCTTAAACAGGAAAGGGGAAGTTGTAGAAGAATGTTAATTCAGAACGTGGCTGCTCTGGCAAGGGATCACATCCAAAGACCTTATAGGTCTGTGAGATCTGGCTGGAATACAAACACACCTTTAACCCAGGAGACAGAGGCAAGCAGATCAGAGTTCAAGGCCAGCCTGGTATAGAGCAAGTTTCAGATAAAGAAAAGCTTATGTCCAGGCACGGTGTACTCGCTTTTAATCCCAAACAACGAGGGTAAAATTGGTTTGTTGAAGGAAGCACCAAGGTTTGAAAGTTAGGTCTAATTGAGTGTCAGAAAAAAGTGCCCAATCAGTGAAATATTTGTCAGAATAGGATTCGTCCAACTCTCATGAGAAGAGAGAAGAAAGGGAAAACTACTTTATAGGCAATGCAGAGAAAGAGGAAGTGGTTTTACAGATAGAGGTTGAATGAGACAACAAGCTACACACAGGTGAAGACAGAATAAGCCAGAGAATGAGAAGCAGCCAGAAGACTAGAAATGACTCCTGGAGTTAGTTTGAGGCCATGCAGAGCAATTCAGAAGCCAAGAGAAAAGCCAGATTGAATAAGTTAGCTGGGAGAGGAGTTTAAGTCAGAAAAGCTGAGCTGAACCAGCCAGCCCAGAGCTAGGAAAGAAAAAGAAAGGGTGAACTTATTAAGCAGTAAGTCTCAGAGGCTGTAATGATTTTGGGCCTAGTTTAGCACACAGAGGCAGTAAGCCTCCAAGATAACAATTACTCCAAGTGAATCAAAGTTGTTTTTACACAAAACAAAACAAGAGGAAAAGTAAAAAAAAGAAAAGGCTGGGTAAGTGGCCTCCTTCCCTTGCTACAGATGTAACAACTCCCAACCGCTGTGTACCTCTGGCTCACCGGGGTCACCAACAAGCCTTGCCAACTCTTAGACAATAAGTAATGAACTTTTTTTTTTCAGCCTGGAGGAAATACGAAAAATTCTCCCTTTTAAGGATAGCAGCTGGGAGGAGCTAAGGGAGGGGTCGGTCGGTACTTATATCAGTCCACATCACACTAGAAATTTCCACTGTGCCTACAGCCTGGTCACAGAGAGAACGTGAGGAGAGGCGTCAGGAAGGGCGGCAGTGGCGAGTGCAGGGACGGGCCCTCAGGGACGGGCCCTCAGGATCGGGCTGTGGTTGGGGGTTTGGGGTTAGGAAGGGAAAGCTGAGTGGGTGGTGGATAGGAAAACTAGGCAGATATCCATTCCTTGGGGAAATATGTGCGGATGGTTGGAGGGAGGGAAGATTGAGTGCCTGAGGCATACCTAGGCCAAGTGAGAGCTCCAGGGATGTGATTGGTGGGTCTATTAACTGGTTCCAACTTCCAAGGTTTTGTCTATGCATGCACCCCTTATCCTAGGATGAACAGTTCCCACGCGATGAAGTCCTGTGTGCTCATCCTGCTTGTGGCCCTACTGTGTGCAGAGAAAGGTGAGACGGAAAATGAGAGATGGGCAGGAGGGTCCAGTGGAGACTTAAAAGGAACCTCAGAGTTGTGGGGACACTTGTGTTTTCATTGTGTGCCCAGGGCCTAAGGTGTGCCGTGGCCAGGGGCTGTCCTTTGGGGGTTGCTTATAGTTTGTGAGCCCTCCTGTGCTCGGGTGGCTTAGTGGGTCTGTAAACCTGCCAGTGTCTGCCTGCCTTGTAACTTTCACCACATACAAGTAGGACTCTTGGACTTCACTACCTCTGCTGTGTACACTGGCCCCACACTCCTCGGTGCCCATCGCTTCAGAAAGAATTACTGTACTCTCTGCCCCTCTCATTTCTTTCCAGAGGCCCAGACAACCTGTCCTCAGACTCTCCTCAGCTGTCCTTGCCTCCCCAACCAGGCCACTGGCCTCTATAAATGCAAGCTAGCAGAGGCTTCTTTTCCTGTTGCCCAGCTGCCAAGTCAAAGAGTTTGGAATTCTTAACTCTTGGCATTTGGCCTTTCTCTGATGCCCAAGCCCAGCCACGTGAAGGCCCAAATGCCAGAACTTTCCTAGTTTAGGAGACTCTGAGGCCTCAGATAACCCTCTACTTCTAGCTACATCTGTATTGTGGGTGGTTTGATGGTGAGCCTCAACTCTGAGCTGGGCTCTGAGAAGTCCAGTGCCCTGTCATACTCCAAGGCCCAGCACCAGCTCTGCAGGTATAGATGTGAGAAGACAGGTCAGAACAGCCTCCCTTATCAGGTGGCCCTGGTTCTGCCCCATACCTACTCATTCATCCACACAGCATTTCAGCAGACGTCAGGTATCTATGTCTTCCTGCTTGTCTCGCTAATACCCCTAATACCTAGTATATTTGAACAATTTCAATAAGTGGCTCTTGGCTCACATTTGCTTTTGGTGGAGGTGCTGGGCAATAGTGTCCTTGCTCTGTCCTATAGGCCAGCAGCTGTGTGGACAATAAAGCCAGATGCAGAGGAGGGATCTGTGCTACGAAGGATGTGCTCTGCCCCTCATGTATTGGCTTCTTTCTCAGCTCAGGGACTGCGCTGCTACCAATGCTTGGGGATAGCACCCTGCGAAGTACTCACCTGCCCCAGCTCTGATACAGTCTGTGTCACTCAGAATGTTGAAGCCAAAGTGTGTAAGTTCCCTGGGGCCTTATGCAGATGGGTGGGAGGTGGATTGGGAGGAAAGGTCCGGGCACTTGTCAATCATAGTTATTTATGAACCATAGTCTCCAAGTTCCCCTTTCTCTTGGGGTTGGTGTGGGACTCCTGCAAAGTGGGGGTTCTGCCCTGGGGTCCAGAAATGTGCTAGAAGGTGAATCCTAAAGCAGTGGAATGCATGGTTGTCATCATCTCCCATCCCCTCACCAGGGTAGCCCTGTGACGCTTCTGTCCTTACTCCGTGTCTAGGGTCTCACTGGCTTACTGAAGGCCCCGAGGAATTAGGAGCGTTTAGTGAGTCTTTGCATACGATGAAGGAATCTGGAGTTTAGGCTAAAGGAGTGACCCTGGGATGTTGATGGAAAAGGGACCTCAGGACATAGCAGATCCCCAAGGTTGTCAGTTTCTAGGCACAACCTCTAGACAGACAAGGCAGGAGCAGGCTTTGTAGAAACCCTGCTACTCAGTTTCCTCTTCCTTCTACAGCTTGCCATCCCCTGAAGCAAGTCTCCTAGGTACAACTGCCTGGGGGACCAGTCAGAATCTGAGAGGCCAGCTGCACTTTCTGCTCTGCCACTGAGTGGTCTTGCACTGTGCCATGTCTTTGTATATGTGTGTGTGTGTGTGTGTGTGTGTGTGTGTGTGGTGGGTGGGTGTTTGTCTCTGAGTGTGGGTTCATATGTGTGCATGTATGTGGAGGCCAGAGGACATTGTTAGGTTTCATTCATCAATCACTATCTACTTAAAAAAAACAAAACAAACAAACAAACAAAAAAAACCTTAAATTTATGTGAATGGCTTTTGGTTCCCCTGGAACTAGACTTATGGATGGTTGTGGAACCACCATGTGGGGCTGGGGACAAAACCCTCGGTCTTTGGAAGAGCAACAAGTGCATCTAACTGCTGAGCCATTTCTCCAGTCCCAACCACGTTGGTCTATGAGACAAGCTCTTACATGGGGACCTGGTATTTGCCAAGTAGGCTGAGGGTGAGGGCTGGCTGGGTGGTCCCTGGAGCCTTCTTGCTGTCGCCTCCTCACCATGGAGATCATGAGCAGTGCTACCACGCACGGCTGGCTCTTTACCTGGGTGCTGGGGTTTGAAGCTCGCTCCTCATGCTTCCGTGTGACCGGCACGGTTACCGACCGAGCTGTCTCCTCAGCACAGAGCGTGTAAGTGCATGTGTGTATACATGTGTGGGTGCAAGGGCATGGAGCCCAGAGGTTGATGGGTATCTTCCTTGGAAACTATTTTATTTACTGAGGCAGGGTTTCTCACTGTACCCCAAGCTTACAGGTTCAGCTAGTCCAGCCAATGAGCTTACCTCAGGGATTCCCCATTGCTCCCTCCTGAGCACTGAGATTACAAGTAGGCCACCATGCTTGCCCATCTTTTGATGGGCTCTGGTGATTGGAACTTAGGTCCCCAGTGGTCACACAAACAAGCACTTTATTCACTGAGCTGCTCTACCAGCCCGTTTTCTTTTAAGACAGGGTCTTTCTCTATCCCCAGGGTGACCTAGAACTCCTCATGCACCCTTGGTTGGATTTGAACTCATAAAAATCCTCCGGCCTTAGTCTTCCAAATTCTGAGATTACAAGTATGAGCCACCATGTCTGGCTTCAGTGTGCCTGAAGAGTCAAGGCTGGGCCATCCAGGCCTGGTGGCATGTGCCCTAGACTTGGGGATGCTGAGTTGTTCCTGTATAAGCTGTGAGGTTACTCCCTGATGTTTTGCAGTATCTTCTAGAATTAAAACGAAAAACAAGTTCTGTGCTCCTGCGTGCCCCAACAATTTGGGTTTCCCTGAATACCTGGAGATTATGGGTACTGGCAGCGGCTTCGACATTTCCTGTTGCATGGAAGACCTCTGCAATGCAGCAGTTCCCACTGCGGGAAGGACCTGGACCCTGGCTGGGGTGCTTCTGTTCAGCCTGGGGTCAGTCCTCCTCCAGACCTTGCTCTGATGGCCTTTCCTGCCACTCCCACCCTCATCCTTGTATCCCAATGTGTAATCCCTCCTTCCTGGAGCCATCTAAGGATCCATTATGAGTTATAGATGCTCTGAGGTAGGGTGGGGTCGGGGTAGGGCGTGGGACACCTTGTTTCAGGTCCTTGTTTCAGTCCCTGCTAGGTAGGTGCCCAACTCGTCCCTAGGTCACCACCTAGAATGCCATTTTCATGCTATTCTAGGCCCTGGAGGCATTTAGACAGCACAGGGAAGAGGCAGAATTCCAATGTATTATGCCACCACTGTCCACACATAAATCTCTGGGGTCCTGGGGCTTTCCCACACATGCCGCTCAACAGCCCCAGTTGAGTCCAATAAAGCCTTTGTTCTCTCAGCCAAGATCTATAATTTTCTTTTGTCCACTGAGTCCTGCCTGTCATCCACATCTCTACTGTTTCAGGTAGTCACATAGCAATCTAGCTCATGTCACTCAGCTTGGAGTGGCGTACTGCTTGGTTCGGGCAGGCTCTCCTCAGGGCTGATGCTGGGGGCAGAGAAAGGCTTCTCTCACTTCCCCAAAGCACTTGCTTTTGCTGGGGGAGAGGTCAAAATCTGTTTCTCAGGCTCTGAGAATGAAGTGAAACTTACACGTTCAAAGGTACCCACCCTTGCTTTATGTCTTGATACCTGGTGAAATCTTTAACATCTCTTACTTGGTCTTTTTGTCTGTCTCAGGCAGTCAGCACAGGCCTTAGGAATAAGGGGCTGCTAGCCAAGTATAGAGCCTCATGCTGCCCACAGTACATGATCTAATTGTGTCTCCTTCCAACCCAGCAGCAGACTGGCAGATCTTCATTAAACCTGTGTCTTGGCTGTAGTTGTCTGTGCACACACTGGAGGAGCCAACAAAGTTAAACACCCAGCTTACTTCTTCAATGGAATGGGGTGCCTGGCTGTTTTTCCTGGAATGCAAGGATCGGGTGTATCTTACAACCTGGTGATCTTTTGCTATCTGATGAGCCAGGAATGACCTGTACCCTCATTTGGGGGTAGGTTCAGATCTTTGTCATCAAGATGTTGATGGACCGGTGCTGGTGTTCCTCAAATCCAAGGTGACTAGGTCAGGACTGTGATGGCTAACCTTGGTTGTCAACTTGACTACTTCTGTAATCAGCTAGAATCCAAAGAGCTAGGCATGCCTGTGATCTTTCTGATTGTATCACTTGAGGTGGGGGACATACCCTCAATCTGTGCCACACCTTCTGGTGGCAGCCTACGTAAGGGACACGGGAAAGGGAATCTCTTGCCTTTTCCCTGATTATCCTCACTCCTGACACCGTTAGTAACTCAGATTCTCAGAAGTGTGACCCTGTAGTGAGCTATGCCTGCCTTGCTCAGACAGCCAATCCTGAGTGACAGTCCTGACTCCTCAGCAAGATCAGGAGGTGTCTACCCAGGTGTGAGCTCCACGTGTGTCACTCCCTAGAAGATGGACACAACCAGGCCACTGTGACACTCAAGTACCACCCAATGGCTTGAGTAGAAGGCTGTACCCTTCAAAATCAACAGCCTGGAATGCCTCTGCACAGTGTCTCTTCACCACTCAGCCTATGGCAGTTTTGCCAGTGTCTCTACTACACCCTTTAGCGTCTGCCTTTTTGCCTTGGTGAATTCTTTCATGGACCACTAGTCTCCACCCTGTCAATACCATCTCTGTCATAGCAGAGACAAGCATTCATCTCTGTTCCTTGCCCATCTTATCCAAGGGTCTCAGGCAGAAGGCACTGCTGTTGTGTGTCCTCTGATCCTCACCCTGAAATGTCTGGTTCTGTTCAGCATGACCAGACTGTAGCCTACTGGGAGGCACTCAGGAGGCAGAAGCAGGTGGATCTATGTGAGTTCAAGGACACCCTGGTCTATAAATTGAGTCCAGGACAGCCAGGGCTACATAGAGAAACCCTGCCTCAAACACCACATGAAAAATATGCCCCAACAAAACAGAATGAGATGAAAAGTCCATAAAAATGCCATGGAGTTTGTTGTTAGCTGACTACTATTTCTGGGCTTGGGGCCCTTCCTGATGTGTGACTAACATACCAGTGAGATTTCACTAGAGAAAACAGATCTTTCCTTTCCCGTCTGGTATCAGCTGCAGATGGGTTTGGTTAGGGGTGGGAGCCCATGTCCACTTTCCCTTCTTAGTGCTGGGGCCTCATCTGATTGATACCAAATGTATGCTGCTAGAGTCTCTGTGAGCTCATATGTGTACCAGTTCTTCCTTGGATTCAGATTCATCCATTCCCTCTGGCTCCTACAATCTTTCCACGTATACCTCTGAACGCTGAGGGGAGGGCTTTTATGAAGACATCCCATTTAGGACTGAGTGCGCCAAAGTCTTTCATTCTCTGAACAGTTGTGGATCTCTGTGTTAATTCCCATCTACTGCAAAAACAAAACAAAACAAGACAAAAAAAGATTCTTTGATGAGGGCTGAGTCAGGCGCTGATCTGTGGATATAGTAGTATGCCATTAAGGATCATTTTACTGCTACGTTTCTTCAGCAGAATAATAGTACTGGGTTTTCTAAGGGAAGAGGTAGAATTTAGATTCTATTGTTTTTGACCAAGAGATGGAGTTCAAAGTCCATCATGAGGGCAGGGTCCATCTTCAGTGGCCCCAAGGATGTGAATCTCTGTAATGTGATGCTCCTGCCTTCATCAGGTACAGGGTTGGGGTAAAGGTGAACACAGGAGCATGTGCAGGGTACCAACCTTTACAGCTCCGTTTTAAAAGTTACAGGGGTGGGGGCAGGGACCTCCGGACTCCAAACTCAGACTCAAGACCCATCAAGGAAGAGTCTGCTTTCCAGCAAGCAATGAGGAGCCAAGGTCTGGGAGAGGTGCAACCAGAGACTAGGCTGGGGAACCTGAGGGAAGTAAAAGGGTAACACTGGAAAGGAGCACCCTTGGGCACAGGATAGGACACGGGGCCACCTGCTTAAGAACAGAGGAGATCTGGCCACCACAGAACTCCTGATAAGAACAGAAGATGGAAGCTGGTCAAGGACCTCATAGAAGCTGTTCTGAGAGTAGCAGAGACAGTAGAAGAGAGTTCCTGTTTCTGGTCCTTTGTTGTCTCTCACTTCTGCCTGTACATTATATGTGAGAACAAACCCAAAATTGAAAGAAGGAACCTGGACATTGTAGGCTTAGATTTTTCAAACGTCTGTTTTTTTTTTTTGTTTTTTGTTTTTTTGTTTTTTTTAAGGTTCTTAAATGCCTCTTCCTCCCTTTCAATGCCCCAACCTTATGCAGGAGATTAGCAGGAAAGGGGGCTGTAGACCTCTTTTATCTACTTTCTGCTGATAAAAGTCAATGGGTTCTTTGGGGATTACCGAATTCAGCCATCAGGATACCAGCAGTCTAGTCAAATAGCAAAGCAGCAGCAATAACACTCATCAGCATCAGTGGATAGATTCAGTAGAAGCATCTCAAACTGGCACAAGTCCATCAAAGTGGCAAAACTCCGATAAAGCAGCCCAAGATGTTCTCTCTTAGAAGACCATTGAAGGATTCGAACAGTTGCAAAGAGCAGCAATGCAAAAAACATTCTCTCACTGTCTGTGGCCTTCTATTTATCCCTTCTCAGGGTCCACAGGAGGATGTTTTTTAGCTCACAAAAACCATGCCCCTTGAATGAGGTAAACTCCAGCTGACAAACATCACATGCTTTTTCTGAGGAGGCTGTTTTCCACGGGTGGGAGGTGAGGGGGAAGCATTCTCACATCCCAGACTTCGGACCAAAACAACAACAACAACAACAACAAAAACATATTCACATGACACAACTGAGTTTCCAAAGAAACCAGAAACTTCCACTTCAGAATACCTCTTGGTTAGAGCGGCTGGGCTGACCAGTTTATCCCTCTCTCTGTGTCTCACCCCAGTTTCTTCCATCAGTCCTTCAAAAAGCCCTGAGACTAGTGGTAGCCCATTCCTAGAGACACCTCCTGCTTATTGGAGCTCTGCCCTCTGTCTTTTAAGGTCTCATTACGAATTTATAATAATCTTGTCGCTAAAACTCTGTGGTCTGTGAACTTCATTACTGAATTCCAGAGATGAAAACCTGAAAGCCACTGGCCTTGGTGGCTTCAGAGTTCTCTAGGATCCTAGCTGAAAGAAAAAGTTCCTGCTCAGGATTCTCAAGACCAAGTTCTCAGCACAAAGGAGATTTATTTGCTCCAGAGGGAGAGAGGGCAGGGATAAGGAACGAAAAACAGTGGATAGAGGATGAGGGAGAAGGGGAAGGGAACAAGGGAGAGAAGGAAATGGGGGCAAGGGAGACGGGTTAGGAGTATTTGTCCTGGGGGACAAAGATCTGTCTCTGAAAAGAGAATATACCGACATGGCCCATAGTGAATGGTGATTTATAAAGATAAAATGGGAAACCCCATATTAGCATGAGCAGTTTAATTTTAATTGGGCATGTTAATTAGGTGAGCCAAAGGGTCTTCTGATTGCTGGACTTCATTACTTTATAGCTGGGCTTTAGTAGTCAGCCTCAGGAAGAGGTAGTGGCCAGATAAGGGAGTAGAGAGCGGTGGCTAGCTTTAGAAATGTAATCTAAACATCTGTAGCATGGCAAAGAGAATGGGAGAAGGGCAAGGCTTGCCATGCTTGCCATGCTTGAGCTGGAAGAGTCCCTTCGCTAGCCTCTGAAGCTACATTCACTAAGAACCGAGAAAGGCTCTTTCAAAGTCAAGGACACTCCAAATTTTACTGTATCACCCCACCCCATCAGTTCTGAGCAGGAAGTGGGGTGGCCCTGGAGGAGATGGTGACATTTCTGACAGCTTTATTATACCAAAGTCCAGTCTCTCTACCCAAACTTCCAGCCCAGAGAACAGGGAGTTAAAAGAACAAATTCCCTTGACCTTCTTTGGCACCTCTGCAGGGCTGCCCCTCCCATCCACCCAAGTACCTGTTACCCCACCCTAAATCTCTGAAGACTGCTGACCAGGCCGTAATGGACAGAGGAAATGCTGCTGTGTGGATAGAGGTGATGTAGGGAAAGAATATAGATTCCAAACCCTAGGTAGGTCTGCCTACATCTCTAGGTAGGGAGGACAGAGGCTCCAGTGGGGGCCAGAAGCCCCACCATACTGCCCAAAACTCAGCACTTGACTGTGAGGTGGGGACCAGACCCCTCTGTGTGAACCAGTTTTCCTCTCCCTGGTCTACCTTCCAACTTTTCAGCCTCAGGACAGCTGTGCTGTTTCCAGCACCCCTCCTCCCCACAGTGTGTTTGGGACTGACACAGAACTGCCACATGCAACATTTCATCCCAGGACTGTTCAGAGGCCAGAGAGTCCTAGGTGGCACTATTACAGCCCCCGTTTGTACCTGCTCCCCCTCCACCCCGTTTCTGTCTGTCTCTCTTTCTCTCTCTCTGCCTCCCCCCCCCCCCCCGCCCCATCTTCTCTCCCTCTCCCTCTTTCTCAACTCAAATTCTGGGCTGTTTCTCTTACCCCTCCTCCTTTCAAAAGTCAGGAAACCGAAAGCTAACTGCAGGCCTTCTCCACCTCCAGAGAGTCACTTTCGGATTCACTTTCGTTTCTCTCTCCCAGGCCTCTTGCCCTGTCTGAAGCCTGTGGTGCCCTGTCCATGGTCAGTTCTTAGTAGGACCCTGAATCTGAGCAGGGAGCTTGGGGTGGGAGCCCCAGGACAACATCCTAGGGTCCTGCTGAGTGAAAGCTTAGCCCTGAGTAGCTGGGGCTCACTAAGTCTTCCCTGAAGCGCTCGGTGCCCAAGGGGTCCTGGAGATCTCCATGGGTTGTACGAGAAATATGTACGGGGCATCCTCCTCTTGCTTACGGTGAAGGTCAGTGACGTTAGTGAGTGTGATAGCCCTTAGTGTTGCGCTCCCTACGGGGTGCCTTCATCCAAAGTACTGGGGGTGGGGGATTGGGTAGGATGGGGGGTGGGGGAGCCTGCTTCCGTTGACTTGAAAGCTGAAATACGCTCTGACTGTTGTGAAAGCTTCTGCCACTAGGGGCGCATGCGGCCCTGCCTGGAGGCTGGTTTGGAAGCACTCCCTCCCCACTGTCCTCTTGGGATTGGGTTGGTCCGCCTCTTGTCCCTGATTGTGTCTGTTGATCAGTTAAAGGGACAGGATGGCCTCAGCTGATAAGGGAAGAGGGTACGGGTGGCCCGCCCAGCTCTAGTGCTAACCATGCACAAGAGACCACAGCCACAGGCCACAACTGAGTGCCCATCTCCCAGACCCCTTGCCCTAGAGCAGACTCCCTCCAGCCCCCACCCACGGAGCCTTTCCACTTGCTGGGCAGATGCCTGAGGCTTTTTTTCCAACAATTCTGTCTTCCCTCTTCCAAATTTCTCCAGGGGTCTGGGCTGCCGCCTTGGTCCTCAGAATACAGAACGGGGTCCTGGGTGTGCTCAGAAGCTCACCCGCAGTCAGGCTGCCGTTCCAAATGAGACTGTGTCCCAGCCAGCCACCTGAGGCCTAAGAGCTGCCTGGGGGTGCTCTGTGTTGGCAGAGTTTCCAGTTGGCATGAGAACTTGGGGGAAGGGGAAGAAGGAAAGAGGGAGGTTCCCAGGGCCTCCAGATGGCCCCGGCTGCTGTGGCCACCAGGTGTGATGCAGTAGGCTGAAGACCTTCAGAGTTCTGTGCTGGGGCAGGTGTGTGTAGGAAGGGGAGCAGACTTGGAGGGAAGCAGGAAGCTCTCAAGGACCATTAATTTAATTAAGGTTTGAGAGGAAGGCTTGACCGGGCTGGCAAATAGGTCCTTTGGAACCTTACCTGCCTGGGAGAAATTTATTTATGCTCCTCTCTTGGGCTAGTGGACTTCTGGAACAAAGGGTCCCAAGAAAATGGAATTTCCTTAGAAACTTCCTGCCGGAACAACAAAAGGCTAGGGGCAATAGGAGGAAGAACCGGTCCCCTGGAGAAAGATTTATAACGTGTGAGACGTTGCAGACTTGGAGCTGGGGGAGGGAGGCCACACCTTGGCTGGACAGTGTATCTCCTGTCTTCTGTTTAAACCTTACCCCCAGGTTAAGACCCCAAAGGTGGGTTTAGTGAGGTCTAGCCACTGGATCTCTTTGACCCTCTTCCCAATGTGGCAGCTTTGGCTCTTTTAACTTGCTTATTGAGGATGGGTGGCCAAACTACCTTGAGACACTAGCTGCAATCCTAAGTGCTGTCAACACCTTTAAAGCTAGGCATGGAGGTCAGAGAAACAGCTGTACTGTCAGGGAGAGCAAGCTTGAGCATTGGCGGGTATCCAAAATAAGAGTGGTGAGAGAAAGGGAGAATTTTTTTTAAGTGGGTAAAGGCATGTGCTGGCTGGTTTCATGTCAACTTGACACACACTAAGTCATCTGAGAAGAGGGAACCTCAATTAAGAAAATGCCACCATAATCGGGAGTGGTGGCACAAGCCTTTAATCCCAGTACTCTGGGAGGCAGAGGCAGGCAGATCTGTGAGTCTGAAGTCAGCTTGGTCTACAAAGTAAGTTCAAGACATCCAGGGCTACACAGAGAAACCTTGTCTCAAAAAACTAAACCAAACCAAACCAAAACAGACAAACAAAAAGCCTCCATTAAGATTATGCTGAAGACAAGCCTGTGAGGCATCTTCTGAATAGTGATGGATGGGGGAGGGCCCAGCCCATTGTGTGTGGGTGGTGGTACCATCCCTCGGCTGGTGGTCATGGGATCTGTAAGAAAGCAGGCTGAGAAAGCCATGAAGAGCCGACCAGTAAGCAGATTTCCTCCATGGACTGCATCAGCTCCTGACTCCAATGTGCTTTTGGTGATGGTGGTTCATCACAGCAACAGTAACTCTAAGACAATGCATAAAATGTTTGCTATTGAAAGTGTAAAATTTAATGCAAAGCGTCACATCTCCCATTTCAAGTTCCAGTTCTAACTTAATGAATATAAGTTCATTAAGTTGCACAGACTCTGAGGATGGTTAATGTTTGGTGTTTTTGTTCACTCGCAAGCTTTTAAAAAATATTTATTTTAACTTAATGTGTGTTTTGCTTGTGCGTGTCTGTGTACCACATGCATGCAAGTGCCCCAGGGGACCGAAGAGGGTGCTATGAACTGGAGTTATGGACAGTTATGAGTCATCATGTGGGTGCTGGGAATTGCACCTGGGTCCCCTGGGAGAGCAGCAGCTCGTAAATGCTGAGCCATCCCTCCAGCCCCTGGTTTGCAAGCTTCTCTAAATAATAAAGTTCATTGAAAATAAAAAAATAAAAGTTTTAAATTAAAAGAAGTGATAAAAGGGAGAAAACAACAACAAAACTCTCTTGCTTTAATGAGCATGTGTGCACACACTCAGGGCTCTTGTGTCTCAGAACAAAAGATTGTACCAGGGTCACATGTTTGGGATTAGAACTGGAGTCTGGAAGGGGAACACACCTGCAGGAATGAGAGTGGGCTAGTGAGCTGAGGAAGGAGCTCCCAAAGCATCCACTGTGACTTATAGAACCCTTTACAAGGCCTTTACATCGCCCTCGCTGTGTTTTTCTTACTTTGGTATGCTGAGGGCTTTTCCTGCACACGCTCTCTTCATTAGATGAAGTCCAAGTAGGGAGGGTTTTCTAGTCTTCCACTTTGACTTTGCCTGAGCATGCTTAGTTTGTTGTGTGACGCTCAGGTGGAGAAGGGGTCCTCAGTCTCTGTCCCGGAGCCCTTGGGGCGGAGGGGAGGAGGATAAGCTTGTGCTGGGTGGGGCACAGCTGGCAGGGCCTGACTGGAAAGCCACAGTCAGTGATTAACTAGCAGCAGCAACAGGAAGGCTGGCCTGGGTCTGGAGGCAGGACAGGACCAGAACCCATCAGAGAGGTATGTTGGATCATGTCTGAATCTGAACTAGCATGGGCGAGGCTGGTGGCCCCACACCCAGCACCTCACTCCAAAGCCTGAGCAGGCCTCTGAGAGGTATCTGACGGCCTTCCTGACCTTTCTTGCCTCTGAACTTCAGGAAGCTGAAACCCAAATCTGGGGCACTTTCCCTCCTTTTTTCAGGAAGTGAAACTTGGCCCCTGGCACCAATTCTCTCTCCTACCAGGACCAGGCAACAGGACTGTCCCAGCCCCTCATTTTTCCTGACATCATCCCTGGAACTCTAACTCCCTCTGCCCACCTTTCTCTTGGGAGCAATCAGACCAGACCACTCACTCGTCCCAGTTTTCAGCCTTGAAAGGATGCTGCCCTGCAGGCTAGAGCGGAGGGTGGCTCAAGGGTCCCAGACCACAGGTGGCCCCAACTTTTGAGCTTGTGACACCTCCCCTATCACAAAGAGGGAGCCAAGTCAAGGCAGGGAGGAACCCAGAGTTTGTTAGACGTCCTTATCACTGCCTGGTGCTTTTCTGGCTCCCATGTTCCGGAAGTCTAACCCGGGGTCCCCACTCTGCTTTTGGTAGTTAGATCTGCCAGGGTCACAGGCCAGTGTGTCTAGGAAGGTTACCTAGATCTGTCAAGAGCACCACGGTGGATACTGTCTACATGGCGGCAGCCCAAGCTTCTCGCAGAAGACTTGACTCCCACGTTTCTCTACCGCCCTTCGATAGTCAAGTAACAAAGCACCTTTGTCCTGAGTCTCAGAGACCCCTTATTTGCTTTCCCGGAGCTTGTCCATTCTCAGTACGAGCCTGGGCAGAGCCCACCTGGTATGAGGCTAGTTCCTTCCTAGACCTACAGGGTTTAGGTCACGGGAGTCACAGTCTTGAGAATCATGGCACTGACGAAGCCACTGCCTTCACAGATTTCACAAGTCTACTCTGAGCCCCTGCTCTGTCCCCGTGTCTGACCCCCATTGGGCAGTATCCCTCACACACTGAGATCATAGCCAGGAACTGTGTGGATCCCCTCCCTCTGTGTATCACCCACCATTCCACACTTGGAAAAATCTGAGAAATAGCCTCCTTAGTCACCCAGACCTAAGAAGGGTTGCTTCAAGTATGTCTCCATTAGTCCTCGTCCCTCAACACTCACAGCAGCGAACCCCATTATGCCAGGTGTAGTAGCAACTGCCTGTAAGCCCAAGAATTTAAGTGAGACCCTGCCTCAGAAACAAAGAAGTCTTAGCGTCAGCTGTGTCGGCGCATGCCTTTAATTCCAGCACTCAAGAGGTAGAGGCAGGGTCACTGCAGGTTTGAGGGTGGCTAGTCTAACATAGTAAGACCTTGCCTTAAAGTATCAGAAAAAGAAAAGTGTGCACTGTGCACGTGCACAAGCGCTTGAGGGCACGTCAAACCAAACGAAGGAAAAAAAAAATTAAAGCCAGTTACAGGGCGGACACCTATCACTCGCCTGGAGCCCACTTCCACGGCTCGAACCGCAGTATGGTTTGTGAAGGGCAGGTGTCACACAGCAGGCCACCTCTGAAGTACCTGGTGCAGGCGAAAGCTTGGGAATATGACAGGCCTGGTGGGCCCACCTTTACGGGTAGCTGTACCTCTCTGCTGACTGACAGCCTGGGACAGCACACTTTCAGGCTCTCTTGTTTCCTTCCCTTCTCCCCCTTCCTCTCCTCAGGCTCTTCTCACTAAATGGGCCGGAATCCCTGGAATCTGCTATGCACACCAGGCTGGCCTGATAGGTATGTGTCCACTTCTGCCTCGATGGCATTAAAGGAACCTATCGCTATACTGTGCGTGTGTGCACGGTCCTTCAGGATCTCTTACGCAGAGCTGTGGGCTTGCAGGATCCTCAGGTTCCTAGGGACTAGAGGGGAAGAAGGACTCTGCAAGAAGGAAGGACAGAGATGGAATGGGTGTGAATGGTTTATTTGAGGCACTAGAGGAGCAGCAGGAAGCCAGCGTGGGCAGAGAGGGCAGGGAGGGACTCAACTGGGTCTGGGGGTGGGAGCCTTCGCAGCCCCCTGAATAGAGCACAACATGGGCACAGTAATGCCAGGGGAAAGGGTTTTTTGTTGGAAACAGAGGCCTTCTGCTCTAATGTCTTCCAGGTCCCCTTGGACCACCCCAGAATCCAAGTGGTTTCATTCGACTGAGCACACTGCTGTACATTCATTTTGGTTACATACTCTTGTCAGTGTGTCCACAGGATTCAGGCCTGGCCCTGGCCCTCCGAGAATACCAAGGAGGGTTTCACCCCTTTCCTGGTTCCCCAAGGGAGACCACAGGATTGGCTCTGGAAGCAAGGGTAGCCAGTCCCATTTCAACCGAGCAGATGTGGGTGCATTTGGTGCTTAGCCCTGATGCCAAGAAAGTATGGAAAGGGACTGGACATACCCAGGAGGTGCCGAAGGCTCCTGGGGTCCCCTGGGACCTAAAAGGACCTTTCTTCCTGAGCTGGGGAAACACGGGGGAATACACGGGGGCGCTCAGGGGTCCAGCTGCAGCAGAGTTAACAAGCTGAGCAGGATCCCAAGGCCCAGCAGTGGGATACTGGCACGAAGCCCAAGGCCGGCGGTGCTGATATTGCAGAAGGAGTGTCCGCAGCAGTAGGTGCTCATGGACGCCACACCGAGGTTGATATTGACGTTCTCCTTGGGGCATATCGGGGCGCAGCCCTTACTCAGCGTGTAGCCAAGGTCAAGATTTCCTGTATGGAAAGCGAGATTGAGGGGACAGACAGACACGGGCAGCGGGAGATGGGGAAAACCCCATGGATCTGGGTCAGGGAGTTGGCTGGTTAACTCACCAATGCCCGCAGCAGCCGATACCGTGACACAGTAATTGTCTGTGCTCTCGCATGACGTTGGCCACAGACATTTCCAGTTGCTCTTCTGATTGTTGCACGAAAAGCATATCAGGGAATGGGCTGCAAAAGGGACATGCTATAGGTGACACATGCCAGCTCCCTGGGGAAAGCCTTCCAGGGCAGGTGCCTTTGCAGTGGGGCCCTTGATACCCAAGCCTTTGCTGACGCTGAGCAACTACAACATGCTCAGCCGTACAGCAGAGACAAAACCAAGACAATGACAAGTGGTATCAGATTTTGGTGCTAGAGGGGCTAAAGTGTCTCCTTAAACACAACCCTGAGACTGAGGCAGGGGAACTAGGTCACTTGGCTAGGGGATGGAAAGCAGGAAGGCCAGAAGTTCACAGGAGGGCTGGCTCAGGAGGAGCCCTGAGCATCTGCTCTGGGGAAACAAGAAGGAAGGTCAGGAGGAGGGCCAAGCCACCCCTGGGGTCTCAGAGCTCCATACCTTGCTCCACACCCAGAAGGACTGCCAGCAGCACAGGCAAGAAGACCCTCATGCTGGAAGCGACAGACATCTGCTGAAGGCTCACAAGCCAAAGAAGCCTGTTGAGAGAGAGGCAGCTGATTGAAGGATAAGGGAACCCCACCTACCACCCAGGTTCCCGGCTTAGACAGCACCAGGCCCTGGGGCTGCCCGCTCTTCACCTCCCCAGGGAGCCCTCTGTAGATGGTTCCAGCATTCAGGACCCAGGCAGGGCAGGAAAACAGTATGCGTTCCCTGCTGCCCTGGGGGGAGCCACTGAGACATCTTCCTGTCCCCCTCACCAATCAGATGAGCAATCTGTGAGGCCTAAAGCCAGCCACGTGCTACAGTCACACTTAGCTCACACTAGGCACCATGTAGTATCTCAGAGTCTCCCCTCCCTTTGGAACCTGTAGGAGCCAGAATTTTCCTTTGCCCTGTTGGCTGCTAATCAAACCTCTACCTCAGAATACCTGCCCCACTCTTGCTGCTTTTGTGGCCAATTATTAAAAGAGCTTTTACCGGAAACAACCCCTGTCACCTGCAGAACCTTTCTCTAAATTCTTCCAATGGTACCCTCTAGTTAACACCCTTCCCAAACTTGGGGGCACCCAAGGCCGAGTAAGGGGAACCAAGAACTCTCGAATGCCACAGAAGCAGAGGCTTAGGGAGCTGGCTGACCCGAGGTCAGGTCAGTGGTCAGATAAATGAGCACGTGTGAACCCTAAACCTTCCCTGGGCCCTGTGAAACAAATGCAGGCCACTCCCTGGTGGTGGAGACGAAGGGACTAGAGGCCTCTGGGCTTCACCCATTCCCTTCTGTGTAAGGTGAGGACTCAGGACCCATTTCCGGAAGACAACTCCATTTTTCTACCTGTGGCTGGGAAGGGTGACAAGGAGCTGCCCGCGGCAGTCAACACGCTAGCCAGCTAGGTGGGCCTTGGGGTTTTTCTAGGCCCTTTGGCACAGGGTAGAGAAACCAGCTTGTTTGGTTTCAATGTCCTATTTTGAGTACCCTGGTGCTATAGGGGAGGAGAGTGGTGCCATCTGTTGAGTGGGAGAGGGGCATTCCAAAGACAAAGGAATAGGGGGTTGCTTACAGACTTGGGGAGGTCCTCTTAGAGGAAGGGAGTGCAGTAGGAAGTGAAGTTGTGGTGTCCTCCGGGACTGGCCCTAAGCCTCTCCTGTCCGGAGCCTTGCTGACATCTGGTAGTGGGTAGCAGAAGCTCCAGGTGGCCAAGTTCAATGCCAAGCCCAGTTGGGCCTGTCCTGGCTTCTCCTGTCTTTTCTATACACAATGAGGTTTTGGAACCAAGGGACCCTGAGCTGTCAGCAAGGAAGCTCTGGTGGAAGAGCCATAAACAGATCCAGGAGGAAACCCATCGTCCACAGGTGGACTAGTGAAGTACGAGTGCAGTGGTTGGAAACCAGTCCAGTGTGATGAGTCTGTCCACAGCCACCATCTGCAGGCAACCAACCGGGCAGGGCCGCCTAGGGCCCAAGAGCTCTCCTCAAACTCACAGGGCTCACCAAGGAAAGCTAGGTGTCTAGGGGAGGGCAGCCGGCAGAGGGAGTCCGTTCAGGTCCACCGGGCTAGCCGGCAATCAGGCGTAATCTCCGGAAACTCAGCATTGGTATGCAAATTCCTGGATAAGACAAAGAGCTGCCGCTCCTCACTCAGGGGAGGGGTCCTGCCTCTGGGCAAAAAGATCCACCTTACACGAGACAACAACCCCCACCCCCGCCTCTCCCGCTCTAGTTTACAAGGGTGTATCCCAAGCAGACAGGCGTTGGTGGAGTTGAGTAAGGGGCACCCAGCGAAAGCTCAGCAAGGGGCCTTTGCCTCCCTCTTCAGAAACATTCCGGAAAGGCTGGGGGATGGTAGGAATGGAGATCGCTGCAGGGGGACCTCCCAGGCAACCAACACGGCACCCGGGTACTGAGCGCGTGCCGAGCGCTGGGATCCCCAGATCCCACAAGCTGCGGCTAAGGCCGCCAGCTCTCTCCCAGCGCTTCCCCGCCGTGGCCCAGCCCTCGCGTGACGCATGGACACCTGAGCCCGGGTCCAGCGGACTCACCTCCGGGTGAAGTGGCCCCGAAGAAATCCCGAAACCTTAAGACGCGGAGCTCACCAGAGTCTGGAGATTCCCAGGCGGGCGCGGATGGCGGGGGCGGGCTTTGGGCGGGGCGTTCCCTGGGCAGTGGGCGGGTCTCTGGCGGGTGGGGAGGACTACCCCGGCTGCTCGCCTCCGGTCCCTCGGAGTCTGCGACCTTGGCCTTACAACACAGGCGGATCCTCCGAGACTCGAAGAGGAGTCTTGAGCCACGCGCCCACGTTGGCAGTCTCCAGCGGTTCCCTGAAGGGAGGCTGAGACGGCCCTAAGTGCCTCACGCTACACAATGAGGCATCCGAGCGCTGGCGTGGCCGGCTGCTTTCCATCTGGCTTGTGGTGCAGAATATCTGCTTCCTCTTTCAGGACAGACCTGGGGAGGGTGGAGGGGCCAGGGCTTGTGGCGATCACTAATTTACTAGGACCAGTGCGCAGGCTCTGCTCGCTTCCGGAAGAAGTGAGGGGACAGACTGCATCCCGAAGCCCTAGGCCTTCATGGGAATCTCTGCTGCCGCGGGGCTGAGGAAGTGCTGGACTGAGGATGCCTCATCACCGTCCTTTCTGGTTGTCAGGTCCCTCTGGGCTGAGCCCGTCTTGGCCATCCCTTCTTGGGGTGAGGGGATAGGACAGAGTTTCCGGGAAGGAGGCTATTGCAGCACTGGGTTGGACAGATCTGGTTCTCCCACTTCCCCTGGGTGCAGGACTGCCTCCTACACCCCACTCCGTGGGTATGACTGGCTTCAGTCCAATCATCTTGTATTGGCTCTTATCTTTAGTGCTGAAGCCCTAGTTTTTAGAAGGAAATCTCCGACCCTTCTGCTTTTACCTAGGCATCTTCCAATATTCTCAAAGCTCAGGAAGTGTTTTCACATCCAGCAAGTATTAACAACCTTGTAGCAGATTCTGGGGCCCCTGTCCTGCTTCTGGATGACATTTCGGGGCGGGGGGGGAGGGGGACCAGGGCATCACAAATGGGCTTAGGCAGCAGGCCCCCTTACCTGGCAGGGCTGTGTGTCCCCTCCTCTTCCCTCTTTCTCACCCTCTTCTTCCTCCTGAAACGCCCTCCCCAGGGGATTGTGGGCTGCTGAGTCTCCGCCACCTTCTTTTTTGAGAGTCACACTCTCATTTTCCGTCACACTTGTGGAAATAGGAGTTTTGCACCTATCTACCTCACAGTCTGAGGAGTTGATGGTGGTGCTGATGTGGGCTGGACCTAGAAAGGAGCTTCACGGGACTGGGGTTAGGGCAGAGGAGGGGTGGGAGGGGGCAGGAAAAGTTGTGAAGCTGGATGGTGGATTGGCTAGGGTAGTGCTCAGGCCAAGATACTCAGGAACTGGAAGCCAGCTGTTGGGGGGAGGAGGAGGACTTGGAGCATACTCAGTGTGGGTGGCCAGTGACACGAACACAATGTGTTGCTGTGTGTTTTCAGAGTTCTCCTCGCCTCCAGCGATGCCTGCTCACAAGATCTTTGGATACATCAAATGGGGTTTAGGGGCACACATGCATTCTGGTGCTCACTCCTTGGGAGCTGAAGGTAAGACTGTGTGTGTGTCCTCAGATGTCCAGGCTACAGCATGGTGACATTTGGTGGTTGGGAAGTTCATCGTTTGGGGTGATGTTCTAGCTTGTCCCCAGGACAGAAACCATCCAGCAGGCAATGGCCAGGCTGGATGCTCAGTGTCTGGGTCCTTGGATTTCTGTCTTCTCCTTGGTCTCACCTGGGTGCAGGACAGGCCAGAGTAGCCAAGGATGGAGGTGTCTTCCTCATATTTAGAATATCTTTCTCATACTTGCTCTTGGGCTGCTCCAATGATTGGAATCCCTGCCAGACTGTGACTGTTGACTGGGGGCGGAGGACTTCATCTCCTGTCTGGCACTACCTGTGGCTCATGGTAGGGTCTCAGAAAGTGTTTGGGGAGTCATCATTCATAAGGACACCCCCACCCCCTGCCTGGGACCTAGGAGACATTAACAAGGACTTTCATGATTTTGGATCTACAGCTCACATATATCCTAAAGTCTCTGCCATCGCTCAGCCATGAGGCCTAGACTCCTTTGAAGCATTGGGTAGAAGATCCTGACTTTGCAGTGAGCTGGGATTGCAGCGGGCTGGCTGGCTGTCTTAAGGGGAATCTGAGAGTGAGCAATAAGCTCATAGGAGTTATGACTGGCACAGGTGTGGCATCCGAGTGTGGCCAGCTGCTTTCCATCTGGCTTGTGGTACAGAGTGTCTGCTTCCTCTTTCAGGACAGACCTGGGGAGGGTGGAAGGGCCAGGGCTTGTGGTGATCACCAATACTAGGACCATGTGCAGGCTCTGCCTGCTTCCGGAAGAAGTGAGGGGACAGACTGCATCCTCCACGTACCCAAGGAGGACCCTCCCGAAGGACAATGATCTCGGGAATGATGCCAGGAGATTCTACATCAGGTTGATCTTATGTGCTAAACCCTTGGTTTATTCTTGTCCACTGTGATACCATGTGAAGGCGTCGGGTGATTCTGTCCCTTCACCGATCTGTGATCCCATTCCACGGGTGGCTCAGCTCTTCCTGGTCGCTCACTCTGCCCTCCCCTCCCCCAGGCAGTCTGGGGTCACATGGGAGAGTCTTTCTGTTGTCACTCTGTATCTTCGGTTACACAAAAACAGGGATCTTACTTGTGTCCGCAGTCCAGACCTCACAGAGCTTGTAGCTAGGCATTCAGATTTCCAGTGTGGCTTCAACAGAGGCCACCTGCAAAGTTCCCACCCCCTACTGTTTTCTATTTCTGAATAGAAGGTTTCCGTAGCCCCTCTTCAGATGCTGTTGGGAAACAGTTCTGAATCCAACCACCATGCTAGTGTCTGTCTCCTTGGGCTTGAAACATCTGCCTTTCTAGAGCAATGGTAACAGGAAATTAATTTTTTTTAATAGGGTCTGATGTAACCCTCGGTGGTCTTGAACTCACTGAGTAGCTGAGAATTAACTTCTAATCCTCCTGCCACTACTTCTGAGTATGTATTACTGATGTGCACTACCATACCAGGTTTATGAGTGCTGGGGATCAAACCTAGGGCTTCGTGCATGCTAAGCAAGCATTCCACCAAATAACTGAGCCACATCTCCAGCTCAGTATTGTTAATCTTTCTGGTTCCTCACCGTGGGCTGACAGTGACCATCCATGGTTCGACTTAGGCTTGTGCCAATGGCATTGTCATGGGCTGGAGTTCTGTGGCCACTGAGCCTGGCCCAACCTGGTGGGATTCTAGACATGTTTTCTGTGATGGTGAGGTTTGATGAAGTTGTCTTATCTAGAACTTTCTGTCCTCTCTTTAGATATGGAAACACTCATTTCTGCTGTCTCTCGGGGGGCTGGCAGGGACCACGGCAGCATCTTTAGGTGGATGGGATGATCTGTCTTAGGACACGGGATTTCTTCTACTTTGGCACACTGAGCTCTCACCCTCCTTCATGCAGTACAGCAGGCCTTTCTGTCTAGACAGTTCCCATCCAGGTGTGTGGCAGTTTGAATAAGAATGCCCCATAAAGGCTCATATATTTGAATGCTTAGTTTTCAGGAAGTAGAGCTACTTGAGAAGGACTAGGAGGTGTGGCCTTATTGGAGTAGATGTGGCCTTCTTCAAGGAAGTGTGTCACTGGGTGTGGGTGGGTAGGGGCTTTGAGGTGTCAAAAGCCCAAGCCAGGCCCAGTGTCACTCTCTCTTCCTGCTGCCTGTGAATCCAAAAGCAGAACTCTCAGCTCTGCCTCCAGCATTATGTCTGCCTTCATGTCACCATTCTCCCCACTGTGAGGACAATGGACTAAATAAACCTCTGAAACTGTAAGCCGGCCTTCTTTTAATCTCTTTCTTTTGTAAGAGTTGCTGTGGTCATGGTGTCTCCTCACAGCACTAGAACACCGACTAAGACAGGATGCAACCTTATGGGGAATGACTAAAAGTAGGCCAACCACCCATCTGTAGATCCTAGCAGGCCCTGGTCCTAGCCCTGAGGAGTTGTTGGACTCAGCCTTAGTCAGCCCTGCACCTGCTTTTTTCAGTTTGCTACACCATGTCTTGCTGAGTTCATAAACCAGGACTCTGTTGATGGGGTCAGAAAGACCTTAACTTCCTCCCATAGTCAGTGGGTGTTGGACTGACTCCTTCCCCCTAGAGTGGAGGAACCCTTATCTCCCTTATCTGCAGTTTGCTAAGCTTGCTCCTGGGGTTTTCCTGAGCAGGACTGTCTTTTCCCTCTTGCTGGATGAGCTGCTTCCCTGCACGAAGCTCTTCCGAGCAGAGCCCTGTCCTGAGGAAGACCCAGGTGAAATGAGAGAGCCATGCAGAGCAGAGCTTCACCCCAGCAGTGGGTCTCCTCTCTCTCCTGCAGCTCTCCTTGAATCTTCTCTCATGGACCAAGAGGCTGTGGTGGACAGATGAGTGGGTATGGGCAGCCTTGGAATAGCCCCTTCTAGCACTCAGTCCATCATCTGCCCGGTCTCCCCACACCGGATTCCTTTTTCTTTGACACCCCTTGGCAGGAATTAAATCCATTCTGGAGATGTTCTGGTCATGTTTTATCTGACTTGGACACCCCCACCCTACCCCCAGTCCCAGGGTGCCTAGTGTGCTCTTAAAGTGAATGAATGGACGAACGAATGAATTAATGAATAGAGATCTCCATGTTTTGATGCCAGCACAGGGAGAAAGTATATCTTTCACTCACGTGTCTTCTCTATCCTGGTCACAGTTGAGGTTATCATGTGTGCAGGCTGGTTACACCATAAGGAACCTCTGGCCACAAATGGGGAAGACTTTTTTTTTTTTGTAAATACCCAAAAATAGGAACCCCATAACTGGGGAACCTGAGATTTGCGGAAGTAAGCTCAGCAGAGCAGAATGTGTAGGTGTGGAAGCCTTGAGGGAGTGGATGTTAACATTCATGCTTCCCCAAGTCTATCAGAGGACACTGAAATTTGAACTGGGGGCTTTGAATTGGCAGCACATATGGGGTGGATATTCCCAGTCTTGAGCATGCTTAGTGGGTCCCAGCTTTGGTAGATGACTAGGTAGATGTTAGCAGGTCTGGAGGATAGTGGGGCTCACCTCTCCCTCCTGGTCAGCCACCTGGAAAGTAAAGGACCTGAATCACTTTCCCAGTCGTGGGAGGACAGATGATCCCATAGGCTAATCTCATCACCTGAGTTTTCTAAACGGTTATTAGTGAATAGCCGCATGACCAGGCTTCACAGAATCATCAGATCAGTGTACAGAACCCAGCATCTTCCAACCAAAAGGCTAGGAATGTTCTCAGACAGCATGTGAGGCCTACGGCGGAGGTTCCCCCTTTGCTCTGACCTGCCTACCTGCTGTTTCCACTAGCGTATTTGAAAAGTGCTTTATGACTTTGTCGCTTGCTATAAAAAGTGCATCAAACCACTGCCACATTGGAACATGGAATTTGGGGTAACCTAAATCTGTTTTCCTGGGCCATCTATATTTGGCTCCAGAATAAACTATCTTCCCCTACAAAAAAAAAAAAAAAAAAAACAAAAAAAAAACAAAAAAAAAAACCAAAAAACTGCTCTTGAGTGAAAGAGACGATGAATAGAGAGGTTGAAGAAGTCTGTTTAGGGACTGGAGATGCAGCTTGGTGAGTACTTGCCCAGCAAGCAAGGAGCCCTGGGTTCACACCCAGCTCTACATAAATATGGTGGTACCTGCCTGTAATCTAAGCATTTGGGAGGCAGAGGCAGGAGGTCAGGAGTTCAAGGTCATCCTCAGCGTCAAGGTCAAACGGATGGAAGAGACCCTGTGTATTGAAAAAGGGGAGGGCTATTCAGAGACCGAACAGCTTGTGAGAGGACACTGCACCAAATCTGACACTGACCACTGTCCCCTGTTTTAAAGCAGTAGTGCTGGTCAGCTCTTAACAGGAAGTTGTCAGAACTTTTTGTTCACTGCTGGGAGCCAAAGCTATCTACTGAAGCAAAAGTCAATTAGTGAGCCAAAGCTATCTAGTGGAGACAAAGGTATTTACTGAAGCCAAAGCCAAGTAGTGAGCAAAGGTCATTTAGTGGAGACCTAAAGCTATTTAGTGAAAGAGTTATCTAAGACCCTAAATCATGGGTGATAGATTGTGAGGACATCCTTTGTTAGAGCATCCGTAAGATATCTTAAGAAAACATCCTATGGTATCTTGCAGGTATAATATTTAACCCATGAAAGCACTCTTCCTATCTCCTGCAGCAGTTAATGACCTTCCCCCTTTCCTGCCTTCTCCCTATATAAGTTGGGTAAAAATTTCTAATAAACGAGGCTTTGATCAGATGAACAGACTTGGCCTTCATTCCTGTGTCCCTCGTCCCTTCCCCCTCATTCCTTCCATTCTTCTTTAGGAACCCGTTGAAGTCCCGCAGGTTGGGACAGTTCACTTTTTAGTTTTTTTTCCTTGGCTTTCCACTGTGTCCTATTTGAGTGGCTTTTGTTATTGTTTTGCTTTCTTCTCTTGTCTAAGACAGGATGTAGCCATTAATTTTATGTTGCAGAGATAAAACACCAGGACCAGAAATAGCTATGTGGAAGAGTGTGTTCGGGTTCAGGGTTCTCAAAGGAGTGAGAGCCCATCATGATGAGGAAGGCACTGAGCAGCAGGAGCAGGCATCTGAGAGGTCACATCTTCACATGCAAGCATGAAGCAGAGAGACTGAGCTGAAAGTGGAGTGAAGCTATGAACTCTCACCCTCCCCCCCACCAGGAATATGCTTCCTCCTAAACGCTCAATCCTTCAGACGGCACCATCAACCCAGGTGTTCAAATACATGAGCCCATGAAGGACATTCTCTTTCAAACTACCATACAGGGTCTCACTCTTTATATTCCAACCTCATCTCCTGAGTAATGCCATTACAGTCTTGAGGCACCACCATACCAGCTGCTGATGTGAACAATTTAAGATACGCTTGGTAAGTTCTGAAATAAGTATTTTTTGCAGTTGTTGTTGTTGTTGTCAAGAATTAGCCAGAATTTACAGAGGCCCCCTCATGAGTGTTTTCTCTGGGTCTGATTTAACCATGATCATCATGAAGATGAAGGTGACCTTCAGGAGGCTGTAGCTGCTGCCATGGCAACAAAATAGGACTCTATGGCAGATAGCTAGGCCACAGTAATTAGACTGTCAATATTCCTTCTTGGAGAGGAGGAGGGAGGGTCACTGGACCTTCCTAGGGCCCTCCCTTGAGGTTCTATCTCCATTCCCTCCTGTGGAAGCTTCATGGAATACTAGAAATGCTTAAGAGATAGGAAACTGGCTGGGCTTGGTCCCAAGAAACTGAAACATTAGCCAAGCTGGACCTTGAGGCACTGTTCTTTGACACATATCTCTCCTCAGGAGAGTCACAAGTCATGATATGCTAGTGTGTATAAAGATGATTAAAACAAAAAACAACTAACCAGTGCAATTGACCTCTTGTCAACTTCACATACAAACACATCACTGTTGCAAGAAAGCCATAAGCTTTCCTTTCTTGTTTCACCACAGATTCTCATGTCAATACTAATATCACAATGTAAGGCACAGTGCAACCTTAAAAGTCCCACAGTCTTTAAAAATATCAACACTTTAAAAAGGTCTCAGTCAAAGTTACCGTGGATCCCTGAGCAAACGAAACGAGTCAAATAGTTTCTCACTCCAAGAGGGAAGAACCAGGGCATAGTCACTCACAACCAAGTAAAAGCTAAACCAAACCCCCAACAGTGTAAATCACAAAAGTGTCAAATGTCTGGGACTCACGATCTTCTGAGCGCCAAGGGACCTGAACAATCCCACTGCTCTGGCTTTGCCATTACTTCCTGTTCTTGGTGGTTATCTCCAGCAAGCTAGGGTTTCTACGGCAACCGAGACTGTGTTCACCAGTGACCTCCTGGCCTCTTTACAGGGACTCTAACTTGCTCCGTGTGGTCAAAGCTCAGCTTCTTTCCATGGCCCCTTCAGTTCTGGCATTTACGCTGCTACTGAGGCCTTAATGGCCTCTCCTGACCTCTCACGGTGCCAAGCCTCATCTGATGTCCATGAGCTCTTCCTGCCTTCAACCCCGCCTGAGTCTCAGACGTGGGACCAACTTCTGTTTGCAGCTAGATGTGCAGCCTCAGTCCCCATCCCTCAGGCTGGACCCCAGCTTCTGTGTGTCGAACCTGAGAAAATACTCCCAGAAGATTTAACCTTGGTGGTACTGATTTCTTATTAATAAAGCTGATTTTTCAGCTTCAGCTAACAGGCATTGATTGTCCCACTCACACAAAGGTCATTTCATTTCAGTGGTGCTGATCCGTTAGCCCCAGCTGACCAGAAATTACAGACTTTTAACTTAAATATATTGTACAAATATCCCTGCTGGAGTGTTGGCTTCCTGTTGACACTTCATGATCCAGGCCTCCATGTCTGCATTGCTATCAGCTTTTTTTAATTTTTATTTATTTTTTATCTTCTACTGTTAAGCTTTGAGTACTTACTGGCTTTCCCAGTCCGAAGTTCCAGACACTTCCACAATCCACCCCAAAACGACATAGTCACGTGTGCAACAGCAATACTATACTCTCAGTACCAATTTCTGTTGCTGTTTAAAAAAAAAAAACCTGACTGACCAACTGACCGACGAACCAACAAACCACCAGAACTGCAGCAAACACTGGCCAAAACCAATTTGAGGGGAAGAAAGGGTTCATTTGGCTTGCCCTTCCACAGCACAGTTCATTGGGGGGCATGGCCAGAGCAGGAACTGAAACAAAGCCCATGTACGAGGGCTGCTACGAGCTTGCTCCCCGTGACTCCCTTTGCTTTCTTGTATGACCCAGGCCCACCTGCCCAGAGGTTAACATCGCCCACAGTAGGCTGGGCCCTCCCACATCAATTATTAACCAAGAAAATGCAGTTCCCTCCTCCTAGCTTATGTCAAGTTGATAAAACAATAACAACAGAAGGACCAGCATACTCGTGAGGTCTGAAAATTTAGACTTAATATGGATGCATTATTATTAGTAGCAGCAGAAGTAATAGTGGTAGTACACATTCCAAAGCTGTGGGAGAGTCCTAGAAATCAGGTATGTTGTAATTACACTTCTAATGTTAAAGTACTAGTACCACAGATGGAATGGTCTCAGGACCTTTACTTGTGGCTGTTCTGAGTCTTCTGCTGCCTTTAGTTTTGATTTTTCCTTTTAAATCGGTTCCGGTAAAATGAAACTTTCTTTTACAAACTGATTTTGATTGTTTGGTTAAAAAAAAAAATAGTATCGCTTTAGAAAAATGAAGTTCTGTGGTTCCAAGCTATGAGGTTTGGGGTGTTTTGCTATGGTGGGTTTTGTGTTGTGTTCCCACACACACCGAGGTACTGATTCTGTGCTCTGGGCTTTGAGGTGATGCCCGTTGTCTGTAAAGCTTGTAGAACTGAACTCATCATCCATCTGCAGAGTCTTAACAACCAGGGGCTCCAGGGGACAAAGCAAGTGGTAAAAACAGACATTAGGGTTAGACAGTGAGGTAAGAAACACTAAGGAAGACAAATAAAAGCCAGGTATGAGATAGCCAGTCTGACCAGTAAGAGGAAGGACATGGCTGCCTAGCAGAGATGAAGGCTCGCTTACCTACAGTACTCTCTGCTAGGGTCCGAGTACCTGGATGCACTAACACTCCCTCACAAATATTCATAAAACTTTAAAATCCACAACAGAGACCCACTCGTCTTGCTCCCCGCCTTGAATGGTCCACTCCAGTCTCTTTGGAGTGCTCTTTTTAGCTTTCTTAGATAAACCCATCATTGCTAAATAAACTTACTTAAACTGTGTATGTCTCTTGACCGAATTCATTCCTTCGAGAAGGTAAGAACCAAAGGACCCCTGTGACTTCCTGTGGGAAAAACCACCTGAAAACTCCCTCGGGTGCTACTAACCGCCCCTTGTGCCACACAAACCATAAGCTTCAGACTCAGAACAGCTCTTTCCGGTGGTGAACCGAGGAATGCCACAAGGCCCTCAAGGGGTGCTCATCTCTGGCTGTCCGCAGCTGTGTAGTCCAGACTTAACTTGTGGTGATCCTCCTGCCTCCGCCTCCCAATTTCTGGGATTACAGGCATTTGCCACTCAGCCTGGCTTTAGAGTGTTAAAGGCCTTCATGAAGAACTTTCCAGAAATTGAAGCTTGCCTTGGTTCAGACACTCTCTCTGTCCCTTCCTTCTTCTCCCCCTGCCCCCGACCTCTTTCTTCTTCTTTTCTTTTATGCTGAGACTTGAACCCAGGTCAAGGCCTGGGTTACCAGTTAGATAAACCCTCTGCCAGATTTACATGAATAGCTTTAGTAAAGTACAGACAGTACTGATGTCACACTCCCAGGCTGATTCGGGTTTCCCCAGCAACTGCTTGCTTCCTTGACTTTTGTTGTTGTCTGTAGTTCTGGGAATAGAATCCAGGATCGTGCCTATTCTAGCTCAGCACCCTGTCACTGAACTGTGTCCCCAACACACACCGAGTCGTTACACTTGGGAAGATTTAAATTTGGCATGGCCCCAGAAATGATTTGTTATTTAATACAGTTACAAAAAGAAAAACTCCAGTCTTGGGGCTGGTAAAGTTGCATTTTAAACACTCAAAGGAAACTTCATATCCAAACGCCAAAGCAAGAAAACCCCGAGGAAAGAGGAAAGGCACTAACAGGCTCCAGCATGCTGGTTTCTAAATTGCTGTTGCAGTACCCTCCCTCCCTTAGTCACTTCTGTTCTGTCCATGCTTGCAAAGGAGACCCAAGGATTCTGGTCTGACTTTTTATCCAAATTGCATAAAACCAATTAGTTTCCACTAACCAATTAGTTAGTCATGGTGGGTTTATTAGAATTAGCCAAACACTAACACTGAAAGAGACCTCACTAGATAGAGGCACTAGAGGTTTCTGTATGGAGAGATACCCAGGACTGGAGAGATGGCTCAGTGATTAAGAGTGCTTACTGCTCTTGCAGAGGACCTGGGTTTGATTCCCAGCACCAGCATGACTGCCTGTTTGTTTGTTTTTATGTTTGCTTGTTGGCTTGCTTTTTTTTTTTTTGAGACAAGATTTCTCTGTGTAGCACTGGCTGTCCTGGGGCTCACTCTGTAGACCAGAGTGGCTTCAAACTCACAGAGATTCACCTGCCTCTGCCCCTAAGTGCTGGGATTAAAGGTATGTGGCACATGATTACCTGTGACTATAGTCTCAGGGATCTAAGCTCCTCTGTTGACCTCTAAGGGTTCTTGCAAGCATGTGGTACACATAAGCCCACCCAAGCTCACACACATGCGCGTGGATTCTGAAATAATTAATTTCAAAAAGATATTCCTTAAAAAAATTATTTACTCTTGAGCAGAGCATGATGGCTCATGCCTGTAATCTCAGCATTTGGAAGGAAAAGGCAAGAGGACCATTGGAAGCTTGAGGCTTCCAATGGTGTGTGTATATATATATATATACACTTAAATATATATATATATTTAAAGTATATATGCTGGGCGCCCTACAATCTCATCGGTTACTTTCTACGTTGTGTCCAGTTGAGGTTTTCTGCAATGGTCTCCATGTGTTGCAAAGAGAAACTTCTTTGATGGGGTGATAGATACACTTATCTGTGGGTATAAAGACAAGATTTAGACGATAGTTAAAATTGTGCTGGTCTAGTAGAGTGGCAGTAGTATGGTCTCTTCTAAGATCCATGACCTCACTAACCCCAGGAAGTTGACTAGGGTTTCAGTATCAGGCATAACCCCTCCCCCCCCCTTGTTATGTGGCCCGTAAGTCCAATTAGATGTCTGCTGGTTACCGCCATGTAAGTGCCACATATTGAATGTTTACAGTGTGGTGCCGTGATGGTCATTGCTGTGGTTTGTGGGTGTCGCAGGCTGGTAGGATTACTCATTGCCTCTCTCCCTTAACAGCTCCTGCATCTATGGCTCAGGAGGTAGAAAGGAAGAGGAGGTTCAAAGAGTATAAGAGCCAGAATATCTGGAAGTCTGCTGTGAAACAATCTGTCCTAGAAATGGCTGCATGAACATGACCAGAACAATGGCAGTATCATAGTCATGTTAGCATGGAAGGAGAAAAATCTCATGGGGTCCCACCCCTAGACAAAAGATGATTGCTGAGAGAGGGAGAACCAGCCTCTCCCAGACATGAGCCCCCTGATTGTTAGCAAATACAAAATGGCCAGCGTTGAAACCATATGCACACAAACAACAAAAACAAACACAGCAGACTGTGTATACTTGCAAGCCCACGTGCCTGCACACATACCCACACCAATCATAACACAAAAAAAGGCTTTCAATTTGAAGGTGCCGAGGTACATGGAAGAAGAGTTGGAGGGAAGGCACTTGGGAGGAGACAGGAGGGAGCAAGGAATTGGAAGAAGGAAAGTGATGTAATTGTATTTTGATTTAAAATGCATAAAAAGAATTTGCTTCAAAAATAAGACATTGAGACAATGTCATCTCAGGAAGAGTTAAAAAAAAACATGTGAAATGTTCTATAAAAAACTGTTATTACAAGAATGAAGAAAGAAAGAGAAAAAGAAAGAAAGAAAGTCCAAAAAGCAACAAAAAAGAAGGTGCTGGGTGTGATGGGTGTGATGGCAGGCATTTATAATTCCAGAGCTGAGGAGGTTGAGGCAGGAGAATTTGTGTGAGTTCCAGATCAACCTGGATCATATGTAATGAGACTCTGTTAAAACAAAACAAAACAAAACAAAACAAAACAAAACACGAAGACGCCTAAAGCCGAACCAAACCCAAACAACGAAACAAACAGAAATAAGCTTAAGTTATTGAGAACTGTGCTCAGACTCCCAGACAGGGAGAGCCAAGCTGGGCTGGATGGGAGGCTGACAGTCAACATGGGGGGGGTGTCTGAAGAGAAGGGTTTAGTGGACAGCACTCTCAAGGCCAATGACCTGAAGGAATTTTATGGCAAGCCTCAGTCATAGAGTAGACCCCTTGTTATAGCCACAAGGAGCCTGTTCCTGGCTAAACGCATCTTTAGTCAATGCAGAGAAGTTAGTCTTTTGACTTGGAGAATACTGGGGATGTCCATGCCACCAGCGGAAATGGATGGCAGCATTGATAAAAGACGCCAGACTCTGATCACGAATGATGATTTAGTCTTAATTATAAAATCTGCCAAATCCCGATTTCTCACAAGTCTGGTTTCCTGTCTCTGCTCTCATAACTAACCATATTGGGCATATGGGGATGCTCTCTTATCTAACAATATTGGGTATGTCAGGGAGGGCAAATTTTATTGCTGCTGTTCTTGTTGGGTTTTTGTTTTTTCTTGTTTTTTGAGGGTTTCTCTATTATGTAGCCCTGTCTGTCCTGGAACTGGCTATGTAGATCAGGCTGGCTTTGAACTCACAGAGATCTACCTGCCTTTGTCTCCCAAGTGTGGGAATTAAAAGTGTGCACCTCTATGCCAGGCTTTTTTTTTTTTTTAATTGATTTCAGACAGGCTCTTTCTATGTAGCTCTGACTGATCTACAGCTCACTAACTAGACCAAGCTAGTCTTGAACTTGCAGCCTGCTTCTGCTTCTTGAGTGCCTGGATCACTCACGTGTGCCACCTCACCTAGCGTGGTTAAAAAAAAAACAAAACAAAACCACAATTTTATTGTGAAAGAATTAAAAAATGGTTCTGCATTATTGCGTAACTCTCCCTTAAGTCCCCCAAGTGGAATCCGGTTCAATATCAGAATATTAACACAAGTCAAATTATTGGCAACATGTAACAATTACACCAGGATTTGAACATTGGAGGCCAGTCTTAGCATTGGAAGAAGCCACTGTATGTGAGGTGATAGCCAGGGAATGGCATCAGCCAGAAGAAAATTATAATTGGGAGCTAAATTACAGGTAGTAAATTACAGGTAACTGCAATACAGGCATTGGGACATTCTGGCTAAAGAGCCAGATAACTCGCTCGCTCATGTGACACCCGGCGAGGATGTCTGAGCCGCATCTGCTGCTGCTGCCTCCTTAGGCCGCACTATGTCCCCACGTTAACTGAGTGGGACCTCCTTCCTGGTGCCTTTGCGTTTGTCTCCCCCTCCTGACACTGACTTTCCACCCATTCAGCTTAGCTTTATCCCATGCCAGGAGGGAGTGGGCCTTTCCACCCCACGGGGAAGAAACCACACTGGCTTCTTCAGGTTCTGTGGTTGCTGGCCTGGAAAAAGAGGCCCTGGAGACCAGCATCTGGGGAGATGGGCAGACTTGGGGGAGGTCATCCTGTGGAGGGGTGCAGGTGGCAGGTCCGGAGCTGCCAATGGTCTTGGTCTGTCGAGGCTCCTCAGGAGCCATTTGCTCCTGATCTTTGTATGACCTTAGCTTTTCACGGACTTAAGGTCCACTGTGGAGTAAGACTCTTGGAAGGCATCATTAAGTTTAGCAGGCCTCAGCGCCCACCAAGCCTAAAGATAGAACACTGTTGAAAACATAAAAAGTCTGAGAGGCACCAAAAAGGGTTCAGCACCTGTCCCACTTAACCTGAAACCCCACCAGTATGACTGAGGCATGTTGTTTTATATTGTAATTATTATTATTGTTTTTGTTTTTAGACACTGTTTCTCTGTGAAGCCTTGGCTGTCCTGGACTTGCTTCGTAGACCAGGCTGGCCTCGAACTCACAGAGATCTGCCTGCCTCTGCCTCCCTGAGTGCTGGGATTACAGGCATTCGCCACTGCACCTGAGTGATCTAAAGGTATCTTAAAGAAAGTACACTGAGGGCCCCAGGAGAAAATTCTGGAAGTAAGGCTATTGGGATTTCACCTTGACCCCACACCTGAAATTTTCTTGGTAAGGAATAGCAACTTGGCCTGCTGGGTGTTCCACAGGTTGGCTCAGCACTGGGCAGCTAAAGAGGCACAAATGGGCAGAGGGCCCCAGTCAGTGTCTTGCCCTCTGCTTTGGAGTCACTGTGAATCCAGCTCCAAGCTGGCACCAGGGAAAGGAGGTCAAGCTCCGCCTCACTCAGTCGCAATCATTTCCAAAATAGCTGGTGAGGAGGTGGCCCCAGACAGGGCAGGCAAGAGGGCTGGAAGGTTGCTGAGACTTGAAATATGAAAGAACTGGGAAGCAGCAGAGCTGCAGCCCTTCCTCCTGTGGTGATAACATCATGTTTTGAGGCTCTTTGTCACCACAACACCCCACCCCACCTCGATCCCCTTAGAAGCTGTCTTGCTTCTAAGGCACAAGTCACTGGTAGACAGATAAATGGGGGAGGGGGTGTGACTAGGTAAGAGAGATGGTGACCTTCCAAGATGGTGGGTGTCTTCCTCATTCTCCTGACCTGAGACAAAAGCCTGACTGCTTAAAGCAAAGGCCTTGTAGGCTTTTGTCTCCAACTAGCAGACTGGCTCAACAAGTTCCGGGCCAGATTAGGAAATTACAGAGCAGTTGTGGGCCATTCAAACATCTTATCTCTCTTCAAACCGACTAACCCTAAATGAGCCAGACTCCTACTCTGCAAAGCAGAGGGCTTTTATCCACGTGTCTGCGACGTGCGCTTGTCTCCTCACCCCCAATAAACACCCTCCTTCAGCTGCTGATTCTATCTGCTCCGTGTGTGCTGTTTGAAATTTCTCCACTGCTACCTGTTGCACTTGAGATTTTCTTGCCTTTTTTATAGGCAGGGAAAACGAACTCGATCAAGACCCCTCGACCGTATCATTTTCATTTAAAGTACACACAAGAGGCTTGAGTTCGTGAGACAAAGAGCTCCTATGTGCACAGTAAGGTTCTAGGTCTTCCCCTGGTCCCAGGGGGCTCACCTAGGGACAGGAAGGACATCAGAAAGGTAAGGAAATGAGCTGTAGGCTACTTCAGCACCAAGATTAGGAATAGCCTGTGCAAAAAGGCCCTGCAGTGGGTATAGAAATGAGGGAAGTCCTTACAGGAAGTTCCCAGAGCCACAGAGCTTGGGATAGAGTCACAAGTGTCACACAAAAGCTTTGCAGAAGTGAGAGTCAGACCTGAGGACTTGGCCAGAGGTGTGTCACTGTCTTGTATCAGTTATAAAACCATTCTGCTTTAAAGGAATTTGGAAGAGAGCTTATTCCGAGCCAAATGGGAATGACCAGGCCAAGGATGTGTGGCAATCACCCAGAAGGGCATGCTGCTCTGTGGCAGAGGTGACATGAACTCACAGCCACGGCACATGAAAACATATGTCAGAACATGAACCAGGGGCCTGGAGAGACAGCTCAGCCTTTAAGAGTGCTTGCGGCTCTTCTAGGGGACCTGCGTTTTATCCCCAGCATACACACCGCAGCTCCCAACCATCCGTAACTCCAGTTCCAGGGAATCCAACTCCCTCTTTTGGCCTCCATGGCACCAGACAAACG
This sequence comes from Meriones unguiculatus, assembly GCF_030254825.1. NCBI lineage: Eukaryota > Metazoa > Chordata > Mammalia > Rodentia > Muridae > Meriones > Meriones unguiculatus. Next base: position 25,580,002 of record NC_083356.1, read on the forward strand.
TGGTATACAAACATACATGCAAGCAAGAAACCCATACATATGCAATAAAAAAAACTGCAACATGAGCCGGGTGTAGTGGTGCAGGCAAAACCCTGTCTCGAAAAAACAACAACAACAACAAAAACAAAACAAAACCCCCTCACATCCCCCTTTGCCCCGTTCACCTTCCACACCTGATTGCCTTGACCACTCTCCATACCTGATGGGGTCATACCGCATTCCTCCAAGACTCCAATTCCCATCTGGCCTGAGATCTCTGGCCTAACCTCACTGAGGCTATGGCTAGGGCGGTTTAGCCAGAATCTCCAAAATTGTTTCTGGAATTTTCTAGTTGATATTTCGGGACTGTGGTTGGCCGCAAGTAACAGAAGCTGAAGTTTAGATAAGGCGTCAGCTCCAGAGCCTTACTCAAAAAGAGTCATGGAGTGATCTTGTCACTAGGCCCACTGACGTGGAAGAGACAGATGCTTCGTTCTGAGGACAGTACAGACAGCACTTCCTGCTTTTCACTGAGCCCTGTCACTCTGTGTCATCCATTGTACCAGAAGCTCCTCAGCATGAGCCACCAGAACACATTCAGATGGGGAAACTGAGGACACACACAAAATGTATTCAGTTGGGGAAACTGAGGCACCCACACAAAAACATATTCAGATGGGGAACTGAGGTATGTGAGTATGTGCACACTCATGCACGTGCCCCCGCAGAGGGGGAGGGGCGCAGCAGACACTGTATTTCATGTCCTTCTATGGGCAGGTTCGTGGTCCCCTACCTCCACCCAACAGGTCTAAGAATTGCTGATATCAAAAATGGGAGGAGGAAGACTACCGACTCAAATCTCCATGGTCAAATGAAATTAAAACAAGCAATTAAGTAAAGCAAGCCTTTTTACTTGTGTATTGTTAAACCTAGATATTCGAGGAGAAAGACCAAATCCACGATTGTCCCATCAAAGCAAGCTTAATTTAAAGGTGCATCCGGGACTGACCAAACGGGCTATTTCACCCTAAGCCGTGGTTTTAGAGAACAGACCCACTCTGGCTTCTTGAGGTTCCTTTTTGGGGGGAAGAGCCATAAAGTTAATAGAAAACAGCTTTAAGTGTCTTTACAGGAACAAGATAATTAGGAAAAAATACGATGAAAGCTAAGAGTAAAAGCAAGAAGCTACATATTCTGGGGTGGTCATGGGTGTAGATCAAGGTGTCCTGAAAACATACTTTGCAAGGCAAAGAGCAATCATACATCATGGGGTCATGAGTTCAGCAAGGCAAGGGATAGTCATACAGTTTCGTAGGGTGCATTAGGTTTATTCTTAAACAAAATAGAAACCTGTTCTTGTAGGGTGTGGCAATTTAACAAGCACAGCTCCTTAACAACAATGTGTTTCCTGTTCCGGTTTCACAGGGTCCCAGAGAAGAAGGGGGCCAGCACAGATCTCTGCAAAGGGTCTCTCTCCTCACCCTTGTGTGGTATGTGTGACCTCCGGCCTCCTACGGGAGCTTGGTCTCCTCAATAACGGCTCTGGAAAGGCAGAACTCATAAGAAACAGGGTCTCTGGATTCTCCACCCCGTTAGATGGTGTCTGGTTTCTATTTGTCCTCTCCCCTCAGGTGACCTCTGTGAGCCTCCTGGTTTCTTCTTGACTCAGTTCCCAGGCCCTTTTATCCCCTATATCGTGTCCTGTCTTCTTCCTGCTGGTCACCTTTCCCCGTCCCTCTTCTAGAGGCCCTTCCACAGACCTCATTACCCCAGCTCTGGCACCCCACTTCCCTTCCTCCTGCCTCTGAGCCTTCTTTTCCTTTCCCCATTTGCCCAACCGGGGATCCCAGGTGCCCTCTAGTGGCAGTAGCATGCATTACTCCCTAACCATGAAGAATCCACAGCTCTCAGAGAATGGAGAGCTAAGTTAGGGCCCACAATGGATTCACACACACACTGCTCAGGGAGCTGGTTGGCTTTTTCCATTCCAAGATAGCTGCTTTTCGTTTGTTTGTTTTTTAAATCTTAGAGGCCTCACAGCTGTTCCTACACAGGCCCCCTTGGTTGGCCCAGCAGGAGGTCTGAACTTGTGTTGCGGGGCTTTCTTCCAGGTCAATCTGCTTCAAAATCTGTAAGATGTCTTCATACTGGGATGGAAGAAGAGTGCCTTGGGGATCAAAAGGCCAGCTGTGCATGCAGCAGAGCCACCAGTATTAATCAGGCTGGCTTTGGATACCACCTCTGGATACCTGGATGCCCTCAGCAGCCTCCTGTGGGAGTGAGTCATTTCCCAACATGAGAGTGCCCTGGCCTAGCCTGGCCTCGGGGTTTAGAAACACAGGGGTTTGCTATCAGTCCCAGTGCTGGTAGCTGAGCTTGAATAAGTGGCTGATCTTTTTGACCTGGACTTATTTATCTATTTGTTGTAAAGCTTCAGGCAAGCCAGATTTTAGTGCATTAGTCTTTGCTTTGGCCCAGGGCTTGGGGACCCGTGTTTCCCACATACATGCCTCTTGGTTTCCGCTTCCTCCAGGGAGTGAAAAGCCACAGAGCAGTTCTTTCCAGGGTGTTTGGAGGCCATGAGGGGTGGGGTTGTGTCTGGGAAGCCCAGAGGACGCTTTCTTTGGCTCTGAGTCTCAGCCCAGTTTCAGCTGAGTAGTAGTTCCCCGTCCTTCTGCTCAGGACTTGCTTGGTACCCTCATAGACACACTGAAGGGGACAGCTTAGCCCTTCCTGGATACCACTAACTCCAGCTGACTCCAGAGACAACCACCGCAGACCAGCCGCTGGCCAGCCTGTGACGGTCGTTAGCTGGTGGCCTGCTTTCTGTCTTCTCTGCAGTGAGGCCGACTGTCCTCAGGCTGCGGGCTTTCCTTAGTGCGTGGGACCCCACCGGGAGCATAGCTGAAGCCTCAGCATTCCTTACAGCCTTGGCTTTGGAGTCTCAGGAGGTGATGTCACTCTGCCACGTGACACCCGCAGGACCGGACTGATTCCATCTTCTAATGAGAGGAGTGTTTAATATAAACTTCCTCTCAAATTTTATTGCATAAAGCAGGTGCTTTCTTGGTTAATGGGTGTGTAGAAGTCAAGAAAAACTCCGTGATGTCATGTCCAGCTTGCTTATTGTAAACCATGTACCACAATGAAGAAGGTATGTTCTAACCTTTATTTTATGTGTATGGGTGTTCTGCCTGCGCCTTATATGTACATATAAGATGTACATATGTGTACAGTGCCCTTGAGGACAGAAAAGGACATCGGATTCCCTGGGACTGGTGTCACAAATGGTTGTGAGGCACCAGGTGCTGGGGTGCTGGGAATTGAACCCACGCCTTCTGGAAGAGCAGTCAGCGCTCTTAACTGCTGAGGCATCTCTCCAGCCCACCATAAAGACTATTTTATTGCACATACGTAACAATTTACCATGAATGAGTACAACACACTCTTAGGAATTGTAGAAAGATGTAGAGGTTACATGCAGGTCCACAGATCACACCACGAGATTGGTTCCACGCAGGAGGTTTATTAGGTAGAGGGGGGTTACAGAGAGGGAGGTAGATAGATAGATAGAGAGAGAGAGAGAGAGAGAGAGAGGGAGAGACAGACAGACAGACAGACAGAGAAAGAGAAGGAGAGAGAGAGAAGAAGAAGCGAGAAGGAGGAGAGAGAGAAGAAGCAACACAAGGGGAGGGGCCCCAGTTCTCTTATAGGGTGGTCCAGAGCATGCGCAAGTGGTTTCAGGTGGTCAGCAGGTGGTCTGGGTGTCTTTCCAAATGCCTGTTACCTGGTATGTCAGGCCCCAGGGGCTGCCTGTAGAAATGCCTGCTTGCAGAGACTTCTCTTATTCTTAACCTTACAACCTGACCATTTGTTGCTATTCCCCTCTCAACCTCTTACATGACAACCAAGAGCTGCTTCCAATGAGCCTAAATTTATATACTTTAACTTACCTTATAAAAGGCAGCCCAAGCTCCCTATTTTTAATTATAGAAAAAGGGGGGAATGTTGGGATCAGCAAGCAGGCATTTCTACAGGCAGCCCCTGGGGCCTGGCAACTGGGCGGGTATCAGGCATTTGGAAAGACACCCAGACCACCTGCTGACCACCTGGAACCACCTGCGCATGCTCTGGATCATGCTATAAGAGAACTGGGGCCCCTCCCCTTGTCCTCCTTCTCGCTTCTTCTCTCTCTCTCTCCTTCCTTCTTCCTCTGTCTGTCTGTCTGTCTGTCTCTCTCTCTCTCTCCCTCTCTCTGTCTCTCTCTCTATCTCTATCTACCTCCCTCTCTGTAACCCCCTTCACCTAATAAACCTCCCGCGTGGAACCAATCTCGTGGTGTGATCTGTGGACCCGCGTGTAACCTCTGTAACCTCTACATCTTTTCTACAATTCCTAACACACACAACACACAGTCTGCTGTCTATAAAAACCATATAATTATGGGATAATTGGTGAAATGTTCTGGGGGAGACTGACCAGCAAGAATGAGAATTCCTGGAAAGAAGCTGCCGGCAAAGGCTGCCTGATTAGAACCGCAGTGGCATGGAAAGCCAGGAATGTTACTACTTCAGAGCTAAATTACCTTAGGGCATTTTTGGCTCCTCCAGGAACCATTATTGCTGAAATGACCTAACCCTAACATCTTTTGTGAGCAATAGGAAAATCCTTTGGGATGTAGGAGCAGACCCGAGTTTCCACCCACCAATAGGCTAAGAATGCTATCAGACCACACCTGTGGCCTGGAGCGGTTCTCCATATGTGTCTGTAAGCACCTGCTTGATGTACCCAAAGATGTTTTCGAAAAGTGTGTTGTTTTATGACTTCCTCTGTCTTACTTCATTGGACCATGACATTTGGGGGAGACCTAAAACTATGTTCTGGGCCATCACCGCTCATATTTGGCTCCAGAAGAAGCCATCTCTTTTGTTCATCTGAGGCAAGAACTGTTTATTTTGCTGACAGCAGCCACTTGTCATGATAACATCTACTCAAATGAAAACAATTTATCTTGAAAATGCATATGCTTGTAACATATCTTGAAGCTCTTAGGAGGCAGAGACGGGAATTTCTGTGAGTTGGAGGCCAGCCTGGTCTATATATAGAAAGTTCCAGGCTAGAAAGAGCTACTTGGTGAGACCATTTACCAAAGTAAGCAACAAAAACAAAACCTAAACCCAAACTACAGAAGGCCCCAGAGCTTTAAATAGCCTCTTGAAACCAGCAAGACGTTTTTGGCAATTGGGTTTAAGGTAAATATATAAGGAATGAAGAGAGTAAAATAAACCTCCACATAGCAGGCTCAGATAACAAAATGTTGTCTAAGACCGTGATCAGTAGGTGTCAGGGCTGTGCGTCACGCTGCATGGCTGGCCTGCCTTCTGTCAGCCCAGGGCCACAGGACAAATAAAGGTGGAATTCAGGGTGTTGCAATTAGAGCTTCCTGAAGCAGCTGCCAGTGGGACAGAAGGCACAGCTGATCAGGTGGTCAGTGGGGGTGGGGGCGGGGGTGGGGGCAAGGGCAGCAAGCTACTGTGAAAGGAAACAGAAAAGCTCCACCCAGCCAGCCTGATCTACTGCTTCCTTTGTATCGTGTCCCCTCCCCCTCCCCTGGTCGTGGGTAGTCATGAAGGAACCTCACTGTCCCTCCCAACATTGGCCAGGACAACTGACAAGTTGTTCAAAAAGGTGACACACAGTGACACACCAAAAATGTATGATGTGTAGGTAGGTGTCTTTATTCAAGGCCAGAACTTACTGAATGGCAATAGGATCACAAGGTAAGTAAATTTCATTAGCTATAATTTGTCTATCTGTCTATCTATCTATCTATCTATCTATCTATCTATCTATCTATCTATCTGCCTGCTGATGGGCCACACCATGGCTATAGAAGGGCTAAGTGCTGAAGAGTTAGAAGAATTCAAAGGGGACTCCCTGGAAGCAGGTTGTTGACTGGCAGAGTAACAAACCCAGCTGGAGAGCTGCTGGATGCTGCAGAAGCAAGCTTTAGGGTTGGAGGACCTGGAGGCGCAAGACCAGGTCCAAAAGAGTGGACAGAAATATGGACAGGCAGATAGCACTTTAGGGGATTCAAGTCAAGCAGGAGGCACTGAGCTAAAGTTCTGGGGTCAGTCTCTGGAAACTGCTGGTTTGGTGCCCACACCCAATAATTAGAGGACAGTTAGAGCTGTCACCTGGCAGGCTTGGGTGTCCTCCTCTTTATGGGGTCTGGGTGAAGCTGCCGTACCTTCCCTCACTCTGGGGTGTTTGGTAAGTGCTGGTTTTTGATACTCGTGCCTCTGCATTTACAGTCAGGGCGGAGGCAAGCGCTACTTGTAAAATGGCATCACCAAGGACACGGTGCAGCCCTAGTGCCGTGGTTCCCACAGCAGGGCACAGCCTGATGGGCACAAGGCAAAATCGCCCACAGTTGAACTTAAGTTAAACAGGTGGAGCGTGACTGGCTTTGTGCTCAGCGTCTCCCTCATGATTCAGCCCAAGTCTAGGGCCATTGATCCTAGAAGGCTGATGTCACGTCCCTTCCCTCTAAGGCAATGCTGTGTCCCTGAAGGGCTGAGGATGGAGGGCTCATCTGTAGGGACAGGTCGGAAAGGGAAGGACCGACCATGGCTCTGGATGCTGTGGGTCTGTGTTTGAACTTCATACGCGATAAATTTGGAACTTCAAATCTATGCTGGAGGTGAGCAGCCCCCAAGTAGCAGTCAGCCTATTTGTATTGAAATGAGTGCTGGTGGCATATGGGGCACATAAAGTCACCTTGTAAGTGACAAAAGAGAGCTGTGACCATCAGTGAATGCACAGTAATTAATGGGAGGGCATTCTTGGCTTTGTAACAGCAAGTGTGAAAATGTAGAGGAAATGGCTTTCTTAAAAATTCTTATTTCAAATCGGCCCTTCCTAGAATTCAAACACAGCTTCCACAATCTGTTCATAGTAAAAATTATTTATTATCAATGTGTCAAGCAGGGGACTGCTGTGGCCGTGTGGAGGTCAGGGGGCTACTTTGTGGAAGTGGCTTTGTCCTTTCACCTTTAGGCAGGTTACTGGAAATGGAAAGGAGGTCCTCAGGCTTGCCAGGCAAGTGCTGAGTCATCCGAAAGGCTCAGCTCCAGCAATCTGGACACCACAATTACCCAATAAATGTTTCCTGGTTACATGAATGAATACCAACACTGGGATTTCTCTAACCCAAACAATTATTAGGGAGTGTGGTGGTTGGTTTTGATTGTTAATTGGATTAGGTTAGGAAATGCCCTGGAGTGTTAGTAAAGCTCAGCTTGGGGTGTTTGCACAGTGATATTTGCAAACAGTTAGATGGCAGGGTTTCTGACTTAACCAGTAGGTTTGCCCTTTGATGGATTCATAGTCTGGTGGCATTGGTGGGGGATAATGGGAGGCAGAAGACTGAAGGCAGTGGGCCACTGCTGTTGTGTCCCTGAGGCCTCGATCTTGCTGGTTTCCATCTGTATTTACCTTCTCAATGCTTTCTCCCTATGCTCCCTCGATAGGCAGAGAGGATAAAACCTAGGCTTTGGCTCCCACATCAACGCAGAGACAAGTAATAGCGAAAAGAGAAAGATGTATGTAGCATGACCACAATAGGAAAAGGAACAAATCACTGAGTTCCCACCCTAGCTTCCTTCAGTGACGAACTACGGTGTGGCCGTATACGTGAAATACATCTTTTTCTTCCCCAAGTTTCTCTTGGTCGTGGCGTTTCATCACAGTAAAAGTAACCCTCGCTAAGGCAGCAAGTATAGGACCCATTACTTTAGTGTGGGCTCAGCTGGGTGGGACCAAAACCCCTGGGCCCCTGCAGGCTGTGCTCAGCCCGCCAGAGGAGTACGTTGGTGCCTTCCTCTCTTTCTTGGCATTACCAAGAAAGCCACTTTTTGCACAGCGGCTTGTCTGTAAACTCAGACGTGTTTTCTCTCTGTCCCACGAAGAGCAGCAAGGCCCGGGCCTGCTGGGGATGAAGAATAAGTACACACTTCTATTTGTCCTGTGTACACAGTCTTTCTCGGACGTTGGTGGGGAGGGAACGCGTTTCAAACTGTTCTGCCCTCCCAGCAGAGGGCAGGGAAACCAGGGGAACTCCTAGAGGGTAACAGCGAGCTTGCTTTGTTTTACTCAGCCCTGGATCTCTTCTGGGTGAAGAATGGAACTGGACGCCAGACTTGCTAGACCAGCCCTGTTGTGCTCATTGTAGGGTTGCTGATATCCCAAGGCAAGGGAAGGTGTCTGGGATGTTTCCATGGCTCTGTGCTCTGTCTTGCTGCATGGATTATCTTTGGAGATACCCAGCTCTTCAGTAGGTCTATGCCTGAGGCTCAGGCTGTCCACATTCAAGCTGTAAGCAGCAATGGTGGTCTGGGGTCTCAGATACAGCTAACCCCCCCATCTCTGTGGGGCATTTCTGTATTGGAGACCTTCTGATCTGGGTCCCACAGTGGGTCTGCCTGGTTCTAAAAGTTCTTGGGGACCCTCAGAAGTGTGAGCAGAGACAGTCATGCCATTACAGCATCTCTGAACACACGGCACAGAGGCTTGGGGAGACCACCCAGGCAGCTGAGGGGTGCAGTGTGTGGCGTAGGCAGCCAGCTACGCAATACAAAATCCAGTGAGCAGCAGCACCCCTGTTCCCTCCTCTCCCCCACATCTGAAATCATTTTGTCCCTAAGGCCTTGGAAACTGGGCTATCGGGTGATCTCGTCAATGCTTCTGTGGTTGTTCTTCCTTTTTGGGAATGGATGGTCCCTGGCTGATGGTGTAGCAGGACTCCATCAGGCCCCACACTCTTGATCCCAGGCCTTCCCATTCCTTCAACAAGTAGTTGGAGAAGTTTTGCACATTTTAAAGTTCTACTTCCCTTCTGATGAAAGAAAGATCTACTTTTGAATCCTTTTTCCTTTCTCCATTCTGCTGGAAGCGTTCAGAAGGGTCAATCCATGCCTGCAACACAGTGCTCAGTCATAGCTGGGTATCGAATTCTTCGAGGGCAAGTTCTAAGACCACCAGGACAGGAACAGAATGAGATCAAGTCCTTCTCCCCTTTGTAACAAAGGTAACGTTTCCTCCAGCCTCAGCAGCGTTCCTCCACGCTGCAGCCTCCCGGAGTATTTGCTGACCGTGCTTTCCCAGATCATGGCCGCGCCACGCTCTGTCTCCTTTCTTCCTGAGTCCTCACTGGAATCACCATTAAAGTGACAAGAACTCATGGCTTAACCATCACTTAGTTTGTCTCTGAAACCTGGACTTCCTGGGTACTTCCTCTGGACCCCGCTGTGTCGGTTTATCAAGAGACTTCACTCCATAGCTGACCAGGTTCCTCATCTGTATCCTTTAGATAATAACATCTAAGGACCCTGGCCTGCCAGAGTCCCCTGCATCCTCATGTTTTCTCTTTAGCTTTTCCACCCACTGACTCTTGTATTCCTTGACTCTAAACCAAGGATTGAATTGGGGAGGATTGAGACCAAACCCCCATTTCACTCCCCCACCCCCACCCCCTGCTCCCACACAATCCCACTCGGGTGGGCCCTGTGCTTGCTGGGAGTCTGCCTTGCTACCTTAATAAGTGTCGTGGATTAACTTCCTCCGTCTCTCTGAATTCATTCTATTGCTCGGGCTGACCTCAAACTGTCCATCCTCCTGTCCCAGTCTTCAGAATGATGGGATTATGGCTGTGTGTACCATACCCTACTAATTTTTTTCTTTAACAACATTCTACCTATAGTTCAAAATTCTTCTAGTCTGTCCGTCACCCTGTTCCCATATACATGAAACATCTGTTACAGCCCCAGGCCATTCCAGACACCAGTTTGCCCAGTCTTTCAGGCTTCCACCAACAGGAGCTGACGACACCAAACTCTGGAGGTGGCAAGTCCAGGACTGAGGACTGTGGATCTAAGGTCTGACAAGGGCTGCCTTACTTGGCCCACATAGTAAAAGGGGCAGGAGGTTCTTGGGGTTCTGCCTAGTGGCCATGTCTGGTACCTGCTCCACTCCATGGTTGACTGGGGCAGGAACAGGGCTGGGTTAAGGCTGAATATCCTCATAGAAAGCTCTCCAGAACAGTAGTCCGAATTGCATACTGCTGGTGTCACAGAGGGGACAGAAAGACAGACGGTTGCACAAAATCCACTTTTTCTCTTTCCTCTGATCTTTGATCAAGAATCGCCTTCTGGGGGCTGGAGAGATGGCTCAGAGGTTAGGAGCACTGACTGATCTTCCAGAGGGCCTGAGTTCAATTCCCAGCAGCCACATGGTTGCTCACAACCATCTATAAGATGATCTAATGCCCTCTTCTGGTGTGCAGGCATACATCCAGGCAGAGCACTCTATACATAATAAATAAATAATCTAAAAAAAAAAAAGCCTTCTGCATAGAACCAGACAGGTGTGAGGCCACGTCCTTGGACCTGGGGATGTGTGTTGCTATACTCCAGGAGTCCATGCCCAGAACCCCTGGCAACACTGAGGCTCTATGCACCATTGTTGACTCTGTCAGGAGGGGCTATTTGACCTTCATCAGGGTTTGGATAAGCACCAAAGGCCACTGGTTGCAGGCTTATACCTCAACCTGTGTCAGAAACAGGCACAGGGCAAACTCAAACGACAGGTGGATATGCTATGGGGCCTTTGGTGCACACAAGGACCAGCCACCCAGGTTGAACTTAGGCTGAACTATGCGTTATTCTTGCTGGTCAGGCCTCCCGCCGAGAACCCGTGACCCAGCATCCTGAGAACGTGCCCCTGGCAGGTGACTTGTGCTTGGCTCTACGGAAGAGTGTGACATAAAGTGTGACACCCTTAGGGTTTGCAGGTGGAGTGCTTCCTTACCACACACAAGGCTCTGGGCTCCATCCCTAGCACTGCGTAAACTGGGCACGTGGTACACAGTATGGACACTCAGGGGGTAGAGGCAACACCAAGCCTGTTGCAACTGCTCTTGCCAGTGAGAGCGAGGCTGGAAGCCTATGTCTCTCATCCACTTCCACAGTCCCTTTCAGCTCTGCCGGTTCTGACCCCATCTCTCTGTGGTCCCATGTCCCCTTTCTGGAAGAGGTGGCCGGGAAGGGCTGGCAATGACCTGGGTCCTGTCACACTGTTGCTCAGGGACTGGCTGCCTGTAGCAGAATTTTAGCTAGACTGTGGTATCTAACGTTAATCTGGAGCTTTGGCACCTGAGCTTTGAGGTAGCCTTTTGTCAGGGATTGTTATCTGAGATTTTATAGGTTTTTTTTGAAGACTCTTCAGAGCCTGTGCATAACTTAGTATCAAGACAGGTCTGGAAAACCAGGAAGTCTCATGGCTAAGAACTGCTTAAGTAATGGGTCTTTCAAGATAACCTCTGGGGAGGGAGGGGCAGAGCGGGGAGGACACGTGGTCGGGAAGCAGCATCAGGGGAGCCGAGCCCCGTGGAGCACGGATGGCTAGCTCAGGAGACAGCCGCCAGCAAATAGGCCAACAGGCACAAACCGTACACTTGTCTTTGTGTCCTTATTATTCAACCCCAAATAGAAGCCCCCTCTCACCCCCCACTCCCCAAAAGTTGTCTCCCTCTGTTCCTTTCTCACCACCCCCCCTCACAACATGTATAAACACATCAGCTGTGGCTCACACACATGAACCCCATACGCACACTCCCCCATTCGAGCTTGCGCTCCGCCCACAGCTAGGAGGTCAGTGGAGAACAGCGATACAAATGGGCCCACACTCATAGACAGGGCATGTGGGCTGGTCCACCTCAAACCAGAAAGTCAGCGTCTAAGGAGAGAACAGATTCCCCTGGATCGTGTGTACATCTGTGTGTGTGTATGCGTGCAGATGCACACATACAAATAAACTAATGTAAGCAAATTTTCAAAAATTTTTATTGATTGTTTGTGAATTTCATATCGTGCGCTCCAATCCCACTCATCTCCTCATCCCTTCATATCCACCCTCCGCCCTGGCAATCTCCCCCATGAATAAAATAAGATAGAATAGAAAACAAAACAAAGCATATTGTCCTGGAAGATGCAGTGTTTCACCGGTATTCCCTTTTCTCCACACATTGCTGTTTGCAAATGTTCATGGCAGTGAGTCACTGGCCTGTACACTATCCATACTGGATCCTCATGGGGCCCCCTCTCGGATATCCTGTTGTTGCCCTGTGTCAGGGAGACCCTGCAGCTTTGGATCTGCAGGAGGACCTGCCCTTTCACGTACTTCAGCAGATCACAGATGGGGTAGATGTTGGCTTAGGCCAGATCAAAGCCATGGATTTGGGTCTGGAGGTAGCTAAGTTGGTTAGCCTGCCAGCAATCCTGTGCTCCAGGGCGAGCTCTCCAGCACTGCCCTAGCTAGCTCACCCAATTCCGCAGCCAGCAAGGGGCAAGGTCAGCTCTCTTGCTCTCATGTCCTCAAGGCACGCTCACCCCCTTCGCCACCAGGACCAACCCCATTGTGCTGCCCAGCGCAGCACGGGGCCCACTTCCCCAGTGAGGGACAGGGACAGCTCTCTTGCTCTCTTGACCTGCGGCGAGGGACAGCTTTCCTGAGTGTGCTGGCCTACAAGAAGGTGGGGGCAGCTTAGCACAGTGCCTCAAGCAGCAGTCCAGACAGCGACAACTACATGGCCTGGCCATCAACACAGACCCTGGCTGCCATAGCCTCTTGACTCAGACATGGCTCTTGGCGGCAGACCAGGCCAGGACCTCACCCTGGCCTCTTCATATACCTGTTACTCACTGGTGCCAAGTCTCCCGTTCCACCTTTTTTTACAGTGTATAAGCTCCTTGGCTTCACTTTCTCTTCCATTTCTTCACTGTGGACTCCATCTTCCCCATCTCTTCATCATACATTTGTCCATCACAGTGGTTCCTGTGTCAGGTACTTGGGTGTCTTCCTTTCGGCCACCACACCTGTGGTGTCTTTCTTCTGGCCTCCCTGGCTGCGTAAATAATTTTTTAAAAAAGAGAAACTCACCCTATTAGACTCAGCTATTTAAGGAATGTAGGAAAGGGCTGGAGAGATGGCTCAGCCATTAAAGGCTAGGCTCACAACCAAAAATATAAGAAATGTAGGAAAACTTCTTTATTCATTAAATGAGAGAAAATATTTGGGCATTAGGTCAATATGTTAAAATATATTAATATGATAAATTCCAATGCGTGTGTGTTGTGTGTGACTATAAAGGTGTTTATTGATATGTGTAAATGTATGTATATTTATGTGCATGCTCTGAGTATGTGTGTATCTATGTGTGTGTATGTTTGTGTGTGTGTTCCTGAATGTCTGCGCTCATGTATGTGCACATGCACTTGAGCAGGCGTGTTTGATAGTTCTATTCCAAGGGTGGCTTTCAGCAGGTGCCACCCAGTGTCCCTCTAGTGGCCAGAATCTTGTGCTGTGGAATTGGAGGCCTGGACAGTATGCTGACTATGCCCCCCACCTGACAACATGGCTGGGGGTTGACCCAGCTCTCCCAACCGCTACTTGCAGAATGGTCCACTCTGTAGGGAGGAGGTGGTCTTCTTGGGGAGGGGTCTCACATGCTCACCTGATGGCTCACCAGAATCATCCAGATGATTCTGTCCCCTTCTGTCCACTGCAGCTGCGACTGTAGCTGGAGGTAGGGGTGGGGGCTTTGGCCAACCACCTAGCCTCTGTGCAGAGGACATCTCTGGGCTGCTTAAGGAGAAAGGGTCCTGATGCTGGGCAAGTGTGTATCCCAGACCTTCATGCCGCCGAGCTTGCTTGCCATGCTTTCGTGCTCCAAATTAGCCATCACTTCAGAACCGTGAGTCAAGAAAATCAGACGGGAGAGAGGCCACGAGCAAGGCCAGGCCTGCATTAGGTGGTGAAAGCATGGGAATGTGACTCAGGAGGGCCGAGCCCGCTTCTCTCATCGGCTTACTTAACGGCACCTCAGTGTTCTCAGGGTACTTCCCTCCATGTCTGCTCAAGTCACTTGCCCGGGCTGTGGTCATAGTCACATAGGGCCTGCAGCATCCTATGCTTCTAGCACGCCGTAGATAATGACGTCACGATGCACGTGCCGTCTCAACATCCGATAGGTCGGGGGTGTTCCAGTCAAATGCATGTCTTCCTGGCTATTTTGTATCCCCACGTGGCTGACTCTGCTCGTCTACATGGAGCAGAATCCGTGGTCAGTCAAACAGAGGTGGCAGGTTCTCAAGCTGCTTTGAGAACCTGTTCATAGTCACTTGTGGGCAAGCTGTTTAGCACTAAACAGTTCCTGGGACAAGCCTCCTTCAGTCCTAAACACACACCAATATCTATCTTGTAACAAGTAGGAGGCTGTCTGGTGTTTACATTCCTCTTGATGATAAAAGTTCAAAGGGCCTCCGGTTGAAAGGAAACACAAACACCCTCACCCCTAAACTCAACACTAAACTTTCTTTCACTTCTCCAGAATCCTACCAAACCAGCTGCCCCTCACTGCATGAAGGGTTTTTTTTTTTTTTTTTAATTTTTTAGAGAGAGGGTTTTCCTGTGTAGTCTTGGCTGTCCTGGACTCACTTTGTAAACCAGGCTGGCCTTGAACTCTCAGAGATCCACCTGCCTCTGCCTCCCTGAGCATGAAGCTTTACTAACCATGTTGTAGTGGCTGATTCAGGAGTCTCAGGATGTGGGCATCGATTTGAGATGGATTTGATGAATGGACAAAGGACAGTGAGCCACAGATGTCAGATCTGGGAGCCCTTGGGAGGGACTCCTCATTCTGGGTCTGTGACTAAGAACTGTAAATTGACTCCCATTGGTGGGAGGGTCAGTGTCCCTGGGTCCCCAGAACTGTGTTAACAATAAAGTGAAGCTTAGAGATTGGCGAATGAAGACTTGGCCTTGAGTGCATGTTTGTCTACTCTTGCGTGGGGCTGGGAGCTGGAAGGCTCTGCCTTAAAAAGTACCAAAAGGCAAACGAGGTCCCCCAAGCCCTTGCAGCTCACTTCAGAGGGCCCCTGGAGATCCCAGAAAGGATGGAGAACAAAGGGCCCTTGCCTTCCCATGAGCACCTGGTTCTGTGGTCCTGAGAATGCAGCAAACCGCTTCAAGGAAAGAACTAAAGGCCTTCTTCTATGCCTGACGTGTGCCTGGGCCTTCTCTCAGGAGCTCCCTGGGTAAGGAGTTGAGGGTGGGTGGAGGCTGGGTTTGGGAGACCACTTCTCTTAAAATACTTAAAGGTTTCTGGGAGAGTTCATCTGGTTCCCTCTGCTTGCATGATTTCTGTGTGGCAGGCATGTCCTCAGCTGACGATTACTGAGACAGTTAAGTTAGGACTGCATTGGCTGGAAGGCTCTTGTCTGCCACAGACTGGCAGAGAGGCCTGGTCACCTGCCTACTCACTTCCCAGTCTGTGATGGGAAAGGAATGCCCGCAGGCCCCACTCGTGGCAAACCCGTGGGGTGCCTACAGCCACACTAGGGGGCTGCAGAGGAAGGAGGATGTAATGAAAAGGGGAGGTCTTCTCCTCCTGGTCAGACGCACATAGAGGACTGTAGGGAAACAGCATTGACCACCCTGTCCCCAGATTGCCAAGCCCCAAAGTAGACAGACACTACAGCTCACTCTGGAGTTTGGAAGGACGGATCCAGCAGATGGCGCTACCCATCAGCCTCAATTCCAACCAGGGAATCCGAGCAAATGCCTTCCCTGTGGAGGGTTCCGGGAGGGTGCTGGTCTTGGCAGGTCAGTGAAAGAGGAGTAAATATTGGGTAATCAGAGACACACCTCAAGTGAGCAGGCAGAGCTAGGCCCTGGCAGAGAACAGACTCACACCAAGCTAAGGCTTAAGGGGAGGGGGTGGAGCCACACAAAACTGAAGCCAAACCTCCCGCAAGACAAGTTACAGGGATTCCTGATCGCCCCCTAGTGGGACTGAAGGCCATTGCAGGACGGGGTGTTCTCTGGGACGCATTTATTTCCCTGGACGGCTGCCTTGTGACGCTGGACTGACCCTGAACTTCATATCTGACGATGCTTGCAGACGACGGAAGACTTCTGGTGGACAGCGGACACTGGAATGCTGGTCCTGGAGGCTGGGACTGAGTGAGCTGGAGGGCAGCCAATCCAGTTAGCTCCTTGGGCCCTTGCGTCAGGAATGTGAAGTTACAAGTCAAATTTGGCTTGTACCTGCTGGGCACCGCATGTGTGAGTGTACACGTGTATGTGGGTGTGGGGTCAGCAAGCCTGAGGTAGGACACCTGACTTCGCTGATGGAACTAGTGGCCAGTCATTGAGCCCATCCTCCCTTCTGGAGAATTCCTGTGTCTCTGTGGGGTTGGTAGATCCTTACAGTCAGGCCCACAGGAGGAACGGTCCCGGGCTGAGCAGGAGCCCCTCACCTCCGTCATTGCTCCCAAGTACCTCAGGGCATTTGCTCTGGTTCAGAACTCTTGGCTGCGGCTGCTTATACATCCTTCACCCCTCTTTTGAGGGGGCTCAGCTGGCTCAGCCCCTCGATGGCCTACTTAGGGCAGGCCACCTTTGAAGCTCGTGAGAAGGTTTCACTGGAAAGGGAGCAGCCTTCATTCCCTATGGAAGATGAAGCACCTTTGTTGCCCCCTCCTCAGCCCCCCTGCTGCCTTCCATATACACAGCCCACTGCCTGTGAAGACTCTATTCAAGAATCTCTTTCAAGGCTCCCAGACAGAGAGATGGAGGCAGCCCTGTCAACTACGCCTTCCCTTCCATAGCTTGGGGTGCCTCACAGCGGAGCTTCTGAACCTACTGTCCCGCCTGATTCTTTCATATACCCTCGTCCCCCTACCTGGGATGGTGGGGTGGATGCTTCACTGCTTTGGGTCCAGCCCATTCTCGTATCACCTTCAAACCAAAGGCTCTATTCTGGTGGGCACTGCACTCTTCTCTCTTTGACAGACAGCACCGCAGGCCCAGAGCTAGGGCCCAGAAACAGAGGCAGGTGTGTCTAGACCCCAGACAGAATAGCAGCCGTGTGCCCCTGACTCCCCCGGGTGGTCCCTGAGCAGCTGTCTCTAGCACTTCTGCAGGAACTGTGGCCACTGCCTCCTTCTGGGTCCCAGAAGACCTATTCTCTGGGTGGTCTGGAATGGTATCCTGCTCCTTGCAGGGCCTATCCTTGCCTGATGCCCTCATGCACTCATTATGCTGTAAGCAGAAATAGTAAAATGGTGAGGCAAGTTCTGTGCCCCCAGTGAGGCCGCTCCTGCATGCTTTTGTAGAGTCACTGCTGCGTTCAGGCTCGCATTCTATTCCCAAAGCCTGACTGAGGGCTGTACCCTGCATACTGCCAATCTCCGCCGAGTCCCCTCCCCCCATCAATCACCGATTAAACCAACACCTTACAGGCTTGCTTAAGCTTGATCTTACAGAGGCATTATGTCAATTGAGGTTCCCTCCGCGCAGGTGACTTTAGCTTGTGTCCTACTCACTGGTTTCAGGCAGCAGCGGTGTCTAGATTCACCTCCCCCGTGGGTCAGGTGTATGCACTGCCCCTGTACCACAGCCATGGAGGGCAGGCTGGGGAGAGCATTATCTAGAAACCTAGAGAACAGATGGATATACATGGATATCCACATACAGCCCTCCTCTGCCATCCACCATGTGCCCGGGTATCTCAGGCACTTTCCTGCCATTAATGTTTTTTTTTTTTTTTTTTTCCTGCAGGCATGGAGAGGCGGGATGGAGTGACCTAGTTAGGCTCTAGACATTGTCCTTAAACACCGGGGAACAGTGGAGACCCCAAACAGCAGAGGTTTCTGGAAAACCCGAGAAAGCCACACTGTCCAGCGTAGACGCTACTTAACTCCACAGGAAATATGGCTGGAGCCCTGCCCTGCGGCCTCACCTGTTTGAGGCTACCTTGTCCCAGTGTTTTCTGACCCTGACCCTGCTGGGTTACTCTCCAGGACAGTGCTTGCTTGTGGCTTCCTTGACAGGTGGCCATCTGGGCAGCCCTTTGGGGCAATTCTGTGGGCTCAGACTAGGCTTGTGTTGCCCTGTCTGGCTGTCTGGCCTCTGCTAGATTCTCCAACGCCTGCTCAGTGCTCTGGTGTCAGACTCTAAAGCTCTCTCTGTGGCCTGTGGAGGGTTTGTTTGGTCTGTTCTGTTCGGAGGGTGTAAATGTTGGAAATACTACCGGGTCAGTGCAGGGTCGGGAGGATCAGGCTTGGTGGAGGAGGCCAGTGGGTTCTTGTGAAGGCTTGGATGTGCCCATATGGAGGGGGAGAGAAAGAGACACAGAAATAGGGAGGGAGATAGATATCAGAGAGATGGATGTAAATAGAGACATAGAAAGAGGAGGAAGCAATGGAGGAAGAGTGGGGCCAGGCTGGGGAGGAGCGAATTTTTCCCAGGGTCCAGGGTAGAATAACAGTTACTGGAACCTGACAACAGTACAGATGGCTTGAAAGTAAATGAGCAAGTAGAAGGAGCTGGAGCTGGGGAGCTGTGTTCATTCAGCTCAGCTTGTTGGGTGCAGGTCAGGTGCAGGTAATGAGAAAGGCAGATTCAAGAGAGGGTGCTCAGCATACCCATCTCTCCTTCATTCCTCCCCTACCGTTTCCTCAGCCTCTGCCTTTCTGTGGTGCCCATGGCTCTGATTCTGTGCACAGGTGGCCTGGAACACATGCAGGTCAGGGGTCAGAGGAAAACAACAGCATAGAGTGTGAAGTGCTTCCTTTGCTCCTCAGCGTGTCATCTTCACACCACTCTCCTCCTTTCTGGCGGGCAGGAAGGGTCCCGAAGGACGTGCTGCTTTCAACCTAAGCATTCTTCTCTGGAAGCCTGTGGGGATCCAGAGCAGCTCTGTAGAAAGGCCTTAGGCTCCCGAGCTTGCTCCAGCATTTAATGGGACAGATGTCGGCTGCATCTGTGGAGACCGTATCTCGAGGGATGCACCTTGAAGCCTGCCCCAGCCTTTACTCTGGCATAGCAGTGGTCCCCTTCCTAAAGTAGCACAATGCCTAACCTCTGGTGATAAGCTGAGAACCAGTGGAGCCATAGCTTGGTCTCCTGGCCCAGATTCCCAGATTCCCAGATTCCCAGCCCTGCCCAGATCTCACAGGTATGTATGTGGTGTGTATGTGTGTTGGGGGAGGGAGGTGTTTGCAAAGCAGATAATAGGCTTATCCCTTATCTTTGGAGAGGGGTGTTGAGCCCGGGGACCTCATCCCATCTAGTCACTTAGAGTTTCTCTGTCAGGGCAGCTCCCTATGTGTTGCTTTAAGTGAGAATGTCCCCCTATAGGTTCATATATTTGAATACTCGCTCCCCTGTTGGTGAAACTGCTGAAGCCTTGAGGTTTCAAAAGCCCACACTATTCCCAGCTAGCGCTCTCTGCCTCATGCTTGTGGATCAGATGAAGGATCTCAGCTCCTGATGCTGAGATACTGAGACACTCGTGCTGCCAGATGCCACCCGCCCCGTCATGATGTTCTCGGACTCACCCATTTGGCACTCTAAGCCCGATGAGCTGTCTCTTCTATACGTTGCCTTGGTGATGGTGTCTTATCATAACAGTAGGAAAGTAACCAACACATCCTCTGAGCAGAGCCTATGGGAGAACCCCAGCCTCCTCCCCAGGGTGTCACTCTTGAAGATTTAGTAAAAGGGAGCAGCTGAAAATGTAGTCTGATGACAGGACACTCATCCACAGGGAGCTGCGTGTTCTGCTGGCTCCAGGAAATACACTAACACTCACGTTTAGATTTAATCAGATGTCCAAGATGAAGGCCAAGGCCAAGGCCAAAGGCAGAGCCATACAAGGATGGTCACAGTCATGACTGAGACAGGAAGAAGACAGAGTGCAGGGCCACTGATGATCAAGACCCAAGAGAAGTCTAAATGTCAAGGAGAAAACAAAGACCAAATGTGGCCAGGGACAACAGTCTAGATGGAAGCTGACATCAAATGGTACTTCCCACAATTGAGACCAAGCCAAAGCTAAGGCCATGGCCAAATCACCTCAGCAGGCTGTCAAGGTAGACCAGCTGGCTTCTGCCCCCGTGGCAAGTACCTGCAGTAGTCTTGCAGAGCCCCACAGGCTGAGGTTCTCAGCTCAGTGACCCAGAGCTTTCACTCTCAGTCTAGTAAGCAAGGTTGGAACTAGACTGAGGTTGGGGTAGAATTGGAGTGGACTATAGCGTATTTGTGTGTCTGAGCGTGTATATGCATTTGTGTTTCATGATTTTTTGTTTTTGTTTGTTTAGTCGGTTATCAATACAGGGTCTTATGTAGCCCAGGCTGCCCTCAAACTCTCTATATGATCCGAAGCTGGTCTCGAACTCTGGATCTTTCTGCCTCCATCTCCTAAATTACTCAACCAAAATATATTAGTCAGGCTCCTTTAGGGAATCAGGCCAGTAGAATGCATGTCAATGGAGGGAAGTTATCAGATTGGCTCACACCAGAGACTGGAAAGTTCCAAAGAAGCTGTGTTCAGAGGCAGGGAAGCCAGCAGCTGTGAAGGAGCAAGCAAGACTCGAGGCTGCACAAGATGTGATGATCCCGCCCATGCCTGGAGGCCCCAAAGTCCCCCGGGGGTCTGATGCTTCAAGCTTACACTCAAAGGCTGACGAATTTGAAGTGTGATGTCCCCATGACAGCAGCAGAGAATGGAGCTGCTAAGGAAAGGTCCTTCTTCCTGATTCCTGTTCCATCACGATGGCCAGCCTGTTGATGGTGAACCTCAGTCTGGAACATACCTTCCTTCCTTCCTTACGTATTTCTTGGAAACATGTCACGGACACACTAGAGAAGACCCTTGCCAGTTCTTTAGGAATCTGTCATGACTTTAGGAATCCGACATGTAAAAAATGTCTGTTTGCCCAAGGTAAGATAGAGGTGACAAAGTAAAAAACAAAACAAAACAAAACAAAACAAAAAAACAAAACCCATTCTACCCAAGCCTATCTCAGTGAGCCTGAGAGTTTCTTGGGCGTTATTTATAGGAACATGGGTAAGTTAATGGCAGCTGTATCACCCCCCAAAAAACCAACAGAAAAAGCTTGTGGTTTATGGTGTCTATCGGTTTCCTTCTAGTAAACTCACATGACGGATCTCAAAGGTCGCATGGGACCTCACAAGACCAAGCAGCACTTTTGAGGTTTTCACCGGAAATGTGGCAGGACCTGCTGGTCTCTAGACCAGACAGAACTGTAAGTCACCAGAAACAGCCTTTGAGAATATGTTACTTTGGTGTTGTTGCTGTTGCTTCCCAAGCTTTTTAAGATTTATCAATGTTTAATTCTTATTTGGTGCAATTATTTATTTATGTTCATACGGTTAATTTTTTTTAATGTTTTTTTTTTCATTAAAAATTATTTTGGTTGCATGGTGATGGCCTTTAATCCCAGCACTGGGAAGGCACAGGCAGGTGGATCTCTTGAGTTTGAGGCCAACCTGGTCTATAGAGCAAGCTCCAGGCTGGTCAGAGCTACACAGAGAAATCCTATCTTGAAAAAACAAGCAATATATACACATATATATATTTATATATGCATGTGTTATGTACTGGTGTTTTGCCTGTACATGCATGCAGAAGAGGGCATGGTATCTCCTGGGACTGGAGTTGGGAGCTGCCATATGGGTGCTGGGAATCAAACCCCTTGTCTTCTGGAAGAGCAGCCAGTGTTTTTAACTGCTGAGACATTTCTCAAACCCCTTGTTTTTTTTTTTTTTTTTTGAGACAAAGTCTCATATAATCCAGTCTGATTACTTCAACTCCTGATCCTCCTGCCTCTACTACCCAAATACTGGGATTGTAGGTGTGTACCACTATACCCAACTTGTAAATAAAATTTAAAAATTATTCATTACATTTATTTGTGTGTGTGTGTGTGTGTGTGTGTGTGTGTGTGAGAGAGAGAGAGAGAGAGAGAGAGAGAGAGGGAGGGTACCTTGGCTTGAATATGGAAATCAGAAAATAACCTGCTGGAGTCATCGCTCCTTCCACCATGTCAGTGCTGGGGATTGAACTCAAGATATCAGGCTTGGCAGCAGGTACCTTTACCTAGCCGCTCCATCTCACTGGCCAGTAATTTAATTGTAAACGCATGCTTAAAACCACATTCATCCTCAGCTTGCCAAAGCCCAGCAGTAGTTGGCAGCACTCAGAGTTTTCCTATCACTGATAGGGATGGAAGTACACAGGCTGAAGGGGTTAGCTAGGCCCACAGCCATGTTTTTTTTCTGAAGGTGGAGATGGAGCATGGGCTTGCTCACACACGCACACACTCATATCGCATGCTCTACAGGGGCAAAAGAAGTGGGACTGGCAGGGCTCTGGGCCAAGGATTCCTGTCATCTTAGACCCTGTTTCAGATAGCTTATCTGTAGAGGCTTTCCTCAGGTCCCTTCCTGTCCTCGTTCCCTTCTCCCGAGTGCCCAGTGCTCTTGTCTTATCTCCCTGCCATATCCTTCTCTCTGACCTTTCCCTGTTGTCCTTGACTTTGTACCTTTCCCACTGAACCCAAACCCATGATCGGAATTAGAGCTTGGGCGGAGGCGAGTGGGGGTGGGGTGGGTCGGTCTGAAGAGCTCTGAGGAGCTGAAACCAAAGCTTTCTTAGAAATAGAGGTCAGGTCCTGATGGACTCGTATTTACCTTAATTCAGAGCACACTGCTGGCCCTCTCCTGGAAAGAGGGTCTGTTGAAAATTGAGAGATTCGGCAAACACCACAATACTTGAGAGTTAAGGGATTTGTATAATTTAACAATGTAGTGCCTGAAAACATGAAGGTTAAGTAGAGTTTAAATCTCATCCTCTTGGGTGACAAATACTTTTTTTTTGTTTTTGAGGGGGTAGGATTCAAACACAGGGTGACATGTGTGCTAGGCACGTGCTGCCTCATTGGGCAAAATCTTCGGGGCAAATACTTTTCTTAAAACAAAAATAGCCAGGGCCAGTGCGGGCAAGTAGAAATAGTCAAATCCAAACCCAATATCTGTTTAGAAAGCAGGGTGGGGATGGATGACAAATGGCCAAAGAGCGAGCAATCGGGCAACTGAGTTTGTATTTTTCGGAACCAGTCAGGAGGAGGCTTGGTTTTGTTTCCCCTTCTGAGAAATAGATCTGGCGTTGGAGAGAGGAGAGGCATTGCTAAGCCATGCAATCTTTCCTACAAACTGTTTGCAGCTGTTACAGCGATGCTGAGAGGTTTTGATGCCATGGAAGAAAAGCTTCTGTGAATGTGGTCAGGGGGGCTGGAGAGATGGCTCAGCGGTTAAGCTCCCTGGCTGCTCTTTCAGGGAGTCTGTGTTTAATTTCAACCATCCACATGTCAGCTCACAATCCCGATAATTCCAGTTCCAGGGTATCTGGCACTCTCTTCTGGCCTGCAAGGCACCAGGCACACATGGGGCGCACACACATGCACTTAAGGGAAAACATCCACACACATAACATAAATAAATAAGTCTTTGAAAATGTGGACAAGGAGCTGGGCCTGTGGCTCAGTGGGAAGCATGCATAAAGCCATATAGGTCCAGTCTCTAGAACCCCATGGAATGGTGTGATGTTGCATGCCTATAATCCTAGCACTTTGAGATGCAGAGGCAGGAAGATGAGGCGTCCAAGGTAATCCGTGGCAGCTTAGGGGGTTCAAGGCCAGCCCGAGCTATGTGCGACCCTGTCTGAAACAAACAGACAAGCAAACAAACAAAACAAACCTGGAAAAAAATATGCACAGAAGGATCCCAGCATTCCAAGAGGCAGAGGCAGAAGGATCTCTGTGAGTTTGAGGCCAGCCTGGTCTACCAAAGTGAGTCCAGGACAGCCAGGGCTACACAGAGAAACCCTGTCTCTAAAAATAAATAATAAAAAAAAAGAGTAACAAATGTGCACACAAGGAAAAAGTATTTGTGCTAAAATTGCCTGGAACAGAAGACAAAAACATGATCTGGGTTATCATGAAGGACACAATATGCAGTTTGTAGACACTTGATTTTCTAAAAAAAAAAAAAAAAAAAAAAATCAAAACCAAGATTCTTTTTATGTAACCTAGATAAACCTGTGACCCTCTTGATTTAGCTTCTCTAAGGATGAAATTATAAATATATCTCTGGATTTCCATTCTTTTTTTTTTTTTAATGGGGTTTGTATTCATGTATTTAATGGAAGCATATTTGTAGAAAACTCATCCAGTTGTTGCATGGATATTTGTGCAATGTCTCTCTTGGGCTGGCCTTGCTGGAAAGCTCAGTTCAGGGCTCGAGGTCCCAGGTCTAGCTCACATGGGGCTTTGCTCCAGCTACTTCTTTGCTGCCTAGACAGCCTCCAAGCTACGTCCTGTGCCACCAGGCTCTCTTGGAGATGGTGGCCACTCCTACTCATCTTGCAGTACTCAGAGGCAATGTCTCATCTTCCGGTACAGCCTTTGGCTACATCTGTGTGCCGGCCTCAAGCATGGCAAGACCACAGTGCTGGCTCTGTCACTCTTCTCTTCTGGGCTGGGTACTCCCTAAGGCTGTAAGATGCTGCAGAGTCCTTCTCAGGAGGTAGAAGTGAGCCTCCCTGCGGCTGTTCTCCTGGAGGCTGCGGAATGGCCTCACACAGTTGAAATTGCTAGAGAGAGTGGGAGCAGGAAGTGAGGGGCCTGGGATGGCAGCTCCTGCCAGAGAAGGTATGGACCCTGGTTTGCTCTGTTAAGCCTAGGAAGGCAGATCTTATTTGGTGGGTGAAGTGTCTGTTGCATTCTGAGCACTGTAAGGTGCATGGCATGCCTGTATTCATTGACTATCTGTCCCAAGCCTGTAAAGCGGTAGCAAAGGCCTACCTTCAGTTTTGGAGTGTGCCAGTGGCTGCTGGGAAGTGGATGCTCTTTTCTTAATGGTACCCAAGTAATAAATGGTGGGGCAAGCACAGCCCAAGCTCCCTCTGGTTCCGACTCTCCCACAGGCTCTAGATGTGCAGATTCCCTCTGTGGCAGAGTGGGATATCTGCAAAAGAACTCTGTCGTGGATGCTTGTAAGGCTGCTCTGCCCGGGTGTCCCAGCGACCTTGACACTCATCAATTCCGGAATCAATTACAGCAGCTTCCAGAACTTCCACTTTTACTAATGGTCTACCATGTGGCTCTCTTTCAGATAGCCAAGTAAGTTGTTGGTACTCTGAGACTTAGATACATCAGGATTGAAATGAAACTTCCATGTATACTTTATACTATACCTGTAGGACAAGGTGCGTAGCCGAGGCTCAATTCAATGCTAAAATCAAGGCCAAGAGCAAGTCCAAAGCTGACATCAGCAAGACCAAGAGAAGGTCTTATAAAAGATGAAGGCCGACCAAGGCCTAGACAGATCCTAGCCAGACAGTGAACATGGCAGCAAGGGCCAGCAGACGCTGAGGAAGGGGAGGACAGTGCTGCTGGCATGGACACTAGCTTCCCTTCTATCTGGTCACAGGCTCACCCTGAGCCTACTCACGGGCTCTTGGCCTGCTCCCCAGACTCAGCAAAGGACCCCAGTGTGTACCTCGAGAGTGAGTAGGTCCCATTCTGAGTGACTGCAGGCCAGCTATCCATTGGGAACTCTGGAAGCAATGGTGCGCTTGAGCCTTCGGAAGAGAGGAAAAAGCAGGGGCAGCTTTTGTCTTACACTGCAAGTGTGGCCTCTTCTTTAGGGACAAGGCACTTTATAGATGGCAGACAGATGGAAGGGGATCTGAGCCAAGCAGTCTAAGGAAATGGCTGAGGAGAGAGGCCTTCTTACCCCATCAGGAAGAAGAGGGTTTTGTGAAAGGTGGTAAAGAAGACACACTGTCACACAGATGCAAAGGCTTGGTGACTTTGTAGGAAATGCAGGTCAGAGGTGTCCCTGACCATCCCTTGCTCTGCCCCGGTGGCTGCCTTCAGCTGCAGAGGCCCTCACATTGCTTCTTGTAGCCTCAACCCCACCAGTGTGAGAGCCAGAGCTGCCTCTGCTGGTTCTGGGGTTGCCTTGATCCTTCTCTGGTTCTTTTCTATGTCCCCGGAGGTTCCTACATAAATTACTATCTGCTTTGCAACTTGAGAAAGAGTTGACTTTATTAGATATTAAATATTTTAGAAAGCCCTGAGTGTGAACACTAGCCGGGTGTGCTGGCTAGTTTTAGGGCAACTTGACCAAACAAGCTAGAGTTATTTGAAAGAAGGGGAACCTCAAGTGAGGGGGTTTTCTTAATTAGTGATTGATGGGGAGGACGCAGCTCATTGTGGGTGGTGCCATCTCTGAGCTGGTGGTGCTGGGTTCTGTAACTGCTGAGCAAACCAGCAAGCATTATCCCTCTATCGCCTCTGTGTCAGCTCCTACCTCCAGGTTCTGGCCCTGTTTGGATTCCTGTCCTGACTTCCTTTGATGATGAATTGTAATGTAAAAGTATAAGCCAAATAAGCTCTTGCCTCTCCTAGTTGTTTTGGTCATAGTGTTTCATCACACCAATAGAAACACTGACTCAAAAGAGTCACCTATTCCCTGTGACCTTGCCCCATTGGTCCAGTAGCCGGTGCCTGCTGCTCCACCCATCCTGAGATGGGTTCAGAGATGAAGCTGCAGGACTCACAGTTTGAAGGGGGTGGGTGATAATTGGAGATGTGTTCTTTGAGAACACATCTGGGTATCTGGTAAATACCCAGAGACCCAATAGGTTGCGAACCTCAGTGGTGAATGAGAAGGGGTGTAGGAACCTCATTCTCCAGGTGCCTGTGTTGAACTCCAGCAGGGAGACAAGTGGAAACAGCTACCGTGAGCTCCAGGCCCTCACAGAAGCCCCTGGTGGTCTTGCTGGAGGATGTACAAAGAAACCCAGAGGAGAGAAGTGGAGCCCTTGGGAAGTAAAGTGAGGTCCTGGGAACTTGGGCAGATTTTGCTTGCCACTGGGGACCTGGTAGGCATCCAGTTGGGCTTGAAGGGGCAGGCCACTGGCCTGGTGCATTCTTGGGTTGCAGCAAACCTATCCTGCTTGGACATCTGGAGGGTACCAGGTCAGGCGATGATGCTTCAGGCCCAGAGTCAGTGAAGCTGCTTAGGGGGTCCAAGCTGTTTGCCCAGTCCACCGGTGGTTCCTGCCCTGCTGTACTTTACCTTGGGGATTGGCTCACTCTCTTCCCCTACCCTCTTGGTAGCCACCTGTCTCTTGGGGTTAGAGAGGGCTAAGCCTGGCTTTATGATAATTTTGCCTCTGTCAACTCCTTTGTATATTCCTGATCTTCTTCAAGCCAGAGGGACTGGCCAAGCTCATGGGTTCTACATGAATCCTCCCAGGGGAGGTGGCAGCCTGGAGAAGCCTGGGAGGGAGCCCAGGTTGAGGGTGAGTCTTGGAAAGGAGGGGAGAAGCCTGGGGCAGAGTTTCCATTTCCTGGGGCCTAGGTATATTGGGTGGGCTGTGAGAGGGCTCCCAGAGGTTGAGTTTTGTTTCCTGGAGTGAGGAGTCAGGTGAGGGGAAGTGATGGGGGATAGGACAGGAAGGAAGCATGTCAGGCTTGGTGTGAGGAGCCACCTGCCCTGCCCACACTGGGCTAGGAGAGCAGATGTCCCAGACACAGAGTTCCACTGCCCAGGCACACAGGGCAAGGCCTCCTCTATAGCCAGCTCCACTGCCTTCCAGTACCTGCCAATGTATTTCTTTGGGTTTTAGAGATGTTGGTGTTCTTTCTGTGCTCCCCCACTTCTGTCCTGATCCTGCCATCTGGGCATCCTCCCCAGGTCCAAAGAGCCCTCCTTTGCCCCTTCCAAACCCCGCTGTGCCCTCTAAGGGTCCTAGTCTGCTGACCTAGGCCCCTCCCTGAGATCCTGTCTAAGTCCTCTGCTCACTGGGTCGTCATGAATAGCAGGGACTCAGTACCTCAGCTTCCTGGGGCTCCCTGGGGCTCTCTTGGACTTCGCATTGGGAATTTGGGCCTATCATCTTTCTTCCTTCTCCTCATCTACCAAGCCCCATAGCAAGTCTCCATGACGACTAGAGAGCTCAGCACAGCTCAGACTGCATCCAGGTCTTAGGTGGCCGGCTGGGACTCAGTTCCATTTAGAAGGACAGCCTGGGTACAGGATTGCCTCGGGTACAGCCTTTGCTTGTCAACTTGTTGTATTTGGGAAAAGAGACCCTCAGCTGAGGAATGGACACCATCAGTTAGGCTCGTGGACGTGTGAGGCATTGTCTTACTTGATAACAGATGTAGGAGGTCCCAGCCCACTGTGGGCAGTGCCATCCCTATGCAGGCCGCCTGGGCCTTGGATGAGCAAGTCAAGGAGAGCAAGGCTTAATTAAGCAGCAGTCCTCTACGGCCTTTGCTTCAAGGTGCTGCTTTTAGTTCTTGTCTTGGCTTCACTTGATGATAGACTGTGGCTGTAAGAGGAAATAAATCCTTCTTCTCCAAGCTGGATTTGGTCAGTGCCTTGTCACAGCCATAAAAACTTCTAGAACAGCCAGCTTCTGGGAATCTTTGGGCCAAGATCCTCTAGCTACTGCTGGGTAGGGGGAGGAAATGCATGGGAGAAGCTGTGTAGTCTCTGGCTGTGCTGTGGCAAGACCCACATCTTTAAGCTGGTGGTGAACGAGGGAGCTGAAAGCACCATGCCCACTTCTCACCAGCATCTCCTATTTACCTGCAGGAGCAGCTGGAGTCAGGCTTGGCTCTGGGTTCTCTGGGAAGTTCCCATCCTGCCTCAGGGCCCTGAGCAAGGCTATATGTGCCTTCTGGTGGCAGAAGCCCTCACAGCCCTGGAACTTTTCAGAACCTTAACCTAACCGCCGCAGAACACAGTCTTAACAAATACTAGCATCTTTGTCAAAGATCAGGTGTCCGTAAGTGTGTAGGTTTATTTCTGGGTCCTCGGTTCAGTTCCATTGATCCACCATTCTGTTTCTATGCCAGTACCATGCAGTTTTTATTACTGTTGCTCTATAGTACAGCTTAAGATCAGGGATGGAGATACCTCCAGAAGATCTTTTATTGTAGAGGATTGTTTTAGCAATTCTGGGTTTCTGTTATTCTATATGAAGTTGAGACTTTTTCCTTCCAGGTCTGTAAAGAATTGTGTTGGTAATTGGATGGGAATTGCATTGAATCTGTAGATTGCTTTTGGTAAGATGTCCATTTTTACTATGTTAATCCTGCCAAGCCATGAGCATGGGAGATCTTTCCATCTTCTTATATCATCTTCTAATTCTTTCTTCAGAGACTTGAATTTTTTTTTTCATACAAGTCTTTGACTTGCTTGGTTAGGGTTACACCAAGGTACTTTATGTCATTTGTGGCTATTGTGAAGGGTGTTGTTTCCCTAATTTCTTTCTCAGCCCTTTTATCTTTTGTATACAGGAGGGCTACTGATTTTATTTTTGAGTTAATTTTGTATCCAGCCACTTTGCTGAAGGTGTTTATCAGCTGTAGGAGTTCCCTGGTAGAGTTTTTGGGGTCACTTACATATACAATCATATAATCTGCAAATAGTGATAATTTGACTTCTTCCTTTCCAATTTGTATCCCCTTGATCTCCTTCAACTGTCTTATTGCTCTAGCAAGGACTTCCAGAACTATGTTGAAGAGATATGGAGAGAGTGGGCAGCCTTGTCTTGTCCCCGATTTCAGTGGGATTGCTTTAAGTTTCTCTCCGTTTAGTTTGAGCATCTTCAACAAATGGTGCTGGTCTAACTGGATGTCTACATGTAGAAAAATGCAAATAGATCTATACTTATCACCCTGCACAAAACTGAAGTCCAAGTGGATCAAAGACCTCAACATAAAACCAGACACATTAAGTCGGTTAGAAGAAAAAGTGGGGAAGAGCCTAGAACTCATTGATACAGGAGACAACTTCCTGAACAGAACACCAACAGCCCAGGCTCTAAGAGCAACAATCAATAAATGGGACCTCATGAAACTGAAGAGCTTCTGCAAAGCAAAGGACACTGTCGTCAAAACAAAATGACTGCCTACAGATTGGGAAAGAATCTTCACCAACCCTTTATCTGACAGAGGGCTAATATCCAGTATATATAAAGAACTAAAGAAGCTGAAAAGCAGCAAACCTAGTAAAATCCAATTAAAAAATGGGAAACAGCTAAACAGAGAACTCTCTGTAGAGGAATATCGAATGGCAGAGAAACACTTAAAGAAATGTTCAGTGTCATTAGCCATTAGGGAGATGCAAATCAAAACAACCCTGAGATTTCACCTTACACCCATCAGAATGGCCAAGATGAAAAACTCAAGTGACAACACATGCTGGAGAGGTTGTGGAGAAAGGGGAACCCTCCTCCACTGCTGGTGGCAATGTAAACTTGTACAACCACTCTGGAAAGCAATCTGGCGCTTTCTCAGACAACTAGGATCAAGATCCAGCCATACCACTCCTAGGCATATATCCAAAAGAGGCTCAAGTACACAATAAGGACATTTGCTCAACCACGTTTGTAGCAGCTTTATTTGTAATAGCCAGAAGCTGGAAACAGCCCAGATGCCCCTCAAACTGAAGAATGGATGCAGAAATTGTGGTACATCTACACAATGGAGTATTACTCAGCAGTGAAAAATAAGGAAATAATGAAATTTGCAGGTAAATGGTGAGACCTGGAAAGGATCATCCTGAGTGAGCTGTCCCAGAAGCAGAAAGACACACACGGTATATACTCACTCATATAGACATATAACATAGGATAAACCTACTAAAATCTGTACATCTAAAGAAACTGATCAAGAGAGAGGACCCCGACTAAAATGCTCAATCCCCATCCCGAAAGGCAAAGAGGATGGACATCAGAAGAAGAAGAAAACAGTAAATAACCTAGGAACCTGCCACAGAGGGCCTCTGAAAGGTTCTGCCCTGCAGACTATCAAAGCAGATGATGAGACTTATGGCCAACTGTTGGGCAGAGTGCATGGTATCTTATGTAAGAAGTGGGAAATAGTAAGATCTGGAGAGGACAGGAACTCCACAAGGAAAGCAACAGAATCAGAAAATTTGAACACAGGGGTCTTCCCAGAGACTCGTATTCCAACCAAGTACCAGGCATGGAGATAACCTAGGACCCCTGCACAGATGTAGCCTATGGTAGTTTAGTGTCCAAGTGAGTTCCATAGTAACGGAAAGAGGGACTGCCCCTGACATAATCTGATTGGCCTGCTCTTTGATCACCTCCCCCTGAGGGGGGAGCAGTCTCACCAGGCCACAGAAGATGACAATGCAGCCACTCCTGATGGGATATGATAGACTAAGATCAGAAGGAAGGAGAGGAGGACCTCCCCTATCAGTAGACTTGGGGAGGGGCATGCGTGAAGAGGGAGGGAGAAGGATGGGATTGGGAGGGGAGGAGGGAGGGGCTTATGGGGGGATACAAAGTGAATAAAGTGTAATTAATAAAATAAAAAAATAGTCAAAACCAAAACAGAGCAAATACTGGTACTGTAAGACCTGGGGTCTCACAGCTCAGGAGTTTTATCGCGCCCTTCCCAGAAACTCCCCCAGACCAAGACTTGTTGCAAAAGCAAGAGGTTTATTAACCATTGTACAACGGGGTCACCCCTGCCGGTCAGCAAAGAGTGGCACCGGGAGACAAAGGCCTTTAGGTTTTTAAAAGAAAAATTGCGGGAAATTTGAAGTTGCAGTTTTGGCAATTTAGGATTGGATGAGGAAGTTATAAAGTAAGATAATTGGTTAGTCTTAGGTGCTCAAGCTTGGCCAGTCCTGCCAAGTGTGGATGCAACTGCAATTTAAGGTGGGGGTGGTTGGCTCATCCTTGAAGATTAGGGGCTGCGGACTTTTGGCTGAAGGTCAAAAGCTACTCAGAAGAAGTCTAGGTTAGTTGCTAAGAAACACTATTTCAAGGACAAGGGTCTGGTCCTCCTTTTGCTGAGTAAAGGTCATTGCTTGCTTGCCCCTTTTTTTATATCTGTCCTCACAGATAGGGTCACATTCCTTCACTCTCTGGAAAGGTACTAAGAGGCTTTAGCTTAACCTGGACCTAAAACTCAAAAGTATAGGCTTTAGAAGACATATAGGTTACAAAGTTAGTCTAACCCTTTCAGTACGTGATAAGCCAGAAAACAGTTTGAACAAAGTTGAAAGAATCGTGTGCGTGGGTGTGTTTGTGGTATAATGTGTAGGCCCATGGTGTGTGTATGTGATGTGCATGTGCCATGCGGAGGTGGTTTGTGGGAATTGAATGTCCTGTCTGCTCCACGTGTCATATATGGTACGGTTCTGTATAGAAGTTTACTGTGTATCCTGTGCGGCCGTGTAGACAATGTTTCGTGGTGTGTGAGCTGCACATATATGTAATTACATAATACGTGTGAATATTGTGTGTACGTGGTATGCAAAGGCGTGTACATGTGTCGTGTGTGCTTTGCAAAGTATGTTGTATGTGGTGTGTCTGTATGTTCATGAGTGTTGCTTCTGAATGTGGTGTAATGGTGGTTTTTTTTTTTTTTTTTGTGTGTGTGAGAGAAACAGAGAGACTCCTGAGTGTGTGTCTGTGTGTGTGTGTGTGTGTGTGTGTGTGTGTGTGTATTTATGCATTCTGCCACTTCAAAGGCCTGCTGCCTTCCCATGGTCTTGATATTTGGGGGCAGGGTGACATGGTTGCAAGGAGAAGTCCATGCAACTGTCAGCGGGGAGCAACTCCCCAGACCCCTCCATCTTGCCAGGTTCATCATGGTAGAAGGGTTGCTGGAAGCCTGGCCCACCAGGCAGCCTGTGGAGATGGTGAGTCAGGGGCCTGAGCTGCAGTCTGGATGCCTCTGTCTTCCCTGATATGACTTGCTGCTCACTCAGGAGGCAGTTTTCCCTCATGCCGTCCCTCATGCTTCACCTCCTGCCCTGCCTCATGCCTTCCTTCATGCCCTCCCTCTTGCCTCACTTCCTGCCCTCCCTCATGCCCTCCCTCTTGCCTTACCTTATGCCCTCTCTCATGCTCTCTCTCATGCCCTCCCTCTTACTTCACCTCCTGCTGTCCCTCCTGCCCTGCCTCATGCCCTGCTTCATGCCCTTTCTCTTGCCTCACCTCCTGCCCTGCCTCATGCCCTCCCTCTTGCCTCACCTCATGCCCTGCCCCATGCTCTCTCTCATGCTTTCCCTTATGCTTTCACTCATGTGAAGTCTCATTCATGTCTCCTCTTTCCCTCCTCCCCACTCCTCATCATCTCTCAAAGCCCTGCCCTATCAGGGTTTCAATTACTTCTGGACTTCAGAGGAGTGATGGACAATTTTTTTTTTTTGGGTCTATGTCTCTCATGCCATATTTAGGAGCGTTATAATTTCATGGGATATCTGCTTTCTTGGACTTGCTAAGTCTCTATACCCTTTTAAAATAATCTCTATGCCCTTTTAAAATAATTTATTTATTTTTTATTCTATGTACATTGGTGTTCTGCCTGCAGGTATGTCTGTATGAGGTTGTTGGATCCCCTGGAAATAGAATTACAGACAATTATGAGCTGCCATGTGGGTACTAGGAATTGAACCTGGGTCCTCTGGAAGAGCAGCCAGTGTTCTTAACCACTGAGCCACCTCTCCAGCCCTGTCTCTGTGCCCTTTATACGTGGCAGGGGCCAGGCCCATCCAGGGAGTGGAAGGGATGCACGGCAGGCCTAAAGTTAACAGAGCTCCCAGCGTGAGCAGCAAGGTAGAAGCACGGGGTGCTGGGAGTGACCCAGTCAGAATGCCTTGCAGCAGAATTCACCCACGCTGTAGCCGGATCCACACTGCTCCCAAAGGTCCACACGTTAGAGGTTTGTCCAAGAACAGAGCGTATGGGGGGTGGCATGGGGTTGGAGAACCTTTAAGAGGTAGGTGTAACAGCAGGTTTTAAGCCTTTGAGGGCGTGCCCTTAAAGGAGTTTTGGGAGCCAGTCTTTTGGTCTTTCTTTTTCTTTTCCTAGATGTGAGTCAAGCAGTTTGCTCTGCTGGGCCTTCCTGCCATGGTGCACTGACTTGCCACAGGCTCACAGGCCAACTGGCCCAGTGACCATGGACTGAAACCGAGGCCAAACCAACCTTTTTTCTTCACGACAGGCATTTTGTTACAGTAACAGAAAGCTGAACTATGCCATCAACGCCAGCCTCCCTGTGTCCTAGTAATTTAAGGAAGTGTTCTCAAAAGCATATTCATTTCTCGTTGGAATTAACCCAATTGCCCATCGACATGAGAAGATGGAGACTTCACGGCATAGTCGTAAGCAGCAGCACGTGTAGGAGGTACCACACGAATATCACCCGAGGGAGGAGGAGAGAGCTCCCCACGTCGCCTCTGCTTCTCACATCCAAGAACAGACGAGATCCAAAGGCCCTGGGCTGGCTGTAGACATGGCCCAGGTATCACCCTGTGAAAATCACAGATGTGTTTATGTGCTTCCGAGCTGATGCCATGCACCACATGGTAGACGCCAAGAAAACGCAACAGTAGCGAGGTGCTCAGAAAAGCTCCATATACAGAGTGCTTCCAGGGCCTGGGAGGTCCGAATGAGTCCAAGGGTGTCTGAGACGGTTTTCAGCTGTGTTGGTCAGGGTCTCTGCAGTCCGGGATAGGAAAGTATAGTTGCAGGTGGGTCATGAGGCAGGACCAGAGTTAGTAGAGGTAGCATAGATTGGGGGGCGGTGCTGTTTATTGTGGGCACTGAGATCAGCTGATGGCTGGGGAACCAGAGGTACTGTTGGTCCAGATTTATGATTGAGTGATGGGGGTAGGGGAGGAGCCAGCTTGAAGCAGAGGAGATATATAAATGGTCTGGTAGAGAATGAATGAGCAGCACCCAGGAAGGGATGGCTGGTCCTGAAACAGCATGGGAGGAACATTTGGAGGAGGACTTAGAGGGTGAAGAGTGCTTAGAGGGGCTGCCGGGCCAAACGCAGCCGGGAGAGTGAGAACTGAGCAAGCGGGAGAGGCAGCAAGAGACAGGAAGGAGGTGGGAGCTACTGGGAGGAGGAGGATTACAGGAGGCAGTCTTTGGGCATCCAGGAAAGAATGCTGACAATGCCCAACCTGCCTGCAGCTTGGGCAGCCCTCTTGAGAAGCCATTTTCTTTCACCTGACCCAAAAGACACTGTTTCTGTCCGTCTGGCAGGTGGGAGGCAGAAGCGTTGGAGGTAGCGCGTGTCTGACCTGGGCTGGAACACTAGCTGTTTCCAGCCTCTGAGTGGTCGTCCGGCTTGTAGGCGCTGATGGACTATGGAGGATTGGGAAGAAGCATCTGGATGGGGGCTGAAGGCAGAAGGCACCTGGGGGGCAGTGGCTTCTGGGAACAAGGCAGGGAGGGATGTTATTTTGGCCGACGTGTGTCGTGTGCAGGCCCAACTTCCTGATCAAACAGGGAGGCTGTCCCTTATGACTCCCGTTTCCAATGGGGTGAGGGACAAATGTCAGCTGTATAGTAAGCACCACTGCCTTGTAGATGTGGGTGGCATCAGAGGCCAGAGTCCTTTAGGTGTGGGCTTGTTTAGAGAGCCTGGGCCAGGAGCCAGACAGATAGGGAGGGGTCAAAATAGGGCTATAGATGACTAACTTCCAGGGTCCCATGAAGAGCTATGGAGGTGCTGTGAGTCACTGAAGTACGGGAGGAAGGGGTCAAGGCTGCGTGTTACCATCGCTGTGGACACTGATGAGCCTCTTTTCCTTTCTGCCCTGCAGTGTATCATGCTCAGGGATGGAGCTTGCACTGTACCTGGAATCCTTAGCTGGCCCAACCTCGAAACTGCTGTCCAGGGCAGGAGGCAGCTCTCCTGTCACAGTCCGTGACCCCTTCTTTGCTCCAAGCCCATTGCTCAGGTCATGACAAACTGGCTGGTCAGCTTGACCGGGGAACAGGAGATCTAGAACACCCTTCTAACTTCTGCCAAGAAGGTCTGTGAGGCCTGGGCCTTTGTGGCAGACTGAGAGCCTGGGTGGTGTGAGTGTTGTGGGGGTTCAGATGGGAAACACAGACTAGGGTCAGATGGAAGGGGAGGAGGACCTCCCCTATCAGCAGACTAGGGGAGGGGCATAGGAGAAGAAGAGGGAGGGAGGGTGGGATTGGGAGGGGGTGGGGGAGGGGGCTACAGCTAGGATGCAAAGTGAATAAACTATAATTAATAAAAATAAAATAAAAATTAAAAAAAGATGAAACACTATCTAAAGGTGTAAGAGGCACCTTTAAGGGATCAGTGTTTATTGAACTCACATGATTCTCCCCTAAACCTTAGGCCTAGATGCTGTTACAAAGCTTATGCTATAGAAAAGGGAAATAAGGTGCAGTGTTAAGTAACTTTCCCAAAGACACACGGAAGGGTGGTGGCAAAGCTAGAATGTAACCAAACAATACGAGTTTGGGTTTCCATCTTCTCAACACTGAACGGAGGAAAGTGACCTCACAGCCCATGGTGACTGGGGTTGACTCCATCAGTTGGGAAATGGATACTAGGGAAAGCTCGAGAGGCTGCAACTTCGGGTCAATACCTGCAGAGGTGAAGTGGGGGTTGTGGCAGGGACATAGCCGGCGGGCATGCTCTGTCGAGAGACAGCGTGGCGGAAACAGGTGTACTGCGAGCAATGTTCCCCTTCTTTCACTGCCACGGTTCAGAAAAGCAACCTCCACTGCCTCCATCTTCACCGCCCCATTCGCAATGCCATTCCTATCACCCCCACTATCACAAGCACCACCACCACTATCACCCCCACCACTACTGCACAGCTGTTCTTCCCCATCAGGGCAGAAGAAAGTGTACAAGGGTGGCAGATGGGTGGGTCATCACCAGAGTGGACCACTATGAAACAGTGAAAGTCTAGGTGTGTGAAAGGGTCTCGCTGCGCAGCCAAGGCTAGCCCTTGAGTTCATAGCAGTTCTTCCATCTCAGTCTCTCAAGGAATGAGATTGCAGGTGTTAGCACCACACCCAGAGAAATCCCGACAGGCAGAGCAGGGTCACTGAAGACACGGATTTCCGGGGAATTGCTCTCACACAATTCCTGGACTAGACTCACTTCAACGGTTAGCTCCCAGCTAACGATCTCTATCACAGTGATGAAGTCGGGAAATGAGGCATACAACATGACTAATATGGCCTTCACCATGCCGTGGATAAGTTCTGGGGCTCAAGTCCAAATGTTTAGGATCCTGAAGGTTGAGATTTAACTTTAACACCTGATACTGAGTCATGTGAGGAAAAGCTTATAATATAACTCCTTCGTTTCCTTCACTATCACTAGTCAGAAAAGCCTACGTGACTGTCTCCATCTTTACCACCCCACCAGTGATATTACCCCTGTCACCCCCGAGATCACCACCACCACCACCGTCACTGTCACCACCACCACCACCACAGCTGCCATCACTGTCACTGTCACTCTGAGCATCGATACTACCGCCACCATCCTGAATACCACCACCACCACCACCACCATCACCACTACCTGCACCATTGCCACCACCACCACCGTTACCGCTATTCAGTCATCACTAACCATGAACAATAGTGTCGCTTCTTGGCAGTATCAAAACCTTGCTCTAGGAAGACGACAGACTGGAAAGCAGTAGAAAGCTTTCCTAAATAACATTTGCACGTGGAGCTGATGTGACCGTCTGAATGCTATGGTTTAGCAAAGGCTAGCCAGGTCCAGGCTCACTTAGATGGCTGATTTTGGTCAGTTTCAGCTGTGAGCATCATAGCAGCCAGTATTTCCCAACTCCTACCCCTGGGGCAGATAGACAGTTATACGAGTCATGTGTACAAGGAAGCAGCTCGTACACAGCTTTGTGGGGGGGGGGGGGTCTGGAACAGGCAACAGGACTCTGTTCTCCGAAACTTAGGGCTCTGTGTTCTCATGGGAGATAGCATCTTCTCATCTTGGATCTGAAGACACAAGTAGTCAGCCACGTAAAGGTGCTTCCAGGTGATTAAATGGGCCGAGTCTTTTATCTCCATCTCCTTTATCCACTTTCATTTGTCTCTTCTGTTCTCCCTTTTGAGCCAGGCACAAAGTCTTGGACATTTCAAAGTAACCACATGATCAGGGATATTTAGAAAGTGACCACATCCACTGAAGCAGTGCACACTTCAGGAAAAAAAAAAAAGCCTGCGGGAAGCAGGTGGAGGAACAGCCAGAGCATTTGCCTGCAGACCCAAGGACTCAGCACCCATGTAAAAAGCCAGCGACAGTGGCGTGCATCTCTAGTCTTAGCTCAGGGGGTAGGGCACAGAAGTGGAGATGAGTGCATATACGGAGCTTGCTGGCCAGCCAATACAATCAATCAGTGAGTTCCAGGTTCAGTGACATCCTGTCTCAGCAAGTAAAGTAGAGAATGACCGGAGAAGACACTCAGGGTTGACTTCTGGCTCCCACTGCCATGGGCACAGCTATTCCTGTGCAAGCACACACAAAACAACCCGAAAAGACCTTACATTCACACTGTTGGCACCCACATGAGTCCTCACCACAGAGAGAGTTAACAATGCTAAATGAACAAACCCCGAGAAAAAGGTGATTTCCAGAATCACCACACTGTTAGATTCAAATGTTCAGTTTTCCATTCAAGAATCCTAAGTTTTATAAAGATGCACAAATATGGCCCATTCAAAAGAACAACAACAACAACAAAGGTAACAGAAACTTTGCTTGAGAACAACCAGGTGGCAGACACGTTAGGCACAGATGCTGAAATGACTGTCTTAAAAATGCCCAGGGAACTGAAGGAAGATGTGGGGACAGCCAAGAAGTGGAGGTATCAGCACAAACGAGAACCACAAGAAAGGACGAAAGAAGACAATCTGAAGCTGAGAAGTAAAACTTTTGAAATGGACAGTTGATGTAGGAGGCAAAGGCAGATCCGAGGGACACCAAGACTCCAGTGACTGGACTGAGGAGCGAAACAATGGATTAAAGGGAACGGAACAGAGTCTGAGGGGCCAAATGTTGCCCCTAGACAGACCAGAGGACACATGGTAGGATCCTGGAAGGAGAAGAGTGAGAAGTGCTGGAGGCATTAGGCCTGATGAGTTCCCCATTTAAGAATGAATGCCAACATCCAAGAAATTCAGTGGACTCTCAAAGGCCTCACAGAGTCCTACACTGAGACATTACAATCAAATGTCTGAAAGTTAAGGACAGAGAGAATATCTATCTATCTATCTATCTATCTATCTATCTATCTATCTATCTATCTATCTATCTATCTATCTATCTATCTATCTTTCCGAGACAGGGTTTCTCTGTGGAACCCAAGTTGTCCTGGAACACTCTCTGTAGACCAAGCTAGCCTCAAACTTATGTAGATCCACCTGTCTCTGTCTCTCCAGCGCGGGGTGGGACTAAAGGCATGTCCCACTACCGCCTGGCTTCAGCAAAGAGAATTTTTAAAAATTGCTATCATTTTTTTTTTTCAGCAAAGGGAATTTTAGAGCAGCATGGGAGAAAGGACTCCTCACATATAAGAGTCTGCAGCAAGGCTGTTGGTGGGTTTCCCATAGATGCTTTGGAGGCACAAGGTGGTGGGCTACCGATCGCTGAGGTGTTGAGAGGGAAAATAAAGACTCAAGAGCTTACACACAGCATCCTGTTCTTTAGTAATATTAGAGAAGCAAAGGCATTCCTCGAGAGCCTCAGGGAGGTTGTCACTGCTAGGCCTGCCCTGCAGAAGCGCTCAAAGGAGTTTTGTGTGTTGTAATGGAACGTCACTGTGTGGCAACAAAAGCCATAAGAGAATAAAGGTTTCAGTAAAAGGAATCATGTGGGTGATTAGGAAATAATGTTAACAACGGGGCATGACTCCAGTTTTTCTACAAAATTCATGAGAATAAGGCATCTGAAGGAAATTATTCTAAAGTTGCCATTACTCTAATTTGGGTTGGAAACCCACAGTTTGTTTTCTCTATATGGCAGAAATTAGTGAATTGAAAGAGTGGTTAATTCATGATTTGGGAGGGATGGGTAGATACGGTGCAATGCTGTGATACTGATGACTGGAACGGGCTGAGGGGTTTTACATGCTGCTGAAACTGAGTGCATGAAAAGCCAGCTTAGAGTGTGGTAATTTTGTGACGTTTGATGTTTGATGGTATGATGTCTGTATGATGCGTGTAATGTCATGTAGTGTATGTATGTAATGTTAGGATATAGGTTACGATGTTTGAATTGCTACACCAATTCTTTGTGTAAGTGCTGCTGTGAAAGTCAACTGGACGGAAAGCCAACAGCCGTCGGGAAACGTGGGACAAAAAGGTGCTTAGAAATCAAACAGCCAAATGACACAAGTAAACTCGTTATCAATAGATAGCATTGTGACCCCTCCCTCCCCCCCCGCCAAGTCAATAAAGACTGGGCTGGGACGGTGGCTCAGAGGGAAGGATGGCTCAGAGGACAACGTGCTTGAGTGTGAGGAGCTGAGTTTGGATCTCCTGAGCTGTGGAGTGGGTGTGGCAGCTCCTCTGTATGTAATTCCAACATCTGTAGGCTGAGACAGGGATCCCTGGAGCAAGCTGGCCTGACTAGCTCTGTCAGCGAGCTCCGGGTTCAGTTAAGAGGCCTTGCCTCAGCGAGTAAGGTGGAGATTGATGGAGGAAGACTCTTGCTGTCAGCCCCGGGCCTCCATGTGTGAATGCACACCAGCTCACATATGCGTGCACACACATACACACATGCATACCACACAAATACACACAAAAAAAGAGATGGAGATTGGCAGAATTTTCTTTAAAAAAATGATTCAACTATGCACTGTCTGTCAGAGACTCACCTTATCTGTCTGCCTGTCTATCACAGCCATTCTCAACCTGTAGTCATGACCTCTTTGGTGAACCTCTCTCTCTAAAAGTATTTATATTATGATTCACAGCAGTAGCAAAATGACAATTATGAAGCATCAACTAAAACAATTTTATGGTTGGAGTCACCACAACAAGAGGAACTGTATTAAAATTGACCTATAGTCTATGTATGTATGTATGTATGTATGTATGTATGTATGTATCTATCTATCTATCTATCTATCTATCTATCTATCTATCTATCTATCAAATCCTAGGCCTTACACATTCTAGATACATCTTTACTACTAAGGCACACCACC
Organism: Meriones unguiculatus; assembly: GCF_030254825.1. Lineage (NCBI taxonomy): Eukaryota > Metazoa > Chordata > Mammalia > Rodentia > Muridae > Meriones > Meriones unguiculatus. Next base: position 25,621,000 of record NC_083356.1, read on the forward strand.
CTAGCCAAAAATTCTCTTCAGATACAGAGCCATAAATGGGTTAAAAGTGAATGGGCTGAAAAAGAAAGAATGCAGAACACTGTAGGCAGAAGGAAGCCAGATGACTGCTTTGTCAGGCAGAAACAAATCAGAAGAATTGACTATAAAGAAGGTGTCCCTAAAGGTACAATACAGTAAGAGGATGTATCAGTGACAAATATTTGCATACCTGTAACATGCCGTCAGAACAGATGTGAACAAATGGGAATTCCGCCAAATAAAACAAGCCAGGCAGAAAGAGGCTGAGCTGGGAATGTGGCTAGAGTGGCTGGAGCTCATACCTAGCATGCACAAAGCCATGAGTTTCATGACAGTTCTACAGAAAATGGCCATGGTGGTGTCTTCCTGTAATCCTAACACTAGAGAGGCAGAGGCAGGAGGATTAGACATTCAAAAGTTCCCTCAGCTACATAACGAGTTCCAGGTTGGTGTCGTCTACCTGAAACCCTTGAGAGGTCCCTGGAGGATTCAGATTCATAGAGAAAGAAAGTGGGATGGTGGGTCCCAAGGTCTGTAAAGGATGATGAGGTTTCAGCATTTGACAGTGACAATTTCCATCTGGGGAGATGGAAAACTTTCTGTGGATGAATAGATGGTGGTGGTGGCTCAACATTAAAGCGCTTACTGTCACTCAACAGTTTAAAATAGTTACAACGGTGAGGTAGATGCATGTGTGTGTTTTACTACCATAATAAAATATTATTAAAAACAAAATCATTATGCTGGGTGTGGCAGTGCACTCCTGTGCTACCAGCTCTTTGGAGGCAGAGATAGGAAGACCAATAGTTCAAGGCCAGCCTGGGTTACAAGAGACCAAAACAAGAACACTTCCAGAAAACAGATGGACCTTGTCCTAGTCCCACATCCTATAGAAGATTGCATCAGATCACAGTGACTTTGGTCTCAGAGACCATGGGTCCAGTAGGGATGGGCCTGGGTCTGACTGTGGGGTGTGGGTACAAATGTTGACCATTTTAGTCCACTCACATCCCTACCCTGCTCAATGCAGTTGATACTTGGGGACATCCAAGGCTGGCATGAGGCCTCCAGCAGTGGGGCTGGGAGCTGAAAGGGCTCTGTCGTCCATTCTGTGGCAGAACTTAACTCTTTTTGAGGAGCCCCTGCATTTGCCATTTGATGATAAGCATAAGGCAGGATCTCAGAGCTGGGCCCACTTCTCATTGGTCCGCTTAGTCAAGGGGATGTCCGATGGTTTAGCTACTCGTGGCAGCTAAGACCACAAATCTAACAGCCTGAGATAATGCTAGGTACCTATTCCTTACACTTCTGAGGCCAGGTGCGTGGTCCTCTGGGAGAAAGTTGCCACCTCAGCAGAGGTGCGCGCTCCTGTTTCTGGAGGGCTTTCCTGATGTATTCTAGAAGCTTTCCTGATGTATTCTCCTTCTTGTTTCTGTCCTCAGCCCACATGCTCCATCTTTGAACCCTCCAGCTTCGTGTGTGTGTGTGTGTGTGTGTGTGTGTGTGTTCATGTGGTACTCACATGTGTGGACATAAACATGTGTGTGCATATTTATGGATGCTAGGGATCAAGGTCAGCTGTGGGTTCTGTACACATTCTGTCTATGTTTCTGTGTCTCTGTGTCTGTCTGTCTGTCTGTCTGTTTCTCTCTTTGAGGCAGGGTCTCTTACTGGCCTGGAGATTACCAAGTATGCTAGACTAACTCTGTCACTGCCCCCACAAGCCTCAATGATCCTTCTATCTCTACTTCTCTAATGCTGGGATGATAAGCACATACCTCCAAGCTCAGCTTTTCAGATGGCTTCTGCGGCTCAAACGCGCACGTGTCATGCTTGCAAACCAAAAACTCTGCTGACTAAGCCATCTACCCAGCCCTCTGCCTCCCTCCTATGAAGGTTCCATAATAACATTTTAGGGCTCCTGGTGTCATCTTCCCATGCCTCAATCTTTATTTTATTCCTTTCTAGTGAATCACCTTTGAGTGAGTGCACCCACACTTCCTACCTAAGCCTAGTCCGTGGACAGCTCCGAGTGCTCCCTGAGGACTTCCTACTCTTCTGTGCAGGTTGTCTAGAGAACCAAGACAACAAACAGGCCTTCTAGTCTGGCAGCTGTGACTGGTCAAGGTGTTGTCCAAGTCTCTTATCAGGAATGTGCCTCACTGGACTGACTCCTTAGTCCCGAGAAGGTAATGACAGCAGCAGAGTGGCTGAGGTCACACAGCCTTCAATCTTAGGCTGTTTCTCTGAGGACTGCTATGAGGTCATGCACTTCCCTGGGAACACGAGCATGTGTATAAGGCTCTCGGGAGACGGATGGAGAGATGGTTCAAGAGGCTGCGCTGTCTGGCTGATGGTGAAGGTCTGGGTGGGATGTGGCTCTGCTGCTTGGGTTTCCTATGAGCCCTGCACCTGCCTACACATTGGCAGGCTGGGATGGGTATGTTCTCTAGCCTGCCTGAATATTGCTGGGTCCCTAGGAGGGTGACGGCTGTTGCTGTGCATAAGGGAGGTAGACACGCGCCTGTGGCACAGAGGGGTACTTTCCTTTTCTTGGAGCCTCAAGTCTGTCAAGGAAAAAGCCTCAGCAATGGGCAGATGCAGCCACCACGGGGAGAAAGCCCTGATCTTAGTGAGACCTGGCTGGTCCCTTCTCCCTTTGGGCTCCCCCCCCCACCTTTTTTGCCATCAAATAGGGACTAAACATACATATGGAATACTAGAAATTGGAAAGAAAGAACAATTGCTACACTTGGCATTCTTGAATATCCTCACAGAGCCAGTGATCAGCCAGGAAAACACTAACCCCCTTCCAGCTGCCTGTCTCTCAGAATACCCAGCCTGCTGCTTCCAATGTCCCCAGCCCACCGATGCCAGCATCTCCACTTCATTGATCCCCAATGTCTCCATCTCACTAATGCTCAGCATTCCCAGACCTCTGGCCCCCAGGATCCCCACTCCACTGGCACCCAGCACCCCAGTCCAATGATACCCGACATCCTCAGCCCATTGACATCCAGCATCCTCATCCCACTGTTATACATGGTGTTCCCTCTCTTTTCCTCTTATGGACTAACATCATTATAGATTCTTTTCCCATCCCCTGGCAGGCCAGGGAAGGTGACCTCACCAGACTTACTGGAGGAGCTGAGAGATCTAAAGGGGACCTGAGAACACGAGGGGAGAAAATGCCATCTACACATCAAGGGGTTGAGCTTTTGAGTGGATGTCTCTTGTGGGCACTGTGATCTGCAGCGTGAGAGGACACTCTTCTGGTGTTTCAGTCTTGCCTGGAACATTTGTTAAGATGGGCAAGGAAGAGACAATGGTTCCTGGATGATGGTCTGGCAGAAATAAGAGCAGATTTCTAGGGTCGGGGTTGGGGATTTTGCAGGGAGAAGGAGAAAGGGGGGATGGGTATTGGGCAGAGGGTTTAGAGAGCCGGACAAGGCAGTCTTGGAGGTATACACACCCAGACATGACACATGTAGGTAGTCAGGGGTGAGAGAGGGACCAAAGCTCCACCCACTGAGCAAGAGACTATAAAGACTGTGTCCCCAGTACTAGCTGGACACAGACACAAGCTCTGCTTGTCCTCATTGCCCAAGATGAGGATTCACCTGCTTTGGTTGCTGCCTCTGATTCTGCTGGGGTCCTCAGGTGAGCCAGGAAGTGGGTACCCCTGTCTTAGGTCACTGGAGCCCATGAGGACTCTGACTGGCACCCAGAGGGGTAGGATGACCTGGATGGACCTGCCCTCCAGATGATGTGGTCCTGATGTTCAGAGGAGGTGCTGGCTCAGGGAACAGGACTTGTTGGAGGCTCCACATCCAGGTTTGCCTGAGCTGAGAGTGGGACCATAGTCCAGCTATGGAGTCATTTCCTTGATACCTTCAGTCACCTTAAAATTCTTTTATGATATCTTCTGTCTCTGTCTCTGTCCCTCTGTCTCTGTCCCTCTGTCTCTGTCTCTCTATCTGTCTCCAACTTGTTGGAACTTATTCTCTTCTGCTGTGCGGGTTTTGGAGATTAAACTCAGGTCATGAGACTTGGCACCAAGTGCCTCTGAACCATCTCACTGGTGCTCCGCCTCCCTCCCCGCCCCTTCACCTTTTCTATCAAGCCTAGACGTTCTGTTCTGCTGGACTTGACGTCTTTTCTGCAAAGTCTTGTGGAATTAGCATCACTTATCTGGCGACATTTGCCCTGCTGGTTACTCAGAGCCTTGATTTCCTGTTCCAGAGCCAGGGCCCTATGCTCTGGCTCTTCAGCGCCGCTGCTGAGAGGGTGCTCATGTGGGAGGTGGGAAAACAGGACGAGTTGTTTGGTGGTCTGGTGTCTGGTGTGGCGTCCCTGATCCCAGCTGTGTCTCTCCAGCTCAGGCGCTGCGGTGTCACCAGTGCAGTGGCGTAGGGAACTGCTACAACCCCACGTCCTGCAAGAACACGAGCCGCTATTGCTTGACCAGCTGGTACAGTGAGTGTCTCGGTCGTAGGTGGGTGGGATGGGGGGGGGTCAGGACCTGCATCTAGCACCTGGGGATGCCAGCATAAGGCGAAGCTCGCTGGTAGAATCGGGGGAGCTGGGAAGATATGGCCCCGAGAGTCCCCTGCAATTTGTGTTTTGGGAGAGTGTTTTGGGAGCTCTGTCCTCCCTTCAAAAGGGAACCAACACGGCTGCCTTACAAAGAGCGGGTGGGATATTCCATGTGAGCCACTGTATGAAACGTGCGATTGTATAAAACGTGCAGTTTTAACTGTTGTCAAGAGTGCTGGACGCTCAAAAAGGAAAGGTGGGGGGGGGGAGGAAAATAGAGGAGTGGGTAGCCCTAGTCATATACCTGAGCCATGACCCCGGGTCCTACACTGAGACCCGACTGTGGTCACACTCTGAGCCTTGATTTTCATCACACAGAGCCCTGACCTTGGGTTACAAACTAAGCCTTACTCTTGACCACATACTGAGCCCTGAACCTGACCACATTCTGACCGCATCCTGGTCACAACCTGAGTTTGATCCTACTGACGTCTTGCTGTCTGTCCCTTTTGAACTAGAGGTTGTAGGTGGCCTGGCTTTGCTGATGGGGCCTGGAGTTGGTCTTTTAGGCCTCAGTAAATGTCCTTCTGCCTTCTCTTTCCAGCAACCTCAGGCCACCAAATGGACGTGACAAAAACATGCGCATATACCTGCCCTGACATCCATCAGAGCCAGATCAAGGCCTCCTGCTGCAACACGGACCTCTGCAACAGTACTGGGAGACTCCATGCCAGCTGGGGGCTGCTGGCCCTCAGCATCTGGTTCATCTATCTCAGCAAATAGGTGCGGAGCTCCCACTCAGGCCCGCAAGCTGCAGAGCTGGGAGTTTGGGGCCAGGTGCCATCATGTGACGGGAGTGTGTCAGAGCTTCCTTAACTCCAATCAGAAGGATTCGAAGAGAGAAGGCTCATGGACGTGGGGCCTTAGTCTGATGGAGATCCTTGCCACTGTTCAGGGTGCTGCATTCAGAGCTCTGTCTGCAGGCTGGCCATCCGCTGCCCTCCAACTGCTGGTGCAAGGAAGCCTTGAGCCAGTTACTGAGGCCTGAGGTAGGCCCCTCAGCAGGCCCGAGGAGCTATTTTGGGGGCTTCTTTGTTTCACACACCCCATGGCTTCCTCTCTCTAACTACCTCAGAGGACCTGAGCCTGCACATCACTGCTTTAAAAGAGCTGACCCCGGCACAATACTGAAATGCGCTGCTTTAACTGAGTTCAAAGCTCCGTGGCAAGCGGAAACCCTATGGAGAGGTCTCCAGCCTGGCTGTCGGGGAAGGGCGGATGGTGGGACAGATTTGCTTGAACAAGGTGTGGGTCAGCCCTGGCATCCGCAGGGCTGGCGCATGGAATGCCAGTGGTGTAGCTTATAGCCCCAGCATACCTTGCTGGGATGGACTCTGAGGATTCTATCTCGAGGTGACACCAGTCTTATCAGGACTTCAGGAGTCCCCGTGAACTCCGGTCTGTCCTGGAGCAAAGAGAATCTAGAACTACGAGGGCAAGGAGCAGGCTTGGTCCAGCTGTGAGTGAAGCCTGAAGCATTTTCTCCCTTCTCTACCTGTGGTCCGGTGCCAGGACCCCACTAGACAGCACTAGGGCTGCATCCTTTCAGTGGGCGTCTGCCTCTCTCCTCATATCTGAAAGCCTGGGCAACACCATGCCCCGATGAAGAGAATGAATGGGGGAATTAAAGTCTGGGCTGGCAGCAGTTTTGGTGGGTGACCCCACTGGCTGGATTCTCCCTAACTTCCCAGATCCATGTTTAGAGCAGAGAGTGAGTTCAGGCTTGTCATTCGCTTCACAGCCTCGTTCCATCCCAGGGACTTTCTGTGGTGTTTTCCATAGAGTGTGCCTAATCTAGACCTGATGGCAAGCTGCCCATGTGGTTCTGCTACCTCCTTATTGCACAAGGGTGTGCTGTGAGGTACTGGATCAGTGCGCTGGGGACCGAGGGAGGGCTGAATTCAGGTGACCTCTCACTTGTCACCTTATCAGGTACCAAAGAGTGATGACACTAGTTGAAGGAGGCAGATGGGCTGCTCCTGGACATATGGCCAGTAAGGAAGAGCAGAGCTGGTGGATGAGCTCAGAATCTTACTTGGTGCAGGTCTCAAGGGTCCTAGAAAACAGCAGTCCTCTGCTGAAGAGTAGGGCTTGGAGCTAAAATCTGGTAGGCTATAGGTTCTTTTCCTTTCTTTCTTTCTTTCTTTCTTTCTTTCTTTCTTTCTTTCTTTCTTTCTTTCTTTCTTTCTTTCTTTCTTTCCCTCCCTCCCTCCCTCCCTCCCTCCCTCCCTCCCTCCCTTCCTTTCTTCCTTCCTTCCTTCTCCAGAGTGCTGAGATTACAGGCGTGTGCACCACGGTGCCCTGCTGGCTACAGCTTCTTGATGAGATCACAGGGAAGAGGAAAATCGTCAGGTGAGAGCAGGGCATACAAGATAGTGTGTGTGAGATAGCTTCACAAGAGGCTTTTTGCTCCCGAAACAGAGATTTCCATGAATGCCCTGTCCGGTTTCCAAGCTCCCCAGGTTGGTGGGCTGCTTGTGCAAAGTATCCTACTGTTGGGGCCTCATCAGTCATGCTTTTTCCAGAGCGCAGGCATTTGCTGGCTTTCTTGGCAAAGTGTGCACATGCTGCGGGCCCACGGCCACTGAGCTGCCCACACAAAAGGTCGATGCCACAGAGGTCTGGAGACTGGGTCAGGGGGCTGGGTATTCCACAGGCTCCAGGGGCCTTGCGCACAATTTACTTCATTACAGTGCCCATGCTTCAAGCATTCACCAAAGGATGGTTTTCCTTCTGCTTCTCACATCCCATTACCCACTGGTAGGACAGATCCGGCTTGAGGGAGGCCACCTCATGCTGACATTTACTCCCATGTCTTCAGGCACAGACCTTAATTTCTCTGGGCTTCTACTTGCTTAACAATAAAATGAGAATACAAGGCTTTGGGTCAAAAACATAGAAACAACAAATTAAGGCTCAAGGATAAATGGTTCAGAGAGTAGTGGGCTCGCTAGGCATTGTGGGTATCGCTGGTGTCCATCCTCAGTGCTGTGTCAACCGAACATTGTGGTGCCCACCTGTAACCCTGGAACTGGAAGCAGGAGGGCCAGAAGGTCAAGGACATCATTGTCTTCAAAGCAAATCTGAAGCCACACGAGGCCAAGCCAGTGAGACTGTCTCTAAATAAATAAATAAACAAACAAACCAACAAAGCTATACTACCATATAGTCTCAATTTGTGTCCCATTCCCATACCCATGCAGTCATCTGTTATTCGTTGCTGCCATACTGGTAAGATCTCTGCAGCGCTGCTTTGCAGAGATGAGGAGGGCTAGAGTGGTTGAATGACAGGGCCGGGCTGTGTGGCCACTCGCACAACTGGAGCTGAGCATCTCTTAGGCAGTGTGCACCCTGAGGGCCTCTGATAAGTGCTCACTGACCCCCACTCCCCCCGAGTGTTCGTGGTGTGTGGAGCTATGGGTTAGAGGGGTAACTGTCTGTCTGGTGATGCTAATCAGATGCTGAAGGTTAAAGGGGTTTCTCAGGGCCGGTGCCGATCCCTGATTGTCCTAGAAAAGGACGGGCTGCTGAAGTCACTGGAGTGAATTGCCGTCAGTCAGTGCTTAGCTTCTGTCCCGAGTGTTCCTCCCTTGTCAACCAGTATCTCTGTGAGTCAGTGTAATTGATTTCTCAGTTCTCTTGAATTTCCTGTTCCTTATCTTATCTATGATAATTTTTTTCTTTTCTCTTCTTTTCTTTTTTTAAAGCAGCTTCTGAGGGTTCTTGGGATGAAGGTCTTCTGATTACCAAACTGATTTCATCTTTTGTTTGAAATGTTTCATTCCATCCTCTTGAATAGATGCTGAGCTGGACTTCAATTGCCATGTTGATGGCCATGCCCTTTGCACGTTTCTTGTATTATGCCACCAGCTGCGGACATTTAATGGTTCTGTTAAGGCACATTTTAGGTCATTTGTGTTTTCTTCCTATGGACATTTTTTGTTTGGTTTTGGTTTTTAGTTCTTTGAGACAGGGTTTCTTTGTGTAGCCTTGACTATCCTGGACTTGCTTTGTAGACCAGGCTGGCCTTGAACACACAGAGATCTGCCTGCCTCTGTCTCTCTGAGTGCCACATCTGGCTTTCCTATGAACTCTTAATGTATTTGGTTCATTACTGGCCTTCTGTGCAGACACTGTAAGAGTGTTGGATCTTATACACATTTGTTCCTGGATTTTGGCAAGATTGACTAAACCACAGCCCGCTTTATACCGACACATTGGATTGCTCATGTCAGTTACTAAATATAGAACCAAAGTGAAGAACAGAATGGTGTGTGGGTGTGTTCATACTATCACAAAGTCAAGACATTGTAGGCCCAAATGTCATGAGTCAGGAGCATGTGGGCATTTTGTCTGTAGGGTGTATTTGAAAAAAAAAAAAAAAAAAAAAAAGATAAGCAGGACAGGCCTCCACACCCCTGTATCACCCTGTTCGCTGCCCTCTGAGCAACAGTCCCATTGAGTATTTCCACACAGAGTCACCCTTCCTGATGTCTGGCTCATAGAATGGGTGGTGCAGAGGTTCAACAGGTCTTACCACAAACAGCTGCATTGTGCCTCTATCTGACCCTGTCAAAAAACCTAGGCTCGTCATGCAAGCACACCTTTCTTAGGTTGACAGTGTGTGGTCACCCTGAAAACGAAGACTCCCCCTGTCACTGGCACACCACTCAGTGCCAGCATAGCACAGTCTCAGCAAATAAATATGTGTTGGCTGGCTACTTTAGGTTTTTATAGGCAATGACACTGCTGATGAATAGTCTACAGAGAACAAAAGACCGGCCAGCACACATTCCTAAAATGTGGTCAGATCCGTGCAAGGAAAGCTTAGAGGGTGCTTAGAGCAAGAAGGCTTCACTCCGGCACTGAGGCAAATGCTGCCGTTCAGCATCTGCCTCTCCACTGCAGCCACGGGGTTTCTTCCATGGATACCACAGCAAACGCCTTTAGGGTCTTTGTGAGGCAGAGACTCTGAAAGTGCTGACAATCTTTTCCACATCTAGCAACTTCAAATACTCAAAATCATGTCAAAGGACATCTCTTTTCGGAAAGCACGCAGCATCTTCTGGAGCCTATGAGGAGGAGGGACCTGGGCAAGGGGTCGGGCAGCACAGAAACCAGTTTAGCAAGCCCTGGGTGTGGGCACAGTTCCAATCCGTGTCCTGTGGCCTGATAGGTGAGGTGAAAGGTAAGAGCTTCATATCTAAGTCAGATTATAATTTGGAATGGAAACCCCACAGGGGACCTTGCCCCCTCCCCCCCAGACTGTGAATTCTGGAGAAGCTGCAGCGCAGCTGTACCTATCCACCGACAGGGGCAGAAGGAAGTTTCCTCTTTCTTAAATATGCAATAAGAGTTTAGCAGGAGACACTTAGAGGAGGGCAACCTATGTGTGAGCCCTTCCTGCTTTACTGTTCTGAAACTGCCCATGAATGAAGTGAAACAAATCTGTTAAAACCAAACCTTTTTCCATGTAACTAGGCATTTGAAAAATCCAACTCAAGGCATCAGGAGACACCAAGAATGGTTAAGACCCTGCACACGGATGCACACTGATTTGTAGAGACAGGAGGAGGGACCTGCGAAGATTGACAACCTGCGTTTTGTTTTTGTTTTGTTTTGTTTTTTAATAGAAGATGCAGAAGGTTTCTTATTACTTCTTCTAAGCCCTTCAGGTCAGAATAAAACCTTGCCATTATCTTGGGTACCCTATTTGGAAGTAGCACACTGTAGTCTCTTGTATAGGCTCTATCTCTGGTGACAGTTATTTCTTTCTTGTTCTTACTCTCTGAACACATTTAGGATGTAGCATATTATCTTTTCTGTGCCTGGGGGATGGGAGAACGCAGGCTGGTAACAGTAAGAAGGAGATCATCGGCTGGGAAGTTATCCTTGACCCAGGTCTGGCCCATGTGAAACTTCAGGAGAACTCTGCCTGTCATATCTGCAGAGAGCAGTCTGCCATGGACAGTGCATCCCCTGGCACCAGAGGCTTGTGGCACAAGGCCTGTCCAGAAGCGGGAAGAGGACAGCAATTCACAGCCCCACGCTGAAGGGCTCTTGTGCAGCTCTTCCCCAGGCTCCAAACACGGACTCCTGAACTGACGTTACAACTTCAGCTCTCAGTCATCCCCTTTCTTACACCTGTTGCATCTCTCTTGAGGCACCTGTCCCTCCCTCACTCCCTTCCTGAAACCTGGCTTCAGTGCCTCAGGAAATGCATTAAGAATACTATAGTTTAGCTGGGCTCATTGACACAGACCTATAATCCCAGCACTCAGGGAGGCAGAGGCATGTGAATCTCTTTGAGTTCAAGGCTAGCCTGGTCTACAAAGTGAGTCCAAGACAGCCAAGGCTACACTGAGAAAGCCTGACTTGAAAAACAACAACAACAACAAAAAACATTTCTTTTTCAGAGAAATGCATGTCTCCAGAGTCTCAAATAAACCTCTGTGTTCTCACCATTGGTCGGTACTCAAGTTAAACTGTCAACAGCAGGTCCTAAGAGTGTCACTAACAGGAGAAGGGTAGCTCATAGAGGAAGTACTGGTCCCTTGTGTTTGTATTTTTTTTTAAACAGACTTAATTCACTTCATTTTTCTTGTATAAAAAAACCTCAGGCCACAGCTGGAGCCTGGATCCTCTCAACAGAGACTTTTTTGTGGGTTTTCACAAGATGATCAGTGAATTCCCGATAAGGAGACTTGGTAAACACAGCCCCTTTCCAGAGATTGGGGGTCAGGGAGCTGTAGGTCTTGGAGATGGCATCAAAGGTGGCCTTGGCAAAGTTGCTCAGGGTGGCAGTTCAGCCCCTGGCTGATGTGTAGCAGTCATCAATACTGGCCATCATAAGTAGCTTCTTGGACACAGGAGCAGAGAAGATGCCAGTGCCTCTGGGGACAGGGATGAGATGCACCAAAGCAGAGCCACAGCGGCCTGTCACCTTCACAGAACAGTGTGGGCCTTGCCAATCTTGTTTCCCCAGTAGCCTTTCCACACAGGGACGATGGAAAGCTTGGCCAAGATAATGGCCGATGTTTCTCTTTATAAGAGTTGCTTTGATCATGGTGTCTCTTTGAAGGAGTAAAACGCTAATTAAGACACACCCCAAGCCCAGTAGTTCATATACACTATGGCCCTGGCTGAAGCACTCTTTAGAAAACTGGAAAAAGCAAATGGAGGTGCTGAAGAGGAAGAGACAGTCCCTGTCTATATAAAACTGTTAGCAGATGTTGGAATCTGGAGAATCCAGGGGCTAAAGAACCCAGAGACAGCCTTTGGGCACCTGCAGTTCCCTCAAATGATCCACATCTCCCTTCTCCTTGTGGGAGAGCTGCGAAGGGCCTTGGAATCCAAATCAGAAACCATCTAGGGTTTAGTCAGCGATTGTGCAAGAGGATAGAGTTGGGGAGAAGAGACGTACTTAGACAAGATGAAAGAGCTGACTGTTCTGTTTATCCTAAGGGCGTGCAAAGAATTGAGGGTGTATGGAGCTGCCAAAGTCACCATTGATCTCCTATGGGCTGAGGCACACTGCAGACATGCCATGAATTACAGCTTGCAGAAAATCTATGGCAATTCTGATACATCCCTTCCCCAGCCATCCTTCAGGAAAGTATGGGCAGTGGGGAGCTGGTTAAATTAAAGCAAAACAAGAGAACAACAAAGTCACGACCTTCCCTTGCTGGCCTCCGCTTCTGCTGGCCTCTAGCACTATGCCAGGGGTTCTCCTCACCCATTTCTTGCTCTTGCGCCTGGAGAATCCTTCTGTCCTCTCTGCCCAGAGGCCTCTTCCTTTCCAACTCCCTGGCAGCTCCATTTTCTCCCCTCACATCTGGGTGGCCTTCACTTCCTCTGCAGTCTCCTTTTTAGCCTCAGAGCTCCCTGGGGCCTCACTACAGCAGCAGCAGCAGCAGCAGCAACAGCAACAATAGTTGCAGTAAGGAACACGGCAGGCAGGAGCCCCACATGCTATGAGTGTCCTCAGTCTGGGGAATCTTGAGCTCTGTGCCTCTTGGGGTGTATTTCAGCTTGAGTCCCAATAGTCCCCAGGGATGCAAATATGTAAACCTGACCTTGAAAGGAATCCTTTCTACAGGGAGTGCATCTCCTGAGCTCCCCCAGATGGAGATCTGGGGTAGTGTGCCCACTGAGCCTGTCCTCAGGGCAGCATGGAGCCTTGGAAACCTCTGTGCTGGCAGGCCTGGTAGTTTCTGAAGAACTGAGGGCCTGATGAGATAAAGCTGGCCTGGTCCCTCTGAGAAATGGACTCAAAGTGGGAACGCCTTGACGCAGCCTATTGTCACCTGAGAGAATCTCACTTAAGAAATTGCCCAGACCAGATTGGCCTGTGTCGTGTCTATAAAGGATTGTCTTGATTGATGGGTTGATGTAGGAGTCTTCACCTGTTGTGGGCTGCACCAGCCCTGGGCAGCTGGACAAGCCGAACAGTGAGCCCAGAAAGCACTGCTCCTCCACGGTTTCTGTTTGACTTTCTGCCTTGACTTCCCTCAACGATGGATTGTGAGCTGGAAGTATAGATAGAAATAAACCTTTTTCTCTCCTAAGTTCCTTGGTCAGAGTGTTTTATCAGAGCAACAGAAAGGTAATTAAAACACATCCCTTAAAAACAGATACATAAATAAAACCAAAGGTCACGAAGGAGGAGCTTTCCTGATAATAAAACTTGGCAAGACAAACTGTCTAGAGCCATGGCAGTGCATAACAAATGGAAACAAAACAAGGACAAAGCCCAGTTGTTAGTTTTAGAGAGCTTCCTAAAATACATACATCTACATCTACAATACACATACACACACATATAAAAATAGTTTAAATGGAGTTACCATATAACAGGAGCACAATACTGTTGTGGAATGAGTAATATTTAATATTGATTCATATAGTTTCTAGGGCATATGGAAAAGGAATTAATTATTCTATTACTATTAATTAAAGTTGGTGGTTAATACAGCAGCAGTCACTCCTTAGCTCAATATTTTCCACATAGAAGACACCGAGACCTGTTAGATTTAATACAAGCCTTAGAGATCTACAGCTGGGTAGATAGTCAACCCTCTAATGCTTCCCATTAAACAAACAAACAAACAAACAAACAGCCCATAATACTTGCACATGTTCCAGCATCCCAGTCCTCAGGGCAAGCTGCTCTCTGCCGTGCGCTTCTAGCTCATGCTAACCCATGGCCACCTCCTTTTCTTTCTCCTTCCTCCCTCCCCTCGTGGTTTTTCTGTGACCACCCTCCCTGAAGGCCATGAACCTCATCTCTGCCCTCTGTTCTGTCCAACCAAGGCTGTAAGCAACTTTATTAGCCAATCAGGGATAATTTGGGAGGGAAGGTTCTTACGATGTCATTTTGGATGCCCGAGAATTTGCTTGTAGGCTAGTAAGGATCTTGGGGGGGGGGAGGCAAGCAATTAACATTTGAATACAGAGTAGCTGTAGATCAAGCTCAACACAATACCCCAACAAGATACTACATGATACCAAATAAAAACCCCAGGACCAGAAATAGGCTATCACTTTTTGAGTTTTTGACTCTTGGAGCCTTATAGACTCCTCCTCCTCAACCCCCCAAATTACAGACTATTGCCAATGATATTTTTTTTTTCCATTCAGGACTTTACAGTGAGACCCTAGTGCTGAAGACCCCATGTACTTGGGAGTCATAGAATATGGAACATTCAAGCTGGTACTCAGCTAGGAGCTTCATACCCACTGGCCAGCTAGAAGGTGCTATGCATGCGAACAGAGGAGAAAAATGATCAGCAGTATCACCCAGTTATGAACCCTGTGAGCTATAATAATGACCTGCCTGAAAAGATATGGCCACTGGCACAGCATGAGTGTTATGAGATTAACGATCCACTCTTTGATTGGTTTTAAGGCATGCTCCATGACATGGAGTTTAAAACCTAACGCTGTTGATGAGGCCAAGAAAAACCTGGCACTATTATTCTGCTAAATAGACGTAACACTAAAATGACTCCTTATGTCTTACCATTTATATCTATAGATCAGGGGATCTCTCAGTCTCATCAGAACAACTTCTCGCAGTAAAGGACAGTTAACACAGAGACTCTCAACTGGTCAACATGCAGAGACTGTGGAGTGCTCAGACATAGAGGAGACATCTGTATCACACCCCTCCCCTCAGAGCTCAGGGATCTATGTGGAAATGGGGGCAGAGATGTTGTAAGGAGGTGATGACTTCAAGGAAATCGTGATTTCCAGACACAACAGGGCAGATGCCCACATGAACTCGTAGCAACCGTGACAGCATGTTGTATACCTATACAAGCTCAAGCTAAACAAAAATCCCAGAATGGTGGAGAGGAGGTGGGCCCACAGTCCCACCCATAGCTGAGGAGCGGTTTCAGTCATGTTTTAGAGGGACAAAACCACTGTCTTTGAAATGGTGACAGCCAAATTACACCTGCTGTAGGAAGCACGGCTTAGAGTAAGCATCAGAGAAACAAGGATCGTCAACCATGTGAGCCTCTTTCCTTCAACATCAAGGAAGTGAATGATGCCTGGTCCCCTGGAATGTCAGTGAACATGATCAAGTAACCTGGTGATCCTTGGCTATTCTATGAGGAGCTAGCCTCCACCCAAACCCCCTCAATATTCTGAGAATTGTTTAGGCCCTAATTCTGGGCTTTATGTTTCTCAGTGACTAGTACTCATCCACATGAAAGAGGCCCCCCTCCCCCATACTCTGCAGCCTCCTCCACCAATAGAATCCATCCTTATGCTTATCAGATCCTTCCTCTAGGCTCTAGCCCTGAGCTCTGTTTATCAGCCGATAGAATTTATTCTTACTGTAAAGGTCACATGTGCTTTGCTTCCTTGCTCAGGAGTCTCAGTGTAGCTTTGCCTGTTTAGCTTTGTTGTGCTGGTCATCACATGAAAACATTTCCCCAAAGTTTTACTGTGCTTAAATGTGTAAGAAGAATGAACCATGGGCCCAGACCTTAGAGGTTTTGACCCAGTGCCTGTAAAGATGTTACCGACTCAAGTTTCATTGACTCATCTCCCCACAGACTGTGAGACTTGTGAGGGACCCAGTGCTCATCCTGGAGGCTGGATGCCTCAGCACCCACAGTGGTCCCAGAATAGCTGTCTCCCCTAAGGGGAGGGGCCGGTAGTTACTTAGTCCACAAGGCCGGGAGCCTCAGTAGCCCCAATCTGGTACTGGAAGCCTGGAAAATTTCCAGAAGCTGTTGGTCCTTATTCAACAAGGAGAGCTTGGAGGTGCTGATTTTGCTTCCAGGAAAGGAATCAGCGGCAGCAGTGGCAGCAGAGAAGTTGACCGTGTGTCAGGAGGGAGGCCAAGCAAGCAAAAAGGGCGGGGGGAGGAGAAGAATAAACTTCCTCCCAAAATAGTGTTTTTATCTGAACCTGGCATCCACAGGACAGCAACCATCCATAGCTCTAATTCCAGGGGATCCTATGCCCTGCTCATACATATAAAATAAATGAATATTTTTAAAAGTCTATGTGTGTGTGTGTGTGTGCGTGCGTGTGTGTGTGTGTGTGAAATGCTGTTAATTTCAAAGATGGGAGGAGAAAGACTGCTGATCCAAACCAACATGGCCAAATTAATTAAAGCAAGCAGTTAATTTAAGAAAAGCTTGTTAAAAAATTCATGTACATGGGCTGCCTCCCCCTAAGGCAGGGCTCTAGAGGCCTGCGTCAGATGTGAGGGAGACAAGCCTTTTACAGCTCATGGATAGGGAGTTTCCAAATGGAGAATTTGGTGGGCAAATTATAGGCTCAGAATTATAGGAGCAGAACACAAGTATAATAAGTTAGTTCCTCCTGAAACAAAAAATATGGTTACAAGATGGGCATAATGAGTTAGTCATAGGCAGTCATAGGTGGTCATATAAACTTTGGAAACAAAGGTAAGGTTGCATGATGATTATAAACAACTTTTTGAAACAAAGACATGATTGTCATTCCTGGAACAGGCAGTACAGAGGCGTTTGCAGGTGAGTTTACAGGTGGGGCATAGCCCAGTCCTTGAGAACTAAGAATGAACCTAGTTTGTCTTTGCTACAAGATGGCTTTTGAGCTTAAGATGGAGGCAGGTTGGTTCTTCGGTGGCTCACCTCCTAACAGCACTTGTCACGCAAGCCTAACGAGCTGAGTTCAATCCCTGGATCTCATAGTGAAATGAGAGAACTGACTCCTGAAAACTGTCGCCTAACCTCTCCACATGTGCTATGGAACAAGAGTATCCATACACAAACATACACACAAAATAATAATAATAATAAATTTGAAGATTATTTTTCTAATCAGTCTTAGCTAGCATGGAAACAACAGAAGTTTACCCATGAACTCGTTTGGGAAAAGAAAGGTAAAGAGAGAGGTTTTAAAAGGAGGTTTATTTAGTTTTAATCAAGTGTACGGTGTCTGCGTCAGCGTCTGGATTGAGCATGTGACTGCAAGTGCTTGAATTAGTCAGAAGAGGAAGTTGGGTCCCTGGAGTTGAAAGTCACAAGCAGTTTCAAGCCACCTGATTTGGGTCCCGGGACCTGAGCTTGGATTCTTTGCAAGAACAGCACACGGTCTTAACTGCTGAGCCATTTCTCTCACCCCTAAGAAGAGGGCTTTAAAAACCAAGTTGGTTTGGTTCAGTTTTGCCACCAAGTTTTATCCATGTCTACTAATTAGAATATGCATTTTTTTAAACAAAGGCTCACGTGTTGAAGAAGAGGTCGTCAGCCTGTGTCACTAATGTAAAATAGTGGGACTTTTGTGGGTTGGGGCCCAGTGGGAGGAACTTGGGTCATGTTGGGGGTGTGACTTCGAAAGGATCTAGATCCCTCTTGTCTCTCTCTTTCGCTTCTTGTATTCTGTGAGGTGAGCAGCTTTCTCTCATGCATACTCTAACCACAACTTAATCACAGGTCCAAATGACAATGAGGCCAACTGACCATGGATTGAAACCACAAACCCAAACAAACCTTTTCTCTTTGTAAGTTTTTCTCTGGTATTTTGTCATAGTGTCACAGAACACTAACACTATCCTTCATAAAAAGACCTATCGGGGTAGTGAAAATCTTAATGTTTAAACTTGTCTTATTTTGTCAGAAATACATATTAAAAAACAAAAACTAGTAAGTTATCTGGATACCATGATACCTAATATACCTAAGCATAAAATATTCAAACTGCACCAAATAGAAAGAAAAGAAAAAATAAATCAGAGTAACAAAAAATGGAGCTGCACAGGAGAAAAGAACAAAATTGTATCTGGCTTCTCAGAAGTCTTTTCTCAGAAGAAAAGAGCAGACAAGCATTTAAAAGGTTGAAAGGGGAAAATCCTGTGACCTAGAATTTGTATTCTGTACAGTCGTCTTTCAAAGGTGAGGAGGAGGAGGGGTGAGGAAGAAGGTTCAGTTGGCGAAGTGCTTGCCAGACAGTAGTGAAGGCCGAGTGTGATGCATATGCCTGTGTAAAAGCCAGCTGCAGCACATATCTGTAATCCCAGCACTGGGAAAGTAGAGACAGGAGGGTGCCCAAGGTTTGCTAGCCAGGCAGGCTAGTTAAGTTGGCAAGTTTCAGATTCAGCAAGAGACTGTCTTCCAAAACAATGTGGAGAATGACCGAAGAAGACACCATTGTTGACGTCTGGCTTCTACATGTACCTTCATATATGCACACGTGCAAACACACACATACACACAGAGTGAGGGAGAAATAAAGACTTTTCCTTGCAAACAAAATTTAGGGAAACCTGTTGTCCACAGGCCTTTCTTCCCAGAGCTAGAGAGAGAAGAGAAGGGTTGCAGGCCAGGAAGACAAGGACAGATGGGTGACGTGAAAGAATTGGCTTTCTTCCCCATTGTTATTGCTCTGTTTAAAAACGGTAAAAGCTCTTGGCTGTGGAGGGGACCAGGGATCCCTGTGTGCTAAGGACACTCACGCTGACACAGTTACTTGAATGAGGACTCAAGTTAGTTTTAATGTATATTTCCAACTCCTGATCAATTGCTGAAAAAGAATGGGAAAAGGTATGGTTAATATGGTAAGACAGGATAGGAAGATTTATATGAAATTTTCAGCTAAAGCCAGAGGGTGGGGGAGAGAAAGAGAGAGAGAGAGAGAGAGAGAGAGAGAGTCAAAATATAAGAGCAAAGCATATAAACAATGAAGGGAAAAACAGCCATTAATATGGCAGATATTAACTCAAGCTCTCCCAGTAATCTCTTCAAATATCAGTGGCCTAAACACACCAATCAAAGGATAGGATCTAACTGTGTGTCATCTGTAAGAAACTTGCATTAAAAACAAAGACACAGGGCAGAGTGCATGGAATCTTATGTAAGAAGTGGGAAATAGTAAGATCTGGAGAGGATGGGAACCTCACAAGGAGAGCAACAGAACCAGAAAATTTGAACACAGGGGTCTTCCCAGAGACTCATACTCCAGCCAAGTACCAGGCATGGAGATAACCTAGAACCCCTGCACAGATGTAGCCCATGGCAGTTTAGTGTCCAAGTGGGTCCCATAGTAATGGGAAGAGGGACTGCCCCTGACATAATCTGATTGGCCTGCTCTTTGATCACCTCCCCCTGAGGGGGGAACAGCCTCACCAGGCCACAGAAGATGACAATGCAGCCACTCCTGAAGTGATCTGATAGACTAAGATCAGAAGGAAGGAGAGGAGGACCTCCCCTATCAGTGGACTTGTGGAGGGGCATGCGTGAAGAGCAGGGAGGGAGGGTGGGATTGGGAGGGGAGGAGGGAGGGGCTTATGAGGGGATGCAAAGTGAATAAAATGTAATTAATAAAATTAAATTAAATTAAAAAAAAAACAAAGACACAGATTAAAAGCAAAGATGGGGAGAGTGAGAAGGCTCAGTGGGTAAAAGTGTTAGCCTGATGACTTGAGTTTGATGTTTTGATGACTTGACCCAGGAACTCACATGCTCAAAGGAAGGAACCAGTTCCTGTGGGTTGTTCTCTGACCTCCACACCCCACCCTCCCCAGGGGGAAGACACCCAACGTTAATATTTCAGAATGGCACACATGTAAAACACTCATGTTAAACTGGTAAAGACTCTGTGCACCAAGAATCTTCATTCATTTTGGATGAGAACTCAGATGTAGCCATTCTGGAAGACATGCTCCAGACAGGCCACAGCCTGCAAGTGTATACTTTCAAATAAATTACAAGTAGGATCCACCAAAATAAGTTGCACGAAGCCTTACCCCTGGTTATCAAACTTGGGAGAAATTAAGGTGTTCTCTACTTGGGAGAAATTAAGATGTTCTTTTGTTGGTGAACAGGTAAATAAACAGTAGCTTACTTAGGGACTGGGGTGTTACTCAATATCAGAAGAAAATGGTGGCTCCGCCAAAGAAAACATGAATCACTACGAGAAAGAAGCCAATGTGAAAAGTACAAGGCGCAGGACTCGACACTCTGAGGAGACAATGAGAGAGGCCCGGGGTGGTTCTGCTGGTGAGTTGCTTGTCTTGCAAGCGTGAGGATCTGAATTAAATTCCTGGAGCTTGTGTTTTTAAAAAGCCCAGCATCAGGCTGGAGAGATGGCTCTGTGGTTAAGAGCACTTACTGCTCTTCCAGAGGACCCTGGTTCCCTTCCCAGCACTTATGTCAAGTAGCTGGCAATTGTCTGTGACTTGAACTCCACGGGTGATCTGACACCTCTAGCCTCTGCAAGCATCTGCATTCACACGCACACACACACACACACACACACATACACACACTTAAACATAATAAAATAAATCTTTTTTTTTTTTTTTTAAAGCCCAGAATGAGGCATGCACTTGTAATCCCAATGGTGGGAGGTAGAGACAGGTGGGGCCCTGGGGCTTACTGGCTAGCCAGCCCCTCCAACTTGGCAAGTTTCAGGCCAGTGAGAGATTCCTGTTCAAAAAGAGAAACAACCAGGTAGACAGTGCCTGTAGAATGACACCCAAAGGTGTCTCCTGGCCTCTACATTCATACACATACAGTGAATGCACACACTCACATACACACGAACAAGTGTAAAGAAAAAAAAAAAAAGAGTGGAGGAGTAGAAAGGTCAGTGTTTGCCAAGGGGGATGAGCAGGCAAAGGCAGACATCTAAGGAGATGAAAGCATCCTGTATGAGACTCCCTTGATGTCACTCTAAAGGTGTCAACCCCACAGCATGTGGGGTGCCAAATCCCTATAGAAGCCGAGGTCACGGAGTGATGGGAATATGTCAGCCTGTGTTTGTCTGCTGTGAAGAGTGCTGCCGAGGCCGCCAGGGGAAAGTGTGCTCATGGGAATTCTCCCTACTTTCTGATAGTTTTTTCAATAAGCTCAAACAGTTCTCAAGGAAAAGTCTGGAAATCACTTCTCTCCTCATAGGCTCTCATCATGCCAAACAGAATATCAGCTTCATGGCAGGCAATCCTATCATATGTATGTGCCCGGCAATCTAAACATTGTACGTGGTTACAGAAACATTCCCAGTGCTCTGTGTGTACCCTGACCTGCTAGCACACAATATTTGTCTAACTAGTGAGAGAATGAATGAATGATTCTGAGTCCTGACATTCTTGAGATAGAACTAGGGGCCGTGTCTCCACGCGTCCTGAGGTGCGGGAGGTGAGGAGCCTAGGGAAGGTCTATCCCCCTCCTCATAAAGTTCCAATGGCCAGCCAAAGCACGATTGTACCAAAGTTTACCCCTGGTCACCAGTGAGTTTATTAGACTTACAGAGCAATGGCTGAGGGCTTTTGGGGCAGGAGCATAGATGACCTTAAAGAAACTACCTTGGATGGTCTGCCCCGAGCTGGAATGCTGCCCCCACCCCACCCCCGTGGCTGTGCAGATGGAACCTCCCCCCTCATTCTTCCTGTCTCATATACTCTAGCCTTTTTCAGAGGCCCTGAGGCCATTTGCAATTAGGGTACTGTTGGAGGTTGGTCTGATGCTTGTTACTGGCCCTCAAGATCTGGTTACACCCATCTTTGTTTTGTAAGCCTGCCTAACACAGACCTGATTGGTTGATTAAGCAGCCTGTACCTGGGCAGGACAGAATGGGGTGGGCGTGGCTAAGGTTCCCAGGCTTGGAGAGGTTCAAGAGAATCAGGGGGAAACAGACTGACAAGAGAGCAAGAAGATGGGTTAGCGGGGAGAAGGAACCACGTGGGTGAGGAGGAAGGGCTCTGAGGATGGCACGGATGGAGAAAACACCAAGATGAAAATATAATCAAGTATTTATAAGATTACAAATGGAAGGTAGCCCAGATGAGGAGGATTAAGGTGGATGGCATTGGATGGGGGCTGGGAGGTGGATGGTGAAGATTTTGAGACAAGCGTAGGTGAAATATCTGCCCGGCCCAAGGTGAATAAGGCAATTATAAAAACTAACAGGTGTCCGTGTCTTACTATTTGTGATAGCGGGCTAAATAATACTGCCATGATAATTATAGGGCTAATGATAAACCTTATATGGCCTAACACTTTCCTACTTACTAAAGCAGGATACAATGACATAGAATGTATTTGGAGGGCCAACTGAGGTGAGAGAGTATTAACAGTCAACAGGCTCAGATGTAACGGCCTTCTGTGACCAGGGCTGATGGAAGTCCTGAAGATGGTGGAGTTTGGCTATTCTGAGGATCATCTTGTCCATCATCATTGTGTCATGAAAGCACACACCCTGCAAGCTAGAGGCCCTAACAAGTGTGAGGAGGGGGGATGAAAGCTGAGGGTGTGCCTTGTCCGATTAGACCACGGACAGTGCAGAGGACAGTCCTGGCCCATGAGCAGAATTGCTGTCCTGACCTCCTGCGCCATTGTGACATCGTCGCCTGGCTGCCACAGGTGGTGTTCTTGTTTTGCATGTAGCAACAACAACAAGTTGTCTTCCTGTTTTAAGAAACTGAATTCAAATGTTTTGTGAAAAAATAGTTATCATGCCTTCTTACACTTCCTAGTTCCTAGATTTATTTTTCACTAAAGTCGCTAAAAAAAGACAGTCTATTAAAAGAAACCAAGGTCCTTCTATAACATCTTCAAAAGACAAAGGATCCATCCATCTTCCTTTTCCCATCCATAGGGAGAAGAGAGAGGAGACATGTCTGCCCCCTCTACCTCAATCAACATAGTCTCCCATGCAGACACTATGCCTACTCTCAGTCTTAGCCCCCCCCAGCAGCCTTTGTAGGAGTTAGGGAGCTGGTTATACACGTCTCCTGACAGTTGAGCCCCAGCCATCATCAAAGCCCGGATCTCTCAGGCAAGTCCAGGGACAGTTTCTTCCATGACGTGATCAGTTGAACAGGACAGTACTCGGGCAGGATAAAAGGCTGTGTGATGAAGAGAAGAGAATGGGGGAGCATGGTAATGGCACTCAGAGTGAAAGCAGGTATGTGGCTGGCAAGACCCTGGCAGTGCCTACACAGCAGGAGGGCGCTGGGCACCACAGCAGCGCCAGCCCCCAAGACACCACAGCCCTTTGAAGCTATACCGCAGTACTCCAGAAACAAGTGGCTGAAGATGCTACAGATCCTGAGGGAGCAGGGCCAAGAGAACCTGCATCTGGAGATGAACCAGGCCTTTCAGGAGCTGGGGCCCATTTTTAGGTAAGGGCCTTCCTGACCCACAGCTGAGCACAGACAGAGCTCCCTGCCTCTCTGCTTGCCCAGGCTCTGCCGGGTATGAGGTGAGCAGCAGGCATTCCATCCTCAGGGAGTCAGGGAGGGAGCACAGTAGGTCATGGGCCTGACTCACGGATACCAGGCTTCTCCACGCGGACAGAGAGAAAGGCACTGCTCATCGCTGAGAGGACAGAGTGCAGGAGTGCTGAAGTGGAGAGGAGTCAGGCAGGCAGTGGGCGAGCCCTCCTGTGGGGAAAGCCAGGGCTGGGAGAGGATGAGGCAAGGGATGAGGATGAGGCACCCTGACAGGGCTGGTTTTCAGGGAGCTCTGTCCTTCACCTCACAGGTACAACATAGGAAGAACACAGATAGTGTCCGTGATGTTGCCAGAGGATGCTGAGAAGCTGCTCCGGGTGGAGAGCAAACACCCTCACCGGATGCACCTGGAGCCCTGGGTGGCCCACAGAGAACGCCGTGGCCTGAGACGTGGCGTGTTCTTGCTGTGAGTGGACCCCGGGAGCGAGAAGGGAGGCGAGATTGGTGGCCCAGACACAGGACACGGATCCTGCTTGAGTGGGGGAATGGAGACCAGTCACTGCCAAGCACGGGTTGGTAGCATGCCACGTAGATCCTGGGTCTGAGGAGGAAGGAGGTGGCAAGAGGAATGCCTCTTAGTCCCAAACGCCTGCTCTAAGCAGCCTTTTCCAGGGTGTGGCTCTCCTTCCTGTCAGTTTCAAAGTTGGCCCAAGAAGGGGAGCCATGGCTCAGGGCCACAGCCAGATTCTGCCACAGCCTGATGTCCAGCGGTGCAGTCTGCCTTTTTTTAGGGGCAATTTCACTCACAGAGACGTGAAGGGTGGGGAACACGAAGGTGCAGTTCCTGTGGGCTCACCACTGAACACTGTCAGGTGGTAAGACGAGAGAGGACCCTTCTGCAGCTGGCTGCACATCTGGAGAACTAGGCAAGGACTCCTGGTTCTTAGAGTGGATAGGCTGCAAAGAGGTCACTGCTAGTTATCGGGAGGTCAAAGGGAACCCAGCTGCACTCAGGCACACCAGTCCATGTCAGAGGGAATTCTTTGGGAAATGGACACGGGGGTGAGGCACTTAACAAAGGGAGTCTGGCAGGGAGGCCTGATGCAAATGGCAGCTGTGGGCAAAATGTGAGCAGGCGACTTTGAGAAATCAGGGAGCCGTGTGTGTGTGTGTGTGTGTGTGTGTGTGTGTGTATGCATGTGTGTATATTCTTGCATGTGTGTAAATACGTGACCATGTGTTTGTCTCAACATGAAAGCACATGTTGTCTACATCTGTGGCTCTCTGTGTGGGTTTGCACCTTTGAGCATGGCTGCCGTCTTAGTGTTGTGCACACAGGAACTTGAGTGTTTACGCACCTTTTTTGAGGTCCAGGGTGCACATACATGTGCTTGTAATCACCGTCAACGGTTGCGAGCTTTAGCATACAAAGGGACATGTTTTCTGCTTGTGTGACTCAGCGTGTAAGCTCCTGCCTGCCATTTACTGGAGAATCTCCATGGGAGCCTTGTGCCCTGGGCTGCAGTTTGTGGATGCTGAGAGTGGTCCTCTGCTGAGGCTCCTGCCTTAGGGAAGATGGGATCCCTTAACTGAGCTGGGCAAATGCTGATGTCTCAGAGGCCACACAGTCTACAGGCCTGTCAGGGGGAGTGAGCTCAGCCAGGGCTTCCCCCCGGGGGAGGTGGGGGTTGGCATAGGCTGGATGGGCAGAGCTTGACAGCAGTCTCCTTTCCCCCTGGCTGTGGATGTATCAAAACCACCTTCGAGGTTGCTTTGGAAGAAAGGAGTGGGGTCAGGACGTGCGTAGTCTGCCCCTGAGCCCAGCATCTCTTTTCCTCCAATTTCTTTGAGAGTCAGAAAGATGTGTACAGGCCTGGGCCAGGCCTTTCTTGGGCGGTGTCTGTAGCTCTGCTCTGTGCTCTGCAGAAATGGGCCCGAATGGCGCTTCAATAGACTGAGGCTGAACCCAAATGTTCTGTCACCGGAAGCCGTTCAGAAGTTTGTTCCTATGGTGGACACGGTAGCAAGGGACTTCGTGCAGAACATGAAGAAGAGGGTATTCCAGAATACTCGTGGGAGTCTTACCATGGACATCCAGCAAGGCCTCTTCAATTATACCATAGAAGGTATGTGGTCTGGGAAAGGTTCCAGCTTAAGGGAGTCACACAGAGATGTGTGGGAGGGAAAGGTGAGGCAGTCTTGAGGCCAAGGGTTGCCTTTTCTCAGGGATACCATTCTTTTCTGTAGCCAGCAATTTTGCTCTTTTTGGAGAGCGGCTGGGCCTCCTTGGCTATGACCTGAGTCCTGGCAGCCTGAAGTTCATCCACGCCTTACATTCCATGTTCAAGTCTACCACCCAGCTCCTGTTCCTACCCAAGAGCCTGACTCGATGGACGAGCAACCGGGTGTGGAAAGAACATTTTGATGCCTGGGATACCATCTCTGAGTATGGTGAGCACCACTGACCTGGGCAGTGCCACGGGGCAGGAGACAACAGTCAGCTAACTTCTTTTCACCCTTAATTTGGCTAAAATGGGGTCATCACAAATGATGGTGTCTGCTGTTTCCTCTTCTTCCAACATGTTCCTACCAAGTCTATGGGTGAACTGACCCAGAGATAGTGGGAGCAGAGCAGGGGTTTGGTCATGAGGATGGGGGTGTACAACAGGATGCCGTGAGCTGCTTGTATTAAAGCTCCCACTTCACATTTCCAGCCAACAGATGTATCTGGAAGGTGCACCAGGAGCTCAGAATTGGCAGTCCTCAGACCTACAGTGGCATTGTGGCAGAGCTAATATCTCAGGAAGCTTTGCCTCTTGACGCCATCAAAGCCAACTCTATGGAGCTCACCGCTGGGAGTGTAGACACGGTCAGGCCATCCTGTGGGAATCCCCTGTGACTGCCTGTCTGTATCCTCCAGAGCATTTTCCAGATTGTTTCTTCCAGGAGCCTGTAGCCCTTGACTGAAGGCTGTGTCTAGAGGTGTGCCAGGAAGAGGGAGATCTTTAGCTGAAGGTGCAGCAGCAGCAGCTCAGAGATGAGAGAAAGGGGCAGAGCCATTTGCAAGCAGCAACACAAAGTTCATGAAGGTAGCTGGCTGCCTAAAACAAAAGACAGGGAGATAGATGAGGTCAGTTGGGCTGAGGGTCCCATCAAGAAAGGCCATGCATCAGGTCTTACGACAAGGTAGATGAACACAAAGTCAGCATGCCCAAGTGGAGAGTGGGGGCAGGGTGGTGACATCAGGGAGAGATTTAGGGGGCTGTTTCTGTGGGCTGTGCCATACTCAGAAGCATTCTGGACATATGGGCATGAGGGCTCACCCTAGAGCTTCTCAATGAAGCAGAAGGAGATAGGGTGGAAAGCTAGGACCCATTTTAGGCCTGGGCAATGAGGTTAGTGCTGAGGGGCCTGTGGACAGCCAAGGTCAATCAAACACTGGGAATGTAGACATCAGTGGTGGAGTACCCCTAAGTGACACGGAAGCCCTACCCCACTGGGTACTGGAGCAAGCTGTGAGCACCAGACACTGAAGATGCTGAGATAGTGGCCAGGACTGGGAGAATGCCTGGACTGGGAGAGTGGCCAGGCCAGTGGCCTGTCCCTCAGGACTTAGGGCAAGGATTCCAGGTAAACACTAGGGCAATGAGTCACGGCTCTCAGTGTTCTACCCTGCTATGGCCTTACACTTTTCTCAGAGAGGGGCATTCTCATGGTAGGGGTTCCCCTTGTGGAGGACTAGAGAAGAGTGTATGAGATTGCTCTCTGTCTCCTGCAGACAGCAATCCCCTTGGTAATGACCCTTTTCGAGTTGGCTCGGAACCCAGATGTTCAGCAGGCCCTTCGGCAGGAGAGCCTGGCAGCTGAGGCCAGCATTGCTGCCAATCCTCAGAGGCTTAAGTCAGAATTGCCTCTGCTGCAGGCTGCCCTTAAAGAGACCTTGAGGTAGGTGCTGCCTGCACCTTCCCTGCCTTTCTGTGCCCTCTTTTAGGTGGGAGGAGGACAGCCATGTTCTTTGTTCTTTCTATGCTATTGTTCCTCTGGAGGTTGCCTGAGTTCAGCGGAGCCAGGAACCACACCTCTGGAGGATCTGAGGGAGGAGGGTGCATGTGTGGACAGGAGAAGCCCTTCATCTCTGAGGCCTCTCCTATTGCTTCCTCTCCCCAAGGCTCTATCCTGTTGGTAGTTTTTTGGAGAGAATTCTAAGCTCAGACTTGGTGCTTCAGAACTACCATGTCCCTGCTGGGGTGAGTGATCCTCATACACCCACCAACTGCCCTGTTCTGTATCACCTCAAAGAGGCAGCTGACATCTTGCCCTTGATATCTGCCCACAGACATTGGTCCTGTTTTATCTGTACTCCATGGGCCGAAACCCTGCAGTGTTCCCAAGGCCTGAGCGTTATATGCCTCAGCGCTGGCTGGAGAGGAAGAGGACTTTCCAGCACCTGGCCTTTGGCTTTGGGGTGCGCCAGTGCCTGGGGAGGCGCCTGGCAGAGGTGGAGATGCTGCTCCTGCTGCACCACGTGAGCACTTTGTGTGGGGCCTTGGGATGGGGGTTGGGGGGCAGTATTTGGACCAAAAGCAGGGGCCTTCAGGGTCTGTCTGGGGCAGGGCTAGGCCCTCAGGCCTCCACAGGAAGTCCTCTTTGCAGCAAGGTGGTAGCACTAAGCAGCTCGGCAGGAGGCGAGCCAGCGCTCTGCCTTGATGAGGAGGCCAGATAGCATCCTCCCCCACACCCACTCAACACTGTGTTCCAGGTGCTGAAATCCTTCCACGTGGAGACACTAAGGCAAGAGGATGTGCAGATGGTCTACCGCTTTGTTTTGATGCCCAGCTCCAGCCCCCTCCTCACTTTCCGGCTTGCCAGCTAGTCACTTCTGCATCTGGGGTCCCGGTCAGGCCACCTCTTCTGTCTACCTCTTCTATCCTGACACTCAAGGCCACACTTCTTTGCCAACAGGATTTCTTTTGGGTCACACTGTCAGCCTCCAACACCTGTACATGGTTCATAGCTGAAGACCTCCAGGGTGAGGGACTGGCAAGGCCAGGGAAGGGATTGAGAGACTCTTGGTGCCAACAAGAAATCTCTGCTGGGTTATTTTTCCCATCCTTTCCAGTAGCGCGTGTGCGCGCGTGCGCGCACACACATACACACACGGATTTGTGGGGACAGAAAGATAGATATATGATAGGCAGTTAGATAGATAGATAGACATACATACATATGTTCATAGGTACATAGATACATAGATGCATAGACAGATATCTCTGTGTTTTGGTTAACGTGGCTTGACAGTGGAGTTGGAACAGATGAGCTGGTGAGTCAGTACAGCATATTTAAGAGTAGGGACATCTGCCCTCGCTAAGGACTGGGTGGTGGTGGCATCAGAGATGCAGGAGGACCCCTGGAGCCTGATAACGTGTGAACTTCCTACCAGGATGGTTGCCTTCTTCCAGGAGGTCAAGGTGCTGACTGACTTCTGCCAGTGCCCCCTGGACAAAGCTTTAATCTCCTGAATCGTGAAAGTGGCTCAGAGCACACGCATTTTGCAGGCTTCCTTTCAGCTGTGAATTTAAAGGAAAGAAAAGTTTTGGCCAAGAACAACTATTTCACAGGATCAGGGGAAGTACTGAAGCCCATCTACCTGAGCTTTGTGTGATAGTCTCCGAAGTATGAGCCAGTGTGGAGATGGGGCCTTTAACCAGGTAATTCATGTAAAATGAGGCTACTGAGTTGTGCCTAATCCAATCCCCCAGACTGCCTCACAGAGAGAGAGTGAGGTTACAGGCCCACAGAGGCAGCCTCCATGAAGTTGGTCTTCTGTAAGCCATGAAAAGAAGTCAGGGAATTTCTGCTCTCTTAGTTCCTTCACTCAGTCTCTCACCTCCTTGCTTGTGAAAAATGATCTTCTGTTGTTGAAGTCCTAGTTTAAAGTCTTTTGTTGTGATGGTAATAGCCATTATGACCTTCTAAGCACAAACTATCTGTGGTTAATAGTCCCCTAACACACACACATACACACACATGCACACACACACACACACACACACAAATCCAGCTCATGGCACTACTGTGAGGTGGTGAATATTATGGGGTATAGTTCAATAGGCAAGAATCTGGGTCTCAGGGGTATGTTCTTGAAGGGGCTGTTGTGGGGAGCAGTCTGGGATTCAGCTCTCTCATTTTCTGAGGAGTCAGCCTGTGTGTCACAATGATAAATTTTTTAATATTAGTAGTTTAAAAATTAGTGCACAAAACATTGGTTCCATTGTGATGTTCTTATGTGTTCACGGCTAATCTTGATTTCCACTTATTGATATGGCTCTATTCCTGGGAAAACCTAAAGACTTCACAAAGCTCCGAGCTTATTATTGCATTTAAGAGAGTGACAAGAATACTGCGCATCCACACTGAACTTTCTCAGGCAAAAAAACCCAAAAAAATCTCTTCACTTAGAGTTACTCAAAATACCCCTTAGGTATAAACTAGCTAGGGAAGTGAAAACTGACAATAGTAAGATGCCCAATCCTCATTCAGAAAGGCAAAGAGGATGGACATTGGAAGAGGGAGAAAACAGGGAACAGGACAGGAGCCTACCACAGAGGGCCTCTGAAAGACTCTACCCTGTAGGGTATCAAAGGAGATGCTGAGACTCATAACCAAACTTTGGGCAGAGTGCAGGGAATCTTATGAAAGAAGGAGGAGATAGAAATACCTGGAGGGGACAGGAGCTCCATAAGGAGAGCAACAGAACCAAAAAATCTGGGCAAAGAGGTCTTTTCTGAGACTGATACTCCAACTAAGGACCATTCATGGAGATAACCTAGAACCCCTGCACAGATGTAGCCCATGGCAGCTCAGTGTCCAAGTGAGTTCCCTAGAAATGGGAATAGTGACTGTCTCTGACATGAACTCAGTGGCTGGCTCTTTGGTCACCTCCCACTGAGGGAGTAGCAGCCTTACCAGGCCACAGAGGAAGACAATGCAGCCAGTCCTAATGAGATCTGATAGACTCATCAGATGGTAGGGGAGGAGGACCTCCCTTATCAGTGGACTGGGGGAGGGGCATGGGAGGAGAAATGGAGGGGAGGTGGGAATGGGAGAGGACAAGGGACAGGGCTACAGATGGGATACAAAGTGAATAAACTGTAATAAATAAATAAATTTAAAAAAAGAAATTACAAAAAAGAATTAAACAAGAACTGAGATTAATGATCTGCATTTAGAATTTCTCTCTGAGTGCTGATTTTGTTGTTACTGAGTTTTACTGTGCTGTGTTTTAATTTCCTTTTGGGCCAGACGTTTTCTGATTTCCCAATTCCTACTTTAACTCTTGGTGTTTGGTATGTGTTTGTTATGTTCTTTGCAATTGAGACTTTCCATTCTTACTTGCAGCATTTATTTCTAGCCTTGTTTGCCTCTGTGTCTATAAAAGATGTGCCCATAATGTCATGAGATCTACATATACACACATTCGCTTGCTTGATTTGCTTGTGCTCATCTTGATTTCTCCACTTTTACAAGTGTAGGACGTCCTGCTTAGGGAATGGTCCTGCCTACGGTGGGCTGGGTCTTTCCACATCAATCAACATCATTAAGACGTAGACATGCCCATGAGCCAACCAATGCAGACAATCCCTTATTGAGACCCTCTTTCCAGGTGAATCTAGACTGTATCAAGTCGACAGTTAGAGCCAGCTATCCCAAGGGATACAGTTAATTGTGTTAGGGGAGGCACAGGAATAGCGACTTTGTGGTAGCAGGAGCCTGAGGCTTGGACTCCTCATCTCTTTATATCTTGATAGAACAGGAGACAGAAAACACGCATAAAACACATTTTATGCATGGGGCCAGACAAATAAAGACAAATAAATCTTAAGGCTTTTCCTCCAGATAACCTTTTTCTCCAGCTAGGCCTTACCTCCTCAGTGTTCTTCCAGATCCAGAGCCGTTAGCTGGGGATCAAGTGTTCAAATACGCAAGCCCGTGGGGACATTTCACAGCCAAACCATAGCACTCTGTCCTTGACTCCAAAATGCCCATAGGTCACAATGCAAAGGGTTTCCAGTTCTCTTTAAAAATCCCTGGGACTTAGCAGTTGTAATACTTTTCAAAAATCCAAAGTCTTTTCTGGGACCCAAGGCCATCTGATAACTATTTAGAAAAAAAAAAAATCACCAAGTAATGCATTCTCACATCCAAAGGCTCAGAGTAATGGTCTCCGGTCTAAAAAGGAGAAATGGGGGCTGTCCTGGTTTCATTTCTGCTGCTGTGATAAAATAGCCCAACAAAAAGCAACTTAGGCGGAAAAGGGTTTGTTTGGCTTACAATTCCAAGTTACAGCCTATCATGGAGGGAACGTCAAGGAAGGAACTTTGAATGGCTAGTCACATCATCTCCACAATCAGGAGCTAAAGCACGTGCGTGATCGTTCACTTGCTTTCTCTCAGATTGATTTCTTCACTTCCAGATAGCTTAGGCTCCCCGGCTTGGGAATGGTACTGTCCACAGAGGGCTGGGTCTTGCCATGTTAATGAGTTTAATTAAAACCCATTCACCCATAGACACACCCACAGGCCAATCAAATGTAGACAACCCCTCACCGAGACCCTCTCCTCAGGTTATCTTAGGTAGCAGCAAGTTGACAGTTGAAGCTAACCATCACAGAGGATCAGGCCAAAGCAAGAATTCAGCAGAGCAAGCATCAAATACTTAAGTTCCATGATTGGTTGGCATCTTGAGCTCAAGATGGCATCATCTGGCCTCAGAGGGGTTGGCAAGCCCTATCTCTCTAGCTCTGTTGACTGTAGCATGTTATCCCCATTGACCAGGTTCTACTTAATACCTGTGGCTTTCTGTTGGCAGACATCCACATTTCTGGTATCTCCAATATCCTGAGGTCTCCATTGTACCTTAGTATTCCCCTCACTGATTCCTGCACAGCCCACTCAAGAGTTTCACATTGTCTGGCTTCAGCAGCTTTCTGGAAACTTGGCAGAGGCCTCTTTCACCCTCTCACTGGTGTATGCCTCATACTGCATGCCTACCAAATCAGCATCATGTGGATGATGCCTGAGTTCTGCTGACAGCTGGAGGCATAGCCAAGGGCCCCTTCTATTACAGTCACGATAGTCTCTGAACACCTGCTTGCATGAAACAGGGAAAACCTTTCCTGCTGAAGAAGGTCCTGCTGGAGATGGATGCCCCAGGAGCTCTCTGTAAAGTCCCTTTCTTTTGGAATGAAAGCTTTCCAGATGAGTTTGCATTCTGTCCCGAGTCTCAGAATAGGCTGGACTTTTAAGCTCTACAAGCGTGGGGTTTTAGACTCTAGGTGCTGTTCCTCTAATTCAAGTGCATGAGTGAAGATTCTCCTACAGCGTCATCCTCTAACAGGCATGCCTGTTTGACCAAACTAACCTTCTCTCCCCTATGTACAACATTAACTTCCTTTCTACTCTTTTCTTCATCAAAACGGTGTTTTCAAATCTTTCTGCTTCTCTCACTATAAATGTGACAGAGCAGTGAACAACCCACTCCTGCCTGAATGTTGTGCTCTCTTCAAATGGCTTCACCAGACAACTTAGTCTATTACGTTTGATTTGGCCACATACAAATTTCCAAGGCATGAGTAAACTGCAGCCAGATGCTTCCTAGACTATAATACAATAATGTCTAATGTCATTCACAACAAAGTCTTTGCTTTCTTCCAGAGACTCACTAGCCTAGACCTCACTGCCCTCATGCTAAAGAACATAAGAAAGGTTTTATATTAAGATTCTGCAGAAGTGAGTGTCAGGGGGGAGAATATGCAAACATGGCAGGCATGAAATAGTGCTTTCTAGAGTCCCCAGACTATTCTTACTGTCTCGACTCCTTCCTGCACAAAAGAAGGGGGCTAATTCCAGAGAGTTACAGTCATCCCATGCTGAAGTAGAATAGCTCCATATCCGAAGTCCCTGTCTTCCTGGGGATCAGGATTTCCCTCTGTCTCCTTTTTGGACATGTGGGTTCAGTCATGTAGCAGACTGTCTTTTCAATCCGAAGTGAGAGCAACTAGAAAAGCAGACAGCCACTTCCAGCTGGGGAAGACAGGAGCCTGTTGCCTTTCACTGGTTTGTGATTCTCTGATGGGCTCTAAACACACCTCATCTTGAAAGCAGATTATAAGGGCTCATTTCTTATATTAGCAGAAAGAACCTGGATACCACAGTGGTCATGATTGGGCCTTGGTGTGGGAGATCAATTAGGGAAGGGGTAGAGGATCAGGTCGGAAGATGAGAGAGCAGATAGGACTGGAGCTGACAGGGAAATATAGGCTTCCCTTCAAAAGTCTGGAGGATGGCTCCATCAGAAGCTTAAAGGAGGAGAATAAGAGAGACAGCTGTGACATACAGGAAGGTCGTGGTAGAAGTGGGAGTCTAAAAGAGAAAGAGAGCCTTTAGAGACATCCCCTGAACAAAGAAAAAATCTGATGTCTAAAGCTTTTCAGAGTGGGAAAGTGTACTTATGAACTCAGTGCCAAAGACCCAGATCCTGGGTAAGACCACAAATTCATCTTGCAGCTCTGAAAGGGAGGGGCTGGGCTTGCTTCCAACCTTTCCCAGATCTATGTGCTCTTTCACAGCAGGGACCTGTCTGCTGCAGGGGCATAGCTTGATTTATGGGAGCAAGACAGCTAGAGCACCTGTGATATTATGGATCTTGGAAACAAGCAGCCTGGTCTACAGAATGAGTTCCAGAATAGTCAGGGCTACCCAAAGAGACCTCACCCCTTCCCTCAAGAATAAGAAAAAGAAAATTACCCTCTTCTTTATAAAAAATGTGTATGTGAATATACACATATGGCTACATGCATGCACATATGTACGGGGGAGAGGTTTGACTGTGTGTGTGTGTAAGGTCTTGTAGTAAACCTAGAATGTTCTCAGCCACCAACAGGCATTGCAGGGACAGGACCAGACAGAAGGCTGTTTCCTTCTTCTACCTCCAGCAGAGCCATCAGCTCTGACTAAATTTCTAGGGCAAGTCCAGGGACATAGCCTTCAATGACACTGTCAGTTGGCAGTTCATGTCCGCAAGGCAAAATAAAAGGCCATGGACTGAACGGAGGAGGAGGGAGCATGGTAATGGCATTCAGAGTGAAAGCAGGTATGTGGCTGGCAAGACCCTGGCAGTGCCTACACAGCAGGAGGGCGCTGGGCACCACAGCAGTGCCAGCCCCCAAGACACCACAGCCCTTTGAAGCTATACCACAGTACTCCAGAAACAAGTGGCTGAAGATGCTACAGATCCTGAGGGAGCAGGGCCAAGAGAACCTGCATCTGGAGATGAACCAGGCCTTTCAGGAGCTGGGGCCCATTTTCAGGTAAGGGCCTTCCTGACCCACAGCTGAGCACAGACAGAGCTCCCTGCCTCTCTGTTTGCCCAGGCTCTGCCGGGTATGAGGTGAGCAGCAGGCATTCCATCCTCAGGGAGTCAGGGAGGGAGCACAGTAGGTCATGGGCCTGACTCACGGCTACCAGGCTTCTCCACACAGACAGAGAAAGGCACTGCTCATCGCTGAGAGGACAGAGTGCAGGAGTGCTGAAGTGGAGAGGAGTCAGGCAGGCAGTGGGCGAGCCCTCCTGTGGGGAAAGCAAGGGCTGGGAGAGGATGAGGCAAGGGAGCACACTGACAGGGCTGGTTTTCAGGGAGCTCAGGTAGAGGCTATTCCACCTACTGCCGGACTCTGTTCTTCACCCCACAGGCACAACATAGGAAGAACAAAGATAGTGTCTGTGATGTTGCCAGAGGATGCTAAAAAGGTGCTCCAGATAGACGACCCATACCCTATCCGCCTACCCTTGAAATCCTGGTTGGATCACAGAGCACTCCGTGGCCTGAGTTGTGGTGTGTTTTTGCTGTGAGTGGACACTGGGCATGAGGAGGGGGGTGAGGCTTGAGTCCTGACCACAGGATGCAGAGTTGGCTGGGGTGGATACAAAGACCAGCCCCTGCCAAGCACAGATTGGTACCATGCCGTGGAGGTTATGGGTCTGGGGAGGAGGGAGATGGCCAAACATGGGTGAGAGAAGCAATGATTCCTCATCCAGCACTTGCCCTGAACAGGCCTTTCCCAGTCTCTCCTTTCAATAGGCTATCACACTGCTCCAGCAAGGTGGGGATGGGCAAGACCCTGAGTAAGGGCCCCAGCCAGCTTCTACCTGATGTCCAGCAAGGCAGTCTTGCTGCCCTAGGGGAAGCTTCTCTTACAGAGATTTGGGGTAGACAGTCCTGGAGACTAAGGGGTGGAGAGCAGAAAGTTAGCTCTTTGGGGCTCACAATCAAACACTGAATGGAGTGGGAATAGCAGGGAGTTTCCTCCAGTGGCTGTGTGCACTTCTGGAGAGGCAAGCGGGGGCTCCTGGCGGCTTAGGTTGTATGAACTGCAAAGGGGTTGTTACTACTGGGAGTGCAAAGGAAGTCAGGTTTGTGGACGGCTACCTGAGACCACATAAAGAGCCGTATTTTCTCAGTAACAGTTTAGAGAAATGAGTTCCTCGGAGACTTGACTGCCATTATCTGGGAGTTAGGGAGAGGCTCAACAGGCAGGGAGGCAGGGCCATGCGCATATGTACGTGATGTGCGCACATGTCTTGCATCCGTATGTTTGTGGAACTTGATTTGTTAGTATTTATGTTAAAGTATGACCATGTGATGTGTCCAGGTGTAGAATGTGTAGTCACCCCAGTGTGCATAGCTATTCTCTTAGGTTTATGCACACAGAGACTGGGACCTTCACACATATTTCTGAGGTCCTGTGTGGGTACATGTGTGCATGTGCGTGTTACCGCTGCCAATGGTTGCAGGCTTTAGCATACCAAAGAACAGGTACTCTACTTGTGTGACTCGGCATGTAAGCTCCTGCCTGTCATTTACTGGAGAATCTCCATGGGAGCCCTGTGCCCTGGGCTGCAGTTTGTGGATGCTGAGAGTGGTCCTCTGCTGAGGCTCCTGCCTTAGGGAAGATGGGATCCCTTAGCTGAGCTGGGCAGATGCTGATGTCTCAGAGGCCACACAGTCTACAGGCCTGTCAGGGGGAGTGAGCTCAGCTAGGGCTTCTCCTTGGGGGAGGTGGGGGTTGGCATAGGCTGGGTGGGCAGAGCTTGACAGCAGTCTCCTTTCCCCCTGGCTGTGGATGTATCAAAACCACCTTCGAGGTTGCTTTGGAAGAAAGGAGTGGGGTCAGGACGTGCGTAGTCTGCCCCTGAGCCCAGCATCTCTTTTCCTCCAATTTCTTTGAGAGTCAGAAAGATGTGCACAGGCCTGGGCCAGGCCTTTCTTGGGCGGTGTCTGTAGCTCTGCTCTGTGCTCTGCAGAAATGGGCCCGAATGGCGCTTCAATAGACTGAGGCTGAACCCAAATGTTCTGTCACTGGAAGCCGTTCAGAAGTTTGTTCCTATGGTGGACACGGTAGCAAGGGACTTTGTGCAGAACATGAAGAAGATGCTGGAGACCACCCATGGACCCCTCTCCATAGACTCTTACTCCAATTTCTTCAACTATACCATAGAAGGTGTGTGTCCTGGGGAAGGTTCCAGCTGGAGGGAGACAGGGAAGGCTGAGGCCAGGAAGGAGAGACAGCACTGAGACCAGTGACAGCCCTGGATCAGAGATAATACTCTCTTTGCAGCCAGCCACTTTGTTCTTTTTGGAGAGCGGCTGGGCCTCATCGGCCATGACCTGAATCCTGGCAGCCTGAAGTTCATCCACACCTTACATTCCATGTTCAAGTCTACCACCCAGCTCCTGTTCCTACCCAAGAGCCTGACTCGATGGATGAACAACCGGGTGTGGAAAGAACATTTTGATGCCTGGGATGCCATCTCTGAATATGGTGAGGGCCACCGAGCTGGGCAGCACCACGGGGGCAGGGAACAATGGTCACATGATTGCCATCCACCTTTAGTCACTTCAAAGAGCTGGGGCTACTTAAGGCCCTTCCTGTGATTCCACGGAGAGTTTAGAATTGTGTAGCCCAGCAATGGTGGCACATAAGCAGGAAGAGCTGGGTGGTAGGGACATGGCAGCTACGGGGATGAAGCAGAGGCCTGCCCCAGCACCACGACTCCAGGTTTTCTCTTCTCCTACAGTCGCACAATGTATCAAGAATGTGTATCGAGGGCTGGCAGAGGGTCACCTGGAGAACTGGAGTGTCGTCTCAGAGCTGGTTACAGAGAGGGCTCTGACAATGGATAGCATCCATGCCAATTCTATGGAGCTCACTGCCGGAAGTGTGGACACGGTCAGCATCCCATGAATTCCACCCTGTACCTCCTGGTGTTTCCCCAAAGCACAGTCACTCACAGTTCCCTCCTCACCTGCCCTACCCACTCCTGTTTCCTCGATGTGGCCATTTGCTGTGAGGCTAGTGAAGTGTCTGAGCAAAGGGGATCCTATCTACACAGCTGTAGTCAAGACCTGTACATCCAAGTTCCAGGTACAAACCAGGTTAGTTAAAACCTGACGAGAAGCAGCCTATCCCTCATCTCCTCCAATACACAAGCATGCCGTGGGCCTAAAACAGCAGCGAGTGGCCCAGAGTCCTCTGTTGGAGTGTAGAGCAGGCCTACTTGTCAGGGTGAACTTGAGGCAGATGCAAGGGAAGACAAGGCTGAAGGGAGTGACAAGCACCCAGGTTACCCACTGATGCTGAAAGGGAGAAGATGGCAGTACAGTCTAGTGGGAAATGTAGGCCCAGACGCAAATTTCCTGCCGGTCAAAGGACAATTCTCCAAGGGACTGCTCTGGGCTAGGCTTCTCGAGTAGGAACAGAGGACTCAAGTTCTAGAGAAGAAAGAGTAACAACAGAGGTCATGATGTTCCCACCATGCAATAGTTCATGGGAGGGGATGAGGAGCAGCACCAGGCTTATGGGAGTGAGAATAAAGAGGTGTGGGAACAGTGCAGACAGAGACCAGGGAGTCTGAAAAGCCAGAGTTGTATGCACACCAGCCAGGGCCTGAGGAGACAGCAAGCTACCTGAAGCAGGGCCAGATGAGGCCAACAGGGATCTGGGCCCCATTAGGAAGGGCCATGAACCAAGTCTTGTGCTAATCAGCCAGCATAAAACCAGGTTGATGTGCCCAGTGTACAGCATGGAAGCAGATCAGCGGCTTCCGGGAGAGAGAGAGAGACCTAAGATATTGCTTTTGTGGGTGGTGCCATTGAAAGAGGCATTTTGGATCTAGGGCTCAGGGCTCACACCAGTCAGGAGAAGTTAGTGTGAAGAGGTTTGGACAACAAGGCCAATTCTGGGGGACATGTGGACAGCCAGGAGTACAAATCAGGTATCAGGGAAGGCAGAGGTGGGTGACACAAACAGTCCATCTCAATGGGCTCCAAGATCACATTGTCAGCACCCAGCTCTAAAGGTGATGAAGTGTTGGCCAGGAGTAGCATGTCAGGAGGTTTTCCTCAGGAGGTAGGGCAAAGAGTTCAGGTGGAGGAGCAGGTTGGGGCTCCCAGGATCCCACCCTGTACACACCATGCACTTTTCCCCAGGGAAGGGCATCTTCATAGTGGGGTGCCCTTTAGGAGAGTGTCTGAGATTGCTCTCTGTCTCCTGCAGACATCAGTCCCTTTGGTAATGACCCTTTTCGAGTTGGCTCGGAACCCAGATGTTCAGCAGGCCCTTCGGCAGGAGAGCCTGGCAGCTGAGGCCAGCATTGCTGCCAATCCTCAGAGGCTTAAGTCAGAATTGCCTCTGCTGCAGGCTGCCCTTAAAGAGACCTTGAGGTAGGTGCTGCCTGCACCTTCCCTGCCTTTCTGTGCCCTCTTTTAGGTGGGAGGAGGACAGCCATGTTCTTTGTTCTTTCTATGCTATTGTTCCTCTGGAGGTTGCCTGAGTTCAGCAGAGCCAGGAACCACACCTCTGGAGGATCTGAGGGAGGAGGGTGCATGTGTGGACAGGAGAAGCCCTTCATCTCTGAGGCCTCTCCTATTGCTTCCTCTCCCCAAGGCTCTATCCTGTTGCTAATGTTTTGGAGAGAATTCTAAGCTCAGACTTGGTGCTTCAGAACTACCATGTCCCTGCTGGGGTGAGTGATCCTCATACACCCACCAACTGCCCTGTTCTGTATCACCTCAAAGAGGCAGCTGACATCTTGCCCTTGATATCTGCCCACAGACATTGGTCCAATTTGATCTGTACTCCATGGGCCGAAACCCTGCAGTGTTCCCAAGGCCTGAGCGTTACATGCCTCAGCGCTGGCTGGAGAGGAAGAGGACTTTCCAGCACCTGGCCTTTGGCTTTGGGGTGCGCCAGTGCCTGGGGAGGCGCCTGGCAGAGGTGGAGATGCTTCTCCTGCTGCATCACGTGAGCACCTGTGGGAATCGGGGGTGGGGTAGGGACAGCTGGATGGAGGATGACTAAGACAAGGCCTTCAGAGTATATCTGAGCCTGGGGCTTCTGGTTTACCAGAGCAAGCACAAAGGGGAGGGGGGAGAGCCTTAAGAATAAGGTCCAGTAGGATGAGACTCCCAGTGTAGTGTGGGCAAGCTGAGCCTAGATAGATCCTTAGTGGTACCTTGAGGGGTGGGTGTGATCTCTAGAGCAGGACTGGGCTCTCAGTACCCCAAAGGAGGTCCTCTTTGCGGGATGGTGGCAGCACCCTCAGCTCAGCAGGAGAGGAGCCAGTGCTCTGAGCTGCTGAGGAGGCCAGATGGAATCATCTCATCCCCACCCCAACCTGTTTCCAGATTCTGAAATCCTTCCACGTGGAGACACAAGAGCAAGAGGATGTGCAGATGGCCTTCCGCTTTGTTTTGATGCCCAGCTCCAGCCCCCTCCTCACTTTCCGGCTTGCCAGCTAGTAACACAACACCTCCCCCCTTTTTTTTGGTGTCCTTTGGAGGTCAGCAGCCTCTTCCTGTTCCCTTGACATGCTACCCCTTTTTCTCCCTTGGGGCACTATGCCTGTGGTCATGCTAGCCTCTTGTCTGTGATTCAAGGCCAGGGAATGGCTCTGGAGAATTGCTGCCCCTTCGCTGTCTCCTGCCAGCCTCCTAATGTCGTCATCCAAGTGAGCCCATATGCTGGCCTTCTGTCTGGTCCCGATCATCCTTGTTACTCTCTTCTTGACTCCTCTTCCAAAGTTTCTCTGTATTGTTTGAGTGTTGTGCTAGAGGAACCCAGCATCAAAAAGGACATCTCATGTTAAAGCCCATGAGATCGCATTGTAACATGTGACGGGAGACAGAGCTGGCCAGGCAATTAATGTGCATGCTGCTAATGTGTATCCCAGCTGCCATGTAGTACGGCTCAGACCTCGCAGACACAGCGGCCACTTTGTGATCACCCTCCAGTCTAGACTGTGCGTATGCAGGTCCTGGGGATGCTAAGAGGCAAGGGTCTCAGGTGTGGTGAAACAAAAGAAATGTCCTGCTAATACAAGGGTCAGACACTGGCTAGCGAATTTCAGAAGAGTTTCTGTACGTATCGTCTCTGGTTAACAATGAACACAGGCCAGATGCACTTGAGGCATTGAGAGTGTAATGCCTTCGTTCCTGCTCTGGCCAAAGCACAGCGTACCACTCGGGGGGGTGGGGGAGAGGATGTGCCCTGAGTTACAAGCACGCTCTCTTTGCCTCATTCTTTCTCAACTGCTTTGATAAGATACGAACTGTATCTCTTACAAACAATAGAAATGTGTTTGGTTTTTTGCATTGAAAAAAAAAATCAATCCACCCCTCAATCCTTCCAAATCCAACTGTAGAAATTAGTAGAAAATGCTTGTTCATTCAGTGTAAGGTTCTAAAGCCCTCAAAATAAAAAATCACTTCCAAGGGCTGGAGAGTTGGCTCAGTGCTTAACAGTACTTGCTGCGCTTGGAGAGGACTTGGTTTTGGTTCCTAGCAACGATGCAACAGCCTGTAGCTCCAGCTCTTAAGGATATGACACCTCTTCTGAACTTCTTGGACACCTGCCACAGACATCTAGACAAACAGTAAAGAAGAAAAGTCACTTTAAGAAGGCGAGAAAAACATCTAAGCCCCCTGGTAGAGCAGTAAAAATCCATGAACAGATGACAAACACACGCATAAAGAAAATACAACGTTATCTCTGGCTCTTCATCTCTGTGGTGTCCTCTCCCCGATGTGAAAACAGTCTACCCAGGAGAAAACACCAGATGGTCCGCATTTGTTGGTGTGCCGCAGAACACCTGAGCAGAGCTTGAGGCGTCAGTCATAAAGCTCACAAGAGAGGAGAGCCTAGGACATACTGTTGGTAATCAGGCAGCTCTGCCATCAGCCCCAGGAACCTGGCAATAGCAAAACACCTCAGCACCACTGAGACACCTTTTCTGACCACCAGAAGCCACATGTCGGTGTCCGAACATGTGCTGAGTCGCGACAGCTGTATGACAGCCTCAAAGCACACCCCTTGGGATCCTTAAGCAGGCATCTCTACAGCCAGCCCCCAAGGGACCTGACAAATGGGGCACCAGGCATCTGTGCGGCCATCTGTGGGACCACCTGCGGACCACCTGAGCATGCTTTGGGTCACCTCACAATATTAATACTTGCCCCTCCTTCCCTCTCTCTCTCTTTCTGTCCCACCTTGCCTAGAGACGGCCTCTGTGAGCCCCCTTTTCCCCTAATAAAACCTCCCACGTGGAACCAGTCGCATGACGTGATTTATGAGACCGCCGTGCAACTCCACAGCACAATCCTAACACCCCTACCTCCTGCACATGCGCAGTGTCACCTTATAAAAGAACCCATCCGCTTTTCCTCGATTTCTTCTTCCCGCCACTACCCCCTAAGCTGCATCTGTGTTCCCTTCCTCTAGTAAACCGATCATGTGAGGCCTTCCTAGTGGGGGTGATTTCTTGGATTACATCGTCTAAATCCCAACACATACGCTGACCACACACCGCAAGAGGTGTCTTGGGTTGGATCCTAGAAGCAAAACTAATGGATGTTACTGAAAAAAATGGAGAAAATTACTGTTTTCTATGATTCAATTAATATCATTATATAAAAGGGGTGTGTGAGCACACATACACACATGTATGCACACATGCCTGCTTGCATGCATGCGTGTGAAGACAGAAGTGGGCCTTGGGTGTCTGCCTCTATCGCTCTTGATCTTATTTCTTGAGACAAGGTCTCTCACTGAGCTCAGAGTACAACAGTTGGTGGAACTATGCCACCAGTGAGCTCCAGGGGTCCACTCACCCTCATCTAGCTTTTATGCAGGTGCCAGGGTGCCGGAGGATCCAAACTCAGGACCTCATGAAAGCATGGCAGGCATTTTGCCAACTGTGCCATCTCCTCAGCTCATCAAAGTTCATCTTTTTGTATGGATAAACACTCCATGATTTCATGAGATGTCAGCTCCAGAGAAGGTTAGCACAATGATGGGGTAAATTGTTTGTACTTTTCTACAGCTCTGGGTAACTCTAAAATGACTCCTGAGTGAATAGGAAGAAATCCATGCATGGGCTATTTCTTTGCCACAACTTAGTAATATGAGCTGTATGTTTATATAAAAGTGAGCGGTTGAAAAACTATGCTTTGTTCTCAAGGGGCTGAACTTACAGCTTCTCCTTGCAGGGAACAAGATGAGGTAGGCCACAGAAACCAAAGCTTCCCCTTGTTCTTGCTTTCTTCTCAGCTTGGAGTCACCTTTACATTCCTGATCAGAAACACAGGAAAATGAGAGATGGCTCAGCAGTTAAGAGACTGGCTTTTCTGTGACAGGACACAGGTTTGGTTCCCAGCACCCACATGGCAGCTCAAAATTATAGTTCCAGTTCCAGGGGATCAACACTCTCTTCTGAACACGGCAGTCACTGCACACATGTGGATCACGAACATACATGCCAGTAAAACCATCTGCACATATACAGTAAGAGAAAATTAAAAAATAAAATGTGTATACACACATTCCCACACACATATGCATAGGGCTTATGATACTTCTTCCTGTTTATAACACTTATTAAACTTAATGACAGTCAGATGTTGGAGGAACGTCCAACTGTGTTTTCAAATGTTTATTTCAGTGCCCTGAGATATAGTTACAGCCCCGCCACGGGCATTGTTATGAATGCTGAACTATCTCCTGCAACCATATGATGATAAGAAATGTTCCACAATTATCCCTGGTTGGCTAAGTAAAGACACTGAAGCCTATGACTGGGTAGAAGAGAGGGAGGTGGAGTTTTAGGCCCCGGGCTTGGGGTCCAGAGAGGAAGAAGTAGGGGAAAGATAGTAGAAGATATAGCAGGAGAGGAGGAAGCTAGGGAGAAGGAAGTCTCATGAAGCAAGATGAATGAGGAGCACATGTCTGTAAGGAGAGAATGATGGAGCAGAGGCTTCCCGGGAGTCATCAGATTGGCAAGTGATTGGCTTTAAAGGTACTAGGGTTAGAACAGCTCAGACTCTGCCCAGCATAGTGCTTACAGTTTAATAATAAACCATGGCCTCTCTCTGTCCGTCATTGGG
This sequence comes from Meriones unguiculatus, assembly GCF_030254825.1. Taxonomy (NCBI): domain Eukaryota; kingdom Metazoa; phylum Chordata; class Mammalia; order Rodentia; family Muridae; genus Meriones; species Meriones unguiculatus. Next base: position 25,664,786 of record NC_083356.1, read on the forward strand.
GATCTAGATGGTTAAAGAAAACTGCCGTCCTAATAATTTACTGCATTCATTAATTTAGAAGGAATATTTTTTTTATTCTACACTCAGACACAGACAAAACGCCACATAGTTTTAAATATGTAAATCTCAACTTGTCTATTTCTTCTGTTGTCATCTCAAAGCCTGGTAAGTCAGAGTTTGGTGACGTTACCACGAGAAAGTTAAAATAACCTGTAATAAGCACGAGTCAGTGCTTACCTTACTGGGGGTATGAATCAGACAAGCCTGTCATTTTTAATTTTTGACCCTTTTAAATCAATCCTGATATAAAGAGACGTAGTGACATTAACAAATTAACATATGAACCAATTAAAAGAAAGTTTTACCCAAACTACAGTCATGGGAAGAGGATTACATGAGAGATGTTAATTTTGGATCATAAATTACCTTGTTACCAAGAAAGGCACAAAATCTATGTGTTAACCCTGTGCTTATTGGTCAATTAAAAAAATTTCAAAAACAGCTGTGCATGTTGACACAGGCCTATAATTCCAGCACTCTGAGGAAGGTATAAGCAGGTGAGTTTGAGGCCAGCCTGGTCTACAGAGCAAGTCCAGGATAGCCAAGGCTACCCAGAGAAACTCTATCTAGAAAAACTAAACCAAACTAAAGAAAAGAACCAAAACAAAAAACAAAACAAAAATTGAAAACAAATTTTGTGAATAAAACCATTATGTTAAAAAAATTCCTCAAGAAATAAGTTCTGAAACAGCTAAGGTACTTATTTTAAAACAGACATTTTTTTTTTCAAGATAATTTGTGTGTGTGTGTGTGTAGCCCTGTGTGTGTGTGTGTGTGTGTGTGTGTGTGTGTGTGTGTGTGTAGCCCTGGCTGTACTGGAACTAACTCTGTAGACCAGGCTGGCCTTGAACTCAGAGATCTGCCTGCCTCTTGTCTCCCTATTGCTGGGATTAAAGGTGTGTGCCATCACTGCCCAAGTGGCAAATGTTTTATGAGCTTAGGGGTGATCTTAAGTCTTATCATCCACATTAACCCTTTTAGATATAACACAACAAAATAAATCAAATATTATATACTAAATGCTGGCAAAAAGAAAGAAGACAGCTGATGAAAGTTACTTATTTAGTAGTATGGACAAGAATTCCAGAAAAGAAGCTGTGTAACCAAAGACTGATTAAAAGTACAATTAGGAGCCAGTTTCGGTGGCACACACCTGTAATCCCAGCACTCGGGGAGGCAGAGGCAGGCGGATCTCTGTGACTTTGAAGCCAGCCTGGTCTACAATGTAAGTCCAGGACAGCCAAGGATACACAGAGAAACCCTGTCTGGAAAAAGCAAAACCAAATCAAACAAACAAACAAAAAAAAAACACCAAAACCAAACCAACCAACCAACCAACTAACCAACAAACAAACAAACAAAAGGCTCAGTGGCTAAGAGCAGAGGACCAGGATCAAACCCCAGGACCCACATGGTGCCTCAGCATAAGCTGTAACTTCACCATCTGACTTCCCTCCAACTGACATTGAACACACAAAGTATATAGACGTACTTGAAAGCAAAACACCCAAACACATAAAAAAAGAAAACAAAACAGAAAACCAACAAAAATGCAACAAACAAACAAACAAACAAATCCTGCAGTGATGATGTGCGCAGACTGGAATGTTGCAGCTCCAGAGTCTGAATTAGCCATCTTCCACTAGCGTTAGCCCACAGAACAGCATATCCGTGACCACCTCTGTATCAGAACTACCGTCCTGTGACCAACAGACAGAAACCTTGGGATCCATTAACTTAACAGACCACTAGGATCTACAAAACAAAAGCCCAAAATGTCATCAGATAGCATCCTGGGCCTATAGAAATGCTTCCCCCATCTGGCTGTAGTCGCCTCTCTGCAGTCCCCACCAGTACATTTTAAACTTGCCTTGATTTATTACTTTCGTTGCTCAGTAAATCTATAAAACCTTCATGAAAATACTTCCATAATGAAACATGAAACTTGAGGTTACTGAAATCTGTGTTCCCAGGCCATGGTCCCGAAAAAGGGCTCCATAATGAACTATTTCTTATTCCCTTTAAGATTAGAGCTGTAAAGTATTTTCTGCTGTTGTTGGTGATAGATTTTTTTTTTAGGGGGGCCCACCAACAGAAGCAAAACCCTGAAGAAAATGTCATGGGTAAGAGTCCTTACCATGTATTTTCTGGGGCCTGAGAGACATGGCTCCTTTTTGTGTGGACACAATTTTTTTTTTCCTGTAAAATCACACCCCAGTCTCCTTTTTATATAAGCACAAGGCCAAGAACATTAAAATGGGGTGCTAGAGTCCATCTGCTGCTGAGGCCACAAGTGCATACACACAGGAACCCTTCCTCTCTCACAGGTATGACAGGCACCCTACAGAGACAGTCTGTGGTCCCTAGACTTCCAGGTACCAGGGCTTAGCACCTGGGAAAGTGAGTTTACATGAAAGCAGGTATCGGCAGCTAGACCTTCAACAGGTGAACCTTGAAAACATTCTGCCAGTTCAAAGAAATTATATGTATATATAATACATATATTTATAATGTATACATAATGTGTATGTGTGTAAATATAATGTATATGTATACAGACATATCTATTCCATTAGGATATATCAATATATACATATATTAATGTCTATATATATATATACACACATATATACCTTAATGGAATGAGTTATCAAAGACCAAGCTTCATAAAAGTCCAATCCTAGGTAATGTCCAGAACATAAAAACCTATAGAGACCAGAAGAGCAACAGTACAGGTTGGTTGTTGGCTAAGGACAGCCTGGATGGTTCAGGGCAGGGGTCATGAATAGCCCTGAGGACTGCTTGGAGGGAAAAGCATTGGGAAATTGGCTGTGCTGGTGATGGGCATATCCATATACACAATATACAAACACCTGAAATTGACATATTCAGTGGGTGAGTTGTGCATGATGTGATTTGTATCTTACAAAGCCAGCAAACATAATGACTAAAGTCACACAAACAGGCACAGAGCCCTCATATGGGTTATGACCTGGATGGTACTACTCACCAAAACAAAAAACAAAAACCAGCCAGAGACAGAGGCCCACAAGAAGATCAGGGCAGAACGTGATAGTACTTGCATGTGTCCACTGAGGTGTGCTTCCTAAGCGTGTGAGGCATCCTCAGTCTAAACGCTCTTGCAATGGTAACTTGAAAATGTAACTGACCTTTACATCGGTGGACTTCCTAAATGTGGGTAGATTCAGTGCAGTCTGTTGAGGGCCAGGACCGCAAAGCCCGAGGGACCTTTGAACGGGATTCTCCTCTGGACACTGTACCCTAGACACTGTTTCTGTCCTGCGGGTTTCAGGATTTGGATTCACGGCTGCCTTGTCAGCCCTGAGCTGAACCCATAGCCTGATGCTGTGCCCACAAATTTACATAGCCAGATCATGGCCAATTCTTTAAGGCAAATCTCTCTGTTGTGGATGTGTTGGTTTACGATATGTAAACATGCGTTTGTTAAAATTTCAAGTTGGAGATTTTAGTTTGTCCACACCTGTTCCGTGTCTTGTGTGGAACGAAGTCTTTCTCAGGTAGAAGTAGCTGAATTCTGAGGACTTTGAGGGGTATAAATATGACAGCCCAGAGGAAGAAGTTGCACCTGCTTGGAGGAGGACTGCCCTCTGCTGGTTCGTCCCGCCGCTGCATTTACTGTTTTTGCTGATTTGCTGCTTACCTGACTTCTGGAGGACTGACATTGGGAATAGCAGAGAGAACTCCACTCCGCCTCCACTAACCTCCTTTCTCTCCTACCCAGTGTTGAGGGGTTGAAAGGGAGGTAGAAGAGTTCAGTAACCCTAAGTAAAGTAGGTTTGTTAAAAAAATATGGTCAACATCTCTCCATATATCTCGCTGTTCCTCTGTTTCTCTCTACCACACTCTCTTGCTGTGTTTGTGTGCGTGCATATGCACAGTTCCAGAGAATTTTTCATGTGAAGAGACCCCCATGCCAAAACAGAGCCACATGAATGCACACATACTCATAAAATATAAATGTAATAAAAATTTGAAAATTAGTAGAGACTGCCAGGGGTTAGTAATGGGGAAACATCCTGTCTCTTCAGTGACATCAGGTGGTATGAAGGAGATAAGCCAGTTCCCAAGGAATTTGTCCCACAGCATAGGGAAAACACAGGTGTGTCTGTCAGGCCCAGCAGACCAGGTGGCTCTCATTGCCAGGCAGCATCCCTGTTTCCTTCTCTTGTGATCTGAGGACTGAAAGGATTTAGTAAGAAATTATCTCATCCGAGCTCAGCTGGATCTGTCTTATCAGCCCACATACTGACTAGTCTTAGAACACTTGTTAGTCTGAGCTTCTAGGCTGAGTGTTCAAGTATAGCAGGAAAACAATGGCCAGGGGCACGGTCAACAAACAATGTCTTTATTTCTTTCTCACAACAAGCTTTGAACACTGTCCCTACTTCACAAGGAAGCAACCAAAGAACAAAGTTGCTTTCAACTGTGGGAAGATGAATACACCCCCTAGAGGGGTTCTCAGGTCATTAGGCTGCTGGAGAGTAGTAACGCAAGGCTTGGGAGAAGGTTGAACTCCCCAAGACACACAGCTCTTGCAATTATGGTTTCCTCAATCACCTTGTCACCTATCAAATCCCTCTCTATATTAGAAGGTCCTACAATATTACAATCATTTCCCGCGCAGCAGTAGACATAGTAGAAGCTATTGGTTCCTGGAAGCCTTCTACCTCCACCTACTGCTGCAGGCTGGTGAACTTTATATACAAACGTGCAGTCTCTTATGCAGTCCTTGTAGACCATGAGTTCCCGAGAGTTCACGCCTAGAAAGGAAGCCATCAGGAGAATTACTGCCTTCACATTTTCATTGCAAACATTCACCACAGTCAACCACAACTAGCTCCATAACCTTAATGCAAGACATTGACAAGAGGGCCTGCCTGCTCCAGGACCAACTTCTACATCTACCTTTCCATGCATGCTACCTTTCTGACATCTGTCACTGTCTCTTCCCAGTTGATACCTTAGTCTCTGGACACACGGATATGCAAATGAAATCCTGTTAGGTTTTGGTTCTAATATTACCCTGAGCATTCCTAAGGTCTAGAATCCAACAGTGACCAGAAGATACACTCTTTGAGACTCATAGAGAGGTTTCACATGAGTGCCCACATTCACTCCTGAGACTCCAGAGTGAGCTCCTTCCCAACTCTCTACCTCCTTTCCCAAGCTTTGGCACAGGGCCCTTGACGACTGACATGTTCTCCACCACAGACGAGATGGCCCATTCCAAGCAAGATTCCAAAGAGAACAAGACCGCCCTCACCACTGGCTTCAGCCAACTTAGATCTATATGACATGAGCCCCACTTGCAACACTAGGCTGGAACGCCTGGGCTGAAGGCTTGAGGACTTGCTACTGCTTATCACCCTTGTAGTCTGCAGCCATTATTTAGTTCCTCGGTTGTGGAAAGCACCCCGACTACTTTCCCATCCACATCCCTGTGTCTTGTCTGCTGCTCAACGTCAGAAGGACCGTGTGATCACGAACCAAGCAGCTGCCTCCTCCACATAAACTCTGTTAATCGACAGTTGAACTTCAGCTCTCTGTCAGGGATCTCTACTCAATTTGATAAGTTCTCTTTTGCAAATCATCCAACTCCCAATATTTCCTCATTCCAGGGAGGCTTCCCTGTCTACTGGGCTGCTTGAAAAGGAAAGGAAAGGTTCTTTCCTGTCAAGGAGCCGGCAGGGCTTCCCCTCATGATAACTTACAGCTTTTTAATTGTACTGCAGTGGAGAAATCATTCCACATAGCCCCACTTATGAGGACCTTGTCACCCACTTCAATTAATTCCATGGACCTTTGTCGAGACCCATGGAAAATGTGTGCATTTGGCCATTTCTGTCTTGGTCTCATATGGTGTTTCCACTTGTTAATGGTATTATCAGATTGTCTGTTGCAGATGTGGGCAGAGTAAAGCCTAGGGAGGGGGCAAGTCCAGGCCCCTCAACTGCCTCTGGAAACAAACCACTGTTGATACAAATCAGCCATGTGCTAGACAGGGCTACTTACCCCCTGACCTAGGCACAAGTACTAAAGCCATTGCCGCCTCCTCCTTTCCAGACAAAGTTCTTCCACCCTCTATCTAGAGCCCTAATGAGTTTAGCCTCTGTGCTGTCACATCTAGACAGCACTGCAGGGGGCATTTAAGATGGGGACTTCAGAACTGCCCGACTGCCCATGTTTTAGACATACTGTCCCTTTCACTGTCCATTCCCCAGCCCAGCCGCTACTTTTATCACGTGTTCCTTGAGGTACATGCACTGAAGATTGTTACATCTTCATTGTAATTTATCTTGCCACCTCCACAAAAGATCACTGCTCCTTTAAGTAATATTTATTTTGCCTGTGTATGTGCCCTGAGCCAGCCCTAGCCTTTTTATTTTAGATGGTAGGCCTCACCCTGAGGAACTGAGGCACCTCAGTTCTTGAATTTGGCTAGCTGGAGTGTATGGTGGTGTGGATAAGAACGGCCCCCATGGGCTCATATGTTTGAATACTTGGTCCCCAGTTGGTAGAACTGTTTGGGAATAATTAGAAGGTGTGGCCTTATTGGAAGTGTGCCACTTGGGGGTGGGGGGGCAGGCTTTGAGGTTTCAAAAAGACTAGCTCTCTCTGTCTCTAGCTTGCAGATCTAGGTGCGATCTCTCAGCTTTTCATGTCACCATGCCTTCCCTTCACCATCATAGACTCTAACCCTCTGAAAACATGAGCTCAATTAAATGCCTTATTTTAGAAGTTGTCTTGGTCATGCTACTCAGGATGTGACTGCACAAGACCAGAAATCAATATGCGTGTAAAGATTCACAAAATATAAGCCAGGCTGTCTGCCCAAATGAATAAAGAGAACACTCCTGCCCCCTCCAGGGACAAAGGCCTGGGAGGGCCACAGCAGTCTTGCTCCCTGGATATTCAAGGCATCTAGACTGTCAGCCTACCACCAACCACAGGCTCTTGGCTCCATGAGCTGATGCCCATTATCCTATCAGTGGGCTGAACCCAGCGCCTGCGTACAGACTCTCAGTTCCGGGTGCTGCCAGATGAGTGGTGGAGCTGGTTCCGGAGAGAACAGGCCCTGTTTCCTAAAGCTGTGCAGGTAGGCCTTTTCCCCCTAAGAGGCCAAAGTACAGATACTTACGTACAGCGACTGTCGCACAGCGTCTTTGTCCGTCTGGACACAGCTTATGAGCATGACAAACGAAGGTGTTTATGGTCGAGCAGGTCTTGCACTGTAGGGTAGGCTTCCCTGAAGAAGGAAGTATAAATGTTGGACTTTTGCTCCAAGAAGCCTCTTCACCATTTCATTGCCACCCCCACTCCCCTCTCATGGCTGCTTCCCAGTGCGGTTCTCTACACAGGCCACCCCAAGGCTTGCAGAACTCAGATCAGTCTAAGGCAGGGCTGGACCAGCTCCCTAAATAGCAGCGGGCCCATCAAGGACCTTTACTCGTTCTAAAAGTCTGGTCCCATGTAAAACAGCTGAGCTCTTCAAAGAAGTCCATCCATCTGTGGGAATGTGGCCACCCAGGACACCACAATCCTCCAGAGCTTCTCTGGACTTGGCACCTGCTGTCCCTGCCTGAGCAAGGCAGATGCTACCTCAGGTCTCCTGGTCAGCAGCTCTCTGTTGGAGCCTTCAGCCCACTCAACCCTGTGAAATCTTAGGAGTATCCTTAAAGTAACACGATAATACTCATGCCACCTGGTTCTGATGAGTCCAAGTCCAGGCCTTTTTACATAATCTTAGTCAGCTCTAGGTGAATTCTCCTTCCATCCAACACACTGGGTATCTTGGGATTATACTTACACCGAGGCTCAGGGTCAGCATCCACGCTGTTTTCCAGCCCACTGGTATTGTTGTCAGTGGCATCCACACATGGGAGCCCCAGGAGAATTAGCAAGAAGAAGGGGAGCATCATTTCCAATGGACAGGTGAACCTGAAAGTGAAGAGAACCATGCCCTCATTAGCGAGGGTAAGACTCCTTGCTCCAATTCCATGTCCCCAGCATCAGTGCACAGAGGAGTCATCGCTGGCCATAGCCTCAGCCTCAGCCTCAGCCTCAGCAGCCTGCCCTAGTGCTCCTACCACAGAGCTTCAAGTCCTTGCCTGCTCAACCCTTCTCCATTGAACAGATCTTGCTTTTCACTTCTGAAACTGTCCTCATGGCTTGGCCATCTTTTCCTTTCTAGACCTCCTTGCTTCCATGGACATGGTCCATATCCTCCCCTCCCAACCTGTCCTCTCTATCCTAACACTGGATTTGGTTACACTTGCTAGAGACCTTTCATCATTTTCCTGCTTCCCCATTCTAGAATCATCCCGCTGAATCCCCTGAGTTCCATCTCTTATATGGAACTTGGCTGTTTAGTTGGAATCTAATGTACCCTTCTGGAATTTTCCAGGCTAGTTACTCAAGCTGCTGGCCCCACTGGGCTTGTCTGTACTCATGGAAATGTTCTAGAAGGCTCTTCCTGAGGAAGATGGACAACATCATCCTCCTGAAGACTTTCCCCCATACAAGGGCCTCTTTACCTCCACTCCTTCCTCCAGGCTTCTAGCTCTGGAGTGCCATTCCCTCACTGACAACTCTGACCGTCATTCTGAATGATTCACCCAAGATTGAACCTTGGCAGTTTAAACCTCTCACCTGGCATTCATCCTGCAGGGCTCTGAATTTCTCTTGTTGTGATCCCTCAAGCTCTGGCACTCTCCTGGTGCTCCTCCCTTGGGCCCCCACCCTCCCCCTTGGATTCTGACACTCTCTTGGTGCTCTCTACTTCAGGAATTCAGCCGTCTTTGGCTTCCTTCCCTCTGGGCTGGGACCCTCTCTTGGACCTCTTCCTTCAGGGCTCTAAGAAGCTCCTGGTACCCTTCTTGAGGATTCCCACTCTTGATACCTTTCCCTCAGGCTTTAGAATATCTCTTGACCATCTTCCTTCTAAGTATCTGACCTATTGGCATCTTCAGGGCTCTGACCCTTTATTGGCCCTCTTCCCTCATTGATATCTCTTTGTTACCTTTTTTCAGAGTCTGGACTTCACATGGTGCCTTTCCAAGAAGTCTCCCACTCTTTCTTGATGCCCTTCTCTCAAAGCTCTCATCCTTTCTCAATGCTCCAACTCTCTCCTAGGGCCCAGGTCCTTCCCTCAGGGCTCCAACCATTTTGGGGCCCCCACTTCAATGATCAAAACTTCTCTTAGAACCCTTCCCTCAGTGCTCAGAAGCTCTCTTGGGGACCCTCCTTCAAATTCCAGTTCTCTTTTGGCACACATGAATTGGGGTTTTGACCCTCTCTTCTAATTAACCTCTGCATGCACTCCTCTTAAGACTCTCTTGGTGCCCCTCCTTCAGGACTCCAACCTTCTCTTGGCACCCTTCTCTCAATGCTCAGAAGCTCTCTTAGGACCACTTCAGTCAGGGCCTTTGACCAGACCCTCTTGGCACCCTTCTCTCAGAGTTCTGATCCTTTCCTTGAGGCCCTTCCCTCCAGACTTCTGCCTCCCTCCATTCAGGGCTGCAGCTCCCTCTCTCTGCTCCTACTTCAGAGCTCCAACTTTAGGCAGCCTACCTTCAACTTTCTGGGTCCTCTTTTGGTGCTTTTCACTCAAGCCTCTGACCTTTTCTTGGTGCTGATCCTTGGTACTATTCCCTTGGGGTTTCTACCTCCTTTATCATCTCTTCCTTAAGGCTACAAATATTTTGTGGTGTACTTTAAGGCTCCTACTATCTCTGTCAATTTTTCTTGGTGCTCTTTTAGAAGAACTCTGACTCCCTTGGTACCCTTCCTTGGGCCTCTCTTGCATTCTTTCTTCAGTGCCCTAAATCTCTGGGAACCCCACCTTCAAGGCCCCAACTTTCTCTTGTCACCTTTCCTTCAGTACCCCCAAAATATCCTGGCGCCTCTCTCAAGGCTCTATACTTCTCTTGATGCCCCTCCTTTTCCCCCCAACCCTCTTGGTGACCTTTCCTGAGGTTTCAAGACTCCTCCAATCACTCTTTCCTTTAGGGTTCCAACCGTCTCTTGTGCCCTTCCTCTTTTTACTCTTATCTCTCAACCCCACCTTCTGGTCTCTCCTTTCTTAGCATCTCTCCCTAGGGCCCTGAAGCCCTTTTGGCCACCCTCTCTCAAGGCTCTGACCTTCTCTTGAAGCTCCTCTCTCAGAAGTCTGACTCTCTTGGTGCCCCACTTTCAAGTCTTTCCTTTTCTTGGCACAGCTCCTGCTCCCTGGCACTGAGGATCTCTAGGCACCCCTCTCTCGGGGCTTTGACTCACTCTTGGAGTCCTTTTTTTGAAAGCTGGACTCTCCTGACACACTTCCCTCACAGTCCTGACCCTCTCTCTCTTCTAACCTCTCAGAACTGTTACTTGGAATTCTCTATCAAGACTCTGACTTTCTCTTTTTATCGCCCCCAGGACCCTAACCATGTCTTGGTGCAGTCCTTTAAAACTTTGACTGACTCTCTCTATCCCTCTCTCCCCTCTCCCTCTCTTAATGCCCTTCCTCAGAACTCCAAACCTCTTTTGGAGGCCCTCTTTTAGGGCTCCAATTCTCTTGGGTGCCCTTTGAGTACCTAAAACCTCTTCTGGAGCCCCCTCCCTCAAGGATCCAACTTTGTATTGGTGATGTTTCCTCGGTGTCCCCAATCTCTCTTGGTGCCTCTCTCTCAAGGCTCTAATCCCCTCCTTCATAATTTCTAGCTCCCTTCTCTCACGGTTCATATCCTTCTTTGTCAGTCTTGCCTCTGAACTCCGGCCTTCTCTTCCTGCACTCCTCTAAAACTCTCAAGACCCCTCTTGGCGCCCCTACCTCAGAACTGTAACTTTGTCTTGGGGTCTGCTTCTATGGTCCCAGTTCTCTGTTGGTACCTCTCCTTCACGGTTCCAACGCTCTTGGTGCACTACCCACAGAGTTCTGAGCCCGTCTTCTAACCCCTCAGAGCTCCAACGGTCTTTCAGTGCACTTCTGTAGAGGTTCCGACCTTCTTTTAGTGTTTTTCTCTCAAGGTTCCGATCTTCCAAACAGAGAATATGCAGAGGGGGGTCTCAGAGAGTGTCGGAACTCTGAAAGAGAGGTACCAATTTGAAGGTCCCTCGGGCTTTGCGGTCCTGGCCCTCAACAGACTGCACTGAATCTACCCACATTTGGGAAGTCCACCGATGTAAAGGTCAGTTACATTTTCAAGTTACCATTGCAAGAGCGTCTAGACTGAGGATGCCTCACACGCTTAGGAAGCACACCTCAGTGGACACATGCAAGTACTATCACGTTCTGCCCTGATCTTCTTGTGGGCCTCTGTCTCTGGCTGGTTTTTGTTTTTTGTTTTGGTGAGTAGTACCATCCAGGTCATAACCCATATGAGGGCTCTGTGCCTGTCTGTGTGACTTTAGTCATTATGTTTGCTGGCTTTGTAAGATACAAATCACATCATGCACAATTCACCCACTGAATATGTCAATTTCAGGTGTTTGTATATTGTGTATATGGATATGCCCATCACCAGCACAGCCAATTTCCCAATGCTTTTCCCTCCAAGCAGTCCTCAGGGCTATTCATGACCCCTGCCCTGAACCATCCAGGCTGTCCTTAGCCAACACCAACCTGTACTGTTGCTCTTCTGGTCTCTATAGATTTTTATGTTCTGGACATTACCTAGGATTGGACTTTTATGAAGCTTGGTCTTTGATAACTCATTCCATTAAGGTATATATGTGTGTGTGTATATATATATATATAGACATTAATATATGTATATATTGATATATCCTAATGGAATAGATATGTCTGTATACATATACATTATATTTATACACATACACATTATGTATACATTATAAATATATGTATTATATATACATATAATTTCTTTGAACTGGCAGAATGTTTTCAAGGTTCACCTGTTGAAGGTCTAGCTGCCGATACCTGCTTTCATGTAAACTCACTTTCCCAGGTGCTAAGCCCTGGTACCTGGAAGTCTAGGGACCACAGACTGTCTCTGTAGGGTGCCTGTCATACCTGTGAGAGAGGAAGGGTTCCTGTGTGTATGCACTTGTGGCCTCAGCAGCAGATGGACTCTAGCACCCCATTTTAATGTTCTCGGCCTTTTGCTTATATAAAAAGGAGACTGGGGTGTGATTTTACAGGAAAAAAACAACCATAGAGCTGTCTTTGTAGGACTGCTTTTAATGTTTCCTGAAGTTTCATTGTTTTCTTTTTTATGTTAATTTCATTCTAGAAAATTGCTTTTTTTCTTTTGTTTTTCTTTCTTTCTTTTTTTGGTATTGAGTAGTGGGTTTTATTGAACCATGTTGTAATTTTGCATGATGCTAGTTTCTGAGTTTTTATTATAAAATGTTCTTTATTCTAAATAATTTCATATATTTTACTATGCAGTATAATCATATCTGCCCTTTTCCCCCTCCAAATATCCCACATCTCCCCCACATATATCTCTTCTAAATTATTTTTCCTGTGTTTACTTTTTAAATCACCTTACAGCCTGATTCCAGTCTCTTTTCTCCTCTCCCTCCAGTCCGATCAACTCATGCCCCACTCTCTCCTCTCCTTCCTCTCAGAGAAGGGGAGGGCCCCCATGGCTACCAACCCACCCTGGAATCTCAATTCAAAGCAGGACTAAGTGTATCTTCTCCCACTGAGGCTAGGGTGGAAGGGATCCAAAGGCAGGCAACAGAGTCAGAGACAGCCCCTACTCCCACTTGTTAGGGGGCCCACATGATGACCAAGCTGCATATCTGCTACATATGTGTAGGGGGTATAAGTCCAATTCATTCATGCTCTTTAGTTAGTGTTCTTTAGTGTTCTTTAGTTCTTTAGTGTTCTTTAGTTCTTTAGTTCTTTAGTGTTCTTTAGTTCTTTAGTTCTTTAGTGTTCTTTAGTTCTTTAGTTCTTTAGTGTTCTTTAGTTAGTCTCTGTGAGCTAATGGCCAAGAAGCACTTAAAAAAAAAAAGGTTCAACGTTCTCCTTAGTCATCAGGGAAATGCAAATCAAAATGACACTGAGAGTCCATCTTATACCAGTCAGATTGCTAAGATAAAAAACTCAAGTGACAGAAAAATACTGGCAAGGATGTGGAGCAAGGCCAACACTCCTCCATTGGTTGTGGGAGTGCAAACATGTACAACCACTGCAGAGATCAATCTGGAGGTTTCTCAGAAATTTGGGAATAATTCTACCTCAAGACCCAGTTATACCAGTCCTGGACATATACCCAAAAAGATGCTCCACCATACCACAAAGACCCTTGCTTTACTATGCTCATAGAAGCCTTATTCATAATAGCCAGCACCTGGAAACAACCTAGATGTCCCTCAACCAAAGAATGGATAAAGAAAATGTGATGCACTTACTCAATGGAATACTACTCAGCTACTAAAAACAAAGACATTATGGGATTTTCAGGAAAATGGATGGAACTAGTAAAAATCATCCTGAGTGAGGTAACTCAGACCCAGAAAAACACACATGGTATGTACTCACTTATAAGTAGACATGAGCCATAAAGTAGAGGATAACCATGCTACAACCCACAGACCCAAAGAAGCCAAGGAGGGCTCCAGAGAGGATGCTTGAATGTCACTCAATAGGGGAAATAAGTTAGACAGATGAAGTAGATGGAGGGAGGGAATTGGCTGGGAGAGAGGGTGGGGAGGAAAACAGGGGTGGGGATCAGTTATAGGGAGGGTGGGGGTGGAATGGGGGAAGACTAGGAGAGAAAGAGAGAAATCAATGTGTGTGGGGCATGTTTGGTATGGAGAGGTCACCAGATCTCATTATAGATGGTTGTGAGCCACCATGTGTTTGCTGAGAATTGAACTCATGACCTTTGGAAGAGCAGCCAGTGCTCTTAACCTCTGAGCCATCTCTCCAGCCCAAGGTGTATTTCTTGTAGACAGCAGATAGATTGATTTTTTGTTTTTCAATCCTTTCAGCAAGCCTATGTCTTTTGGTTGGAAAATGAGGCCATTAATATTTAAAATTATTATTGAAAGTGCGTGTTGATTGCAGTCATCGTGCTGTTGATTTTTAATAGTGTTGTTTGTATTCTCAGTGGTATTTTGTGTTTCATTAATTACAGCTTTATTGTCTTTCTACAGTCTCTTGGTTATGTTCACTTCTCTCTTCAGCTTGAAATATGGCTTCTTGTGTTTTCCTTAGGTTTGACCTTCTGTATAAATTCTTGAGGCTGTTTACATCATGGAAAGTTCTCTCCTCTTTAAGTTATGGCAGATTGTTTTACTGAGTGCATACAGGTTGACAGTCTTGGTCTTTTAGGACTCGGAATGCGTTGCTCCAGGTTCTTCTAGCTTTCAAAATTCCATTGAGAAATCAGCTATTAATTGATGTTTTTTTCTTTATATGTGACTATGTGCTTCCAGTATTCTTTCTGTATACTTGGTGGTTTAATTATGATATGTGGTGGGAGTTATTTTTTTTTTCTTTCCTAGTCTTGTTTAGTTGGGGTTCTGTATGTTTCTTGTTTTCTGTATGGGTGTGTCATTCCTTAGTTTAGGGAAGTTTTTTCTGTTATCTTGTTGAAGATCTATGTACTTGACTTGCTATTCTTTTCCCTCATTCTGTAATGTGAAGGTTTGGTCTTTTCACCATGTTCCACATTTTCTGTATGTTCCTTTCTTGTGTTTTTATTTTTCATATTCTTTGCCTATTTCATCTAGATCCTTTACTTTATCTTCAAGCCTAATAGTGCATCTTTTGATTGATTCATTCTATGTATAAGGCTTTCGCTTGAATATTCTAGTTGGGTTATTGTTGTTGTTGTTTTTTTTTAATACATATTTCAGTTTGAGCTTTCCTCAATGTTTCTGTATTTTAATATTGAATTTTGTTTTCAACTCCTGGACTGTCTTTGTCCAGGAGTTTTCATCAGTTTTATGTTTGCATTTTCCTGGGCTTTATTCAGGTGTTTATTCTTTTTACGTTCATTGAGCTGTTCCTTTGTGTCTCTTCAAAACTCCTTGAAATCTTTGGTGAAGTTTATGATTTCTCTTTCAAATTCTGTGTCCTGCGCTTCATCTAGGTAATTCTCGTTGGCAAATGTTTCTGCAGGACTGGTGCATTTTACGAGGAAGATACTGCCTTGATTTTTCATATTTTCTGTATTTTTACAATGAACTTTGGGTATGGAGACTTCTTTTGTCAGTTCTGTGTCTGATACAGACAGAGAAGGTTAGATTGGAACACAGGCTGTGTGGACCAGGATGAGCCTTAAGGTTGGATAGAACTTAAATTGAAGCCACTCGGACACAGGGGGCTAGGCTGTGAATGTGCAGCCTGGTCCAAGCCTGGAGTTCTGTTAGTAAATCTGGGTATGAAGGAGTGGGCATGAAGGAGAAGGTCAGGAGGACTCATCCAGTTAGATCCTGGTGCAGATGTACAGCATCTGAGAGAGGTAGAAAGACAGTGCAAGAGAGGCCTGTAGCATGAGGGTAGGTGGAGTGTATCCTGGTCCGAGACTGGAGGCTGAGGCACATGCAAGCAGGGGTGACCAGTCTAAGCCAGGGCACTGAATGTTAGTGAGAGACCCAGGCTAGATCTGAGGGGTTTAGGAGAGGAGGATTGGACAGATTTACCTGTCTTGGTTCTTGTGTAATACATGCAGAAACTGTCTGGACAGAGAGAATGGAAAATATAACAGTCATGCACATTAAAAAATTTTACATGTATGAGTATTTTGGCTGTATGTATGCCTTTGTACATGTAATACAATGTACACATAAATACACTGACCGAGGAAACCAGAAGAAGGTATCAGGTCCTTTGGAACTAGAATTATAGATGTCTGTGTGCTGGGACCATGTGGGTGCTGGGATTAAAACCCAGGTACTCTGGAACAGCAGCCAGTGCTCTTAACTTCCAAGCTACCTCTCCGAGCTAAGTATAAACACGCTTTAAGAGAAAAAGAGAGAGAGAAAATAAAATGTGCAGGTAATGAATTTTGATTATAATTTTTGTTTACAGTATATTTGTAATAATAACTAATCTCTGTTATGTTCTGTGAGCCATCGTTTCTTTATAAAGAGATGTAAGAATTCCAAATATTCTGTGTAATTTTTAAAGGAGCTTTAAGAAATGGGATGCTTTTTTACATAAAAAGAGTTCTCATAAGAAATTTGTAAAAAGTGGTTGTCTTACGGTTACAACTAAGTCCCAATCCCCAGGGTTAAAATCCTCTTATACTGAAATATAACTGATGTTGGCCCTGTTGAAACAAGTTTTCTTTTTGAAGTACTGATCAGCTCTTCACAAGGTTTACAAAAATTGACTTAGAAAACCAAGAGCTTTGTTTTATCCTTTCACTAAATCAGACATTTGAAACTGGAGTTTAGGTTTCTCCAACACTAAGTATGTTTTCGTCTTGGGTAAACTTTGAACTCGTTAAGCCAACACTGAACTGATTTACAAAGAATGCTTTCTTCTCAAGGCATTCCTGCTACATTGATGATTGTGCTGAGCCTTGTCCACCTCTCCATGCTTTTCCTAATGGAAGGGTGGACTGGAAGTCGTCTCCAGGTGTCTACAGTGGATGAATGTTTAGTGTCTGGTGGTCGGAGGGAGAAGCTGGCCACTGGACATGTGCTGTCTTCCTGAGGCCGGCCTTAGAAGCAAGTGTGGGAGGATTGAAGGGGTGGGCCCAGGGGAAACGGAAGGAAACAGACCTTGTAGAGGGTTGCTGGTATCGAGACGGGGCATGCAGTACATCTGGGTTCATGTGGGAAGGCCTACAAACTGGATAAACCAGGAGGCCACTGTACTAGTTATTTCTGATGCCGTTATAAAAATATCCTGTCCAAGGCAACTTATAGAAGAATTTATTTTGGCCTGACAGCTCTAGAGAGTTAGAATTCATGGTGTTGGAGCGGAGGCAGCAGGTGACAGATGTCTGGGGCAGCAGCTGTGAGCTCACATCTTGAACCACAAACAGAAAGCAGGGATCACGTTAGGGATGGCATGAGGATTTTGAAACCTCAAGCCCAGCCCCAGTGACACTCCTCCTCCAACCAGGCTACATTTTCTAATCATTTCCAAACCCATCCACCAACTGGGAACCGAGTAGTCAAATGCCAAAAACTATTGGGGAATATCTCATTGGAACCACCACATCCGTGGGTGGTTGCCCTGCCTTAGCCTGATGACCTAAGATCTAGCGTCACAGTTCTTCTTCCTCCCTGAGGTGGAAGGCCTGAAGCTGGAAGCATTTTGGAGTTCACTGGAAGGGGCACCACCAGGAGCTGCAACACCCTCCTTCTCTGAGTCCCTCAGAATGGACCTGCTGGGTAGGGAGGCAGGACAAGAAACCTCCACATTTGCTTTTGTGACTGCATGGCAGATGGAGCCATCTTCAGGAAAATGTCTCAGCATCAGGCCACAGTGAGGGCTTAGAGGAGGGGTGTCTCAGGAGCAACTTGACCCTAGGAAGGGAATCCTTCCTCATGACCTTTGGGACCAAGGCAAGTCTGGTGCAGACACACTCTGTATTTGTTGCCCTGACGGCTTCTCTTCTCTCATGGTGTCCAGCTGTTGGTAGGAATTTTACCGTGCTTAGGGGGTCACAGTCTAAGGCTCCGTGAAGCAAGAACCATCTATCCTTGATAAGCCAAATTCATAGTAAAAAGGAGAGAGAGAGAGAGAGAGAGAGAGAGAGAGAGAGAGAGAGAGACAGGAGGGTGGGTAATATGGCTACATTGGGCAGAGGGACAATGAGATCCATTAATCTAGTCCAGTCAATCTTCAGGGTCACGAAGTTAAGGTTTGTGTAGAATTATGCTTCTCTCTGCAGTTCCAGTCAGGATAAGGCCCCACCCATCTTTGTCTGGGGGCCCAGTATCTCCATTAAAGTATTCTGACAAGTTGTCAGCACTGTGGGAAATCTCTTTTCTTATAGGCAAGTTCCTCCTTTGGTTGTCACCAGGCATTCGTGTTTTCTCTTCTTTCCAGCATGAAATTGCTGAGGAGGAATTCCAGGGTTTTTTTTTTTTGGGGGGGGGTTACCTGTTTCAAGGAGGGATACAGATGTCTCTTCAAATTGTCTTCATTCCTGCCAGGTAGTTTACAAGGGCAAGAAGCAGTTCAGTGGCCAAATGGTAGAGTGCTTCATAAGCTATCACCTAGGTCCTGAGTAAACTGTTGACACAGATCATTCTTTTGAGGTGTGGGCATCTCAACTGAGCTGTCTTGGGATAACCTGGAATCCCCTGTGTATGTTCTTTATGTTCTGGGAAGTGAGGACAACTCAAGGCTAAGATGAGAGCAAGAGCAAGGGGAAGCTTCAAATTCTGATGCCTGGGATCTGCCTGATCATGGTCCTCGAAAGCACTCAACGTGCTTCAACGTACATGGATGTGACTGGCGTCCAAGAATCAGATCAAGTGGCCTAGGTGACCTATAAGTGGAATCAACTGCTGCTGCTACAGCACCTTTTGTTCTGTCTTTTCAGGGAGGTGAAAAAACAAAAAACAAAACAAAACAAAAACAAATGACCTTGAAAACATCAACAGACCTTCTGACAAGGCTCCCTAGCTGTAGGTTTTCTGACAGCACACACTGGTGACTGCATGTAGATGACAGGGCCAGAGGCCTGAGGGGAACACCTGGCTAACCCTTTTTTATGTGTCTCATTCTAAACGGTGGGACCTGTGTTATGGTTTAGATATAAAACATCCTCCATAGGCTCATTAGTCCTCAGCTGGTGATGCTGGTCAAGGAGGTTGTAGAATCTTTGTGAAGAGGGTTAAAGGGCTCGAGATTTATAGCTTGGGCCTAGTTCCTGTTCTTTCTCTGGACTCTCCTCTCTGTTCCTTGGAGCTGTGAGTCCCAGAAGTACACCCTCACCATCACCCACCTACAGGGCACCACACCTTCACTGCATCTCTGCCAGCTGTGAACCAAAGTTAAAGCCTTTCTTCCTTTAGCTCAGCAGTTCTCAACCTGTGGGTAGAATGACCCTTTCACAAGGGCTGCTTAAGACCATCAGAAATATCAGATATTTATATTATGATTCATAACGGTAGCAAAATTACGGTTGTAAAATAGCAACAAAAATAATTTTATGGTTGGGGTCATCATAACATAAGGAACTGTACTAAAGAGTGGTGGCATTGGGAAGGTTGAGAGCCACTGCTTTAGTTGCATTTGTGAGGTGTTCTGCTGTAGAAACAAGGAAACAGATGGTCACAGGTAGAAAATTTGAGGTCTCTGAACCTTTAGTTGGTCTACCTCAGTGGTTCTCCACCTTTGTAATGCTGTTATGAATCATAAATGTAAGTCTCTGATATGCAGGATGTTTTTCATTGTTACTGTTGTGACCTGCTTAAACTCTCTAGCCCCTCTGTTGAGACCTACTTTAGATCTTAGCATAACTGTGGCTCCTCTGTTAACACCTGCTATAGCCTTTAGCATATCAGAAGCCATTTTGCCTCCAAGTCTCCATTTTGATCATAAGATGAAATTGAGTTCAAGTTCTCAGGCCTACATGCCCGAAACCAGGATACAATTCAATAGTTTCATACTTGCTGCTTAGACTAAAACAATAGCTGACAAATGCATGTTCTGGCTTGAGTTAAGACTGCAACATTCTGCTATGTTCCTTCCTCCTGGAATCTTAAATTCCAGCCAATTAGAGCTAGGCGCTTTGTCTGGCTACCTAGACACACACAATACACTCGGAACAAGATCATTTATGTTTAGCTAGTCAAAATGCTGCAATGCTGCTCCCGCTCACTTCCTACACCTGCTTATCTGGCTGTTACCTGCCTTAGAAACAGAGCATCATCACAGTCTGGCTCCATAGTCCAGATTATGGCCCTAACTGGTCAGTTGTTGTTCAGCATTCAGTAATCTTCCATCAGTCTGAATCTGGTGTCTGAGTGGTCAGTGGCATTTATTCTCTCCACAGAGTCCTCAGAGTTAAACTATTTGCCTTGTGTTTTCTCTGAGAGTTGCTCTTTGCCAGCTGCAGATACTTTAAATTTCTTCCAACAACCCAACACCAGGTAGGAGAAAGGATTAGTGGGAGAGGGGGTGTAGTGTTCTTTCTTAGCTGCTTCCTGCTGGTTAGGGTCATGGGGTTCCTTGGAGCCAGTCCAACCTTCACTTCAGGAGATCTCCAACTTCTTGTCTCAAAACAGCAACCAGGAGCAGCAAAGGGAAAGCAGGAGCAGCCTTGTTCTTTGTTCGTGCTTTTCATTCTCTGGGCTCTGGTATTTATTCGCTCTCCAGAATCCTCAGACTTAAACTATCTGCAGCTGGCAAAGGGCTCTTCACAGAACCCGAACTAGGCAAATGGTCCACTGCTGTGGACCATCTAAATCAGTCCCACATCCCACACTTGGGACCAAATAAAGAACATGTTTATACCCACAATATTTCCCCCTTTCTGTTTAAACAAACAAACAAACAAACAAACAAACAAACAAACAAACAGCTTTTCTTTTAATATAAACGAAAGTTGCTGTTGCTTTCTTAAAAGGAGATAATCAAGGAACCAAACTCTTTGGATCAATTATTTCTTTTATAACCTGATGACTCTTGGCTTCCCTTGTCTGGAAGACTCAAACCTTTTGCTGTCAAGCCTCAAGTCGGTTCCTAATGGCCAGAAAGTCCCAGACGTTCTTGCAGAGAACCCAGCGCTGTCATTCACTTCTCTGGCAGAACCTACCGTATTTCTGAGTTAACACACTGGCCATTTTAAGCTCCGAGGCACCATTGAACATTTCAACACCAAAAACTTTTGGCGGCTACTGGGAACACTAATGGTGTTAATCTCTTAATCTGAGGCTGCTCCGTTGGCAGCTCAGTTTGCTTGATATTAATATTTTTTCTTGAAATGGGCTTTTTGCCTTTAACCTTTTCAGCTGTACAGCCTTCTGCTCCTCCTGGCTCCCCAGCCGGCGCAGAGGCTTTGGGAACTTGACACCAAAAGTGTCAAGTTAG
Source organism: Meriones unguiculatus (assembly GCF_030254825.1). Classification (NCBI taxonomy): domain Eukaryota; kingdom Metazoa; phylum Chordata; class Mammalia; order Rodentia; family Muridae; genus Meriones; species Meriones unguiculatus. The sequence continues at coordinate 25,685,856 of NC_083356.1, forward strand.
GGCTGGGTGGCAATTGTGGAGAATTTCAGCCCTTAGTCACCAGCTCTTCTCCCTTTACCATGCTACTTTTGATTTCCAAGCATTTCAACCTCTACCTGAAAGGATCAGACTAACTTTGTAACCTATATGTCTTCTAAAGCCTATAGTTTTGAGTTTTAGGTCCAGGTTAAGCTAAAGCCTCTTAGTACCTTTCCAGAGAACAGAGGAATGTGACCCTGGCCGTCTGTGAGGACAGAGATAAAAAAGCGAGCAAGCAATGACCTTCACTCAGCAAAAAGAATGACCAGACCCTTGTCTTTGAGATAGTGTTTCTTAGCAACCAACCCAGATGGCCTCAGTCCTTCTTCTGAGTAGCCCCTGACCTCCGGCCAAAAGCCCGCAGCCCCAATCTTCAAGGATGAGCTAACCATCCCCACCTTTAATTGCAGCTGCATCCACACTTGGCAGGAGTGGCCAAGCTTGAGCACCTAAGACTAACCAATTATCTTACTTTATAGCTTCCTCACCCAATCCTGAATTGCCAAGACTGCAACCTCAAAATTCCCGCACCTTGTCTTTTAAAAACCCAAGGCCTTTGTCTCCTGGGGCCACTCCTTGCTGACCAGCAGGGGTGACCCCATTGTGCAATGATTAAAATAAACCTCTTGCAATTTTGCATCGATGAGATCTGGTCTCCTGAGTTCTCTTCATCCTTTCTGAAAATTAGGCTCATGCTGGGCCTAACACTACCGGCAAACTTTCTAGTTGCTTTGCCAACTCTGCATTCACTTTCTAATTGTTCAACCATTTTCCTAACCTTTAAAATGGAATGCAGGAAGACAATGAAGCAAAGCAGAGAATCCCCTCTGGGAGTCAAGCCGGAATGAAACCAGAGTGGTAGCAGGCGCAGTATACCTTATGCCCCTATCCTGAAACAGTATATCCTATCTCCATACGCTACTGTCTCCTGTACAGCATTACTCATTAATTTAAGCCTGGCATCTGGGCACCATACGTAGGCATACTTTTGTAAAAAAAAACAAAACAAAAACAACAACAACAACAACAACAACAAACCCTCCTTTATGTTTCTTACATCTTTTTCTTCCTACTCCACCCCAATCCCTTTCAACACCCCAACACTGGGTAGGAGAGAGAAAGGGTTAGTGGGAGAAGGGGCATACTTTTCTTTCTTAGCTGCTTCCTGGTGCCCAACATGGGCAGCTATTTCTGAACCTGTAACAGTTACAAATTGACCCAAAAGGGTCACAAGCTACAGGTTGAAAACTGCTAGTCTACATTCTTCTGTTCCTTGTGGACTGAAGGAACCTGAAGGGAGAATTATTTCTCAATGTTTGAGAAATGTTTTTGATGACATTAATTTGGCAGATCCCAGAGAATTTCATAGTCAGACCTAGATCCCAAATTCAAGCTGAGGAACATTCATTGTGATCCTTCTGTTGCAGGATATTTGATCCCGTTGTTAACCATGAGATTGTGAACTGTAAAAACCTGTTTTTAGTTGTGGAGTGGCTCAGCCTTAACACACTGTTAACCCAAGAGCTTTCTATTTTATTGTAAACAAGTACTTGCGGTTTTGGCTCAGACCTAGCACACACCTTTAATCCAAGAGCTAAATAAAATCAACCCTAGGTCAAGAGGCAGAGCAAGAAACCAGCTGACAGGGATTAAACAGGAAGGAGGGACATTGAGAGAAGTGTATTTAAGACAGTGTGGAGAAGAATGAGCATTTACCTTTGAGCCTTTTGACTTTTGGCTTTTGGTTTTCGGTTTTTAGTTTTTAGTTTTTGGCTTTGGGCTTTTTGCTTTTTTCCTTTCCCATCTGGGATGTGAGCTGAGTAGGAAGGCCTTTTTTTTCCTTCTGGGACGTTGGTAGAATAGGAAGGGCTGCTGGTTGCTTTCTCTGCCTCTCTGAGCTAGTAGGCTTTCACCCCTGCGTCTGGCTCCTGAGTCTTCATTGGTGAAATAAAATCATTGGGTTTTTCTTTCGTTATAACAACATCCATCCTTCAAGATGGTCAGCATGTCTGTGACTTCATTGTAGCTGTCCTGTGGCAGCCCATTTGGAGTTAATGGCAAATTGGAGTGTGCATCTGAGCAGTGGAATTCGGCCTCTGGGCCCCGGCTATCATCTAAAGTTTGCTGTCTCAGAGACTGACCCTGGCAATTCTACAGCAGAGGGCTCCGACCCTGCGAAACTCCGTGAAACCATGGCAACCAGAGAGCAGGTTCTGTGTAACCTTGAGTGAGCCCTCACACGTTTTGGCTAAGTAAAAATTGTCTCCGTGAGAAACTGCTTGTACTTTCCTGCTATTTAAGTGTTAACCTGACTTTCAGTAAATGACACCTTGATCAAAGCCTAGATTTGGTGTCCTTCTTTGTGTTGTCCTGTCTCTCTCCCCCCAACCCCGCTCAGGTGGTATTCAGGTGTCACTGCAGGCCTGTGACAGTGTCCCTCCAAATTTCATGTGCTCCTCTAAATTTTACCCTGCAGTGGCTTGTGGCTTCAGTGTAGGTGTCCCTACAAACACACACACACACACACAGCCTTTGTAATGGTATTGACAGGTGAAGTCCTTGGAGACTGGTTAAGCCATGAAGGCTCTTCTCGGGCATAGGCTTGCTGTCCTTATAAAAGAGCTGCTGGATGTGAGTTCAACCCTTCCTCCTTTCTACCATGTAACCAAACTTAGGCAGTGCCATCTAAAAGCAACCAGCCCTCAGCAGACAGAGAGACTCTTGGCACCTTGATCTTGGGCCTTCTCAGCCTCCACAGTTGTGAGACATAAATCTCTTTTCTGTTTGTACCCTTGTTCTCCAGCATTTAGCTAGAGTTGCCCAAGGAGGCTGGGACACATGCTACAAAATAAACTTATTAAACTTATTAAAAGTGTTGGCAGCAAATGGGAAGAGGTGGAAAGGTTCATTCATCATCATCATCAACAACAACAACAAACTAATCTCACCTTGAAGAGATCAATAGAAAGGTGGACCACAGACACACATGTGGGGGTTACAATAAATAAGTATGTAAGTAGTCAGATAGATATTGATATCCACTAGAAATAAAGATACTTGATTAGTCCAGTTCATTAAAAATGGAGACTAAAAATTACACCAGAATCCTATTTTCACTGATAAGATAGTGGGAACCCAAAGCATTGATAAGAATGTTCTTTGCTTTAAAAAACAAAATAGTGTGTAAGACCTGGGGTCTCACAGCTCAGGAGTTCAAGATCATGCCCTTCCCAGGAATTCCCACAGACCACAACAATGCAAAAGCAAGAGGTTTATTATTGTTATTATTCCAATCGCGATAGGGTTGCTCCTCCAAAGGCAGGAGACGACCCCGAGCATGCAAAGCGCAGGGTTTTTATACTTAAAAATCTTGCCACTTTTGCTCTATACATTGATTGGTCAGCAAGAATAGCATGAAGATAGTTTACAGCTAGTTGTTTGTTTGTTTGTTTGGGCCGTTTGTGAGTTTTCTCAAAGCAATTCATCCTGCTCTTATTTTTTTTTAAAAAACTATCTCGGAGCAGTTCATCCTGCCATTCAAGAGCTACGAGCCTCTGGCTTTAATTCAAGGATGGGAATACTCACAGCTGTTTTTCTTTTACAGTTGTTTTTCATTCTCGGGTGGGCTCTCAGGTGCATGGGCTCGGACATCCATTTATCGTAATATAAGGACAAACTTATCCACTGATAGGTGCAGCGACTGGAGAATAGTCGCAAATACAACTAACCCTTTGACCCTCCACCTCATTGCTGGGAAGTTGCCCTTGTGTATATTTTCACACGCTGCGAGTGACATTCTAGACAATAAAGTACTATATACAGCATAAAAACACTGCCCAAAATAGCTATTTTATTTTAAAGGAGACTGTTTAAACATGGTATGGTAAATTCTGGCTAGGGAAATCCATGCAACTGTGAAAAAAAAAAAAACATTATCACAGGATTGTGGTGAGAACGCAGGGTAAAAAGGAGGCAAGAGAAACTGGAATGCGGGGCGGAGTTCTCTATGGGACCGCTCAATGACAAATCTGCAGCAGCGCTTTGTGTGCAAGGTGGAAGGTGCTGTGTTCCTCAAACCCGTTGTTCTAGGAGCGTGTGCGTTTGTAGTCGTTCATGGAAGTAATCCGAACACAGACTCCAGCACCGCATCTGCCTCAGGTGGCGTAAGGAAGGTCAGAGTGGGGCTGTCTGGAGTCTGGCTGCCAGGGGAGAAGGGTCTTACCGGGGAAAGAATAATTGGAGTGGAGACAGGCGGGGGTGGGGGGCGGGGGCGCTGTTTGCCGGCTGTCACTCAGACCCTGAGTCACGCACTCTGGGCGGGCCTCAGTGAAACAGCGGGGCTGTCGGGAGCTGGAATGTTCCAGAAGGAGCACCCGTGGCACCCTGTAGGGGGCAGTGTAGGGAGAGCGACCCCAGACCTGCTTCTCCTCCGACCTTGCTAGTCAGATTCAGGGACTCATGGACACGCGGAGGAAGTGAGTGTGGTTGGGCAGTGTAGACAAATAAACCACTCGTTGTGCGGGCCAGTAAGTGGTCCAGAGCATAGACTGTTTGGGGCAGAAAGTGTGAGAAAGATTTTCTGGGGTGTGAGAGCTTGGGGGTCAGCCGAGCAAGCAGGGAAAGAGGCCGGGGCAGGGGTGGGGGTGGGTCCGAGACCAGGAGAGGGTTCTGTGCAACGGCGGTTCGGGAACTCTAGTAGTCAGTGCTAGCCACTCTCTCTCAATCCTCCACAGGCCCTGGCACCACCCTCTGGAGATGGTGACCCTGCTGGTTCTGCTCACAGTCATGGGTTTACCGTTGGTGCAGAGCGGTAAGTGCTGCATCCCTAAGCCCCTAGAAGATACAAGATGGCAGAGATTAGTGTTTGAGAATGTGGGTGCGTGAGGTATGCCCAGAGTCCATTGCGGTGGTGTACACTAAAGTCCAGGAACGTGAGACCGGGGGTCAGGAAGGCTATAGCGGGGTCAGGGTTGGGGATGGGTTGGTGGAGGCAGGGGTGGGGGTAGGGATAGAGAGGTGCTTCCGATTCAGAATTTCCCCTAAGGGCAAGCATGGATTGATTATTCATTCTCGGGGCTCCTGGTCTGTCCCTCCCATCACTCTTCCTTCTTGAGGAAGTCCTAGAAAATCAAGGCCACCATGTCCTTGGAGCTTCAGTTTCAAGGACGGGGCCTGGGAATTAGCAGGAGAAGGTGCCGCCGTTGTCTTCCCCAGACTGGAGCTGCACTCACCCTGACCCAGGAGAGAGTCTGTTTCCCATCTAAGATGGGACCTGGAAACAAGGAGAGTGGGCCTGGACAAAGGGGTGGCTGTGGAACCCTGGGGTAAAGGATGGTGTGGGAATGATAGCCTTTGGCGTCTTGACACTAGAGTGTTTGCTTGAGAATGTGGGTTCAGGAGGTGTACCCAGATGTGAAGGACTCCAGACAGAGGCTGAGAACTTGGGTGGCGTGTACAGACTGTGGGCATGGGGACAGCGTGGCGGGGGGGGGGGGGGAGGGGGGGAGGTGGTCACTTTTCCTGGAAGCCACTTGGAATAGCATGACAGGCTTGGTACTGGAATAGTGGTTCCATTCTCTCTCTCTCTCTCTCTCTCTCTCTCTCTCTCTCTCTCTCTCTCTCTCCCTCTCTCTCCCTCTTTCCAATCCCTCACTGCTGGGCTCACAGAAATCACCTGTCATGTCTGTGAGGTGGAGAACAGCCTGAACTGCTCCAACCCACAGAAGTGTCCTGGAGACAAACCCTTCTGTGTGGTCGCTGCTATACGTGAGTGTTCAGTTCATTCTGGGTTCTCCCTAGGGTCCTGTGGGCAGAATAACAAATGTTTTGGGGAACAGGCGCTGTCAATCAAAAACCTTTAAAACAAACAAGCCACACTAAAGAGGAGAAGCCATTACATGCAGGTAAATGCAGGCTTCAGCGCTGGGAAGCCGGAGCCAGGCAGGAGCATGTGCAATGGTGGCAGCTGGCCAGAGGTATTAGCATGCTGGGAGAATAATGTAGATTTATCTTTATATATTTTTATTTAAAAAAAAAAGTAAACTCTGATGATGTCAAATGACTTACTGAGGATAGCACCTAGGTAAGTTTTATGAGGGAATTATAGGGATAGAGTTACAGCTTACTGTGTATTCTTGGAGAAGTGGCCATTGCTTTGATGTTTGCAGACTGACTCAGTCCCCCCAGGATTCACTACAGAAATTCTGGATGCAAGAGAGCTTCCCAAAGTGGATCCAGGGAACCCATAACGTTCTACCTACAGTGGTGGTTTTTGTTTTGTTTTCTTTTGTTTTAGCACTTGAGCATTCAAATTCAGGCACCACCACCACCACCACCACCATACACATGTCCCTGGTCTCTCTGTGTCCTGGGAAGTTTGTGGGATGGTAAAACAGTAGACAGGACTTGGTTCAGCTAATAGGAACTTTATTCCTTAATATGAAAAACAAAACAAAACAAAAACACAACTATCTTGTGCACTATCAGCTGAGGTTTAAAGACTAGCCTCCCACCACTTGCATCTAAGCCAGGATGGCCAGAGGTCCTTGCCATATGCAAGTTTCAGTGGCTTGAGCCAACTCTGTGTTTAAGAAGTTGAAGATCAAGGATCCTGTGTTTCAAATGGAGCCCCAAATCCCTATAGCATGTGGAGGACCACACAGTCCCCCCCCCGAAGCAGCCTGGTTCTCTTCCTCCTGGGTGGTGGCTCTTGCCCCCTCACTGATACTCTCATTTGACAAAGCCCAAAGGGGTACAGATAATCTGGAGAGTCTCTGGTATCAGGGCACTGAACTCATAATCTCTCTCTTTCTTTCCCATTAGGAATCTTCGAACGTTTCCTCTGGGCGGCAAAACTTTGTACCAGAACCTGTCCGGTGCCTCCAGTTTTGTCCCCTGATGTTGAAAATGATGAATCTAACCCAGCCCCGCCTAAGGAATTTTTGATTGAAAACCCCATGCCCTTCCGCTTTGCAAAGTGCTGTAAATGGGACTTATGTAATGGGGAGGGTCCACCAAACCTTGGGCTCTTCAAGGAGCAGTATGGAAAAGCCAGTGAGAAAAGACATAGCTACCCTGAGCTGTTCTTGCTTGGCTTCATACCGGTCCTTACTGCCATTGGCCTTACAAACCTCAACCTGCTGTAAGCCACAGAAGGACCTGGAGCATGCCGTGGAGTGCATGAGCTCTCTGTACCTGCTGGACCTTTCTAATTAAATTTGCTTTCCTTTGTTACCTCTGGAGGTCACTGAAGTCTCTGGATGGTCAGGTGGGATGCCAGGCTCTAGAGCTGTCAGCCTGCAATGGTTAACGTCACCTCAAAATGTACAAGGCAAACATTAGCAGAGATGGAAAGGTCAGATGGTAGATTTAAACCCACAGTCCGATGACGGAATGAACACGAAGTTAACAAAGATGGTATGTAGCGTTTGAGCATCAAACGAACAAAGAGGTTTTTTTAAAAGAACTGTTTCAAAACAAAGTACGGAGCTTTTTCATATGAACAGCAGTAATTGACTTGAGTGTTCATCTTAGAGAGAGAGATACAGTCGTTCATATAAAACCTGTACATGGATGCTCATGGTAATTGTAATTGCCCCAAACTAGAGACAAGCCAGGTATCCTTTGAGTGGCCAAGCCAACCATAGCCCTGTTACATCATGGGGACTTATTCAGCAGAGATCAGATGACCCTTGGATGCTTGGCATGGCCCTGGTTGTGATGGTCCTGCTAGCAGGGCGGAAGTACCAGTCTCAAAGGTAGGAGACCTCCCAGTCTCCCCACCTTTGCAAATGTAGCAGTTCTGGGAGCTAGTAGATTAGCAAGTGGTTAAGGTTTAAAGTTCAAAGAAGGGTGTTTAAAATCCCATGCATCCATGGGAGCTTGCTTTCCTGAACCCCCTGCTGTTTCCTCCACCTCTCTCCCTTTGCTCCCTCCCACTTCCCCCTATGGCTTGCCTTGTCCCTGTCCAGTCTTTGTATTTGCTTTTCTAAAATGGTTCCCTGACTGGTTCTTGACTCTGAGAAGGCAAGGCCAGTATCTCAAGAGTACCATGAGCTGAGTCTAGAAACCCAAAGTTAGCTGGCCCTAGATCACGAGAGCCTGTTGTAAAACTTTTGAGGGCTTTTATGAGCTTTGGTTAAAGAAGTCACTATTGAAAGTGAAGTATCAGTTTGACTATATGCACACAAAAGTAGTACTAAAACTTTAGTGTTTCTGATTCTTTGTCTCCCTCACAAAACTGTGCACGTGATGCTGTTTGTGCCTAGATTGTTAAGCTGTGGGGCCTCTTCAATTCCGCATGCAGACACTAGGCATGGTGGAAATATTAAAACCGGCATGTGCCGGTTAGATTTTTTTGTGTCAAACTGATATAAGCTAGGGTCATCTGGGAAAAAGGAAGCTTAACTGAGAAAATGCCTCCATTAGACTGCCCTGTCTAGGGGGTAGTTTTTGGGTTTTTGTTTGTCTGTTTATTTTTAAATGATTGATGTGGGAGGGCCTAGTCCACTGTGGGCATTGACACTCCCCCCCCGGGGGGGATAGGTGGTCCTGGTAGGTATAAAAAAGCAGGCTGAGCAAGCCATGAAGAACAAGCCAGTAAAGAGTATTCCTCTATAGTCTCTGCTTCAATTCCTCAGCCCCCGGTTCTCACCTTGATTTCTTATCCTCATTTTTCTCTCGTGAAGGACCTCAAGCCGTAGGATGAAGTCAATCCTTTGCTCCACAAGTTACTTTTAGTCCTAGTCTCTATCACAGAAATAGAAACTAAGACAACATGAAAATGGGCAGATGCTGACATCAGGTCTTCACTGTTTTGTGATTGTCTAGACATGAGGTGACAAGGAGCTGGGGAGATGGCTCAGTTTAGAAAGTGCCCGAGGACCCGAGTTTAAAAGCCCAGCAGCATTGTACAATCTGTGTGGGGTCCATATCTGTAACTCCCACTTCTGGAGGTCCCTAAGGCTCATTGGCTACCCAGCCTAGCTAAATTAGGGAGCTCTGAGTTTGTTAGCTCTGGATTTGTGCTTTTTTTTAAAGCAAAGTTAGAGAGACTGCAGAGATGGCTCCGTGGTTAAGAGCACTTGCTGCTCTTGAAGAGAACTGGTGACCGGCATTGGGCTCCCAGAACTTATCTGACGTAGAAGATCACAGTTGTGACTGACTTCAGTTCCAGCACCCTCATTCGACCTCTGGGGGTACCAGGCATCCACATCCATACATGAGGGCAAAACCCATATACATTAAATAAAAACAAGTTAAGCTTAAGCTGCGAGGCTTGCAGGAAAAGGTGCAGGCATGACCTGTTGGCCAGCCTACATTGTGCTTCTAACTGAGAAGCCTGGGGCCCATGCTCCTGACGTCAGAACAGTGGAGGCTGAAGTAGTGTGCATAGCCGGAAGCTGGCCAGGAGCTGACAAGTTTGCTATCTCTGAAGATAGCAAATGTGCTTCTTCCGCATAGAGACCTTGGTGGTATGAGCGCTCAGCGTCCAGTCTGAGGTAAGTTGCTAACCGATCACAGTCAATAGGCGCTCGTCCGTGAAACCATCTCTGGAGTTGCTTATCATTTCAGCCTCGGCAGGGGCCACCCTGGTCACAGTGGCAAAGGGGTGCTGCTGCGCTCCCAGCAACCCACACGGCAAAGGTGGAGAATGATCACAGAAGACACCCAGTGACAACCTCTGGCCTTCACATGTGCATATCCACACATACATGTGCAGCCCCATACACCTGCACACACCCACACCATGTAACATGTACACACACACACACACACACACATGAGAGAGAGAGAGAGAGAGAGCATACATCTGCACACACGCGCACACACGCGTGACAGAGCATATTCATAACGCAGAAATCCACTTTTTGAGACGGCTGCGTTGTGAAAGCACAAAATGCTCTTCCTGTGTTGAAAACTCTCGTCCAGCTCAGCAGACAATTCACCTGAATCACAGGGTTCCCACAAGTGTCCCTTTCCTTCCAAAATTACCAGTTGCCCTTTGTGGCCCGACGGTTTCCTATGGGTGTGAGAAGCGTGAGTGGGGTCTTGAACCAGCCATAGGAATGGCATTTACAGCACTGAGCCGAGTATTGTCACATTCGGACACTGCATATTGGAGGTCCTTTGTGCAAGAAAAACTTGTAATGAATTTCGCCTCAGCGGCACTCTCTTCTATAAAGAAAATATTTTGGCTTTGTGTTTCTTTGGTTTGAGAGTACGGCACTGGCTGGCTTCAGGGTTGTCCTAGTGAGGCCACCTTCTGGTAGCTGGTGAGAGGGAGAATTATGTACAAGAGAAAAGGATCACGTGGCAAACAGGAAGCAGAGCTGTTTAGAGCCTGGCCTTGCTCCTCCACAGCAACCCACACTGTGAGAACTAAGCAGGCTATCAGGAGAACTGCTTTGATTTCTTTTTTTCTTTTTTTAATTAAAAAATTATATTTGTCTAATTTTTGACATGCATGGGTATTTTTCCCGTGTGTATATCTAGGCACCACACGCATGCCTGGCATCCGGGGATGCTAGAAGAGGATGTTGAATCCCCTGGAATTGGGGTTACAGATGATTGTGAGCCACCGTGTGGGTGCTGGGAATCAAGTGCGGGTCATCTGGAAGCGTCAGTCTTCTTAACTGGTGAGGCACCTCTCCAGGCCTGCCTTAGTTCTTTTTGAAGGCAATACAATATCCTCAATGGTCTGTTTCCAACTTTCTGAGAGTCTACCATCTCTAGGCATCACTACTGTGGACTAGGCTCTAGGGACACACTCAATCCTTATCTATATCACGGCACTGTAGTTCCTAGATCTAGGCACACACAGAAAGAATCTGCCACCACCTGGAGACCTGTGACAGCTCCAGAATGGTCATTGTGTATGCTGCTGTGGCTATGCAGACACCTTTTTGCTGAGTCCTGCTCCCGTGGAAGCTAGCCACAGATGAAGGTGACGGAACAAGTGGCTCATGCAAGGACGGACATGTCGAGAGAGAGAGAGAGAGAGAGAGAGAGAGAGAGAGAGAGAGAGAAAGGGAAGAAATGCATTGTTGAACAGGCCACCACTGCAGGCCACGGGCCTCACTCACAGCCTGTGGGAACCTCTCTCAGAACAACCCCTATTGAAGAAACAGACTGGGCAGTGTCACCACTACAGTCACCACCTGGAGGTAGTTGGAGCCTCCCAGGATGTCAGTTTCCTTAATTGATATCCTGAGAGGATGTCAATTTCCTGCTGATCCTTGTATGCCAAGTCTGGAGGAAATAAATAGAATCCTTGCCAAGAGGAAGACCCCTGATAACCACACAGGGGTGTTGAGAATCGGGCATGGCCTCCTCAGGGTGACAGGCAAGGGTATAATGGTGTATTTTAGCATCATCTCACTGGCCTGGATAAGCGCCTCTGAGGTTGGCTGCAATAGACTCCTGTGGAAATAAGGGATAAGTGTTGTCTCTGAGGCCATTCGAGGTACTCAGGAGAAGCCCTCAGTAGAGGCCGGTCCTTGATGACATTCTTAGGAGGCCTGTTCTAGCCTCCCAGGTGTGCTGGAGCCCATGAGATGACAGTCCCCTTCGCTGTGTGACAGACGGATCTGAGGTGAGGCAGGTCACCCTGCCACCATATCAGTAAACGAGACGTATTCTTATGCAAGGTGTGCCTCAGAACGTATGCTGATAGAGGGGTGCGTGTAGACCTACGCACGGATGCATGAACAAATACATGCCACCTGCACATGAGCACATGCTATTGTCTATGCAAATGCACGGCAGCGCGTGCATTGTGTGGGAGTATGTACATGTGTGTATCTACACAGGAGAATCGATGTTGTATTTGCAGATGAATTCCCGTATAGGTGTGTCCCTGTGCAAATGTCTGAGCATGCATGTATGACTGAGCGTGTGTGAGGGTTTTTGTGTGTGCGTGTGTGTGTGTGTGTGTGTTTGAGTCCATAGGTAACGGCAAATTGTGTATAAATAGGGCTACACTAGTTTGTGTATGTGTGTGACTGTGTGCAAGCACACAGTGGATGTATTACACACATAGGAGTTTCAAAATATTTATTTTAATGTGCATGTCTGTGTACCACGTGTGTGCCTTACCATGGAGGTCAGAAGAGGAGGCCAATCTCCTGGAACTGGGTGCTGGGAAACCATATGGGTACTGGGAACCCATCCCCGGTTCTCTGGGAAAGCAGCCAGTAATCTTAACCACTGACCTCTGTCTCTAGCATCATGTGTGGGATCATGTGTGTGTGTGTGTGTGTGTGTGTGTGTGTGTGTAATGTGTCTGCATGTGAATGTGTGGGCAGGTGTGGATAAGTAATTGTATAAAATGGAGACAAGAACTTCCTCCACCTCAGGGGGCAGAGGTTGAGGGCTGCAGGCGAGGTGGGCTTCTCCCTGCACAAGGACATGGACCGCCCTTTCTGATCATTCACGCCAGGATTCAGCTGCAAGAATATTTTGGAAAAAATTCTTGTGAGAGATGGGAGGTTGTGAGAGTGAAGGTTATGGGGCCATGACGTAAGGCTGGTGGGTACGGGAGAGAGGTGCCTGGAGAGGGGGTCATCTCACATGTTGGGCAGACCCCCCGAGGCTCTGGCCAGTTGTCCACAGATAGTTGCATAGTAGTCATCTGAAAGTTGGGGGGTGCTATTGTTTGGATACGAGGTACTCCCCCAAAGGCTCAAGTGTTAAAAGGTTTGGTCCCCAGCTAGTGATGGGTGGCTTGGCTCATGAGGGTGCTGACTTCATCGGCAATTAATCTGATGGTAAGTTCACAGTTGAATAAGCTGATGGGAAGCCACCTGAGGGAGAAGGTATGCCTTTGAGGGGCCCCAAACCCTTCTTGCATTTGTCCCCCTACTTTTCTTGTCTTCCTGAGGTGTTTGTTGTTTGTTTGTTTTGCGTTCGAGACAGGGTTTCCCTGTGTATCCTTGGCTGTCCTGCGCTCACTTTGTAGACGAGACTGGCCTGGAACCCACAGAGATCCACCTGCCTCTGATTTCCTGAGCATTGGGATTAAAGGCGTGCACCACCACGCCAGCCTTGAGGTGAGTGGTTTTCATTCACCCACCATGCCTTTCCACAATGATTTGATCTTGCCACATACCTAACACCCATGCAAACATCTGAACAGTGGTCTAAAACTCTGAAATCGTGAGCCAGAAACAAACAAACAAACAAACAAACAAACAAACCAAAAACCCTTTCCTTTCCTGAGTGGTTTATTTTGGGTATTTTGTCATGGTGACAGAAAATCCATTAACACAGGACTCGAGGGCTTAATGGGATGAGTCCAAAGGAGCAGTAGCTGAGACATCTATCCACTTCCCTCTCAAAGCTTGAAGGAGTCATGGTTGCCCAGTCAGGGTACTTGCTGGTGGCCAAGCTCCAGATTCACGAAGGTTTGCACTCCGCGTCTGGGCTTGCCTCCGGCAGCATCTCCACAAGCCATGCTTCTATCTGACCAGCAGGGGGTGCTAAAGGGAGTCTGGACTGTGATGATAACCGCCCGTCCCTCAGCCCAGCTAGGATAACCCAGTGCCCTGCCCCGACGCGCCAACATTTTTATCGGGATAAAGAAACCTGATGGTGCCACCAGCTGGGAAGGGAACCCAGGCAGATGTCTTCTAAGTCACAGCCTCATTTGCCAAGTTTTCTGCCCTGGCTGGTGAATTCCGTTCATCCTTCCTGGCCCACCTCCATGGTCCCTGGGTAGATAGACTCTGCAAGAACAGCGTGTGTGCCAGTCAACAGTCAGGTCACTCCGAAGAGTGCTGGGGACTTGGAGGGCAGGCATAATGCCTTTGTTTACACAACTTAACCCTGTTTAAAAAAAAAAAACAAAAACTAAAACAAAAAACACCAAGCTGCTTCCCAGTCAGGAGCACTGGCATGCCTGCACCCCAGCTCTGGCCGTCCAGACTGGCCAGGATTGGTGCAGCCAGCCACCCCAGGCACCTGGAATAAATTATCTCCCACCAGAAGCCAGCAATGCTTAGGGAATGAACATCCAGAGCAAGCCTGGGCAGGCAGGAGCCGATGTAGTAACTATAGCATTGAACCAAGGCAGGATCCCTCAGGATGGTCTGGGGAAAGCTGGTGTCCACCCCCACAGGAAGGCAGAAGGTAGTCAAGATGTCATGCATGGGAAGGAAAGGAGGGGATTAAACCTGGTTGGTCAGGAATAAGCACCCAAGTCCCCTGTCGCTGTGCCGTTCAGAACCTCATAACTAACCTAAACCCCAGATGCCTTTTAGCCCGTTGTGAGGTACTTGCTACACCTTTGTTTCTTCTGAGCTCTGTTCCAAGATCTGAGACATTTCTCAGTCTCTGTGACCTAGACCAGGGTTCTGTGTGACAAGAATCAGGGCCAGTATGTGACCAGGATAAGGACCCAGAGTTTGACCAAGATCAGAGCTCAGTGTATGTAAACAGAATCGAGGCTCAGTATATAATATGAGGGTCAGTGTTCAGCTATGACCAGGATCAAGGTTCAGTATGTGGCAATAGCTCTGATCAAGATCAGGGCTCAGCTGTAACCAGAATAGGAGCTTAGGGTGTGAGCAAGGTCAGGGCCGGTGTTAAGCAGGCCCTAGGTTCACGCGCTCCCAGGAGTCAGGATTTCATTACGGGTTAAGGAGAGATGGCATCTTATCTGCTAAAACAAACAATTTCTTTGCCTTCTTCGGGCTTCTGGAGAGAGCCTGTCACTGCCTGCAAAACAAAACCGCTCCTGAGGGGTTGTCTGGCTGCCAGGGCACTCTAACCTGTCTGAATATGAGAAGAGTGGCAGTTGCCCAGGAGCTCCTTTGAAAACACACACACACACACACACACACACACACACACACACACCACACCTTGAGTCCCTGGCCTTCCGTAGGCATCGCCACATTTTTAAATATCAAATTTCCCTTTTGTAATAGCTGTAGAATCACAAAGAAATTGAAAAGGCAGTATAGCTGCATGGTTTCCACATTCCCCACCCCCACCTTCCCTGTCCCTTAAAGTCCTGTAGTCTGTTCATTATGGTTAACAAATCAGTATTGGTCCACGTTCTTAGGCGATTTTATTTGATTTTTTTCCCCCCAATGTCCCTTTTCTGCTCCAGAATCCCACTGAAGGCCTTCCTAACACAGTCATCTTGACCCTTGAAGACTCCTGGAAAAAGGTGACTGGAGATTTAGCTTGGTTTTCTAGGATCTTGTCAGCAGCCAAGACTGGCTAATAGTAGAATTGTGTTTTTTTTTTTTTGGTGTGGTGGTTTGGTTGGTCCAGGTGGAGGTTTTTGAGAGGACAGAAGGAAGCTGAAGGAATATGCCTTTTCTGGTGGCTCCTTTTGCAAGACTTTTCACTGTGAATTTGACTTGGGTCCTCAGAATGCCGGCTGCCTCCCTCGGTGTGCTCTTCCGTGTTCCCGTGGTGTGCTTGTTGGAGTATGGTCACTGAGCGCAGCCACAACTGTGACGCCGTCTGGGCTCTGCTCTTTCCAGAGCAGGATGCCACCTAACTAAGTAACTCGAGGAATTGTCACGTGCAGGTGGATCTCCCCTTCTGTTTGTTTGTATTTATCATTTGGTACAGTACCAAGAAATGACTGCTCTACCAGTGAGCCGTACCCTTTGTTTAGAAACAGGATCTCACGATGTAGCCCAGAGCCTCCCAAGTGCTGAGAGTGTAGGAAAAGGTCACCAACCCTAGCTTTCACCATTTTCTTGAGTGCTGGTCCCTCATGAGGCTGTATAGCTTCATGCTTGCCAGCTGGCTCGTGGTGTGCACAGCCACAGCGTGGCTCAGTCTGTTGAGGGAAGACTATTCTGTCATAAAAGGGACACATGCTGCAACATGGCTGAACCAAGGCCCGTGGGTTATATGATGCCAACAGCATGTGACACCCAGATCCTTAGGGATTTGCCTCCTGAGGGATGCAAAGAAAGCAGGCCACGGGTTTCCAGGGGCTGATGTGGGGACTGTTGCTGGGACACGATCTGTTTCTAGACAGACATAGATGTTGGTGAGATATGCGGATACCCAGGTGACTGAAGGGGTAAATTGTGCGCATGTGAATTACATCTGAAAACAGAAGTCTGAGGAAAGTGCCTTGGCCTTGGGCTCACTGCCCTGCCCCACCTCTAGATCAGCTATTTCTCCCAGAAGACCCATTTCTCTCACTACCGAGCAGTATCAGGAGTCAAGAGCACTGACTGGGAGGCTGTGCTGCATGCCTGACCAGACATCTGCCTCTCCCTCCAGCTTGCAAACCCTAACTGGTGGGGCCCTCTATTTGCCATCAGTATTATTACTGATCTTGATCTTTCAGATGACAAAGAGGGGTTGGAAAGACTGGGGACAGACCTAATACTCCATTAATACGCGCTCCACAGTGGGTGTATGTTAACCCAGCTCTCTCATTGTAGGTATCTCTTGAGACCCTATCTCTCCCCTGGGGAAGAGCCTAGCTCTCCAGCCCTTCCTCTGCCTGATCCCAGTATAGGCCTTGTACCCTCAAGCTATCCTGCTTTCCAGAAAAGAGTCCCCTGTGGGGTACCTTGACACGGGAGCCCACCAACCCCATCTTTTCAAGTCCCCAGTCTCAGTACCTGCCTGC
The DNA here is from genome assembly GCF_030254825.1 of Meriones unguiculatus. Classification (NCBI taxonomy): domain Eukaryota; kingdom Metazoa; phylum Chordata; class Mammalia; order Rodentia; family Muridae; genus Meriones; species Meriones unguiculatus. The sequence goes on from NC_083356.1 coordinate 25,702,483, forward strand.
TAGCTGAGGGCCCTGACTTCAAGTCCTAATTTTCTGGTCACTCAGACTCAGTTTACTCCTTGGGAAGGGGTGGGAATTTGGGGCTGACTGAGCTCCATCTCCTTCGATGTCATTCTGCTCAGGTGTCCACTTTCTTGTTACTGGCTTGCCAGCTATGCCCGAGAGGGACCTTAGTAAGTAGAAGGGGTTCAGAGAGCTCTGGGAGTGTGTTTGGCAGACAGAAGACCTATGGGTTGCACAAGAGCTTGAGCTGTCATCTATAAAGTGCAGATGGCCCTCAGTATCTGTGCCCACAGGCTCTGCCTCCACGCATCCAACTCACCAAAACTCTTGAGTGTGTGGGGAGGAGGGGTGCACCTGTCTGGACATCCAGACTTCCTTCCTTGTTGCTGAAATAACAGTTTTCACAGCATCTACACTGGATGGGTCCTTCTAAGCAATGAAGAAATGGTTTACTATGAACCAGTGGGCAGGCACGGATCGTAACATGCCAACAGTGTGTTGTCTTACAGAAGGGGTTTACACGTTTGAGGACAGGGTGTGGAATGAACCCCTGGATGGCTGTGCTGGATCCCCAGCTTTATTCCCATAGAGGGGAGTTCAGACACTGTGAGCAGTCTGTTTGCTGATTTCCCGGCACAGGTAGGAAAAGGCAAGGTGTAAAGGTAGGAGGGTGCCAGGGTCTCCAGACAGAGTGTACAGGGGCAAACCTAGGCCCTTGGTTTACAGCAAAGTTTTGGGCTCTTCATGGGGACCCAGAACTCTTGTGAAGTGGACTTGAGCTCCCTGGAACTGGCCCATGCCAGGTTCCCTCATCTGCCTTGTACTTTCCAGGAGTGGGAGCCCTGTCCCCTTTTGGCATCTGGGAGTAGAGGCTAATGCCAGGTTAGACAGATACCTTAATTATGGGCCAGCTTGGAGAGTCTAAGCTGTAACTAACACCCATCCAGCTGCAAGAGAGGGGGACTTAGGTGGCTCATTAGGTTAACAAGGGGCCGTCACAGACAGCTGCAGCCTCCACAGACTCCAGCCCCACCCCAGCGGCTCCTCCCACCCTACAGCCCTCCTCTTCCCACCAGCTGACAGTATAGTACTTTCATCCCCATGAAGGCTACAGAGCCTTTGCTCCTTAAAAGCCCTTTGGGGTCAGCATTCACCAGTTCCCTCTTAAAGGACACGCTGCTCCTGCAGATCTCCAAATTAGCAACCCTGACTTTGGAGCCACCCTGTGCCATCCGGCCTACCTTGCCAGCACAGAGTTCTCCAAAGCCATCAGGTCCTGGCCTGTTTTCTGTGTCACACTGGCTAATTTTATACTCTCGGGATTCCATTCACAGTTTGGTGTGCAGACGCTACTGGCCCCCCGGCCCAGCTGCCATCTGACCTTGATCATATCTGTTGATATGGGTCCCAACACACACGTGCACACAGGTGTCATCCTAGGGCCCTGTGCCTGCGTTCTGCATCAAGGTACTGATAGGAGAAGCTGGTTCAGTGCCTGGGGCAGGGACGGTGCCACTTCGATGCCTCTGCCTCTCAAGCCCCCGCCTCTCTGTCAGAGAGCCTCTGGCTTCGTGGGTACCGGGATAGAGAGAGGCTAAGTAAGCAGCAGGTCCAGGTTGGGAGGAGAGAGAGGAGAGTTGTCTTGTTAAGTCACCTGAGGTGGTAATAGCAGCTTACATATTCCAGGAAGCACTATACCTCCTGCTCTGAGATGCCCATTTGGGGTCTACCCATTGAAGATATCAAGCCTGTGGCCACAGCCCCGGTCCTACCTCTTTTCTCTAGGGCTATGACCAGGGTCTATACACTGTTGCCTAGCACCAGGTTTGGTCCATCACGTCACTCCTAATTGCCTGGCCAGCCGAGCAAGGAGACTCCCTGGCCTGGCAGAGAGCGTCCTGGTATTCCAGGATGTACCAGAAAGTACTGAGGCAGCTATATGCAGCTGGGCTATATGCAGCTCACGCTCACTCACCATCATCTCCACATGTAGGCAATCCCAAGCTCAGAGACGCCATGAACCTGTGGAGTGGGTGAGCAGAACAGTGGCTGAAGAACACCAGCTTTCACGGTCAAGGCCGCCTCATGGGTGTGCAGCATATCGAGAAAGACCCTTAGGACAAGGAAGTGGTCAGAGACCAGATGGTCACAGCCCTCACAGGGCTCTCTGTATGCCCCTGACAAAGGTCGGTTCCTCTGTGCCATTTGGAGACTATTAAAAAAAAAAAGTGGAAACAAATATGTGTGAAGCCATGAAGGTTCTAAAGAATCGGAGGAACTATTCAAATAAGACACCAGAGCTGCCCGGAGCACATGGTGTGAGGTCGGGCTCTGACTCCACAGTCCTGGTGCAGAGATGAGCGGACTACCTCCTCTGTGCATGCAACCTCACCTCTTCCCTTACTTGACTGTTACTCTTTGCCACTCACAGCGCAGTGAGACCCCCAGCATCTTCATCCCACCTCAAGGGAGATTGAGAAGAGGCCCTGAGGCTCCTAGGCCTCTAGAAGATGTCTAGAAAAGGGTTCAGGCTCTAGGTGGACACCTCCAAAGCACAGGTCAGGGCAGGGGTTAAAAAAAGAATGTTTTGATAAAGGTGATTTGCCTGTGGGGTGTGCTCTGGGCACAAGGCTAGGTCTGGATGAGGGTCTGAAGGTAGAAGGATCATCCTGTACTAGGGACTGAGGGAACCAGAATCTACTTGGACAGGTACATAAATCCAGAGGATACCAGGGGGCCTAGGCAGGAGGTCTGAGAGGAAGGAGACCTGGGCAGGGTCAGCCGTGGGATGGGACAGGAGGAATAACAGGAAATGTGAGCTCTGACCTCTCAGCCTCAGACCCCAGCAAGACCCCCACAACCAATATAAGCACAAGTCATTTCCTGTCTCTCCTGGGAACCCTGGTCATTGCACAGCTTCCAAGGTGGAGGCCAGATACAGGGATGGGATGTCCACCAGGCTGGCCAGTACAGCTAGTCTCTGCCCTGATGAGGTTCCCCCGCTCCATATCAGCCTCTAAGCAGGCAGAGCCTCAGCCCTTACCTCCAAGTTATAATTGGCCTTTCTACCTGGTCCTCAGGAACTACATGTACACTGAGATCGAAGGGGCCAGCTTCAGCCCATAATACTACAGTTTCTCCCATTAAATTGGGTTTGGTGTCTTTCTGATTGCCTAATGTGAGCGAGAAGGCAGAAGGGAAGGGCTGTGATACTCAGAAGAGTCGCTATTCAGACCCCCAGGGGAGAACCGTGTTCCTCTTAGACTACAAGACAGGGCTATTACTGCAGACCTCCTTCTTTCTCCCTGGTGAAGCTGGGGTCTGTTGGTAACTGCCAGAAAGGGAGGCTGCTGGCTTGGGACCAAAGTGCAGGCTAAGGGGGCACCTTGGAGGTGGGGCTGAGGGAGCCTGGGTGACATGAGTCAGGCCGGCCAGCCCTGCCACCCCAAGCTCATCCCCACCCCCTACCCCCGGTCAAATTACCAGGTTTCCCAGGCACTCCGTAGCCTTATAAAGGCACCCTCTCCCTGGTGGCTCCCAGTTGCTGGTGGAGAGCCATGATGAGGCCCCTCCTGGTCCTGACGCTGCTGGCTGTGGTGTGTGCTTCTCTGGGTAAGGCGCTGGCTGCACCTGGTGTACGGGGAGGCAGACGGCCTCTGGGAAGGGTTCAGGAGTATGGGGCCAGTGGGGCTTCTGAGCTGAGAGAGAGGGTACCATCCGGGGCACTGGCCTGGTAAGGGGGCTCCAGGGAGTGAGGAACAGGCTCACTGCCCAAGCAGACTGGGAAGCCTCTACCTTTTAGATATTATGTGCTACCTTTCTGGCTCTTTGGGAAGGGGGGCAGAGGTGCAGAAGCGGGAGCTACCCTGGGTACCACTTGTGGGTACTGGGTCCTGGGATTTAGTGAGATGGGTCCACTATCCCCCTCCTCACCCCTACCTCCTCCTCAGGATGAGGCACTCCTGGAATGCAGCACTCTTGGTGCTAAAAAGGAAGGAAGGCCATCAGCAAGCAGACTGCATGGGTCAAGCCTCCATGGTCCTGATGACCTGGTTTAGGGACAGAAATGAGGCCGGGGTGGTGGTGGGAGGAATGTACATCAGCCTGTGATCATCAGTGGAATAATTATCAGCTCCAGGATAATTAGCCCCATCAGCTTCCCCTGAGCGTGGGGAGGGGGCGGAGGGAAAAGAAGGGCCTTGGGAAGCAGTCTAGCCATCAGGTGTCCATGTAGGAGGGTGGAGAGGCAGGTGGAGGGACACTGGGCGAGGGTGGAGGCTGGCCCGGAGGACAGGGAGGAAGTCAGGGTCAGGTTGGGGCATCACTTAGCAAAAAGATGGAGTGGAAGATCCTTGGGAGGCCTCAGACCAGAGACACTCACTGAGCAGGATCTCCCAGCCCAGGAGGCAGGAAACAAGGCAGGAGGGTGGGAAGGCTGAGTCAGAAGGTGGAACAGTGCCTGGCTGGGACACTTTTGTCCTCGAGGCTCAGCTTTTCTGGGAGGTTGACCTTATAGCATCCTGTAGGACAGTGCCTGCTGGGAACTCGTTAGGGCTCTGAGAGCTTCAGGAGGGCGGTCCATTCATTATCTTTCACCAGCTCCTAGGGAAGAGGGTCTCTGGGGATGGCAATGAGGAAACTGGGGTACCATGATGTCCTTGTCTAGAATAATCTAGAGTGTCTCCCCAGCCAAACAGGACTGGGGACTAGTATGCAAAGTTGTGCATGGCGCGGGAGATCATAGCCAGAAGACCTCCCCAACAGGAAGCCATTTTTTTTCCTGAGCATTTCCAGAGACCCTAAACTGGGAAATGTATATATCTTATCTCAGAAAAGAGAGTGTCAAGTACCACAGATAGCTCCCAGCTCTCAACACAGGACCACCACAGCTTCAACACTGATGGCTCTCATGTGGAAGGGGTAATTATCTAACTCCACGGGTAAAACTGACTTAAGATCCAGGCAGGTATGCATTGCCAAGGACACCTATTACCCAATACTCTTGCAGGGAGACCCCTACGAGGACACTCCCCTGTAAGACATTTTTACAGGACACACCTGCTATTCAGTACCCTTACATGAAACTCCTAGAGGACACTCCTTGCCAGATACCCCTCCCAAGGCCTAGGCAAAAGACATCTTTCCCAGCTTCTCAGCCTCTGGGCCAGAACCCCTAGCATGCCTTGTCAAAGTCGAGGTATCCTTGCAACCCTCCAGGCTGGCCTTGCCTCCGCAGTTCTGCACCTTTGGTCAATGCAACTGTTCTCAACCACGCATAGAAATCTACTCATGTGGGGCTAAGATGTGGGGCTTCCCATGTTATCCTGCCCTCTCACAAACTATTGCCTCCCAGCAGGAGTCACCACAGAATAATCGCTGTGCTTTCTGCCCAAGTCACCCTTGGTGTGACTTGGAGTCTCTAGGAGTCTCTAGGCAGCCTGTGTTCTGTCGAGGGCTCTCTTGTCAGTTTCTGTGGTTGGAAGCTGTGGTCAATGTCACAGCATCTGGAATTACCCGTCTCTGGAGCCTGTCCAGATCCCTAGCACTGGCAGCCTTTTGCTGAAGCCTCTTGCCTTCAGCCTGGAGGTGAGGGCCCCCCACAGGCCTTGGGCAGAGTGGGACAGAGCCAGGCTGTTCTTTTCTTAGAGGTGAACAGCTCTAAGCACTTCCTGATGCTTAGGGACACAACTGTTAGAGCCAGCCTGCTCTGGCTAGGAGGCAAGCTGTCTCTAGGAAGGCAACTGTCCTAGCCCTGGAAGCTCCCGTCAGTCCTCTTCCGAGGAAGGAAGGGACAGGAGCCGCGTGCGTTGTGAACTCTGTCATTTTATCATCTGAGAAGGCCAAGAACACCACTGTTCCCACATTGTAGGTGAGGACACCATGCATAGCGGTAGGGAAAATAAGAATTAGAAATTCTAAATCGGCCCTCTTTAGATTTCTTCCTGATGCTTTATCCCTTCTGCCACCCACCATCTATCTCCTCATTCATGCACCTTCTCACCTACCCACCCATGTATTCATCTAAACATCCACCTGCACATGAACCCAACTATCATCCACTCATTCACCTACATACCCCTCCATGCCTGCACCCTTTCACTACACATCTCTTCATCCATCTGCCCATTTCTCTGCTCATCCATTCACACATTTATCCATTCACTCATCTATCCATATAGCCATATAGCCACATACTCATCGATCCATCCATTCATCCATCCATCCATCCATCCATCCATCCATAAATCCATCTAGGCATCCATGTTTTAATCTATCTACCCTCCTAGCCATCCATCTATCCACTCATCCAACCATACACACATATACTCATCTATCTATCCATTCACCCATCCATTTACCCATCCATCCTTCCGTCTGTCCATCCATCCACCCACACCTATGTATATTCATATAGACACCACCTACCCATCTGATCTTCCCTTGGTTTAGCTGAAAAGGATCTCCTATATTTACTAATGTTCTCGGTCTCCTTGCCAGAGAGATAAATACAGAGCAGAGAGGCAGGTAAGTGTGGGAGTTCATAGGTGCCTGAGAAGCTTTAAGCAGACCGTCTCTGAGTCTAGCCTGAGGGTATCATGCCATCACACCCCACACCTTCCGGTAACACACACTGACGCTTTGATACTGGCATACACAGGGCCAGAGGGGACAGAGAAAGAAGCGCATCAGAATCGCTACCATGAAGTTCCTAGCTACTCAGACCCTCCCAGAGAACTGGGGGAAACTCCTGGAGGAGAAAGGAGGATCAGAGGGTAATGACCTTAAGTGGGCCACCAGGCAGGTGGCTGGGCACTTAGCCCCAGCCCCGGCCCAGACTGATGGCCTGTGCTTCCCCCCAGCCCGGGCCCTGCACTGCCATGTGTGTGTGGGCACGAGAACTGCGAGTCTCTCGTAGAGTGCGCCTTGACGGACAAGTACTGTGTGATCACTCGGGCCAGTGAGTACCCTGGGCCATGCAGGCCCCATCCCACCACCCCACCAGCACTACACAAGTGCTTTCCGGACCCCTTTGGCTTCTTTCCACGCTCGACATCAGAAGCCCTCGGTATCCCCATATCAGACCCTAGGGACACTGTTATTCTCCAGTTTACAGTTTAAACTAGGCTGAAAGATTAGGTGGGAGGAGGGTTGGATGTAGGTCGACATACTGAAGATACTAGCATCGCAGCCTGGTATTTCAGGCCCATCTGGATCTTTACTGCTCGCCCAGATCTCTGTCTCCAATCAGTGGGCCATAGCATTTGTCCCTGCCACGACTCTAGAATTCGGTCCTGTCACTGTTGAGATTCCCTGACCAGCACTCTCCCTTGCACTTGCCAGGCCAAACCCTCTCCTTTCTACATCCCACTGTGCATCTGGTTCTCCCCCTAGTGGAGGGGCTGAGCTGGGGGCCTAGAGCTTGTGTATGGGGCTGTGATGGTGGCTGTGATGGGGTTCAGGCTTGGCGCTGGGGTAGCTGGGGCAAGGAGTCAGTTATCTGAAGTGGTCCCAGAAGAAAGCTGAGTACAGCAGAGAGGCCAACGGTCCTTGCAGACTCTGAGGATCCAGGTGGACAGTGTCACCTCTAGGTCTCAAAGGGTTTGGGGATACTATCTTTGCTGTTGCCATTGGAACTGGGTCATGGGGCCTTTGGGCCCAGTGAATGGAAGTTACTATGGTCATTAGGCCATAAAGGTATCCCGTTCTGGGAAGAGGGAAGTCAGATGTTTTCCAAGTGTAGCCCTGCACTGTCCATAAGAAGAGTTTCCTACAAATCCCAGTGGTGACATGGACCCTTCTAGCTCAGACTTGGAGTCATTCCTATTTTATGAGGAGGCAGTGTCCTGGTACACACAAGCCCCCAGCCCAGACCCTACGTGACACTCCTGCCCACGCTCTGGCTGGCTTTTGTACTGTTGGCTTAGGGGCTCTAGGAGGAAACATCACATACTCCTCCACTACCTCCAGGACCCTCCACACCTTTCACAGGAGCATCCTGCCCAGAGGCAACTACCTTTAGTTATCTACAGTTGTGCTGCAGGAGGTAAACACCTAGAGGGCAACAGGCCCAGAGACTGCCCAAGGGCAAAAGGCAAGAACAGAGAAAATGGGATCTTTGCCCAGCAGCAAGTGAGTGCCACATCAGGAGCCAAAACCCAGCCAAGACCTAAGCAGAGGGGCCCTGCTGAAGCAAAGGTAGAAAACAGTGAGGTCGTGAGGGCACGCAGGAAGAGCCTCCCCATAGTTCCACCCCTGGGCAACAGCTTATCTCAGGTACTCCAGGGCTTCTGCCCCGTCCTTGCCCTGGCTGGCATTCCTTGCCCTGGCTGGCATTTCCCCCTTGCTGAGCACGTGTCTATCTGGCCCGTAGCCTGTCCATCCATCTCCGAGCTATGTGAAGCCATTCCTGTACGCTAGGACCTCAGAGGTCACAGCCAAGCAGAGTTGATAGGTATCCTTTAGAAGGCAGCAGAAAGTTCCCTGGAGAAGCAGCCTGGGTTGGGGACAAGAAGCTTTTGGAAGGAGATTCCACTGTGGGTAGAAAGAGGCATCTGTTCGTGCCCCTTTCCAATGAAGTGACATTGGCAGGACAAAGGGCTTCCTGGCCCCAAGGCGAAAGGGGTGCAATGATATTAGTGGTCTGCTGCAGACCCTGTGTGCCATTCCCATGGATTAGGAGACACCTCTAGCTGCTGGGTTTCCATGGAGAGAGGACTGATGGATTACCAGAGCCTTCTCTCTCTAAGCCCTGGGCAGGAGAGGGTGCCTCGGGGCCCATTATTTCCTAGCAAGTTTTCACACACAGCCACTGAGGCTGTTTCTTTCCTGCTTTATCTGGGATAGTAAAGGTCCCTACTTTAGAACTGGGCATTTACTGAAAGATGTGAAGTGCAGCATCTTTTTTTGCCCCAGGAGGAGGCTGCGTCCTAACGGTGTTTCCTGGGCCTGGACCGGTAGAAGCCACTTGCAGCCCATGCCAGTGGTCTTGGGTTCTCTTTTTGTCAGGGAGCAGCTGCGATCCATTCTGACCTTCAGCTCCCTGTGTTGCCAAGGCCGGGAGAAGACTACTCAGGGGTGGCACTGAGCTCAGACACTTAGACACTGCCAACTAATAATTAACACGTTACTCATACTCTCCTCACGCCAGCGCAACCCTCCAACTATCCATACATTTCTCATTATCCCCAAGAAGGGCTGGCCCCACCTTCACTCGGTGTTTTCCAGGTGAGGAAACTGAGGCATAGAAAGATCAAGCATCCATCCTGAGATAGTTATCCCTCCTCCATCTCACAATGTCCGGGCCAACTCCAGGCTAGAGGCCCCTGCTCGAAGGGCTGGGGTCATAGCTCCCAGAACCTCTGAACAGTGCAGGTTAAGGGAAGCTGCTTCCTTTCCCAAGGGCCACGTGGTCTCCAGAGCCCTGCTGTCCCAGCTGTGTGTAGATACATGGCAAGTCATTCCCGTTCCATGAATGCAGAAACAGAGCAAGTCTTACACAGTGGTCCTTCCGGAGATGCTCTCAAACCAGGCCAACATCTCCTTTCCCAGGGACCCTTGCAAGCCCAACCTCTCATGGATTGTGAGACCTAGGGGCCCTTGTGTGGGCGATGGGTCACTCAGCCGGTCTAGGGTGTTCCAGTCTCAAGAGGTGTGAGAGCTAACTGTGGTCCAAGCCTGTCTTTTGGTATCTGAATCCCAGAGGAGAGGAAAGGGAAGGGATGGGGCAAAAAAGAGGTGAATCATCTGTCTCTCAGGAAAGGGAAAATAGAGAGAGGGAGGGAGGAGTCTTCAAGTCAGTCCTTTGGCCTTGGATGTTACACAGCCCAGCCCATCATAAGGAAGACTTGTCTCCACAGGCGCTGAGGAAGAACATCCATTCACGAGGCTCTTGAGAACACCTCCAAGCTGCCACCCCAAACAGAGTCCGAGGCTGCACGTTCCCTAAGCACTGGCTGGGTGGTAGCAGCTGCAGGGACTGTGGCCACAATACTCATGACCATTCCTCCTGTTTCCACAGCCAACCCTGGTGGCATCCTGGTCATGAAGTCCTGCGCCCCAACCTGCCCCAACAGCACCATGTCTTCAGATGGCCGCGCCCTCTCTGTCTCCTGCTGCCAGGGCAGCCAGTGCAACCTCAGCGCTGCCTCAGGTCTGACCAGCAGCCTCGGGGCTCTATGGGCCAGTGCCTCTATCAGCCTACTGTGGGCACTGCTTCGGGCTGCCTGGTGAGGGCCTGGGTGGCCTTTCCCTATCATCGAGGGATCTGTCTGAGGCCTCAGCAGCACCCTACTCCCCACCCAGCCCAGGCTGTTACTCTTTCTCCCCACTTCCCCCCCAAGACACATTCAGTCTTCCCTTCTGTCACAGAAAGGAAGTTACAGCACCTGCTCCAAAGGCTCCTGCCCAGAGCCTAGCTCTCCTCCTGCCTCAGGAAGTCCTTCAACAGGGCACAAGGACACATCTCCAACAAACCCTGACCCCTATGAGACCTCCGCCTTTTACTGATTGGGTCCTGGCCTTGCCTAGCTACCCTCAGTAGGAAGAGCCACTGTTTCCCCCCACACACCCCATTTCAGGAGCTTCAAACAGACCTTCGGCTTGGCATTTGTATTACCCTCTCCTTGCCTGAAAGGGCCCTGTATATGGCCCTCTGGACCCCTGGGCCTCTTCTGTGTGCGAAGTGACCCTGGTACATGACATGATTTTAAGGTTTTGGCACCGTCCAACTGAACATCAGCTTTTAAAAGGTCCTCTGACTTTCCAGTATGTGTGAGTGTGTGTGTGTGTGTGTGTGTGTGTAGGGGTAAGGGCTTGCTGTCAGGCAATGAATGGGTGTTTGTCCTCCCTGGGTGGGCATGGGTAACCCATTATGTCTCCCTGGCAGCACTATCTTGCCAGCTCTTTCCTGATGCTGTCCTAAGAGAAGAATAAATGTGCAAGTCGGCTTGGCCCAAGGTGTTGGCTCTGGGGAATTTCTGGTCCTTGGTCAATCTCACCCTCAGACGGGCAGGAGCCCTTGAAACAGGGCCAGGTGGAATTCTTACTACATAAGCCCAGGTGCAGGAGTGCTGTCTCTGCCTTGGACTCAGGCCTCCTGTGTCTATACTGGGTCCAAAATCGAGGGAACAGACTTCTACCCACTACTCCAACTTGGGGGGGGACTCACAGGGGTCCCCTGAGAGCCCTTCTGGGCTGTGTTGTCCCTGGTGCTGGTATCGGTGAGATGCTCCCATCCTTTACAGTATCCTCAAGTCCCTAAAAGCCCATACGCCTCGTTGTTGGCCTGGGAAACCTTCCTTTTTTCTGAACAGTCACCAGAACAGTCAAGGCCATGTCTCCTCCAGGGCTCTTCTTGAAGGGGAAAGCCAGAGCTCCTGAACTCTGGAGAGTTTTGCTCCCTACCCTTGCTGTCTTTCCCAGTCACGCAATAAAACACCCTCTCTGACAAAAGCAGGTGGAGAGTTGGTTTTGGCTTGCCATTCAAGCTCCATGCGTGTCTGTGTACCCACCTGTGTGCCTGGTATTCAAGAAGGTCAGAAAAGGGCGTCAGATCATTTGGAACTGGAGTTACAGACAGTTGTGGGCTGCCACATGGATGCTGGGAACCAAACCCGGGTCCTCTGGAAGAGCAGCCAGTGCTCTTAACCGCTGAGCCATCTCTCGGTCCCTACTCAGTTTCCTTTCTCCACTTCTACAACTCAGAGTCCCAGCCGTGCCCACCTCAATTAGTACAGTCAGGTTAATCGTTTATAGACATGGCCAAGAGACCCATCTACCAAGTGATTCTAGATTCTTTCAAGTGGACATTTATCACTGTCACACCTGCCCAGTGCTCCAGTGCCTGAAGAGCCTCCTCTACCTTGTTTGGTGAGCCCAGGAGCCTGCCCCTGGGCTTGCACCCCTGCGTTTTCCCTGCCTCCAGGCCTGTGAGAGCTGCCTGCCCTGCCAGCCTACCTATCCAGCCCCAGATCTCTGCCCTGCTCTTCTGCCTCTTGCTCAGAGGCTAGAAAATAGGACTCTTGACTGTTCCCTACTTCTCTACTGCTTTACATCTGAAGCTGGAGATATAGATCGGAGGTACAGTATTTGCCTAATGTAAGTTTCTCATATCCCTTCCCAGACGACAAGGACAAACATCCAGGACAGGTAAGTGGGAGTAGGTCTCCTATCTGCCTAGCAGGGGTCACTTGCATTGCCTGGCTTTGGCTCAGAGCCTTCCCAGATAATGTTTTCCTTTTCTGGGAGAATGGTACTTGGCCCTCCACTCAGCCTACCTTACTCACCTCACCTGCTGCAACCCCAGGCTACAGAGCCGGGACACACCCACTCATTGCCTGCTTGCTACCTCCACCTCCGGGAGTGTCTTCCCACATCCCAGAAGACACCTCCTGTGGCTTCACAGGGCCACAGTCCCTTAGTGTCTAGACTGGAACGCCCTGCCTCACATGCCCCCAAGTCAGAACTTCACGCTGGGCAACATTTTGAAACACTAGTTCCTAAGTCTTGGGAGCCACAAGCTGGAACAGTGGAGATGGCTTATCACACGCCTGCAGCTGAGGAGGACAGGAAAGGTGGGGAAGGCTGAGAGTACTGAGTGAGCTAAGGGTGCTGAGCAAGACCTCCTGAAACCCGGGCATACCTCAGCCCCATGCAGCTCTTCAGAAGTCTTTCTTGAGTGGCTATTCTACTTTTCCAGAGTCTGGGGAGGGGAAGTGGGGAGGGTTCTGAGGCAGGCATTCAGAAGCATGGGGTCGTCTCCTGTCTGACCAAGTTTCCCAACGTTCAACCAGATGGGCAGCCAGTCCCCACTGTGTGGTTGCAACTGTCTCCTCCCAGGGTTCTGCTTTCAAAAGTCGGCCAGGGCAAGGGGATATATATATATATATATATATATATATATATATATATATATTTCATCACCAAGCTAAGAACCCTTCTTGGACTCAGAGGAGGAAGTGGTTGTATACAGAACTTTCTAGAGTGCCCCACCAAACCAACTTTCCTGGCTCCTGGGGAGGTAGATGGTATAGGCAGCCTGAGCTCTCTCCACTCCTCGGGCACTCCCTCAGGTCTGCCATCAGCACACTGAGGAAGCCTCCTGCAAACAGGCCACCTCCTGCTACATTTGGATCCCTTCATAACAACAGGCTCATCCCTGCTCCGTGGCAAGAGATGGCGACTTCCAGCAAAGCTGCAAATCCATGTTAGGGCTTGCCAAACCGGAGAGAGGAACAGACTTTCCTGGGAAAGCATTGGAGCTCACGCAAAGGAGGTGGCTTGAGGAGCCTGCAGGAGCAAAGAAAGTGGAGCCCCCGGATAGGAGGCAGCGGAAAGTGGAGTGGCCATCCTATGTAGGATTCATGGGCTGGGTAGGGAAACTGGGTTTGACCCTAAGAGCACTAGGTCAGCAGAAGAGGGACTCCATCCAACAATGTCTATGTAAGGGCCTTGGCTCTAGGGAAAGAAGTGATGTAAAGATAGTGGGGTTGGGGACATAGCAACAGCCCCTGAGCTTGGGAGGCATATATTTGGCTGAGAGGCAAAGATGGGCAGGTAGGAGCCCCAGGGTCTTGAAAGGGTGCAGATGGAAGAGTTTGGTGCACACAAGGGAGTGTCACTGTTGGCACTGTTCAGGCACTGGCTTCCCGGGTGCTCAACAGAGGCCAGCTGGGGTGAGGGAAGAAGAAACTAGAACTCTCCAGGGCTTAGGCTAAGATTCAACTCATAGTAAAGTCAAAGATGGAAGGCTAGCCCTGGGATTAAGCCCACTGTGACAGCTAGTGGGAAGTTCTGGAGTGAAGGCAGGTGCTGTCTATGTCCTTTTCATCTGCCCAGTGGCCATCTGACCTGTTCTCTCGAATTATGTATCTTCTCCTCGGGGCACTGGCATCTCTTTTCTCCAAGAACCTGCCCATTCCTCTCTCTTACATAACTCTGGATGCAGACAGATTCCTTAATCCCTTAATCCTTTAGGGACTGTGGCAGTGAGCTCCTGGCAGGGCAGTTTAGGACCCTCCTCCCTGCCCCGAAGCTGTCCCCACACCCAGAGAAGACTTCGGCACCAGGCAAACGCCTTACAAGCAACACACCCATGCCTTGGATCCAGCATCAAAGTGGGGTCCTTGAGGGCACCTGGCTAAGCCTCCTGATCTGGCCTCAACTACCTGAGGCTGAAGGAGCAGAGGCCAGCCTCCTGCCCCAGGCATGTGAGGACAGTCACCTGCTCCAAGGGTAGTGCTGATGACAGACAGATCAATAGGGCAGCAGTGTGATCAGGCATCCCTTTCCCTCTAAGGTAGGACTGGAGCTCTTCTCCCCAAGTCCTCTCCTATCCTCATATGTGTATGTCACAAGCCCCCGAGCTGCCACTCTCAGCCTTGCTGACTTTGACTCCCACACTGGACAATCTCTGCTTTCTCTTGTAGGATAACTTCTTCCAACAGCAGATGGCATCAGTCGAGATCACAGGCTAGGGACAAAGGCCTGGAGGGCAGAGACATTGCTGACCAAGTAATACTTTTCTGGGACAGGGTGAGACACTTCCTTGAGATTCCTCTGAGAGCAAATCTGTACTGAGTCATAAGGGAGGGGCTGATGGGCGAGGCGGGAATTCTCCCAAAGGGCTCTGGAACTATCACGGAGATTGTCAAGACTTCATCCTGATATTGGGCTGCAGGTGACTCTATCCTAAAGTGTTGTGCCTAGATCATGATACCCCCAAAGACTGCCAGGAGTCAAGTCCATGCAAAACACATGAGGATCTTTTTATTACAAGCTATAGTTTGGGCTCACACCCTCACCACTGTAACGGTTGAGAGCAGAGAGCCTTGTGCTCAGGTTAGGGGGTTGATTTAAAGATTCCGGTCCCTCCCAGCACTCCCAAAGCAAGGGAATTCCTGCCTGGCAAGCATCTATTGGTAGATACACAAAAGGGGATGTTGCATTTTTAATTGATTGGCTATAGAAATGCCCTTAAACCAGTAATGGTCTGGCTTCCTTTGTTTAGCTGTCCTAGGGGAGAGGGCCCAGTTTCCTAGCAACTGTATCTCCAGTGGGCAGGAAAAGAATGCAATAAGGCTGGTTCCTCCCCACAGGTGGCTAGATATGTCTCCACCTGTCTGGCCTTTGTTCAGGATTGCACTTTAAACTTTGAACCAATACCTCACAATACTAATTTTTAATTCTTCGGTCTCTCAAAAGTTATGACTGAGGAACCCACCTGGAGTTATCACATTACTTACCTTACAACTGAACTGATCACAGGTCTCTCCCCATTGTTAACAGAATCTGGCTCATTGACTCTTCCTGGACCACTCAGTCCAGCACAGCCTCTATCACTCCACCTGCTCTCCTAACCTATTTGTCCTCATAGGCCTTGTTCATACTTGATGTCTCAAAATTCAGTTTGCTGTCTTTACTGAGTGGCGTACTGAAGGATTTGAGTTCTGTCACATCAATACGCTGCCTTGTGTGCATACGTATTCCTGTGTGTCCAGTATGGAGACATGAACATGGATGATGCTCTGCAAATCATACCTATGGGATGGATGGACAAATCCATCCCATAGAGGGATGGAAAAATGGATAAATGGGCAGAAAGGTATATAGAAGATGGGTGGATGAGTGAATGGGTGGAAGGGTGGATAAATGGGTACATAGAACCATAGGAGGATAAGTGGATGGGCAGAGGATGAATGGATAGACAGATGGGTAGTTGGTTAGGTGAGCAAAGAATGGGTAGATGAGTGAATGTGTGGAGAGATGAGTGAGTGGATGGATGGATGGTAGGCTCTGAGGTGAAGTGGATGTCAATAGGATGGATACAGGCATGGATGGGTTGGTTGGTAGGTAGATTACTAGTGGATAACGGGGGATGGTTGAATAATAGATTGATAAATGGATGGGTGCAGTGACTGGGGGCTGGATAAGTGAGCGAATGGTAGAGAATAGAGGATGCATGAATGATGGGTAGGTTGGTAGACGAGTAAGTGGACTGATGGGCAGGGATAGATGATTGACTTATGGATAGTGACTAGGTAGATAATAAACAGATGGTGGAAAGATGGGTGCTTGAATGAACGAGTACATGGATACGTGAATGGATCATGAATGAGTGGTTGACAGATGAAAGGTGGAAGACGGTGCCTCTAGAGAATTGCTGTTGGTGGCCAATGTTCCAGAGAATAATTTAAGGTATGGTAGGGCTACGCCAGACAGCAGGTGAGCAATAACCACGTGTTGAAAGGCTATTGACATTTAATGTTGATTCATATTATTATTAAGGCAGCAGTTATTTCTTAACCTGCTAGTTTATAAATAAAGACCCGGAAACCAGTTAGATTTTAATAAGCCTTAATGTACTGGGGTTGGGTAGATAGTAACCCTCTAAGCTATCTTGTCCCCAGCCCAAATCCCCATAAACGCTTGCACATGTTTTCCATTTGGGCTGCTTCTCTCCATCATGCCAATCTTCAGAGCAAGCTCCTCCCGGCCACATGTTCCTATTACACTCTAACCACGGCGACCTGATTCTTCTTCCTCCTTCCTTTCTCCTTCCTCCTGGTCTCTCTCTGACCCCTAAACCCACCTACCTCTCTCTGCCCAAATCCAGGCTGTATGCAACTTTATTTAGCCAATCAGAGATAATTTGGGAGGCAAGGTTTACACCACACCACATCATTTTGGGTACATGAGAATTTGCACATGATTTGGGGGGGAGGAAGCAGTTAGCGTTTGATCTAGAGCAGTAGCTCCAGATGAACCCCAACACCCATGTCTAGATTTGTGACTCCTTGTGTAAAAGTCACTCTTTGTTTGTTTTGTTTTTCAAGACAAGGTTTCTCTGTGTAGCCTTGGCTGTCCTGGCAAAGGTTACTCTTGTGCTAGGACAAAGGGTTGTAGAGGGAGAGGCCCCGGTCCAGAAGCCAGGCCCAGCTAATGGCTCCTCTTCCTGAGTGATGCTGACCCAGGCTCTGCCTGTCTCTGTGTCATCTGAGGCTCTACCTGTGTGATTAAGGACAGAACGGGCCCCAGGGAAATACCCCTTTCTCCGCTGCCTGACTCACAGAGCATTTACGTGGCCTTGCAGAAAAAGAACTAGAACTAGGGTGTGGCATGAGAAACCAAAACTCTGGTGCCTTTGTCTAGCGTTTTCTCTTTACCAGCTGATGGCCACCTACCCTCAGGTCTCAGCTTGGACAGATCTACAGAGGTCAGTCCTTCCAGAGTGCCTCACGCCCCCTCCCCCCCTCTCTAGCTGTCATATCCACGCAGTGTACCCTGTACAACAATGATATCTGTGTCCCTCTCTCCTGCTAGTCTGTGGCGCAGGACCGGGCTCTGCCTCTCTCCTCCCTTGCTGTCCCTTATACCAATAGTGACTAGAGTATAGCAGGTCCTTATTGTGAATGAATATTATGAATGAATAAATGAGTGAGTGAAGTGCCCTAGAATACAGAGTGACTTGGGGGTAGGTAAGGGGCTGAGGTATGCTTACTCATTATATATGCCAAGGTGTTTGGATACTTTCCACCTAGGGAGCTGACCTATCTATGAATGCCCTCTTCGGGCCAGAAAAGGGCACAGGACTGCACTTTCAGAAGGCTGTAGAGCTATGCTGTGTTTTCCCTTACCTCACCCATATGCCCTCCCTCGGGGCCACTCACACTCTCGTGATCTCTGTGTCACAGCATGAATGCAAGGGGGAGGAACATGAGCAGGGAGACCTCTGCTCCAGATAGAGGTCCAAGCTTGTCCCTCAACTTCCTGGCCAGCCTGTTGAGGTCAGGGAACGGGCAAACCTGAGGGGCAGGTGACAGTGTTCCTTGCCCTGTGTCCCTCTATTCCCACTTCCTGGGCAATATTCTTTTTCCAGCATCTCAAAGATAGAAATCAGGTTTCAGCCCAGGAGCTACGAACAAGGACTAGAACAGCCCATGCTTTCAATGCAGTGGCTGTGCATGAAAGAGGTGCAGAAGGCAGACATGAGGGACATGATGGCGCCTGTACCCATTCCATCTTGAACTTCTTCCAAGTGCCAGCCTGGCCACCTTCAACAGGACCCTTGCTGACTGCCTCAGTAGCCCCAAGAGCTCCTGTTACCAGAATGATAAACTCTCCTAAGGGAAAATTTTGTATGTGGTTATTTTATACTTCTGCTGGAAACCAGCTGGGGAATAGGCAGCTGACACATCCTACCAAGGACAAAGGCCCTTCCCACCATGCCTGTGGACCTCCTCTATAGCCTCCAGATCCGAAACCCATGACCATCATGAAGCCTGAGGTCCCTGGGGGCAAGCCAGCATGCAGGTACCTTCTCCAACCCAGGGTATGAATGTGAAACCTGTTGTACACTGTTCTCAGTCTTAGGCCCAGACCCTCACTTCTTTTCTGCCCTCCATTCCCAGACTCCACAATGCCACTGAACCCAAGAGAAGCTCCAAACCTGTTTTTCCAGAAGTTTCTGTACCTTTCCCAATGAATCATCTTCTCCCATTTACCAACTCCACCATCACCGCCCTGTTACGGAGACCTAAGTTCCGTTCTCAAGGCTCAGAACCACCCTCCTTTCTCCCCACCCACCTGTTCTCCCTGTGTCTAATGTGTTGAGGGAGGCCCTGGAGCTAGGTTGGCCTTTCCAAGGAAGCAATGACCCTGAATTTCAGGACTTTCCAGCTGCCTTAAGCAAATCCCAGGGAACTAGGCACTATCTAGCGAAAAGGGAAGGAATGGGACAGAGATGAGCCATTCTTCAGGGGCTCCTGTCTAAGCCCCCTCTCAGATTCCAGGTCCTGCCAAGTCCAAAAACCAGTCCAAGAAGAACCACATGGTGGGTCCCTTAGCAAGTGAAATGGGGGCTGTCTCTGACATGGGCTTTTGCCTGCTTTCAGTTCACTTTACCCTACTTGGGCCTCAGTGGAAGAGGATGTACTTAGTCCTGAGGTAACTTGATGTGCCAGGGTAGTTTTGTAAGGGGTGGGGAGGCTCTCCTTTTCTGAGGTGAAGAGGGGGAGGAAGACAAAGGTGGGAGGGTGGAACTAGGAGGAGAGAAGGGAGGGGACTGCAGTTGGGGTGTAAAATAAGTAAGTAAATACATTTTATAATAAGAAAGAAGAACCACATGGACGCCTTCAAGACACTTCTCCTTTGACCCCAGTTTGACCCCAGCAAGTAGCCATTGTTTTACCCCCACATGATTCAGCTCAGGAGCCAGCTAGCTCAGGGAAAAGCAGAGAGGAGGGCCCCAGGGTCTTGAGCCCATATCTAACTGCCCCAAGGTCTACAGGGCTTTAAGAATCTCAGCCTGATCCAGGTCAACCCATCATGAAGCTTGTCCCTCTGATTTGCAGAGACGCTAGTGAGACACATCTCTGTCTGTGCCTAGCCCTTTGAGGATAGCCTGGGCACCTGGGACAGGGGCAGAAGGGGGATTCTACAGGGCCTCTCCACACTGCCCCCAGATGAGCAGACAGAACCAGTAGATAGTGGGTAGTTTTCTTTCCTCCAAGAACTAAAGTGACAGGGCAAAGACTGTCTCCGACGCGTGCAAAGAAAGCATAAGTGGGGCTTAGGGGGAATGATAGAGACAATTATTAGTAACTGCCTGGGGTCCTGGGTTCTGAGGTCTGCCAAGGAGCTCTCAAAGGTCAGGGAGCAAAGCAGAGATGCACAGCAACAGTTACAAGGTGGGAGAATGACAATGTTCTCACTACCATTGTGTGAGGGATGGGGGTGGGGACTCATTGGGAGTGGGGCCTGAGGCCCAAGCAGAGGGAGGAAGTGAAGGAGTGGAGGAAAACTCATGTCTGCACAACAATGAGAAGCCTCCACAACTTGCTGCTCCTCAGTTGACCCTATCCTATCCTGTCCCTACTCGTTTCCTGGGATGGTCTGGGGTGTTCATAGCCCTCACCTGGCCATACCGGCACACACAGAGACCCTTGCTTCCTTCCCACTGCCCCATAGTTGCTTCTACATTGTCAGCAAGAACCATTGCTTGCCGGGGGTTCCTTGATTCAAGGCACCACTGGGTCAAGCCAGCACTGAGCCCAGAGCAGAGGAACGTAACCTCTGTGCCTCCTGACCTGTGGGTATTGAGACATCCAGCATGTGCTGTGGCTGAAGGAAGTTCCCAGTGATAATTGGGTAAGGAAAGTAACAGGGTGGAAAATCAAAAGCAATGTGACCCAGGAATAGGTAGGTAATCCACATGGAAACTGAGAGAAAGAGAGAGAGAGAGAGAGAGAGAGAGAGAGAGAGAGAGAGAGAGAGAGTAGCAGAGATAACAGTGAGAGAGATGGAGGCTCCACAGCATCCAGTGTCTGGAGCAGGAACCGGAACAGTCTGGGAGGCTACTGCCCACAGCTAGCTTTGCTCAGGGAGGCCTCGGAGGTGAGGGAGCCAGGAACCTCAGTCTTTGCAGGTAGCAGGAGCCAGGCCTGTTCTGGGCTCCTGGGTGTGGAGCCAGGAAGGGTGGGGTGGGCCCTGATTTGCATGCTGCTGTCTGGCCTGCCCCTACTCCTCCCACAGCTCCTACCCACATCTATAAAGTCTGGGGAGAGGAAGGGACCCCCACCGCTTCCAGACGATTCTTAGGATGAAGTCAGCTCTGCTTCTCCTCCTTACCTTGACCGTGGTCGTTAGCACAGGTAAGAGGCTGCACCGGGGATGTGGAAGGGGTGGGTAGCTTTGTCTAGATACTGGACACTCAGCCCCAGGCCGGCTGGGCCTGAAAGGAGGTCATCAAATGCTAGAAGCTGGAATTTAAGGGATGCTTGCCTCTTGAAATTTAAAACAAAATGAGTTTAACATCTTAACTCACTGGAATCATAAAAAGACAATATTTGACAACCAGGGAATTTTAGCACTAACTCTTAGAACTGGGGTGCTTTGAGATGGAGGAGAGATGGAGCTTTCTTGAGAGGCTCCCCTACTATCATCCTCACCTCACATCTGTCCTGGACAGCATGTGGGTAGCCCATCTTCCTCCAGGTTCTTCAGGAACTCAAACCTTTGGGATGGGGACACCTGTGTCTTTAGCAAAGACCAGGAACATCCTGAGGGCCTTTCCACTCTGAACTCCCTCTGCTCTAGGGCTCCAAGGGACATCCAGACACCCTCTGAGCTAAACACACGCTTTGTGGGGTCTAGGGTAGGAGTTGGGTGACAAGTGACAGAAGGCTTAGTCATGGCAAAGACCTTTACTTGACTGACTCACTACCTTCTCGTCCTCCAGCCTGCGCACTCCGATGTCACGTGTGCACCAACACTATGAACTGTAAGCAACCTCAGACCTGTCCGGCCAGCTCCCAATATTGCAAAACTGTCACCACAGGTGAGTGACGGTCCAAGTTCCCTCAGAGCCAAGAGACCAGCCTTAAGCATAATACTGGGGACGGGCCAGTCATAGTGGGTGTCGATGGTGGTTAAGAGTGGAGGATGTTCTGTGGGAGCCGGGGTGCATGGTGAGCCAGGCCTGATGCCCTTTCTCCTCCTGTGTGCAGTGGAACCTCTGAGTGGAAACCTGGTGAAGAAAGAATGTGCAGACTCATGCACTGCCAACTACAGCCAGCACGGCCAAGTCAGCAGTGGTTCCGGGGTCACACACTGCTGCCAGGGCGACCTGTGCAACGAGATGCTGTACAGTGCTGCGCCTGTACCTGCCCTGCTCGGCAGTGCCACCCTGGGCCTGGCGATGAGCCTGAGCCTCCTCGCTCTTATGGTTCTCGACATATAACGCACCGCTTCGGTCCTGGTTCCCAGGGTTCCCACGGCCCATCCTTGGTCATGATGGAGGCTAAGGCTGGGGGGGGGGCTATCCTTAAAGGCTGGGGCTGGGTCCTGGTGGGCACCAAGGGCCGTTGGCCTACATAGCATAGTGCCTGCCCCAGGACAGGGAGGTGTGGCCTGCCGCCCAGCGCGGGGGACAGACGTGATCCATCTCCTCTGATGTACTCATTCCATTTGCTTTTCTACTTGAATCTCCACATGGAAATAAATGATCTAAAAATACTGTGGCTGCGTGGAGCGGTGAGTGGGTACCCTGGACAAGCCTTGGCAGCATGCAGTAGCACTCGGTGCTTGGCCTAAAACGCATTTCCATCCCGGAAGGGGCAGACTCTCTCCAAGTCTCACATGGGCACAAAGGACTCTTCTCCCAGGCCTCAACCCTGAGATTCTGGTCCCCTGAGGCTGTAAAGAGGCCTTAGAGTCTTAGAGTTACGAGGGCACTGCAATCGCCAAGGTCCAAGGTGAGTCCAGCTACCAGGACGGCCTCAGTCATTCCTTAGGGACTCATCCAGGAGCGTATGTTGGAGTGGGAGGTCTGACTCAGTACAGGCTGATGATAGGCAGGCTGGAAGGGGTGAAAGCAGGGTACATCCTGGGGACCCTGTATCTAGGCTCACCCCCTGCTTTCCCATGCAGTGGGTTCCTGCCGCCGCCTATGTCCCTGTGTGCTACTGGGATTGGGGCAGTTTCCTGAGTGGGGTGAGGCTGTGGGGTTGAACGAGGGAGAGGTAGTCAGCAGATACCCAAACATGAAGTTCTTGCTGGCAAGCAGGTGGGCCCATTCCACAGCAGCCACTATCCAGCAAGCCCACAGAGGCAGACACAGGATTAGCACCCTGGCAGGCCTGTGTGGTCAACCCTACCCTTTGCAGACGACAGCCAGATAATGAGGGTCCCTCCTCCCCTTATGCACCTACACCCTGAACCTTAAGGCACACTTACCACCCTGCTTTCAAAAGCGGCTTGTGAGA
The DNA here is from genome assembly GCF_030254825.1 of Meriones unguiculatus. Lineage (NCBI taxonomy): Eukaryota > Metazoa > Chordata > Mammalia > Rodentia > Muridae > Meriones > Meriones unguiculatus. Next base: position 25,725,246 of record NC_083356.1, read on the forward strand.
GGTGAAGCGTGATTCAGGCTTCCTTAACAGTGGAGCCTCAACGTCTCCGTAAGGAACTGCTTGATCATCTCCACCGTGAGTCTTTTTTTTCTGGGTCCCTCCAGGTCCTCACTTGGAGCAAGGTTTCTTTTGGTTTGTTTTTTACAGACTTCCACACCCAGTTACCATTGCCTGTAGCAGGCTGCTCTGCTGTAGAGTCACAACCCTGTCTACCAGACATATTCATTCACCATGAGCAAGAGAGAGAGAGGGGAAGGCAAGGAAAAATGTGTCCCAACCCCAGAAATTAGAAAGCTTCCCATGAGCATCGGATGATATTCTTCCTTGGCTGCTGTGTAACTGCTGTTCCCCATGTCCCCTCCCACACCCCCACTCCTCATGCCCCCCCCACCCCCACTCCTCACTCCCCCACCCCTCACCCCCTACTCCCCACCATTCCTGGAGCTGAAGGCCAAACCTGGTGCCGGCGCGCCCCCTAGTGGCCGGTAGGGTCAGGCAACAGAAGACACCTGTCTGGAGGGAATCCTTTGTCCAGGCTAGCCACATTCCATCTGCACCACTTCCTGCCTTCTCCCTGCAGGTGCCCCGAAGTGTACTGGGCATAGAAGGCCACCTGCACGTGGGAGTCAGGCAGAGAAGAGGAGTAGGAGTAGGAGAGCCGGAGCTGAAGCCCTATCTATTTCCAAGTGTGGAAACAGCCTGGGAACAGGGAAGTGACTCCCACGTCAGGCCAAGCATAAGAATGCTTGTGAAGGTCTTAAAAACAAAACAAAACAAAACAAAACAACAACAACAAGGACTATTTCTAACAGGAACTCAATGACTGGCTCTTTGGCCTCCCCACCCCCGAAGGGAGGAGCAGTCCTGTTAGGCCACAGAGGAGGGCTTTGCAGCCAGTCCTGAAGATACCTGATAAAACAGGATCAGATGAATGGGGAGGAGGTCCCCCCCATCAGTGGACTTGGAAAGGGGCACGGTGGAGATGAGGGAGGGAGGGAGGGACTGGGAGGGAATGAGAGATCGGGACACGGCTGGCATACAGAGTCAATAAAATGTAACTGATAAGAAAAAAAATAAAATAAAAAATAAAAAACAAACAAACAAACAAAACAACACAAACAACAACAAAAACCCAACTGAGCATGTCTTCTGAGAGGACCAGCCAGCCTACCCAGAACATTTCTTGTCCTCACCCTCCCAAAGAGGGTCACCTATAGCTCACTGGCAGCTCAGCCTAATAGCCCATCACTTACAGAGGACATAAAGGGTGCCCATTGCCCACCCCTCTAGTCAGTCACCTGAAACTGTCTTCCGCCAAGCCCTTTCTCTGGTCCAGCCATGGACAAAAAGGGACTTGTATGGCACCCCTTTGGGGCATTCTCATAGAACTGGCCTTTGAACTGATCAGTTCTCTCACCGTTTGGATTTTTATATTTCACTGATTTTCTTCCCTTTCTTCTTTTAGTATGTATGCTGTAGGTGCGTATGTGTTATGTAGTTGTGTGTGTTTGTATGCATGTGTGTGTATATGTGTGTTTGCACGCATGTGTATGTTTAGACCAGAGGCTGATGTTGAATCTCTTCTGCTCTCACTCTCCATCTATCTATCTATCTATCTATCTATCTATCTATCTATCTATCTATCTATTTCTTTTGGACACAAGGTGTCTCACTGAAAAGTGAAGCTCACTGATTGGCTAGACAGGATGTGCCCCACTGATCCTCCAGCCTTCACCTTCCTAGCACCGTAGTTTCAGGCAGACACCACCTAGCACAGCTTTTATGTATTTATTTATCAGATACAGAAGTTTGGGTGTCCCCGAACATCGCTTCAGAGTCACATTCCTTCAGACAGCTCCCTCTTTTCTAATAGCGCATGGACACTCTGTATCTACAGTGGTCAGCCCGGCTTCTCCATCATGCTGGGGATCCAAACCCGGGTCCTCACATTTGCGAAATGAGCACTTTCCTCACTGAGCTGTCTCTCCAGCTCTGTCCATGTTTTGCTATATAGTGCCTCCTTCGGATTTAATTTCTTCTTCCTGGTCTAGTTTCTGAAGGTGGAAATTCAGGTCCTAATCGGGAACCTCTTTTCCCCCCTAAAACAGCACTTCAATGGCATCTCCTCCGCCCGCATCAGTGGCTTTGGTGGGCCATGTCTACCTCATCAGCCAGGAATATGTTCTAACTTCCTGCCTGATGTCACCTTTGCCCCATAGGTTATTTAGAAATGTGTTGTTACTCAGCTTCTACACATTCGTAAATTTTTTTGCTGATAATTTTTAAACCTTTGTTGTTGTGGTTGTTGTTGATGATGATGATATTATTACTATTATTGGGGGGGGGGCAGCAGAGGAATCCGAGAACAACTTTCAGGAATTGGTTTTGTCCTTCTTCAGTGGGTCCCAGGGATCAAACTCAGGTGTCAAGCTTGAATAGCAAGAGGTGCTACCGGCTGAGGCTTCTAGCTGACCCCGCTGCTGCGGATTTCTAATAAGTCTATTGCTGTCCAAGGAAAGCACTGTTGGATGTTCATCCTTGCCATATACAGTAAGATTTATTTGGTGGCTCAGAATATGGCCTGCCTTAGTTACTTTTTTTTTTTTTTTATTGCTGTGACAAAACCGTGACCAAGGCAACTTATAAAAGAAAGTATTGAATTTGGCTTACCGTTTCAGAAGGTTAAAGTCCATTTTGTGGGCGGAGCAAAGGCAGGTGAAACAGCTGATAGCTCAGCCTTGGTCCCCAAGCAGGAGACCGAGACAGCCAACTGAGAATGACGTGAGTCTTTGAAAACCTCAAAGTCCACCTGCAGTGGCATACTCCCTCCAACAAGCACACCTTCTAGTCCTCCCCAAACATTTCCGCCAACTGGGGACCAGATATTCAAACATACGAGACTCTGGGGGCCAGTCCCATTCACACTGCCGTATGGTCTTTACTGACCAAGGTTCGGGGAAACATCTGTTTTCTGGGGGACTAGAGCATATTGATTATTTGTTTCATTTCTTTTTCTTTGCTTTTTTTTTTCTAGGCAGGGTTTCTCTGTGTGAATAGGTTTGGGCATCCTGGAACTTCCTTTATAGACCAGGCTGGCCTCTCTAACTCATAGAGATCCACCTGCTTCTGCCTCTTCCTCTGGGATTAAATGCATACACCACTGGGACATTTGTCTCAGTTCTGAGGCTCCTGGTAATGTACATTTGCTGGAAGAGTGACATATGCAGTGTCGCTGCAGGTTTTTTTTTTTTTTTAATTTTCTTCCTCTCACACAAAAAAGTAGGGTTTGTGAAAGCCTGTTAAATTTTGGTTGCTTTTGAAGCAGAATAAAAAAATAATAATAAAAGATTTTAGCTACATAAAGTAATTTAGCGGTGGACTTCTGGTGGTGAGACCTGCCTGTGAGGCGTGGGAATCCTCTAAGGCTTGCTCGCAAGCGTTGCTAGTGGATCCCACGTAAGAGAGAGGTGCAGTGAGGTACCTGTCCAGATGGTGCCTCTTCCCAGAGTCAGCATGCCCACCCAGAGCAGTTTGTGGGAGCAGGGCAGTAGGGGGTGAGGAAAGCTTCGATAAAACCTGGAGAGAATGTCCAGGAGGTGCGCACTCGCTTCAGGACCGCCACAGTGTCACTGTGAATCTGCATATGAGTGGGCACAGTCTGATGCCCAGGCGATGCCCAGGCGATGCCCAGGCTTTGCTCACTAGAGCCATAATTAGAGAGCTTACCCTGGCCACTGAGGCTGAGGAAGGCAGCCTCGGGGGCGGAGCGTGTTCCTGGGGGCGGGGCGGGGCGGGGCCCGCGGTGTGTGCTGGTACTGCGGGTCGGTTGTCACCGCGGTGCCTACCCGGCTTGGGATGCGGTACAAACGCTGCGCCAAGTGTGCACGGACGCACAGCCAGAAGGCGAGAGGGACCCGGGAGCGGCCACGGGTGAGTTTCTAAGGCGACGGGGCTCGTGATGGTGAAGGGCAAGGGCGAGGTCACCCCGCACCCAGCCCGCCCGGGGAGTCCTCCCTAAGAAGGACTGCAGTGTTTGGGGCGGAGCTCCCCGAGAGGGAGCAGGAGGTGCCCGGCCTGGTCTGATTCAGAACCTGAGCATCCTAGGCTGGCACCTGGGAAATGGGTCATGAAGGATGGGTTGTCTTCCGGGAGTGTATTTTGGTACTTCCCAGCAGGAGCCGGCTCGAGTCTGTCGGCAGGGAGGAGAATATTGGTCCACGTCCCCGCAACAGTCCCAAACACCAGACCCAGCCTGTGGAGCTCTGGCTTGGTCCAGCTTTGTCATCTGGCATGCATCCGAAGAGCCTTTAGGTAGGAGCTGAGCACCATCACAGCCCCTTCCGCTGTGGTGAAGGACTCACACAGCGGAGTCTACACTTTCTGCGGGGTGGGGGTGGGAGGGGACTTCACGCAGGGGGAGCAAATGTGAGAGGGATCCCTGTCCTAAGAAGAGACCAAACCAGGGTTCCAATCTTATTCCGGAGAATCTCCTGAACTCTGGGCTCTGCCAGGAAGAGCCTGTGTGCCAAGTTTTCATAAGGTCCCTACCAATAAAAACAAAAACAAAAACCAAAAAAACCCTGGGTCTTTGCATTTGGCATTTAAGAACCCCCGGACCTCTCGATTTTCTTTGATATTGCCGGTTCCTTCCCTTCTTTAGCTCCCTCCACCCACACCATCTCCAGGTAATTGGAAATCAATGACACCCACTGAGCTGGAAGGCTCTTGGGCCTGCCCCAGCCCAGCTGTGATCACAAGCCTCTGTCATTGTCTGTGCAGGGTTGCTTTACCACTAGGAGGCCAAGAGCTCAGGCAGGGCCTCTGGGCGCTGCATCTTCCCTGGCCTGAGTTGGATCCAGGACCAGCTGCTGTCCGCCTGTTCACTCCCACACTGTCCTCACATCTCCATCATGACACCCCTGCTCACAGTGTTCCTGATGGCTCTGATGGGCTTGCCCGTGGGTAAGGTGGACAGAGGTTAGAGGGACCCGTTTGGAACCTGACCCTGGGACAGGTGGGTGGAAAGAGGGCAAGCTGGCCCGAGTTCTGCTGCCTTCTGGCTGCCCTGATCTGGTGCGCAGTGGGAATGGGTGGTTGGCTGGAGACAGCTTGGGTCTGACTGTCAGGAAAAGGATTTCTTCCTGTCCTCTGACCCCCACATCCTGGCCCACAGCCCAGGCTCTGGAGTGCCACGTGTGTGCCTACAATGGAGACAATTGCTTCAAACCCATGCGCTGCCCGGACATGGCCACCTACTGTATGACCACCCGTACTTGTGAGTCTGATATCCTGGAGCACAGGGAGAGGGAGGGAGGCTCGCACCTGCCCTGGAGGACCTGCAAGCTAAGATTGAGCCGTCCAAGGTCCTGATCTTCTCACTGCAACTGTCTTGTGTCCTGTCCCCTGCAGACTTCACCCCATACCGGATGAAGGTGAGAAAGTCGTGTGTACCCAGCTGCTTTGAGACCGTGTATGATGGCTACTCCAAGCATGCATCTGCCACCTCCTGTTGCCAGTACTACCTCTGCAATGGGGCTGGCTTTGCTACCCCAGTGACCTTGGCCCTGGTCCCGGCACTCCTGTCCACCTTCTGGAGCTTGCTGTAAAGTTCTGTCCCCCCAGGCAGATCCACTCAGACACAAAGCTCTTCAAAGACTCAGTTGCACCCTCTCACCCATTCACGCCACCCAACCCTCTTCCCTCTGAGACTCCTGAGCCACAAAGAGGTCCCATGGCTGTCTACAAAAGGACTGATGGCATCCAGATACCTCACTCCAAGGTCATACCCTTTCCATTTTTCAGAAGGCTGATATGTGGCTCTAAACCTCTGTAATGTGCCTGGCTGTGGGTGGGGCAGGCTGGTCCCCTCCTCTACCCAGGATCAGGGGCATCTGGAAGAGTGCTGTTTATGGGGGTGGGGAGTCATCTTTTGGTCAAGGTACACTGATTTGATGGAACTGGTGGCCAAACTCCACCTTCATAGCATCAGGACCCTGCCTCAGTCTACCCACCAGAGGATAGCTCTGCCGGAGGGGATCATGAACTGGCTAGAAGTATAAACAGGCTCAGCAGGGCTGTCTCCTACTAAGTCGAGCTGCTGCCCAGGACAAATGTGAGATGGAAGCCATGTGAGGAAGCCTTTTGCCATTTCCACCTATCTCAGGAACTCTGCCAGACCTGGTGTCAGGACAGCACTTGGCCAAGGGTAGCTAACAATGGCTTCATTTCCATAGGCCACTGAGATCCCTCCAGCTCCAGCTCAGTGGGGCCCCTTGACCGCCACTATATCCCCTTGAGGCTGGCAGGGACATGAGAGCACGTGGCCCGTGCTATATTTTGTCTGGCCTGTACGCTGGCCAGAGCTATTCTGGGCATGGCGGGAAGGGGGCAGAGGCAGGTCACAGCAGGCTGGTGGCATGACTGAGACAGGGAAGCAGACTTCAGCCAGTTCCCCAGGTCCTGCAGGCAGCTCCTGGGGTCCTTCAGTCTCTTGGTAAATTATGGGGAGGCAAGTGTACAGGGAGCCAGCCCAAGTCCCAGGTCAGTTGTGGCTGAAGACTGCTGGCAGTCAAGACTCCAGAGAACCCAGCCCAGATTTAGGAGACACCAATCAACCTTTCATACTGTTTAGTTGGCCCAGGGAGCCTTACCCTCCACTCTTACTAGTACCCCAATTCTTGTGCCACTGGGGAAACTTCTAAAGTTGGCCCAGCCCAGCGGTCAGGATGCTGGCCATGTCTGTGGTCACCACATCTTGAGTGCTTTTTCTCAGACTCCACCCCCACCCCAGGCTGTAGGATCTCAGGACACAGAGGCCCGTCCTTTGGGACCTTCCCTCCTGTTCTCGGGCAGACCTGAGCTCTGTCTGCTGCTGGAACTGATGTGGTTTTCTGCCTCAGTTTCTTCCTCTGAGGACATGCTGCTGGAGGATTGGGGAGGTGGGGGAGGATCCTGCTGATGGGCTTTCCCAGACCCTCAGGAATAGGAACTGTAATAAGGAACTGTGCAGCCTTATTACAAAGGTGAATTGAGTGGGAAATGGCCTGGAGATGAAAAGACATTTGATTGTCTACAGGGAAGATGAGCCTCATGGGAAGCCAGGAAGTAGAAGGGAGGAACACAAGTGCATATGTGCACATAGTGGCTACAGAGCCCAAAAGGCAGGATGCTGAGAGGAAGCCAATGCTGCCCCCACCTGAGCTTGCATAGAACACACACACACCCCACGAGCAAGCAGCCAGCATTGGGACTGACCTATGGAAGCCACAGGGCACTGGCAAGGAGAGTCAGAGGCAGGCCCCTGACTCAGTGGGTGAGGCCTGGGAAACATTATCCTGTTACCCTGCTTGTGCAAGTCCATTGTTCCCAGTCAAGTGGCATCCTGGGCCAAAAATGGGAGGAGCCCGAGACCAGGTCCTCCCTTCCATCACAAGGCACAGGGGAGGGGGAGAGGTGGGGCGGGGGAAATGGAAGAGGCTTGATGACCTCCAAAGCAAGGCACTGAGAGTGCTGCAGCATTGGGGGCAGTGTCTTTCTCTCTTGACACCAACCAGACAAGGCCCCACACTGCCACCCAGCCCTACAGGGAGCACTGTGCCTAGCTAACCTGCCCTTGGTGCTTAGCACAGAGCCCCAGAAGGTGCTCAATTAGTACAGGACCAAGCCTGCCAGTGGGAGGTGCAGATGAGGGGAACAGTGCCAGATGGGCCTGTCCTGAATCCCATCTGGGGTGCTGTGATAAACATCTGTCCAGTCCGCTGCAGGTGGCCCTGCACACTCCACAGCAGTTCTGCAAAGTGTATGGGGGTGGTCACTATTGCGCCCTTTGACAGGTAAAGAAACTGAGGCACAGAGGAGCGAGGCACTTAGTTTTCCCGGGCCATTTGGCCTCCTCATCTTTCCAGGACCAACCCATTCTACTATGGATGCTGTTCCAACAGCCGGGGGTTCTCTGAGGCTATTCACACTCGGGATGAAAGCAGTTTCACAAACCAGAGAATTTCAGAATGTAGTGCTGTAAGGGCATGCAAATCTGAAACCTTAGAAGGAAAAACAAGAACTGAAGGTTTGAGGAGCTGAGGGGTAGGCCAGGGGAGGCCAACCCTGTGTGTGGAGACAGAGAGTGAGGGAGCGTGGGATGGAGAGGGAGAAAGAAGAGCAGAGTCACGCCAGCCATCACGAGCTTTGTCAGGGATTAGGGCTCAAGGCAGCGGGTGTTTTCACACGGGCATACACAGTAGCCCCTCAACAGGCATGGCGTCCAGAGTGGCTGGCAGTGGTTGTCTGTAGGATGCAATCTGGAAGCATCTTGGAAGTCACCGGAGAGAGGCTGCTTGATGGGACAATGATACCATGGAGTGTGATTTGGTGAAACCAGGACGGCACATGAGGCCAAAGCACACTTCAGAGCAGAGTGAGGGGTTCGGTCTGGCCCACTAGAGAGAAGCCGTCAGGTGGGAGTCGTGTTCTGCCACTGTCTCTGTGATTGGCTCTCCTCAAAAGCATATAAGGAGAAGTGGGGGCTGGGGAGCAGGGCACCTGTGTCTTCAGTCTTCTGTGGCAAGCATTTGGGTTCCCATTCTGAAACTCTGGAAAGATTTCCAGGAGTAGGGTGGCCCCTCGCCTTGGTACTTGGCTACTTCCTGGCAAGCACCGTGGCAATCCTGCAGCACTGCGTGCCCTAGGCTCCTCAAGCACGGGCTCATGTTCCAGCCATCTCATTGGTGAAATGACAATGACAGTACCCGCTCGGCTGGCTCTTTGAAGCCAATGCCAAGCCTTGGGTCGGCACAGAGGAGGCCCCAAAAGATGCGTGGGATACATGACACCTGGCACTTCCCTTGGTCGTGTCTCTGCCAACCCTAAGCTCTCACCCAGCAAAAAACATGAAATCCACTTTTATGCCACTGCTTCCTTTCCCCCGGCCAGTCCCCTGCACCTGTACTTCAGAGTGGTCCTGTCAATGTTGATGTCCACCACCACTGAATGAATAAACAAACGAAGGACATGTTTCTATCTTTCCCTCCTGACCTTCTTTTCTATTTAAGTTTGGACCTCACCCACCCAGATTGTCTTGGCGGGTGCTCCTGACCCTGAAGGTCCCTGGCTCCTGACCTGACATTCAAGCCAGCCAAGGCAAGAGAGGTATTAGCAGGATACCCTGGGCTTGCTGAAACTCACCTCCATACTGTGGAAAGAGGCATATCTATCAGTTCCCATCAACGGACCAACCAGCCTGAGGGTAGGCTGAGGAACTGGATGGAAGAGACAGGACCCCAAACCCCTACCTGCTACTTCTGCCTTCTGGCTTTCTGATCCAATCCCAATTTCTTGCTATTTAATTCTTGGGAAGATAGTCTGACTCTAGCAGACCCTCTCTCAGGATCTCTGATCCCTTTTCCTTCCCAACTCCCAGATTTGGGGACTCCATAAAGCATGGAGATAAATCGAAGTCACCTGGACATCGAGAGTAGATACATGGAATCTCCCACCTGGCCTTAGGCCTGTACCCTGGTCCACTGGCAAAAGGACCCTTGCCCTGAAATATGTCACTTTTGTCTCTTACCCCAACCTGGAAACTTTTTAATACCAAGGCTTTGCTTCCCCCTCCTGCTGCTACCAAGCAAATACTACCAGCAGGACTCAGTTTCCTTGGTACTATGCCAGTACAGTCTCTTGATAGGTAACACTCACCCCTTGTACCTAGGACCACGTGCACAGCCATGCTTCTCCTGGCTCTCCTAGTCCTGGGAGGGCCAGGCCAGGACTGAAGCCAGATTTGGCAGATGAGGAAAATGGTCTCTCAAAAGCCTGGCCACCATACTCCATCCAGAGTGAGCTGCCGAGGAAGACATACTGGTTTCACCTGGTCCAAGCTCCATTCACACTGCCCTCCGTGCAGCTGCTGGGTGAGGTGGACCCACACTGAGCTTCAGCCAGCACAAGGCTTCTCTTGAGAGCCTTAGGCCTGATGATTAGGACATCCTTATTCCGTGGAGGAGGGAAGAAGGCTTGTGAAATTGTACCAGGCTCCCCAAGGCCACACAGCAGCAAGCTCTGCCAGCTCCCATCTGAGCTGGGTTGCAAGTGACTCAGGGCTGGAAGCCAGCGGCAATGGGAGGCAAGGGTGGAGTGGGAGCCACAAGCAGGTATAAGGGGTGGCCAGGAAGTAAGCCTCATCCTTAGTGCCGAGAACATGAGGCTTTCCTTCTGGTTCCTTCTGGCCGTGGTCTTGAGCATGGAGCTAGGTGAGTCAAGGATGCTGCTGACTCTCCTCCTTCCCTTACTCATCACTGTCCTTTCAGCCTGGGCCACCACTGACCCTTGGAGGTACCCCTTTCCCGGTTCCTCCCTGCCCAGCTTCTGTCCTCTGATGCTGGCCTTCGTAGATTCCTAAACCCTCTTCCCAACACTCAGTACTGTCCTCATGCTTACTTCTCAGCTTGAAACCCACCCTTAGACATCTCCAACTCCATAGCAACACTCTTGCCACACACAAGCACGGCACACCTCTGCTACTTTGCCCTCCTCCAGCTCTAGAGCCCCAGCTAGACCATTTTCTACAGCTACTCTCTCCTGCCCCCCAACCTCCTTGCTTAAATTCTATCTGTTCTACCTTCCTAGGGCGATTTCATCCACTTGACTTGAGTCCCCTCAGACTTTTACACCCTCCAGGCTAGCTAGTTTCATCTGCTTCAGTCACAGGAGGTTTGGCCCCAGTGCCTGCTGATGGCCTCCCAGGGATACCACCATTTATCACCGCCTATGCCTGGCTTTGACATCATTTAGTCGAGCCTAATTTGTTCCTATATCCAGCCCCAATCAATGCCTGAGCAAAGAAACTGTTCCCCCTGCAGCTCAACAGCAACCTATGCTCCAAACTCAGACAGCCCAGCTCCCAGATGCCTCACCTAACAAAACCTTGGTTTTCATCATGGGTGGGAATGCCCTAGGGCCTGTGGTCCAGCTGAGATGTGGGATTGGAGGTCTGTGTGTCTCTGGCTCTGGTTCGCATTTTTTGGGTTGGGCCTCATGGGGACCCTTAGAACTGAGAAAGCCTGAACTATTGACCCCCTAAGTGCTGCTCGGAGCCTTTAGGACAGAACAGCTCCACTTTGACGGCCCTGAGTTCAAAGTTTAGAGACCTTTTGTCTCTCTCAGGGCTAAGGCTTCAGAGAGGAGTGCTCAGCCTTGGGGCAGATGCCCTCCTGTCTTAGCCAACGCCCTAGTATCTCATGCGCATCTGTGAGCCTGAGACAACTCTCCAAACTGGGGCCTCCCCAGCCCCTTCCTCCGTGGAAATCATACCTGCCTCTCAAGACGAAAGCCTCAGGCCTGGCCAGTTAGCGGTTGGAGGGAATTGGGCTCCATGAGCCTCTCTCAGCATGCTCCATGTCCTACATCATTCCTGGGTGCCTGCTCTGCCACCCATCTCTCCCCGGGTCTCAGAGTGGCCTGGGAATGGTGGATTGCATCGTAGGCTGACCCCAGAGTGAGAAAATAAGACCAGAGGGAGTCCGCTGTCCCTGGCAACATCGCAGAGGGACCAGACCTAGGGGAGTCTGTCATCCCGAGGCTCATCCCATTACCCCTCCTACCCTCTTCTCCAAAACCCTCTCTCTCTCTAAGCAAATGCTGACCTGGGGTCTGTCCCTATGACCCTACCATTGTACCCAGAGCCAATTTCCCTCCTCGCTTCCTTGATGACAACACAAAATCCCCAAGAGGGACAGTTATTCTTTCTCTTAATGACCCGGCTCTTGCCCCAGCTCCTAGAGATTCATTCATTTATTCTCTAAACATCTCATGAGCCTCATCAATGCAGCAGGGTGTATATATTGGGTGACTGGGGAAGCACTGGGGAGTGGGAAGGGATCCCCATTCATCTCCAGAACCCTAGCGAATGTGAGTGGGGAGACAGCCTTAAGCATGAACATAACAAGGCCAGCCGTGGTGGCTACATCCCAGGAGGACCTCTGCCTCAGAGATGAAAGGCTCCCTAGGCGGAAATGGCCTATGTGCTGGGGCTTGCTCATGCTACATGGATGATGGAAAGATGAACCTGGGCAGAGGTAGGAGGATGGAGAAGAGGAATGAGAATTGGTCCAGTCCAGTTCCCCCCAGCACCTTCCCAGCCGATTTTGGTGCCTCAAGCACATGCCTTTCATTCAGCTGCTGTCTATGCCCTTCCCTGTCCGGAAGGATTTTTGGGGGCTTCTGTTGCTTTTGTGTTCCTGGCAGGGTTGCAGGCAGGGCTGCCTGGTAGGGCTGGTGAACAGTCCAGGCAAGTAGTGGGGACCTTGCAATAGTAGGGACTTCCTGTCTGTCACCTGCTCCGTAGTGCATAGGATGGAGGCCTTTGAGAGTGGCTGGAACTGACCAGCACACTTACAGGTGAGGTCTGGTAGAGGTATAGCTGTAGTCGGAGCCCCAGGGAGGAGCCAGCCTCCTAGCTCAGACCCTACCCAGTAGCCCAAGTAAGATGGCACAGGGCCTAAGAGCGTCCCGACTCAGTGTCAGGACGTGTACAGAGCCAGTGTGCAGCAGCAGGATTGGTACTGAAGAGTCCCCAGCACTGGGCATGCAGTTAGAGACCATGTAACCCAAGGAAGGGAGCTTAAGGAGGTGGGGCAGGAAGAGGCAGGGGGGAATCCAGAGAAAGCCAGGAGGGCAGGGTAGGCCACTTGCCTGATGACTGCAAGCCGCTGGGCTGGAGGCAAGACCTGTGATGCAGATTTGCCAAGAAGTGGCAAACAGAACTCAGTGGGCTCCCACGTCCTTCTGCCTAGCCTTGCCCTGGGTTCCTTGCTAACTGGGTAGAGGACCTATTATCTCAACCCATAGAACAGAAACCCCAGGGATATAAATGATCCTTCTCAGGTCCCTGAAAGTAGAGAGGGGAATGGGTAAAGTCTCTGGTTTCTCAGCCCTCCCCACCCCCTGGACTTCAGGAGCCTGAACCAGTGCTCCCCCTCTCCAGGAGGTCTCACCTCCGCTCCACATAGCCCTTGGTGTTCTGGGCAGAGGAACCCAGAGCAGCTAGCTCCAGTGCAATCACTTGTATCTCACACAGTGGCAGGCTGAGCGTCAGGGTCTTAGTTATCCCTTCTTCCAAGGTCTCGAGGGGCCTTGCACCATGAAGGAAGCTGGGCTGCAGAGCTATGGCCCAAGAATGGAAGCGGGATGCTGGGTACGAGAGTGGGTGCCACCCTCTGCAGGAGTTGCTCACCCGCTGCCTCTGTCCCTGTCTGCCCGTAGCTGTAACACAGGGCCTGCGGTGCCACCTGTGCAAGGGTTTTGGAGGATGTTCCCACCAGTCCAGCTGCCCAGGGAGCTCCACCCACTGTGTCATCATTGCCACCCGTGAGTGTGGTGGGAGGGGTGGGGCTGGACACACCCTTCTTGCACAGAGAGCTGGCTCACTGGGCAGGCAGAGCCCAGGGCTCTGTGTGGCGCCCATCAGATCAAGAACAGAGTAGGTAGATGTCTGGCAGTCTCTGCCTGGGTCAGGGATGGGGTAGGGTCTCTCAGTGCTTGCGGGGGGCAGGGGAAGGGGTGACAATTGTTGGTGTAACAGAGGTTTGGGGAGCTTAGAGCTTCAGGAAGCACCATGGTCTCTTTCTTACCCCTTAGGGTCTCCCATCAGCTTTACAGACCTGCCTCTGGTGACGAAGATGTGCTACAATGGCTGCCCTGATGTCCCCAGCTTGGGCTTGGGTCCTCATGTATCCATCGCCTGCTGCCAGTCCAATCTCTGCAACAAGGACTGACCACACTCCTCCACTACCAGCTGGCTCCACAGAACCATACCATGTCTCTTGCCCAGGCCTCGTTCTTAGAGATTATTCCAGCCTGGCCAGCCCAAGGCACCCCCAACTCAACTTCCTCAGAAGTTCTGAAGGAAGCCTTGTGTAAATGCACCATGGTACATACTTAAGTCCCTATCTGTGGGCCACAACAAATCTCCCAATAAAATTGACCTGGATCACACAGTATGGTTGTCCAGTGGAAGTACTGTATCAGGCACTAGGCTTGGCTATAGAGGGAATTAGATTCAGACAATGCCTTATCCCCTTCCCCCATCTCTTACCAATCATGGCCTCTTTAGCCCAGGCTGTCCACTGATCTTCTCTCTTCTACTGAGAACTTCATATCTCTGGTAGACACAGGGCCTGAAAGGCACAGGAGATGCAGATTGCTTGCTCTGCCCTTGAGCAGGCTCTTAGGAGGAGCTGAGTCTGTAGGCACTTGAGGAGCACCCCTAACTTGAGGCTTGGGCACTTGAGTATTACCCTCACCTGGGCTGATGTGCATTTGAGTACTCCAAACTTGGGATTAGGGGGCAGGAAACATCCAGACCTGCAGTTTAGGTGGTCTGGGTGCAACGTGATCAAGACTCAGAGTGTAACAATCGGGGCTCAGAGTGTTACTAGGATCAGGGTTCACCTGTGATCAGGATCAGGGCCCAGAATACAATTGGAATCAAAACTCAGAGTGTGACCAAGATCAGGGTCAGGGGTCAGGGCTTAGTGTGTGAGCATGGTCGGGAGGTGAACAAGATCAGGTCTCAGGGTATAACCAGGGATAAGGCCTGGGGCTTATATCCTGAGGCTGTGGCACATAAACAACACCCTTGATGTGGGTTTTGGGACACTTGAGCCACACCCTAACCTGGCTTGAAGGCAGAAAGGAACCCAGACACGTGAGCACCTTCACTCTGAATGAGACTCCAGAAGCCTCCGACAAACACACAGTTGGGCAGGTGGAGGAGGCCTCTGTGGAGGAAGAATGGTGTTCACTGATGACAGGCCTTCAAGGATCATCCACCTCTGCTGTCAGTAGCTCTCGGGGAAACCTGTTACCTCCTTGGCCTTGTGTGTCTGGCACCTTGTCCTGTTCTGTCTTTCCTACCATGTCTTTGCCTGGTTCGCTTTGCCTATGTCTCCCAGAAGGCTACCCATCTACCAAACCCTGTGTATCCCTGGGCAGGAACTCTGCCTCCAGGTACCCATCAGGAACCTGCAATGGCAAAGCTGTGCCATGGGGAAAAATTGGATAGATCTGCCCAAACGGCAAATCCACTCACCTTAGTATGGACACGGGGAATTAAATGCCCAGAATTTGTGCCCAGTAAATATTTAATCTCCATCTCCCAACCAGGCCTGGGGATAAGTTTCGGGCTCCTGGTTTTGGAGGCACAGAAGCAAATCATAGTTGGTACCTGTCAGGAAACATGGGGGCAGGCCCAGCCCTCGACTTGCTTTTTCTCAGCTTGGCAAAGTTCTCACATAAAATAAACACTTGGAGAAGGTGATACTCCTGAGGAGAGCAATGCACGAGTGGAGAGTAACTGATGGAAAGCTGGGGCCTCAGCATC
Organism: Meriones unguiculatus; assembly: GCF_030254825.1. Lineage (NCBI taxonomy): Eukaryota > Metazoa > Chordata > Mammalia > Rodentia > Muridae > Meriones > Meriones unguiculatus. Next base: position 25,740,622 of record NC_083356.1, read on the forward strand.
AGCCAATGCATGGAAAAGAGGACACTCACGCTGGCAATGCCTGAATGAGCAGCAGTGATGCTCAGGGCAGTGGAAGGACAGTTAGCTGCTGCACTGGTACCCAGATGTTAAGTCAAGAAGAGATGGTTCCAGACCTCTCTCACTGGATCAAAAGACACAAAGGCCTTTTGGTTCTTTTTGAGAACTGTTCTCACTGTATAGCCCAGGCTAGCTCCTACCTCAGCTTCCTTCAAGGCTGAAAAGAGTTTCCTTAAATGCTAGCCCATTCAGAAGATAAAAGGCTTTGGCCATGACTCTGATTTCACAAGGGATTAATTGGGTAATTAAACCCAGGGTTATGGTATAACCCAGGAGGGGTAGCCCTGGATATAAACAAAGAAATAGAAACATGTCTACAGAAACTGGCCCAAAGCCACTCAGAACTGAGCTATTCACACACAGTGGCCACAGGGTAGAAACCCACAGGCCCATCGCTGTGCGTGAACACGAATAATATGACATGTTCAGGCTGTGAAATCCTAGTCACCGATCTACAAGAATGAGGTACTGACCTACACCTCTGCAGGATTGACTCTTGAAAACACTACAGGACACTCGGTTCTTTAGGACTCTGCCTGCACGAAATGGCAGGGATTTGGGGCGCACTGGAAACAAGGAGGTATACAGGGCAGGAGGGGACACCCAAAGAATTTTATTCTAACACACCATTCAGCATCCCTGATCACCAAAACGCTTGTAGGTTTCTTTGGTCACTCTAAATACCAGAAAGATTCCCCCAAGAGCAGGATAGTTATTGGGGCGTGACAGAGCATGATGACAGGAACACATGTCATACAGAGGCTGTGACAGGGGGAAAGGCAAATGGGAAAAGTGTGCCTGAGATTTTGGGGCAGCAGCCTGCTGGTCTCAGGAATGCGGGACAGGGCTCCGCAGCTGTGGCTGGTGGAAGTGGCTCTAACCATGATGTCCAAAGCACCTGGTCTGAGTGGCTGCAGTTACAGGAATCTGGGTGTTGGGTGCTGGGCGTGTAAAGGACAGGGTGCCGACAGAGCAAGGAATTTCTGGCAAGGCTCCTGGGGAAATCACTGTTCCAGACAAGTGGGCCGGAACCTTCCCCTTACAACTTCCTTCCTGTGTCTAGTTTTACTGGGCCTGATGGGAAAGTTCTCATCCTGGGATCATCAAGTTTCAGGGCTTTTGTCAACCAGCAAGCAATCCCGCAGTGGGCTCCAGCTGGCCATTCTCCAGGTCAATACAACTCAAGATACCAACTATGTGAAGCCCACATCAGATCCTACAGGTTGAGGGCTCTGTCCCCAAGGCTGAGCCTTTCTCGATCCTTCATTCTCTCTCTCTCTCTCTCTCTCTCTCTCTCTCTCTCTCTCTCTCTCTCTCTCTCTCTCTCTCTTTCCAAATGGTGTTTTGACACCTTTGGTCATGGCCTTGATTTTTTAAAAAAGTGGATTAAGGTGTCGCCTGAATTCTTGGGAACACTAAAAATTCTAAGGAACATCAGGGTCTCCATGCCTTTCCAGGCGTGGGTAATTTCTCATTATCTTCCCAAGAAGCCCAGAACCTTCTATGTTAAGCAACCTAGAAGCTGAGAGTCCTGTCCCTTTGGGGTATTTTGGAGGCTTCATTACGTGGGCATGATCGGTTACATCATTGGCCACTGGTGATCAGCTCAGGTTTCAGTCCCTCTCCTGTCTTCAGGGGAGACTTGGGGTGGGGATCGAAGTCCCCACCCTCTAATTGTGCAGGTATCTCTTAGGTGATCAGCCCTGTCCTTGAACTACTGAGGGGCATCCATCCACTTGTCATTCATCAACTTATAAAAGACACTCTTATTGCCACAGAGATTCCGAGAGCTTTAAGGAGATGCGTTGCGTGCCAAGAAACCTGGCTGAAGACCAAGCGTGTCTTTCACAATGCGGCAGGAATGGAGGGATGGTGCGATAGCTAAGCCCATGGGCTTCCTTTTGGAGATTGATGGAACATGCCAACCCAGCTGGTGGTGTTTGCAGATGTCCGTGGCTATGCCAACTGTTGAGCTCTGCAGTGTGCCTTCCCCACCCACCCCCCTTCAGCATGTCACTACATAGCCCAGGCTGGCCTTGAACTCATGGCAATCATTTCTCAGCCTCGCAAATGCAGGGATTATAGGGTGAGTACCACCGTACTCAGCAAACAATACACTTTGAAATGTGTGAGCCGCCAGGTATGTGAAATATAGCCAATAAAGCCACTGAAAATTAAAAAGAAAAAATAGCCAGGTGGTGATGGCACATGCCTTTCATCCCAGAACTCAGGAGGCAGAGGCAGGTAGATTCCTGAGTTCAAGGCTAGCCTGGTCTACAGATTATGTTCCAGGATAGCCAGGGAGACACAGAGATATCCTGTCTAGAAACACAAACAAACAAACAAACAAAAAGAAGAAGTAAAGAAAAAGGTAAACAAGATGCAAAAACTAAATTGAGAGCTATAAATTACTATATAGGAATCTGTAAAATAATATACACGGTAGTTTCCTAGTAATTTGGGAGGCTGGGACTGAAGGTTCAGGCAAGCCAGGTTATACAGGGAGACCTGGGAGACAGGATCATGAGCAAAACTGAAAGACGGAAGACCAAGAAGGAAGTGTTTGTCTCACATGCCAAGAAGCGCACCACCCCAAGGAGTACACGTGTGCCCACAAGGCAGGGCCACAGGAAATGGTCAGAGGACACGCATACAAGGAGGCCAAGGAAAGAGGAGTGCTGAGGTGGGGGTGACAGGACAGAGCCTCCTCACTTACTACACAGGGACTAAGGAGCACCTGATGAAAGATGCAGTGGGTGAGGCCCGTGGGAGGGGTGGCCTCCGGTGCTGCTCCCTGGAGGACACAGACTGAAGCGTCCACAGAGTCTGCCGGATGCAGCTTCTGTAGATGCCTGTGTCTCCTGTGTAATCCAGTTAACTCTGGCGCAACCATGCCCACTGCCGTGTGGTCACGCCATGGCCACGTTCGAGGTGACTGATTTGCAAAATCAGAGCTTTCAAGGCGGACTTTCCAGAGGTGGGCTAGCCAGGAGGCTGAGGTGCAGTTGGGGAATCTGAGGCCAGAGGGTCTGAGTGGGGGGTGATCTCTAACGGTTTCTTCTGAGGACTTCATAGGTCCTTTGGGAAGGGCTTGAGTTAAAACACAATCACTGCCATGTTTACCTTCCTGGAAACCGCCAGAAAAAAATTGTACTATTTGTACAGTAAGGACTAGGGTGGCTTATGATTGCAGGGACAGTGAACCTGTGGAGGGGTGGTTCCAAGTCCCTTGGGACCAGACATTGACCTTCTAGAAACATTCAAAAGAATGTTCTTTTGAATGTTTCTTTGCAAAGGTGTGGAGAAGCTATCTACTGCCTCCCTTTCAGGATGAAACTGTGAATGTCTAATGTTCATGGGTCCAGTGGCTGGTGCACAAGAGCTCATGTCCAACCAGCATTCTTCTGGAAAGATCCTGGAGGAGCAGTTCACAGTGGTCTCTTTCTGGAGCACCAGCCTTGATCCTGTTTGTGAGCTTACTTCCTTTTCAGTGTGGGAATATTTAAGAACCGCTCATCTGCTCCCCTGGATGCCCCCTTGGAGGGCACGGAAGAGTCAGGGTCCAAGGAAAGATACCCTTTGGCCTTTCTGGAGTAAGCAGAGCCTGGCTGGGGGGGTAGGATGGTGGCATGGCCACCTGGGAAGGAAGGCATGTGAGTATTATTCCCACAGTGGGTTGAGGCTCAGCATGGCCAGCATAACCATTAGTGGCTGTGGGTGGGGTACAGAATTACAAATTGGCCCAGCATGGCCAGCCTTCCCTTCAAGGCCAGGGCATCTGTCCACAAAGCAGAGGTACTCACAGGGCATACAGATGGTCCTGGAGGGTGATGTAAGAGGATGAAGGGAGAGCCACAACATTCGGTGCAGACAGGGAAGGCAGAGGCGGCGGGCCTTCCCGAACTTGAGAGGGCATCCTTCCTCCACAGCTTGTCCTGGGCCCAGGGTGGTGGTAACCAGTGCTTCCTTTCCCAGACATCCAGAGCCAGGTCTCCATCACTTTGAGCGGCAAAGGCAGGAATGCATGCACTCAGAGTCCCTCCCTGCCCACGGGTTTCTTCCTGTCCACCACAGCATGGTAGAGACATTTCATCAGTGCTGCAGCCACAGACAGAAGGGGTCTAGACAAGTTCTGGACAAAGACTCCACTGCTGAGTCCTCGTGTTCCCAGAAAATCAGTAGCTGTGCAGTGTGCGAGGGGCCAAAAGACGGAAATCTGAGCCTGCATCCCAGCTCCAGCATGACTTCTCGGTATCGGCAGCTGCAGGAGAGAAGCCATGTTGTCCTGGTGTAGCAGCAGTCCTCCGTGGTCACCGTTTGAGCCCTTAGCCCAGACACACATGAAGCCTGACTCAAGTCACACACTGAATTGAATCTGCTTCTATCGAGCCTTGACCCTAACCACCATGCCTTATTCCTGGTTATACTGTGAGACCTGATTTGCTCACACTTTGAGTCCTGACCGTGGTTACATGCTGAGCCCTGATCCTGATCCTGGTTCTGGTCATACTCTGAGTTTTGATTCTAATCCTATTTTATATTCTGAGCCCTGGTCATAGGCTGCACTCTGATCCTGGTAACACTCTGTGCCCTGATCCTTTTATGGCATCAGTCTTGATCAGGTTACTCTGTGAGCGTTGGCCCTAGTCCCATACTAAGCTTTGATCCGAAGGTTTCTGGAATTGAGAAGGGAAGGGTGTGAGCCTCCCAGAACAGAGGCCTCCCAGGCTGAGCCAACCCAGACCCTGGCTAGGCTACATTCCTCCCTATACCAAAATGGAAACTTTCCAGGTACAACCTGGGTCTCCCAGTGGTGTGGGTGGAAACTCTAGGAGTAACGCCTAGGGGCCAGGTATATTTCCAGGGGGTAAGGCAGAGGTGGAACCCCTGGGCCCGAGGACAGGAAGGAGCCACACTGAGCTGGGTGCGGTGGAGGGATTGGGTTTGACCTACAGACATACATGGGTGGAAAGTGGGCTGTCTAATTCTCAGCACATCCCTCCCCATAGCTGTGTGGTCACGGCTGTGAGTAGTGAATGATTTGCAAAATCAGACAGGCTTGGGATGCTGCCTGGCTTGCTAGGTGACCTTGCTTTAGTCAATTAGCTTCTCAGAACCTAGTTTCTTTATCCACACTAAAATTAATTAGTGGTCTGTCCCTCCAGAACTGTCATGAGGAAAAATACAGTCGGTAGGCCGAGTCTCTGACTCACACTCGTCTGGGAAAGCCCTGGAAGCACAGTGGTTGGTCCAGTGTTTAAGACAAACGAAGACCTCCATTCAGGGTGAAGCCAGACCCTCAGTAGAGCTGCTTAGCAAGACCTCCCTAGGACCATAAAAAGAATCATGGTGAAGACTTCCAAAGGGCACACCAAACAGAAGGGCAGGACAGAGGCAAGAATGGACACCCCTTGCTGTAGGGCAGCAAGAGCAAAGCCAGGGTAGTAGTGAGGTTTGGATGCCCCACAAAGAGCCTTCCTGGAGGCCCAGCAGCAGTGTGGTCTTGACCACTAGCAAAGAGTCAGGCAGGCAGCTGTGCCCCCATCTCTAACACATCTCTCCTGGGATAAGATGAGCTTGGGAGATGCCTGTGGGGAATCATGAAGCTGGTGCTGCCAGATCATGGGGATTTCTGTCACAGCATCTTGTCTGCGGCAAGGACCAACCCCCCACCCCACCCCCCACACAGAGAAACTTCCTTTCCTCTAACCCAGTGGTTCTCAACCACCCTAATGCCTTGACTCTTTAATACAGTTCCTCATGTTATTTTAACATCCAAACATAAAATTATTTTTTGTTGCTACTTCTTAACTGTAAATTTGCTACTGTTGTGAATCAGATTGTAAGTATTTTTGGAGATAGAGGTTTTTCCAAAGGGGTCATGGCCCACAGGTTAAGAATTGCTACTCCAACCCCTTGACCTTTCCTGGAGGGAGTTAGAAGGGGGTGGATGGATCCAGGAAAGTCCTCCCTGAGATCAGCCTAGGAGCCATTTGAAACAAGTGCAGACAAGCCCAGAGTGGATGGCCCTCCAGGAAGCAGAAATTCGTGTCCCTCAAAGCAACCCGGGGCATTCCCCATCTCACCCTTCCTCCAGAAACCTTTCTGTTGATCAAACAAGTTCTTTGTTCCTTAAGCCTTAGAACAAACTCTGGGCTGGTTGTCAGTGGCAATTCAGCACAACCCTGCCTTCCCACTGACCACTTCAGAAGAACTCAGAGGGACAAGATCATCTTGGAAAAATTCCAGCCAAGAGCGGCCAGGCCATAGCTCGGCTCAGACAGAAGATGGCCATAAGGTCCTTAAGAAAGCTGGGAGTGGGCAGGAGAGCTCAACCCCCATTGTCCCATCCTGTGAAGCCTGGGGACTCCTGATCTATCCAAGAGGGAAGAAGGAGTCCAGAAGGTTCCCTTGGCTAGGAGTTGCAGGGGTGGTGTGGGAGGGCCCCCAGTGGGAAAAGAAAGCAGTCCCCACATCCTTTGGAGAGAAGGAGGGCCAGGGAAGGGTAGAACAGCAGCTTTGAGTGGTGGAGCTGGAGTCTGAGACTTCTGGGTCTGGAAGGCGCTCGAGGAGTGCCCTGGAGAATGGGGTGTTGGTGAGGAGGCAGGGCAGGCCCTCCAGAAATCTGATCCCCCCTCTAATCTGCTCAGCCAACCGGTCAGACCACCGCTGTAGGCATTCTGGCATCCCCGCTGTGCAGGTGAGAGTGAACACTGGAACCATGCAGGGGATCTGGATGGTGCTGTTGGCACTGGCATTGGGCACCTATGGGAAGCTTGGTGAGCATCTGGGAATAGGGGTGGCAGGGTTTGTGCTCCCCGGGACTCTCCTCAGACAGGGAGTACCTCATCAGGAGTTTCAGAGAGGAATAAGGCAGAGCTTGGACCAACCAAGTAGAAGCCAGCTCCAAAGCCCTAGGTGCCAGCTGGGAGTGACAGGATATTGGCATGTTTGCTAGGGAAAGCCTTTGAGCTGGCTAAGAGGGGAGACCTGGGATGCTGGGGCAGATAGCCTAGAACTCTGGGTACAATAGAGATGTAGAGGGGGAAAGGAGACCCAGAAATGTTCAGAGATGGGGTTAAACCACCGGACTCGAGGTTTAAAAGAACAAGCGGTGCCTACCTTATGCTGACATCGACCAGTTAGGTTGTGGTGTGGGTTCAAGTCAGGTTGTTCCACACATTTCTTACAAGGAGAGATTGACTAGGCCAGAGGCAGAAGCCCTACCAGGTCACTGAGGGAGGGGAGCAGGTGACATCCTGTGTGTCTGGATTGCTTGGGCCAGTTGGAGACAGCCAAGCAAACTGGGGCTTCTGGGATTGGGTCTGGGATGCTGGCAAGATGGAGTACAGTGCCTTCTAGCCAGGCTCTGCACCCGCACCCCTCCCCTCCAGCTGGCCCTGGTTAGCTCCTTGGTGCAGCTCCCACCCAGTGCTCCAAGGATGTGCTCGCCTGACCCCAGGACAGGCAGCACTTCAGCAGAAGGGCAGTTGGTGATGAGGAAGTGGAATTCCCCCGGGTTGCTTTGAGGGACACGAATTTCCTCCTCCTGAGGACAGTCTAGTGAGACCCACCAAAAGTCTTGGGGTATAAACAATCCCAAGCATTACTACTCTCTGTCTGGGCTCCTGTAAGGCTCCTGCCTTAACAATGTCTGCTTAAAACTGGCTTGTCAGCTGTGGTATGTGTGGTGTGTGTGTGTGTGTGTGTGTGTGTGTGTGTGTGTGTGTGTTTTGATAACCATTCCAAATCAGCTTTCCTCATCCTGGCCCCAGGCTGGGCCCCTTGTTCCAGGGGCACATTCTGTAAGACCCTAGTTCAATCACCATGGTATGTTCCCTGAGTTTGGTTAGAGGGCAGCTGGCCGCTGGCTAGTGTCTTGCCTCCTTATACTAAGCCTCCATGCAGAGCTGGGAATTGCCCGCAGACATTCGGGGTGGCGGGGTGGGGGGGAGGTTTGAACAGGAAGACCAGCTCACTGCCCTCTCATCACTTCTCTCCCAGCTATGGCCTTACAGTGCTATACCTGTCCGGATCCGGTGAGCGCGTCCAACTGTGTCACCATCACCACCTGCCACAGCGATGAAATCATGTGCAAGACCACACTCTACTCCCGGGATAGTGGTCAGTTGGTTCTGGGTGGGACAGAACTGGGATCCAGTGTCATAACCCTTCTCCAGACTAGTGACCCCTGACCCCTGTCTGGGGCTTCCAGACAGAGTGCACCCTCATTCTGCCATTTCCAAGAGATTTTCTGTCCCAGCGATCAGGCCTCTGTCTCTTCTCTTCTCCCTTCATGATGGGAGGCACTTACAGTTTGTCGGAAATCCCTGGGAAGGACAGCTGCCTTATAGCCTGGGTTTTACCTTCTGTATTACATACAAGTCACCTCACAGACAGTCCCTTGTATGTCTCAGTGGTCCTGGTGAAAGAGGAATCTAGGATAGTGGGGTGGGTGACCCCAGAGGGGGTGAGCCTTGGGCTTGAGGCACAGGGGCAATAAAGGGCTGGCCCTTACTGTTGACACTTTCTGTATCCTAGTGTTCCCTTTCCTGGGAGACTCCACGGTGACCAAGTCCTGTGCCAGCAGGTGTGAGCCTTCAGACGTGGATGGCATTGGGCTAACCCGGCCAGTGTCCTGCTGCAATTCTGATCTATGCAACGTGGATGGGGCACCGAGCCTGGGCAGCCCTGGTGGCCTGGTCCTTGCCCTGACACTTCTCTTTCTCTTGGATCTCCTGCTGTAAAGCCAAGGCCACCTGGTTCCACCTTGTCCTGGACAGCCCAGTTCCCTGATGCCTTAAAGAAGTACAACAGCCACTTGTATCAGCCTCCTGAGTCTCCTTTCTGGGTACTGACCTATCTTGTGGGCAGAGAGAGGGACCTCCTCCTTGCTACATCTCTGCCTCCATCCATATTTCCCTCAGTCTTTCCTGTCTCCTAAATTTTCATATCATAAGCATGGCAGTCACCCATGCAGACCAGGAGATTGCTGCCTTCTAGGTCTGAGGATTTGTGGGGAGCCTGATAAGTGGGCAGAGGCTGGGCTAGAGGAGAAGCTCACTGGATAAGACACTCCCCTCTCCTGCTGGAACCTGTCTGTCTCTGCCCTGACCTATAGATGGCTCTGCTGCCCCTCACTAGCATCGCCCCACTTACTTTCCCTGCCCTGGGCCTCTGGAGGAGGCAGCTCCTCATTCAGCTGTAGCATCTCCAGCTAGGCTGCTATGAGTGTCATTTTCTTGCTTCTATCATTGCCCCAGCCCCTGTCCCTAGATCCAAGAATCTGCCTCTTGGTCATGACCTACAAGGGTAGTTAGCTCTGGTCCCAAGCTAGGGTTCCATGACAAGGTACCACTGAGGACACCCCATACCTGGAGAACAGGAGACTGAAGACCTGGGAGATTCCCTGCCCTCAGGACTTGGGAGTTCCCATCCTTGTCTCCTGTGGGGCTCTTCAGTCCTGGGCCAGCTCCTGAGGACAGGGCTCCCACAGTCTAGTGAGACCCACCAAAAGTCTTGGGGTGTAAACAATCCCAAGCATTACTACTCTCTGTCTGGGGGCCTCTGAGGGTAGAGGTAGAATGGGGGTAGACTTCCAGAACAGAGATAACTAAACTCTATGATTCTTGTGCTAGCTTGGATACCCACACATGGGGGTGAGATTCTGAGTTCTGACTTTGTCAACAGGGATAATGGTCCTGTCACCACATCTCACCTTCTCACCTGAGATTTCTTGTCTAACATGGCCCTTTACAAATGCACAGGCACTCTACAGACCACCACAGAGACTGAGCACAAGGCCCATCTGTGATGAGAGATCTGGGCTGTCTATGACCAGAGATCAAGTCCCAGTTTATAAGCAGGGATCAAGTTTTTGGCTTATGTCCAGTTATAGGTTATATGGAACACATAATGTTCTTCAAACTCAGCATCATTGGCTGTGAGGCTATCTTCTGGAGACTTTCCCCTGTCTTTGGACTAACTAAACCCGAATCTGTCAGCCAGTTCCCTCTCTAATGCACTGGCCAGAAAGGGATGTGCTTCCGCAGGCCTCTGTTTTGACCAGGAGCCTCACCAGTGTGGCAATCCAGGAAGTTCATCAGCCAGCAGGAATCAGATAGGGCAAAGTCTGGTCCTATGGTCCAATGGCCTCTGACTTTAGTTGGAAGAAGAGCTAGCCCCAGGCAGAGAAAAAAAAAGAGAGAAAGATTTGGGTTCCAGTGGCCCACTCCATCCTAGGCCTGGTTGATACGGTAAGTTCTAATCCTCTTCTGGGGCCTGCCAGCTCTAGCACACATACCCTAATACTATCCCTCTGGCCTTGAAGTCAAGAGTAAACAGATCACCTCTGTGTCCCTAGCCTTGTTCTTGCCCTGAACAGAGAACCAAATTTAAGTTCCCAAGCGGCATGATCTTAGACAGACTTCTTCCAGGGAGACGGACAGTCCTGAAAGGAGGTGAGCTCTTCAATCCTGGAGTGCTGAGTTCTGCAAAAGGCTAGAAGAAAAGCCATTTTTACCTTGGGGAGAGGTCAATCAGAGTTCCAGGGCTGAGTTCTAGGTTAGGCTATAGATAGCATCATCTCTATCTCTATGGATAGCATCTGACTTCAGCTGCTCACAAACACTACCACTCATCTACCCACCCTTTATACCTCTATTTACCACCCCATCTGCAGTGACAATTCCGGAATTTGGGTTTATTTTAAAACACACACACACACACACACACACACACACACACACAGAGAGAGAGAGAGAGAGAGAGAGAGAGAGAGAGAGAGAGAGAGAGAGAGAGAGATTGTAAGAAAGTGTTTTCATTTTAATCCCAGGTGTGGGGTTATAGGGCTGCTTCAGACTGTCTGAAGCAGCTGACTATGTTTTGCCTCGTGCTCTAGCAGAGGCACGTTTTTGCCAGCTGCAGATAATTTCTGTGATTGTATGACATTTGGAATTCTGAGAACGTTCAGAGGGTATATGAATGTGAGAGTCCCGATACTCGGGGTTGGTGGTGGATGCTTGTTTCGGGGTGTGAGTGTGGTGGTGGTGGTGGTGGATGTAGTTTGTTAGTCAAAGAAGAAACAAATGACATTAGGTTCAGAGATCTCCATTTCTCTCCCCCTCTATCCTTGTTCCTCTCCTACCTAGTGTTAGGGGCTGAAACTGGGAATGAGGGGACTAAAGGAATGAAAAAAAGAAGAACCCACAAAGTAGTAAAGACCAGCTATGCCCATCAATCCAATCCATCCATCCATTCAATCCATTCTCCCATCTATCTATTCTTTTATTCATTGATTTTTCCCATCCATCTTATATCTTCTCATTCACCTGTCGTCCAATCTACCTATCTATCCTTTATTCTACCCATTCATCCATCATCTTGTCTACCCATCTATCCATACATTTAACCACAAATCCTTCCATCCACCTTTCCTATCATCTATCCGTCACCCACTTAACCATATTTCCATATACCCATCCATTCTCCATTCCTTTCCCCTATCCACCTGTCATCTCATCTCCTCATCCATTTTTTGAGGCATGCTTTCATGCAGATCAGGGTGTTTTTAAACTCACCATGTAGCTGAAGATGACTTTGAACTCTTGGCCCTCCTACCTCCACTTTCCAAGTACAACCATTATCCTGGTGGCTATCCATTCTTTAATCTATCCATTCATTCATCCATCCATTCATCTACTTGCCCATCCCATCCATCTTACCGGTCCTCTGTCCATCATCCACCCATCCATCCTCCTTTTCAACCATTCACCCATTTATTTACTCACCCATCATTTCATTTATCTACCTACCATTTTCTTCATTTTCCACTCATCAACCTTTCCTCTCAAACCATCCATCTATTCTCTTTATTATCCATCTATGCAGCCATCCCCTTTCCATTCCTCCCTTCTTCCTCCATGAAATGCTCTCAATAGTCAGCATGGCCAGGTCTGGGAGTAGGAAGGAACTTAGAACAGTGGGAAAATGCCCCTTCACTTGTGAAGCTAATCCTTCAGCAGAAGTCAGGAAGGGCGGGTAAGCATCAAGTACCAAGGGGTGGGGTGCTCTGTCCCAAAGGCAACAGAAATCCAGAGAAAGTTTCTGAGGAGAGCTGCAAGTGGTGTGATTTGCATTTTAGCCAGTGCCTTTCAGTGGAAGGTAGAGGGTATGGCCAAGGAGGAGGAGCCAGACTCCCAGAAACAGGACAGGATGATCTGGCCTACAGCTAGGGCTGGAAAGTGGTCAAACGGATGGAGGGGAACAGGCAGAGGCCATGGCTCCAGCTTGCATAAAATTTGGTGGTTGCCTTGGGTGACTGGCTGCGTCTGGAGAGGGATCTAGGGGTTCCTATCGGGGCAGTTGGCAAGAGAGATGACTTGAGGGAATCTTGTCAGATCCTCTGTTGAATTCTGCAGGCAGTCTTGCTTGGCCCGGGCAGGTTTTACACACATTCCCTCATTTTGGCATCCTAGCCACCCCAAGGGCTAGGACAGTCATCATTCCAATTTAAAGATTAGACTGGCTTGGAGAGGAGGAATGATTGGCCCAGGGCCACACCGCAGCACCTGAAGCACTCAGGTCCTTGGAGAACCTCCATCCCAGGCTCAGAGAAGTGGGCTAGCCTTACAAGTCACACACTATCTTGTGCTGGGTTCAGACCTGGTGTCCTGGTTCTACACCTGGGACCAGTGGCAAGGGTGTGGACTTGCACAAAGAGGCTGTCAAACAAAGGCATAAATTCTGCCCTGCCCAGGAGTGTTGACCCAGTCCCAATCTTACCAGTCGGGGGCTAGAGGGGTGGCAGGGTCACCCTGGAGGATGCTGTGTACCCTCTCCTGGCTTCTGTTCCAGCACCTCTCCTGCCATTACTGACCTGTGAGGTCATTCTTCCTTTCCAAAGCCAGGACAAGTAGCCCCTTCAGAAAACGTCTCGTCAGCCTCATGTCAGTATCTCCTGTCCTCAGTACACAAGCCTTCCCAGCCCTGGGCCCCAAGTTCACCTGCACTGCGGTCCAAAGGGCCATATAGGGCCATAAAGACCCATTTTTGCTGAGCTCATCTGCTCAGCTTAGAGATGAAAGAAAGGGAGACTAGAGTGAGTGCCTGGTGAATAGGCGGGGGTTACCCAGCAGGCCAAGGCTAGGCTCAGTCTCCCAGGCTTCAGAACCAGACATTCTCTGGCTCCTTTCCCAACCTCTGGGTGTGGTCTGTGGACAGAGCCCCAGGGAAGAGTAGCCCCACTATTTGACTTGTAGGAACTACAGTCCCTCCCTCTGTTACGCCTTCTCTTTACTTTTCATACACACCTTGTACAACTGGTCTCACCCTACAGTGCCATGTCACTTCTGCCCCAGCAACCCATAAACAGGAAGCCAAGGTCTGGAAGGACAAGGGGTCTATCCCAAGGCCACATGTAGAAAGAGCTGAGAGGCCAAGAGAATAACTCATGCCTCCTAGGTTCCTGGCCCCAGAGAGCCATCTCCATTCCCAACCTGTCACAAGGTCAGGCTGTAACTCTGTTGTAACAAAGCCTGTAAGAGGTGGCCCACTCACCAGCTCCCAACAGAGACACTCATGCAGGCTTCCAGGCTACCTATGCAGTCAGCCATCTATTACCACTTTTTTAAGCCAAGTACAATCCATTCATCTATGCATTAAATCATCCATTCATCCTGCATCCATCTATCCACTTGTCCATCCATCACCCATCCTCTACCCATCCATCCATCCACCTGTCTTTCTACCCTTCCTTCCTTCATCTGCCTAACCCCTATCCATCCACAGAGCCAACCATTAGAACCTTGGAGAACAGAGAAAACAGGGAGACCTCAGCTAGGGAGGGCTATGGAGGACGAAGGCCTATGTGGTCCTTATGGCATAGGAAAACAGCCAGTGTGCCCATAATGAAAGGCCCAACACAGGAAAAGGCATAGGAAGCCAGAAGACTGTAAGGCCAGAAGGCCGTCGGTAGTTAGAAGCCTGTTGTCAGGACTAAAGCCAAGAAGTCAAGCTTGGTCTAAAAGCCATTCATTAGTGGTCAAGGGAATGGCAGTGGCGGTGAAGGGCTTAACCTAAGACCCCATATCTGCCTCCACCTTCACAGCACCTACACCTCATCAGGCACTCCCTGCTTTCCACGGTGGCTCAGCCTCTACTTTGTGGGTATGTCTGGGCACATAGCAGATCTGGCCAGGCAGATGGACATGCAGTTTCTGTGAGGCTACTTGCATCAGGCAGCCTTGCACCTGGGCCTCAGGGGTCCTCAAGACTGGGCCAACTGGCCTCCTGGATTCACATAGACATAGGTGGGGCAAGAGGCTCTTCGGAAGGCCAGTTGGGCCAGGCTGTAAAAGGCTTTCCTCAGTTGGAGTTGGGCTGGGACAGCAGGGCAGGGTGTCTGGGACTGGGGGTGTGCCAGCAGAAGGACCAAGACTCCCAGACAGGGGCTCCCGGAGAAGTCCGCAGAGGGGCCCCGCCCGGGATGGTAAGTGGTGATGGCTCCCATCCACCGCCCACATCCCCAGCCCTGAGTCACGCAGGTCCTGCCAACACCCAGGAGCCGAAGCCGGAGGCTGAGTATAAATCCTCAACATGAGGCCAGCCAGGGCTCCCAGCTCCTGAGCGCTGAAGAATGACCTTTTGCCGGGCCATGTGGCTGCTGCTCTTGGTGGCCTGGAGCATGGGCTTTGGTGAGTGGCAGGGGGTGAGGCTATCGGAGGGGAGAGGGGCGTCACTCTGCTGTGGACCTCAGTTTACCCCATCTCCTAATGGGAGAGAGGTGATGGGAGGCTTGGGGGCCAGGGCATCCTTTGGACCCTTGGTGGGATTCCTGCATCTTAGATCTCAACTCTTCCCCTGGGACAGGAGTCATGGCCATGGCCTGTTCTCCAGGGAGGACAGACATGGATGATGGATGTGATGTGTCATGTTCAAGTCTGTCAGTCAGCTCTCTGGGTCTTGAAGAATCTCAGGAGGTCACTGTGTCTCCCTCCTACCTGGCTCTGATACGGGCCCCTAGAGCTCGGTGATGAGACTGTGCCCCACCCCCACCCCTTGCTAGGTGAGGCCTTCAGGTGCTATACTTGCGAGCAGCCCACAGCCATTAACTCGTGCAAGAACATTGCTCAGTGCAAGCTGGAAGACACCGCCTGTAAGACTGTACTGGAGACGGTGGAAGCAGGTAAAGCTGGGCTCAGGCAAGGGCTGGGTGGGTGGGGGTCTACCTGAGGTCAGGCTTACCTTCCCCCCATGCTCCCTTTCACCCACCATCGTTCTGCTCAGCCTAGGAGACAGAGGGGCAGGAATGGTGTGCGTGTGTGTGTGTGTGTGTGTGTGTGTGTGTGTGTGAGTATGAGTGTGTTGAAGCAAGGAGGTTGGTCTCCCACCTTGCTGATGGTGACTGCACTTAAAGGCATAGCCCCTCGGGCACCTTCACTGACATAGTGGCATGGAGATATGTGGTGGCGGTGGGAGGATGGGTAGAAGGCAAGAGTTGGCTCAGACCCTGGCTCTGTCAGGGTTTGCTACTGTGGCTTAGGCTAGAGCCTCGCCTTGGGACCAGGAAGTGCACGTGCTCCACAGAGGCTAGCGCTAATGAAAATATGAGCCACAGCTGGGGGCTGGGCAGATCTGGGATTGGGTTGATTTGGGGGTGGATTGAGAAGGCAGAGCACTATGGGAAGGGTGTAGAGCCACAGACAGGAGCTGCAGTGACTTTGGACTCTAATGTCTCCCCATCCTGCAGCATTCCCCTTCGACCATAGTCCCATGGTGACCCGCTCCTGCTCCAGCTCCTGCCTGGCTACCGACCCTGATGGCATCGGAGTTGCCCATCCTGTCTTCTGTTGCTACCGTGATCTCTGCAACTCAGGATTCCCAGGACTGGCGACAGGCCTCTAGCCACCAAGGGAGCCTTGCGTCTATTATCTATTCTCCTGGCAGGGCCTGGTGCCACCTGCGGTCATCTCTGCCTGCATGGCCCTGTGAGCAGAGCTCACTGGGTCTCAGGTCACTCACTGTCCACCAAACTTGTGGAAAATAAAATAAGCCAAGGGTAAAAGGATCCTCTGTCCTTTGCTAGACACTGGGAGGTCAAAGATCCAGCCTGCAGGGAAGACAGGCTGTATTCTGGCATGTTATAGGCTAGCCCCCAACCATCATCCTCATGCAGGGTGTTTTGGATTCATATCTCAGCTAAAGAGACAGGCTTCTTGGGTTACCCTTCCTGTACAGTGGCCCATCTCAGCCCAGGGTAGGTTCCTAAGCCCAGGTAACCCTCCCCCGATGTTCTCCCCCTGAACATCATCCTGTCCCAGAAAGGAAGCTCGAAGTTGTAATTCAATTACTTGAAAGAATGGGTGGTCTGTCCAAATCTACCAGGAACACAACAGAAGATCACAGAGGGAGGTGAACCAAAGCCTAGCAACCTCTCTACCTTAGTCTCCCTGGGGTGTCCTCTCCACAGATCTGACACACACACACACACACATACACACACACACACACACACACACACACACACACACCCTTTACAATGGCCTGTCTTCTCCCTTGAGACAGGGCTTTTCCTGAGGGAAAAGGATGGAGGGACAGTAACCACTCAGTGGCTGATTCTCCAGCCAGAAAACCAAGTTCCTTAGGACTCAGGAGCCTCTGCCTTGTGGCTGCTGCCTCCCCTTCCACCCTGCTCTACCCTCTCTGAAGTGTGTGGCAGTGATGAGACCTAGATGGCCCCTGGGCACTAAGGCAGTATCACGGAGCACTTCCTGGATTCTCCCAGCTAGGAGGCCATGACCCTGAGTCCCACTGGCAACCAGGACTGCTAAACTGGGTATTGTGAAAAAGGTGGCAGCTGCCCAACGGACCGCAAGACAGAAGGGTGTAACAAGGACAGTGGCAGGGTACCTCAGGACCCTTGAGAGGTATGTGAAACACCGCATTTCCCACAACATCCTTTGCTGCCAACCTGGCCTCCTAAGTCTCGCCAGCTAGGACCATTTCTAGGGCCAACTCCATACCTGCCATTCCCCTCCCGGGGCCATTTCCCTGCATTGCGGGCTCATTGAGCTCAGGAGTTGGAGGCAAGAGGCCAGGGCTACTGGTTCACTGTGGAGACTGAGCAGATGTCACCCCCCAGTGGAGCAGCTGGGGTACTGCCTCCGCCCTCTTCAGAGACACAGATGTAGGAACGGGAGAACCCTGTCAAGCCTAATGCTGGTCCCGGGAAGGCAGGAGAGCTGTGACTTAGCACCTGAGGAGCCAGCTTGCAAAGCCACAATCGTGGTTCAGCTATCTAGTCCCCAGTGAGGAACTGCAGAAGGCCTGGCCCCATGGTTGATATTGAAGCTACCCACCTATGAACACACCCAGTTACACTACCGCACATCTAGGTCATTAGGCAGAGAACTCCATGTCCAGGCAGTGGGTCCCTCCAGGCCTGGAGGCAGCCGCTAAGTCAGGCACAGAAGCCCCACTTTGCTCCCACCACTTCCTTTCTGGAGTCCCAGTGGGATTGTCTGGCAGTTACTCAAGATACCTGCTACGCTCCAGCCAAACACCCTCCCAAGGACCCTGGCCTCCAGATTACCCTCGGCCCTTTACTCACTGCCCATCTCCTGCCCTCTACTCCACTGAACCCTGAAAGGGAAAAACCCTCTTCCGAAGCCCCTGAAATTAAGACAATGAGTAGCCACCCATGTACCTACAGGGTCAGGGCAGGGGCAGGGCAGGAGGTGGGAAAGGCAGAGGTGTGAGATACGTCTTCCTAGCTGCATACTACTGGCTGGTTATACAACCTCTCCAACCCCTGCCCACACTATTGAGTCTGGTTTACACCCCTACTCCTACCCCATCAGGCCCTCAGGCCTTTGGACCCGTGCTGGGTAGAGCACAGATCTCCCCAGGCCCCTCCTAAAACATCTGCTCTAAGTCCTGAGGATCCGTCTCCCTGCCCACAAAGGGCGTGAAGCACAGCCCTGTGCTGCCCACACCCCCACCTTGTTCCTGACTTCCTGAGACGCCCCTGGGACTCTAAGGAAGGGAACAGAAAAATGGGACCAGGTATGTGTCACTAGGGCTGCAAGGTTCATAGGCTCAGGGTAGACAAGAAGGGGGACCAACGTAGGAAGGCCAGCTGGGGCTCTAGCCAGCTGCTTGTTCTTGGCCTCCATACCATGACTCATCAGGCTGAGCCCTAAATTCACCCACAAGCCTGGGCACCCTGTGATATCTATGTTCCTGCAGAAGACATATCCAGGGAATGGGTAGGTCGGTGCAGGGGTGGCAAGGCTGCAGAAATGAGAACCTTCCCAGCACACATGCCTTTAAAACTCTTTTAATCTTGTGCTTTCCTTAAATAAAACACATTGCAGCCTTGATAGCACTAAGGCAAGCAGAGCAGCACGGGGGCTGGGGGGGAGGAGGGGAAGATCAGGACATCACTGAAGCTTTTGGCTCTGACTCCAGGTGTGGTTCCCAGAGAGGTAGCATGGAGGCAGTTCCTAGCTTCAAGCAGCTGTCCTCTACCTGAGCTGATAGGGCAGGTGCTAGGCAGGGTCACGGGACCCCCTACACCAGGGCTCCTGGCCTTGGTGACCTGACTAGACAGGGTATATCAAGAGTGGTGGCTATCACCAGAATCTTAGCCAAGGACCAGCTTCTGCTTGCCCTTCTGTGTTCTCAGGGGCTCTTGGGCTGGGGCCTAGCCTATCTTCCTTGCTATAAGGTGACCCTCCAGAGGGCCCACTGTCCCTGAGTAAGCTGCAGGCCCCAGAGCCAGGCCACAAGGGCCCCAGCCATAACCAGGACTCCTCTGGCCTGCTGAGCCACAAGCAGCCCTGACTTCGGGTTCTGTGCCGCCATCCCTTCTGCTCCGGGATCCTGAGCATTCTGGGCACAAGCTGGGCAGGGACAACAATGTCCACCCCACCAGCTGCCCAAGATGAGGCAAGCACAGAGGAGCGTCAAGCGGGTAAAAGGAGCCAGGCTTGTCCATGGCCACTCTGTCTGGGAGTGTAGTCCAGGCGGCCCGTTCTGTGGAATGGACTGGCTGACAGGCAGTGCAGGGAGGGTGTGCAGTCACTGGTCCTTTCTGTCACTGAGCCCACTCTCGGCACGGAGCAGCTGGCTGCTGGTCTCATTGTAGGTGATCCAGTGCTTCAAGTCTTCTGGCAGCTCAGGGGGCTCCACCTGCAGGGGGACAGGAAGGTGAAGCTCCAGAGAGCCAACTTTTGCTGTGTGCTGAGGGAGAGGCACAGGAAAAGGGGGCAACCAGCCAGGCTGCTGCCTTCCTGCCTCTGGACCTCTGCTTATTTCATGTCCTAGTCGGTGACCTCGAGGGACCCACATCCCGTTGTGACACCTGCCCAGGGCCTTCCTAATCCCTTTGGACCTATTTCCTCCTTCCTCCGTAGCTCTTTCTATCCCGTCTACTTCTGCCAGGCCTCAGCTGCTGGACCATGCCTGAGGTGTCTTGTCTTCAGGACCAGGCAAAAGCCTGCGAGATTGGCTGGTTGACAAATCACAAAGCAGAATGTGGGGCATGGGGAGGTGCTCCTCTAGCAGAGTACCTTGCTGTAAGTTCTTGCAGATGGGTTCTGAGCACTGAGGGGTGAGGGTGGAGGCGAGATAGAGGCCTCTTCTTGTGGTGAGTGCTACTTAGCAGGTAGGAACGGCTGGCCTATCGTCTGGGTACAGCCTACCGTCATGGCTACTCCTTCTTGGCACACGGGAGACTAGCCTCTCAGCTTACAGAACCTAACCCCAGACTTGGCCTGTCTTGAACCGTATCTGCCTCTGCCTGGGCACCCAACCCAACCCAAGATATAGGCCGGTAACCAGGGAAACTCCCCGCCAACCCCATGCCTCCAGCTGAGCTGGGATGCCAGGGTACAACAGTTCAACCTCCTCTACGCTGTCCCTGCTTGCTGTGGCTGCACTCCCGGTCCCCTCACCCCTGAAACGCACTGTACCAATCAGCCCCTAGAAGTTCATGACTCAACAGAGCCAGAAAGCCAGGGAGCCTTATCTACCACCAATCGCTGTGCAGACTGGGCCAATGGCTACCATCCCCTGAGTCTCGGTGATATAGCCCCTAAGCACCGATGTAAGGCCATTTTTGTGCTCTAGAGGAGGCACTTGCCTAAGAGCAGAGATGGCACAATAGGGTGGGGCATGGCCTGGCACCTTTCATGAGTCTGCCTTGGCAACCATCACTACCCAGGCTGTCTCCAAGGTCACAGTTGCCATACTGCAGGAGCTAGCTCTGCCACCATGCAGAAGGAGTGGGCCCTGGGGAGGGGCCTCGGGTCCCAGCTGGCATAGGGCTCTCCTCCCTCCAACCTTGGAAAGACACAAGGCTTGCGGTCCTCTGGGGTAAATCCAACACCAGGCCTCTGAGCTGTAAACTCTGTAAAAGAGGGTCTCCGGTCCACCAGAATTCCCAACAACTGCTTCTAACTGACCATCTTTTAATCCCCTGCTCAAAACCAAAGACCAAAGGGTGACTCAGCACTGTAGACCACACAGAACTAGGACTCAGACCCCTGAGACTTGCTCTGAGCATCTCCCTTCTAGAAGAGAAGGAGGGAGGAAAATCCCTGGGCTTGGGGCCAGATTCTCAAATGGCTAAGCCTGGTTGTAAAGCCTTGATTCACAGATGCTGGGGACCCCAAGAAGGGTACCAGCGTGGACACAGAGGAAAAGTACAAAAGCGCAGTCCCAAAACTTCAAAGATGCCTTTGGTACAAGACCGATCTCAGAACTTCAAAGAGGTCTTCCTAGTGGGAGGGGGCTGAGAGCCGAACAGGGTCGGGGCATCGGGGTCGGGGCATCGGGGTGGGGCCGCTCACCTTGCGCTTGCACAAGTGCTGTACTACGCGATCGGGCGAGGTGCCCAGCACGTGCTGCCGGAAGCGCAGCAAGGCGCACACGAAGCCGTCGCGAAGGCTGACAAAGCGCGCCTCCAGGTAGAAGGCGCGGTCGTCCCAGCCTAGCAGGCGGGTGCGCACCTCGAACGGCTCAAACAGACGCAGCGAGCGGCGATAGCGCGCGCACGAGGCGGCCAGCACCGTATGACCTCGCAGGTCGCCCAACGCCCCCAGCACACCGCTGCGGGTCAGGTGAGCGGCGCGCGCCACGTCGGCCTCCCGCAGGTAGCGCGCGTTGTTCATGTGCAGCAGTAGGTCCAGGTCCGACGGCAGCACCCGGCCCGAGTACTGCTGCTCGGCCAGTAAGTCACGGACGCGCGGCTGCAGCAGGCGTGCGCGCAGAACGGCACACGGCACGCGCACCAGGTACCAGCCGTCAAGCAGCGCAAAGAAGGCGAGTGCCAGAGCTAAAGACCCCACCAGCAGCCCCAGCATCTTGGCAGCGGGCGCCGGCTGCCCAGGAGCCCGCTGCGCAGGTGCCGGCCGCCGGTCCTGCCCGAGAGCCTGGAAGCTCTGGGGACCGGAACGCACCACCTCTCCCAACAATCCGAGGGGGAGACGCGCCGGAGGCAGCTGCTCCGCGTGCTGGAGTCGGGAGCACGGATCCCGCTTCCCCCCCCCGCGCGCACCCTCGGTGGTCTGTTCCGAGTCGTCCAGTCAAGCCGCTTTCTCTTTTCCCGGGGCCGGGCGGGGCGCGGCGGGGGACACCCGGAGCAGTACAGCGCCACCTGGCCGCCGCGCTCAGCCCTGCAGGTTTAGAAGCGACAGGAAGCCTGCTGCTCCCTCCAAAGATCCAGTCCCTCAGATGAACACAGCCAAAGAGTTCCAGAACTTCCCCGGAGCAGCTGAGGAATTTTTTTCAAGAAAACGGGCAATGAATCGCCATGGATGCTGCTTTTAACTGACCGTCTTTGGGGATAGCCATGCGAGGCTGTCTGTGACCCACAAGCCTGTTCACAAGACATCCGGCCTCCTCAAGGCTCCTGGGGACGTTCGCAGTGGGTTAGATTTAGATCCGGTCTTCCGGGCGCATTTCAGTCTCAGTCTGCATCCACATTACTTGTCCCCTAGTACTTACTCCCTGCCTGCCAAAAATCTCGCTCACCCCAAGTGCACCCCAATAATTCCTACCTTTTCCTTTTTTTTAAATGCAAGTAGCATTCAAGATGGAGGGGAAGAAGTGGGGCGTGGAGAGGGGGTGGGATGAATGCACATGACTTACCAACCAGGCTAAAGATGCCAGCCTCAGCCACGGCCACGGCTTGTAGAATGTCAGTCACTTTCATTCCGAGTCGGGGGAGGACCCGAGGTCGGGCTGGCTCTCCTCCATGGCCTGCCGGACTCTGCAATCATCCTGTATGCAAGTGACAGCAGGGGGTCCAGGGATGGGTGGACTGCTGGCGCTCCATAGACCCTGGGCGGCATCACTCCACTGTCCCATGCTGCCTTGGGTGGGTCTGCCGTGGTCTCTGTCCAGAACACAGTTCTTTTTCTGTTTTGCTTCTGAGGCCAGGAGCTATGGCATAGTGGGTGCCTGGGGTTTTCTTGGATACTCCAAGAGGCAAAGAATTCACTGCCTATCAGGGTACTTCCAAGGGATCGGAAGAAGAACCTTTCCGGCATACTGGTTTACACTCACCTTGCCCTGGTCAGCACTCTAGCTTGGGGAGAGGCACCCTCTCAGGAGGAAGTGACTAAGTAATGATCTTTGAGTTCACTGCTCAGAGAATAGGTTTTCTGTCACCTGCTCCGTCCACCAGCCTCTCTCGTGCCTCCAGGGGAGAGACCCACCCACTGGTAGGCCTTTGAGACAGAGAAGAATGTGAACGAGCACCCACCTTCCCAGCCTCCTCTGCTCCTATTACCCTGCTTATTCTGAGCCATTCTGCTGGCTGTTCTTGGTGCTGCCACACACTGTTCACTTTGCTTCCATTTTCCTCTCCCCTACCCCAGCCTGGACCACACTGCCAGGGTCCTCTCGAAGGGATTTGAACACAACTGGCCGTAGTTTTCATGCCTAAGTAATGCTGAGTCTCACAGCTGAGCCCTGACTTGAGGGCCTCCCTCACCTTAATTGACATCGGTGTCTACAGAAGAATGCAATGTGGTGTTATGGATTGCTCAACACCCTCTTCCTCTGCCAGCACTAGGTGAATGGGAATGCTGGGTGCAGAAACTTTGCTCAGGGACCTTTGGCTCTTTGAGGACTCCTGTGTTTGCCCTAGAGGCAGGTCTGCAATTCATGTTGGATAACGGGGGTGGGGGGGTGGGGGGTGGGGTAGGGGGTGTGAGGGAAGCAAGACACAGGGTGGCAGTGCAGGCTCCAGCAGGATGACATGCCCTAGACCCAGCCCAACCCAACTCTGGTGCTGTCCTATCCTCCCCTGGCTCCGCCCCCACTGGATGAGCAGTGCTACCCTGGGAGCTGAAACTATGTAGGAGTTAGAGGAGCATGCCAGGTAATAGGCTTGACCCTGGCACCCAGGGGCCCCCTATATCTTGGGGCACCTTCTGCCTTCTACTTTCCTTACCCTAACTCTAACAATTCGCTACAAAGAGGTCTCCAGGGTAGATTGTGAAGGCCTTTTGTCCCTCTGTCTTTCTGCCCCTGGGGTACCCTATGCCTGTAGGAACTTATGGACACCAACCACAGGGAGAAGTAGTCTTGGCTAAGGGGCAGCTGATGTGGTCCCTGGTGGGCTGAGTCTACCAAGCGAGGATTATCATCCTGAGTGAGGCAGCTCTGCCATCCTCTCCCCTTTGTTTTCCCACTTCTTGTGTTAAGAAACTGAATATTTCCATATTTATCTGAGTCTGCTGTCCTGCAGGCTCCATGTCATGAGGTGGTTTTGGGTGCCCAGGAGTGCCAAGGAGAACCCAGCCAAGCCTAGGTGGCTGCTGGATGTGGTGTACCAGGAAGAGCACTTGAAACCAAGTCGATGCTCCATGACTGCTGAGCAGATGGAGAGGTGCAGGGTCCTGCAAACTGTCTTGTCCTCCACTATCTCCAGAGAAGACGGCAAGCTTGAACCAGAAGATTTCCTAGGCAGTGTGGCCAGAAGTACCACCTGGAGTGCTAGCGTGCGCACACACACACACACACACACACACACACACACACACACGGCTGCTGTTGCACCCAGGTCCTATACCATGTTTCTAGGAGATGTGATGTTCTGTAGGACCCCTAGGTCTTCCTGAGAACACAGGGCCTCCTAGAACCTAGACACAGCCCTGGGCAAGGTAGGCTTGTATGTGGGTAAGGAAGGAGGCAGAATGTTGGGGAGGCCCATAGGGAAAGGGGGAAGTTGGGATTCAGGATCACTCAGATGACAGTCTAGAAAAGCTGTGTGCTCACTTTTACCTTAGGGTTGAGAAGGAGGCCTTATGCTTGAGGTCATACACAAGAGCTGAGGGCATCTGCTTCGAAGAGAACCCTGGAGCCTCTGGCCAGGCTCACCCTCAGCATGACTCCCATGCTACTGGCCACTGAACTCTGGGACCACCACCACTGAACTCTGGGACTCAGGTTCTGATCCCCAGCTCAGTATACAACTGAGCCCTTCATTGGTCCTCTGTCCACTGTGCCTCTTCTTCTCGGGCACCCAAAGCCCAGTCTGTGCTGTTACTGTTTAGGAATTTAAAGCTTTATCAAATGCCTGTGATACCTGAGAGAGAGGTCAGAGGCCCCAGAGACTGATCTCATCTGGAGAAAGCTGGCTGGGCACCAGGCTGGAGGGAAGTGCTTCCTTGACTTCTTCATGCTACTGTCTCAACACTGCGGGTCCCCACCCAGCGTCTAGACTTTCATAAGTGTAAAACAGGCTTCCTTCAAAAGGGATTTTCCTGGAATGGGAGGGGTGGGCATGTCCTGTAGACAGCCCCTCCAAGCTTCTAACTGCATGGACACAGGCTCAAGAGGAGTCTTTCAGGAGTATGGCCTGGACACACTCCTCTGTGGTGTGGTGTGGGGGCAGCTCACTTCCTGCTCCTTTTATTTCCTATGTGCTTGCATCATGCAAACCTTAGAACAAAGTGGTTTTTGTTTGTTTGTTCTGAGACAGAGTCTTGCTCTGTAACTCTGCCTGGCCTGGAAACTGTTATGAAGACCAAGCTGGCCTCAAATGCCTGCCTCTGCCTCTCGAGCGCTGGGATTAAAGGCAAGTGCCACCATGCACAGCTAGAACGAAGTTTTGTATAATAGATTCACCGAGGCTGGAGGGAGCTGCAGAACGCCTTCTTTCCCAAGGGATCTTCTTATCTGTGGAAGCTCTGGGCTCACCCTTACACAGAGAGGGCAGAGAAGCTCAGAGAAGCTTGGCAATGTGCCTGAGTCTGTCACAGCAAGTGCTGGGTGTCCCGAGATATGCACTCCTACCTCCTGCCTGGTGCCACACCTGTGTTCCTACCAAGACCAGGGCTCTAACTCCCAAGGTCATTGGCATGTCTGGTACCCTTGATAGACACTGCCCAGGTGGGGACCAGGCTCATCACGGGCTGCTTAAGAACAGAGGCTCTCTCCGCTTACCCAACATATATTTATTACAGGACCACTGTGTTTGAGGGCTCGATGAACATGGGGCAGGGTCCTCCACCCAGCGTCACCTCTTAGGACTCCCGACACCTCACACCCACCTCCCAGCTTCATTTCTGCTCTCTCCGTCTTATCTCAGCCTTTACCAGGCCCTCCCCGAGTGCTGCTGTGCAGATTGGCTCAAGTCCCGGAGAACAGAGTGGAGAGGGAGTCCTGCAGCAGAAGTGCCTGAGCAGAACTGGCAGGGGTGGGCAAAGTGCCAGCTGTAGAGAGAGCAGCTGCAGAGAGGAGAGAGCCCCAAGGGGGCAGGCCAGCCCTGTGTGGATGTTAGGAGTTGAGGTGGGGGCATCCCTGCACAGTAGGGGTTTTTAGTAGGGGTTTTTCCAGAGCCTAGTGATGGCTGGAGCCCCACAGCCACAGGCTGCAGAGCACAGTGAGCAGCCCCAGGGTGGTGGCAGGCTTCAGGGTGTGGGCCCCATTGACATTGCACAGGTCGGTGTAGCAGCACGTGACGTTCTTCTTGCCCACATAGTAGTCCTCTGAGTCATCCATACAGTTTGCGCTGCAGCCCTTGCTGATCAGCCTCACGAGTCCAATGGCCCCTGGGAAGACAGAGCGACACCTGCATTAAAGCCGGGTCTTGCTATTCACCTCTCTGCCCCTTCCTGAGCACGCTAAAGCTCTAGACCCAACCCCACCGGGTACCAGAAATGTTTGGTGGATGAGTGAGCAGGGGAGGAGGTTGTGGAGGGTAGGAAGGTGGAGATGAGTTTGGGGATGGCTGAACAGGAATGTGTAGATTCATGGGTAGGCGGGCAGCTGGACAGGGGAAGAATCACAGCAAAGCCCAAAGGTCTAGGTTCTTTGCTGCCTAGCTGGAGTGGGGAAGGAGTCTGAAAAAGCAGGACAGCAGAGTGGCCGGATGGCAGGGCAACAGGCACTGAGGACAGCGGTGGGCAGCGGGCACTCACGGACACGTGATGTCCAACAGCTGTTCTCTTCTTGGCTGCAGTTCTGCACATTCAGGCAGTCTTTGTTGCTCACCTGTGCTGTGCATGAATAGCACTGCAGGGCGGCACCTGTGGGTGAAGCAGGAGGCTTGAGGCTCAGAGGCTGGCCAGCTGCGCTTCAAGAGAGGCCTACCAGACACTCTCATCCCCACACAGAGTGGAGAGAGACCATCCTGGTTCCCTCCAGACTGCTGAGGCATAGAGGTGACAGAAGCCCTAAAGTACTCTGGCATTCTTCATGGAGGATTCTGTGCCAGCCTATCTCTGCTTGGTCACTCAGAGCCCACAGTCTGTGCTGTTACTCACTATTCAGGAATTTAAAACTTTGATTAAATGCCCATGAGCCCTGAGAGAGGTCGCACCTGGAAAAAGCTGCACTGGGCACTAAGCTGGAGGGAGGTGCTTCATTGACTTCCTCAGGCTACTAGGCCCTGAGGTCCACCTGTCTTTGTTCTCTAAGTTCAGCTTGTTTCTCAGCCCCTCCTAGGCCCCCATCATCCTGTGTGGCAATGGTAGGGTCCCCAGGCTCATCCTGCTCTGTGCCTGGGGCAAGAAGCCCCAGATGTCAGGGTGTGTTGGTTGTCTTCTCTCTTCAAAAATGACAAAGCTACGGTTTAAGTCATGTCTGTAGGAACCTGACTTCAGTGGCTACAAACTTTATCCTTGCTTAGGTCTCTAGTGGACTTAGGGACAGCTTTTTTTGTTTTTTGTTTTTGTCTGGAAGAAGAAGCTGAGGCTCTAAGAGTGTAGTGACCTTTCTGGGGTCCCTTGATAGGAGGGCCCAACACACTAGATCATCACAGACTGCCCACTCAGGGGAACTCTCCCACTGCAGGGAAAAGTAGCCAGGGGCAGACCCTTTCAAGACATCCCAAGGACCCTTTCCTGTTCCTTCCCTCCCCCTTCCCTCTATGACACTTCTCAACATTTGGTCCCTGGGCCTCCCTAAGGACCAATAGCCACATGTGTCTGTTCTTCTGTGGCCTCTCTGGAAGCCCTTCAGCCCCTCCTAACCTGCCTCTCAAAGGACAGTAGTGAGAGTCCTCACTGCAAAGTTGCTTTGGCCTATTTGGTCTTCTTTCTCCCATTTTCTTCTCCTAGCCCTGCCCCTCTGACAGTTCTCCTTCACTCTTTCCCCTAGCCCGGCCCTGTGGCTGTCTGAAGCGTACCTGGATGCAGGGCCACAGAGATGGCCAGCAGGACAAAGAGGACAGTCTTCATGGTCGCAGTGAGCAGCTGGGAATGTGCCTCCAGAGGCTTTATACGGCTCTAAGTGGAAGGGGAGGCTCCGTTACTCTCAACAGTGACAGGTTCCCTGGAGCCAGTGGAAGCCCAAGGGCCAGCCCATTCCAATCTGATCTGTCACACCCCTCCCAATGCCTTTGTCCTTCTTTCTAGCTCTGGAGGGCAGTCTTTACAGGGTGGGGCTGCTGTCTCTGCTAGAAGCCTTTTTGTAGCCACCCACAGAACAAGGCTGGAAGGCACCCACGTTGCACCTGCCCTGCTCAGAGAAATGAGGCCAGATCTGAAATGTTACTTTCTTGAGGTTCTCTACTTCCCCTTAACTATTTGGCCAAGAACAAAGGTGGCTGCTAGATGTCACTGAATAGGGGTGTTTCTGGGGCTGCCTTCCTTAGATGTGGAACCCAAGAGCCAATGAGGAGCTTGGATAGCCATAAGTTCATGTCCTAGAGCAATGGAGGGTGCTAGGTCCTGGACTAAGAGATCCATCTTCAGGACCTTGTTTAGGTCCCTTGCTGCAATGTGGAATTTAGCTATAAGAGAGTCAGGAAACAGCTTCCAGGAGCTTTCCCAAGGGAAAGAGGAGTACAGAGCCTGGCCACCACTGGATATGTTCTACTGTCCCCAGACTCACTTTGTACACTGCTCTGTGGTCTGGGAGGCATTCAGCCCAAATAAAGCAGGGAGGGATAGAGGTCAGGCCGTCTCTCCCCATGGCAGCCTCACTGCTGGGTTGTAGTGGCAGTGGCTACCTCTTTTTAACAGAAGCCATGATCTTATTGGTCGGTCTTCCCCAGCCAGCTTGGATCCCCGTCCCCAGCTCTGATCTCAGATCCAGGGGCCTAGTGCTTCCTGCTGTTGTTGGCTTTTTTGGTTGGGCTATTTGCAGTCTTTGTTTCTGGTCTCAACCCGAGGCTCACCTACATCCACCATCTTTCTGCCAAGCTCTCTTGGTGACCCTGCTGGTACACTGTTGTCTGGCAAGATGACATTGGGTAGAAATGATGGCCATGGCCACCATCCGCTTGCCCATAACCAGGGACAGCACTCTCTGATATTCTCTTGTCCTTGCTAATAGGTCTCTGATTATTCCTTCACCCTAAAAGTTCCTTGAGAACAGCCTGGCATTTAAGGCGCAGAAGAGTGTTAAGTATTCCCCTCTAGCCTTGAGGAACCATACAAGACCCCAGCATGCCTGGACCATATGCAGTACACAGATTGGCCCTACCCCAGTCCCTCTGTGATCTCCCCTGCCCAACTTTCTAGCACTCCTGGGCTGGTCCCCTTTTCACTGGAAATTCTCTCCTTTGGCAGTAAGGAGCTTGTAGCTCAGAGAGAGAGGGGGGAGGGGAGAGACGAGAGCCTGCCTTCAAGGTCACACAAGGTGACAGGTGACGGTACCCTCTCCAAGATGCTCTCCTGCTCTCTGCCCACCTAGAACTTCCCCTTGGAACATCCCCTACTGCCACAGGCCTGCCTGCCCAGGGGGTGCGGTAAGTGCCCACAGCTTGGTTGTGCCCATGTATGGGTGTCTACGCACTCCCACCCACCTGGATGGCTGCCCCTGGAGACCTTGCTTATCTGTCTCAGGACTGGAGGCACTGGCACCCTGCACCAGGCAGAACAGTCATTCCCCAAATATTTACAGGTGTGTAAATGTTTGTCGATCAGGTTTGATATGAAGTGAACACTCTAAAGGCAGTGGTCCTTGAACGGAGCAAACCTTCTCTCCCCACATCAATGCCCAGAGATAGTTCTGCTTGTCTCAACCCAGGGGCACCGGATGGATATAGTGGGCATAGGCCAAGAGCTTCTCAACATCTGCAATGCCAGCACCACAGGGCTCCAAACACCTCTGGCCAAAGGGTGGCCTACTGGCCTCACCTCAAATATTGAAGACTGTAGCTGTGATTTCCCTACAGCCCCACCCCTCACCACAGGCCTAACTCTGACTTCAGCCCAACACTGAACACTCATTCCGGTGACTCTGGTCCCCCAAAAGGGCAGTATTGTGGTCACACCCTGAGTCCTGGGCATGGCCATCTTGAGTCTGATCATGACCACATGCTGAGCCCTGACCCTGGTCACACTCTGAGTCTTGATCCTGGATACACACTGAGCCCTGATCCTGGTCACTCTTCCTAATCATGGGCACACAATGAGCTCTGCTCCTGGTTACACAATGATCCTCACTCTGGTTGCAAGCTGAAACTTGACCCTATCCACACACTGAGTCTTGATCCTGGTCAGACTGAGCGCTGACTCTGCTTACACACTGAGCCCTGATTCCATTCATACACTGAGCCTGATTATGGTTACAGTATGAGACCCGATCTTGGTTACACCTGAGCTATGAACGTAACACTGACTCTTGCCATTCATGTTTAGGGTATGCGCTACATGCAATCCTGAAAACCCTTAGCATGGGTTTTCTGGTGGTACACTTCCTGACAAAGGCCTATCATAAAGGGAATACTCCCTCCACGAGTGAATGAGGTCTGGGTGTAACCTTGACATGACTCACCCTTAGCCTGGCTCCACTGCCCGAGTCTCTAGTTTTTCTTGTTTTCTCTTTTCCTCCTCTGCCCCACCATACTCCCCAGGAGAGCCTGCCAGTTCACATAGCAAAGACCTCTATTTCCTCTTAGGAGGTCATCACATTGGACACAAATCATAGTTGGGAGGAACTGTAATTTTGCACATGGGTAGCTTTTAAAAGGATAGTCAGCATGTGGAATGCAAAAACACAACTGATTTCTGTTATGCCACCGCAGGCCTTTGGAAACATGGTCCCTAAGGTCAGGGATATGACACATGTAGCCAGGCCTCCAGGAAGCTGGGTATCCTCTCCTACTAAGGTCCCCATGTTGGGTCCTGGAAGTCAAAGCCACTCCTTGCAAGCTCTGTGTGAGAAATGGAAACCTGTGCTGTGCCAGTCATGCGCCAAGTGTGCGGTGTAAGTCAAATGCACACTATGTGTGTACTGTGAGAGTAAGGGCAAATATGAAAATTGGAGTAATCCCTTGGACAGTGGACTGGAGACCTGACACTCCACAGGCCCTGCTCAATCTTGGGACATATCCAAGTTTTAATCTTTATGGTACCTGCTTACCCAGAAGTCCTTTTTCCTCAGCACTGCTCATGGCTCTGTCTGAAACACCCACTTCCCACTGACTCCCAACTGTCACCAGCTAACCTTCTGTCTTAAATCTCTCAGAAATGTCCCTGCCTTTCCCTGTTTGTCTTCACGCGACCATTCCTCTTTGGAGACAAATCAGGGAGATAGGTAGGCCTGAGAAATCTTGCAAGGAGGAAGTGGAGGTTGGTATTCTCCACTTGAGTAGTGGGCAACCCTGAAGTCCAGGCCTTCTCCAGGCAAAGGCTCGCTGACACAGGGAACAGCCTTGCAGGTATGACCTAGAGGCTTGAAAGATGGCCAACATAAGCCAGACCATGGGTAGATAAGTGATCTGTCAAGATTGACCTTATCGGAGGCCAATAAGTCAGGAGGTCAAGTCTGGCTGTTGAGGAAGCTGCAATGGTACACATATGATCTCAAGTGCTTGACTCCATGCATTAGTGAAAGGGAGTAGAGGGGAGCTCTTAGTGCCATGGCCAAGGGAACATCAGTCTTCCCTTTCTGATCCCTTACCCACTGTTAGAGTAGACCCAGTCCTTGAGATAAGATTAAGGATCTTGGAGTCATGCGCCAAGCCTCAGTTCCATGCCAAGCCCTACCCCTGGAGAACTGTGTGATCTCAGGTTCACAAGGTGGCAGGAGAGAGCCACATGCAGGCACGGAGCCGGCCACCCCAGGGGAGTCCAGGAAACTTGTCAGAAATATTTCTCAGGGTCCTTGGTTTCAGTCAACCATGTGCCCCATGTGCTCTTGACTCGGTTTCCTCCTGCATCACATACACTGAACTCTATTCACAACCCATAGTCATGCTCTACAAGACTATGGCTGTTCCAAGCCACTTTCTCAGGACAGCTCACAGCACAGAAGCAATAGTTGATGATGAGTTGAGGGCAGAACAGCAGGACCAAGAAGGAGGCAACAGATGACTAGGGTTCAAACCATAAGTCAGACAGATGGAGGGAGAGAGGAAAAAAATGATTTTGGGGGCAGGGCCAATTAGAACCGGTCAGACGGATGTGGGATGTGAGGGAGAGTTCAGGGTGACCCTCAGGGAATGGGGAGTTGGAACTGCCTAGAAGCACAATGGGTGGAGCCAGGTTGGTCAAGAGGCTCCTGATCCCTGTTTCAGAAACACCATGTTCAAGGTGCATGTGGACAGCTATGTCCAGGTGCTGGGTAGAAGACAGAAGTTTGGACATCAGGGAAGAGATTCTGGAAGGCGACATGGATTTGGGAGGCATGCAGTCTTCCATGTTATTAGGACATTTGTACTGGAGGTCCTTAAGAAGCGTGAATGTTGAGAGCAAAGGATCCAACAAGGGAAGGTAGGGAAAGCAGGCAGAAGGTTTCTGGGTGCTCGGGCAAGGGTGTGAATTAGAAGGAGCAAGTTTCCACAATCTGTGTTTCTATGGTACTGTGACCAAAGTGTGGGGGCACAAAACAACAGTTCTGTGGGCCAGGGTACTGAGATCAGGATGTCACCAGGCTTGTAGTCCAAAACGAGGCTGTTTCCTGACCTTCTGGAGCCCCTGTGAGCACTTCTTGCACTTCTTGGCTCATGGTCCTCCATCATCAAAGCACAGGTCCCAGTCTCTGCTGTCACTTCACCATCTTCATTACAGTTTCTTCCTTCATTTGATCCTTTAACAACGGACGCTGTGCTTACAGGAGGCCCACCAGGCAATCAGAATGAACTTCCCACTTCAACGACTTTCACTCTGTCACGTCTGCTAAGCTTTCAGCACGGGTACTAACAGCCTGTACTCACAGGTTCAGGGGATTTGTGATTGGGAACCCTTACGAGCCACCGCACAGCTCACCACAGCACCCTTTTCAGTCGTCAAAGATTCAGGGATGTTCCGTATGCAAAATGGTTCATTTCACCTCAAGGTCTCTCAAAGCCTCCACGATGCACTACTTTTTAAATCTCATCATCAAAATCGTCTAAATGGGCACGTTTTGAACTCTAGTTAAAGGAAAGGTCCCAGGGATGGAAAGGGGTCCCGGCAACCCGCAGGCCTTTGGGAACCTCCCACCGCGAGGTGGCGTTGTCCTAAGCCTCCCGTCCGTGCTCGCCCGGACAGGGCTGCCAGGACCGGACGCTCGGCTCCGGGCTTCCGTCCCTCATGAAAGGTTCCCCCAGGCCTTCCTTGTTCTACGTGCGGTGGAGCTGCCGGGCCCGAGCCGCTTCCTCGCTCAGCCGCGGTGTAGCAAAGCGAGACAACACTGAGACCGAAGCCTCCAGATCTAGAGCGTCTCCGGAAGTGGATCGGGGAAGGCTGCGAGGAGCGGACCGGTGGGGAGCTGCGTGGCGGGCGTTTCCGGCCGGTAGCGGTGGCTCGGGGTCCGCAGGTGAGTGGGGCCGGGCCGGGCTGGGGCTGCTGCGCCGCCGTCTACGCGACCGGGACTCGAGGCCAAGCCTGCGCTCCCGCCCCAGAGCCGGACACGTGTCGTCGTTTCTGCTCCTGGGGATCGAGTCGAATTCGGGACTCGGGGATCCCTTCCCCAGGATCAGGTCTCCTCGGCTGCCAGGCGCTCCGCCAGAACGCAGACCGGGCAATCTCGGTTGTTTCCGCCCCTCCCGGGACCCTTCATTCGTCCCTTGCCCGTGCTTTGAATTTTTCTCCCAGTGTGTCGTCCCGTCTGCAGCCCGGTAGCAGGTTGTCCTCCAGACACCTCAGAACCGACACGAAGAAATTGGCCTCTCCCTTTAGGAGCTTTTCATGCTTATACTCCCACCCCTATTAAGCCTCTGTTCAATTGGCCCGGGGTTATCAGGGCTTCCTTTGACGTCCCAAGGATAGAAGCCTTCTGGGGTTCTGCAGCCATGTTTAGGAGGATCCAAAAGTGGTACAAAATTCAAATTTCCCCTCTTCCTCTTATCTCTTTCTAGCATTTACTGGGTAGCCCAAGGTGGCCCTGTACTCAAAGCAGTTCTGCCTCAGCCTCCCCCAAGTGCTAAGATGTCAGGTGTGGGCCACCACACTCAGCTTGGCAAAATTTATTTCTGAAGTGTGTGTAGTCAGCCACTTAACCACTCTCAACACATCTGCAGGGCAGGCACAAAGATACAGCCATCACGAACTGAGCCTCCTGGAAGCTTGTCTGCCTCTCAAGTTGCTGCAGAATTCCTCGGCAGCCTGGGTTTGTCATTAAACATTTCTCCTGAGAATAGACTGTGGCCTTGATTTCCCTCTGCTCCACAGTGAGGTGCACACAGCAAATGCCGTGTGTGCCAGTACAAAGGGAAACCCTCGGAGACCAACAGGATGTTCTGCAGACCAGGAGCCTGACTTGAGGGATTAGGGTTACACAGCTGGCTCGTGGCAAGTTGTCATTCCCTGTCTATCTTTAGAGCTCTTGCTCATTTGAATAAATGTCTCATGTCGCTTATGTTGTGGTCCCCAGTGCACTTTTGTGCCACTTCTGTGATCTTCCAGCTCATCTAATGCTTAATTGGAAGGAGCAGCCCAGATAAGGTTTCCAGGGAAGGAGAAGGCAGAATTCATTAGGAATGCATTGTGATGGTTACCTTTTCTGGACAGTTATGAAGGTTGCCAGTGCTGCTTACTCTCTAGTCTGCAAGGAAGGGCTGGTTAACAGGCTGGCTAGCAAACCTCATGCCAAATGGCACTGATATTTGAGGTGATGCTCTCCAGTTGAATCTTAAGCACTTCTTGAGTGCCCTTAGTGACGTTTCTCTTTCTCCTCTGCTTTCCAGTTCCTGAAATGTACGGGGAAGTCAACGTTGAGAATCCCAGGGAGACGTATCCCCAGCTCAAGCCATCAAATCTTCACTAACCTGAAACCTGGACACTGTTGAAGAAGCTGCCATCTTCTGCTGTCTGTGTGGAGGCCAAGTGTACCTTAGCAGTCCAGGGTAGCTCAGCCCTGTCACCTCCCCTGGAGAGAATAACAGTTGACTACACTATTAGGATCTGAGGCCTAAGTGTGCTGGGGCCCCAGTACTAAAGGGAAACAGCCAAGAGACTGCTGTAGGCAAAGGGCAGAGCCAAGAATGGACTTGGCTTGAGCCTGGCATCAGATTTGTGGGCAGGTAGAGAAGAGAGGAAGAGACTGTGGCCAAGGAAGCCAGAGAGAAACATAGGCAGGGAAGGACAGGCCCAGCCCAGCCTGGGTCGCCTCCTCAATGGCCTCCAAGCAGGCTGCAGCCAAGGGCAAGGGGGAGAAGCGGAAGCGAGTGGTGCTAACCCTGAAGGAGAAGATTGATATCTGCACTCGGCTAGAGCGAGGGGAGAGCAGGAAGGCACTGATGCAGGAGTATAATGTGGGCATGTCCACTCTGTATGACATCAAAGCCCACAAGGCCCAGCTGCTCAGGTTCTTCGCCAGCTCAGACTCTCGCCAGGCACTGGAACAGCGGCGTACCCTGCACACACCGAAGCTGGAGCACCTGGACCGAGTGTTGTATGAGTGGTTCCTGGTAAAACGTGCCGAGGGCATCCCCGTGTCGGGCCCTATGCTCATCGAAAAGGCCAAGGACTTCTACAAGCAGATGCGACTGACGGAGCCCTGTGTGTTTTCTGGAGGGTGGCTTTGGCGCTTCAAGGCCAGGCATGGCATTAAGAAGTTAGATGCCTCTAGCGAGAAGCAGGTGGCTGACCACCAAGCTGCTGAACAGTTCTGTGGCTTTTTCAGGAGCCTCGCAGCTGAGCATGGGCTGTCTCCTGAGCAGGTGTACAGTGCTGATGAGACGGGGCTTGTCTGGCGGTGCTTGCCAAATTCTACCCCGGATGATGGGACTGTGCCCCGCTTCAAACAGGGCAAGGACAGGCTGACCGTCTTGATGTGCGCCAATGCCACAGGCTCCCACAGAATCAAGCCTTTGGCCATTGGGAAGGGTGGCGGCCCCAGAGCCTTCAGAGGCATCCAGCACTTGCCTGTTGCTTACAAGGCCCAGGGTAACGCCTGGGTAGACAAGGAGATTTTCTCAGACTGGTTCCATCATATTTTTGTCCCCTCAGTGAGAGAGCACTTTAGAACTATAGGCTTACCAGAAGACAGCAAGGCAATTCTCTTGCTGGACCATTCCCGGGCCCACCCACAGGAGTCAGAGCTGGTGTCAGAGAATGTCTTTACTATCTTCCTCCCCTCCAGTGTGACCTCCTTACTGCAGCCCACAGAGCAAGGCATTCGCAGAGCCTTCATGAGACTCTTTATTAATCCTCCTATGGCCTTACAGGCCTTTCCCCCCCGCCACAGCATGAATGATGCCATAGTCAATGTGGCCTGTGCCTGGAATGCTGTGCCTAGCCAGGTCTTCAGGCGGGCCTGGAGGAAGCTGTGGCCCACCGTGCCATTCGCTGAAAGCTCCTCCTCTGAGGAGGAGGCGGAGTGCTGTAGCATCAAGCCTCACAAGACTTTCGCACACATCCTTGAACTTGTAAAAGAAGGGCCCTCCTGTTCTGGCAACAGGCTTCAGAACAGCAGGGCCGAAGAGCGGGTTGTGGCAGGGAAGGACGTGGATGAGGCCCCTGCTGCTGAGGCGCCAGCCCAGGCCACTGAATATGCAGAAAAGTCAGAGAAAGATACTGGTGAGGATGAGGAGGCAGCCTGGGAGCAGGCAGCCACATCCTTCGAAGCACTTGTGCGGTTTGCAGAGCAGCAGCCATGTTTTACCATGCAGGAGGTGGGGCAGCTGCAGGCACTGCACACAGTGTTCAGGAGACAGCGGCAGCTGAGGCGGCCCCGGGTGGCTCTCAGGGCCGTGATCAAACTTGAGGCCCTTCAGGAGTGCCCCGGTGTATGTATGGGCACAACTCTCTCTACCTTGCCTTGCTCGTCCACAGCAGGTGACAGCTGAAATACCTTGTTTGCACCTGCTGACCATCTGCAGCCCTGCTTTAGCGTGTGCAGCTGTGGGGCTCAGACTGCCTGCTAGGCAGGAGAGCATACCCAGATGAGGGAGAGAGCAGGCAGGGACACCAGCTCAGGAGTGTGGCTCCTTGTTTACAGAGGGCTCCATATGTTCTGGCTAGTGGTTTTATTGTATCTCTTAGCACAGATAATGAATCATTTGAATGACAGGAGACCTGTGGCCTCTCAGCACTCTGGAGCCTCCCCTAGCTGCAGCTGGGTCCAGTGGGCCATTTCCAAGTCTGGTGTTGGAAGACTGAGCCACGCTATCAGGTTGAAGTGCCTTGAGGGGTCACCTCCAGCCCTCAGGAGGCTTGCTCTTCTCAACTGGTGAACCCCAAGCCCAGTCCCGAGGGCACTGGCTTCAGCACCTGACCTCAGTGTTCAATTCCCCCACTACTAGTTGTGTAGGCACCATGCCATCCTCTTGGTCTGCACCCACCTCAGCCATCGACAAATTCAACAAGCAAGGCTCTGTAGTGTCAGCAGCAGGCCTGACCTTCAGGGGTCAGGTCCCACCGAGACACTGCATGGTAGTTTCAGCATTGCTCAGAGGCCAAGATGTCCAGAAGTCTGTGCTCCGCAGAACGTCGAAGTAACGGCCTTTATGTGAACACTTTGCATGACGTCACAGAACAGCACTTGGTGGCTTGGAGATCAACAGGGGATGGGTGGGACATACTCCTGTCGAGTATGCGTCTGCATTGGTTGGTTCTGTGGAGACCAGTTCTCAGAGGACATGACTTCCTGACCTTGTAGCTGATGAGTAGCACTGGCTGCTCTGCCTCTGACTCCCAGTGCCCTTTGTCTGCAGCTGTTCGCTCTCATGTTTTTTCACCATGGCTTTGTCCTCGACCTGCCCTGCCTGTGGGAGTGCAGCTGAACTGCCACAGTTTCCATTCCAGTGGTCAACAGCTGCTTCACCAAGAGACCTTTGCCCATAACTCTGAGAGCCAGAGGGGCTTGGGGAATAATGGTTTTGTGTTTCTATGTGTGTCCAAATACCGAGGATGGTCCTAGATGGCTCTAGTTGTGGATGGATGTCTTCTTGTTTTACCTGCATGTGTGAAAATTATAACTAGGTTGTTTTTAGAAGTCTTTGTTGTGATTCTTTGGTCCCTGTTGACTTTCGTGCTTCTGTCACCACGTTGTGTGTCTGGGTAACATTTGCATGCTCATGTGCTGTGTGATTTCTGGCTCATGGTGGGGACTGATGTGTTTCTGTTGCAGCTGCCTGAGCTGCTACGGGTCAGCTACCCTGCAG
This sequence comes from Meriones unguiculatus, assembly GCF_030254825.1. Lineage (NCBI taxonomy): Eukaryota > Metazoa > Chordata > Mammalia > Rodentia > Muridae > Meriones > Meriones unguiculatus. Next base: position 25,778,696 of record NC_083356.1, read on the forward strand.
CCTCAGATGATGGGCATGTGCAGGGTAGTTCCCACTGGAGGAGGATGGGACAGGGCTAGGGGAGCTCCTGGGTCTCTAAGAAGGTTTGTGCCCATCAGACCATGTTCTAGGACCAGTGCTGGCTGACCTTGAGGCGCCACTCCTGGTGTTGCCACCTACTAGATGTCCACTGAGAATCTCAGGAAGCCCCAAGCTCTCCAGGGCAGAATGTGCTCTGGTCCCCCGGAGATGCTGTCTACTTCCCCAACATGCTCAGACACCTATGTAACTCAGGCTGACCTAGAACTGGCAGTCCTGCTTCAGCCTCCTGTGTCCTAGGATCACAGGCATGTGCTGCCTTACCATGAACCAGGCTCTTGGACCCCAGGGGTCAGAATTCCCTGGCTTTTCCTTTGCCCCCAGCATAGCCTTTTCTCCCTGTGTATTTGTGAGAATCTTTCCATGTCACCTCACTTCCTGGGAGGAGATTAATTTGTCAGCTCTGGCCCCCTACTTCCAAGAGACTGGCAAACCATGTGTTCTCAGCAGGGCCAGATTGCTCCTTCATTGCTTCTAGCTGGGCACAGGAGCTGATGTCCATAGTGGCTTCTTGTCTAGTGAGAGGCAGAGGTTATTTCCAAGGTGTATAGTTCCCTCTTCTGGGGCATGGTTACCTGAGCCCTGCCTGGCCCTTTGCGGGTGTCCAGGGAAGACAGTCCTACAGGCATCTAGTTGCTCCTACTAATGAGGGCCTGAGTAGGACATACACCCCTCCCAACCAGCACTTGCTGCTTGGTAGAAGAGCAGAAGCATCCCGTCACAGCCCCGTATGTTGTCGCCACACAACTACATTCACAACAGGAAGCCACAGCCTCTGTCCTGTGGATTGAGGATGATGAGCAATGGGTGGGCAAGTTGGTGGATTAACTGGGTGAGTGGGTAGAAGAAGAGTCTGTGCCCTGCCCAGTTACCTAGTCAGAGCCCATTGGGAAGCAGCACAGGTCCTCCATGACCAGATGCACAGGACCTGGGTACCATGTGAGTAGCCGGGTGAGGCATGGGACAAGAACTTGGATGGGGCAATGATGGCTGCCGTCACCTTCATTAAGATTGAGTCTAGGTTTAGTTAGAAGAGGACCCTGGGGGGAGGCAGCCTCCAAGTCTGGGGACTGGAGCTGGGATCTTCCTCTTGTAACCCCGACCATTAGTGAAAGGACACCCTGAGCTTAGCGAGGTGGTACCTGTGACGCGTGGGAGATGGTGGAGCTGTGGCTGTGCAGTGGACTGCCGTTAGTGCTGGCTCCAGCTCATTTACATGATGGCCCTTTGCCTGCTTGTCCTTGCCTGCCACCAGCCCCACCAGAGCATTCCTTGCATCCCCAGTGAATGTCATGCTGGTTGTGGGATAATAGGTTTTTAAGTAGGGAGTTCAGGGCTCCCTGATGATTGACAGAGCCAGCTGTCAATCCAAAGATGTAACCCCTAGTTCTCCTTACCCTTTATCTTGCGTTTAATGGCAGAGAGGCTTAGGCCTCAGGGGAGGGAGGTAAACCAGGATATGGTGCCCCTTCCGGGGAGCATCCTCAGGCTGGAAAGCCATGGGAGCTCCTGTATGATGGGGATAGGGGTTATTCCAAGGTCCTGAGGCTCAGTATGGATGCTGAACCTTCTGGGTGAAGTTGACAGTAGGACTCCTAGGCCAGGGTTATCCTCCCACTAAGCACGCAACCTCCTGTCCAGCGAGCGCCCTGGCTGCATCATGTTCTTGCATCACTGAGAACATAGCCTCAGCCTTTAGCACCATCCTGCATCTGTACCCCTAGCCCAGCACCGGCCCATGGAGGACCTTGCCTGGCTGAAGGGAGCTGCCCCTGAGAGACAGCTTTGTCCACATCTCACAAAGGAAAGGAGGTAGAAAAGACAGAAGTTGAGTTCTGCAGCTACATACATGAATAAAAGTCCTTCCATGGAATTCGATAGAAACATCACCCAATAGAACTGTGTCCCCACTGCCAGCTGCAGTGGTAGTAATTCACTGTGTACTTCTCAGCCATTACAATTCCTCTTACCTGTGTTCCTTGTGATCTCTGAATCAGGGCAGGCAGTTGCCCCGAATACTGAATTGACTCAGTCCTACCACTGGGGAAAGGCATGTGCTCTCTAGTCTGGGATTCCTAAGAAGCAGGCCACAGTGAAGCTTGAGGATTTGGGGCTGTGGCTTCCTGCAGAAGGATTCTGGGAAGGTTGGAGGAACAACAAACCAGTACCCATGAGAGGAGCAGCGTGGAGTCGAATGACAGACACTAGGGGGCTCTCTTCCTGCACGCCATCTCTGCACAGACATGAAACAGAAAGTTTGATTGTGCCCTCTGCTGGGAGGGCAGACATAACCTGTGGTAGGAGAGAAAACCCTTGCTCTGTGAACATCCTAAGATGTGCTAAGGAGACTATTAGGATACACCCACCTGCAGCCCCCGACACATTCTCCTACAGGAACACCCTACATACCTTTCTCCCAGTCCTCTAAGGCTAGGCAGGTTTGTGCTTGGTGAAGCCTGCACAAACTCCCGAGGCTCCCATCTCTGTTTTAGTAGCAATTATACAAGCAAACCTGAGCATGCCAGAGCCTCTCTCAAGCCTTGGACATTCTGCAGCCAGCCACCTACCTGTTCCCCTTCCTGGGAATCCCTGCCCTCATGGGTATTTGGAAGGTACCCCTGCTGAAGGGACCCCCAGCTCTTCCATGCCCATTTACTACAGTTTCTGCTTTGGCTACCTGGTCCCTATATACTATGTCAACTCTGTGTCAGGCTCCACTGTAGCTTGGCCACTCTGCCATCCATCCACAAGGTCACACTCTGCTAGGCAGCTTCTCTCATGGTGAGGAAGCCAGGCCCTTAGCTCCTGTTCTGGTCAAGGACTTCTGAGCCTTTCCTACTAATTGGATTTTATTTGCTGACATTAAGTGGCACTATGGCCTGACAGGCCTAACTTCTTATTTGATAAATGGGATCAGAATGTCATTGTAAGTCCTTTAAAAGCTTTATAAAGGATAGTTATGTCTGTTACCATGCCCAGCATCTAACCCTGTGCTAACCTCTGTAGGCCTTCGGTGTCCTCTCTTACCTCATCTCTCAGTGGCCTGACAGCATCCATATCTACCAGACCTCTTCTGAGGCTTATTCACCCCATTCCCTACAAGTCTGGGTAAGGCTGGTACTGATGTTTCCACAGTAAGGCTAGGGGTCATTTGCATATTGACTCCTGAAGGATCTGCTTGGTGAAACAAGTCAGGCACAGGAAATTGTGTGGGGTCACTGTCTATGACACATCTCAGAAAGACATGAGTCCCAGGATAGAAAGAGGAGTAGAGGCTGACAGGACCTGGCAGGTAGGAAGCTGGTGTTTAATGAGGCTACAAGTTCTGTCAGGGAAATAAGTGTGAATATAATGATGGCTGAAATGGTACCTCATGGTATATGTGGCTTAATCAGCTAGACCCAAGGAGGAGGTGTTCACTCTGGAGTCTGGGATGGGGTCAGGAAACTTCAGGGAACAGGCTGGGGCCACCAGGAACCCTAGACTGTGAGGAAGCCTGCAGGGATGAAAAAGGAGACAGTCACCCTGGGATTTGGAAGCAGTGCCTGAGAATTCACACAAGGCAGAGAGGGAAGGAAGAAATGCCTGCCTGTGCTTCTGCTCTTCACTTTCTGTCTCCCAATCGCTGTGCTCCTTGGCAAGCCTTATGAGAAGGCAGCAAAGCAGGTTGGGAAAGGAGCCAAGAGGAAGGAACACTCAACAGAAGTCATGCCAAAGGCTGGTTGCTCATGTGACCGCCAATGGCTGCAGCATCAGAGGTGACTGGCTTTGTCTCTTTCTTTGAATTTGTGCAGTGCCTACTAAGTAAAGTTCATGCCCTGGAGATAGCACTGTACGCAAGAGCATCTGCCGCAGTGGCCTGGGTACCAAGTCAGAAGGCAACATGAGGAGAAAGGCCCTGACCCCTTGTGTGTTTGCCATGGGCTCAGAAGAAGAAAGGCATCAATTGCAAGTGTGAACCAGGTGTTCACAGACAGTGTTGGCCATCTACAAACCTGGTCACCTACCCATCTATCTGCTCATTGATCCACTCATCGCATACACTATACAGTCTTCTATCTACCTATAGATCTGTCTGTCCATCCAACCACACAACACATACGCTCATCCATTCATCCGTCTGCTTGCTTATCTTAGTCATCTTTCATCATCCAAGTGCCATCCATCTATTACCCATCTATCATCTATCATCCAAACATCTATCATCCATCCATTCATCATCTGTAACTATTAATGTATCATCCAAAAATCTTCCATTTCATTATCTGTCTATCCATTCATTTATGTCTGCCCATCCATCATTCATTGGTACATCCATCCATCTATCCATCCATCCATCTATCCACCTATTCCTCAACCATCCATCACCCACCATCTCCCCACCCATTTATCCATGTTTGCTTATTCATCATTCATTCATCCACCCATTATCTAATATCCATGTATTATCCAGCCATCTACCCACTCATCTACTTTTCTGCTCATCCATCAAGTCTCCATCTACCCAACTGTCTACACACATCTATCCACTCAGCTACTCTTTCATCTTTTACCCATTCACCACCCATCCATTTGTGCATCTGACACTGTCGCCCTCACTGAACAGCCTGCTATTGTTGTTATATGTCTGTCAAACCCCTTCCATGGCTTACTTGATTAGAAATTCCTTCTTCCTGTGAACAGCTGAGGCCAATTCCTCATCTGTATTTAAAAACAGAGTTTATGATATTTCCATTGCCAGTTGCCTCCTGAGTCTATAATCTCATAGGAACTAGACCACAGGCCACCAATCACTGTCCTCTTGGCCTTGCTTGAAGTGCCGATCAAAGAGTTTCAATTTGGAGGGATAGAGAGACCAGGTCAGTGGAAAGCAGGAGCTCCACGGGGATGCAGACCAGGAGGACTTTCACATGGAACTCTTGCTCTGTTTTTACCTGGGCCCATGAAGGGAGAAAAAAAAAATGGGTTATTTGGAAATGGACAGGATTTGGCCCAATGGAAGGGGCTTCCTGAATGTTCCCAGAAGAGCAGGCCCGAGTGTTTTACTGCATTTCTTTAGGGTTTGAAACAGCTCCCAGCACACTGTGATTCTTAGGCAGAGGAGATGCAATTATTTCTTGCTGTACTATCCACTAGCCCTCAGCTTTCTGTAGCTCCACCTGCTGTCCTGGAGGAAGCTGTGCTTGGACTTCAAACAGCCTCCTCTTTCTTATTCTGACCCACTAACTATTGTGGCAGTTGCAATCCAGTCCTAAATTGTAAGCCAGTGGCTTACATGCTGTGGGTGCTCATGGGAAGCAGGCAGGGAAGAGACTCGGCTTCCCTTCCCTTGACTCCCCTTACCTACAGGCCAATATTTTTGAGTTTTCATTGATAGATAATAAAGGCATTGCTTTATTTTCATTCATATTTTGCCTAGGATAATAACTTAAGCAGTAACCAAAATGCTGCTATAAAGCAAACGAATTTAAAACACTGGGTTATTCAGACATGATGACATACCTGTAAGGTACACAACGGAGGAGGCTGATTCAGGAGTTTCATGACTTCTAGGTTGGCCTGGAATACATAGATCTTCCATAAAAGATGCCAATGGGAGTCTCTTAAGGTCATGGGGCTATCATTACCGGTAAGATTAAAATCATGTGGTTTAAATTGAATTATGCTTCATGGGATAAAAATGCTCATGATCTCCCCGAGAGCCATGGACTAACAAACTAGTGTCAGGCAAGGGAAACCTCCCCTGGAATTAATGTTCAGTTGGGTCAAAGACATTACCCAAGTGACATAAACAATTGTAATTGGCTTTGGTTCCCATCCGTAACTTGTTCTTAAGACTCCATGGCTCAAAACACCACACTCTTCAAATGTAGGCTCTGGAGGAATCAAGCTGAGACTACCCTTTCCAGGAAGCCTAGTTCTCATAGAATCGGAAGGTGCTGTGCAAGCTTCAAAGAGGGACATTTAATCAATATAACAAAGTCAATATACATTGTTAAGCCCGAGACCCACAGTCATCACTGGCCCACAAAAGATCCCCAGTGATTCAACAGAGACGCTTGTATCTTGTATTTAACCAACAGATGTCTAACTATATTTAAGGTCCACTCAATAGGAGGGAATTCATGCCCTTCTCTGTAAACCCAGACAACTGTTTGTGGTTGGAGAGGTCATACACATAGAGAAGAACTTCATGCTATCATTTTTTTTTCTAAATCAAATATACTTTCTAACTGTATTCTAAATATGTATCATTATACCCACAGATAAGTGTAGTTCTTGCCCCTCATCAAAACAGCTCGTCTTTGCCTTAGATGGAGACTTACAGAGATCCACAAGTGGTCAAAATGTAGAGAATGAAATACCGTGGTTTGTCTAGATCTAATTAGCACATCTATAGTACAACCCTTACATCTAAGGCTCAGAAAACATTGAAGATGGGTCAGAAAGACTGTAGGGGCGAGAGGATCAGGGTGACTGTTACAAGATGCCACTTAGACATATGAAAGCCCAATAGCATTATTGTCAAACAAGACCTGGAAAATGACAATATCAGTTGATTTGCCAACACTGATGGCTGAATGTCACAAGATCCTAGATGAAGAGTGCAGGCAGTCAATGATTGTCAGGAAAAAAATCCGTTTTCTCTAGGGATAAACTCCTTGAGGGGTTATCCAATGCAGATGGCTGTGCACATATGAATAAGATCAAATGGAATTAACAAGTTGTACATATAAATAATCTTGTGTAAGCATGTGTGTGTGTAAAACAGTAATAGTTAAAGAAAAGGTCATGAGTTTGAGAGAGAATGGTGTGTATAGGAGGTGTCTGAGGAGTCACTGAGATGGAAATGATCTAAATGCAGTACATATGTATGACAATATTAAGCAAACAAGCAGCTTTAGAAATATGTACTGGGCTTTCTGAAGACTAAGACTGTTATGTTGGTGTGCGGGCAATTCAACTAGCCTGCCCTCAGAAGGCTTCAGGGTCCTAACAACGTCCCATGTCACTACCTGTGTCCTATGTCATCACCTGAGCCAGGTGCTCCAGCTATAAACTATCTGCCACTCCCAGCCTCTCCCTCCGCCTCAGTTTCTCTTCCCTTCCCTGATCTCTCTGACTTTCTCTCTTGCCCTCCCCCACCATGCTCCTCTTTCTCTTCTCCTACACTCTCCCACTGTCTGTCTACCCTCATGGCCCATTCAGGCCCTAACTCCTCTCCCTTTTCCTTCCCCCAAATAAATCTCCTCATATCGGATCTGTTGACTGCGTGGCATTTTAAAAATACATCCTAACAAAGGCAGCTTTCATATTATAGGGAATAATCCATTTCAAGGTACACAATCAAAGTTTCATCAATGTCTCCCTTTGCCGTTCAGTCTCTGCTTCCCTGTCTAGAGTGGCATGATGGGCCTCAAAACCAGCAGATCCTGAGAGGGGAAGCAGGGTAGAATCACAGGGTGTGGGTGGGTAGGGGTTTTGGGGGTGAGTATAAATCATTGTCTGGGGCCTGCGTGCTGGAGATACCTCATTTGTAGAAGGAGGAATTCCAGGTGCTGCTGGGTATGAACTTTTAAGGGGAGAGGAAGTTTAAACTGGCTACCAGGCTCACCAACCCCCTCCAGGGGGCAAAGGTGAGGTGGCAGGGCTACATGTGCCAGGACATGCAGGCCTGGGGTGGGGGTGGGTGGGGAGCAATTCTACTCCTGCCAATCTCAGGACAAGATTCCCAGGGTTTAGACACACCGTGATCCCACTCTTACTCCAAACTGGCTCTTTACCCCTCCCATGGCTCCCTGGCCCCACACTCACCCTTTTTGTTTTTTATAAAGGAGAAATATCAGCATAGTCCTCTGGCTCCAGGTTAGGGATGGTTTGGTTGGTATTGAACCAGAACCTGATTGGGAGGGATTTTGCTAGTGTTGCTTATTTGCTGTTTCAGAAATTAGATGAAATGGGGACCATGAAAAAGAAGGTCCCAAATGGCCAGTACAGATTGGGGCTTTCAAGAGCTTCTGGTACTCTTTTGGAGGGCAATGCCCTGTTCCTATAACTTTGTTATGTCCATAATAGGTTTCTCTAACAACAACAACAAAAATCTCCAGTGGTGTGTTAGGGAGGAGCTGGGTGGTAGCAGAGTTAGAAGGGAGAATAACAAAGACAGACATGAGAATGGAGGAGAGGCCTGACAGTGGCCACCAGGTCATGGATGTTATTCCAGGAAATCTTGTTGTCCCATAGGGCGAGGGGAAGGGTGAGTCTCCTTTGCTTCCTAAGTCCTTGACCCGCCAATTAGAGAGAGGCCATCTTCTTGGTTGGTGAGGTGCTATTTCCTGGGGACCCAAATAGGCCTGTGGAAAGACACGAACCAAACCCCTTCCTGCTGTGAGGAGAGAGTTAGATCCTTTCTGTATTCTGTCTAAGGGCTCAAACCGTCCTACCAGGATGGGAGGAGTTACTCCTGGTGTGTGCCAGTAGAGGGAGATAGTGGGGTATTTGGAGCTTTTGTAAATATTAAATATATTTAAAGTGGTTAGAGCCATTGCTAATTGTATGTTAGGGAGCTCGGTGATTGTCTTTTGTTTTTTAAGATAGGCTTTTAGAGTCTGATGTGTTTTTTTTTTTTTTTTTTTTTTTTTTTCATGATTCCTTGGCTCTGGGGATTGTAAGGAATCCCTGGAGTGATGAGCAATCTCCCATCGTGAGCGGAAGGTTTTTAATTGGGAGCTAATAAAAGCAGGGCTATCATCAGTTTCTATCTGTTGAAGAATGCCTGCAACTACAAAGGTGGAGAGCATGTGGTAAATTAACCTTTTGGAGCTTTCTCCCATTTGGCCTTTATCCCATACGAAATGGGAGTGTGTGTCAACAGTAACAAAGACATTTTTTTGGCGGCCAAATTGGGGGAGTGTAGGGGACATCAATTTGCCAGAGGGCATTGGATTTGAGACCTCGGAGTGGGGAGGGGTGTTAGTGGCCATAGTTTGTAAAGCTGAGGTAGTGATAAGGGAATGTAAAGAGGAGCATGTTTCTATTGAGCAAGCGGGGTGTGGGGGAAACTGTGTGAATCCCCTTTAAATTTGTATGTGTGCATTCATGGAACTGGTCGGGTTGTTGGGTGGAGGTTGTGACTGCTCCCTGTAGAGGCCGTCAGCTGAACAAAGGCGTTTCTCACAGAGAACTGTGAGACCTGACGTGCTGGATGGAGAGGGGAGTGGCTCTTCCCTGCAAGAGGCTGGAGACATGGACAAGCAGAGAGGTAGTGGGCTGTTGAATGGTTTGACAGAGAAGCCGGATAACCAGGAGAGTAAATTAACCGCCTTCACCGTCTGAGAAAGGATCAACGGTCCTACTGATGTCTTTGCAGGGCTAAATAAATAGCATATAGTTCTTTAAATTAGGGAGAAGGAGGCAACTCCAGAGAAATGGAATATTATTGCCGCTGCCCTCTTTCTTCCATCAGGAAATACTGAGGAGACCTTGGTGATGGGCTTCTCTGTAAAGATCCGGGTGGGGAGGAGTGAGCACCATAACAGAGGCGGCACAAACCCATCTTCCGTTAGGGGAATGATTATCAATTTGTCCTGGGAATCCAATTAGGCTAATAGCCATGCAGGGGTAGTTTCTGAGTAGTCACTGAGTATCGGGGAGAGGAAAAAAAAAGGTGTGACAAGGATATCGGGTTCTTTTCCTGAGGTTTGGGGGGCGCTTTCCCTGCCACTTCTAATGAGGATATCGAGCACATCAGTCTCAGAATTCGAAGCGCACCGTCCAGCAGGGTGTGGAGCCATTCCCGCACTCTCTGCGGCTGATACAGTGCTCCCTCGAGAGCAAGAAACTGTACAGGCTTTGTTGGATTGTGCCTAGCAGGTGCCACATCTTTTAGGGTTTCGTTCATGGAGCCTAAAGCCTCAACTGTCTCAGGAGAGAGAGCTCTCGGGGAGGAGAGGTTTTTATCCCCTGGGAAGGGAAAGCCATGGTTGAAACCAATTAAGGTTTCCCAAAAAGCTTGGAGGGAGGCAAGAGTTAAGGTTTGAGGGAAGGAAAGGGTGGGTTTAGGAGGCCATACTGAGGTGAGAGTAATTTCCACTCCCAAGAATTGGATGGGTGGAATAAGCTGGTGTTTGTTTGTTTGTTTTGTGGGGAGAGCTATTTTGAATCCTAGGGAGGCTAGGGAAGGTGTTAATTAGTCCTTAAGTTGTGAGGGGGAGGTGGAAGATCTCCCCACACCAAGATATCATCCATGTAGTGATAGACGTGGAGACCTTTTTTCTAAGTAGGGCCTTCATGCTTTGACAACGGCCACCTGGCAGATGGTGGGACCGTTTGCCAGCCCAGAGTTGTTAATAGGGGGCTCTGGAAACACAAAGTATTGGCAGTTTCACCGGTGGAGAGGAATAGCGAAAAGGCGGTCTTTAATGTCTATTGCAAAGAGAGGGACTTTGGCGGGAACGGCGGAGATGAGGGGTAGCCCTTTCTGGAGGGACCCCCAAACCTGCATGGTTTTATTGGTTGCCCTTAAATCTTGTAGCCGTCTCCGTCCCTCTGAGCCCTTTTCTAAAGCAAATACAGGGGTCTTCCATGTGCCTCGGGAAGGGTGAGCACGGTGACGCTGGAGCTGTTTTACTATGTGAGTGCTCCAAGTTTCTCCCTCGAGAAAGGCCACTGCTCGACCCAGATAGGCTTGTTGGAGAGCCAGCAGAGGCAGGGAGTGTCAAATTTAACATCAGCCCTTAGAATTGGGTGTAACCTGGTGGGGGGGTTATGGATAGAATCGTTTACCCTACTGTAATTTTCTTTTGGATGGCCAGTGAGAGTCAGAGCCTCCGGGATAGTTCTTCCTAGAAGATTGCTGGCGATGTCGGCCACAAGGGGGCGCATCATGCCTGTAGACCCGTCAGAGTCCTCCCGTAGGCTTGTTTAGTGGTAAAGGCGTGAGAGCAACCCCTGATGCCTAGAATCTGAGGCCCCGGGAATTAGTTCTCAGTCTTGTGGGGCCTTTGTTGTCTTAAAATTGTCTTATCTGCTCCACTACCAATAAGGCTTTTGAATGCCTTGCCGCCTATTTTCATGGTTGTCTTTGGGCGGGAGCCTTGTGAGATGCTAGAAACCCATCAAGTCTCTTACTGTTAGGGCCGAGGGCTGCCCGCTTTAAAGACTCCAGTGGCTTGCCATCCTTGTCATAATGGAAGGGACAATCTCTCCTCCAGGGGAGCTGCTAAGGCAACAGGGACAGACTGTCTCAGGACTGGTGGCATTTCTGGTAGAGGCAAGCCCCTTAGGGCACTCGCCTTTCCAGTGTCCCTTTTTGCCACACTTAAAGCGAGCTCCTGTTTTTATCACTGCCTCAGAGGCCTGGGCAATGGAAGCAGCCCAATGGGACGGTGTCCCAATATCCTGAGTGGCCACAGTCCATCGTAATGTTCATCTTTGAGGCACTGGTAGGCAAGCCTGCACTCATATCCTCCCAAACGAGGTTTTTAAGAATGAGGTCTCTGGCTGCAGGGTCAGGAATTTTTTTTTTTTTTTTTTTTTTTTTTTTTAGCTCATTTTAGTTCTAAGAACAAAGTCAGAGTCTCTTCTGGTTTTCGGCAGAGGAAAAGCACGGAAGAGTCAGAGTCCCGTGAGCTGGAGGGCAAGGTGATTCTGTCTCAGACTTGAAATTCACAGAGGCACACCTGTTCATCATTTCCCGATGGCCGGGTTCCCGTGGAGAAAGCTCCGTGGCCGGAAAGTTCATCATAGCCCGCACGTGATATAATTTCAGTCTTGACTCTGCTTGACCTGTTGAAGGCGTTCATCTCCGTAAGGGGCCTCCCATGTAGGAAGAGAAGGCCGGCTAGAGAGGAACGGCAGATATCTCACCCAACCTGGCGCATGTTTAAGATGGAGATTTGCCATTAGAGGGGGGATTTAAACCAAGGGACATGGATGGTGTTCTCCTTGACTGCCTGCCTGAGCTCTTTTAAGTCTCCAGCCTGAGACCAGTTTAGAGGCTTAGCCTTAGAGGGCTGGGGTAGACATTAACCAGGAATGCCTGGATCTCTGGACCCTGGGCAGGGAGGGTCCTGAAAGTCTCAGAGCTGCTGGGTAGTAGCAGGAAAGGTAGAACGAGGAGTGTCCTGTGGTACAGGGTAGGGAGGCAAGGGCGGATTGGGCGGGGCCAGAGTGTGCTGCCAAGACTGAGGAAGCAATTGTTTGGCAAATCTCTTCTACAGCCTCTTCTAGGGTTACCAGGCCTGTAACAGAATGGTCGTCAGGATATTTGCCATCACCCGAGTCCTCTGATGGGTGTGTGTGTGTGTGTGTGTGTGTGTGTAAAGTGTCCTTGGTGGGCCCTGGCTTAGAGAAACCCACACATTGTCTATACTGGGTGGAAAATGGAGGGAGGGGGGTTTTCCTTCCTCACTCTCCATGGTGGGTGATACCCACCATGGGTTCATGTGTGGGGGTCATAAGGATGACCTGCTACCATTCAGGGATCTGCCTCAAGGGCCTCCTCCCGGAAAGAGGTGGCTTTTGGGTAAGTTTCATGCCATGAGTTTTGAGTGAAGCCTGTAACCCCCTGATCTGGGACTCCTCTTGATGAGATGAAGAGTTTCCGGTGATAGAAAAGGTTGGGAAATGCCAAGGTCAAAAGGGAGCATCCCTGGGGTAGAGGGTGTTCGGTGACTCCGGGGATTTACCAGTTCAAGGCAGAAGCCTGCCTGCAAATTTTAGAGAAACCCAGTGACAGTCCTAAGGGCTTTTAACTGGATGGTGCATTACCAGGTTTTTTCAAGGAGAAGAAGAAGACAGGGGGTGATGGCTGATGCCCACGTGTGCTGTTAGGATCCTGGCAGAGGGCTGGGGGCCTTCTACCAATGCCAAAGAGTAGCCTCGGCCAGAAGATGTCAGTTGCCTCATCACCGTACCCAGTCCCTTATGAGGGTGTAATGCCGTTCAGTCTCTGCTTCTTCCCCCATAGTGGTGCACTAGGCCTTAGAAAGCAACTGGTGGATCCTGAGAGGGGAAGCAGAGAGCCACTTCAGCTGTGAGCACTGCAAGAACTGACTGCTCTTCCAGAGGTCCTGAGTTCAATCCTCAGCAACCACATGGTGGCTCACAGCCATCTATAATGAGGTCCGGTTCCCTCTTCTGTTGTGCAAGTGTACATTCAGACAGAATATTGTATACATAATAAATAAATAAATCTTAAAAAAAAAAAAGGCAGACTCTCAGGAGGCAGGCTTCAGTGAGACAGCTTGTTTAATGGAGGGAAAAAAGGCTACTTACACTTTGGGTGGGTGGGTAGGAGTTTTGGGGTGAGTGTACATCATTGGCCAGGGCCAGGGTGCTGGGGCTGCCTCATCTGCATAAGGAGGAAGTCCAGCTGCTGCTGGGCATGACCAGGGAGAGGAAGTTTAGCCTAGCTATCAGGCTATGTGACCTCCCAGAGTTGGGGTGAAGGTGTGCGGCAAGGCTACGTGTTCCAGGATTTACAGGCCCTGTTTGGGGGAGCGATCCTACTTCTTTTGATCTCAGGATGTGATTTCCAGGGTTTGGACATGCCTTGACCCCACTCTTCCTTCAGGCTGGCTCCCCTTATCCCCATCCCACAGCTCACCAGCCAGCCCCATATTCCTCATTTTGAGTCCATTTCATTTGCAACCTGTTTGGAGCAAGAGACTGAGATTATTATCCTGGGTCCTTTCTCAGTACAGAATCAATCAATGCTTACTCCATGGCCTCAGGAATCTTCCCTGTCAGTAGGAAGCCCTGAGCATTGTGTTTCTCAAACAATTTTTTCAGATGCTAATGCCTTTTGAAGTGAAGAAGAACTTCTGACATTGAGAAGAAAATTTAGCACATCCAAGCAACAAAGGATTGCAAACCTTTGCTACTGCGTGTTTTGGTTTGAAATGTTTTTGATAGACCCTTAAGAAATTTTCACTGGATGCAAATAATAACATGTCTCCAAAGTACCATGATAAACGATGTAACAGGAACAAAAGTCCATGGGACAAAACAATATTATTTTATAAAATTACTAGTATTGCTTTAATCATACAAAAGGCTATTCATTACTTGACAGTAAGGCAATGGGATGTTTTTCATGTAAATCATTTCATACATCTAATAAATGATATCATAAGCACACTAATTCCCCATTAAGAAGGGCATAAAACTAGGAATACACACACATATACACACAGACACACACATATGCACTTGTGCTCTCAAGATGCTTAGTCTATTAACAAATAGTCAATTCTATACAAACAGGTAAGACATTTAAATGGTAAAATACATTCAATTAATAAATTAATATGTTCAATTGTTTAAATTGTTTATTTTTTTTCTCTGTCATTCTAGAAGAACACTAATGTATGGAGTTATGAACACTAATGTATGAACACTAATGTATGAAGTCATTGTTGAACTTCTATGGAAACAAGACGTTGATCACGTCTTAAGGGATGCATGTGAATGGAACTTATCACACTATGCTAGAGCAGGAAAATGCACATTAAATGCTAATTATCACAAAATTAGGTACAGAATAATTTCTTTTCAATTTTTTTAAATTTTTAATTTTAATTTTAATTTTAATTTTTTTATGTGTATTAGTGTGAAGATGTCAGATCCCTTGGAATTAGGGTTATTGACAGTTGTGGGCTGCCATGCGGGTTGCTGTGAATTGAACCCTGGTCCTTGGGAAGAACAGACAATGCTCTTAACCACTGAGCCATCTCTCTAGCCCCAGTACAGAATAATTTTAACTGTTGTATTTTACACCAGGTGAGAGTTCATTGTTTAAATACGTTTGGAATAAAAGTGTTCTATTCAATTCCATTTGCCAAGGAGCAAGCAAAGGGAAAAATTAATGAGAAGTAACAATGGGTACAGGATAGATATCTTAGGACTGATTTATGGTGATGCTGGGAATCAATGTCAAGGACCTGAACATATTAGGTAAGTGTTCTGACACTGAGTTGCCTCCCTAGTTCTCTTTATGAAGCTTTAAGATCTTTATCTTTCGGGAGATCCAGCAGGTTCCACTTTATTCCAAGACAAGCAACATGATTGGGACAGAATTGGTATCATCTTGTTCGCACTTTCTAATTATCTTTTTGAGTCTCAAAATGCACAGTTCCACAGAAAACTCTATTATTTTCCTCTCAGAATTATTTCATCCATTCTTCTCCTTGAGTACCTAGAAACTTAGAAGGTTCCTTAAGTCCAAGAATGTCAAATATCTTACCTATGTCTTACATATGGATGTGGCGGACATGAGGAAAGCCTAGTCATCATTTGTTCATTGTGGTTTGGTGTCATTAAGCCTGTTTAGCCTAGTGTTGAGTACCCTTGACTATCAATCTCATTATGATCTCTGAGTGTTCATCAGAATAGTCTTGAGCCTTTAAAGCTGGTAGTCCACATACCCATGTGTCTGTAAATTAAAAAAATGCTTCTATTATAATAGCACTGTGATCTGGCAGTCAAGACTCTTCAGATTGTCCCTCGGTCATTGCTAGGCATCTACATCTTATACATTCAAAGCATTGCAGTATTCTAGAAGACCATCACAGTTAGTTACCTTGAAAGAGTCTCTCTTTTCTGCCTTTAATGGGTTTGTGAATATACTAAATTATCACATGGATGCAAACGCATTGCAGAAAGAGGTCAAAGATGCTTTTCCTCTTTCAAGGGTTCCTTTACATTATCCTCTGTAGCACAGTCTGTGGTTGTGACAGAGCTCTGTCACCTTCCTAATGGAAGGTGTCAGGAAGCAATTGGCCTATCAAGTGCCTTTTCCATATTAAAGAACATTTCTTAATACACTAGAGTCTGAACCTCAAGAGTTCAGGATATTTTCCAACTCTGCCTTAGGAAGACACTGAGTACAGGTCTCTGAATCTAAATTGTATTAGCTGTACTTAATAGCTAAGTCCTATCATCTCTCATCAAAATGCTTATGAATGAATGAAAGATGTTGTATCAGTTGGGGATAAGCATGGAGATTCGAGATCATTATGACAAATCTCAGCTAGATCAGTATTTCATTGTTGGCTAAAAGAAGACCAGCAATAGACTAACCCATGTCTTGGAATTCATTAGTGTCCTTACCTTGGGCTGACTTTTTAGTTCAGTAATGACAATTTCTGAATTCTGAAGCATTTACAATAAGCCCATTGATGAACTACACAATAGTTTGCATTTAGGATTCTAATTAGTTCAAGGCTGGGAAGCAAAATTATATACTGTTTTACTCTTACTGCATACATTTTATGTTATGAAATTTTGTAGAAGCCTGGTAAATTAAAGTAGTAAAATCCAGAGTTTTGGAAGCCTCAGTCTGGAGCCTAAGAGAAATACTGTCCCAGAATAAGGAGACATCCTATCAAGATAGTCTAGATGGTTTGATCTGTATTGCCTTAACTCAACACCATTTCATTTTGTTCTTTCTTCATTGAGGAACACTGTTAGATGTTTTAGAGCTCATAACATAAATGCAATGGCAAAATAGTTTAACAAAATCTCTGATGCTGTTTGAAATTCATACTTTTATGAATTTCACATATTAATGAATGCTTTCCCATCAGTATTAAAATAATAGTTTTTCTACCACCATTTCTTATAATGGCAGAATGAGTATTATTTTGTAGCATGAGGATACATTAACTGCCAGGTAGCTGAGTAAGCCTCCTTGTAGTTTTCTGTTCCACGGTCCTTCCTTAAATAAGAAAGTTGGAAGTAAAAAAGTTTTCGATTCTCAAAGTACAATGTAAAAAATTTGTAAAAACACTTTCGATTAAAATATTATTACATCACTTCCCCTGTCTCCTTTCTTCACTCGAGCTCCACCTCAGCAGTTAAAAACAACAAACAAGCAGTATGTATTTAGCTCAGAATTAATAAATTAATTATATGAAAGCATTTGTTTAAAAGTTTATTCGTTTTGCCCTGTAAGTCTTACATATTTTTACATATTTTTAATTAGCATGTTGAGTTAGCAGATCTTCTGCTTCTCTACTGCTCGCTGCGTATTTTAGTATGTTGAGAAAGATTTTCTAAAGCTCTTAACACGTGTATTTCCTCAGTAGTCACGGTACACCATGCCTGATGTTCATGGAGCTCAGAAGGACACATCAGAGGTCCTGGAACTGCAGGTACACGTGGTTGTGAACCATCATGTGTGTGTGGGAAACTCTACCCTTGTCCTCTGGGAGAGCAACAAGTGCTCTCTTAACTGTTAAGCTATCTCTACAGTTCCTGGCATTTTACTTTTTAAAAATATTCTCTTTGATTCCACATTTTCAGCCACTGGATTGCAATAAAGAATATGAATGCTTTTTACGGATGTAAGTAAGAACATGATTTGTATCAGTACAACCAGATACGCTATTTAATAATTTTTTAACTTTCCTTTCCTAAGTAAGCTTTTAAAATAATTTTCTTTTTGTATTTTCAGACTCTTCCATTTAGGCTACCACAGTCATTTAATGTTACTAAGATGTTTGCTTACATGGTGATTATTTCTTCCTCTACTATATGGTAGTGGAAGCATTCCTAAATGAATAACTAGAAGTTAGTTAATTAATAATGTGTTTTTACTGTTTAGGGATTGAACATTAGGCTCCATGCCTGTGACGATGGTACTCCACTCATCTGCTACACCTCCAATCCTATTTTTCCTCTTGTTTTTGTTCATCATCAATAAGGCAAATGATTTTCAGGTTGTAAGATCATTATGTGAGAAACTTAGTAGAGCCATTGTGCCTGGCATCAACCCCAGAGTTGTGGCACACCTAGGCTTTGAAGTAATCTTTTGTAAGTAATCAGTGACTATGCAGCAAATGCTTGTGTGCAGTCACTATCCTTATGTTATATTCATATTAGTTAGAAACCTACAGAAATGACAGATCTGAGGTGATTTAAGGAAGCGCCCATAGCATATGGAATGCATTCACCCTATGTAAGACAGATTTAAATAATTTGGCTACTCAGAATAGAATTATTCTGAAAGACTGGAAGGGATTAACGGCAGTTGGAACTCAGAGCTCTCTGGCTGTGAGCGCCTGGCAGCCCTTTCTGCTCACCAGTGCAGAGCAGCAACACCCGAGTTCCAAAAATGATGGGCGGGGCTCCACTGCCACACCATGACCTAGCACAACTGGCCCAGACTTAGAATTTGTTGTTGTTGTTGTTGTTTGGTTGCTTGACTTTTGCTTAAGTATTTTTTTCCTCTCATAGCAGAAATAATATCAATGGTTCCTTCATGGGAGAGAAAAAAAATTAAAACAAGCCCAACTTCTAGTTCAGAAACAATCACAACCAGGGAATAAAGTACTAAGTCAATCAACACTAATTAAATTTCCAGAGGTATTAGTCATTCATTATATGGAGGATGTTCTCCATAAAAGAAAAATATAATAACTGAACTATATCATTAGGAACACTCTTATCTGTTTATCACGCCTGAGGATTTGTCTATGCTCTTTATGTAATAGCAGCTATATTAGAAGCTCATCCTCAGTTGCTGTGGCTTACCTGGTGGAGAGAGGAAGCATTGGCCATGGAACACAGTAATCAGGTTCAGGGAGTGAATACTGAAGGATCAATTGTTAGAGGACGGTCAATATGCTGACCTACAGAGGCATGTACAGTTCACTGATGCCACTGCAGTGCAGTGTCGTTTTGTGGCTGTAAGGGCCTACGATAAGGTTGAAGAGCTAAGGAAAAAGATCTACATCATTTACAAAAATTACACAAGGCTCAGAGGAAGCCTACACTGATTTTTTTTTTTTTAACAAAGATTAACTTCAGCCATGCCTAGAGCAATATCAGATGCAGATGTGAGATAAGTGTTAATTGAGTCCTTGGCTTTTGAGAATGCCAGTACAGAATGTCAGAAAGTCATAAGGCCTTTGAAAGCCAAGGAAACTCCTGTTGAGGAATGGATTAGAGCTTCTGCTGATACTGGATATGCTGAATAGAATGCTATTACAATTGGGCAAGCTTTAGCTAAAAGTCTTTGATCTCAGAATATGAAATGTTTTAACTATGGGAAATTGGAACATTTAAGGAAAGACTGTCATTGTCCTGTTACTAAAAAGAATATTTCTTTGGAGAATAATAAGAATAGAAAGCCTCAACCCCCCCGGGAGTTTGTAAAAAGTGTGGGAAAGGTAAACATTTGGATTAATAAATGCAGATCAGTGAGAGATGAGCTCAGTAATCTTTTACGGTCAGAAAATCTGATTAAAAAGCCTAGCTTGGGATCTAGAAATAAATAATATGAGCCACCTACATCCTGTCAGCAATGAAATAACTCATCAACAAAGCAAGCTGGGGAACTTGGACTTTAAATATTGGATATTTAAATGCATGCTACTTTAGGAAGTGCTGCTTCAGATTTGGAGTGAACAAAACATCTTACAGATCCTCCACAAATTCCTTGTTACAAAATAGACACTGGGGTGTATGGTCCTCTTTCCTCAGGACATTAAAGAAAATTTTGGGAAAGAGTAGTTCATTGTCTCAAGGATTTATTGCACAGCCAGGAATTATAAATGAAGATCACAAAGAAAAAGCAAAAATTATGGTAGATGTAAAAAGGACTATGCAAACAGAAGCTGGTGATAGAATTGCTCGATTATTATTACTCCCATATTTTAAAGGTAAAGCAGATTCAATATATAAAAAACAGGAGGGTTTGGAAGTACTGGAAAGAAGGTATTTTCGCAAACTATTATCAATGATGAGAGGCCAACGTTGAAATTACAAGTAAATGGCATTGAGAGTGAAGATTTGGTGGACACTGCAGCTGATGTATCTATAATTTCTTAAGAATTTTGGAATCCCAACTGACCTTTACAAGAAGTCTCCACTCAGTTTTCAGGCATTAGAATGTTATCTCAGGTGAAACAGAGTGTAGAATCGATTCAATGATAGGGCCTAAAGATCAAGAGGGCAGGTTAAAAACCTTATGTAGCTGATATAGCTATCAACCTGTGGGGAAGATATTTGTTACAACAGTGAGCAGCTCAAATTAATATTCTTACAATTTCAGAAACAGCTTGTAAAATGATGCTAAAACGTTGGATACATCCCCCAAAAAAGGAATTGGAAAAAAATCACAGTGTTGTACCCAGATTGCGAGACCCCCAAAAGACCACCAGAAGTCAAGTCTGTTGCAAAACACATAAGGATCTTTTTATTACAAGCTCAAGCCTGGGTCACAGCAACCTCCCTGGTGAAGAGGAGGAGTGTGGCCCAATGGTCTAGGAGAACAAGGTTTTTAAAAGGCAGAACTGCATGCAGTGGGTTACATACCTTGGTGTTACATGATTGGATAAGGGAAATTGACTTTTGAAATGACTGGTTTACTTTAGGCACCAAGTCCATAAATGGTTCTAGCCTGGCCGTCTGAGCCGGTTTCCTAGCAACTGCATCTCTAGTGGGCAGGAAAAGATTGCGGTAAGTCTAGTTCCTCCCTGCAGGTGACTGGACATGTCTCCACTTGGCTGGCCTTTGTTCAAGCTTGTGCTCCAAACCCCAAACCAATATCTCAAAATTCAATTTTCAATTTTTTGGTCTCTCAACAGGTCATACAGGTTGTCCAGCAGCAGGACAAAGTGGGAATTGGCTACCCAAATTTGGAGAAGTTACTGGAATACCAACTGTCCGACCTTTAAGATAGTTAACTAATAAGCCTTTTGGGGTGGAGCGATGGTGTTTAACTAAAGAAAAATTGCAGCTTGAGCAATTTTTTTTAGGTGCTTGAGCAGCTGGAAGGAAACAGGTGCTTGTTGAGAAACCCTGCTGCTAAGGTTGCCGTCCATCGTGACTAGAAGGACCTGAGCTCAGCTCGAAATGGAGGACTCCCTTTGCAGTGGGTCTGCCTCTTCTCTGCCTAGCGAGCCCTGATCCCCCACACCTGAAGAAGGTCACATAGTCCTTAGGGAAATTATACGTTCCAGTTCTTTTCTCCTAATAAGAACCCTCTCAGCAAGCGCCCGGGATTCCTGGAATGCCTCTCCATGCAAATGAGGCATTGCGTGGAGAGTCCCCAGCCAAGGAGGTATAACCACTCTGGAGTCCCCATAGTTGTATAAAACCCTTGTTCACCCTGAATAAAGTTGAACTGCCTCACTGAAGCTGAGTGAGGCATGAAGTATGAAGTCGATACATCATATTTGTGACTGTCTGAACTCTGTCCCTCACCTCTGCTCCCCTCACCCTCATGGACTGGTGGCCAACAGCCCCTGAGAAAAGGGCAGAACCACTCGTCCATGGAATTCTCCTGTATTTGTAATAATAATAACAAATATGGAAAATGAAGAATGTTAACTAATTTAAGAGCTCTAAATAAAGTGATTCATTACATGAGGTCTTTGAAGCCTGGAATTCCTTTACCTTCCATGTTACCCAAAGATTGGCCTATTATAGTTATTGATCTAAAAGATTGTTTCTTCACTATCATTTTACAAGAACAAGATAGGGAGAAATTTGCTTTTATAGTACCTGCCTATAATAATTCTCAACAAGTCAAGTACACAATAAGGACATCTGCTCAACCATGTTTGTAGCAGCTTTATTTGTAATAGCCAGAAGCTGGAAACAGCCCAGATGCCCCTCAGTGGAGGAATGGATGCACAAATTGTGGTATAGCTACACAATGGAATATTACTCAGCAATAAAAAAAAAAGGAAATCATGAAATTTGCAGGTAAATATGGTGGGATCTGGAAAAGATCATCCTGAGTGAGCTATCCCAGAAGCAGAAAGATGCACACGGTATATACTCACTCATATAGACATGTAATATAGGATAAACCTACTAAAATCTGTACACCTAAAGAAACTAATCAAGAGAGAGGACTCTTGCTAAAATGCTCAATTCCTATCCAGAAAGGTAAAGAGGATGGGCATCAGAAGAGGGAAAAAAGAGGGAACAAGTCAGGAGCCTGACACAGAGGACCTCTGAAAAGTTTTGCCCTGCAGACTATCAATGTAGATGCTGAGACTTATGAGCAACCTTTGGGCAGAGTGCAGGGAATCTTAGGAAAGAAGTGGGAAACAGTAAGATCTGGAGAGGACAGAATCTCCACAAGGAGAGCAACAGAACCAAAAAATCTGAGCACAGGGGTCTTTCCTCAGACTGATACTCCAACCAAGGCCTATGCATGGAGATAACCTAAGACTCCTGCACAGATGTAGCCCATGGCAGTTCAGTATCCAAGTGGGTTCCATTGTAATAGGAACAGGGACTGTCTCTGACATGAACTGATTGGCCTGCTCTTTAATTACCTCCCCCTGAGGGGAAAGCAGCATTACCAGACCACAGAAGAAGACAATGCAGCCACTCCTGATGAGACCTAATTGACTAGGATCAGAAGGAAGGAAAAGAAGACCTCCCCTATCAGTGGACTTGGGGAGGTGCATGCATGCAGAGGGTAGAGGAAGGGAGGGATTGGGACGGGAGGAGGGAGAGAACCACAGGGGGGATACAAAGTGAATAAAGTGTAATTAATAAAGAAAAAAAAAGAAAATGAAAAAAATAATTCTCAACATGTAAGGAGATATCAATAGAAGGTCCTTCTTCAAGGTATGTTAAACAGTCCAGCTTTATGTCAATGTTTTGTGCACTAACCATTGTATGTGGTTCATAAACAGTTTTCTCAATCTGTAGCTAGATTTTTGGCTACTTTGCTGGTTTCTTTTTCCTACCTCCCTACACCACCCCTATCCCTTTTAAACCCCCAACACTAGGTAGAAAAGAAAGAAGGATAGAGGAGAAAGGGGGTATCGATATCATTAGGCTACTTCCTGCTGATTAGGGGCATCGAGTTCCTTGGGACAGGGTTGATCTTCATTGACAGCATATCCAGTTTCTTCTACATGTCCCTTTACACATGACCACTTGACAAACTGCAACACATTGCAACCAACAGCAAACTGCAACAGGAGAGTCAGGGTTAGCAGCTGATGGGGAGCAGCAGCCACCTCACCTTTCAGGGCTCTTATATACCCTTTGAAGAGTACCCAGAATTCCAAATGTGAACTCTCTTCAGGTGGCAAAATCACGCTCCTGCCAGAGAATGAGACAAATCATAGTTAGCTGCTGTGGACAGTCTGGAGCAGCCCCATATCCCACAATTGAAATTAAAACAAAAACACATTCACGCAAAATGTCTATGTTTTTAAGGAAACCAAAATTCTCACTGCATCAATCCATTATTTATCATAATATGGATGATATTTTTATCGGCTGCTTCTGAAACAGATACCTTAGGAAGAGAGTTTAATGGGGCACAAAAGATTTTCCTTTGTTGGGGGTTACAGACTGCACCTGAGCGGAGACAGAGAGGTAATTCTAGAAACTCTTTAGGATTTAAATTGAGTCAGCAGAGCAACCAACCCCGAAAGGTTCAGACCAGAAGAGATCAACAGCAAACTCTTAATGATTTTCAGAAATTATTGGGAGATATCAATTGGTTATAACCTATGATCGAACTGATTACTCAAGAATTAAATAATTTATTTCAGACTTTGCTGGTAATTAGGATTTAAATAGTCTGCTACATCTAACAGCCAAAACAGAGAAAGAACTGACCCAAGTGGAACAAAATTTATGAAAGGCACATGTGCATCAATTAGATCTTAAACCTGAGTATGTTTTAGTTATTCTCCCTTCTACCCATTTTCCTACTGGACTCATTATGCAAAGAGAGGATAATGTTTTAGAATGGATTTGTTTAAGCCTACAAACAGTAAAAAATTTAAAACCTGTTTTAAAAAGGTTTCAAAGGTCATTATAAAGGAAAGAATAAAACTTTGTCAATTGTCAGGAACAGATCCAGTTGAGATTGTAGTACCCTATACTAATGCTAGCAATAGCAATTGTGGGTAATTAATGATGACTGGCAAAGAGCTCCTAATAATTACTTTAAAAAAATCAACAACTATCCCAAAAGTAAACGATTTCAATTTATAAAAGGAACAGAATTAATTTGGGCCCTTAAATTTCATATTGATACAAATAAATTAGGAACGGAGGTTATAAAGCAGGCAACATAAGTAATTCAGTTCATATGCTTCAGTCCAAAAATGAGAATTATATGCCATTCTAATGGTTTTATTAGGCTTTAATGAGTCTCTTAATATAATTGCTGATTCTCAATATACAGAAGGGTTTATTACGTATAGAAACTGCTGAACTTATTCTTGATAATTCAGAATTAGTCTTACTACTCAGGTTATCATGTTACTATGACACACAATTCTGAACAGGAATTATCAACTATACATCATTCATATTAAGTCTCATACTGGATTGCCTGGGCCATTAGCAAAATGAAATGAAATTGATCAATTACTGATAGAAAATGTATTGGAAGCTTCAAAATTTTATTTAAAAAAATCATGTTAGTAATAAAACTTAAAGAAAAATTTCTATTACCTGGCAACAAACTAAAGAAATTATTATTAGTTTTAAAACCTGTCCTACTTGACCTTTGTATAATCAAATTCCTTTACCTGCAAAGGTACACAAAGAAATGAAATTTGGAAAATGGATGTATTTGATTTAGCAGAATTTAAAAAAAAACTAAAATATATACATCATTCCCTTGATACTCTGGGTTTTAATGAGTATCTGCTTTTAGTTCTGAAAAGGCTGATTCTGTGATTACATATTTATTAGAAATAATGGCTATAATGGATCATATCAATACAAATTAAAACCAACAATGCTCCTGTTTATGTTTCTTCCAGTAAGTTAAAATAGTTTTTGCATGTTATAACAGAAAACACATTACAGGAATACTGCATTATAAGCAATTGTTGAAAGATCTAATCTCACTCGAAAAGAGATGTTTATAAAACAAAAGAGCACACATGAGGACTCTCGGGGAGAGATTGCATAATCCTTTACTAATTTAAAAATGTTTAAATGCTAATGAAGCACGGACAACAGCTGCTGAAAGGCATTAGTTTATTTGGGGGAAAAACCTACTGAATTGGGTCAGCTCGTACACTGCAAGGATGTTTTGATACCAGCATGGAAACCAACGAAGGTGTTACAATGGGCCTGAGGTTATAGTTACATTTCTGCAGATGAAAAGTTGTGGATACTTTCAAAATTGATAAAAAAATTTTTTTGACATAAGCAAGAGAAGTCTCTTGAACACTTTGGCTGCTTACGTGCGTGACGTAGCTTTGGGGAGGACGAGATACAGAAAGCCCTTGAAGCAGACAGAGGATCCACAGGGCTGGGATAGCTTAAGAAAGTGTCTGATGAAGGGGAAGTGATACTTCAACTGGATGGGGAAACCTTTGAACGCTGTAACTTTGTTCCTTGCTAGGTTGTCTGTGGTAACTGTACAGGAAACAGGAACCATTCATACACGCTGGGCTTATATTCCAAAATCTCCAGTTAAAATAGGAGTAAATTGAAGAAATATCAATATCCCTGTGGTGGCTAATAAATCTTCTTGGCTACCTAGTCATAAGGACCTCTGAGGACCTTCTAAATCTTTGGAGGAAGGTAAGGACATCATGAATTATACTTGCAGGAGTGCGAGGAATTGCTATTTGTATAAATAATGGAACTCAGTGTCTAAATAGAACTTTTCAACTGTGGTTATCTATAGCTAATACTATCAGGATTTTCATAACAAGTTTCATATGCTTAATGCATCTGGTTTTAGGGAACAGGATATGAATACTACTAGCTCCATAGATCTGAGTCTTGTGAAATGTGGGTTACCAACAAGGGATTCTAACTGGATGCGTTGGCAACAACGTGAAAGTGAGAAGCCCTGGGCGTTTGTTAATATCTCTTCTGGAGAAGTCATTGATTGAAGCCCTTACGGCTTTCCTCGCGGCGAATACTCTCACTTAGGTTTAAAGTGGCTGTGGCATCATTTGAAGGAAACTGTGGAAATCAGTCCTACTCCTTACAAACCTATTCAATGGCATGGAGTCTCTTGGGATCAGTGGGATGTCAGGTCCCTTCTTGCAATTTGGCAATTCAAATTGCCAAAACTTGTGGAAATTGGCAAGTGCCTTTCATCCTCTTAAAGCATGGAAAGGGAGATTAAACATTAATGATGATAAGTTTACTTTATACTGTTGCTTAAATCAAAGTCACCCCTTTGTAACATGTATGCCCTTACCTTATTTGTTACTGAAAGGGCCTGTAAGTGTCACCTTAATAATTATAGTATCACTTGTGACCTCCGTATTCTTCATACCTGTGTTAATTCTATTACGTCCTTAAATGTCAGTTCTGAAAGTTTATACATTCTCAGAGTGAGGCCAGCAGTTCGGATGCCAGTAAAACTGTCGAGGTCATGGCAAGACTCACGTGCAATGATTCTAATCCAGAAGCTTGCTGAAAGAATATTAAGAAGAACTTGTCAGAGATCCTTGACAAACACATTGATTTCACCTTTGCTCTCTTCTCTGATATTTTGCAAGTCTTTATCAATACCATTATCCTGATCAGTTTCCATTATTTGGGGAGACATTGAAAAGTACAATGCTCAGCTCTGGTTCTCTCTGATAGGTTGTTTCATCCTTAACTGTAAAGATTTAACTGAAGGTCTAGAAAAGTTTTGTGGTATCATCACAAACTGTTTATACTATCATCAAAGTGTTTCTAGGGCTTATTCCAAACAGATTACTGTCTTTGCTTGTAAGTTGTAATTGATAAGGATTCTAGTAATGGCGTCATTTTCCATCAGTCCTATGCTTCAGTCAGGAACATGCTCATTGTAAACTGTCACTTCATTTTAGATATCAAATTCTGATAACTTCCTGCATTATTTTATTTAATAATACAAAGAGGGTGAATATTTCTTAATGAATTAATTGCTTATCAGTTACATAATTGTTACTTATCCAAGAAGCTTCTTCAATTATAAGTATTATATTTGATGGATTAATATCATCTAATGAAATACGTTTTACTCTTTCTTCCATCACAGAGAGTCATCCAGAAGACATCTCTCTGCAAGGAGAGGGTTTCAGAGTTTTTAAAAATGAACGCTAACTAATAATTCGAACCAGGAGAAGGAAGTTAGTGTTTGTTGAATGTTCTACTCTGAATCAGATTCAATATGATTCACTTAAAACATGTGATTACTGTAACATATAGTGTACTCAACTTCTATTCTTGAAATTCAGGGTCTTACTGGTTAAGTACCTGTCATTCAGAGAATCTGATTAATTCCAGGATCCCATAGTTATCAAGTAGCCAGCTCATGACTTATGTCTACCCGGGCATTCCCATGCTCCCTGACCATACTGGGAATGTCTCAGGTAGAAAGCCAATTTTACTTATCTGTCAACTCTGATTTAGCATTTTCCTGAGATTTCTAGCTACAGTTCAACAGTTTGTCTTAACGTTTTGTGGCAGCTGCTGTTAGTCAGTACCTGGGTACATTGTACGACCATCAAAGGTTGGAAGGATGACCTCATTTAGCTGTGTGCGTAGAATCACACTTTTGAAATGAGCGAGATGAAAGCCGTCTTGAAGAGGAGTTACTTTACATGAATTGTAGAGCATTTGCAGAACACAATGTAATACTTCACATGCTCAGATTTACTTCAAGGGCGTTAGCAATTCATTTATTCTTACTTTTGTTTTCTTTTCAAACTGCTTCCTGCTCAAGTACAGGAAGTTTTTCACTTAATCAAGCCTTTTGTTTCCCCATGGCACTAGTACCCTTGACATTTTGATTGCACTTTTTACTTTCTTCATGTTTCCATATATTTTGGAATTTTTTTCTTAGCCAAGTATTCCTCTCTATTGTAAAGAATCTTTGACTCCAAAGACTTCAAGCTTTCAAGGAAACTCAGAGCCCTGCAGTGAACTTTGTTTAGTTTTCAAGTCTAGCTCAAGATCATTGGAAAACGGTTATGCTGCTGGAGCACCTAGAGCTGAAAGTATTCAATGGAGGTTGAGATACCCAAGTTAGGTACAAATGTTCCTTAGATGGAAGTCCAGTTATCTTTGTTGCTGTCCAGTGTGTAGGGTGATTTAGTAAGAGAAAAGGAAAGTGAGTTACGATCCAGGAGGAAGAAGATAAGAATAAAATTGAAAAGTGATCCCAGTGGTGGAGGACCAGAAAGGAGCTCACAGAAAAGAGGTTTTAAAAAGGAGCAACATAGGGTTCAAGGAGACCGAGGGATTGGCCTTATGACAGGTTTTAGAAACACAATAATGGATATAGGGTATTGAAATAATCTAGAACTGGATGTTAAAATAGAGTTTAAAGTAAGCTGTGAGTTGTATTGCCTTTTGTGTTTAATTGTAAGAACTGACAAATATTCAAGTTTCTTCTGAAACTTACTTGAGCCACATGAAGTCTTTACAGAAAAGAAACCACGTTGGTGTCTATGGTCCATGCTGCCCCCGAGTGCCAGATTGGTATCCGTGGTCCATGTGGCCAATGGAGACCGTGTTCATGTGTGTTCCCTGTGCTGTCTGACTCCTGAGGCCACGTTGATGTACGTGTTTCATGCTGCTATCAATAGCCATGTTGGTGTCCGTGGTCATTGCAGCCACCAGGGGCCATGTTGATAGCCATGATCCATGTTGCCACAGGAGATCATGTTGATGTCTGTAGTCTCTTATGCCACCAGAGGACATGCTGATGTCTGTGATCTGTGCCTATAACTCAGCATTCATGGTGCACGTACTTCGGTGGGCCCACAGCTGTAACCTGGGATTCATGGAG
The DNA here is from genome assembly GCF_030254825.1 of Meriones unguiculatus. Classification (NCBI taxonomy): domain Eukaryota; kingdom Metazoa; phylum Chordata; class Mammalia; order Rodentia; family Muridae; genus Meriones; species Meriones unguiculatus. Next base: position 25,807,509 of record NC_083356.1, read on the forward strand.
CATGAACAGTGGAGGCTCATGCTTATAATCCATACTTTCAATGTCCCCAAGAGAGGGTGATGAGCCTCCTCATGTTCAGAGTAGGTGGATCCCAGGCTATGCAAAGTGAACGAGGCAGCAGGCCACGATTGGGAGAGCAGGCTATGCTCTGGCAGCTCCATCCATGGGATGCCTGGCAAGCTCCCAAGGGTTCCACTGTCTTCCATACTTCCTGATGAGAACTCCATGGTAGCCGAGAGTAGAGGTGGCCCTGGGTCTTTAAGAGCCAGGATTGAGGTATCTCTTCTTTCCTCCTCATTGCTCTCCTTTTTATTCAGTCTTTTATGGGACATTGTCTCTAGGGCCCCCAGAAGAGAGGACCTGTCTTCAGACAGCCCAGAAACCGCTGATGGCACTGTCTCTGCCACCTGGCCTTTTGTTCACTGATCGGAAAGCAGCCAGTGCCTCGGACTTTTCCCTGTAAAGGGAGAGGCAGACAGGGCCTAGATCTTCCTAGGATGCCCAGAGCTGCTCCTCTATCCAAGGTGCTGAAGGAGGGACCCTGGGTCTTGGCTGTGTTCTGCCAAGTGCAGGGTCCACAGGTAGGGGGCAGCTGTGGGCCCGAGGGCAGGCCTAAACCCAAGCCGTGAGGTTGATGGACATGTGAGCACAGATCTGCCTGTGGCATACCAGCACATGCATACATATGTGGCAGAGGCAAAGCCAAGCCTTCTGTGGAGTCCTGACCCAGCAATGTGTGCCTATAAGCAGGTGCTGTCCACCCCTCCCTCCAGAGACTTCACACCGGATTCTTCCCAATACAGCCTGCTGAGCCTGGCCTGACCTTGGGCATTTGGCTGACCTAGAATGGTAGGAAGGGTGACATCAGCCCAGCCTGTCCTGTCCCAGCTGGGAAAGTAGGGGTGTATAGTGTGTGAGAAGGGGTGCGGGTATCTTAAGGATTGACTTCGTGGAACATTCTGGAACCAGTACACACAGAAGCTCCTGTGGGCTAAACACCCACTCCGTATTGGAACAGAGCAGGTTCTGTAGCTTCCTGTCTTTTCTGTCTGTCTCTCTGGCTGCAGCTAATGGTGGCATGTGCTAATCCATGCCTTTCAGAGAGGCTGGGCAGATCAGTCCGCCTCCTCCCTCTGCTCCTCTTCCCTTAATCTCATGGCTCTATTTGCCTCTAGAGTGTATCTCAACTCACAGGAGCCCTTCTGCTTCTGACCAGGCAGATTGGAAGGGAACAGTGCCAGGCCACTGCTGTCAGCACAGTAGCGCCACAAGTAGCACACAAGCCAGCACGCAGACCCACAGGCCTGACACTCTCCAACTGTTCCTTTCCTTTTCTCTGTGGAGACTGGAGTGTGGTTCAGTGGTACAGCATTTGCCTCACATTTAGGAAGCTCAGTTCAATTCCCCAGTTCTCTGTCTCTGCCTCTGTCTCCGTCTGTCTCTATCTCTGTTTCTGTCTCTCTGTGCATGTGTCTCTCTCTCTGTCTCTGTCTCTCTGTCTCTGTCTCTCTCTCTCTCACACACACACACACACACACCACACCCCACACACCACTGAGAAGAGATTGGATGCAGGGCACTCTTCACGTCTTCGGTGGATGCTGCTTGTGCTGGTCTAGGAGCATTCCGATTCTTAGACATTCTCCCACTGGAGAGGAGAGGCTCAGCTCCCCACCTACTGCGTGAGCACAGTCTGGCTAATTCTCTTCATTAGCCGGATGGAAGAGTGCCCTTCGGGAACTAGCGCTTAAAAGGCCCTGTAACTTCTGGTCTGTCTTCTGACTCCATGTCTCTCCTTCTTCCCTATCTCCTCTCCCCCCAGGAGCAGAGCAGCACAGCCAACAAGTAGCACAGACTAAGGCCCCAGCCGGCTCTGAGCCCTTGACCAACAGAATGCAGGACCTAAGCAGGCAGCTTTTTCAACTGGGCCTGAACGGGAGCCTCTCTTAGGAGAGGCTTAGAGACTGGTTCAGCAGGCTGGGGAGAGGGGTATAACTCCATATGTGGATTACAGCAGGAACAAGAACACAGTGAATTCATGTTGTGGTCCAGCCCGAGGCCCCTGTAGCTCTGGGTACCAGTACTGGTCTACGGTAACAGGATAGCCTTGAGGCAGCTCTGGCTGGGCAGAAGAAAGCCCAGCACCTGTGGGACCCACTGTTCTCTCTGGGCACCTATTCAGCCTTTAACTTCCTCTACCTGAGGTATCTGGCTGGTTCCTAGCAGCTAGCTTTCTCTGGTACCCATCCCAGGGCGTCTGCCACTCCCATTCTTAGACTTCTGCAGCTCCCAGAACTTCCTGACAAGGGAAGAGTCACCTACGGACAATGATATGATGAGTTACTCCTGGGCTTCCCCAGTGTGCTGTCATGGAAGGAAACCATTGATAAAGAGCTGCTAAGTAAAGACTGTAAGTCAATGGGAGATCTGAGACAAGTTAAGCAGTACAGCTGGAGTGGGGCCTGGCTGGAGCATCTGGCCTCTGTGGATCCCCAGCCCATCTTCCTACCAGGGCTGTGTCTCTCTAGCCTCCCCACCTACTCAGGGGGGAACAACATGGTCAGGTTCCCCAGGTGGTGACACTCTTGCTGCTTGCCCAGTCTCATTAGCTGTACAGGCCCAGGCCCTAAAATCCAGGCAGCACATAGCCCAGCTTTTGGGCTAAGCTCTGAGCATACTGAGGGAGCCATTATAGAGTTATATCCCAGAGATCTGCACATACCGGACCTAGTGGGGTCTGAGTGTTGTTCTAGCCATCCTGAGTTTCACAGGAGGGTGAGTGAGGGGGCAGAGGCCGTGTGGATGCTGGCTGAGGAAAGAGTGGAAGGTTAGGGTAGAGAAGAAAGGTGGATCGAGAATGGCTGTCTGGAAGGTGTGATTGACACTAGACAGATGAAGTGATGAGGGTAACTCTGTAGCTATGCTAATAAAAATGCCCACAATGATGCTGGGTGGTGGTGGCACATGCCTTTAATCCCAGCACTGGGGAGGCAGAGGCAGGTGGATCTCTTAGTTTTAGGTCAGCCTGGTATACAGAGTGAGTTCCAGGACAGCCATGGCTACACAGAGCAACCCTGCCTCAAACCCCCCCTGCTCCCAAATGCCCACAATGGCAGTAGGTTGGCACTGACAACAGTGGGAAGATGACAGTGGGAAGGATGACTATGATGGTGATTAAAGTCTAAACAATTATGACATTGTGAAGGCACCATTAGTGGTAATGATGACAGCAGCAGAGTAATGAAAGTAATGGGGACAAGGATGGTAATGGTGATAATTATGACGGTATTGTTGAGGAAGTTGAGGTTGGTAATCCTGTTAGTGATAGTGACAACAGTTGTGACAGTGTTGATAAAGATGGTTAGCAGTGATGATGGTGGCTGTAAGGGTCAGGATAGGCTAGTGGGCATGGAAATATCAAGGATGGTGATGGTGGCGTGGTGGCAATGCTGATGGCCATGATACTGATGATTATGATAATGGTGATGATGGTGACACTGCTGATGTGTTGATGTGATGGTGGTGATGATGATGAAGATGGCAGATGTCATAATCGGTGATAACAGTAAAGTTACTGATGATGGTGGTCATGGTCATGGTGTAATCAGTCAGGGAGCTGGTGATGATGGTGGTGGCGGTAGTATTGGTGATGATATTGACAATGGTCACGGTGGTAGTGATGGCGATGGTGGTGAGGCTGATGACAGCAATAGCATGGAAATAGCACAGGTGTTTTGGGGTGGTGTCGAGTGTTAACATCAATGTCAGATTGGTGGTGGTGACATTTTGTTTAGACAGGGGTAGAATGTTGACTGGCTGGTGAGGGTGATGAAGATTGCCAGGCTCAGAGGTCCTGGGTAGAGAGTGGTGCTTTTCCCAGAACCATCTCAAATGTCTGCTTCTCCTAGCTCTGGTGCCACCTATGAGTTGGCAGGAGAAACCAGTTTTGGTGTGGCAGAAGTTGGCCCTGTTGGGGTCTATCACATGGCTTAGTTACTCCCTTTCGACCCTAAGTGGGGGGCCTGTGTATCCCTTGCGGCTGCAGTTTTCCTTCTCAGGCTCTGCCTAGCTCCAGTGTTCTCAGACTTCACCTGAACACAACAAAGGCGCAGTAGCTTAGCACTCCAACTGCTACTGAAGAAACCTGAAACCAGAAGAGGGGACATGACCAGGCCAAGCCCCAAACTGGATCCCTACCTTGGGATGGTGGTAAGCCCTCCTTTGTGGTCGGCTCTCCCTGGCTGAGTGTCAATTCCTGGAGCCTGGGTCTAGTTCTGACCACCTTCCCCACCCTGTGGTCCTCTTCTTCTAGCCTCCCCACCACCAGCAGAGCAGAGAGATGTGGGGAGCCCACACACATTTCTTTTCTTCTCTTAGTCCATGGAAGGTAGACAAGGCGGGTGGGAGGAAAGAAGGAAAGGGAGAAGCCTAGCCTAAGAAGGAACTGGTTAACTTGGGAAACAGCTTGGGCTTCCGAGCCATTATGTTGTAAGAATGAGTGTCCATGCCAGGCTCCAGCAGCGTGGGAATCTGCTCCCCCTCTCACTTTATTAATAAAGCAGGGCAGCAGGGTCACTTGGCTCTCCTCGTAGACATGTCACTCCACTGACTAATTCTTTTTAATTAGAAACAAGAAAAGAAAAGGCTTTATCCTTGGAGGCTTGACAACATGGGTTTCACAAGGCTGAGCTGCTGTGCCCACCCACCTTCCTGGCATTCCTGCTCCCTCACCCTCCTGGAAGTTGGGCCCAGCCAAGGGGCTAGGACAACACCAGGTCAAGTCAGGTGGCCTTGAATTCCCTGTTGGACACAGACACTACTGCTGCTTCAGCCCCTGAGGTGTGCAGGGAGCTGTGAGGACACCTACACCCAGCTCTGGTCAAGGCTGTAGGGCTACCCACCACACTTGCTGGACATGTCCCTGGCACTAGTCATATAGAAGATAGAGAAGGAGGACCTCGTGACAGTGTATCTGAGAGGCACTAGCCTTAGCCAGAGACCATGGTGAGAAGCATCTCTGAAGTCAGGGGTCCTGCACATGGGGACACCTGAAGGGCCTCCAGGAAAAAGCATGGTCCGTAGATCCCCTCCCCAATGACTCTCACTGCCTCACCCACCCACCAGCTTGTCCGTGCTATGTCCCTGCCTGGGGCTGTGGAGGCTTGGTAGCCTGGAACCTTCCCAGCAGAAGTCAAGCCTGGGCCAGCACAGACTTGCCTGAGATCCTCAGTGCTGTAACAACTGACGTGGCACTCACAGAGGAGTGTGCTTCCTGTGTTCATCCCCCCTGCTCTCCTTGGTACCCAAAGCCGTGATGGCCAATTTCCGTAGCGCTGCAGGTTCTAAGTGGACACTGTGTTACTTCACAGCTGAGGCGAAGCCCGATGGAAGAACAAAGAATGGTGCTGGGGCAAAAGCCTCAAAATTCATCAGGCTCTGAGCTCAGGTGCTCCTAGCAAGAGAGTGTCCATTATAAAGGATCCATTGGTCACGATCCTTTCAAGGCAAGAAAGGGGCAAGTTTCTAAACCTTTGTTTTCTGCCCAACTCTAGGGACGGAACCAGGCTTTACTTACCTTGATGCCAAGTGAGATCCTCCAGAGATGGGGACAGGGTTCCCTCTGGCTACTGGTCTACCTAAGATCATCTTGGATCTTGCACTCTATTGCTGCCATCCCTGTGTTTAGAGGGAGGAGATGGGTCTGTCTGGACAGACAGTCCAACCTGCCTTACTTTCAAAGCTGTCATATCCCAGGGACCAAAGGTCTGGATTGGGATTCTTTCTCACCAGCCAGAGAGTCAGAATCAAAATCTTCCTAAGGACACAACCAAGATCGCACAAAGGACCTGACCTATCTCTCTCAATGCTGACAGCAGGGAAGCCTCCTGGAACTGAGGGTCATGATTACAAAGGTGGTGGGTGGCACTCCTGGAACTGAGGGTCATGATTACAAAGGTGGTGGGTGGCACTAGCAGTGCAGATATTGACAGTGGGAGCATTGGTGTTGGTGTTGGCAGTATGGAGGCCAATGTGGAGGCAAAACTGGGGATGTCACTGTAAGGTTCAAAGAGGAGAGGTAAAGTGGGGTCCTGCTTGTGGTCATGGGCTGATGGGTGATGCTGGGAGATGTGGGGACAATAATGGTGAGGAGGTGACTGCGATGGGGTAGTAGTTGTGTTGGTCACACCATCAGTGAAAGGGGGTCATGGATAAGAAGTGGTTGTGATGGTCATCTGACCCCTGAGGTGTCTACCCACTTTCTAGAAAGTCCATACAACATTGGCCTCCTCCCCTGTCCTTGGACAAGGAAAGGGTTAGGCATGGTGGGCAGTTTGGGGCAGACCCTGAACCCAAGGCCAACCTTCCAGTGAGTCCAGGGATCAAGGATCATGCCTGGTGCCTGTGAGACCCATTCCTAGCTAGGAAACTACAGGAAATGGGGAGACAGCTGGCTACCCAGGTGTCTGCAGCTACACAGGTCACTCACCGGGAGCGGGCTGTCAGTGGTCCACCAGTTTCAAAGCCCAGTGCACAGGCTTGAGAATCAGCCCAGGTGGCCTGTGGCAGCAGATGGGCTGTCTCAGGTAGGAGTAAGCATCAGAGAAAGAAAGGGGTCCATATCCTGGCTGCCCCCCCCCCCCACTAGAGAAGGAAAATGGAGGAGTTTCCAGCCAGAAGAGGGTAACCATGATTGAAGGCCTCTAGGGAGCCAGGAGAGAGTGGAGAGAACACGGCACTGGCTTCCCCTGCCCACCTTGAGCTCTTCTCTGCAGGCCACCCCCAAGCGAGTCCAGAGCACTGTGCTCTGTCCTTATTGGTGCCCCTCTCCTGTTTGTGACAGAATGAGAAATATCAGGCATGCACACTCCAGGCATCCTTCGGTGTCTTCATCTTGACACTAGTCCATGCCCAGCTCAGAGCTCGGACCCTTCAGCCTGTACACAGTCCCTAGGGATTTAGGGGGCCAGGACCATCTGCTTTTTCTGGGGCCCAGAACTCTAGGGTACAACTAACAAATACCCGATACAAGGTCTAAATTCTGTGGGTCAAGGTTTGTTAGAGTCACAGAGCCACCAGGGGCAGGGGCAGGGGCAGGGGCAGGGGCAGGGGCAGGGGCAGGGGCAGGGGCAGGGGCAGGGCCAGGGGCAGGGGCAGGGGCAGGGGCAGGGGCAGGGGCAGGGGCAATGTGACCAGTCTCCAGCCTCCCTGTCAGGGACTCTGATCCCCTCCTCTTCCCCAGGGCAGGAGCAGAGCAGGTTCAGGGCAGGGTGGGCCCTGGGTGGCGCCAGGCTCGGCTCAGCGCGTAGAACCTTCCTGCGTGGGGAAGCTCCTTGCTGCGTCATGGCTCAGCTATTCTCAGCCGCTCTCCTTTTATGGAGCCGGAAGCAAGCGGGTGCCGCTGAGCTGGCTCTGGGGAGGTATTTAAATGGAATTGCAGAGAACAGCAGGAAAACACAGCCGCCGGGGTGGGGGTGGTAGCCTTGGACGCCAACCTCTGACTGGCATGGGCATCTGAGCTCTCAGCTCTGGGGGGGTCTGCATGGGCCAGCTGGCAGCAGCCCTCCCAACCTGATGGAACGCCCTTCTGCATGATCCAGCCCAGTGGGCACACGGGGAGCTGGTGGGTGGGCGCTCAGTCTGGCTAGGGCCCCAGTGGAGCAGAGATAGGGGGCGGCTGCCAGACTCCCACCTCAGCCCAGCCTCCCATGGCTCCTGCTGAGTCCTGGTCCATAACTCTATCCCTGCTTCCCAGCTCAGGATGTAGGGTACCCTGGTAGTCTTTATTCCTGCCCCACTTGGCAGCCCTAGTTCCTGGACCTTCTCTCCACAGCAGGGACAGCTCACACAACAGGAGCAGCGACCCCAAATCTTCTCCCTATATCCTGGCCCTTTCCACCCTCTCTCCTCTCCTTGTCCTCTTTAGGTTGAAGAGGTTCTGGCCTCGCTAAGCCCTGGGCTCCAGGCTGTTCTCTTGTCCAGAATGAGGGAGACCCGACTTGCCCTGATACCTGGTCTCTGCTACCCTCTACGTTCTGTCCCCAGTGGACAGAACCCACTTGGCCACGTTGCTGTCCTTGGCCCAAAGTACCACCCCCTTTACCTGGCAGTTCCTCCTTATCTCTGTCTGTTGGCTCCTGCATCCTTGGAGGCCCTGAGCACCTCTACCCAGGCTGGCTGGCAGCAGGCATGCAAGGGAAAGCAAAAGGGTGCTATGACTATGACATACATAGTTGCACACAAAACACATTCCCAGAGCTGCACGGAGGCCGAGATTGGCTGCTCATGCTCCAGGGCTCTGTGGGGATGCACACAGGATAGGCCAGGGCACAGGACTCAGCATCTGCTGTGCCCGGGGACTCTTCCTAGAGGCACAGACTACAGACAGCAATAGGGAGCCAAGCCTTTCTCATTTTAGCACTGTGTTGGCATTTGCCAACTGAACAAGCGACTGAGCAGTTGGGTGTTCAGAGGAGCCTCACAGCCACAGGTCCGTCCACCCAGCTCTTCTTTACCCTTCACCTTGAAGAAGAGGAGCTCTAGAAGCTGCTTAGTGTAGTCTGCCAGTTGTGTGGTTGAGACCAAGGGGCTGAGTGAGTGGCATGAACTCACACACAGCCTCAGGGAGAGGCAAAAGGAGAGTTCCTCTCCACAGCTCTCTGAAGGCTTGGGCCAGGCCTAGGAAGGCTATCTGACATGGAGCCGAAGGGGCTTCCTCAGCTCTAGCCCCTGTGTGTCATTTTTATGTTTAAACTTGCTTCTTAGCGTGTACCAAGATCTGTACCCACAATGCCCACATGGCTTCTTCTCCCTTATTCCAGACTGTTCTAGCTTGAGCAATGACCGTTAGAGGGACCGACCTGCTTCCTGCAATTAGAATCCCCAGCGAGGAAGTGCTGCGTGTTCATTGCTAAGTTCTGAGGCTCTTAGCAAGGCCACCGACCCATACTGACAAGTTGCAGAAGACAGTAGCCAAGCTAGACACACAACAGAAGGCCATCAGCGGGAAGACTGAGGCCAGGGGAGGGCGCGGGGGGGCTTAGAGAGGCTTACTCATGTTCACACAGCACGAGGAAGTATCCATCATAATGACTCTAGGGGCCTAGAGGTCTCCCGCAGAACTCTATCCCAATTCCTACCCTGCTTCTAGCCTCCATCGTTGTGTGGCTTGGGTAGGTTTCTGGCTCGCTCTGGACCTTAATCTCCCCTATGAATAATGGCTGGGCTCCGTGAGGAACACAGGTCTCATGAGAACAGACTCCCACGAACCGTTGTCCTTGTCCACTGCCAGGTGGGTAGTGGGAAATGCCTGGGGCCCGGGGAACATCAAGGCCATGCAAATTCTGTGGAAAAATACCAGGCTTCTTTAGAGGCTGGACTGGAGGAGCTGAGGCAGGAGGCAGGAAAGGAGGAGGGAGGAGAAAAGAGGGAGGAGGGTCTGGTGTGTGGGGGCCCTGAACGAACAGGCTGCTTTGCCTGTTCCAGGGACAAGGATGTAGCACACAGCCTGCCAGACGGAAGAGGAAGGAAGGAAGGGGGGGGGGTGAGGCAGAGAGAACATGTTCCTGTGGCTCAGGAAGGAAGGCTGCTGGAAAGGGAGGGGAACTCTGGGCCCTGGGGAGAGCTCTTCAGTCTCCCATGGCCCCAGGCTCTGGTTCCAGTCTCACTCCCATGACCTAGCCTGCCTCTGTTACTGGCTAGCTCAGCGGTCTGAGGCTGATCCCCCCTCCCCTCCAGGGCCCCACGTGGAAACTAAATGAGAATGCCTTTGTGAGACATTTAACAGCAGCCTTGTTTGGGATTCTCTATCTTTTTCTGCTTCCCCATCATTTTCCTCAGTCTCCCCACCACGATCACCTCCTTGATGTTCTCCTTCAGTCTCAGCCCCCAAACCACTGTGCATCCTTGTGCTCTCATGGGGAGATCTGGACCTTCATCTCTCATCCCCTGAGACCATCATTGCCAGCCCTGCTGTGTCCAGAGACTGGCAGTGGGGGTGACCGGAAGTCATTCAGCCAGCAGAAGGCTGGTGGGAGGGCCAGGTGTCCTCTCTCCTGCTGGTGGCTCATTCATTGTCAACTCAGCTTGAGCTTACTGGGCTTTAAGTAGGCAGTGGCTTTGTGAAGCCCACAGAGACTAATCTTGAGGACTGGAGGTGGGTCCCTCCTCCCTTCCTTTCCTGTTCCATGCTGACACCAAGAAAGGACTCCAGCAACCTTCAGTTCAGTAGAGCTTTGTTCCCATAATGCCACAGAGGGAAAAAGTGAGGCCCGGTGATTAGAAGGGGATGTGGAAAGGCTCGCCCCTTTCTCTTCCTCAGTTCCATGTTGAATGACTGCTCTGGGCCCTGGATGGTACCAGGGCATCAGCCAGAAGCTAAGATCTCTGGTCCAGACAGCAAAGGATATCTATGCAAAGTGGGTGGCAGGAGGCTGTCTAGAGATGGAGGCATCTGGGCTGGGGGCTGGGTAGGAGATCCTGCAGCTCAGCCAATCAAGGGGCAGAATCCCATACCCCTTCTCCTATGCCCACACAGATGGGAGATTTGTGGGCAGATGAGAGCAGGAAGCCCAACCAGATCCATATGTCCATCTCTGCTGCCCTGGCTTCTGGCTCCTTAAGGAATGGGGTCCCATATTCCATATCACAGGGGGGATGATCAAGGTATTTGTGTGTGTGTGTGTGTGTGTGTGTGTGTGTGTTATGCTTGTGCATGGGTACAGACACACACCTGTGTGTTCTCAGTGTACCTTTGTGTGAAGGTACAGGGATGGCTGGGAGCTTTGTCCTTGAAGGAGCTACCCTCTTACCCTCATTACTAACGGATGTTAACTGCCCACACAGCGGCCATGAGGGGGTTTCGCAGATATCCCATGAGGAACAAGGAGGAGACTCAAGGGACCCTAAAGTCCACATGCCTCTGGGAGCCTAGGTGATGTGACCCCAGACATCTGTGATTCCTGTCAGGATCTTGTACTCAAAGGAAGGTGGGGGAGAGGAGTAGGAGAGCTATGGTAGAGGCTCCAGAGATAGAGATAGGGGCAGGACAAGAGGCTAAAGGCCAATCCCTGGATTCAGAGATCTCTGACATATCAGGATGCAGGCTTCATCCTGAAAAAGGCACTTTAGCATGACAGCATCACCAAGAGTATCTGGAGCCCTGGGAGCAAAGGGCAGGACTGTCAGGCTACTGAATCAAGGTCACCCGGATCTTAGCACTCTGAGGATTCACTCAGACCGGCCCCATCCCTGAGGACTCCTGCCTTTCCTCAGAATTCATCTAGAATGTGTCAGGAAGCTTGGCTTTGAGACCACAGCCTCTTTCCCAGCATGGGTCCAGCCCCCAGTCCCCCTTCATCCTTCCCCAACCTTTTAGGAGGCTGAGGGTGGCACTGTTAGCCCTCCCCTAGCTTAATGTTAGGGGAGGATAACTAGAAGAGTGTGGGTTAGAAGTCCCCCTCCTTGGAGGCAGGGAGCCAGCCTGGCCTCTTTTCCAGCGTCAGAATGTAGCCCCAGGCTGCAGCGGGGGCGTTGCTCCGGGCTTCTGGGGTGATAATTGGGCAGCGATTAGGTGTTCCCGGAGTAGCAGTAGCGGTGGCTGTTGCCTGGGCCTGTCACCTGTCACCGGGCTCCTGTGTTCACAGCTTCTGAAGACCCTGGGGGGTGGAAGCAGGGCTCCGTGTGACCTGTCATCCCAGTGGGGCTCAGAGTAGTGTCTTAGGGACAGTGGCCTCAATGAACTGCCCCCTATGGGGAATGGGAGGTAAGGTGGCCAGAGGGCTGTAGCACCTCAGCAATGGAAACTTTCCCGCCATTTGGACCCAATCCCTCTACAGATGGGGGGGGGGGTGGAGGATATGGGTCACTAGGCTACGGTGAAGCTCACGGTGTCTGCCACCCTTGCCACCTCCAGCCTGCTTGCCCTTCCTTGCCCATCCCCAGCTGCCCGCCCCAGGGGGCTGTCCACTAGCTTCTGCTGTGGGTACATAGAGGCTGACCCTGGCCACTGAAGGGCTGTTGCTGTCATGCTTACGTGTGTGCAGACACAATAGGGTCCAGCTGGCTAATCAGCCTGACTCCATGGCATAGGACCTTGGTCAACTTTCAGTTACTTCCAGACCCAGGCTTCCCGCTTCCAGCTCCCAGGATTCCTCCACAGGATGACTCTAGCTGGTCCCTATTCTAGCAATTTCTCTGCCTGGTTCCTCTCCCTGCGGTGGTGCCCCTCCGCCTGCCTTCTGTGTCCGCCCACTCACCTCTAATTAGAAATGCCAGGAGAGCCATTTTGGGAGAGTTTTTTTTTTTTTTTTTTCCCTCCCAGAAAGACATTCCCCTCAGGGATGGAAGCCCCATGGGGGGGGGGAAGGAGACAGGTTGGCTGTAAGAGAGGCAGCCCCCACCCCCCAAGACTTCCTGAGGGCAGGGGAGGGGCTCTGAGGGGTACAAGGTGAGGAGATTTCTGTAGGCGAAGGGTGGGATCGGGGGAGGCTGAGGTGTGAACATCATGTGTGGATTATAAGCAGGGGTCATGAGTCTGCATGGAAGGCTGCGAGTGGGGGTGCCGGTGTCCGTGTGGGACTGTGAGTGGGGGGCCATGAGTTACATAGAGGGCTGTGAGTGGGGGGCATGAGTGTACATAGAGGGCTGTGAGTGGGGGGGGCATGAGTTACATAGAGGGCTGTGAGTGTGGGGGGCATGAGTTACATAGAGGGCTGTGAGTGGGGGGCATGAGTGTACATAGAGGGCTGTGAGTGGGGGGCATGAGTGTACATAGAGGGCTGTGAGTGGGGGTACTGGTGTTTCTGTAAGGCTGTGAGTGGGGGGCATGAGTGTACATAGAGGGCTGTGAGTGGGGGTACTGGTGTTTCTGTAAGGCTGTGAGTGGGGGGCATGAGTGTACATAGAGGGCTGTGAGTAGGCTAAATGCTCGGGGTGGGGGGGCGCTATGAGTGTTCATTGTGTATGCAGGAGTGTGAGCGAGGGGGAGCTGGCAGAAAGGGGAAAGGTTCTTGCCCACCATGTGTCTGTGGGCCCCTGCAGGCTTCTTCTGTTGTGGGCAGTGATATGTCCCCAGGTAACATCAGAGCACGGGATACCCAGACCCATGTATCCAGATACTGGAGTAAGCCGAGAAGGATGCCCTCCCCCACTGCACCACAGCGCTGTTGCCAGGGAGTCGGAAGGGCCTCCCTCTAGAGGGAATCTCAGCTTCCGGAGCCCCATTCCTTATATGGTATCTCGCTTTCCTCTGCCAGCTCCTGTTCCTCTTCCCTTCCTCCTCCTGCTCCTTCCCGCCCTCCTTCCTCCAGCCTAACCTCTTAGAAGTCTGGAAGCTTCTGGCCCAGTTCTAGCCGCGTCCTGGGGGTTCAGGGTTCAGCAATGTTGCCCACACCTGCCGCTACCCCTATTCCTTAGCCCAGTGTCTGGGCAGGCTCAAGTGATACATCCACTTCGGGGCACTGCAGTCCTGTTCAGCCACTGGTGTACCGACAGGGTCACCCAGTCTTCACAAACACACCAACGCAGGGGCCCAGAAAAGCCTTGCCCAAGTGGAGTTCCCTAACAGTGTTGGACCAGGCTAGAACCTGGACTTAAGACTATTGGGGTGAGGTTTGGCAGTTCTGTCTCTGTCGGTCTCTCTCTCTCTCTCTCTCTCTCTCTCTCTCTCTCTCTCTCTCTCTCTGTGTGTGTGTGTGTGTGGCCACTAACCAAAGGCAGCTGAAGATGGATGGGTCTGGAGTAAGAGGTTCCTTCCAGGCTCTTCTGAGGTTGTATACTGTGTGGTCAGGTTGGGCAAGGGTCAGGATGGGCACACCAACCATCCAGAGGGGTGTGCTGCTCCCCAGGAAAAGAGATCATGAGACCCTGAGAACAAACAGCAGGTAATAACCTGCCTTAGCCTCATTAGAGGAGGGTATCTCTGGTCCCCTTGGTCCCTCCTGTCCTGGTGGGAGGCGCGCAGCAGAGCAGATTAGTCACTCCGGGATGTGAAGGGGCGGGTCCTTGCGGGCAACCGCGGGAGAGAAGCAAGTAGGCGCGGAGGAGGCGGGGCCTGCGGCAGGAGAGGGCGCGGGCGGGCGCTGGCGCGGAGCCTGGGCGCGGCCAATGGGAGCCAGGGCTCGGCGAGCTGCCGCCCACGGGCCCCGCGCAGCATAAAAAGCCGCGGCTGGCGGCTCCAGCGCAGTGCTCGGGCGAGTAGTCCTACGGCAGCCGCAGTCCCTGGGCCTCAGCAGCTTCAGCGGCGGAGCGCCTGCCACACTCGCTAAGCTCTGCGGACCACTGCACACTTGCCATCGCCGCTTCGCGCCCGCTGCAGCCGCCGGCTCTGCTTCCTTCCCGCTTCTGCCTCCGAGGAGGAGTTCTTAGCCTGTCCGGAGCCGCAGCACCGACGAGCAGATGGAGCTGGACCATATGACGACCGGCGGCCTCCACGCCTACCCTGCCCCTCGGGGTGGGCCGGCCGCCAAGCCCAACGTGATCCTGCAGATTGGTAAGTGCCGAGCTGAGATGCTGGAGCACGTGCGGAGGACCCACCGGCACCTGCTGACCGAAGTGTCCAAGCAGGTGGAGCGAGAGCTGAAAGGGTTGCACAGGTCGGTGGGCAAGCTGGAGAACAACTTGGACGGCTATGTGCCCACCGGCGACTCACAGCGCTGGAAAAAGTCCATCAAGGCCTGCCTGTGCCGCTGCCAGGAGACCATCGCCAACCTGGAGCGCTGGGTCAAGCGTGAGATGCACGTGTGGAGGGAGGTCTTCTACCGTCTGGAGAGGTGGGCCGACCGCCTGGAGTCCATGGGCGGCAAGTACCCGGTGGGCAGCGAGCCAGCTCGCCACACTGTCTCTGTAGGTGTGGGGGGTCCAGAGCCCTACTGCCAGGAAGCTGATGGCTACGACTACACTGTCAGCCCCTACGCCATCACCCCACCGCCTGCCGTGGGAGAGCTTCCTGAACAGGAGTCAGTTGAGGCCCAGCAGTACCAGTCTTGGGGGCCAGGTGAAGATGGGCAGCCAAGCCCTGGTGTGGATACCCAGATCTTCGAGGACCCACGGGAGTTCCTGAGGCACCTGGAAGAGTACCTGAGGCAGGTGGGTGGCTCTGAAGAATACTGGCTGTCCCAGATCCAGAACCACATGAACGGGCCAGCCAAGAAGTGGTGGGAGTTCAAGCAGGGCTCCGTCAAGAACTGGGTGGAGTTCAAGAAGGAGTTTCTGCAGTACAGCGAGGGCACTCTCTCCCGGGAAGCCATCCAGCGGGAGCTGGACCTGCCGCAGAAGCAGGGTGAGCCGCTTGACCAGTTTCTCTGGCGCAAGCGGGACCTGTATCAGACACTGTATGTGGACGCCGACGAGGAGGAGATCATCCAGTATGTGGTGGGCACCCTGCAGCCCAAGCTCAAGCGTTTTCTGCGCCACCCGCTCCCCAAGACCCTCGAGCAGCTCATTCAGAGGGGCATGGAAGTGCAGGACGGCCTGGAGCAGGCGGCCGAGCCTTCTGGCACCCCGCTGGCCACGGAAGATGAGACTGAGGCCCTCACCCCTGCTCTCACCAGCGAGTCAGTAGCCAGTGACCGGACCCAGCCTGAATAGAGGGGCTAGCCCCAGGGTCCCCAGCCTGTCTGCCACACCCAGCCTGTGGCTTTTGCCAAGTAGGACTTGAGCTGGGGCTGACTCCCAAAGGGATGCTCTGTCCAGCCAGACATCTACTCACCCATTGGCCTGACTCACAAGACAACTGCCACACAGCCATGCGACATGGATCGAACCTCAAGAAGACCCTCTCCCACAGGGCTCCCACCCACCACCTGCCCCTCACCTGTCTGCCGTGACCCTGGCCCCATCCCCACTGGTCTCACTCACCCACTACACTCTCAGACCATCACAGAACACCTTTGGCTTCCTTGTTCTGCTCCAGTGCCCGGGGGCCCATTGGGTAATCAGAAAACCCAAGTGTCCGAAGGCAAAGAGCAGTAGGCACCACACCCCGGGGGCATCCCAGGGCAGATGCTAAAGCAGAATCAGAGGTGCTGAGGGAACTTCAACTTCCGGGGATGCAGCCCGCCCCTGCAGACACAGCAGATCCAGCTGACACCCCAGCTGCCTCTCAGAGCGACTGGCCAGACTTGGGCAGCCTAGCTCCCCTCCCTGGGGTGAGCTGAAGCCGCAAATGCAGCTGAAGCAGCAGACCTGGCATCCTGGCACCTCCTGGCCCCCAGGTGAGCCCTGCCCCATGTATCTTAAGGGTTGGGGCCAGAACTAAGCCCACTTTCCAGGAAGCCTTCAGGGCTTTCCTAGCAAATCAGCTGCAGGGATGGAGTGCAGTGGCCTCAGGGTGTGTGCCATTGTAGTGGGCACTGGGGACTCCATGGACCAGCGAGGGGGCTGAGGTGGGGGCAGCACTGGGGGAGTTTGCTAAGCCAGCTCACAGGGACCCTGTGATTTCTCTCCTCAGCAGTGATTCATACCAGCGAAAAAAAAAAAAAAAAAGCAGAGCTCAGTTCCGTGACTCAGCCATGGCAGGCGGAGGGTCCAAGAGGGGCTGAGTCCTCACACCCAGCTGAGGCAGCAGCTGGAAGCATCAGAGCCAGGAGGATGACACCAGGTAAGAGAGTCTTGCCTCCTGTCCCAATCAAGCCCCACTCTCCAGATCTCTGGATTATCTGAGAAGTCCCTTTGGGCCCCCGGGGCACCAGCTGGGAGCAGGGTAACCTACTGTTGCTCCCAGATGCAGGGGTGAGCAGTCCTCTAACCAGCTTGCTGTTTGCTGTCTCCTGCAGGTCTCAAGGCTGCTGAGAAGTCTTTCCTGCCATGTCTGGAATGGGCACCACCACAGCACCAGCACCATCCCCTCCTCTCTTGAAGCTGCCTACACAGAAGCTCCAAGGCACTTTCAAGGCAGAGAAAACATGATTACAGAGAGGAGGTGCCTGGCAGAGGGCAGCGCCCCAGCTCAGCCCGAGAGCTGGAGGTGAAGACAGGCCAGCATGAAGTCAGGGTCTGCCATAATGCCCACCCGCTGGCCACTAGCTGCCCGCCATGAGCCACTGCAGCTTGAGCAGGGTCCGCCTGCACCCCTGGCCCTCTTAGCACAGAGCCCAGCTCGCTGCGTGGCCATTGGCCCCCGCCAGAACCTTGCAGGAGCCTTAAGGCTTAGGCGCTGGCCTAGGCCTGTCCTTTCCTGCTGTGCCCTGCCTGTCGATCTAAGCCCAGACCCAGGAGATCCCAGGCCTTGGCTCCTGGGCTGTTCCAGGCACTTCACTGACCTTCCCTGCTGTTGCCCAGATAAACCTCTCCATGCCCCAGCACCAACCACCTCGTGCTGGTAGCTGCTGTGTCTGCAGTCCGAGTAGGCCTTGTTGGAGTTCCTCTGTCTGCCTGGTCCACTGGTGTTCTGTGACCAGTTCTGATGTTCTGAGAGATCCTCCGCCCTGTGCCCCTGCCAGCCCCCACAGGTTTATTTTTGCACATAAGCCATGACCCATATTCATTTGGCTGGCATAGGGTGTAGAGAGGTCCTGGGGACTAGGGAGACCCTGGAGTTGTCAAAGAGAGTGTGGCTGTCCCCTATTCCCACCAAGCCTTGAATATCCAGCCAGGCCATTGCCCATACCATCTTACCTCGAAGACAGACATATATATCTATAAATATAAGATTTTGTTAATAAAACTATGAAATTTCCTTGAGTATGTGCCATTTCTCTAGGGTGTGGGCTGAGCTGAAGAAGGACCTCAGAAGAGTCACTGATGGTGAGTGTTCAAAGAGGTGGGAAACACTGCTCTTGGACCACAGAGAAAATTCCAAGTCTGCAGCCCTTGGCCTGAAAGGCCCTCAGTGGGTCTCTAGAGGCCAACCCCATGGCCTTGAGGTCTGGCTCAGCCCTGGCTTCTGACCAGTAGGGTTTGTTAACCCTGAGCCAGGAACAAGCCCTTCAATCACCCTACTGGGATGAAAGGTGTGCTGCAAGGGATCTCTTCCCCAGAGCTAGGCTCATCCAGACTGCTCAGCCTGGAGTGCGGGGACAGGGTCATCCCCTGTCCAAAGACACTGCCATCCCTCTGTGCCTTCGGTTTTCTAATCTGCAAAATGAGAAACCATCTCTTAAGTGTATCCAGGCCTGGGCTCCAGATCTTGGAAATAACCTGTCCAAGTCACCTCTGTGTACAGTGTCAGGTTACTGAGAGGGAGGAGAGGTGGACAAGGGGTTCAAACCCCCTACCAGCCAGACCTCAGAGAGTAGGGCCAGCAGGAGACAGGGAGAGAATGGTGGATAGGAACTATCTGATAGGCCATAGCATCCTAGTCTAATTAAGTTCATGGACAACTAGAATTCTAGTGTCCATGGGAAAATGCTTCTCACTAGCCTAGAAACCTTATGGTTGCCATTGGCTTTTCAGATCTCTCTCTCTCTCTCTCTCTCTCTCTCTCTCTCTCTCTCTCTCTCACACACACACACACACACACACCCATTCTGAGCTTTCACTATACCTGTGAGGCACCTTTGGCGCACCTCAGATTTAGAGTGTGTTTAAATGATCCAATGGCCCAGTAGTTTGTCACAAATTGTCATGGTCATCTGCCAATGCCCACTGCCCCATCTGCTGGGGTTCTGCTTCCTGGAGCCCTGGGCAGGGTAGCGAGGCTTAAGACAGGAATGGCATCAGCCTAGCCCGGCCTGGTCCAGCCAGGGAAGAGCTGCACCTGCTGGTGCCTGGAGGCAGCACAGCACCTGCCCAGGGGAGGGTAGAGCCTGCCAGACTCAGAGCAGAGGCCTGGGAGGCAGGTTACAGATGGAAAGGAGGGAGCCACCTGCTGCCAGGAAGTGTCGTCACCCTCTGCAGGGCCAGCAGGAGCCGCAAGTGCCAGGGAAGATGAAAAGCTGCCTCTGCCCTTTCTCTCCTCGGTTCTTTTAAATACTGAAACTGCTGACAAGAGGGAGGGAAAGTGGCAGAGGCAGAGGCGGGCGCCACCGCAGAGAAAAGCCGCTTTCTCTTGCTCCCACACTATTGCTCCCAGGAACCCGGGACCAGACATGGTTTTCCTTTTAATAAGTTGCCACTGTGATTGACAGGCTTTCCAAACACAAGCAATTTGAGACATGGTTCTGTGTTTCTGTACCCCCACAAAACAGGCAAGGGGTCCCACATAGGGTGTGGTGAGGGGTAGAGGGGTCCAGCCCATTCTCTCTTCCTGACCTCCCCCCACTGTGTGCTTCACCAGCCCCTGGCTATACCTACCCATTGGGTATCATGGGTCGCTTAGTCCTCTCACAGTAGGGCAGGGATACTGAGGCAGAGAGGGCTTTGTCTGCTTCAGGTTTGGAACTGAGCTGGGCCAGTCACAGGGGCTCAGGAGGTCCCTTGGGCTCATCCTGTATATCCAGTTTGACAGGTCTCTGGTTATTTCTCAAGGTCATGGCCTTTCTCTGGTATCAAGATGGTTTCTCGTCCAATGATGGGACAGAAGGCGGCTTAAGTGAGTCAGGGCTGTGACAGGATGGACTCACAGAGGAGCAGGGGTGCAGGTGTGGGGCCTCTGCCTCCTGTAGATGTTGAGAGATGAAGGACACCTTTTCAAATGCACAAGGAAGGTAAGAGAGACCTGCTCTGGGCACAGAGAGGAGGAGACCTGCCTCCCTTGACTCAGGGCTGAGTCCCAGCTAGGGATGAGTCAGGAAGCCACCCCAAGAGGGAAGACAGACCAGACCCTGTCCAACCCAGTCCTGGCTCCCTGCCCTGCTGATCTTTTGCCATGGAGCAAGGAGTCCAGATGACCTATATCCTGCCCTTGAGGTACAGACTCTTTCAGTGGCCTGGCCCAGTCTCCACTCCCATTTTCAAGGGCACCGTGAATCTTGGGGTGTCTCTCTCACAGTGGGTATGGTGGGGTTCTGGTATTAGTTCAAGATGGGTGGCCACATAGGTCTGTATGTGAGTGGATGTCCTGGGGAAGAGGTGAGAAGGATAGGAAAAAAGGGAGGACCACGTGGTCTGTGAAAAGGAGAGGGAGGGGGAAAGCAGGGAGGGCCAAGCCTCCAGGCTGAGGGATTTGACCAGGGTGACAGCAGGCATGATTTCCTTGTCTACTCTTCTGGAGTCTCTCAGCCTATCCTGCCAGGTGTCCCTATCCTCAGCATGAGCCCAGGGCAGAAAGTCTAGTGAGGCTCCAAATGGGAAGGGACAGTTGGTGCGGTTCGTTCAACAAGGCTCAGGGAACCCTGAGGTGAGTGAAGGTGACTTGGGGCAGGGACAGCAAGGGAACCAGAGGCATGGACAACCCCACTTCAGACTGTCTATGTGCCCTTCACTAGAGCCAAGGGACGCTCAGGGACCAACCCCAGGGCTGGTCGCAGTGAACTACACAAGCCAGCAGAGGAGGCTTAGCAGCTGTGCGACTGTGACCAGCCACCCACTGGCCTCAGGAAACCCACTAGTCACTGTGGAGGAAGAGGCTCTACCATCAGGCACCTGGGTACCCAGGATGACGGCCACATCTGTTTCCATAGACAATAAACAGAAAATTCCTATGTCATCCCCACCCCAACACACACAAAGTGACACATATTTCTTCCTCTGAATTTCTACAGCCATTCTTATTTCCTGGGTTAGGCAAGTTCCATTTGCCCTGGGCTTGGAAGGTGAATGGAAAAAAATATTACTGGGAAAATGAATGGCCAGGACTATCAAACTTAGGCTTGTCCATCCATATTTTCCTTCTCCATATTTTCCTTTCTCAGGTCCCCTTTTCCCCTTCCCACTTCCCTGGAGAACTAAGGCTGGGTTTCCTGACACAGGATGAGATTAGCAGAGCCACAGAACAGGAAGGAGTATCTGAAGAACCCCTGTTACATTGCCCTGGCCTGGGACCGGGACCCAGAGCAGGACCACAGGTTCTAGGCTTTTAGGGCCTGCTTGGGAGGACCTGTTAGGAGCCAACTTGCTTCTGCCTGCCACCATTAAGGGTGTGACGAACACATATTGTCTTGAAAAGCATCACAGCCAGAGGCCCAAGTTTTTCTTTTGCCTCAAGGAGCTTACTCCAAGGTGCCCTCTGTGTCAGGAACCTGTTCTGGAGAGCCCAAGACAGAAAGTAGTGAATCTGGGCTGGTGCCATCTCTCTCCCAGGCTAGCATCAAAGAGCGTCTCCTGTCTCTCCACCATGGGGACATACCTTTCTCAAGGGCAAGACACTTCTTACCATTGCCCACATGGTGAGTTGGTACCCACCTGTCCCTTCAGTGAAGACATGTTTGTGCCTGCTGTATTTGCCCCACCAGAGGCGCCTCTCACTGCTCCACACGCCCACAATGAGGCAGGGGCCAGTGCTTGCTCAAATTGCAGTGCAGCAAGCTGCAGTCCTGCTTTCTGATGTTTAAGTCTAAGACACATTCACAATGACAAGCTTGTTGGGTCCCTGCTACTGAACCCTCATTGTCTGGCCCCACCTCCAAAGTTTCCCTGTGTGTGTCCTTGCACCTTGACTTTCTTCCTGGGTGGGACACAGCAAAAGGCAAGGGCTGAGTTTGTAGTGATCCTGCTGGGGTTCAGGACTGTTCAGATGGGCTGCAGATAGGGCTGTACCTGAGGTAACCTGCCTCCTGTTCCCACTGACCCTTGACTCCAGCCATCTATGGAGCCCATTGATTGGCTACTCATGACTCCCACTTCTAGCCAGCTACTTTCTACCTCTGATAGAAAGAGATGAGGACTCTTGGCTGCCTCCTCACTTCCGGTTTGTCTCTAGCTCCTCCTAAGGGGCTCTCCCACGCCTGCCAGAGCTCGCAGCTTATGCCCTAGTTTTGAAGGCACTGGGTGGCATACATTAGCCCATTTCCTCTGGGAAGGAGGCCAGGCACCCATTTGGGTACAGGGGCCCCTATGTGGGGGAAGCAGGCATAGGACAGAATCCTCTATCCAGAAGTCTGCACGTCTGTCTGGAGCGACTCCCAGAGCTTAAATGTCCACTCCTTAAGTGGGCGGGGAAAGTGAGGCCAAAGAGAGATAATGAGTCAACAGGTAAACCTCAGGGCATCCTCCTGTCTGTCCTTGTTCAGGCCTACCTCCTGACCCATATAGTATAAACTGACATCCATTCTGGGCTTACTCCATAATGACCCCTGCCTAGACTAACACAGGAAACCCTAGTGCTGACAGAAATCACTCCACAAGACCTTAATAGGGAGAGCCTGACCTTACTGAGTGTTGGCAGAGGAATTGTGGCCATTGGCTGGCCTACACCATCATGGACACCCAGCCTACAGTTAGGCTTACTTTCACCAAGCGCCAGTTCTTGAGAATGCCACAGTCTGCTTCCAAAGCTGCCACACTCTGCATGATGTTCTGTAGTCACAGATACCCTGGGTTGCTTCCGTCTCTGCTACTGGCTTGGGTTACTCATAAGAGCAGTGGCTTCAGACGGCGCCTTCCTCAGGGGTACTCTGTTCATGAAGCAAGGCTTAGACTCGAATCTCTCCACTTGAAGGGCTGGTACCACATCTTGCTGACACAGCAAATAGGATCCAGCCGCCAGCGTGTTACAAAACACAAACTGATTAACTATTTATGCCCCCAAAGAATTGCACCTGTGCAAGAGGAACAGGATCTCATCTGAAACATGAAACAGAGATTAGCAACCACAAAAGATCAAAACCCCTCACCTTGGGCTTAGGACCCTTAGACTAAGACCTCTGCCAACCTCTGTGGCTGCTGTCCTTCCAATCCTGTCCTGCCCCCACAGGGACCTGGTGATCACTGTTGTCTAGTTATTCTGATTGCACTCAGCACAGTATTTTGGCTCCATCCTACACACACTTTAGGAGCTTCGCTCTGAATTTGAAATTGCCTTCTTTTTCTGGGCCCTCCTATGCCCCCACACGCAGCGGATTGTACCAGCTGCAGGGCCTTATGGGGCCAATCAGACATAACACTGTCCTTTAGGCAAGAAAAGATTTTTCAACACGGATGTCAGCGAATCAGCCTCTGAGGCCCAAGAGAGACAAGGAGTCATCAGGTGAACCAACCACACAGCCTCCTCATGTCTGTCGTCCACCATGCCTTTAGGTGGCTTCCCCTTCTCCAGGATCCAGACAGCAGAGAGACCTGGATAAAGGAGTGGGGACCCGTCTGGTTCCCACCATCACAGCTTTCCAGTGTCCCTTCTGTTTCTCCCTCCTTCCTCCTCTGTATCCTGTCCTGCTCTGTCTCCCTGTGTAACCCTCTCTCTCATCTCCCCATCTCTCTCTGCCCGTGTCTGTCTCCATTTCTGATTCCTTGTCTATCTCCATTTCTGATTCCTTGTCTGTCTCCCTATTTCTTTGTTTCTTTCCCCCTTTGTCCCTCCCCTTATCTCATTCTGGCTCCCTTGTCATTCTGTTTTTCCTTGTCTCTGTCTCTGCCTCTGCCTCTGTCTGCTCCTGCCTTGTTCTCCTTCTTTTTGTTTTTCTTTTTCTGGCTTTGGCTTTTCCTATTTCTCTCCCTTTATCTCCATCTCCTCACTGTTTTTTCCTAACTTCTCCCCAGCCTCCCAGGTCCTCTGCTTTCACTTAGGTTGGTTAATGTCACCCTCATTCCACAAGGAGGCATCCCACTCCTCAGTCCTGCTTGGCTCTCACCAGTTGCTTTATGGCCGTCATCTCTGTCTGCCCAGTGTCTCACCAACAGTGTCCTTTTTCCTTGACTGGTCCTCTTTCCAGAGGCACATGCCTGAAAAGGGTGGGGCAGGTGGCAGGTGATCATGTCCTCCCAGCAGCTGGTTCTGTATCCTTCTCCAAGCACATCCCAGACCCTAACCTTGTCTACAATGTATTAGGACAGTAGTGGGCTGGGAGAGTACCAAGGGAGGCAAGTCTTGCCTGACAACTATCACCCAAAGACAGCAGCCACCTGAGGAGGATATGATCTCCCTTCCCCAAAGGTGTGTGTCTCTGCTAGGATGACGCAGAGACTTCTTCAGCATGTACAAAGAGCCAGGCAGGGACCCTGTGAGATTTCTGGATGTAAACTCCTGCAAGGCCCCTCCATAGGCACCTGCTACTCCACAAGGTCTCTGGGGCTGTGCCATGAGCATCCCCTCTGTCTTGACATTTGTCTGCTGTTCCCCAAGGACAGAACCTCCTGTACATCAGTCCCAAGACCACCCTCTCCCCCCACCCCCCGCCCAACAGCTCTCAGAAGTGGATTGGGCCACAGGTGAACCTCCCTCCAGAACTCATAGCCCAGGCTCAGGCTTAAGGCAGTCTGGCGTCTCCCCTGCCAGGAGCACGCTGTAAAGGAAGCTATTTTTAGTTTCTGCTGGCCCCTGTAATTATCTTGTCTGCTCGGCCCCGGCACCTGGTCCAATCTCTCTGGAAAATGCCAGTTGTCTCTTTAACACTCAGGGCGACTGGGGACGAGGGGATAGCGCCCTTGGGAGCCAGAGTCAGGGACAGTGACAGTGGTCAAGAGCCTTTTCCATTTTTATCTCCCCCCCACCCCAGAGTGTCCACTCCACATCGCCCTCACTTGACACCGGCCAGCAGAGCTTCACAAGAGGCTCTGACATTTCCTGACAAGTGAGGTTAGAAGCTTTGGAGTATAGTCGGTCCCCTTTTCTCTGCATAGCCATGGAAATAGACTTGGCCTGTGGGAGCCAAACACTGATTCTGGAATGAAACAAGAGGATGGTGGTTCACCCAGACATATGCAGGTCATGGGGGGTAGTCCCACACCATGGTAAGAAACCTCGTGGCTCTCACTACACCCAGAGCCTGTGAGGCAGCCTCATTGGGATTTACGCTCTCCAGACCCCTCAGGTGAACCCCTTGCGGCACGGGGCTTCCCTCTAAGAGCAGATGGGGTGTGGGCTGGGGATTCTGTGTGTCTCCCTTGGGCTGCCAGTAGGCATGTGTGGGAAGTGGACCTGGGATGAAGTAAGCTTCTCGGCTAGAGAAGGGAGGTGGCTCTCCAGAGGCCAGCTCCTCCCCGTGCCTCTAGTTTCTGCTCTGGGCCGTGAGACCACCCCTCCTGTCTGCCTTGTGAGGTTGTTGACCACAGACTCCCCTGCTCTGGCGTCCTGTGCTGATTTGCCCCTTCAGGGAGGTGGATAGAATGGTTCTTCCTCTGGTTCCTGAGATCTTGGCCTGGGACCTCAGCAGCAGAGCACAGACAGGCCTTGCTTTCCCAATATCTCCTCAATTCTCCATCCTCTACAGATCTGGTGCGGGCGCCTTCTTCCAGAAGGCCTTTCTGTAACCCAGGCAAACCTTTATCGTCACAGCCTGCAGCAGGGCTCGAACCCCAGCCTACCTTCCCACTGAAGGCTAGCTGAATCAGTGAACCAAACCTGTGAACTACTGTACATGACCTTGCCCTTCCTCCACTTGGCGAGGCCCCAGTCTACCCTGAATGTCTTCACTTTTTTTTTTTTTTTCCTTATCATGGACCAAGAGCAGCCTGGCTGTTGATCTTGAGATGAAGGTGGGTCCAGTGTTACCACAAGGTGTCAGAGTGCCAGAGGAAGGCAGAGGGAGAGCTGAGATGGCAGAAGGATTCCAACAAGGACTCACTGCTATGTTTGGCTTTAGAGGCCAGAGACAGGACAAGAGTCCTGAGATGTGGTAGCCCAGGGCCTGCCCAAGGCTCTCTCCGCAGCATATTCTAAAGAACAGCTGTGACATTCCAGGGATGAGCTCTGGCCCACAGCACTGTGAAACAAGTATTATTTCTGCCTTAGCCTCAATGGAATAAACAGCCTCCCTTCACTGTGATCACAGTGACCCTCAACATCCTTACCTGTCAATAAGGCCATGATGGTGTCAGCTCCTGTGGCTGCTTGCTGCTGCTGGACTGACATAAGGTCAGAGGAGGCCTCATTCGTACAGGCAGTGCTCTGTGGACTGCCAAGGGGAGATGTTAGTGAGTGCTGGCTGTGGCCGCTCCTCCCACACTGGACAGCAAGGCCACACCACCTGGGTCCCATTTAGGGTGAGCCCCAGGGCATAGCTGGGATGTTAAGAGACTGGTCACATGCCCCGGGCCTGGGGCCTGGGTCTGCAAGAGTAGCGTGTGAGCCTGCAATAAGATGAAGACAGACTTGTCAGACTGCAGCCTTAGTGATGGGAGCTGATCTCTTAGCTGCTCCCGGCTGCTCAGTTTTGAAGCTGTTGCTCTTTATTTACCTTCTCTGTGTTTCCACCTCTGCCCATCCCCCACCCTCTAGGCATTGCTATGGGAACCAAGCTAGGGTAACTACAGCATCCCTGTTGGATAGGTCTCAGACCCCAGCAGGTGTGTGTGTTTGTGTGTGTGTGTGTGCATTTGTACGTAGACAAATGGGGGCCGTAGGTTGAAGAAAGGTCCCTGGGAAATCTGTGATTAGAATCATGAAGAAGGGGAGTAGGAACCATCTTCCTGTCATACATGCATCACCCCCAGCCAGGACACAACACCTCACCGTCACACTCTTTTTTCAGTCACTCCTCACCATCATGGGTCCTGGTCACAGAGACCTCGGCTTCCTCTACATTGTCTGCCCCTTGACCACCCTTGAATACATCAGTGGACCAGCAAGGCAGCAGGCAGTGCACATGACCCAACTGGGGACAAGGGTGGCTCCTGTGAATCCTTAATGTGGGGTCCCTTCTTCCTGCCTTGTGTTCCCCATCTCACAGTGTTTGTTCTTGCCCACCCCCTCCCCCCACCCCGGCCTGCTGCAGGTGAGTGTAGGGGAACTGGACAGCCAGCAGTCTGTGTACAGCCTGGAGCGGTTCTCCCGCTAACAGCAGCCTACGCCTGTCACTGCTTCCACCCACAGGGAGTTGGGGAGCTCCATGCCTGGAGTCCCAAAGAGCTGTGTAGGCAGGAGGAGAGCCTCAGGGCTGGGCTTTAAGGCTGCAATCTTCCTTGCTCTGCCTCCCCCAGTTTGGCCAGTGAAAAGCTCTAAGAGCCGTCAGAGTGGAGGAAGGTTTACCTACTTGGGAGTCCTAAACCTCGCCAGCCCAGGTTCCCAGGGCCAAGCCCAACCTCCTTCTCAGAAAGAGCCCCAGGGGAGTAAGCCAAGAGGGCCAGCAGATGTCCCGGACCATCCCTCCCTTCTCAGTTCTCACTGGCCACAGGACTCATCTGGTCAATCTCCCAAGTACATGGGAAGATATTTTGGACATGCTGGGTGGGATAAAATACATGAGTAAAATCAATTTCAGCATTCTCACTTTCCCCACACCAAACAGAAAATGCTATGCCGCGTTGCTAACGGTCTGTGCAGCTCTGTCCACGGTGCTGACCAGGGCTGTGCCCTCAGCCTCCTCTAGAAATCCAACAGCAAACTGGCCAGGGGCAGGGGGGGAGGGGGCTAGAGGCTGGCTTTCCTGACCAGTACAAGGGTTGGGATTAACACAAGTGAACCTTAGGTGGCGAGGCCCAGGCTGCTCTTCTAGGCCCCCTGGGGTTCTGATGTACCGAGCGGCCCCAGGCAGACTGAGTGCCCCACAGTCTTCTTGACACAAAACCTGTTTTGCCAGAAACACAGATGGACACATTTATATTGGTCAACAAAGTAGAATTTATTGAATAACAGTAAATTTGCATGCTATGTTTGTTTTGCTGCCTGCCATTTGCCAAGTAGTCCTGATTTCCTTTGGTGGCTGGTGGAGGAAAACAGGTTATTTTATTCTGTTACTAACCGTCAGGTCACACATCACACAGTGAAACACACACACACATGCACGCAAGCACGCACACATACACATGTTACAGAATGACAATAAGGTTTTCTTAAAGCCTGCAACAAGGTTTAAGGAGTTTAGAGATGCCTTACTGGAGGCAGAAAAGAGCCGATGGAGGTATACCTGTTAATCCCAAAGATGGGAGCAGAAAGACTGGCCCAAATCATCATGGTGAAATTAATTTAAAGCTAGCAATTAATTAAAGCAAACTTTTTAATTCATGTGCATGACCTGCCTCTTGGGAGCGAATTGAGAGGTCAGCCTTGGCTGTAAGGAAGACAAGGTTTTTATAGCTCAGGAGTAGGGGGTTTACAAATGGTGGATTTGGTGGGCAAAGCTGACTGGATTACCGTGGCAGAACATAAGCATAAAAGTTAGTCACAACGACCTGCTGAAATGAAGACATGATTGCAAGGTTGTTGTAACAATAGATAGTCGTAACAAGCGGCCATAGCAACCCTTTCAAAACAACGATATGGTTGCAAGATGGTTATTAACTTTTGAGACAAAGACATGATTGCCATTCCTGGAACAGGCAGTACAGAACAATTGAAGTTAAGGTTCTGGCGGTGGGGGAAATAGCCCAATTCTTGAGGAACAGAGGTTTAACATAAACAAGAATGAACCTAGTTTGTCTATGCCATAAGCTGGCTTTTAAGCCTAAGAAGGAGGCAGGCTGGTTTTTCACAGGCTCTTTGATAGGTTAGGAAAGATGTTAGGAACCTGTATGGAGAGCTACCGAGAACTCAGGGCCAAGTGGCAAGGGCAGGCCCAGCAGAGCTACAGAAGTTCAGGGCTATAGAAATGATGAGTGAGGCGTAGGACTAGGCCTGGATGGGTAGACGAGTGGACAGAATATGGCCAAGCAGTGAGCTGAGCTAAATTTCTAAGGACAGTCCAGAATTCTCTGCCTGTTGATCTCTTGAGGTAATCACTTGATGGTCAGGTGATGGTTCGGTGGAGGCCATTGCCACCACAGTGTTTTATGTGTTATCTCCTTCTGGGATCTGAAGATCCCAAGGTTGGTATACCTGACTGAAAATTACAACAGGATTCAGGGATGTCCATGATCAAAGGGTGCCCCAAGCAAGCTGACAAAATGAGAGGACGCCCCCTTCAGCACCATCAGTACAGCTGACTTCCCCAGTCTGCTCCCCACCCCCCCTTTATTTTCTTTGGGGACTAGGAAGAGTAAGGGAATAAATAGTCTTTGGAGAATAAAGGCTCCAACCTCATTCAACTAAACAGGGATTTAAACCAGCGACAGGTCCTACCATCACTTTTAAGAGCCATTGCTTGCCATCATTAAAGAAAAGGCCACACACACATGCCCAGGGGGAGAGCTTTTACCCTACCCCTAAAATGTCCAGTCAAACTGAACTTCAACTTGGGCGACTTGTTGGTGGAGGCCTGGGCAAGGTCCATGAGAGATATAGTCTCCTTAGTTGAACATCTTCTAGTACCTTGCCCAGACCCTTTGACTACTCCCATCCTGCAGCCCCCTTTTCTCTTGGTGTAGTCACTCTGCCATCACCTGTTTTACCAGCCTTATTCATTTTCAATACCAAAGGAATCAAGGTCTGAGGAGGATAATGTTATTAGTCTAGCTGATGGTGTTCTGGCAACTATTCACCAAATTTGACAGGGGCCCATTAGGTCTAATGGTCCCCGGGAATAAGAGTATTTGTGTAGTTTGTTTTCTTCTTTTTCTCCTCCTCTTCCCTCATCTTCCTCTTCCTCTTCCTCTTCCTCTTCCTCTTCTTCTTCCTTCTTCTTCTTTTTTGAGACAGGGTCTCTCTGTATAGCCCTGGCTGTCCTGGAACTCGCTCTGTAGACCAGGATGACCTGAGACTCAGAGATGCTCCTTTCTCTGCCTCCTGAGTGGGATTACAGGTGTGACCACCGCTCCTGGTCTAGCTTGCTTTCTATTGCTATGATAAATACCATAACAAAAAAACAACTTGGGAGGGAAGGGTTTGTTTTACCTTTATAGCTTAACAGCTCAGCACTGAAGAAAGTCAAGGCAGGAACCTGGAGACAGTGACACAGAGGCCACAGAGAAATGCTTCTTACTAGCTTGCTCCTGTGGCTTACTCAGTTCATTTTTTTTATACAGCTCAGGATCACCTGCCTAGAGATGGCACTGCCCAGAGTAGATGAGCCCTCCCATATCAGCTACCAATCATGCCCCACAGATTTGCCTATAAGCCAACACACTGGAGGCATTTCCTTAATTCAGGCTCCCTCTTCCCATATACCTCTACCTTGACAGTCGAAAGAAACCAACCAGCCCAGGATTTCTTTTTCCAAACTGACAATTCTTTCTTCAGTCAAACTCTTGCAAAATTAGGGGTAATCAGATTCTGTTGCCACGCAGAGCCCTTCCTCCAAGAAGTCAGATGTCAAATCTTTTGTTTTGAGGCACGGCACTATCAGAGATATTTGAGGAACTATAAGGGAATAGGAACCTGGGCCCCGTAACCAGAGCCTCATGGGTAGAAAAAGGAGGAAATCAGAGGGAGCAGAGCAATGGAGAGCTGTGGAAGCCCTACTACTTGGCCTGGCCCTTTCCTGGACAGAATAGAGTGAGCTAGGAGTTCCCTGTTGTAGTCTGGTGCTGTCATCCCAGACAGTCCAAGAATGTGGGGAAAAGGACAGTCTGGTCCCTATCCAGAACTTATCTTTCCTCCTCCATCAATACAAATGGGACAAACTAATCCCAAGATTCCTCAGAGATATCCACTTGGCTGCCTTCTCAAACCCTGGGAAGCACTAGATGGCCCAAGCCTCAAGCAAAGGAGTCTACTGGCTTTGTTGCTGTTGTTGTTTGTTTTGTTTTGTTTTGCCAAGAAAGCCTGGGGGGGGGACAATGAGAAATAGCCATCTGTTTTATTAGGGTTTTTATTGCTGTGATAAAACATCGTGACTATAACAACCAGAGGAAGAAAAAATTTATGTCAGCTTACAACTTCCAGGTCACAGTCCATTATTGAGGGAAGTCAGGGCAGGAACTCAAACAGAAGAAGGAACCTAGAAGCAGGAACTGATTAGCTTACACCTCTTGGCTTGTTCAGCATGCTTTCTTATAGCACTCAGGACCAACAGCCCAAGGGTGGCACTGCACACAGTGAACAAGGTCTTCCCATATCAAGTACAAAACAAAACAAAACAAACAAACAAACAAACAAACAACTGTACCACAGATTTGTCTTCAGGCCAATCTGGTGGGAGAATTCTCAGTTGAGTTCCCTCTTCTCAAATGACTCTAGATGGTGTCAAGTTGACTTAAAAACTAGGTAGCACAGTGCTCCAGGAGAACCCAAATTATAATATCACACTTTAAGTACAAAAGGGGAAGAAAGCAGTTGGAGATGCTTTACATACAATCGTCCTCTGGCCCTAAAGCACCCTGAATTGGCTAGGAAATTCCAACCAGACATGTTATGCTGGCTATAGCCTGCAGAATGAGCCTTTCTTCTTTAAAGGTCAAGGGTCCTACATCATCCCTGGTTCTGACTTCCATCCCCTCCTCTTCTTTTAAATGCTCCTGAACCCCCATATCCCTCCTTTACAGATGTGTCCCTCATATCTTAGGGGCCTTCTGAGGCTCATCCAGAGCCTCCTAGATCTCATCTTAAGGTACCAAGGATACTCCCTTTATAGGAGGTTAGAACAGGAGTGAAAGGTCCCAACTTTGTCTTAGGGCTTTCTTTCAAAACTTAAAAAATAAAAAAAGGTGTTTTGCTGAATATCCGTACCAGTATTTACAAGCCCTCCACCTATTAAACACCCTCTATAACGTAGCTTGGAGAGATGTTATGCTGATTCTAGGACAGAGCCTAAGCTCAGTGGAGAAACAGAGTGGGATAGGAAAAAGTAACTGACATGGGTAATGGCTTCCATATGTGCCACAACAATGATTATAATGTAGTGAATCCTAGTGGTGCACAAGCAGTACTCTTAGAATACTTCAGATCAGGTGAAATGTGTAGGAAGCAATTATCTATTGCATAATAGCAATGCTAAACTAAGATAATAAAAGGACAATGTCCTTCTACTACTCCCAGCTGGTTTTGGTCTGCCACAGGGAGAAGGAACTTCCTATTACTTTCCTCCAGAGATTTAAGGAGATAATCAGGAAACACACTAGCATGGTCCCAGGGCTTTGGAAGGAGGTGGTTCTCCTGAGAGACAAATTCCTGACCCAATCTGCCCCAGATAGCCACAGAAGACAGAAAAGGCTGATGACTGAACCAGGCAAGAGCTTGAATCAAGTGATCCAAAGAAGCACATCATTTCAAATTACACCTGGAAACAAAACAAAAGGAAGACAGACCTATTGGTAATCATGACAGTCACCCAAAGAAGGACCATCCCAAAAGGTTATTCTTGGGAATGTTTTCTCTGGAAAGGATGACCCCCAAAAGGAGAGGGCCATAAGGGAAGTGTTCTGACCCTTGCCAAGATCTGTTTTAACTGCAGAGGCAATCACTGGAAAGGTCCCAAAAGCTCCAAAGGCCCAAGGTCATACCTCTCATTTGAACACTGGCAGGTACCAAGGTATCCTTTTCAAGCTCCCATCACACCAGACCAACTTGTGAGTCCCCAGGAAACCCTATAAACAGGAAAGCATCTGGTCAACCTCTTCGTAGATATGGGAGCCATATTCTCCGTATCATCTTTCTCTCCTGGCTCAAAGTCTAGTCTCCTCCCAACCTTTTGGGGAATATCTGGCCAACTCTCAAAATGCTATTTTTGCACAATCTTTTGCCTGAAAATTGGAATGGGTCCTCCTTTTCCAATACTCTTCCATTATAGTACTCAAGACTGCTCCTTTATTGGGCATATAAAGCCTCTCCCAATGCCAGGTATATTTGGTTCTTCCCATAAAGGGAGACTCATGCTTACTTCTGGTGGAGAATAGTAATGAGTAGATTGGGAAGCTATAGGCTGGGCTATGACTGCTTCACCAGTCCTGACACATTTTAACGATACCATGTGTTCTCCTAGTCAAAAAACAGTACTGACTCAAACTATACGCAGAAAGAGGCCTAAAGGCTATAGCTCTGGTTCTTAAAAGGCAGAGATTATTTTTTTCCTTTTTTTTAAATATTAGTTACAGTTTATTAAATTTGTATCCCAGCTGTATCCCGCTCCCTCATTCCCTCCCAATCCCACCCTCCCAAAGGCAGAGATTCTTGAGAGAACATTCCAGCCCCTAAGACGCCCCTGTGTGTGGACTTCAGAAGGATCTGCGGTGTTTTGAATGACAATGGCCCCTGTAGACGCATATATTTAAATACTTAGTCCCCAGTTGATGGAACTATTTAGGAAGGATTAGAAGGCATGGGCTTTTCAGAGGAAGAGTGTCACCGGTGGCAAACTTTGAAAGCCCCTGCCATTCCCAGTAAGCTCTCTCTGTCTTGTGCTTGTGAATCAAATGTAAACTCTCAGCTACTGCTCCAGCACCATGGCCTGCTTGGCTGCCGCCATAATGGTCACGGATTCTAACCTTTTGCAACTCTTAATTAAGAGTTTCTTTTATACATTGCATTTGTCATGCTCTTTTGGTACAGCAATTGAAAAGTAAGACAGAAGTTGAGGCCAAGAAGTGGGCCATTACTATGAGAGACTGACCACACTGTGGAAGACTTTGGGACTTTGGATGAGGAAGGAAAGTGGTTGAATGCTCTAATTCAATGGGGCTTGATGGGTTATCTCAGAAGGACATTGGAAGATAATAGTGCTGAGAGCCACATGGAACATGGAAGACCCAGCTCAAAAGGTTTCAGAGGGGAATACTATTAGTAACTAGGCTAAAAACCATTCTTGTGATATTTTGGCAGAGAATGTGGCTTCCCTTTGCCTTTATCCTATGAATCTGCATGACGCTAAATTGAAAAGTTCTGGAATAATTTTGTTGGCAGAGGAGATTTTAAGATAGCCTACTATTGGGTGTGTTGCTTTGTCAATAGTCACCACTCTTATGCAGGTCTACAATGAAAAAAGAAAGCAGGGCAAAAAGAAATAAAAAAATGTAGTTTGATGTGAAAAAGAACAGCATGTAAATGTTGTTTTTATTTCCTCAGATGATAGAATGAGATGAGAGCCATAAACAAACTTTAAAAATACATGGCTTGGGCTGAAACCAGAGGATTTCTATATGACTATTTCTAGACCTAGGCCTGAAAAGCTTTTAGCCTCAATACAATTTAATGTTCTATTAGCCCGGACCTTTAAGGCTTCAGTTTCCAGCCACCATCTGCTAACCTTTGAGACTTAGTGCTGAATAAGCTCACCCTTTCTAGTTCTTTCTGAACTCTGGTTGGATGGTTCAGCTCAGCTGTTCTGACTCAAAACTCCTCCTTTTGGAGTCTCACTGAATTGCTCTGCTTGGAAAAACTGCCTCTGAACTCCATAAACTCAACTGCAATCAATGAACCGCACCAAACTGCACTGTACTTCCAAACTCGACTATACTGTCTCCTCAAACTCTCCTGTATTCCTTCACTGTACTCTTGAACTCTATTGTACTGTCTCCATGAGCTCTTTCACTCTCTTTCCATGCTGCTCTTAAGTAGCTTG
Source organism: Meriones unguiculatus (assembly GCF_030254825.1). Lineage (NCBI taxonomy): Eukaryota > Metazoa > Chordata > Mammalia > Rodentia > Muridae > Meriones > Meriones unguiculatus. The sequence goes on from NC_083356.1 coordinate 25,841,786, forward strand.
TCTGTTCTCAGAGTTGGACATCTGCTGTCTCTGATGCATTCTGTCAAATCTTTCTCTGAGTTGTCATTTTGTCTATCCCTCAATTAGACAGCATTGCTTGGGATTAAAGGTGTGTACTAAAGGCTTGTCTGTATTCCAGCCAGGGTCATTATAGATTGTGTATCCCAGCTAAATGTAGGTGTAAACTGAGGGCATCACATCTGTATTCCAGCCACATCACACAGACCTAGGTCTTTGGATGTGATCCCTTGCCAGAGCAGCCTTGCTGCTGGATGAAAATTCCTTTACAGCACCACCGTGCTGAAAGGCTTGAAGCAAATGGAATAAATGGCATGGTTCCTTCAAGGAAAGATCCCATCTAGCTAATCCTGCAATCTGTGAAAGAGAAAGCTCTAAGGAATTTTCTGTTCCTAAAAAGCAACACCAAATCAAAGTGTTCGCAAATGTTAATTGAAGGAAGAGGCAGGTTCCATCCCAACCAGGCAGCAAAATATTGGAGCCTTGGCCATATGGTTCTGCCTTTAGAGTCAAGAAGAATCCTTGACTAAAGGAGTTGTGGAATATTCCCCTGTGGTTAAGAAAAGCCACTGAGGCCAAGTATGTGGCAGGTGAGGCCCTACATGGAGGTCTGGAGAGGTCCTTTTGTGAAGCTGTGAAAATTAAGCATGAATTGCATCATCAAGATGCAAGGTGGACATCAAGATGGTGGAGATACCAGAGCTGTGAAATGTCTGCCAAGGAGAGCCGCAAACAGGAAGTGTAATCAACCAGAGAGAGAGAAGAGAGAAGAGAGAGAGAGAGAGAGAGAGAGAGAGAGAGAGAGAGAGAGGTGTGCTGTAGTCAGCAAAGATATATGGTAGAGTCATCTAAACCGCTTGACATCCGACATGCATCAACAGGATTTGGAATTTGTCTTGGTTTAGTATTTCTTCACAATCCTCTTTCATTTTTGAATGGTAATATATAATCTGTGCCACTGTGTGTTCAGAGTATATAATCTGCTTTTTTAAAAATTATACAGAGGAGTTACAATTGCTTTTAGTTTCAGAAGGGACTTGGGACTTAAAATAGTGTTGAGACTATCAAAGACTATGGGGGACTTTTTGAAGTTGAGCTAAATGCATTTTTCATTATAACATGGCCATCAGTCTATGGAAGCCAGGGAGTGGAATGTGGTAGCTTTAATGAGAATGATCTCCATAGGCTTTTGAATACTTGGTCCCCAGTTTGGTGGAACTGTTTGAGAAGGATTAGGAGGTGTGGGCTTGTCCAAGGGGGTGTGTCACTGAGGATGGGCTTTAAGGTTTCAAAAGCCCTTGCCACTCCCAGTTAGTTGTCTCTGCCTGGTGCTTGTGAATTAAGATGTGTGCTCTCAACTAGTACTCCAGTGCAGTGCCTGCCTGCCCACCCGCCTGCTGCCATGTCCCACACAGTGATGCTCATGCACTCTTAACCCTCTGGAACCATAAGGCCCAAATCAAATGCTTTCTAAGTCGACTTGGTCATTCCTTGTTGCACCAGTTAGAAGGTAACTAAGAAAGTTGGGCACACTGTCACACACCTTTAATCTCAGCACTGGAGGCAGACTTGGGTGGATCTCTGATTTGAGATGAGGAAGGTCTATAGATTGAGTTCCAGGATAGCCAGCACTACACAGAGAAACCCTGTCTTGAAAAACAACAACAAAAACCAGAAAAGAAGTAACCAAGACAGGAGTGAGTAAAAATGGAGGTTAGGGTAAGACTTTCAGCTAATCAATGAGGGTAAGGTCTCCATTGACCTGTGGTCCCCAACCACTCCTGACCCAGATCCTGTCTTGGACAATGTACTGTTCTGTTTTTAATTTGAGGGTTTTCTTTTCTATTCCATGCATCCTGACAGTCAGAGCCTTATCTGCCTTCAGAGACCTGACTCATAAGGCAAGATAAGTCACTTGGAGGGTCCTAGCCTAGGGACTCAGTGAGGCAGTCACTGCTTATTTGGACTGTCCTTAACCCAGGATCTCAAAAGACTGGTCAAGTACCCATATAAGCTTACTCTACCATGTAGATTATTTGTTACATTGTGAGACATCTGAAGAGGAAATTTCCTAGGAGACATAAGGTATTTCAGGAAAGGCTCAAATATGCCTCAAGTTACCTGCTTGGGAATGATATCAGAGGGGGAAATGTAGCCTGAGTTCTGCATGCATTCAGCCTACCCTAATCATACTCTCCCTTAGACTGGTAAGAGGACTTTCCTCAGGGTAACAAGGTTCTGTAGAACCTGGATTCATAGATTTCCTGGCTAGACTCCTTAGGCAAACATTTATGGAGACACAGAACTGTCTCCAGATCCTTCAGTATCAGGGTCTGTTCCTCCCCACCCCCCAACAAGTCAAAGAGGAATTTACTTGGGTCCTTACTTTGGGACTACCTACTTCATCCCAATTTTTCCTTTATTTAACTGGAAGGACAGGGGATCACTAGTCATTTGGGGGACACCTATCAAACAGTTTAAAATATACTTTTTCAGAGCTAGAGGAGACCCAATGACAGAGTTGTGGCCTGGATCATTGTGCGTGATCCTTTATGGCGGTCTCAGATCCTATACTGGAAGACTATGAAATCTCTTCACCAAATGTACTTCCTGGGAAGGAGAACTCTATTCTTCTACTTAAGAGAAAACAAAGGGTAGGAAGGTTGAAGGGAGAGAGAATAGAGGACTAAAGACAGACCAGAATGAAGAACGCAGACTGATTAAAAGGGATATAAAGGCAAAGAAAGTAGAGAAGGGAAGGGAAGGGAAGGCTATTGAACAGGATAAGTTAAAAAAGGCTTGATAGGAAATGATGAGAAAAGGGTAGGGTGGCTGGGTGTTTCCAGACTGGAAAGGAGAACACAGAATGTATTCAGGTTTTGAAAGTCAGAGTAAATGGCTTAAGGTAGGTAAAGGATGAGATCTGAAGATGGTTTACGTACGTTTTATTAAATTCCATGGGGCTGGAGAGATAGGTCAGCAGTTTAGAGCACAGGCTGCTCTTCCAGAGGACCCAGGTTAGATTCCCAGATCCCCTGTGGCAGCTCATAGCTGTCTGTAACTCCAGTTACAGAGCATCCAACACCCTCAAACAGACACACATGCAGGCAAAACACCAATTAACATAAATATTAATATATTAACATGAAATATCTATTAAAAATAATAAAGTCCTATAAAAATTATTTTTATTTCACCTATGTGGATATTTTGCCTGCAAGTATGTCTGCATACCACATGTATGCAGTACCCAAAGAGGTGAGAAGAGGGCATTAGATCCTCGAGGACCAGAATTACAGAGTGCTACCATGTGGTTGCTGGGAATCAAACCATTGTTCTTAACTGTGGAACCATCTCTCCAGCCCATGGTCTTAAAATTTTAAGGTCAAAGTCTAGTATGCTGTTGTCAAACTTCTACCTGTATCCCACTGCAGGGATTTGATTACATGAAAATGTATGTCTGATCAAAGCGTTTGGGATTTTTTTGTTTTTGTTTTTAAACAAGCCTTATACAAATATTATACGGTAGTTTAAAGTACCAGACTGGTGCAACTAGCCTTCTGGGTGGCCAGTACTAATGTGGACAAAGAGATAGGGACAGACAATATTTTGCCCTCTGCCCTCCAAGGTCAACGAGGTCCAAGGGGAGCATGGAACATCTCCCTAAGATCTCTCTAAGAATACATAAATGTTCTCTAAGTGTGGGAAGGCATCTGTGCTCTTGTTCAAGGAGGACACAAGGGCTTCACTGGGGGGTGGAGTGGGGCGAGGATGGGACCTCTGACCAGTACCCAGCCTACAAAGAGGAGGACCAACACAGATGGAACATTCCCTCCATATGTTCAAGCAAAGTCATGGTCAAGCAAGGCCTTTGGCCTGTGCTCACACAGATGGGACAAGCGGTAAAAGGAAGAACAATAGGAGCCATCCCTGACAACTCACATGTTCTTAAACATCCAAAAACAAAGACTAACCAAATGCTTGTATGTCTTAAAAACAAAACAAAACAAAAAACAGCCCAAGGGACTGTGAAAGCTCTTAACAGTAGGTGAGGGCTAATGACATCTCAATAACCATATGGGATGTTAGATAATTATTTCACTTTAATGGTTTTCTTCTTTTTTAAATTTTATTTATTTATTATAATTTATTCACTTTGTATCTCAGCTGTAGCCCCCTCCCTCATCTCCTCCCAGTCCCACCCTTCCTGCCTTTTCTCCCCATATGTCCCTTCCCTAGCCCAATGAAAGGGGAGGACCTCCTCTCCTTCCATATGACCCTAGCCTATCAGATCTTATCAGGACTGGCTACATCTTCTTCCTCTGTGGCCTGGCAAGGCTGAATCCCCACAGGGGGAGGTGATCAAAGAGCCGGCCACTGCTCCTGCTCCCCTTACTAGGGAACCTGCTTGGAAACTGAGCAGCCTAAGGGCTTCATCTGAGCAGCAGGTCTAGGTCCTCTCCATGCACTGTCTTTGGTTGGAGTATTGGTCTCTGCAGGTCCCCTTGGGCCCAGGTTTTTTGGTTTTATTGGTCTCCTTGTGGAGCTTCTGTACCCTCCAGGTCTTTCTATCTCCCCCTTCTTCCATAAGATTCCCTGCACTCTGCCCAAAATTTGGATATGAGTCTCAGCATCTGCTTTGATTCCCTAATGGGTAGAGTCTTTCAAGAGGCTCCCTGTGGAAGGCACCTGTCTTGTTCCCTGTCTTCTCCTACTTCCAATGTCTATCCTGTCTGCTCTTCTGAATGAGGATTAGGCTCTTTCCTAGGGTCCTCCTTGTTTAGCTTCTTTAGGAATATAGATTTTAGTATGTTTATCCTATATTATATGGCTAATATCAACTCACAAGTGAGTATATGCCATGTATCTCTTTCTGCTTCTGAGTTACCCCACTCAGGATGATCTTTTCTAGTTTCATCCGTTTGCCTGCAAATTTCAGGATTTCCTTGTTTTTAATTACTGAGTAGTATTCCATTGTGTAAATGTACCACAATTTCTGTATCCATTTTTCAGGTGAGGGACATCTAGGTGGTTTCCAGATTCTGGCTATTATGAATAAGGAAAATGCTGCCTGAATGTGGGATCTCATTACCTTGGCTTAGTTCAACCCTGCAGTGTCTACCTGAAGCTGAGAAAAACATACCCATGTCCATCTTCTTAAGGGTTGAAGCTAAATTTAAGAGTACGTTTACCAACTCTCTTTCTGGAAGACTAATTGCCATAGCTGTAAACATGTACCATCTGTACCCTAAGCACCTATGTTCCCTGATTAAAGGACTATTGCAAATACCTTGTTGATAGACTTGGAGTAAATCATTCAGGATACTAGAATGTGCCCATGGAGCATCACATATCAATCTTACAAGAGCTAGTGGAATTATATTTATCTCTCAAATTATCAATTAGATGCCTGGTTGTTCTTTCAATAAAAATAGAATCTAGATTTCATGGCATCAACCCCCACCTGGCATTACATCTGGTTCATGGATTGGAGTTTCAATGCTGGGAGGATGCTACCAATGAGACAGTTATTTTAGATGACCACACTTATAAAGTCTCCAGGAATTCACTTCACTATGCAGGATTCTGATGTCCAAGCTGATTGCACAACCACACCCAGATCTGTCAATCCAGAGGACCATTTCTAGGACCTCCATCTTTAGGGCTCTGGTGTGTGGTTCAGCCTGTTGTGTGGTT